>NC_092713.1:231718715-232961709 GCF_047496885.1 Scyliorhinus torazame | reverse complement strand
CTGGGCACTAAGTTGAAATAGCCCTGCTGAGTTCTGATTTCCATTCTGTGTGACTTGAAGTTATTCAAAATGAGGGTGAGACTTCTGCAACCGAGTCCTGCCTACAATTATTAAGGATCTCTGGAGTCTTCCAGAGTCCATGAAAATACAGTCAATAATCTTTAAAATACAAAGATTGTGAACAGGAAGGATGGTATATATTCCACAAGTTGTTAGCATGCAGGTTTTCAGGCAAAACTGCTGACCTCCAGTTTTATTTATGTTGCTGGCTAAAATTATTTCATTGGATGAGTCATTGTGTTCTTGGAAACGATGAAAGATCTAGGCCCTGTAGGGGTTCCCCTTTCTCTCTCAGAGACCCTCTCCACACTCAAGCTCATGACACTGGATTCACAAGCATATGCTTGAACAAAATGACCAGCGAAATAGGTTTCTTCCGATAATTTACAATCACTTTATTGAATTACCCACAGAGAAAGTCTGCATTCAGCAATCATACAGTACAGTTCCAATTATAGTTATCCAGCATCCTGTCGTGTTAGAAGCTAAACACTCACCTTGCTCCTACCATAATCCTTCAATCTTTATATACTAACTTAATACTTATGATCAACACTCGGGTATTCTTTCAATGGTGTTGTAGGTCTCTTGGTGGAGTTAACCAGATTGTACCAACTTCTTTGACTGCCTTCAAAAAACAGTGGCATCCTACAATTTCTGCTACCAATTGTACAATTATTGTTGGTGACCTGGGTTCTCTGTGGAAGACATAAGTTGTCTACTTCCTGCTGATCCAATGGAGCATTTGTCATTTATTCCACGTATAGTTCAGATGGATATGATCAGCTCATGCTGGTTGAAACATTACAGTCTTTCCATGGATAACAAGACAAATATGATCAGCTCTCACATTATTTCTCCTGCTGTTTTGATGTGATAGAGTAACTGCGCCTGGTTCCAAGGTTGATAAAGGTTTGAATGGCCCTATTTCTCTCCCTGAGGGGAACCAACCACTGTTGCAATGCCAGATTGCTGCATTTGTGATTCAGGCCTTAGTTACATTACAATTCCTTGATTATATTGTATCAATGGCATGCTCAATGGATGGGGTGGTGTTTGTGCAGTGTGTCCAGGAAGCTTTTCTAACACAGTATGTAGATTGTCCGACCAGAGGAGGGGCAATATTGGATTTAGTACTGGGTAATGAACCAGGGCAAGTGATAGATTTGTTAGTGGGGGAGCATTTTGGAGATAGTGACCACAATTCTGTGACTTTCACTTTAGTAATGGAGAGGGATAGGTACGTGCAACAGGGCAAGGTTTACAATTGGGGGAAGGGTAAATACGATGTTGTCAGACAAGAATTGAAGTGCATAAGTTGGGAACATAGGCTGGCAGGGAAGGACACAAGTGAAATGTGGAACTTGTTCAAGGAACAGGTGCTACGTGTCCTTGATATGTATGTCTCTGTCAGGCAGGGAAGAGATGGTCGAGTGAGGGAACCATGGTTGACAAGAGAGGTTGAATGTCTTGTTAAGAGGAAAAAGGTGATTTATGTAAGGCTGAGGAAACAAGGTTCAGACAGGGCATTGGAGGGATACAAGATAGCCAGGAGGGAACTGAAGAAAGGGATTAGGGGAGCTAAGAGAGGGCATGAACAATCTTTGGCGGGTAGGATCAAGGAAAACCCCAAGGCCTTTTACACATATGTGAGAAATATGAGAATGACTAGAGCGAGGGTAGGTCCGATCAAGGACAGTAGCGGGAGATTGTGTATTGAGTCTGAAGAGATAGGAGAGGTCTTGAATGAGTACTTTTCTTCTGTATTTACAAATGAGAGGGGCGATATTGTTGGAGAGGACAGTGTGAAACAGATTGGTAAGCTCGAGGAAATACTTGTTAGGAAGGAAGATGTGTTGGGCATTTTGAAAAACTTGAGGATAGACAAGTCCCCCGGGCCTGACGGGATATATCCAAGGATTCTATGGGAAGCAAGAGATGAAATTGCAGAGCCGTTGGCAATTATCTTTTCGTCCTCACTGTCAACAGGGGTGGTACCAGGGGATTGGAGAGTGGCGAATGTTGTGCCCCTGTTCAAAAAAGGAACTAGGGATAACCCTGGGAATTACAGGCCAGTTAGTCTTACTTCGGTGGTAGGCAAAGTAATGGAAAGGGTACTGAAGGATAGGATTTCTGAGCATCTGGAAAGACACTGCTTGATTAGGGATAGTCAGCACGGATTTGTGAGGGGTAGGTCTTGCCTTACAAATCTTATTGAATTCTTTGAGGAGGTGACCAAGCATGTGGATGAAGGTAAAGCAGTGGATGTAGTGTACATGGATTTTAGTAAGGCATTTGATAAAGTTCCCCATGGTAGGCTTCTGCACAAAGTAAGGAGGCATGGGATAGTGGGAAATTTGGCCAGTTGGATAACGAACTGGCTAACCGATAGAAGTCAGAGAGTGGTGGTGGATGGCAAATATTCAGCCTGGATCCCAGTTACCAGTGGTGTACCGCAGGGATCAGTTCTGGGTCCTCTGCTTTTTGTGATTTTCATTAATGACTTGGATGAGGGAGTTGAAGGGTGGGTCAGTAAATTTGCAGACGATACGAAGATTGGTGGAGTTGTGGATAGTAAGGAGGGCTGTTGTCGGCTGCAAAGAGACATAGATAGGATGCAGAGCTGGGCTGAGAAGTGGCAGATGGAGTTTAACCCTGAAAAGTGTGAGGTTGTCCATTTTGGAAGGACAAATATGAATGCGGAATACAGGGTTAACGGTAGAGTTCTTGGCATTGTGGAGGAGCAGAGAGACCTTGGGGTCTATGTTCATACATCTTTGAAAGTTGCCATTCAAGTGGATAGAGCTGTGAAGAAGGCCTATGGTGTGCTCGCGTTCATTAACAGAGGGATTGAATTTAAGAGCCGTGAGGTGATGATGCAGCTGTACAAAACTTTGGTAAGGCCACATTTGGAGTACTGTGTACAGTTCTGGTCGCCTCATTTTCAGAAGGATGTGGAAGCTCTGGAAAAGGTGCAAAGAAGATTTACCAGGATGTTGCCTGGAATGGAGAGTAGGTCTTACGAGGAAAGGTTGAGGGTGCTAGGCCTTTTCTCATTAGAGCGGAGAAGGATGAGGGGCGACTTGATAGAGGTTTATAAGATGATCAGGGGAATAGATAGAGTAGACAGTCAGAGACTTTTTCCCCAGGTGGAACACACCATTACAAGGGGACATAAATTTAAGGTGAAAGGTGGAAGATATAGGAGGGATATCAGAGGTAGGTTCTTTACCCAGAGAGTAGTGGGGGCATGGAATGCACTGCCTGTGGAAGTAGTTGAGTCGGAAACATTAGGGACCTTCAAGCAGCTGTTGGATAGGTACATGGATTACGGGAAAATGATATAGTGTAGATTTATTTGTTCTTAAGGGCAGCACGGTAGCATTGTGGATAGCACAATTGCTTCACAGATCCATGGTCCCAGGTTCGATTCCGGCTTGGGTCATTGTCTGTGCGGAGTCTGCACGTCCTCCCCGTGTCTGCGTGGGTTTCCTCCGGGTGCTCCGGTTTCCTCCCACAGTCCAAAGATGTGCGGGTTAGGTGAATTGTCCAATGATAAATTGCCCTTAATGTCCAAATTGCCCTTGGTGTTGGGTGGAGGTGTTGAGTTTGGGTAGGGTGCTCTTTCCAAGAGCTGGTGCAGACTCAAAGGGCCGAATGGCCTCCTTCTGCACTGTAAATTCAATGATAATCTATGATTAATCTAGGTCAAAGGTTCGGCACAACATCGTGGGCCGAAGGGCCTGTTCTGTGCTGTATTTTCTATGTTCTATGCTCCTTGTCCTATTGTATCAGATAATCAGTCTGTTAATTGCGTTAATCAAGCAATCAGATTATGTCCAAATCTTTTTGATGAGCCACTGAGTTTTACTAAATGTCCAAACTAACTGCTTGCTGCACCAGCCTGTGCTCTTGGCTGCAGCTTGGTTTTTGGATTGTGTGGTATAAAACATGAGGTCCAAACATGCCAGTTAGATGGATTGGCCATGTTAAATTGCCTCCTTAGTGTCCAATGATATGGGCTATGGGGATAGGGCGGGGCATTGGGCCTAGTTAGGGTGCTCTTTCAGAGGGTTGGGGAAGAGATGGGCCGAATGGCCTCCTTCTGCACTGTAGGGATTCAGTGATTCTCTGCCGTGGGTTTGACACTCCATAGTTTTCCCACTTGAAATGAATGAAATGAAAATCGCTTATTGTCACAAGTAGGTTTCAAATGAAGTTACTGTGAAAAGCCCCTAGTCGCCACATTCCGGCACCTGTTCGGGAGCTTGGTACGGGAATTGAACCGTGCTGCTGGCCTGCCTTGGTCTGCTTTCAAAGCCAGCGATTTAGCTCTGTGCTAAACAGCTACTTGGAGGGGATTCCAGTCCTACAACCTACCCATCCCATGGTTTTAAGTGGCCTTCAGACTTCAGTATTGTTAGGACTTGTATGGTGGCTGGGATTTTATACCTATGTCCTTTACAGTTTAAAACTAATAAAAGAGAAGTACTGTATCATTTCACTTTCATTGCTCGGAAGCTGGAGGCCCTGGCTGTACTGGTGAGTAGCAAAAAGACCTGAGGGTAGAAATTGGTTTGAGTCTGTTTTTGGGCAACGTACCTGAAGTGTGCACCTGTGATTGCAATTTAGGTCCCAGATTGATCCGGCTGATTCATTTCAATAAAATAGATGGAGCTGTCAATGTTACTAACAATCCTCATTGGCAGCTTGTGTGATGTGACAATGTTTAAAGACATCTTGCACTTCTGGAAGGGAAGGTGCACTTTGGCAATACCACTACTATCGTGTGCACTGATGAACAGCCAGGTGTCAAATTTGGAATTCTTTAGCCAGTTTACGTGGGGCAGTGAGACCGCCGGTGAATCACAAATCGGGGCACTTTGGCAGCAGGCAATCGTCACTGCAGATTGTTGATAATGGCAGGCGGAGGAGAAACTGTAAGCGTCCCTTGTTTCTCTGAAGCATTGCTGGCGGTATTAGTGAAGGTAATTGGCAGGAGGAGGGACCATTTCAATCTGGAAGACAGCAGGAGATTATTAAGGGATACAGCCTGGCATGCATGAGCAGAAGTGGATTAAAGGGTGGCATCGTCCTGGGTTACAACTGCAATGGTGTGTAAGTTCAGTGATTTCACTAAACTGGCGAAAGTAATTCACCCAACTCATTTCTCTCCTCAACTCTCTGTTTAGCCCTTCACTACATGCAACCCAATAGTCACAAACTGTACCTCCCCTGGTTACCAACATTCTCCTCCAATTGATACAGCACACTTCACTTCACTCCTCTTCCTACTGCAGCTGCACTTGCTACTCCACTTCTGAATACAGCCCTCAACTCCCGACATCTCTGGAACATTCCACACAGCAGCAATGCCACTCCCTCGTCCCCATCCCCACCCCGCTCCGCTGACATGATTATTCCCAAAACTTCTTATTTGGCAAATACTAACAGACACCTTTATTTCTTGCAGTATAAATTTGCATACAATGGTTTGCATTATACACTGGGCAGGGGGAGGGGGGTGGGGGGGAACGGGGGAATGGAGGTCCCAGCACCCTTTTGGGTGCGCTAATCCTTTAATTAGCGTAAGGTGGGACTTTCTGTCCATCTCCAGGAGGACATGCGTCTCACAGAGGGGCTGTGGGGTTCATGTTGGAGAGGGCAGCATGGGGGAGGATGGATGCATGGAGGCAAAACAGTGGGAGGGGAGCATCCAATTGACAATGGGTTAGGAGGCATTCTCTTCTCCCCCACCCACCCTTTCACTGACCAGTAGACAGTGGGGTAAAACCTGCTGGGCTACACTTTGGGCGCAGGCCTCTCCTTTGCCATCGTATTGGAGCAGCAGCAGGATGAGGCCCTTAATTGGGTAGTTATTGCCTACTTATGGCCTCAATTAGGCCATGGGCCGGCAGCCCACCTGATACCTCCCCCCACTTTCTGCAAATCATGGCAGGGCAGGGGTGGGTGGACCAGTGATGGGTATGCTGCTGATGGCACAGTGGCCTAATTTTCAGGTCCATCCACTTGTTTTCCTGCCCGTGGGTGGACAACAAATTTTAGACCAATATAGAAAGTGATAAACTACAGGAGAAGCGATACTCTTCCTTCATATGCTGCCCCCATTTGAAGAGCAAGATAGAAGTGTAGGACCTTTATTAAAATGCAAGTATCATGTAAATATGTTTTCAGAGGGTAGCCAGCAATGGCAACTGAACCAATATGGTTTCTTGTGCATTTCCAGCATCTATTTTAAAATTTCACATTCTGTCAGCCATTTTGTACAGGGGAAGCACGCAATATGCATGCCAGTTTCTTACCTTCTGAAATGATGCATTTTGGCATCAGACCTCAGACTCGGTGGAACGTGCGAGTACACTGTCTGCTCAGTGGTCCTCGTTGCTCAGTAATATAGGGAATTGCCATGTAACAATACATTGCAAAGGCTTTGAAATGGGAGTTGCAGCTGAGACAGGTTGCTGAAGCTGTAATGCTGATGATTTTCTGCTGACAGAAAGTTGTGCACAATGAGTATTGTTTTCATTGCTCATCTGCTACTTGATTTAGTGGGAGGATGATGAACCATAAGTGCAGAAGAAATGCGAACGATATTAGCTAAGTGCACACTGTTCAGACTTGCTATGTTACCCCTCACCTCACTATGATTGCACAGCATTACATCGTGCAGCTGAGGTTTTGCAGTAGGTATCCTCCAACATTAAGGTCAGTGCCACCGAAGTGACGTGGGATTCTCCGAAAACTGGCGCGATGTCCGGGACCCGGCGCCAAAAATGGCACGGATCACTCCGGCGTTGGGCCCCCCCAAACAATGCAAATTCTCCGGCCCCGAATGGGCTAGCAGCAGTGTGACGCCATTCACGATGGCGTCACCCGACGTGGACGGTGACGCCGTGCGGCGTCATTGACGCCGCATGGCGTAACGGCTCAAAAGACGGCCCCCCCACCCCAGAAGACCCGACAAGATGGCCACCTGCCGCGCAGCCCCGAGGTTCCAGGACCGCAACATCGAGGCGTTCCTGGACGCAGTGGAGGAGAAGAGGGAGTCCCTGTACCCCGGACACGGCCGCAGGGTCGCCCCACACCTCAGCCGGCGTCTGTGGAGGGACGTGGCAGAGGCCGTCAGCGCTGTGGCTCTGACACCACGGACAGGCACCCAGTGCCACAAGAAGGTGAACAACCTCGTCAAGGCAGCCAGGGTGAGTCCCTCCTCCCTCCCTGCCCGATGTGCGGCACACCCCCAGGTGAAATCAACCCTAATCCTAACCTCTGCACTATACGCCCAACCGATGGCGTGCATTCATATATCTGTCTAACACTGTTGCCCTTTATACCCCTGCCACCAACCCGCCCCCCACAGGAGAAGCGCGCACACAACAATAGGGAGCATGAGAGGACTGGAGGGGGCCCCGCTGATGAGAGGCCACTCACCGTACATGAGGAAAGGGCCCTGGAACTGACTGGTGGACCTGAGGACCGGGAGGTTGCCGATGCAGAGGTCGGGGGCCCACCAGCAAGCGAGGCACCGACAGCCCGTCCCCATATCCTCATCCCCCATGTCCCCCTTCCCCATATCTCCCATATCCCCCCTCCCCCATATCCCCCTCCCCACATCCCCCTTCCCCCATATACCCCACATCCCCCTTCCCCCATATCCCTTTCCCCCATATCCCTTTCCCCCATATCTCCCCTAACCCCCTTCCCCCATATCCCCCCTCCCCCATATCCCCCTTACCCCATATCTCCCATATCCCCCTTCCCCAATACCCACCTCCCCCATATCCCCTCTCCCCCATATCCCCCACATCACCCTTCCCCCATTTCTCCCATATCCCCCTCCCCATATCCCCCATATCCCCCCTCCCCCATATCACCCGATCACCGCCTGCGTGTCTAACCATGCATGCTTCATTGTGTATCGCAGGAGCAAACGTCGAGGCACCCATCCCCGCAGATGCCGACCGCCCGCAGGATGCCCCAGGGCGACCATGGGATATGGAGAGACCCGGACCCTCTGGCACGCGATGCCCGCAGGATGCCCCAGGGCGACCACGGGATAAGGAGAGACCCGGACCCTCTGGCACGCGACGCCCACAGGATGCCCCAGGGCGACCATGGGAGACGGAGAGACCCGGACCCTCTGGCACGCGACGCCCGCAGGATGCCCCAGGGCGACCACGGGAGACGGAGAGACCTGGAGCAATAGGGAGACGACGCCCCCGTCTCGTACAGGTGTGGCGACGCAGGCGTGTGCCACACAGCGACGAGCGGGGCAGCCACTGGCCCCCGCCGCAGCCGAGCCATGAAACCCCTACCCAGGACACCCCTACCCAGGACACCCCTACCCAGGACACCCCTACCCAGGACACCCCTACCCAGGACACCCCTACCCAGGACACTCCTACCCAGGAGACCCCTACCCAGGAGACCCCTACCCAGGAGACCCCTACCCAGGACACCCCTACCCAGGACACCCCTACCCAGGACACCCCTACCCAGGACACCCCTACCCAGGACACCCCTACCCAGGACACCCCTACCCAGGAGACCCCTACCCAGGACACCCCTACCCAGGAGATCCCTACCCAGGAAACTGAAATACCGGACAGTAATACAGAGTGGATGGGTGTAGATGAACCCCCACCCCAAAGTACCATGGACTCAGAGTTGGACGATGCGCACCACACAACGCCACTGCTGTCTCCAACACCCTCCACCATCGCAGAGACACTCACCTCGGTTGGGCACTTTAGTAATGAGGCGGCTGGTACACTCACTGGTGCGCACAACACAGCCGTCCCGGTACAGCAGGTGGGGGTAGGAGCAGCAGAGGGGCCGGGAGGTCGGAGGGCATCCTGGCACAAGCGAACATCTGCCGCCCAGATGGATCCCGGGTTCCTGGAGTTACCACACCCACCCATAGCCCCACTGCAACCACCGAACCTGGGATGAGCGAAGAGGGTGACGGCCGGCTTCCAGTAGCTGCAGTCGCAGGTGGAGGAGTGCACCCGCGTCCAGGAGCTGGGAGTGGTGTCGGTCATGCGTGCCACCCAGGCCGACACCACACGGGTGGCGTCCACGGTGGAGGCAATGGGTGCGACGGTGTCAGATATGGGGAGCAGTATGCGAGGCCTGGGGCTTTCCGTGCAGGCGGCGTCTGTGGCCCAGGACATGGCTGCCCTCTCACAGGAGGCCATAAGCCAGCGCCAGCGGCAGATGGCAGAGGCGCAGGCAATGGCCCAATCCCTGCAGGCAATGGCCCAATCCCTGCAGGCAATGGCCCAATCCCTGCAGGCAATGGCCCAATCCCTGCAGGCCATGGCCCAATCCCTGCAGGCCATGGCCCAATCCCTGCAGGCCATGGCCCAATCCCTGCAGGCCATGGCCCAATCCCTGCAGGCCATGGCCCAATCCCTGCAGGCCATGGCCCAATCCCTGCAGGCCATGGCCCAATCCCTGCAGGCCATGGCCCAATCCCTGCAGGCCATGGCCCAATCCCTGCAGGCCATGGCCCAATCCCTGCAGGCCATGGCCCAATCCCTGCAGGCCATGGCCCAATCCCTGCAGGCCATGGCCCAATCCCTGCAGGCCATGGCCCAATCCCTGCAGGCCATGGCCCAATCCCTGCAGGCCATGGCCCAGTCTCAGCAGGCCATCGCCCAGTCTCTGCAGGCCATCGCTGAGGGCATCGGCACCATTGCCCATGTGCTAGCCGGCGTCGCACAGTCACAGACAGGGATGGCCAACTCCCTGAGCTCCATGGCTGCAAACCTGCAGACCCTTATCGATACCACCACGGGCCTCCAGGACTGGCAGCGCCAGGTGTCAGAGGGGTGTCGGATGGCCGGTCCGTTCACACCCCCGACCCATGTAGAGGCTTGGGGGCCATTGGGCACCCCGAGGGAGGAGGAGTTGCTGGCGCCCGTCCCTGGTCCCACTGTAGGGGAGGTCCAGGAACACTGCAGCACCTCGGACTCCCCCCCCCCCCCCCCCACCTTCCGTCCCAGGTGCATCGGGTGGGCAACGGGCAGGACAGGCTGGCAGCTCGCCATCCCAGTCGCCCGGGCCGCAGCCTGGCCCATTTAGGCCAGGACGCCTCAGAGAAACGACCGCCAAAGGGATCCCGAGTCAGAGGGCAGGAATCGCATGAGTCTACCTCCAGTTCTGCTGTACCGTCTGGGGAACCACCTAGGCGTAGTCAAAGGGCCCGTAAGGCCAAACAATCAGACACTGAGTAAGTTGGCATGGGTGCAGGGCACAGACGAGTTTTAGGGGCTAGGGCACGTGTATGCACTGTTTGTTATTAAAATCACTTTAACACCTACAGAAGCTGCCTTTGTGCTCTGTCCGAAGCGTTCGGGGGTGTCATGTACGTTGAGCGCCAGTGTGTGTGTGAGGGGTAGTCTTACATCAGCCTCAGTTGAGTCTGCCCCCTTCCCCCTGGGCTGCCCTCACCATCCCCCCGGGCAGAGGACGGGACCGTGCGCTGCAGTGTCACAGCCGCATGCAGGGATGATCCGGGTGGATGGTGGTACTGTGGGCATGGGTCAGACATTGTCCAATGATGTGGAGCCAGGAGCTCATTGCAGAGCGGGTTGTCATCATCCTCCATGGCCTGCAATAGACACGCGTCCACCGGCAACTGTGTGAGCCCGGCCGTTGTGCCGCAGCTGGATCTGCAATGGACGGGTGGTGAGGGTGTTGCCATGGTGTGCGGTATGTGGCCATACTCGCCGATTCCCACGCCCCCTAGTCAGTAAAGCGGGCGGCTATCAGCCTGTCCCGTGCCCGCTGGCCCAGCCGGTAATGGTGGACAGCCACCCGCCCATGTCTAGCCCATCTGCCCTGACCATTGCCCCATCCCTCTCTTCTGGGGAGGACTGCGCCTCTTCCTGCTGCTCCTCCACTCCTCCCTCCTCTGCCTGCGCAACATCGCCCCTCTGCTGGGCTATGTTGTGCAGGACGCAGCACACCACAATGATGCGGCCGACCCTATCTGACCGATACTGGAGGGTTCCCCCAGAGAGGTCCAGGCACCTGAAATGCATTTTGAGCATGCCAAAGCATCTCTCTAAAACACCCCTTGTCGCTACATGGGCATCATTGTAGCTGTTCTCTGCCTCATTGCGTGGCCTCCGTATGGGCGTCATCAGCCACGACCGCAATGGGTAACCCATGTCGCCCAGCAACCAGCCCCCCAGCCGGGGGGGGGGCGTCCCTCGTGCATGCCGGGGATGTAAGATCACGACAACATGTATGAGTTATGTACACTTCCCGGGTACCGGGTGCAGACATGCAGGATAATCATGCGGTGATCGCAGACCACCTGGATGTTCATGGAATAGGTCCGCAGGTGGCCGCACGGCGACGTACATCCCATCGATCGCGCCCTGGACCACGGGAAACCCGGCCACAGCAGAGAAGCCCACGGCCCGGGCATCCTGGCTGGCCCGGTCCACAGGGAAGCGGATGTAGCGGTCTGCAATGGCATATTGGGCGTCTGTCACTGCCCGGATGCACCGGTGCACCGATGTCTGCGAGATGCCAGACAGGTCCCCCACCTGGCATGTGGAATGACCCCGTGGCATAAAAGTTCAGGGCCCCCGTAACCTTGACGGACACGGGGAGATGGTGTCCGTCCCCCCCCCCCCCCCCAGTACCACGCAGTGCCAGGTGTGCCAGCATGTGGCAGATGTGTGCCACGGTTTCCCAGCTCATCTGGAGTCTCCTCCTGCATTCCCGGTCCGTGAGGTCCTGGTACAACAACCGGGGCCGGTACACACGGGGCTTCCTCGGGTGCCTCCGTTGCCGTGGCGCCGCGGCATCCTCCTCCCCCTCCTCGTGTTCCTCCTCCACTACGCGCTCCCCCTGCTCCTCCTCCTCGTCCTGTCGGGCGGGTGTCCCTCCAGCCTGGACGGCTGCCGCCTGCCCCTCTGCGGCATGCTCCTCTGCGGCAGCCTGCGCCTCGTCTCTGGCACGCTCCTCCTCCTACTCCTCCTCCTCCAGGGCAACATGGAGAATAGCGGCTGCGGCCATGGCGGTCAACATCGCTGGCTGATCAGAAAATATAATGGCCTGCGGGGGTGGGGAGGGGGGGGGGAACGACAACATGTCACCATTGCCCGTACCCCCCTACCCCAGCCAGGTGGCATGGGCTGCATGGGCGCGACTGTTGGAGGATGGCACCTGGCCAGGCGGACAAACTCCCTTGCCCTCGCACCCCCCGTCCCCGGCACTCACCCTCTCCCCCTTCCCCCTCGCCGGCACTCACGCCCCCGTACCTGGCACTCACCACCCTCTCCCCGGCACTCCCCCACCCGTCGCCGGCACTCATCCCCCCCCATCCCCCTCGCCGGCACTCACCCCCTCCTCCTTGGCACTCACAGCCCTGTCCCCGGCACTCACCCCCCCCATCCCCGGCACCATCCCCCCGTACCCGGCACTCATCCCCCCGTCCCCGGCACTCATCCCCCCCATACCCAGCACTCATCCCCGCGTCCCCGGCACTCACCCCCCCTGTCCCCGGCACCCATCCCCCCCCGCCCCCCTTGCCGGCACTCACCCCCCGTCCCCAGCACTCATCCCCCCCGTCCCCGGCACTCATCCCCCCCGTCCCCGGCACTCATCCCCCCCGTCCCCGGCACTCATCCCCCCCGTCCCCGGCACTCATCCCCCCCGTCCCCGGCACTCAATCCCCCCCGTCCCCGGCACTCATCCCCCCCGTCCCCGGCACTCATCCCCCCCGTCCCCGGCACTCATCCCCCCCGTCCCCGGCACTCATCCCCCCCGTCCCCGGCACTCATCCCCCCCGTCCCCGGCACTCATCCCCCCCGTCCCCGGCACTCATCCCCCCGTCCCCGGCAGTCATCCCCCCCCCGCCCCCGGCACTCCCCCAAAGCCCAACCCCCCCCCCCCCCCGCCGCTCACACACCCACACACACCTCTCCCCCACACACACAGACTGCGGCCACGCCATCCCCTCTCCTGCGGCCACCCCCCAGGCCGTGACCTACCTCCACGCTGGACGGCGTCGACCATCAGCACTGGTTGACACCGTTAAAAAGGTGTTTTGATTTACGCCGACGTAACTTCGGCCCATCCGGCCGGGAGAATATGGGCAGCCCCGGAATCCATTGCCTCCCGCCCGCCCCTGCCATTCTCCGAGGCGGGCGGCGCGATTGACGCCCTGCCGACTTTTCACCCTTCGGAGAATTCGGCGGGCGGCGGGTGGGGGGGGGGGGGGGGGGGGATTTACACCACCCCCCAGCCATTGTCTGACCCGGCGGGTGGTCGGAGAATCCTGCCCCCATAACTTTAATTTTTATGTTTCCAGTTATTTACAGTTTAGCACATTAGTACCATCTAATCTGCCATTCACAGATGCTTCAGACGGGTGACTGATACTTTACATAGGGGGAACGTCACCTTTATTTCTACTGATCATTAAAACCTGTCAATCTAATTCGGTTAGAGTTGTTGGTGTTTATCAGGTACAGGAAGTGATTGATGACACTCTTATGCCTATCCAAGCCCACAGCGATAATTCAATGTCCTTTTTTATTTATTCACAGGATGCGGACATCTCTGGCAAGACCAGCATTTATTGCCTAATGTTAATTGTCCTTGAGAATGAGGCGCTGAGCCACTTTTTTTAAACCACTGCAATCCATCATAGCAGTTTTAATGCAGCTGAATGGCTTTTTTAGACCATTTCAGAAAATAGTTAAGAGCCAATTGCATTGCTCTGGGTCTCGAGTCTCACATAGACCAGACTGACTAAGGACAACAGCTTACCTTACGACAATCTGCAGTATCGTTTAAAAAAAAAATCATTTACGGGATATGGGTGTCGCTGTCTAAGCCATTGTTTATGGCCCATCCCTAGTTGCCCGTCTGAAGGTGTAGGTGAACTGCCTTCTTGAAACACTGCAGCCCCCGATGTGTAGGTACACAAGGTGATATATTTCCAAGTCAGGATGGTGACTTGGAGGGGAACCTCCAGGTGGTGGTGTTCCCAGGTATCTGCTGCTCTTGTCCTTCTAGAAGGTAGTGGATGTGGGTTGTGGAAGGTGCTGCGTAAGGAACCTTGGTGAGTTACTGCAGTGCATCCTGTAGATGGTTCACACGGCTGCCACTGTTCGTCGGTGGTGGAGGGTTTGAATGTTTGTGGAAGGGGTAGCAATCAAGTGGGCTGTTTTTTTTCTTGATGGTGTCAAACTTCTTGAGTGTTTTTGGAGCTGCACTCATCCAGGAAAGTGGAGAGTATTCTGTTACACTCCTGACTTGTGCTTTGTAGAAGGTGGACAGGCTTTGGTGAATCAGGGGTAAATTACTTGCCAGAGGATTTCTAACATTTGACCTGCTCTGGTAGCCACAGTATTTACATAGCTAGTCCAGTTCAGTTTCTGGTCAATGGTAAACCCCCCCCCCCCCCAGATGGTGCTAATACGGGATTCAGTAATGGTAATGCCATTGAATATCAAGGGCCGATAGTTAGATCGTCTCTTGTTGGAGATGGTCATTGCCTGCCACTTACTGGCATGAATATAACTTGCCACTTGTCAGCCCAAGCCTGGATATTGTCCAGGTCTTGCTGCATTTGGACATGAATTGCTTCAGTGGATTGTGGTTACCATTCCCCTTTTTATTTCAGATTTATTCAGTTAACTTAATTGAACTTCCCCCATCGACATGGTTTAATCTGAATTCATCTCTCCATATTGCCAATCTAGGGCTTTGGAGGACTGGTTTAGTAAAATAATTACAATGCTACCATATCTACTTTTGTATTTGATTATTACAAAAAAGGCAATGTGTGTATTGTGTTTGACCTCGAGATGAAGATTGCTATTAGTTTGTTTTTAGGTGAGATTATTAACATCTGTTAATGTCCCTGAAGGGAAAGCAATTATCAGGTTATTTATTCCATTTTGTTATGGGATCTGAATGTGCAATTTGGCGGCTGCATTTCTTAAATCACAAGAGTAATTAACTGTCAAAATACTTAATTGGCTGTAAAATATCCTGAAATAGTCTGAAGTTGTGAAAGGCGCTATATAAATGCAAGTGTTTCTTTTTCTTTTTAAGCATTATGAAGGAAATGGCTTCCAGTAATGCTATAAAACATGCTCATGACAGGAAGTTTTATGAACAAACCAATATCATAGCAGAGATTGATAACATTCAAAGAAATCAGTATAAATTAAATAAGAAATCGCCGATGCTTGATAATGCTGTGAAATGTAAGGTAATTCATGTTGGAAAAAATGGAGATTTGATTATTGGCAAAGAAATATTTTTGTGTGTTTATTGAAGTTGTTAGCATGAGAACATCAGATCTTGAGAAAACCACTTTAATCTGAGATAATGCATCAGTGAAATCACATTTTGGATATTATCTGCAAATCTTTGTCCTCAACCTTTCAAAGTGTATAGACATGTTGCCGAAAGTTCAGAGAAAAAGATCAACAAGGACTGCAGGTTTTAGATATCGAAATTATGAAGAGAGAGACTCACAAAATTAAACTTGTTGGAGTAAAGGTTTGTGAAAGGACTAATGCAGGTTTTCAAAATGATGAAGATTTGTAGATCATAGAAAAAACTTCTTTTAAAAATTGCAAAAACAAATTGGTATCAAACTTGAAAAATTTTGAGGCGAGATTCCCCGACCCCCCCCGCCGAGTCAGAGAATCGCCGGCGGGCTGCGCGGATCGCGCCATGCCACCCCGATGCCGGGACGTGAAGCGGAGGATCGGCCCCATTGGGGCTGGTGTGGTCGGCGCGACGCCGGTCGGGGTATGCGACGACTCACCGGCCCGGGCCGGCTCTTCTCCGGCCCGGATGGGCCGAGCGGCCCTCATCAAAAAGCCGAGTCCCGCCGGCGCCATTCTAACATCCTCTGAGCCGGCGGGACCTCGGCATTAAAGGGTCCAGGGTGGCCTGTGGGAGGGAGGGGGGGTCCGGCCCCAGCGGGGGCCTCGGTAGTGGCCTGGCCCGCGATCGGGGCCCACTGATCGGCGGGCTGGCCTCTCTGTCCCCCGGCCTCCTTTCCTCCGCGCTGGCTCCTGTAGCCCTGCGGCATTTGGCGTCGGGGCCGGTGCGGGGAAGAAGGCCACTGCGCATGCGCTAGTTGGCGCCGGTCCATCTGCGCATGCGTGGACCAAGCGGCACCGGGTTCAGGCCGAGATCGGCAGCTAGACCGGTGTGTACCACTCCAGCACCATGCTAGCCCCCTGTGGGCCGCAGAATGGGGTCCTGGAACGGGCGCCGACGCCGGAGTAAAACACCCCCGTTTTTACGCCGGCATCGGCACTTAGCCGCCCGATGGTAGAATCCCGCCCCTTATTTCTATTGATATCAGACTGTTATGCCTATACTTCTGGTGTCAACCTACACTAGTGTATTCTTTGTGTAAATGCAGGAATCTGGGCAAAGCAATGCAAATAAACAACAGCAGATATTGCTAAACATATTTCGGAAGCTTCACAAATAATCAAGGAAGTTTGCATGTAGTGATGTTTCAGTGTAAACTGTCATAAATCAATTAAGCAGTGATGAGTGGGATACTGCAGGAATCAGTGCTCGGATCCCAGCTATTCACAATATGTATTAGGGAGGGATTTCCTGGCCACGTCCACCCGGCAACCAGAGAATCCCGCCCAAATTCAATGGATTTGTCCATTGCATGCGGCAAGAACGCCACGGGTGGGGTGGGAGAATCCAGCCCTAATGATTTCGATGAGGGGACTAAATGTAATATCTCCAAATTTGCAGATGACACAAAACTGGGTGGGAGCTGTTGCCTTCTTTACTTTGGGGTGAACCACAAGCTGTTTCTTATATCGACCAAATGACCACACAACCAATATGTTAGCTCAAAAACACAGTTTATTAATAACACAAGACTTGTATCTCTATGTAATAACACACGCGGCTCCGTACTAAACTACACCTAACGATTAAGATGACCTTGACTTAACTTCGAGTGACCGGCACTGTGCAAGATAAGGCCTTTATCCGGGTCCACGTGGTCAGTTTGGAAGTTGTTGGGTTCGTCTCAGCTGGGCTCGTCGTTCAGAAATGATCGCGGGTCCTTGAACTTGGTTGTTCTGCTGCAGTTGGTCGCACACAGGCCGGTCCCAAAAGAGACATCTCTAGTGCGCAGGGCTTTTTATCCTTCGTCTCTTTCACGCCCTTTTGGGCGGTCCTTACTCCAGGTCCAATGGATCGATAGGGTTTTCAATCACTCTCATCGATCTCAGCCAATTAGGGGGCGGATACCTCGATAGCTGGGCGGGTCCCAGCTATCATTGTCTCAGGCACGTAGGCCTTTCCAAATAAGGGGGGGTGGCGCCAGTTAGTCTGCTACTGTTGTAACTCCTTGATTCAAACTCTATTGTCCTGGGGGAAATGGTGATCGACTCTTAATGGATACAAGTTTCAGTCAAGTCTGGTTTCTTTGCACAAGACACAGAGGCTGTGTACCTGTCTGTGTCCCAAATTGACCACAATTCCCATGGTCCTTTGCAGGTGGCCATTTTACATGGCTACAGAAGGTGAGCTGTGAAGACGAGGCAGAGATGCTTCACTGTGATTTGGATAAGTTGAGGGAATGGACAAATGCATGGCAGGTGCAGTGGAATGCCTGCCTTTTCCACTTCAGATCAACGTTTAACATTTTAATTCAGTTGATGAAAACTATGGATTAATTGGCTTCCAGCCTAGTTACTTAAATCTACATCTATGTATATATGTTTTCAGGTGTTAAATATGGCAAATAATTGGCCATTTGTTTTTAAACTGGCTGATGAAAAAAGTCATATGTAATGTGAAGTTTAGGACTGGAACAAAACATCGCTGCTGCTTTCATCATCATGAACATAACTGGATCATATCAATGAAATTGTTTGATCTTTTTTAAAGATCAGCATCTGTAGCCATTGTATTGCGACATGCACTGGGAGTGACTTGCAGCTTTCTGTAAATAATACTTTAAAAAAGTGTATGTTAACAAGATTTTCCCAAGAGCAGTGGTTGGCTAACCAATTCTTTTACATTTACGTAGTAATAACATTAAGTGTGATTTGCTAATTGTACTAAATAGTATTTTGCCCATATTTCTGCTGAGTCATTTTATTTCTATATAACATTAAACAGTAGTATAACTTGTACAAAATGGTCCAGTTATCTAAACATGCTCTGCCTTCTAAGTTGGCGGAAGATGTATTTGGTTTTTGATATGTTCACCAGTAAGCTATTTATCGTGACCGATATTAATAAGGTTGGACCGAGTAAACATCACGGGTCTGTGTGTAAAAATGCAGTCTGCTTATTGAAAATTTAAAATCAAATAATGGGTGGGTGTTGGAGCATAGCAAATATTTCAGAAGAATGTTTATCACCACACAATAGTCACTATGCGAAATTGACTTTTAAAAAATAAATTTAGAGTATCCAAATATTTTTTCCAATTCAGGGCAATTTAACGTGACCAATCCACCTACTGTGCACATCTAGACGATCCTGCCAGTGGCCAATGGTGAATCACCTCTGCCGCTGGAAAACATGCTATGGTGGGGGGGAGGGCGGGTGGGGGGGGGGGGAAGAGGGGGATCCAGAAAATCCCACCCGGAGAGTTTCCCGCTGCGCAGACTGGTGGGGAAACATGTCATATTCTCCAGCACCGACCTAATTAATTACGCAACCTGGGGCGGAATTCTCCGACCCCCCGCCGGGTCAGAGAATCGCCGGGAGCTGGCGTGAATCCCGTCCCTGCCGGTTGCCGAATTCTCCGGCACCGGATATTCGGCGGGGATGGGAATCACGCCGCGCCGGTTCGCGCCCCCCCCCCCCCCCCCCCGGCGATTCTCCGGCCCGCGATGGGCCGAAGTCCCGCTGCTGGAATGCCTGTCCCGCTGGCGAGAATCAAACCACCTCTCTTACTGGCGGGACAAGGTGGCGTGGGCGGGCTCCGGGGTCCTGGGGGGGGGGGCGCGGGGCGATCTGGCCCCGGGGGGGGGTGCCCCCACGGTGGCCTGGCCCGCGATCGGGGCCCACCGATCCGCGGGCGGACCTGTGCCGTGGGGGCACTCTTTTCCTTCCGCCTTCGCCATGGTCTCCACTATGGCAGAGGCGGAAGAGGCCCCCTCCACTGCGCATGCGCGGGGATGCCGTGAGCGGCCGCTGACACTCCCGCGCATGCGCCGCACGGCAAAGTCATTTCCGCGGCAGTGGCGGGGCACCAAAGGCCTTTCCCACCAGCTGGTGGGGCGGAAATCAGTCCGGCGTGGGCCTAGCCCCTCAAGGTGAGGGCTCGGCCCCTCAAGATGCAGAGAATTCCGCATCTTTGGGGCAGCGCGATGCCGGACTGATGCGCGCCGTTTTTGGCGCCGGTTGGCGGACATCGCGCCGATTGCGGAGAATCCCGCCCCAGGTGTTTTGCATCGTATTCCATGGTTGGTCAGGACTGATGGCGCATAGTTCATATCTGGGCACCATATTGAAAGGCGCCCAAAATCACTGACTCACTATTGCAGAAAGAAGATGCACCTCCTAAGGTTCTCGTGAAAATGAAGATGGATCTCTGGGAGCACCCTGAGGCCGGAGGATGGAACTCCTGAGAAAGCAAATGGATCTCCAGGAGCATTCGGAGGCTGAAAGGTGGACCGCCTCCAGGACACAAAATCTGAAAGATCAACATGTAGATGTGTCAGTTCCCCCGCTCCATAACAACTCTGGGCCATTTTCCAGAAGGTGTGATTGAGAGGTGCAACAGGCGACCTGCCAGCAAGTGACGAGTAGCCAGTTTAACTTGTTCAGGGCCTCCTGGTAAGGCCAATTGTCAGAGGGTCACTGAAGTTTTCCAGTTGGTATCTGCTCCCAAACACCTCTGGGAAATTAATGTAGATGCCTGGAGGCAGCCTCCCCATGGAATACAGGGAGGGCCAGCACTTCAGCTTGAATACTTGGGTTTTCGTCCCACAATGATGGATTGGTTGCTTGAGCCATTTATTAAATTTAAAGTTAAACAAGTGAAGGCGATACTCAGTAGATATACCTGCACCATGCTTTGTTAGCTCAACATTATTACAATTATGTAACTCTTCCTTGAGGCATTTCCCTGCCATAAATTTGAAAAAAGAAAATCTTTTTATTAAGTGCTTCCATCTCATTGAAGCTTCCGGCTAATCCACAACCAACAAACTGCTCTGAAAACTCTGCTCACATTTTGACAGCTGTGATGAATTCCACCACAGCAGCTGAGACGATCTACAGCATTCGAAGTAGAACAACCCACAACTTAAATCGTCAATTTTCCCTACCTCCTATTGTTAATAGGCCCTTTCAAAATTTCCAGGATCCAAATCTGCTTCTTGAGATCGTCGAATCCCTACAGTGCAGAAGGAGGCCATGCGGCCCATCGAGTCTGCACCAATCCGTTGAACGACTGCACAACCTAGGCCCAATCCCCCACCTTATTCCTGCAAACCCACAATAAGGGCCAATTTAACATAGCCAATCCACCTAACCGGCGCATCTTTGAACTGTGGGAGTAAACCGGATAACCCGGAGGAAATCCACGCAGACACAAAAACGTGCACACTCCACACAGTCACGCAAGGTGGGAATTGAATCCGGGTCCCTCGAGTTGTGAGGCAGCAGTGCCACCGTGCCTCCCAATCTGTGTACCACCTTTGGATAAAATCAGTCCATAGGTTTTGGGGATAATTGCAAACTGATTAACAAATGGGCAAAACTATTACTGTCTTCCACCTACAAAAAAAAGCAAACAAATTCAAGTTGAGTTGTAGTGAAATTCTGTGATGATTAGCTAGAATGGAAATTATTAACATACTTGCGTATTGCCTAAATAAGGAAAGGCATGAATAAGCCAGTTTGGACATCTTATAAATCTGAGATTCAGGTCAAAAATAGCGGCAGACTTCAAGAGACTGATGGAATGGGCGGACAGGTGACAGATTAAGTTTAATGCAGAGAAGTGTGAAGTAATTCATTTTTAAATAGAAGGAGGAGACACAATAGAAAGTAAAAGGCACACTTCTAAAGGAGTTGCAGTAAAAGAGACCTGGGGAAATCTCCAAATGGGACAGGGCAGTGAAAGTGGTTTGAAGGGCTTTATAAAGTGACAGAGTACAAAAGCAAACAAGTAATAAAGAACCTTTATAAAACACAAAGTTCTGAACACTCACCTTAGGAAGGATGTAAAGGCTTTAGGCAGGGTATAGAAAAGATTTGCAAGAATGGTTTCAGAGATGAGGGACTGGATAGATTGGGGAAGCTGGGTTTGTTTTCCTTGGAGAAGAGAAGATTGAGACAAGATAGGGGTGTTCAAAGTCATGACCGATCCCATTGGTGGAAGGGTCGAGAACCAGAGGATGCCGATTTAAGGCGATTGGCTAAAGGAGCACCATGAGGAAAAATCTTTTTGCCCACTGAGTGTTAGAATTAAGAATGCACTGTTGGTAAGTGTAGTGGAAGCAGATTCGATCATGGCTTTCAAAAAGGAATTTGACAAGAACCTGAAGCGGAAAAAAATGCAGGGCTATGGGGAGTGGAATTTGCTGAGTTGCTCTTGGCACCTACATGATGGGCCAATTGGCCTTCCTCTGTGTTGTAATCAATCTATGATTCTGTGAATTTTGCACCTATGTACTCATACTAAAAGTTGATCCAACATTCTTAATCCGATAAACACAAAACAATGTTTATTCCATGAACTCAACTTAACCTTTTAAATAAACATTGGATCTCCTAACACCCCTTCCTTCAAAGATTACCCCAAAAATATTACAACACTGAATAATCCTTCAGTTATTCCTTTCAACATCCAAGAGACTTAACACCTTTAAACAGAAACACATCAGGTTAAAGGCGTTACTATTATGACTTTAAATCACCCAAATGATCCAGAGATAGTCTTTCATGGCAGAGATCACAGCAGATCCAGCTCACTGCAAACACAGACACACCCCAAGCTCTTTTCCTCAAAACTGAAAACGAAACTGCAAAATGGCTGATCTAAAGCCCAGCTCCACCCACACTCTGACATCACTGCATTTCTTAAAGGTACATTGCGTAAACATCCATTTCTTAAAGGCACTCTCACATGACACTTTCTTGAAGTAGTGGGACAGCATCTTCCATTTCTAGCTAAATAACCACCAGAACTGCTGGGTAGAATCTCAATTTTCACCCCCGCGCCCCCCCCTGCCCCCCCCCCCCCTGCCCCCCCCCCCCGCCCCCATTTATGCAATTTTAAATCCCAATTTTAAGGTATCCTTTATGCCATTTTATCACCTATATTGATGTCAAAGCTGCTGTGAGAATGGTCCCTTTTTACTGATTTTGATCATTTCGGTCAAAGTTCATACTTTTGTGCAAAGTGTTAGCTCTTTCACTTACCTGATTGCTATCTGATTGATTCATTACCTGATTTGCTATCTCATTTATTGGTCGCCTGATTGGTTATCTTGATGCATTAGGGGCATTGTTGACACCTACAATACAGCATAGCAACCAAAGTGATCACTGTGTGGGGGTATCATAGCTCATTCTGCCCAAGACTGCAGTTAGTAATTTTACAGTGAAAAAGATAGGTTAATTTTTATCCAGTCAATTAAACTGTTGTAGGAAGTCATCAGTGGAACAAATATTGTGAAGGGGTAAGATCTATCCATAGTGGATAGCCCCTTTCCAGGGTACACATGGATAATAAGGTATTTGCTTCTTCAATTAACAAAACAAAAATTGGTTTTAACTTTTCTTTTAAATCTTTTTATTGGCATTTCCCATATTTATAAACAGTTGTATATATACACATCACATTTTTCTCGCCCGCGCTAATTTCCTTTATTATACAGAGAGGTTTTGTTTGACATTCGTTTAACTGACCCTACATGCATTTCATTTGTCTCTGGATCGGTCTATGGTTCCTCCCCCTTCCCCGTTGTCCCCCCCCCCCCCGCCCTCCCTGCACCACCCCCCCCTTGGCTTCGGCTGTGCTTTTATTTTATTTTCCAGACAGAATGTCTCCCCCCGCTGGGTTGCGCAGTCTTTTGGTACCTCATCTATCTTAGTGTTTAAAAAAAAATCTCATTAGGTTACTCCTCGTTGCTGTCTTCAAACAGGTTTTGGAACAGACCGGCAAACTGCCCCCAAGTATCCAAAAAGCCTTCCTCTGACCCTCGGATGGCGTACTTAATCTTCTCCAGGTGGAGAAATTCCAAAAGGTCAGCGAGCCAGTCTGCAGCTTTGGGTGGTGCTGCCGATCGCCAGCCGAGCAGGATTCTCCAGTGTGCGATTAGGGAAGTGAAAGCGAGGGCGTTGGCCCCCTTCCCCATGTGTAACTCTGGCTGCTCCGATACCCCGAAGATTGCCATTATTGGACATGGCTTCACCCTCACCCCCACAACCTTGGACATTGCCTCGGAGAAGACTGCCCAGAACCCAGCAAGCTTGAGGCAAGCCCAAAACATGTGGGTGTGGTTGGCTGGGCCCCTCTGGCACCGCTCACATTATTCCACCACCTCTGGGAAGAACCTGCTCATTTGGGTTCTGGTCAGGTGTGCTCTGTGCATCACTTTGAGTTGCATTAGGCTTAGCCTTGCGCAGGAGGAGGTGGGGTTCACCTTGCTCAGAGCTTCGCTCCAGAGTCTCCATCCTACCTCTGTCCCCAGTTCATCCTCCATTTTTGTCTGGTCTCGTTCTGTGGAGTCTGAGCTCTGTCCAGCAGCTGTCCGTATATTTTCCAACATAGCCCCCCCTTCTCGTTGCTTGTACCTATCAGGTCCTCTAGCAGTATGGCTGTTGGGGCCCCGGGGTACTTCCATTCGATTCTGTCGAAGGCCTTTTCTGCGCCCATGATGCGCTATCAATTACGACGAGATGAGAGTTCAGAGTAATCGAGGCTTTATTACACAGAGATGTGTGGCCTCCTACAGCTGCTGCCGAAATGGCTGCAGTTCGGAGAGCACACACATTTATACTCCTCCTACTGGTCGGAGCCAGCAGGCAGGAATCTACCCCCGTACCTGTAGTACAGGGGCCTTACCGCAATACCCTCGTATGCAATGCAGAATATACAATATAATACAACAGTGGTGACTACCACATTCGCCCCCTGTTAAAAATGAGTCCAGCGGGGCTGGTGGAAAACTATTTACATACAGGTTGGCATCAAAATTTCAGATAAGGTTACAAATTTAGATGGTCGGGCGCCTTGATCCGTCATTGAGAGCGCCGCAGTGCTGGTGGTGAGTCAAGCGTCGGCTCGGTCGTCGGTGGCTCTGGGAGCGTGTCGACATCCTCTTCATCCCCGGGTGGAACCAAGGGGAGGACGGATTGTCCTGGAGTGGGGGCTGTGGTGGGGTGCGCTGGGGGAAGGGAAATGAAAATCACTTATTGTCACGAGTAGGCTTCAATGAAGTTACTGTGAAAAGCCCCTAGTCGCCACATTCCGGCGCCTGTTCGGGGATGCTGGTGCGGGAATTGAACCGTGCTGCTGGCCTGCCTTGGTCTGCTTTAAAAGCCGGCGATTTAGCCCAGTGAGCTAAACCAGCTAAACCAGGAGGGTGGCGCCGGGGCAGAGGGGAGGGGGGGGTTGGGAACCCAGTTGGTGCCAGGTACCTGAGGGAGACTGTGTCTTAGCGGCCATTGGGGTATGCTACGTAGGTGTACTGCGGGTTTGCGTGGAGTAGCTGTACCCTCTCAACCAACGGGTCTGCCTTGTGGAGCCGCACGTGCTTGCAGAGCAGAATGGGTCCTGGCGCTGCCAGCCACGTTGGGAGCGAAAGCCCGGAGGTGGGCTTCCTGGGGAAGGCAAAGAGACGTTCATGGGGGGTTTCATTAGTCGGCGTACACAGGAGCGACCGAATGGAGTGAAGTGCATCGGGGAGGACCTCCTACCAATGGGAGGACGGGAGATTTCTGGACCGTAGGGCCAGCTGGACGGCCTTCCAGACCGTCCCATTCTCCCGCTCCACCTGCAAGTTTCCCCGGGGGTTGTAGCTGGTCGTCCTGCTCAAGGCAATGCCCCTGTTGAGCAGGTACTGGCGCAGCTCATCGCTCATAAATGAGGATCCCCGGTCGCTGTGGACGTAGACGGGGAAACTGAACAGAGCGAAGATGGTGTTGAGGGCTTTGATAACAGTGACGGACGTCATATCGGGGCATGGGATGGCGAAGGGGAATCTGGAACATTCGTCGACCACATTGAGAAAATACGTGTTGCAGTCGGTGGAGGGGAGGAATTCAAAGGGGCGGGAGGCCTTCACCAGGCGCGCACGGTCTGGCCGGTAGCAGTGCGGTTTGCACTCCGCACAGACCTGACTTCCTCGATGGAGTAGGGCAGATTGCGGGCCTTAATGAAGTGATAAAAGCGGGTGACCCCTGGGTGACAGAGATCGTCGTGCAGGTTCCGGAGTCGGTCCACTTGTGCGCTGGCACATGTACCTCGGGACAGGGCATCGGGGGGCTCGTTGAGCTTACCGGGGCGATACAAAATCTCGTAATTAAAGATGGAGAGCTCGATCCTCCACCGCAAGATCTTATCATTTTTGATGTTACCCCGCTGTGTGTTAAACATGAAGGCAACCGACCGTTGGTCTGTGAGGAGAGTGAATCTCCTGCCGGCCATGTAATGCCTCCAGCTTCAACGATAGCTTGGGCCTCCTTTTTGATGGAGGAGTGCTGAATTTCGGAGGCATGGAGGGTGCGGGAAAAGAATGCCACGGGCCTGCCTGCCTGGTTGAGGATGGCGGCCAGAGCGACATCTGATGCATCGCTCTCGGCTTGGAAGGGGAGCGTCTCGTCGACCGCGTGCGTCGCGGCCTTGGCGATGTCGGCCTTGATACAGTTGACTGCCTGGTGAGCCTCGGCCGTCAGTGGGAAACCGGCGGAGTGGATGAGTGGACGGGCCTTGTCCGCATAGTTAGAGACCCACTGGCCGTAGTACGAAAAGAACCTCAGGCATCATTTGAGGGCTTTGGGGAAGTGGGGAAGGGGGAGATCCATGAGGGGGTGCATGCGATCGGGGTCAGGCCCTTGAACTCTGTTCTGAACCTCATAGCCGATGATGGCTCATCGGTTCGTGCTGAACACACACTTCTCCTTGTTGTAGGTTAGGTTGAGGAGTTTGGCGGTGTGGAGGAATTTGGAAAGGTTAGCGTCGTGGTCCTGCTGGTCGTGGCTGCAGATGGTGACGTTATCCAGGTACGGAAAGTGGCCCGCAGTCCGTACTGGTCAACCATTCGGTCCATCTCCCGTTGGAAGACCGAGACCCCCGTTAGTGATGCCAAAGGGAAGCCTGAGGAAATGGTAAAGGCGGCCGTCCACTTCAAACGCAGTGCACGGGCGGTTCGCCTTGAGAATGGGGAGCTGGTGGTAGGCAGATTTCAGGTCCACTGTCGAGAAGACCCGGTACTGTGCAATCTGATTGACCATATCAGATATGCGTGGAACGGGTTATGCGTCGAGCTGCGTGTACCGATTGATGGTCTGACTGTAGTCAACAACCATCCTGTTTTTCTCCCCCGTTTTCACCATGACCATTTGGGCTCTCCAGGGGCTGTTGCTGGCCTCGATAATACCTTCCCGCAGCAGCCGCTGGACCTCAGACCTGATAAAGGTCCTGTCCTGGGCACTGTACCATCTGCTCCTGGTGGCGATGGGTTTGCAATCCAGGGTGAGGTTTGCAAACAGAGAAGGCGGGTCGACCTTAAGGGTCGTGAGGCCGCATACAGTAAGGGGTGGTAGGGGCCCGCCAAATTTCAGGATTAGGCTCCGGAGGTTGCACTGGAAGTCCAGGCCAAGTAGCAAGGCAGCGCAGAGGTTGGGGAGGACGTAGAGCCGGTAGCCGCTGAACTCTATGCGTTGGTGGTGAGGGTGGCAGTGCCGTACCCCCGGATTGACATGGAGTGGGATCTGGAGGCCAGGGAGATTCTTTGGTTAATGGGGTGTTCCGCGAGGGAGCAGCGCCTTACCGTATCGGGGTGGATGAAGCTCTCAGTGCTCCCGGATTCCAGAAGGCAGGATATCTCATGCCCGTCGACCTTCACCTTTGTTGACCTGGTCGCGGGGTTGTGCGGTTGGGACTGGTCGATCGTGACGGAGGTGAGACACGGCTGGTCGTTGGCAGTTGCAGGCGATGAGCGGCCCGATGAGGGGACCTGAGGCGGGGAAGATGGTGGCGTCCACGGGCCGCACGTGTCCTGAGGCAGGCAAGATGGCGGCGCCTTCGGGCCGCACGTGTCCTGGGGCAGGCAAGATGGCTCCACCCATTGGTTGTGAGGCAAGCAAGATGGCGGCACCCACGGGCCACATGTGTTGTGAGGGGAGCAAGATGGTGGCGCCCACGGGCCGCACGTGGTCTGAGTAGAGGAAGATGGCGGCGCCCACTGGCTGCACGCAGGGGGTGCAGGGATAATAGCGGCGATTGAGCGGGCCTGGCACACTGCAGCGAAATGTCCTTTCTTGCCGCATGCCTTGCAGTGCGCGCTCCGCGCCGGGCAGCGTTGCCGGGGGTGTTTTGTCTGTCCGCAGAAGTAGCACTTGGGTCCCCCGGGGTTGGATGGCTGCTGCGCGGTGCAGGCGTGGGGTGGGCTGGGGGTGATCGCTGATGGCGTCCACGATGGGGTGGCCGCTGGCGGGGTCCACGATGCCCAGGAGGGGTGGGCCGTGCGGCCGGGGGCATGCGCCTGTTCGTTGCGTGAGGCGACTGTGAGTGAGAGCGCTAGTTTCGCTGCAAGGTCAAGCGTAGCCCCTTCTAAGAGGCGCTGGCGGATTAAGGCCGACCCTATGCCCGTAATGAACGCGTCTCCCATTAGCAGGTTAGAATGTTCAGCGGGCGAAACGGCCTGACAATCACAGTCTCTCACCAGGGTGAGCAGGGCACGCCAGAAATCTTCCACAGACTCACCGGGAAGTTGGTGCCGCGTGGACAGGAGGTGCCTGGCGTAGATCTTGTTGCTCTGCTGAGCGTTGTTCTCCTTCAGTAGTGCCGTGGCCTCTGCGTAGGTAGGCGCATCCTGGATGAGGGGAAAGACACCGTAGCTCAGCCGCGTGTACAGAATCTGGAGCTTCTGTGCTTCTGGGATTGGGTCTGTCGCAGATCCGATGTATGCTTCAAAGCAAGCTAGCCAATGCGCGAAGTCCTTTTTGGCATTGTCTGCTTGAGGATGCAGCTGCAGGTGATCTGGCTTGATGCGGAGATCCATCTTTGTAAAATATCTGTGTAATAAATTGATGCACTATCAATCACGACGAGACGAGAGTAGAGAGTAATCGAGGCTTTATTACGCAGAGATGTGTGGCCTCCTACAGCTGCTGCCGAAATGGCTGCAGTTCGGAGAGCACACGCATCTATACTCCGCCTACTGGGTGGAGCCAGCAGACAGGGATCTACCCCCGTACCTGTAGTACAGGGGCCTTACCGTAATACCCTCGTATGCAGTGCAGTATATACAATATAATACAACAGTGGTGACAACCACAGTCCAGGGAGACGATCACCTCTGGTGTTTTCTCCCCAGAGGGGGTCATTATTATGTTCAGGAGCCGCCTGATGTTCGCTGTGAGCTGCCTACCCTTGACAAAGCCGGTTTGGTCCTCTGCGACCACCTCTGGTACACAGCCCTCCAGCCTTTTGGCCAGGACCTTTGCGAGTATTTTCGCATCCACATTCAGCAGTGAAATGGGTCTGTATGATCCGCATTCCGTCAGTTCTTTATCTTTTTTGGGTATCAGTGAAATTGTGCTCTGCGCTAGCATGGGGGGCAGGGAGCCCCTTGCCAGTGAGTCCGCGAACATGTTCCTTAAGTGTGGGGCCAGGACTGGTGCAAATTTTTCGTAGAAGCCCGCCGGGAACCTGTCGGGTCCCGGTGTCTTCCCCGCCTGCATGGAGCTGATGCTCTCCATGATTTCTCCCAGGTCTATTGGTGCTTCCAGCTCCTCCCTTCTGTCTTCCCCCACAACTGGTAGTTCCAGTCCGTCTAGGAACTGTTTCATTCCCGCATCCCCGTCGGGGGGCTCGGAGGCGTACAGTCCCAGGTAGAAGGTCTCAAATACCCGATTGACCTCCTTTGGATCTGTTACCAGTCCGCCTCTGCTATCCTTTAACTGCGCTATTTCTCTTGTGGCTGCCTGCTTTCTCAGCTGGTGAGCCAATAGGCGGCCAGCCTTGTCTCCGTGTTCGTAGAAGGTCCCCCGTGACTAGCGGAGTTGGTACACTGCTTTCCTGGTGGATAGCAGGTTAAAGTCTATTTGCAGCTTCTTTCTCTCCACCAGCAGCTCTACGATCGGGGCCTCAGAGTATTTTCTGTCGACTTCCAGGATGGAGTCCACCAGTTGTTGCCTGGCCACCCTCTCTTCCCTATCTCTGCTTGCCTTGTGGGCTATAAACTCTCCTCTAATCGGTGTCACGTTGGCCCCCCGCCCGGTACTTGGCCTGCTCTGGTACTGTTTTACCTTCCTTTTCCTTGTCTCACCCTCCTGTCCGCCTTTCTCACCCTCATTCATCTTGCTTCGCTCCCCCCCCCCATTGCATTGAGAGATGGAACTAGCCCGGGAACGAGTCAGCACAGTCCCGCACAGTACATCAAACACGTGTGTACAGTTCGTGAACGTATTGTCTGTTTGCTCTTTGTTCCGATTCTTCCCTTCTTTTCCATCCCCGTCACTTTCACGATGGCCGTTGCGGCTGTCCCTCCCCCAGTTTGTTCGCTCTGACGAACTCCTCCGCTGCCGCTGGGGTGTTCAAAAACAGCTCCTTCCCCTTAAATGTTACCCAGAGTTTGGCCGGGAATAACATCCCAAAATACACATTACTTTTGTAGAGTGCTGATTTGGCCCTGTTGAATTCAGGCCTTCTTTAGGCCAGGTCCGCCCCAATATCCTGGTACATCCTTATGATCTTCGCTTCCCATGTGCTCGATTTCGCCTGCCGGGCCCATTTTAGGATTTTTTTCCCTGTCTTGGAACCTGTGCAGCTTCCCGATAATCGCTCCGGGGTGCTCCCCGGCTTTGGGCCTGGGTCGGAGCGACCTGTGCGCCCTGTCGATTTCTGGGGAGTTTGTTAATTTCTCACTTCCCACTAGCTTGCCCAGCATTTGGGTGACGGTAGCCTGTTGGGTCTCTGGCCACCATCCCCTCTGGGAGAGACCCATTCTGCTGTCTGGGCCTATTTTCTTGGTCCTCCACATTCCCGCTTAGGCTCCCCTGGGTCATTACCAGCCTTTTCAACTCGGTTTCCTGAGTTACCAACCTGTCACTCTGGTCCGTGGCGGCCCTCTCCAACTCCTGAATCGTTTTCTCCTGTGACTCCACCTTCCTTTCCAGGCCATCGATGGTTCGTTGCATTTTGTCCGTTGTCTCCTTCATCACTGTGTGGAGCTCCGTCCTGAGTGCCTCCATCATGGCGTTTATCTCCGTTTTTATCTCCTCCTTTATGGCATTTATTTCCATTTTCAGCACGCTTCTCCATTCCTCCCCGTGTGTGTGTGTGTGTGTGGGGGGGGTGAATGGTCGCCGTGTCCTGTTCCTGCGCCGCTGCTCGCTCGCCAGCTTTTCCGCTTCCTGGTTCGCCTGAACCTCCGCTCACCCCGTGGGGTCGTCTGCCTGCGTGGCCGCAGCCCCTGCTTTTTTCCTTCGCCTTTGCCGCTGCTTCTTCTTACCTCTCGCCGCCCCCCCCCCCCGATTTGTTATTATTTGCAGGCATATTTCAGTTATGTACCTTTCTCTTTGTTTCCTGGGTTTTGGTGCGAAAAAGAAATTCTTCCCCTCCCCGCCACCGCCCCCCCCCCCCCCAGGAAAGAAACCCCAAGGGTTTATTTCTCCTTTTAAAAACCTTTTTTGTTTTTTATAAAAAGGATTTTTTTTTTTTTTTAGAAATTTTTTTTTCAAAAAAAGTTTTAAAGATTTTCAGGAGAGGAACAAAAAAGGTTGAATAAAAAATTTATTATTTTGTTCTTGTCTTATCCCCTCCATGCTCCGATTTTCAGACAGTTTCTTATTGCGATCCCCACTCCTCCTCCACGTGCAGCACACCGAGACCAGTCTCATCTTTTTTTTTTGCTCTTCAGCTTTGGCATCTGGGCAGGGCGAGGGAGGCTGGGCCGATTTTGCGGGACTAATTGTTTTTTAAAACCCACCAGGAAAACCTCCAAAAAAAGCCGCGATTTTGTGGATCTGAGGGAGCCGCTCCGTTCGCAATCGCCACTGGAAGCCCCGGTTTTAAATTTTGACAATGCTTAACAAGTAACCTTCAATTTAACTCATATTAGCCAATAAGTTTATTAAAACAATATATATCTGATTCATGCATTATAAGAATATATATATATAGTTAAGAATGGCAAAGGTTTTCTAAATATCCTTTTATGTTGGTTTCTGGCTATCAAACAGCTATTACATACATACAAAGATTCTGCATCTTTCTGTCCACTTTCGGGGATGACATTTGGTATGATAAATATAAATTCTTATTTAGCTTTAAAAAAAATCACCACTAACAGCTATACAAATGATCTTTGATGCCTTCTCCTGCAATAGGAATTATTCTTATGTGAAATATGTTAGACTTTTAAAAGACATTTTGCTCAACTGGTATCATCTTTCAGGTGCACAGAATTTGTAGATGCCTCGGTGAAGATATCATCAAAGGCATCTTAGAAAGGCATTGGGCAGCGCGGTAGCACAAGTGGATAGCACTGTGGCTTCACAGCGCCAGGGTCACTGCCTGTGCGGAGTCTGCATGTTCTCCCCGTGTCTGCGTGGGTTTCCTCCGGGTGCTCCGGTTTCCTCCCACAGTCCAAAGACATACAGGTTAGGTGGATTCGCCGTGCTAAATTCCCCTTAGTAACCAAAAAGGTTAGAAAGCGTTATTGGGTTACGGGGAGACTGAGGGCTTAAGTAGGTCGGTGGAGACTCGATGGGCCGAATGGCCTCCTTCTGCACTGTATGTTCTATGTTCCTGAATTTAAATTAGTCAGATTTAGGAGATTCTTATTCACTTCTCTCTGGAAACAAGAAAATGGCATATGACCAAGGGCTAAACTGCATGCCACATTAACTCTTCCCATAGTGGAACAGAAAATTTACTTAAAGTAGGCAATGAAATGAATTCCTCATGATTGGCTCAACCCTCTTCCAGCTTCTTTTGAATGCATTCTGCATTTAATCCAATGTATTCAAAAGCATGTTTAATATTCAGGAAGCATTTGGTATGTTGCTGCAGATAGAAAAAGAACAAACATATTCCCTCTTCGAGAGTAGTGAACAATACACTGTGCTGTTTAAATGGAAGAGCAATTGGAATTGAGGCACCATGATGAGGCAATGGAAATTTCAGGTTCATTTTATCATTGGGACAAATAAAATGATCTTGTGTAAGTCTTCCACTTTTATTTATCATCTTACTCTTTTCCATGTCGATATTGCACATCATTAACCTCATTTACTTTCTCTTCATGATCATATCTATTCTGTTTCCTACTAATTTACGATAAAACTCATGACATTACTTTCTTCCATTCTTTTTCTGGACTGCTAGTCAGGTCCTCTGGGTCGCTTACACTACAGGCTGGATTTTGCCTGGGGCTTCTGTTGCAACCCCTGACAGGGACGGAACTTATATAACATCTGATTCCCTCCTACACCTTAAAGAGTATGAGCTATCGAGGTGACTAGGAGGCGGAGCTTCCTCCCAATTGAAGGAGCACCCCGCAGGATATAACTGAAAGCAGTTCAGTGAAGGGGAGTGGACAGGAGTGATTGTCTGAATCGTGTGGAATAAAGAGACTTGTACCCTGTCAGACTGGTCTCTTGTGGAATCTTTGCCTCCATCTTCAACATTGGTGACGAGGATCAAGTGGAACTGCCGTAAGCGGCAAATACTGCGAAGTCGGACTGTTTTTCATTGATCTCGGTCGGCTGTTCTCCAGCCGTCAGGCTGGCCCACATAGGTAAACTCGAACCTTTTGATCCCGACTCGGACAATTGGACCCAGTATGTCGAGAGACTTCAACTTTTTTTCGCATTAACGCCATCGTCAGTGACGAGCAACAGACTTTATATTGCAAAGGCTATGCGCCCTGACAATATCCTGGCAATAGTACTGAAGACTTGTGCTCCAGAACTTGCCGCACCCCTAGCCAAGCTGTTCCAGTATAGGTACAACACTGGCATCTACACGGCAATGTGGAAAATTGCCCATGTGGTCCTGTACACAAGCTCAGCCAATTACTGCCCGATCAGTCTACTCTCCATCATCAGCAAAGTGATGGAAGGAGTTATCTACACTGCTATCAAGTGGCACTTACTCGGCAATAACCTGCTCACGAACTATCAGTTTGGGTTCCGCCAGGGTCACTCAGCTCCCGACCTCGTTACAGCCTTGGTTAAAACATGGACAAAAGAGCTGAATGCTAGAGGTGAGGTGAGAGTGACTGCCCTTGACATTAAGGCAGCATTTGACTGGGTATGGCATCAAGGGGCCCTAGCTAAACTGGAGTCAATGGGAATCAGGAGGGAAACTCTCCGCTTGTTGGAGTCATACCTGGTACAAAGTAAGATGGTTGTCTTGGTTGGAGGTCAATTATTTCATTCCACGACATCACTGCGGAAGTTCGTCAGGGTCGTGTCCAAGGCCCAACCATCGTCAGCTGCTTCATGAATGACCTCTGTTCCATCATAAGGTCAGAAGAAGGGATGATTGATTCCTCCTGGTGCTCCGGTTTCCTCCCACAGTCCAAAGATGTGCAGGTTAGGTGGATTGGCCATGATAAATTGCCCTTAGTGTCCAAAATTGCCCTTGGTGTTGGGTGGAGGTGTTGGGTTTGGGTGGGGTGCTCTTTCCGGGAGCCGGTGCAGACTCGGGGGGCCGAATGGCCTCCTTCTGCACTATGGATTCAATGATAATCTATGATTAATCTAGGACAAAGGTTCGGCACAACATCGTGGGCCGAAGGGCCTGTTCTGTGCTGTATTTTCTATGTTCTATGTTCTATGACTGGACAATGTTCAGCACCATTTATGACTCCTCAGGTAATAAAGCGGTCCATGTTCAAATGCAGCAAGACCTGGACAATATCCAGGCTTGGGCTGACAAGTGGCAAGTTACATTCGTGCCACACAAGTGCCAGGCAACCACCCTCTCCTACAAGAAGGCATCTAACCACCGGCCCTTGACATTGAATGGCATTACCATTACTGAATCCCCTACAATCAACATCCTGGGGTTACCATTGATCAGAAACTGAACCGTACTAGGCACATTAATACTGTGACTGTCTGGGCAGGTCAAAGACTAGGAATTCTATGGCGAGTAACTCACCTCCTGACCCCCCAAAGCCTGTCCACCATCTACAAGGCACGGGTCAGGAGTATAATGGAATACACTCCACTTGCCTGGATGAATGCAGCTCCAGCAACTCAAGAAGCTCAACACCATCCAGGACAAAGCAGTCTGCTTGATTCCTACCCCTTCCACAAACATTCAAACCCTCCACCACCGACGAATAGTGGCAGCCATGTGTACCATCTACAGGATGGACTGCAGTAACTCACCAAGGTTCCTTTGACAACACCTTCCAAATCCACGACCACTCCCATCTCGAAGAGCAGCAGATACCTGGGAACCCCACCACCTGTGAGTTCCCCTCGAAGTCACTCACCACCCTGACTTGGAAAGGCTGCTCCTTCACTGTCACTGGTACAACATCCTGGAACTCCCTGCCAAACAGCAAAGAACCTTTACCTCAAGGACTGCAGCGGTTCAAGAAGGCAATTCACCACCACCTTCTGAAGGCCAACTAGGGATGGGCAATAAATGCTGGCCTAACCAGTGACACCCACATCCTGTAAATGAATAAAAATATTTACCGCATTGGCGGACCAACTTATGCACTAATCAGAAACTTGACTTACCCGGACGGATCGACCGGGTGGGCCATCACCTAAATCCGCAGCCCTGATTATGTTCCGACAGTGCCACTTCCATTCCGCCTCGCAGATGCTGGCAGAGTCCACTGGGAATATTTGGTGCGCTTGCGGGGAGTCCTGTCCCTGTGAGTTCAGAGCTGCCCTGGCTGAATCACTGCGGAACCACCTCGTTTGCGGACTTCAGGACCGGGAGACGCAGTGGAAGCTGCTAATGGAGACACCCCGACACTCAATAGGGCTGTCGACATAGCGCTCGCCCGGGAAAGCGCCAACCACGGGCTCCAAGAACTCCAGGGCCTGGGACATGAACATCGGGTGTCGTCATGACTGTCGGCTGATGAGCACCACAAGCGAGGTGCCGGGACCGTCCCAGGGGGGATGTCACCGCAGGCCCCATTACCACCACCGTGACTCACCCCGGAGCGGCTGTGGAGTTTTCCTTGACTCAGCATTCCCGGATGGTGGACACCACTATCGAGCGGGCCACCAAGGCCAGGGACGGGGTTCCGGGTGAGCACGTGAGGGCGCTGTTCCCCGGCCATGGACGGGTCGCCATTTCCCCCCAAGAGGCACACGCATTTCCTGGAGGACTTGGAAACTGATGAGCCAATCCTGCTGCTGCACTGTGTGACTGGCCCCAGAACGGCACCTATCCAGGTGACACTGCTGTTAAATGGACATCCCGCCGAGATGGAACTGGACACTGGAGTGGCAGTTTTGGTCAACAGTTTTTGCACATGGAAGGCCATCCGGACAGGTCTTCAGCCACTGGAGCTTCATGATATGGGGGCCCGAGTGACCACATATACCGGGAGTCCTAAGAAATTGCGGGCACCACCCACATGCCATAGAATATGGAGACCAGTCCGCGTGCCTCCCACTGAAGATAATCCACGGCGACAGGCCCAGCCTATTGGGGCACGATTGGCTGCGTCAACTACATTTGCTATGGCTACGTGTGTGCCAGATGTGCCCCTGTGGACCGGATGGAGTGCTGTCCAAATTCCCTTTGTTTTTTTCCAAAGACCTCGGGACCATTAAAGGAACAATGGCCACGATCAATGTGGAAGAAAGTGCCTAGTACCGGTATTCCCACACCCGCGCTGTGCTGTACACATTGCCTGCCAAGGTAGACAAGGAATTGGACCATTTGGAGCAGCTAGGGTTTATTCGCCCTGTCCACTATGCCAATTGGGCCGTGCCTGGAGTCCCCGTGTTGAAACCGGACGGGCCGTGGCGGCTCTGTGGGGACTCCAAAATGACCGTAAACTGGGTATCCACCTTGACCATTACCTGGTCCCTCCGGCTCAGTGGAGGAAAAACATTCACTCAGCTGAACATGAGCCACACATATTTCCAGCTGGTGCTCGAGCCAAGTTCCGGGAAATATGTGACAATTAGTACCCATTGGGATTGTCCGAGTATACACAGTTGCCGTTCGGAGTCTCCTCGGCTTGTGCGATATTTCAGAGGGTTATGGAGAATATATTCCGAGAGTTGCCAAGGGTGGGCGTCTACCTGGACGATGTTCTCATCACCGGGATCTCGCATCAGGAACACATGGAAAACCTAACCGAGGTCTTCGAGCAGTTTGCTCGGGTCGGGGTCCGCCTTCGGAGGGAGAAATGCGTTTTCCACGTGAGGTCTCATACCTCGGCTACTGAGTGGACAGCAGGAGCCTCCATCCAGTGGAGGACAAGGTGGAGGCAATTCGCCAGGCCCCCATCGTGACCAAATGGAGCCCCGCTCTTTCCTAGGCCTGAACTACTATGGGAAGTTCATACTCCGGATGGCCACGCTGTTCAGTCCACTCCACCACTACTGACGGGACAGAAGTGGGGCTCCCTGCACCAGAAGGCATTTCAAGTGGTGAAGCAGCGTCTCTCATCAGATGAATTGCTGACTTACTTCGACCCAGACAAACCCCTGCTCCTCACGTGCAATGCCTCACCATACAGCGTCGGGGCAGTCCTGGCATACCGCATGCCCGATTGCTCGGAGCGAACAAAAGCTTTTGCGTCCCGCACACTGGCGGACCCCGAGCGAAACTACGCCCAGATAGAGAAGGAAGGATTGGTAGTTGTGTTCGCGGTGAGGAAATTCTATCAATATATTTACGCATGAGGTTCACGGCATATGGGGTTATTCAAGGAAGATCGGGGGAGTCCACCATAGCACCTGCCCGGGTTCAGCGATGGGCTCTGCTTCTGTCTCCCTATGAGTATACGTGGGAGCATTACCCAGGCAGAATCCTGCACATGGGTGCATTGAGCCACCCGCACCTACCCACAAAGCACCCGCTGCAGCTGTGGAGGTGATAGCCACCTTCCATTTCATGGACACTTTGCCAATAACGGCAGCTCATATCCGAGAATGGACCCAGACTGACGCTGAGTTTTCAAAGGTCCGAGATATGGTCCAATAAGGGGCCTGGCATAGAGCGATACCAGACGGGCTGAGGGCCTATACCTCCAAGCTGCCAAAATGAGTGTCGAAGGTGGCGTCCTCATGCGGGGGATGCGGGCGGTCGTACCCGAATGGAGGCACGCACCCCTGTTGAAATACCTCCATAAAGGACCCGCTATCCCCGGGGTGACCAAAGTGAAGATGTTGGCACAAAGCCACATTTGATGGCCCAGACTGGGTGCTGAGATCGAGCGGGTGGCCCGCAATTACACCCCATGGCAGGAACACCAGAAGGCCTCCCCGGCGGCCCTGATGCACCCCTGGGAGTGGTCCTGTGTTACACATCGACTTTGCCGGCCTATTTCAGGGGACCACATTCCTTCTATTAGCGGAGGTCCACTCAAAATGGCATGAAGTAGACTGGGTCCCAACGTTGACCACATAAGCAACTGCGAGGTATTTTTTGCACACACTGACTGCTCGAGGATGTGGTGTCTGACAATGGTGCGGCATTTACAAGCTAGGAGTTTGCATTATTTATGGCTATGATTGTGGCATCAGGCATGTGCGGAAGGCTCTGTATCACCCGGTCGCAAACAGGCTAGCCGAACGAGCAGTTCAAACTGTGCCATGAGAAAGACAACCTTGTGGTCGTGGGAGACAAGGTTAGCACGGCTTCTCTTTAGTTACCATATAACGGCTCACGCCACAACTTGCATCGCACTGGCAGAGTTGCTCATGGTGCGCCTACTCCGGACACATCTCAGCCTTGTCCTCCCCGACGTCAGAGCTCGGGTTCGTCTGTGGCAGGACTGCTCAGAGACGGATTCTCACCGCCCCCCACAAGTGCGCACCTTCATCTCAAGTGATGCAGTTTGCGTGAGGAACTTTGAGATCGGACCCACATGGATCCCTGGGGTAGTCCTCCATGTGACGATTGGAAAAATGAATTGGGTACTCTAAATTTATTTATTTAAAAAAAGAATTAATATAGAACCGGCCAGCGACGATATGCCGGCACCGATTGTACCAGCAGCCTTGTTGGTTATGCCATGCCAGCTATGACGATCCTCGCGGAAGCGGCAGTCCCCGCTGAGCTAGACACCCCTGGACCTCTGCCCATAATCCAAATGGCCACGGGACCCTCCACCTGAGGACATGATCCCGACCTCCCATTTGCCAGGAGCGAGTGATGTGTTGGGTGTTCTGGATCACAAACAGGTCACCAACACTGGAAGTGGTGCAACTCTATTTTATTATGAGGTTAACTATACTAACATACTTGAACTGTGGGTAAATGCAATACCAGCTTTAACTGTTGACCTTTGCCTAGTCCTAACCAGGTGATGCACTCAGCACATGGTGAATGTCTGTGTTGCAGGCTGTGAGCTCTGTGCTCCGAGCTGGCTGCTGCTAGAATGAGCAGAAACTCTCCTGTCCCCTGTCTTTATAGTGCGTGTGCTCTCACTGGTGATTGGCTGCGGTGTTGTGTATGCTGATTGGTCCCACTGCATGTCCATCAGTGTGTGTGTGTGTGTCTGCACCATAATATACTGGTGTATATTATGACAGCGAGAACAACAGAGCAAGCTCCCCGCATATGGCCTCCTAATTGACTGCCTCCATGCTTGTTGCCAATTATGAGTGGTGGGCAAGCTCTTGAGGCTGCCAGTCTACCTATCGACATGGAGCCATTCTCTCTTGCTTGCATTGCAGTAAGAAACTGAAAAGGGTTCAAGTCAATATGTACCTATGGATGGAGGGGAATCCCCTCCAATAGTTTGGCATTAACCTTTCATGCAACCTTTTTGTGGCATGGAGCCGCTGGTTCTAATGGCACACCCCACAGCTTGCCGCAGCGTGAATGCCTCCATTGAACTGGCGGAATCCACACATGATAGGGGAACTGGTAGAATTCCAGTGAGGCAACTGAATCATCTGTTACAATTAGCTGAGAAGGGGTCAAGTAGCTCCCCTCTTCCCCTTCTGCTTATTTGACCGCAACAGATTTTTTTGTTCGAAAAGGATATACGTGCCAATTTAGTAAATATTTAACTGTTTACATGCTGTGATCATAAAAGAACCAATGAGACAGGTTTACTTGAGTTAACAAAGAAAGAGGTCAGCTTTATTCTACTTGAACTGAACTACGTACAGCAATAAAAATACAGTCCGACTTTGTGCACACACATACACTGAGAGTTCATAAACTCACAAATACAGAGTACAGGGTGGGGAAGGATAGGTTGACCACATTAAAGACCCTAAAAAGTAAAAGGAATATGCAGTCTGTAGTTTGGTAACTGGGCTGGCTTCAGGCTGAATTCAGTTGTCCCGGTTCTTCCAATTTACAGGTATAGGTGACTGATTTGGTTGCTCTTCTGAAGAGACAGTAGTGCTGGGTTCAATTATTTTATGAAGTATCAGTTTGCAATAAGGTCTCTCTGGATGGTCAAAGTCTGAAATCAGAGCTCAAAGCTTGTCAGGTGGGTTGGCGAGAAAGGGAGGCAGGAGGGGCCCAATCTGCATCTCAGTTACTTGCCCTCAGTTCTATTGAGAAAACATATAAAGGTTGGCTTGCCATGCGATCTTCCTTCTCTAACTGATCCAAATAAGATCATTGTTCATGTATTTCTAGGATTGTTCTGATGCGACCACATGTTCATTTCTAGGATTGTTTATGTCTACAAAGTGAACTTAGTCATGGTCCCAATGTCCAAGTGATTATTTTTAATGGTCCATCTCCAAATTTTGAATACCTCAGATTATTGCCTTAATGTCTTGCTGATGGGAGAGGGGATTTGGATTCTTCACATTGCCCAGGAGGTCATTGTCTTTGATATGTTTTGTAGACATGCTGTCTCCATTCTAATTGGAATATGGAATGTATAGTAAGGCAAATCTATACTTGCTACGATCTCAAGTTATGTTTAGACTGTTTTTAAAAAAAACTCTGTTTATAAAAGTTCTAGGCTTCTAGGCCAGTCGATTAAAAATCATTATTTGATATCTTTATGCGCATGTGGATAAGCACATCATAATGGCTTCCCTAATTGGGGCCACGATGATGTTAATTCACTGTCCGCCTCCTTGGAGAGGCCGGCTGACCTGTTTCATAGATTGCCATTGGGAAACTTTACTAATGAAAAGAATGCATTGGGGAACCATCCTAATGGACTCACCGTTCCTTTCAAGCTCCCCTTCTGACTCCAGCCTGACATCATGGCCCAGGTGCAGTTAGACCTATGCCTTCACTGGTAAATATATTGGCTTGCCTGTTATTTCCTTTGGATATCTAGATAACTCATCTTGTAATTATCTTAGCATTCAGCATGGTTAAGTTAGTACATTTTTGCACATGTTTATGACTGTAATTATCTCATTAGCTGCTTGTGGCACACTAAATAATCATATTGCAGGAAAATTGTGGTTTTCTGTTCATTTTAATTTGCTGCTAACAAAAGATTTTTTAAATGCTTTGGAATTACATGTTTAAGACTCATAGTCCTATAATTTAATTTATCAGTAATTAGCCTGAAAAGTACGGGGCGGGATTCTCCCATCGGGCGGCTAAGTGCCGATGCCGGCGTAAAAATGGGAGTGTTTTACTTCGACGTCGGTGCCCCTTCCGGGACCCCATTCTGTGGCCCACAGTGGGCTAGCACGGCACTGGAGTGGCCCACGCCTGCTCCAGCTGCCGATCCCGGCCTGAACCCAGCACTGCAGGGTCCGCGCGTGTGCAGCTGGCCCGGCGCTAACTAGCGCATGTGCAGTGGCCTTCTTCCCCGCGCCAGCCCCGTCACCAAATGGTGCAGGGCTACAGGAGCTGGCGCGGAGGGAAAGGAGGCAGAGAGGCCGGCCCGCCGATCGGTCGGCCCCGATTACGGGTCAGGCCCACTACGGAGGGCCCCCCCTGGGGTCGGACCCCCCACCCCCCCAGAGGCCGCCCCCGGACCCTTCAACGCCGAGGTTCCGCCGGCTCAGAGGATGTTAGAACGGGGCAAGGCGGACTCGGCTTTTTGATGATGGCGGCTCGGCCCATCTGGGCCGGAGAGAATCGGCACACCGGCCCATGCACTGCGGAGAATTGCGTCCGGCGTTGGGGTGGCATGGCGCTGTGCCGATTCTCCGACCCGGTGGGGGTCGGAGAACTCCGCCCACGGTTTTCCCATCTTTCAATCAAAGAGAGTGCTTTAACCCATTGTGATCATTGAATATATTTTATGAATGCAACTGACCCCACTGAATAATCTGTAAAGTTTTTGATTAAAATATCCACATGAAGTGGATGGGGAAGGGGATGGGAGCGGCGTGGAAAAAGACTAGAGATGGCGTCCTGTAGGGGAACCTGCCTGCAAGCATTAGCGACAGCGCCTTACCGTTCTCCCCGAAAAAGTACACCACAAGTCTGGTGGTGGCAACACATGGAAATTGGGGGCAGTGGAGTTGCATGGGTTCTGGGTGGGTGTGGCAAAAGTGATTTCAAAGGTCGTGGGGGTCCGGATCAAACCAGGCTGGGGTTGGCTATATTTGGGGTTGCAGATGAGCCGGGAGTGCAGGAGGCGAGAGAGGCCGATGTTTTGGCCTTTGCGTCCCTAGTAGCCCGGGGAGGGAGGGGAGGGAAGGGGAGGGGAGGGGAGGGGAGGGGAGGGGAGGGGGGAGGGGGGAGGGGGAGGGGGGGAGGGGGGAGGGGAGGAGAGGAGGAGAAAGGGGGGAGGAGGGGGGGAGGGAGGGGGGGAAAGGGGGGAGGGAGGGGGGAAGAAAGGGAGGGGAAGGGGGAGGGAGGAGGGAGGGGGGAGGAGGGGGGAGGAGGGGGGGAGAAGGGGGAGGAGGGAGAGGGGGAGGAGGGGGGGAGAAGGGGGGAGAAGGGGGGGAGGAAGGGGGGGAGAAGGGGGGAGGAGGGGGGGGAGGAGGAGGGGGGGAGAAGGGGGGAGGAGGGGGGGAGAAGGGGGGGGGAGGGGGGAGAAGGGGGGGGGAGGAGGGGGGAGGGGGGGAGGAGGAGGGGGAGGGGGGGGGATGGCCCACGCGGGCCCTCAGGGGTTTCCTATAGTTGTTTGTATATTAGTTATTTATACTGGCGTGTGGGACTTTATTGTTTTGGAGAGTTATTATTTTGTTGTTGGCAGTTGCCATTTAGTTAATATATTATTTATTTGTTAAAAAAAAACGGTCATTATTATTTATATTGTTTTAAAGTTGTAAAAAGGGGAAAATCTTGTACTGTTCTTGTTTGACCGAAAAAAATTTGAATAAAATGTATTTTAAAAAAAATATCCACATGATTTGTTCAGGATGATATTTCAAATCAGGGGCGAGATTTTCCGACCCCCCCGCCGGGTCAGAGAATCGCCGGGGGCTGCCGTGAATCCCGCCCCCGCCGGTTGCCGAATTCTCCGTCACCAGAGATTCGGCGGGGGCGGGAATCGCGCCTCGCCGGTTGGCGGGCCCCCCCCCCCCCCCCCGCGATTCCCCGGCCCGGATGGGCCGAAGTCCCGCTGCTAGAATGCCTGTCCCGCCGGCATGGATTAAACCACCTCTCTTACCGGCGGGACAAGGCGGCACGGACGGGCTCTGGGGTCCTGGGGGGAGCGCGGGGCGATCTGGCCCCGGGGGGTAGCCCCAACGGTGGCCTGGCCCGCAATCGGGGCCCACCGATCCGCGGGCGGGCCTGTGCCGTGGGGGCACTCTTTTCCTTCCGCCTTCGCCACGGTCTCCACCACGGCGGAGGCGGAAGAGACTCCCTCCACAGCGCATGCGTGGGGATGCCGTGAGCGGCCGCTAACGCACCCGCGCATGCACCGCCCGGAGATGTCATTTCCGCCCCAGCTGGCGGGGCACCAAAGGCCTTTTCCGCCAGCTGGCGGGGCGGTAATCAGTCTGCCGCGGGCCTAGCCCCTCAAGGTTAGGGCTCGGCCCCCCCAAGATGCGGAGGATTCCGCACCTTTGGGGCGGCCCGATGCCGGACTGATTAGCGCCATTTTTGGCACCGGTCGGCGGACATCGCGCCGATACTGGAGAATTTCGCCCCAGGTCTTTCTGGAACTAACCCACCCATCCAACAACCTCTAATTGACAGAATTGAGAAGAATATGTGGGCTTTCTGAGTTCTTTCGGGTTCATGGAAAGGGCTTTACACTGCCTTGTGCTTTGAGTATTCCAGGTGGAATCTGTATATTACTCTTTAATGACAGGTATGTGTACTATACAATTGTTATATGGTGATTACACTTGCCACAAGGAGCTCACGGTAAAGTGCATGTTACTTACTACGAGGGCTTGTTCTCTGCTAGGTCTGTGTCTCTGCCTGCAGGAACGCAAGTCTTATCAAACATCCTGGACTGCTGCCCAGAGTACTTAAATATATGGTCACCAGCGGGCTATGTGTTCCTTTCTGACTACAACACCCAGGAGTCTGCTGGAATTAGTGGGGTTTAGCAAACTCCCTGTCACACTGAGCTGGTCCTCTTGCATTCTGGTGCAAGTGATTGTTGTAAGAGCATTTTTACTTACTTTTCTTTTTTCCTTCTCTGTTAGCTGGTGACACAGGCATAATTCCCTTTGATCCAGAGACAAACATGAAGCAACGGGCAGAAAAGTAAAGTGAAGGTACGGTTACTGGAAAGCCAGCTTGTATCAGAACTTTTATTGCATGACAGGGTCCTCGGGAAATTTCACCTTCTTTGATTCTGTTGGGTAAGGTGGAATGTTTCACACAGCTGTTGCAAGCGAACGAGGGATAAACATTTTTAAATTCAAGCTGTTTCCAGGCTGGAAGCCAATGAAGGCCCGTGAATACTGGGTGGTGGTGAATGGGATTCACTGCGAGTTAAGATATGGGCTGAAGAGTTTTGGATGAGCTCAAGTTTATGTCAGGTTGGAAGGTAGGAGGCTGGTCCAGAACAATCAAATTTAGAGGTGGTAAAAGCATGGATGAGGGCCTCAGCTGCAGATTAGCTGCGGCAGATGTAGAGTTGAATAATGTCGTAGAGGTAGAATGAAGCAGTCTTGGTAATGAAGCAAATACGTGATTGGAAGATCATCTCGGGGTCAGATACAGCACCAAGTTTGTGAATGGTCTTCCACAACCTCCGAATGCCAGAACGAGGGATAGAGTTGTGGCTGTGGAACAGAGTTTCTGGTTGGGACTGAAGACAATGGTTTCATTTTCCCCAACATTTAGTACTCATCCAGTGTTAGATGCCAGACAAGCATTGTGAAAGGATGGTCGTTGGGGCAGACGGGCAGGGACAAGTATTGCCACCGGAAAAGGTACACATGATCCAGATTCTGGCATGATGGAGCGTTGAGTGGTTACCTCCTAGTTGTCCTCCCAGCAACCCCCCCCCCCACCCTCCTATGGCATCTCACACCTTCGGAAGGTCCCTCACCCCCAGCCGAGGGTCCCCCACCCCCCACTGAGCACTGGGGGTGGCATGCCCAGCACACCCGGGCTCTTTGCCTTTGAGCAAAGATGGCTACTCACCTCCTCGGCTCCCCGCCGAAGTCCTTCCGCCAGGTTCACTTTTTTAAAAAGGTGTATCAATCTGCGCCAGCGTGACCACTTTCTGGGGAAGCTGCTGATATGGGGTGCCTCACGTTAATTGTATGGAAATAGAGCTTAAGTGGGAATAATTGGGTTCTCGCCATGCTACGGCCAGATCCCGATTTTGCCTATGCTAGCGAGCCGGTTGCATAGTAAACTGTTTGCCGCCTGGTGCGATTCTCGTTTTGGCCTCTCCCGCTACTCACCGGCATCGTTACGGTTGAGCGCGAGAATAACAAGGCTGGAGAATCATGCCCGTAGTCTCGCACTTGTAATTAAAAAAAACACATACTAGCTTAAACTTCACATACCTTTTACAAAATTATAGACCCAGAACTTCCACGTAATGGCGATCACTATCAGATTGCCATTCTGCTCCCTTTTACTGACCCAAACCTGGGGCTGCAGATTTCTCACCGGGGCTTGGCATGTGGTACAGGATGGGATGTGAGTGGGCTGCCAGCAGGTGGGGTGCAGCCGCCCTCTGGGGATGGGGTGAGGTGAGGATGGTGGGGTGTGTGGGACGTGGTGATGCCAGGAGCAGGGAGGTGATGACCCACCATGCCTAGCCTGAAGGTTGCCCATCCTAAACCAGCACTGCCTGCTGGTCCGCCTGGTGGGGGCTGGATGGGGATGGTGTAGGAGCGTGTGGGATGAGGGTGGTGCCAAGGGCATGGAGGCGATGACTCTCCCAGGCTGCCCTGAGGAAGTTGTGCAGCTTTTTCTGGCACTGCTGCCCGGTCCTTGCTGTGGGGCCTATGGCGATCACGGCCTCTTCCACCTATGCCCAGGCCCGGTTGATGTTGGCGGGTGGCAGCCGCCTATCCACCCTGGAGCCGTGTCCTGCCTCTCCTCCATGGCATCCAGCAATATCTCCAGCTCTGCATCTCCAAATCACGACGCAGCTTTCTCAGGTGGCATCTCCTTGGCTGAAATGAGAGTGTGTGAGGAGTGTTTATTTGCAGCTCCAGCTTGTCAGGCTCTCCAGTGGCAATCCAAATCCCCATGAATCCAACGTTGGCATCTATTGGAATTGCACTAATTCCACGTGGCGCGAATGCTGGTCCATTAACGTGCCCTGAATTGCTGCGGGACCGCCGCCGCCATCGTGACCATGGAACACCCACCATTCAGTCCCGGAGTCAGCACTTAGAGTCTCTAACGCCCATTATGTAAATATAAGTTCTTTCTGATGGTTAATTATATAACAAAACTTTTACAGCTGAGTGTTCTCTCTACCCCAGTGATGAAAATGGCTTCTACTTCAGCCGTTGGTAATTTGAAAGAAGAATTAAATTGTTCAATTTGCTGGAATATTTACACAGAACCGGTTTCCTTGTCCTGTGGGCACAATTTCTGTCGTAGTTGCATCGAAAAGAACTGGGACAAGAAGGACACGGGGCCTGGGTACTCGTGCCCAGAGTGCCGAGCTGAATATGCTCAGAAGCCTGTGCTGCACAAAAATTTAAAACTGAGTAACATAATAGAACGTTTTGAAGCCACACAGATGAATGAGGAACCACCTAAAATCTTCTGTGATTTCTGCTTGGATAATCCCCTCCCTGCAGTGAAAACATGCATGAACTGTGAAGCATCTTTGTGCGAACACCACTTGAGAAAACACTCTGAGAAAACAGCCCAGAAAAATCACCTGCTGATTGAGCCTGCAAGTTCACTGGAAGACAGGAAATGTTCAGATCATGAGAAGCTAATTGAATATTACTGCTTGGATGACCACTCCTGCATTTGTGTGACATGTTATGTTGCTGGTCCACACAAGAACCATGACATACGCATTTTAAAAGACATACACAATGAGACAAAGGTAAGAAAGTATTTTACTAAATTTTTAAAACTTATTTCATTGATTCAGGGGACAGTTAAGTACACAAACTTTAACATATTGTAACAGGCGTTACTATAAAAATCATCTCAACAGGCCAGCCTTTCTGAAAAACTGGAAAAGCTGCAGAGCTGCAGAGCAACTTTAGAGGAAGCTACTAAAGAACTGCAAGGAACAGAAATGAACTTAAAGGTATCTGTGATAATAGCTTATTCTGAAAATATCCAACTGATTTTTGACATCACTTGCCAGTTGCTTCACACAAATTATCTTCAGCATAATTCACATTCCAAGCGTTGATATACACAAAAGAAACAATGTTTAATTTAAATCCCATGAAGAAAACCACAAAGAGCTAAAACGGCCATTTTTAGTTATTGAACTAAATGCGATGGGTGAGGAGGATATAATTTAGTTACTCTGTTCCCAACTCCATCTTTTGAATGCAATCCAGCGAAGGTGGCAGGGGTCTTGGCTAATGGCTGGAAGACCAGGGAGAGCCTCACATTGCCTCTTTTCCAGAAGGCTCACCGCATCTTATTCTATTCAGGCACTTGTCAGGCTAGTGGTGGGTGTTTCCCAGGGAATCAGGACAGGGCAGAAGAGCTTCCTTCTGTGCCGTAATATGTCTGTGATTCTGTGGTGTCCGGCCTGCTGAGAGTTGCGGGACAATCGAAGGCCAGCAAGTCTATTGAACAAAGCATCTGCCGGAGGTGTTGCCTGCTGCCAGTACAACACCCCACTGAAGTCAAGGATCGTCACTGGATCCCAGGCCAGAGGTGAGTGCTGGACGTGTCGGGGTCATGGGGGAAGGGTGAGGAGGTGGGTCAGCAGCAAAGGCAGGGTTTCTCAGTGGAACCAACTTCCCAATGCCAGGTCCTTTGATCAGGCACTGAGTGGATTTGAATGAGTCCCCCCCCCCCCCCCCCCCCCCCCCCGCACACCACCTCCAAGCCCAGGTTTGCTTGTCATGCTCTCACATGTTGAACCCCCACTTACTGCTGGGTTAATACATGGATACATACATAGAAGATAGGAGCAGGAGGAGCCTTTAGGCCCTTCGAGCCTGCTTCGCCATTTATCACGATCATGGCTGGTCATCCAACTAGCCTAATCCTGCTTTCTCCCCATAACCTTTGATCCCATTCACCCCAGGTGCGATATCTAGCTCTTGAATATATCCAGTGTTTTTGCATCAACTATTTCCTGTGGTAATGATTTCCACAGGCTCACCACTCTCTAGGTGAAGAAATGTTTCCTCATCTCTGTCCTAAATGGTTTACCCTGAATCCTCAGACTGTGACATCTGGTTCTAGACACACCCACCATTGGAACATCTTCCCTGCATCTACCCTGTTTAGTCCTGTTAGAGGTTTGTAGTCTCTATGAGACCCCCCTCAAACTTCTGAACTCCAGCGAGAACAATCCTAACCTAGTCAATCTCTCCTCATAAGACAGTCCCGCCATCCCTGGAATCACTCTGGTAAACCTTTGCTGCACTCCTTCGGGAACAAGAACATCCTATCTCAGAAAAGGAGACCAAAACTGCACACAATGGGCGAAATTCTCCGACCCCCCGCCGGGTCGGAGAATTGCCTGGGGCTGGCGTGAATCCCGCCCCCGCCGGTTGCCGAAGTCTCCGGCACCGGATATTCGGCAGGGGCGGGAATTGCGCCGCGCTGGTTGGCGGGCCCCCCCGCTGCTAAAATGCCTGTCCCGCCGGCGTAAATTAAATCACCTACCTTACCAGCGGGACAAGGCTGAGCGGGCGGGCTCCGGGGTCCTGGGGGGGGGGGCGTGGGCCGATCTGGCCCTGGGGGGTGTCCCCACGGTGGCCTGGCCCGCGATCGGGGCCCACTGATCCGCGGGTGGGCCTGTGCCGTGGGGGCACTCTTTCCCTTCCGCCTCCGCCACTGTCTCCACCATGGCGGAGGCAGAAGAGACTCCCTCCACTGCGCATGCGCGGGATTGCCGCCAGCGGCCGCTGCGCTCCCGCGCATGCGCCGCCCGGAGATGTCATTTCCGCCAGCTGGCGGGACGGAAATTCGTCCGCCGCCGACCTAGCCCCTCAATGTTGGGGCTCGGCCCCCAAAGATGCGGAGCATTCCGCACCTTTGGGGCGGCGCAATGCCCGTCTGATTTGCGCCGTTTTGGGCGCCAGTCGGCGGACATCGCGCCGTTTCCGGAGAATTTCGCCCAATATTCTAGGTGTGGCCTCACCAAGGCCCTGTATAATTGAAACAACACATCCCTGCTCCTGTACTTGAAGCCTCTCGCAATTAATGCCAACATACCATTAGGCTTCTTTACCGCCTGCTGCACTTGCATGCTTACCTTCAGCGACTGGTGCACAAGGCCATCCAGGATCCCGCTGCGCACTCCCCTCTCCTAATTTACAACCTTTAAGATAATAATCTGCCTTCTTGTTTTTGCTTCCAAAGTGAATAACCTCACACTTATCCAAATTATACTGCATCTGCCATTGATTTGCCCACTCACCCAACCTGTTCAGATCATGATGTAGGATCTCTGCATCCTCGTCACAGTTCACCCTCCCACCCAACTTGGTATCATATGCAAACCTTGGGATGTTACATTTTGTTCCCTCATCCAAATCATTAATATATATTGTGAATAGCTTGGGTCCCAACACCGATCCCTGTGGCACCTCACTAGTTACTGCCTGCCAATTTGAAAAGGACCATTATTTCCTACTCTTTGTTTCCTCTCTGCCAGCCAGTATTCTATCCACCTCAAGCTTTAATCTTGCACAATAATCTCTTATGCGGGACTTTGTTAAACGCCTTCTGAAAGTCCAAATGTACCTCATCAACTGGCTCCCCCTTATCAACTGTATCAGTTACATCTTCAAAGAATTCCAACAGATTTATCAAGCACGATTTCCTCTTCATAAATCCATGCTGACTCTGACTGATCCTGCCACTGCTTTCTAAATGTTCCACTATAAAGTTCTTGATAATGGATTCAAGAATTTTCCCCACTACGATGTTAGGCTTACGAGTCTATAATTCCCTGTTCTCTCTCCCTTTTTGAATATGGGAGTGACATTAGCTACCCTCCAATCTGCAGGGACTGTTCTATTTTCTATAGAATCCCGGAAGATAACCACCAATGCATCCCTATTTCCAGAGCCACCTCCTAAAGCACTCTGGGATGCAGATTCTCAGGCCCTGGGGATTTATCCACCTTCAATCCCATCAATTTTCCCAGCACCAATTCTCTACTAATATTGATCTTCCTCAGTTTGTCCCTCTCACTAAACCTTTCATTCTCCAACATTTCTGGTATATGATTTGTGTCCTCTTTTGTGAAGACAGAACCAAAGTATGTATTCAATTGTTCAGCCATTTATTTGTCCTTATTTTCCCCTGTTTCTGTCTGTAGGGGGCCTACATTTGTCTTTAATGATCTCTTTCTCTTCACGTATCTATAGAAACTTTTAGTGTCAGTCTTTAAGTTCCATGCAAGTTTACTTTTGTACTGTATTTTCCCCTTCTTAATCAATCCCTTGGTCCTTCTTTGCTGCACCCAATCCTCTGACCTATTATTTTTCTTGGCCAATCTGTATGCTTCTTCCTTGGATCGAATATTGTTTCTAATTTCCTTTGTAAACCATGGATTGGTCCTCTTACCCATTTTGCTTTTGTGCCAGACAGGAATGAACAGTTGCTGAAGTTACCCATGCATTTCTTGAATGTTTGCCATTGTCTATCTACTGTCATCCCTTTAAGTAACTCTCCCCAATCTATCAAGACCAATTCATGCCTCATATCTTCATAGTTTCCTTTATTTAGATTCAGCATCCTAGTCTCCGAATCAACTATTTCACTCTCCATCTTGATAAAAAATTCTATCATGTTATGGTCGCTCATCCCCAAGGGGTCTCATACAGCCAGATTGGCAATGATTCCCTTCTCATTACACAGTACCAAGACTAAGATGGCCTGCTCTCTAGTTGGTTCCTCCACATATTAGCCAAGAAAACCATCCCGTATACACTCCAGGAATTCCTCCTCTATGATATTGTGGCTAATTTGATTTGCCCAATCTATGTGCAGATTAAAATCACCCATGGTCACTTATATTCCCTTATTACATGCATCTCAATACCAGTGGTAGTGAGATGAGACCCTTAAATGGATATCAATTAAGTTGGCCACATAAGGGGCTCAATTGACGGCAGGGCTGGAAGGCTGTCCTTGGACCTGCATGCCATGGACTTAATTGGGGAGAAGGTGACAAGATTCCACGGTCCCCACCTTGATTAACTGCCTCACCACCACTAAATTTGCCAAACGGGAAGGCACAAAATTTCCCCCCATCTTCATTATAATTCATCGTATTTTCCTGCTACAGTAGTAAACTCCACCCCTGTCTGCTCACTACTTTCTCAAGTCAGCAATCTGTCCCATCCCCTCCTTCCAAATCCATTATTTAAGAAAGGTAAAAGAGGGAAGATAGAGAATTATAGATCAGCTACCCTAACATTGTCAAAATATTATTGGTCCACAATTGAGAACCTAAAGTCCTGAGCTGATCCTCCGAGCTAGCATGTGTTTGTAAAGCCAAAGAGAAAATGCTGGAAAATCTCAGCAGGTGTGGCAGCATCTGTAGGGAGAAAAAAGAGCTAACGTTTCGAGTCCAAATGACCATTTCTCTCCCTACAGATGCTGCCAGACCTACTGAGATTTTCCAGTATTTTCTCTTTGGTTTCAGATTCCAGCATTCACAGTAATTTGCTTTTATCCAGTGTTTGTAAAGATTAGGTCATGCTTGATTCAACAAGCTGATTTTTGTTTTGAAGAGGTGACTGAAATAATGGACAGGAAAATCTTTATGAATTATGGAAATAGATTTTATTGTAGGAAAATTATCGACCAGGTTTGGAAATTAAGTGAGTGGCAGGTGAAAAGGCATAAGGATAATTACGGATAATTACTAATTAGCAGGATATAAATAGGATGTCCTACAAAATGCCCATGGGGGGAAAGGGATATTCCCCAGTAGTGCGCTGGTGCCCATGGGATGGTGGTTGGTGGAGTTGTTTTCACGCAGATCGTGTCTTTGATCTCTGGAAAGCTAGCGTTGCCAGTTCCAGCAGCACTCTGCCAGCGTGATGGCAAAACCCATGCCCACGTTGGCTGTGCCACCTGATTTCTTGCCCTTGCCAGCACTCTGCATAGAGTGCAAAATTCTGCCCAATATTGTATCGTAAGGAGTGCAGATGGAAGCTCTATATTACAAAGCAAAAAGTGAATGGTCAAAATTGTGGCAAATGGATTTCAATTTGGGAAATGTGAGGTCCTCGACATTAGACATAAAAAATGATAGACTAGAGTACTTTTGAAATGGTGAAGGTTGCAAGCACTGGAGGTCCAAAGAGACCTGGGGGTGGGTGCGGGGGGGGTCCAAATATATAGATCATTAAAATTGTCGTGAACAGGTACAAAAATGATTTTAAAAGGCTAATGGAATACGGACCATTATATCTAGAGGCTTAGAATACAAGGGGGAAGAAATCATGCTTGTCATATAATGCCCTTGCTAGACCACACCTTTGAGTATTGTGAGTTGTTCTGGGCATCACACTTTAGGAAGAATATACTGGCCAAGGAGGGAGGACGTCATAGATTTACCAGGATGATACCTGGACTCCAGAGTTAAGTTACAAGGAGAGGTAAGGTCAACTGAGGCTGTATTCATGGTAACACAGTGGTTAGCACTGTTGTTTCACAGCGCCAGGGTCCCAGGTTCGATTCCCGGCTTGGTCACTGTCTGTATGGAGTCTGCACGTTCTCCCCGTGTCTGTGTGGGTTTCCTCCGGGTGCTCCGGTTTCCTCCCACACGTCCCGAAAGATGTGCTGTTAGGTAATGTGGACATTCTGAATTCTCCCTCCGTGTACCCGAACAGGCGCCGGAATATGGTGACTGGGGGATTTTCACAGTAACTTCATTGCAGTGTTAATGTAAGACTACTTGTGACAATAAAAATTATTATTATTTCTTGGAATTTTGAAGATTATGGGGCTGATTTGGTCAAAGTTTTCAAGATCTTGCTGATTGGGTCACCTATGACGAGGGAACGCGCACCAAAAATTAGAGCCAAACCTTTCACCAGTTTTGATTGGAAACACTTCTGCATGCCAAGAGTGATAACAGGTCAGACCTTTCTTCTAGAAATAGCAGTTAGTGCTGGGTCAATTGTTTTTTTTTCTTATAAATTTAGAGTACCCAATTCATTTTTTCCAATTAAGGGGCAATTTAGCGTGTTCAATCCACCTACCTTGCACATCTTTGGGTTGTGGGGGCGAAACCCACGCAAACTCTACACGGACAGTGACCCAGAGCCGGGATCGAACCTGGGACCTCGGCGCCGTGAGACTGCAGTGCCACCGTGCTGCCCTCTGCTGGGTCAATTGTTAATGTTACATCAGAAATTAAAACATTTCTTTTAACCAAAAGCATCATAAGATATGGAACAATGGCAGGTATGTAACATTAGGTCACAGATCAGCCATGATCTCATTGAATGACGGGACAGGCTAAATAATCTACTCATGTCCTTATGTTCCGACATTCCTACATGCTAACAGTAGAAAATATGAATGGATTTGCGCTAGTCTGCTTGAAATATCACTTCATTTGATTTTCTGCACAAAATTTCCAGTATATGTACTTGTAGCATGGAGGCAATTTAAAAAATCACTCTTCTTACGGAGTTCGATGTTAAATCTCGGGTTTGAAGAAAGGAAGGTATTGCCGTCCATTCATTGACATTACTCCTAATGCCAGAATCAGTTATTTTAATCCTTAATCCTTAATGAGAATTTGTCTTCTTTCATTGCAGAAAGATAGTGCTGTTTTGAGAAAACAAATTTCAGACTTGTTCCAAGAAATTAGAATGCTGCTGACCAAACAAGAGAAGCAAATTTTAGATACTGTTATAACAGAAAAAAATATAAATCTTTCAAAAGTCTTAAAGAAAATACAAGAATTGGAAATTAAAAGAGAAGTTATTACTCATCTTATTCAGGAAGTACAAGACCTGAAAAATCAAAAAGATCCATTATTCTTTATTAAGGTAATTGATTCAACTTTATTCACTTTTTAAAAAATAGTTGTATTCATAAAGTGCATTTCCTGTACTGTTTGAAGTTTTATTTTGGATGGTTTTTCAGTGCTGATACTTGCAATATTCTTTCAATTCAGCACAATGGTTAAACAAGAATACCAGGAATTTACATACTTTTCAATGGAAACAGTGACAACTGAAGTGCATGCACAGCAAAGCTGAGAAACTCTTTGCCTCCCTCAGTTTTTACTTTCCTTCCGCAACCCTCAGGCTTTTAAAACACATTTCCTTGTCTCATCAAATCAGCTTTCTTCCGATTTACACTTTTCAATGTGGCAGCACCCTGCTATTTATTTGGTTTCACGGTTTAAAACATTCATAACAGTCTGCGACATCCTGCATGCATTCTTTCATGGGTTGTGGACCAGCATTTATTGCCCACCCCTAACTGCCCTTGAGGGGCCATTTCAGAGTCAACCATATTGATGTGGCTCTGGAGTCACATGTAGGCCAGATCAAATAAAGATGGCAGATTTCATCACTGAAAGGCATTAGGGAACCAGATGGGTTTTTACAACAAGCGGCAATGATTTCACCATCTGCCATGGGATTCGGACCTGGGTTGCTGCAATACAACCAGTGACAATACCACTAGACCAGTGTCTCCCCTGTGGTGGCTTAATTTGGATTTTTGAAAGATCAGTTTACAAATGACAACCATAAACTCATAAAAATCATAAGATCATCAAGGTTCAAAACTAGAGCCTAACGTAGAGAACATAGTGGAGTGGTGTAACAACAACAATCTCTCCCTCAATGCCAGCAAAACTAAGGAGCTGGTCATTGACTTCAGGAAGCAAAGTACCATAAACACTTCTGTCTGCATCAATGGTGTCGAGGTGGAGATGGTAGGCAGCTTCAAATTCCGAGGTGCGCACATCACCAACAACCTGTCCTGGTCCATCCACGTCGATGCTATGACCAAGAAAGCACAACAACACCTATACTTTCTCAGGAAACTAAGGAAATTTGGCATGTCCAATGTTTACAAATGCACCATAGAAAGCATCCTATCTGGCTGCATCACAGCCTGGTATGGCAACTGCTCGGCCCAAGAAGGTAAGGAATTACAGAAAGTTGTGAACACAGCCCAGTCCATCACGAGAATCTGCCTCCCATCCATTGACTCTGTTTACACCTCCCGCTGCCTTGGGAAAGCGGGAAGCATAATCAAAGGCCCCACCCACACAGCTTATTCACTCTTCCAACTTCTTCCATCGGGCAGGAGATACAAAAGTCTGAGACCATGCACTAACTGATATCAGATTCCCGAATGACCCTCTTATGAACTGATCTGATCTTGTCCCACATCTTCTCTACTGAGTAGTACTACACTCCTGTATGCTTCACATGATGCCTGCGTCTACGTATTTACATTGTGTATTTATGTGTGCCCTATATTTTTTTTCATGTATGGAATGATCTGTCTGGACTGTACGCAGAACAATAATATTCACTGTACCTCGGTACACGTGACAATAAACAAATCCAATAAATAATTTTCTATAAATATACAGAAGGTAAGTCAGTGGTCACTATTAAAACAGTAATCCATGGAGTCTGAGATTGTCCCCACCCATACACACATCGAGCTGTTGGGGGTCAGGGATTGGAGGGAAGGGGGTTAGGGGTTCGGTTGTGGGCAGGGCAGGTTTTGGGGTGCAGGTTTATGCCAAGCTACACTCAGTTCTTGACCTCAGTTGCATCGCTGAAGAGAAGAACGAAATTGAACCCTTTCTAGGATTCTAGTAAGTAAAATCACCACTCGAACTCTCTCATCTGTTGATTTATTGTAAACCTTCATGAGTGGTGGTATAGTGATCACATTGTAAAAAAGAGGTAGCTAACAATGACCATAAATCATAGGCAATCCCTTTTTTATTCTTCCATGAAATGTGAGTGTCACTGCTCTGGCCAGCATTTGTTGTCCATTTCTGATTGATGGCGAGCCACTTTCTTGAACTGCTGCAGTCCACCTGGTGTAGGTACAACTATGGTGCTGTTGGGAAAGGGGGTTCCAGAATTTTGACCCAATGACAGTGAATGAATGGTGATGTAGCTCCAAGTCAGGATGGTGTGCAAGGAAACTTAGTGGTGTTCCTGTGCATTTCTGCTCTTGTTCTTCTAGGTGGTAGAGGTTGTGGGTTTGGGAGGTGCTGTTGAAAGAGCCTTGGTGAGTTGCTACAGTGCACCTTGTAAATGGTGCACACTGATACCTGTGCATCAGTGGTGGAGGGAGTGAATGTTTAAGGTGCTTGATGGAGTGCTGAACAAGAGAACTGCTTTGTCCTGGAGGCTGTTTGTTCTTAACTCCATCTCGGCAAGTATTCCATCACACTCCTGATTTGTGCCTTGTGGATGGTGGACAGATTTTGAGGAGTCAACAAGTGAATTAATTGTCACAGAATTTCAAGTCCCTGACCTGCTCTTGATACAATGGTATTTATATGGCTATCTGGTTAAGTTTCTGGCCTATGGTAAGCACAGAATATTGATAGCGGTAGATTCAGCAATGGTGATGCTATTAAATGTCAAGGGGAGATGTTTAGATTCTTGCTGGAGATGGTCATTGTCTGGTACTCATGTGGCACAAATGCTTGTTGCCACTTATCAACCCAGGCTTCAATGCTGTCCAAATCTTGCTGCAAACGGACATGGGCAACTTCAATATCTGAGGACTTTTGAATGGTACCGAACATTGTGCAATGATCAGCGAGCATCCCTTTCTGATGTTATGATAGAGGGAAGACCACTGATGAAGCAAATGAAGATGGTTTGGATTAGGACGCTACCCAGAGGAACTTCTGCAGTGATGTCTAAGGCTGAGATGATTAGCCTCCAGCAATCTCAACTATCTTCCTTTTGTGTGAGGTTCGACCCCAACCAGTGAAGAATAGTCTTCGTAGACAAATCTGGATTTCTGGAAGGGATTGGAAAAGAAATTTCCCAATTAACCTTTATTTTTGCTTTGGTCTTCTGTTTGCCTCTCCCAGGAGACAACATGCCACTGGAGGGTAGGAAGGTTTCCGTATCTGATTCATAACATGTCACAACTATATGAGGCAGGCTATATTGGCCAGCTGGTCTTTTCCAGTCTGATATTTTTGTATGTTTGCATAGTCTTCCTGATGGCCGGGGAATATCACTGGGAAACAATCCACTTTCCTCAGCTTCTGGGAAGTAGGTGGGACAAAGAAGGGTATTGGTGATTTGAGGTAGTATATTTTCTTCGGAGGGTTCATTGTTCAAGGGGAAATAAAATAAACTGGTTCACATAGTTTCGCTTTGAAGTCATAACTTTTATTCTGAATAGTGATTCACATTTCCACTGTTATGCTCCTGTTAGCAACAATTAACATTTATAGAAATCTAAACACCCAGCAATTAACTGACAGAGTGAGGCCACAAACTGATAGTTTAAAAAAAAACTTTATTGTATATCAAAGAAAAAAAGAAAATTAATCAAAGTAAACACAATTAACTTAACACTGTAGTTGAGACCTAAATATGCAGTAACGCAGTTCTTGTTACCCCACCCCCTGCCCTTCCACCACCAAGAGTTCCCTTATCTTCCAAAATCTTAAAAGTTTGCTTACTTTTTGGAACCGAATTAGTGGGTTGCAACAGTCCTCCAAAACTCACTTTAATTCTTCTTAGTATTCAAGTTGTGCTCGAAGGACTTTTTTTTAAAGTGTTTTTGTTGGTATTTTCCAGTTTTTACAGTGTAACGGCTCAAATGTGTCTGACATGTACAAATACATTTGTTTCTTATTTACATAGCTTTTTCCATGTGGTTTCCCTGTCTGCCACTCTCCCCCCTCCCCTCCCCTTCCTTTGTTGGTGGCTTAGTATCTCTCTTAGTGATGCCTTCTGCCTTTGACGCAACATACTGCGTTCCGTTTCTTTCTGTTGGGGTCGTTAGTTTTTTGACGTTGGTGGCATGGGCTGCATGCCTCTGCCCTCCTCTCCTTTTACCCCCTGTGTTCTACTCTGTGGCCCCCTTGGGTTCCCTTCTCCCCTTCCCTTCCTCCGCCTCTTTCTCTTGTATGGGTCTTTCCTCGTCTTTCTCCCTCCCTTCCCCCCTCCCCCCCTCTTTCCCTTGTCACTGATGGCCTCGAACAGGTCTTGGAACAGGCTGATGATGATTGGCCCCCATGCTTTGTAGAAGGCCTCGTCGGACCCTAGAATGGTGTTCTTGATCTTCTCCAGGTGGAGGAATTCCGAGAGGTCTGCAGCCGTGGGTGGTGCTGCTGATCGCCAGCCAAGCAGGATTCTCTGGCGTGCAATTTGGGATGCAAAAGCAAGGGCGTCGGCCCCCTTCCCCATATGTCATTCTGGCTTGTCTGATACCCCAAAGACTGCCACTCTCGGGTACGGCTTCACCCTCACCTCCACAACCTTAGACATTGCCTCGAAGAAGGCTGTCCAGAACCCGACAAGTCTGGGGCAAGTCCAGAACATGTGGGCATGGTTGGCCGTGCCTCCCTGGCACCGTTCACATTTGTCCTCCACCTCCGGGAAGAACCTGCTCATTTGGCTTCTGTTTAGGTAAGCACTCTGTGCGTCACTTTGAACTGCATGAGGCTTAGCCTGGCACAGGAGGAGGTGGTGTTGACCCTTCTCAGTGCTTCGCTCCAGAGTCCCCAACCCACTTCCGTCCTCAATTCGTCCTCCCATATTCATCTGGCTTCATCCAGTGGTAGTCTTGCCCTAACCAATAACCGTTCGTATATGTTCCCACAGTTTTCCCCCCCTCCTTGCTGTCAGTGTTTATTAGTTCCTCCAGTACTGTGTCTCTTGGGGCCCTGGGTGTCTTGCCGTCTCCTTGCGGAGAAGGTGTTTAATTTGGAGGTGTCTGAGTTCCTGTCCTGTTGGTAGGTTCAGATCCTCCGTCAGTTCGTCCAAAGTCACGAGTCTGTCTCCTAGGTAGAAGGCCCTGACCGCTAGCGTCCCTGTCAAGTATGACTGGTGGGAATTTGTGGTTGCTGCAGATGGGGGCTATGGGAACCACCTGGTTAATCCGAAATGCTGCCTCATTTAGTTCCATGTTTTCGAGTGGCCGCCACCACTTGGCAGGACGTGTCTTTTGTTGGGAGGGATGGGCGTGTTGCCGTAGCAAGGGCTCAAGAGGGTCGTTCCCTTGCAGGTGGACTCCTCCAGCCTTACCCATTCCGTGTTTAGCTCTCGTATCCACCCCCTCATCCACTTGACTGTGGCTGCTGTTATGGGCCAGGGTTTAGAGAACCTCAAAGTGTATCATGGTGTTCACCTGACCTACAACTTTTACTAGATTGAGTATGGGGAGCACACGGCTCACTCTACAGGTATGGTATAGCAGAAAATGGACCAATGGTTTTTAAAACAAAACAATGTTTATTCTATGAACTCAAGTTAACCTTTCTAAAACAAACAGTGAACATCTTAGCAACCAGTAAATCTAATACACCCCCCCCCCCAAAGAATACAACTAAAGCAATCTGTATGCTGTTCTTTTAACATCCAAAAGACTTAACAAACCTCCAAACAGGAGCACATCAGGGTTCACATTCAAGATTGAAAACATTTATACTTCTTCTGAATTCACCAAATGATCCATAGATAGGTTTTGGATGGCAGAGATCATCAACAGTAGTGCAGTTCACAGGCACACCCAAGCTTTTCTCAAACTGAAAGTAAAAAAACAGAAGTAGAGCTCAGCTCCACCCACACTCTGGCATCACTCAAGTAACATGAGCAGCTCCATTTCTTAAAGGTACATTTCTTAAACACCCATTTCTTAAAGTGTACTCTCACATGACACTGCCAGTGGTAATACTGTAGATTTGGTAGGGCCAGACAGCCCATGATTTTCCTCTTTTGCAGTGTTGACTTGGGGATTCTTGGGTTCTTGCACCCCCCCCCATACAAAAGGCTTGATCATTTTGTCCACTTTCTGGAAAAAGGCCTTAGGGATGAAGATCGGTATGGATCTAAACAGGAAGAGGAACCTCAGCAGTCAGTTCATTTTAATCGTCTGCACCCTCTGTAGACATCTGGGATGGCCACGTCCTGATTACAAAATGGACACCTCAAAGAAGGCAGGGAAAATTGGACAATGCTAAGAAACAAGCAGGTGCAAGCTCTGTCTGTTGATTAGAACCTTAAACTTTCAGACAGGACAGAAACTACCCAACAATCTACATACTAATGAGCCATCTCCGGGGACAAAAGGGAAACATTTAGATACACAATGTTAAGGCAGACTCCCCGGCGCCAGAAGAAGCTAAGACAAAGCAGACTGACAGTCACCAGGACACGCCCAGCGATCAGGGAACCACCCCTCTATTGGAGGAAAATCGATACAGATGATTGGGAAAGACCCAATTCGTTGAGGCCAAGTTCAAGGCCCGCCCAAAAGTGCACAAAGCCCCTTTTTAGTATAAAAGGTATCCCCAAGGGAGAACGCCCTCCTTTGGCTTTGGCTCTCACCGAAGAGAGAGACCTGCCTGGCAGCTGCACCAGACCAAGTAAGTCCCAAGTCAACACACGTTACGAGATAGACGCTCCTAGTTGCTACCCTGTAAACAGCTCAAACCAGCACCCTCAGAACCGAGCAACGGCCATTGTTCCTCTGACTGAGTGGGCACCCAAAGCTAAGTATAGGCTTTTGTAATAGTGGTAGTTTAGTTTGTAGAGTTTATGCATGAGTAGATTTGACTGTGTGTAAATAAATGAGCATTGCTTTTGAACTTACTAACTGGTGTATCGAGTCATTGATCAGTATTGGGTTCTGAACCTTGTGGCAGTGCTGAAAGATACCTGGTGACTCCTGAGCAAACGTGTTTAAACAGAGCCAAATTAAGAGCCAACCAAAAGTTAGCATCACCTCCCCGCCAGGGAAAGCGGGAGCGCATCCCATCTCTGCAGGCCCTTTTTAACTTCCTCCGCCAGGCTGGACAGATTCCATTTGTGAATCCATGTCCAGTCGTGGGCTTTCTGGATCCCCAGGTAGCGGAATTTGTTTTGGGCTCGTTTGAATGGTAGTCCCTCCAGCGCTGCCCCTCCCCCGTCAGGGTTCATCGGGAATGCCTCGCTCTTGCCCAGGTTGAGTTTATAGCCCAAAACTAATTTATATTATGAAAGATATGAACCATTAACATAAGAACATAAGAACTAGGAGCAGGAGTAGGCCATCTGGCCCCTCGAGCCTGCTCCGCCATTCAATAAGATTATGGCTGATCATTTTGTGGACTCAGCTCCACTTAACCGCCCACTCACTATAACCCTTAATTCCTTTACTGTTCAAAAATCTATCTTTCTTTACCTTAAAAACATTCAACGAGGTATCCTCAACTGCTTCACTGGGCTGGGAATTCCTCAGATTCACAACCCTTTGGGTTAAGAAGTTCCTCCTCAACTCAGTCCTAAATCTGCTACTCTTTATTTTGAGGCTATGCCCTCTAGTTCTACTTTCACCCGCCAGTGGAAACAACCTCTCTGCTTCCATCCTATCTATTCCCTTCATAATTTTATGTTTCTGCAAGATCCCCCCTCATTCTTCTAAATTCCACTGAGTATAGCCCCAGTCTACTGATTCTTTCCTCATAAGCTAATCCTCTCAACTCTGGAATCAACCTAGAGAATCTCCTGTGCATCCCCTCCAGTGCCAGTCCATCTTTTTTAAAGTAAGTAGACCCAAATTGTACATAGTACTCCAGGTGTGGCCTCACCAGCACCCTTTACAGCTGCAACATAACCTCCCTGCTTTTAAACTCCATCCCTCTATCAGTGGTTCCATTTGCCTTCTTAATTACCTGCTGCACCTGCAAGCCAACTTTTTGCGATTCATGCACAAGGACACCCAGGTCCCTCTGTACAGCAGCATGCTGCAATTTTTTACTGTTTAAATAATAGTCCATTTTGCTGTTATTCCTATCAATATGGGTGACTCACATTTATCAACATTGAACTCCATCTGCCAGATCCTTGCCCACTCACTGAAACTATCTATATTCCTTTGCAGACTTTCAGTGTCCTCTGCACACTTGGCTCTACCACTAATCTTAGTGCCATCTGCGAACTTTGACACATTAAACTTGGTCCCCAACTTCAGACCATCTATGTAATTTGTGAATAATTGCGGACCCAACATTGATCCCTGAGGCTCACCACTAGCCACTGATCGCTAACCAGAGAAACACCCATTTATCCCCACTCTTTGCTTTCTGTTAGTTAACTAATCCTCTATCCATGCTAATGCATTACCTGTAACATCATGCGCCTTTATCTTATGCAGCAGCCTTTGGTGCAGCACCTTGTCGAATGCCTTTTGGAAATCCAGATACACCACATCCACTGGTTCCCTGTTGTCCATTAGATTTTTACAATCATTATTTCTTTCAGTCTCAGTAGTCCTATTGCATTAACAACTATAATTGACATTTTCACATGTGTACCATAATATATTCACCATTTTATAACAGTATGAACATAAGTTTCTAAACAATATTAATGTAATAGATAAATTTAGTTATGAAGTCCTCAACTTCTGAAATTTCGCTGTTGTATAATAATGAGAAAGATATAATCTATAATATGTGCTTTAACTACATTTAATTATTTTGACGTCTTTTGCAGGATTTCAAATCTACTTACGAAAGGTAGGATTTTGGCTAATATTAGAAAGCACAAAGAAAAGGGCCAATGAATGACAAGTTATATTTATGGGGCAAGGGGAGCAGGATTAATCCTAGAGTTTCCGAAGAATATTATGGGTAGGGTCCCTCTAGTGAAGAAATTACACATTGTGAAGACCTTAAAAACAAGATGATCTCAAAAGCAAAATCCTGGAGATGCTGCAAATCTGAAATAAAAATGGAAAATGCTAGAAATACTCCGCAGGTGGAGAGAGAAACAGCATTAACATCTGGGATTATCTGTTTGGGAGACTATGGTCTGCAACTGGGGTAGAATTGCTCCTGGCCTGCGTTAGCACAAGGAGTGGCGCACAGGAGCGCTTCACACTCCCTTGCTATGCAAATTTATGCATGGCGGGAAGCTTGAGGGATTAATTCTGATTTGTGTTATTGGGCTGCCATTTAAAAAAAAAATCTTTTTATTCTTCTCATTTTCAACATTTTCATCAATAAACAACCAAAGAAAAAACAAACAAAAACAAATAGAGTAACAATCCCCCACACACAAACCGCCCCCCGCTCAATATACAGACCAAAACATCCACGTGTACATTGCAGGTAAAAAAAACACAAATTAACAATCCGTAAACAGTGTAACCAAAGACAAAAATACCGCCAACCGCCCCCCCCTCCTCAATGTTCAATGGCAACCAATTCTCAGAAGTGCATAAGAAACAGCCCCCATGAATTGGGAAACCCGTCCTTCATCCCCTTCAGCTGAGACCTCACCTTGAGAGAGTCAAAGAAATTCAAGTAGGTCCCCCCCGTCAAGCCGTGTCGCAGGATGGAGAAGCTAACCTCCACCCAACAGGACCCGCCTCCGGGCAATCAGCGAGGCAAAGGCTAATATCTGCCCCCGCCCGCCGCCTGAGTCGGTCTGCCCCCCGAAAAAGGCTTCTAGGGGTCCTGGTTCCAAGTTCACTACCCACGAGATGAACATGAAAAACCTCCCTCCAACAAACCCCTCACATTCCACGTAACTATCCTAACCAGGGGTCTCTCCACCCCCTCCCCTCCTATCGACCATCCTCATAACTCCAGGCCCCTGGGTATGGCCCCTCTGTCCCATTGTTACCATCAAGCTCCTATCCCCCCCCTCCCAGAATCCTCCCATCCACTTCCTCTCAAAAACACCTTACCCAGTATCGGTCCCCTCCCTCATCTTTTCACACCTCCTAGGCTCATCAAAATCTGTTCTACCAGGCTCTGATGGCGCAGCCCCTCCACCCACTACACTCCCATTCACTGGCCAGCTTGAGCAAGCCAGTGTGAAGGCCCCTGCCCAGGCCTCACTCCCCTCCAATCCCCTCCCCCCTGCCCGGTCCCAGGAAAATAAAGAAATTCCTTTCAACACACAACCCTAGTGTAAACACGCAAACCCCGAAGAACCATCATTGCAAGAGAAAATCCCAACCCTTACCTTGTCCAAATAGGCAACGCCAACTCATTTCGCACAGATAACAACATGCAGTGAAAAATAGAGCTACATACACTCCTCCACCCTCCTCCCCTCAGTCCAAGACCAATCCTCAGTTCTATTTCTCACTTCTGCCCCAGTTCTCCTGCCTTCACAAATGCCTCCGCCGCTTCCACCGTCTCAAAATAAAAGTCTTTAGAGTTGTAGGTCACCCTCACCTTAACTGGGTACACTATGCTGAACCGCACCCTGCTGCTATACAGTGTCGTCTTCACTCGGCCGAAGGCTGCCCTCCTCCTCGCCAACTCCACAGTAAAGTCCTGGTATATACGTATACCAGCTGCAGCCCACTGCACCTCCTGCTTCTGCTTTGCCCATTACAGGACCTTCTCCTTCACGCGGTACCTATGGAAACAAATAATCACTGCTCTTGGGGCTCATTCGCCTTTGGTTTAGGCCACCACGCCCTATGAGCCCGATCCAGTTCGTACCGAGAGGGATCTTCCCCCTTCCCCAACAGCTCCGCCAACATCTTGGCAAAATATTCTGTAGGCCTTGGGCCCTCCACCCCTTCGGGCAGGCCCACGACCTCAGATTTTGCCACCTAGATCTGTTTTCCAGGTCCTCCACTTTGGCTCGCTGACTCTTGTTGGCCTCCACCACCCTCTGCAGCTCCTCACCCATCAGGTGAGTTGATCACTGTATTGCGACAATGCCTCTTCAACTCCCTTCAGTTTCTCACCCTGTTCCCGCACCTCAGCCGATGCCCTCGACACCGCAATCTCCACCGGGGCAATTGCCTCCACCAGCACCTTCAATACTGCCATCATCTCCTTCCTCATTACCTCCAAGTGCTTTGCGAACTGTTTTTCAAGTTCCCCAACCATCACCTCGGTCATCTTTTCTGCCTTGAACAGTGCGGCCCCGCCCAGCGACCCAGCCTCCGCCATCCTTCCAGTTGTGAGCCGATCGTTCCATTCGACGGCGAACCTTCATTCGCCCCCTTCTTCACGCCAGCTTTCCTTTGGGTTTTGGTTCTTTTTGTTTTCCTGCACTTATTTAACCAAAAATTGCCCCTCAAAAATCAAGTCTCGAGCAGGAGCCATCCAATGTGTGACCTCCTCCGACATGCCGCCACTGGAAGTCCGGCTATTGGGCTGCCATTTTGATCAGGCAGCCTGATATCTAGTTCTGGCAGCTGGACACATTGCAAATGCTGCTCCCCGCTGACTGCATCCTGCACCCCAGCCCCCTCATCACCACAGGAAGTGCTAGCTCACCGCCCCCCCCCTCCAATGCACACATACATGAGAGTGATGTCACCCCCCCAGCAGACTCCATCAGAGACCCCCATATCAGGGACCCCCCATATCAGGGCCCTCACATCAGTGACCCCATATCAGAGACCCCCATATCAGAGACCCCCCATATCAGAGACCTCCCATATCAGAGACCCCCCATATCAGAGACCCCCCATATCAGAGACCCCCCATATCAGAGACCCCCCATATCAGAGACCCCCCATATAAGCGACCCCCCCATATCAGAGACCCTCATATCAGAGTCCACCATATCAGAGTCCCCCATATCAGAGTCCCCCATATCAGAGTCCCCCATATCAGAGTCCCCCATATCAGAGTCCCCCACATCAGAGTCCCCCACATCAGAGTCCCCCACATCAGAGACCCCCACATCAGAGACCCCCATATCAGGGACCCCCATACCAGGGTTTCCCATATCAGAGATCCCCATATCAGGGACCCCCATATAAGAGACCCTCCATATCAGACACCCCCAGGTAAAGCAGTGGATGTAGTGTACAGGGATTTTAGTAAGGCATTTGGTAAGGTTCCCCATGGTAGGCTTATGCAGAAAGTAAGGAGGCATGGGATAGTGGGAAATTTGGCCAGTTGGATAACAAACTGGCTAACCGATAGAAGTCAGAGTGGTGGTGGATGGCAAATATTCAGCCTGGATCCCAGTCACCGGTGGCGTACCGCAGGGATCAGTTCTGGGTCCTCTGCTGTTTGTGATTTTCATTAATGACTTGGATGAGGGAGTTGAAGGGTGGGTTAGTAAATTGGTAGACGATACGAAGATTGGTGGAGTTGTGGATAGTGAGGAGGGCTGTTGTCGGCTGCAAAGAGACATAGATAGGATGCAAAGCTGGGCTGAGAAGTGGCAGATGTAGTTTAACCCTGAAAAGTGTGAGGTTGTCCATTTTGGAAGGACAAATATGAATGCGGAATACAGGGTTAACGGTAGAGTTCTTGGCAATGTGGAGGAGCAGAGAGACCTTGGGGTCTATGTTCATACATCTTTGAAAGTTGCCACTCAAGTGGATAGAGCTGTGAAGAAGGCCTATGGTGTGCTAGCATTCACTAACAGGGGGATTGAATTTAAGAGCCGTGAGGTGATGATGCAGCTGTACAAAACTTTGGTAAGGCCACATTTGGAGTACTGTGTACAGTTCTGGTTGTCTCATTTTAGGAAGGATGTGGAAGCTTTGGAAAAGGTGCAAAGGAGATTTACCAGGATGTTGCCTGGAATGGAGAGTAGGTCTTACGAGGAAAGGTTGAGGGTGCTAGGCCTTTTCTCATTAGAACGGAGAAGGATGAGGGGCGACTTGACAGAGGTTTATAAGATGATCAGGGGAATAGATAGAGTAGACAGTCAGAGACTTTTTCCCCGGATGGAACAAACCATTATAAGGGGACATAAATTTAAGGTGAATAGTGGAAGATATAGGGGGGATGTCAGAGGTAGGTTCTTTACCCAGAGAGTAGTGGGGGCATGGAATGCACTGCCTGTGGAAGTAGTTGAATCGGAAACATTAGGGACATTCAAGCAGCTATTGGATAGGTACATGGATTACGGTAGAATGATATAGTGTAGATTAATTTGTTCTTAAGGGCAGCACGGTAGCATTGTGGAAAGCACAATTGCTTCGCGGCTCCGGGGTCCCGGGTTCGGTTCCGGCTTGGGTCGCTGTCTGTGCGGAGTCTGCACGTCCTCCCCGTGTGTGTGTGGGTTTCCTCTGGGTGCTCCGGTTTCCTCCCGCGGTCCAAGGATGTGCAGGTTAGGTGGATTGGCCATGATAAATTGCCCTTAGTGTCCAAAATTGCCCTTAGTGTTGGGTGGAGGTGTGGGCTTGGATAGGGTGCTCTTTCCAAGAGCCGGTGCAGACTCAATGGGCCGAATGGCCTCCTTCTGCACTGTAAATTCTATGATAATCTATGATTAATCTAGGACAAAGGTTCGGCACAATATCGTGGGCCAAAGGACCTGTTCTGTGCAGTATCTTTCTATGTTCTATGTTCTATATCAGAGACTCTCCCATCAGAGACACCCCTATATCAGGGATCCCCTCCCCATCAGGCATCCCTGCCTGGAAGCTAAAGAGCAGAAACAGTGAAAACCTACTGTTTTTTTTTACTTACCTGTCCATTACACTTGCTGCCTCAGGCAAAAGTGCAGAAATCAGTAGCTGTTACTTCATAGAAAGGCCAAACTCATCATAAGGCTTTAAACCCCTTGATATCCGTTGATCTGTGAGGCTTTTATTCACTTTCAAAGAGAAACAGCTTTTAGTAGGCTCTAATCAACAGGGTAATAGGTTCCACACAGCCAAATGTTTGGATTGTTCATTTTCACTGTTTATCTCCCTTCACGCGCGATTCTCCACCTCACCAGGATCTTTGCTACTGACAGTAGGCGGCAGAGAATCCGCCCCAACATTTCAAGTAGATGACCCTCTATCAGAACTGGGAAAAGTTAGAAATGTGATAGGTATTAATTAACTGAAATGGGGAGGTTGGTAAAAGAACAAAAGGGAAAGACTGTGGAGGTGGCAGAGATGGTGGAAGAATCTCTGCTGTCTAATTGTTTCCTTTCAATTATTTGCACATTTTAGTCTTAATCCTATTAATTTGTCTTGTTTTTGTTTTCAGACAACAGCTGTTTATTATACTGCCTTTCTCACCTCCTCCGGATACATGTTTTGTTATTTGTTCGATCACCACTCTTTTTTTGGCTCTGCACCGACTCTTATGTATTTTTATGTCCCCCATCTTCTGCCCTATTATAGACTTTCCATTTTGTTCTTATTCCACCCTCTGCCCCTTTCACTCATTTAAAACCTATGAAATTTCTAACTTTTCTTGGTTTTGACGAAGGGTTTTTCAGAGGTTTCAGGCCGCGCTGTGGCAGGTTCCTCTACGATGGATGCAGCGAGTCACCCAAACGTCTTTGGACTTTGGTGGGACTGGCAGACGCCGCCGGAGGTTGGGACCGAAAAGTCCCACCCCTCGCCCAAGCTGAAATGGTAACTGTTTCTCTCTCCACAAATGCTGCCTAACTCACTATTTCCAGTATTTTCTGTTTCTATTTATCAAATAATCAAGTTGATTCAGTAATGAATCTAAATTTCATGAATGCATAGAAGAACAAACATGACTGACTAGATTTGAATCTATGTGCCAAATTCTAAACATTTTGTTTTGCAGCCAATCCACAAGTTCTGTAGTTAAACGATCTTTTACTAAATGAGATTTATAATGTTCATTTTCTAGATGGCATATTTAACCATTCCCACACCCTTTCTCCATGTGGATAAAGAGAAGGGATGGAACAATCGGGCATCATTTTTGTCACAGTAACATTATGTATAATTAATACAAAGAGGTATTTCAACATAATCTGTATTAAGTAGGTGATCTAGTGAATAAATATGAAAACAATATCACTTTCTTTTTGGAATTTATATAAAAATTAAATCAAATCGCATCTTGTTTAAAAAAAATTTGAAATTTGCTTGACGATATTGTACACAGCAAAACAGAATGCACTTTGGAGATTGAGGGAAAAATTATGCTAATTGCAAATATTGGTTCTAATTGCTGCAAAACAATTTCAGGATTTCTAGCAACAATACTGAAGTAGAAAAACTGAAGGTGTCCTGGAAGAAACTCGATGAGACCACAATATCAACCATCAAACAAGAGACAAAGAGAATCTTTGAGATGTTAAACACGATAATTTTTGACCACCCTGGTAAGTAGTTGGCTTTGGTTAGTTGAAGTTTGTCAAGGTGAGCCACATCCTAGAAGTATTTGGGAGTAGTTTGTGTGTAAGTGTGAAATGAAAGTATATTTTAATAAATATAATTTATGACCTCATACAGATGTAACGAATTTGAATAGCGCAGATGTACAAGGAGGGAAGGTTATCTTATAAAATTATCACAAAGGATTTAGTATAGAATGATTAAAAAATATGAAATAAAGAGAACTCAAAAAAAAAAAGTGATGTACGAAGGAACCAAAAAAGCTGCAATGCAGATACATTAATTGATATTCAACAAGCAATAACGAATCAAAATGTAAAACAGAATAGATGCGTATCGTGAAAATCAATCCAGGGACAATGTGTTTTAATGCATTTAAATCATAGAGAAATAGGTGCGTTACAAAAGTCAATTTAGAGAGTGAGGGAAAGGTAAACGTTTGTTGATGAATCAATCAATAGGCATGTTAGAATAGTGAGGAATGACATTTCTATAGCTGATAAGGCATTTCAGTCATCTGAAAAATAATATAGGTGGGGGAAAATAACAGAAATAATTTATTGGTTTTAAAATAGTGGAGTTGATGCTTTAGAAGATGGCAAATTGAAGGGCACTTTTGTGGAAGATGAAAACGAAAAAGGCAGGAAGAAATTCTAGGTGGCAGGATATCCAGATTGTCTAATAAAAGACAAGTGATTATTGTGTGGGAGTTGCAGGTAGATAGATATGTGAAATGTGTTTTTATTTTTTTATTTGTAGAATAAGACCAATCCTGTGTTTTATGTAGGCTTAAATAATACTTAAGGAGGTGGAAAAAGGCGTATGATAAAGATCCTGTATTTGTGCGTAATGTGGCTCTTAAGATAGGCAGAAAGAATTCAACAGTCTTAAAGAGGAAAGGCAAGAGCAGAACAACGAGGTTTGCAATGGTATCAAATTTAAACACAAACAAAACACAAGTACCTTGTAATAAAAAGCAAATTGCCTCAGGAAAAGTAATTATTATGAGAAAAATACAACCTGTGAATCGATTATTTGATCAGAGGCATCTTTAATATTAAAAGCGAAAGGAAGGACAAGCGAAGTATTTATTGTTCAAAATAATTGATTTTACTCAAAACAGTTTCCAGGGGTAAAATTTTCCTGCCCCCCGCCCCCACTTCCCTAGACAGGTTTTGAGGCTGGGGGACATGAAATTACATGGATAGGATTCCCTTCAGGATCTGCCCACCCTGACCCAGGCATAATTTCACGGTGGAGCGGGCAGGACCTCAGGCGGGAAGCCTGCCCTTTTCCCTATTAAGTGTGGCCATTTTGTCTTGGTCATTATTTTTATTATTTTAATTGCCACAGAAACTGACAATTGCAGGGAGAAATTTAGGTAGTGCTGGGAACTGCAGCAAAATGGGTGTTCGGCCTGGAAATGTCAGCCCAAAGCTTTCCGAAAAATAGATTTGGGTCTAGACTGCACAAAACCGGTAAGCTACAGATGTCAGTCACACATCGGGTGCAGCTCACAGTTGGAGCCTTGAGAAATTCATCCAGCTGCAATGCTGAGTAAGCCCATAGACAAACCTTTGATTCAGGGTTTGGGTGTAGCTGAATGGGAGGGAGGCAAGCCTGAGCTGGTAACGGCAGGCAATTCTTTCCCGGGACCAGGTAGCATACTCCTCTGCCTTCACAGAAATAAAAATATAACAGATTTAACCTACCTTTCCTCTGAATAGCCTCAGAATGTTTCATTCAAACATAGCTATTTAGGTACCACAGACCTGGAAAAGCACAATCAACCATGACTGTGGTGGGTCATATCTCAAACAGCGACGAATCAGAGTACAGAAGGGAGATAGATCATTTGGTTGCATGGTGTTCCGAAAACAACCTCTCTCTAAATGGTGGAAAGATCAAGGAACTGATCATCGACTTCAGGAAGCGTAGCACGACTACCCCCCACCCCCACCCCCCCCCCCCCCCACACACACACACACACAGCCATCTGCATCAATGGCTCCGAAGTGGAGGTAGTCAATAGCTTTAAGTTCCTGGGGGTTACTATCGCTAACAGTTTGGCCTGGTCCACTCACGTTGAGGCCACAGTCAAGAAAGCCCAACAATGTCTCTACTTCCTATGGAAGCTAAAGAAACTCAGCATGTCTGCATAGACTCACAAACTGCTACAGATGTGTGAAAGAGAGCATTCCTATCCGGCTGCATCACAGCTTGGTATAGCAGCTGCTCTGCCCAAGATCGCAAAAACTGCAGAGTGTGGTGAATTCAGCCCAACACATCACACAAGTTTGCCACCCTCCTTTTGATTTTGTCTGCACATCCTGCTGCCTCAGGAAGGCAGACAGCATTGTCAGAGACCCCTCAAGAGGCTTTGCCCTCTTCCAGACCCTTCCATCAGGCAGAAGACACAGAAGTCTGAAGACCTGCACATCCAGACATAGGAACAGCTTCTTCCCCACGGCTACTAAACTCCTCAACGACTCTCCCTTGGACTGATCTGTTCCCAGTAAGAACACTATTCAAGACACCCTATGCTGCTCTTGCTCATGTATTGCTTGTTTGGCCCTTGTCCTGCACTGCAACCAATCACTATTTGTTGATGTACCATTGGTCAATGTGCTCTGTTGATTATTCTTTTTGTCTACTATGCACGTATTGTGTACGTTCCCTCGGCCGCAGAAAAATACTTTTCACTGTACTTCGGAACGTGACAATAAATATCAATCAATCAGAGTGGAGCAGGGGTGGCAGAGATTTCCCCAAATGTTGAAGAATTTTGAGTTGGACTAAGAACCGGATTTGCATATTCAATGTGCCTAACACCTGCCTTAGGTGCTCTGAACACAGGAATGTGTTACATTCTTTCTTTTCTTTGATGTAAACTTACTAACCATACAGAAGAAATAATGTGCAGTCTTTATTTGAAGGTAAGTCGATGCACAGACAATGTTCACATGGAGGCCATGAGCCACATGCCTGACCTTGACTACTGTTGCTTGCCGATTGCCGAATTGTTAGGAAAATAAAACTAGTTATTAGAGATTTATATTTGTCTTGGTCGGCTGGGGGCGATCCTGTTTTTTGCTCGACATGGAATTCTCTGCTGCATCAAGAACTTTGTTCCCGACGGCGGGAAATCCAGTCCAAGGTATAGTTTTAAGTGGGTTTAATTTAATGTTTCTCTGGTTGGAATAGTAAAACCTATAGTTAGCTTCACGCTGGACAAAGGTGTTTGTATGTGTGGGGGTTGGTTAACTTTCAACTGTGATTCTATTGTTCTTAGAGAGGACTACAATGTGAAGAGTAAATAAATGGCAGAAGCATGTGGGAGGTGCTTAGCAACTGGGACCTTGTAAGGTAGAAAATCTTTAAAACTTTAATTTAGCTAATTTTATTGCAGTTAGGGATTGGTAGTGAGAGAGAAGGCAGCCCTCACAGCTCTGCTAGAAGCAATTTTTTATAAGACTAGAGAGAGAACCTCTCACTCAGCTTTGCTGGAAGGAAGCCCATACCATGAAGTAATAGTTGAAAAAACAAGTGGGAAGATGTGAAAAACTGCTAGATAAGGGAACTAGAGAAATGAAGAGAAATTACCAAGAAGTCTGAGGTTAAAGGTACTGGAACAGAGCACAGTAAAGACAGCTAGAATTGAGAAGAAGGCTGAGATGCCAGAAAGATATCTGAAGTGATTTTCAGGTTTGTGAGATTTTACTACAGCCTGTCGAACGTGAGTTTAAATGTTTCTGGAAAGCGGTGGCTGGATCTTGGAGTTTATGTAAAAGCTGTTAAGACAAAGAAATCCTAAAGAGGCTGGTGTAAAATCCCGTCATGTATTCGCTGTTAAAAGTGGAATGGAAGCTTTGTTTAAAAGTGTCATTTGGAAAACATGGTCTGGATTTTGAAATGCAAACCACTATGGGAAAACATTATTATGAGAGAAGATTTTAAAGCATGTTTTTGGGAGTGGCGTTTGGAAACTCACATGACAGTCAATAGGGGGGATACTGAGGAGAAATCCACAGTCCTCCTTTCTAACATCTTGGGGCTTGTGCCAAAGTTGGGAGAAATGGCTCGCAGACTAGTTAAGCTACAGCTTGATATATTCACAGAATCATACCTTACAGACAATGTCCTAGACACCACTATCACCATTCCTGGGTATGTCCTGTCTCACCGGCAGGACTGATCCAGCAGAGGTGGCGGCACAGTGTTATACAGTTTGGAGGGAGTTGGCCTGGGAGTCCTCAGCATCAACTCTGGACCCCATGAAGTCTCATGGCTTCAGGTTAAACATGGGCAAGGAAACCTCCTGCTAATTACCACGTACCACCCACCATCAGCTGATGAATCAGTTCTCCTCCATGTTGAACACCACTTGGAGGAAGCACCGAGGGTGGCAAGGATGTAGAATATGCTCAGGGTGGGGGGCTTCAATCACCAAAAGTGGCTTGGTAGTACCACCACAGAACATGCTGGCCAGGCCCTAAAGAACATAGCAGTTATAAATCGGAGTGTAATGGAATACTCTCCACTTGCCTGGATGAGTGCAGCTCCAACAACCCTCTAGAAATTTGACACCATCCAGGACAAAGCAGTGCTCCCCTTCCACAAATATTAAAATCCTCCATCACCGACTAAAAGTGGCAGCCATGTGTACCATCTACAAGATGCACTGCAGTAACTCTTCAAGGTTTCTTAGACAGCACCTTCCAAACCCTCAACCACTAGCATCTAGCAGGACGAGCAGCAGATACCTGAAAACCCCATCACCTGGAGGTGATCCTCCAAGTCACTCACCACCCTGACTTGGAAATATATCGCCGTACCTTCACTATGGCAGTTAATCAGGCTGCCCTTCTTTCTTTAGATATCGATATTATATTGCTCAGTCGCCAGGTATCAAATGATACCACCACAGGGTTCAACCGGATATCGATCAAAGAGCCAAACACCAGTTAGTTAGTTCAAGATCAAGGGTACTTTATTTACACAATCAATTAATCATGCAACATAAACACTACTAGTTAAACTACACCTATCAGCTATGACAACCTATACTTAACTTCAGGCACCCGGCTTAGGTCAGAGGAACAGTGGCCGTTGTTCGAATCTGGGTCTATCGGGTCTGTAGAAGTAGCTGCTGCTCAGCTGGGCTCATCCGTCTGGTAGCGGGCGTTGAACTTGAACTTGCTTCTGGTGGTGCTGCAATCGGAAGTAGACGTTGCCGGAGCACCAGGTCCAAGAGAGGCCGAATACCTGGTGGTCTCTCTCTTAATCCTTGGGGGTTTTGGGGCTCTTTTGGGCCGTCCTTCAGTTTGGACCCCACTAATTGGGTAATTCCTGATCACTGTATTCGATTTGAACCAATAAAGGGGCAGGTGCCTTGATGGCTGGGCGTGTCCTAAGCGGTCGTTGACCCTGTTGTTTACGCTTCATGAGTACAGGGAGTGGCGCCGAAATGTCTGAGATTGTATCGGTCGCTCAAGTATCAGTCCTTTGTCTGATGGAGATGGGCCCATCAAAATGCTAATCGGTTGGGGGTTTTGATATCGTCTGGATTCTTCGCTCACAAATATACATTCAGGCTCTGAGCCTGCCTGAACCTTGTATTGTCCACTTTTCCCGTTATGCTTTGCGACCGTCCATGTTCCTTATTGTAAGTGGCCATCCCAGATGTCTACACTGTCACTGTGGCAACATCCTGGAACTCCCTCCCTAATAGCACAAGTGTACCTACACCTCAAGGGCTGCAGCTGTTCAAGAACCAAACTCACCACCATCATCTGAAGGGTAACTAGGGATGGACAATAAATGCTGGCCTAACCAGCAATGCCCACATCTCGTAAATGATTTTTTAATAATCACTAACTTGAGTTCAAAGTGGAGTGCGTGAGGGCAGAATGGTGGCACAGTGGTTAGCATTGCTGCCTGCAGCGCTGAGGACCCGGTTTCGAATCTTGGCCCTGGGTCACTGTCCGTGTGGAATTTGCACGTTCTCCCCGTGTCTGCGTGGGTTTCACCCCCACAACCCAAAGATGTGCAAGTTAGGTGGATTGGCCATGCTAAATTGCCCCTTAATTGGAAAATATAATTGGGTACTCTAAATTTATTTATTTTTAAAAGTGGAGTGCATGTATTTGACCACAGTCATCTTGCATCCTTAAATGGGCCATTGTGTTATTGAGATCATTGTAAATTAAGATGTAGTTTGTAATCTGTATTAATCCTAAAACCTGTGTGTAATTTTTAAGGTAGAGGGAGGAGTAAATACGTTTTGCATCATAATCCAATTTTCTCATGTTTGATAAATGGTTTTTTTTGTTGTTAAAACTAATTTATAGTTTAAGATATGCTTCCTTGAAGGTGATTACATATCAGATCACAACATTCCCCCTTTTTATAACTAAATGTTAGCATTTAAAGAATCAAACTATTAACATGATAATAAAAGCAAAATAACATTGTGTCTGAATGTACTTTAACACACGGCAATAAATTAATAAGCTATATCGGTGGTTTGCTTACCAGTCCAGACTTAGTCTAAAAAGGAACACAAACAAAGCATTCATATCCAGCATTCTGAAAATACACAACAGCCTCCAACAAAACATGAGTGTGTTGGTTGTCCCAAGGATTTTCAGGGTTTCCCCAGTGTAAGTGAAAATGTAAGTGGAAAGCTTGGCTGTGGTGCTGCTCAGATTTAATATTTAAGCACCATCACAAAAACACTTGAAGTTCTGCTGCCCCACAATTGTCGCTGAAGAGCCATTGTCGACTTCCATTTTCAAGGATTTACTATTCACACTTAGAATGATTTCAATGGGGGTTGTCTTATTTACCTAGACTGCGTTCAAAAGGTACATGTCGTGATCCTCCTCAACTCCTCTCCACATTGTTCAGTGGCATTGTGGACTGCTGTTGCTGTTGTTTTTTTGCATTGGCACGCTCTGCCTTGCGTGACAATGTACTTTAATATGGCCTCTATGATTACAATGGAAACACACAAACTTGCGACAATGGCAAGTCTCTTGTGGATGGTCCCTCCCCACAATGATAACAGTCCACCTCTGCCTTGGGTTGATGTCCTGTTCTTTGCGTGGTCCTTTGACTATGGTCCTGTTTCGAGGACTGTATCTGGTTCTCTGCTGTGGCTGTCGATCCTGCCGCACACCCCATGGCCATACCAGCCCATACTTGATTGACTTCCCCTTCGGCCATGCTTTGGAGCTCAGTGGCGCCTTTGTCAGTGCACTTCAGCACCCAAGCAACCTCAATCACTTTTTCAAACGTTATGGTAGTTTCAGGATTTTCGTTTGGATGTTGAGATTACGGATTCCACAAACCAACCGGTTGCACAGCATATCACTAAGCGCGGTCCTGAACCCGCAGTGTTCAGTGAGCTGACAAAGCCTGGCTATGAAGGCTGAGATGGACTCTTCAGGGTGTCTGACAGCGGAGTTGAATTTATATTGCCGGAGGATCATCGAGGGTCTTGGGCTAAAATATTCCTTGACCAACTTGACTATCTGGTCATAATCAAACCATCGTCCCTGGATGTTCAATGGCATTATATCGCTGGATCCCCCACTATCAACATCTGACCAGAAACTGAACTGGGCTAGCCATATAAATATAGTGGCTACAAGAACAGGTCAGAGGCTAGGAATCCTGCGATGAATAACTCATCTCCTGATCCTCCCGTAGGAGCGTTTTCAGAGGCTAAGTATTGAGCTGGCTTTTATGTGGGGATCTCCCCTCTTAATTATGGCTCAGCTGGCACAAAGACTCTCAGAGACAGCAACTCTGGTTAAGACGGCTTTACTGTCCAAGCTTGGTCAACGTATGAGGGAGAGTGATTTGGATAGGTGCCAAAACCAACTCTGCTTTACATTGTTTTAGGTTCAACAGTTATACAATTTCCAAAAATCAGTAGCCCTGCCTCAGTTGGATTTAGTCCAATCCTTGTAGCTATAGATTATACCTTGACCAATAAATTTTACTTTAGGCAGCCTTATAACTCAGTGGTCAACTCATGATGTAATCATTTCCTGTCCACTGGCCATCTGTTGATTTTCAAGGCCCCCTCCTTCACTGTCCTTTGCTCTGCCTTACTCACATTTTCTCTTATCATAGTGTGGTTCCTAGCTGTAAAAAATATCTGCCTGAGTATGGGATGTCTCTGGTTGCTGATAAGAACTGCTTCCTCTGGATGTGTTTCTGCTGACCACATTATTTCTGTATGATTCTGACTTTCTTAGGAATGTGGTCAAGTTAGTTAGCTTAAATCCCATCATATATTGTGACCACCATTATTAGCAAGAGTTTAAATGCTTGTTACTGTTATATTCTAAGAATACAAGTTTAATAGTTAATAATGATTACTAGATTTATTTTCTGGTTACTCTCAGTCCCCCATTAATAACTTATGTGGAGCTATTCTAGTATTATCCTAGCTATCTGGTATTGAGGAGTCTCATCTCAAGACCCACTCCCCCCTTCACTCCCAAAGCCTGTCCACCATCTACAAGGCACAAGTTAGGAGTGTAATGGAATACTCTCCACTTATCTGGATCAATGCAACTCCAGCAACACTCAAGGAGCTCAACACCAGCCAGGACAAAGGACTCCACCTGATTGACAACATTCACTCCCTCCACCATCGATGCACAGTGGCAGTGGTGTGTATCATCCACAAGATGCACTGTGGGAACTCACCAGGGTTCCTCAGGCAGCATCTTACAAACATACATCCACGACCATCTAGAAGGACAAGGTCTGCAAATGCATGGGAACACCACCACGTGGAAGTTCTCATCCAAGCCACTCAGATCTTGACTTGGAAATATATCACCGTTCCTTCCCTGTCGCTAGGTCAAAATCCTGGAACTCCCTTCCTAACAGCACTGTGGATGTACCTGCACCACATTGACTGCAAATGGTTCAAGAAGGCAGCTCACCACCACCTTCTTGAGGGTAATAAGGGATGGCCAATAAATGTTGGCCTAGTCGGCGATGCCCACATCTCATAAATGAATTTTAAAAAGCCTGTGTCAAAGAGTAAGCAAAACAGCAAAAAAGACTTGTTTTATAACCACCTTTCAGCTGTTAGGTGCTGTCATTGGATAGATTCTTCTTCCCAGTGCAGTCTACAGTATTTAGCTTCAGATAAAATTTAGGGGAGGTAATGGTGCAGTGGTATTGTCACTGGACTGATAATCCAGAGAGCAAGAGCAAGATCTGGGGACCCAGATTCAAATCCCACCATAGCACATGGTGGAATTTGAATTCAACAAAAATCTGGAAGTGAATAAAATGTCTAATTGATGACCATGAAACCATTATCGATTACCATAAAAAACCATCTGGTTCACTAATGTGATTTAGGGAAAGAAATCTGCCACTCTTACCTGGTCTGGCCTACATGTGACTCCAGATCCACAACAATGTGGTTGACTCTCAAATGCCTTCTGAAATGTAGGGCAGTTAGGGACAGGCAATAAACGCTGGTCCAGCCAACAACTCTCACGTCCCGTAAATGAATTTTTAAATAAGTGATGAATTCTACTGCCTGTGAAGTTCTACTTAAAGTGAGACCACCTGCTGCTTAATTTAACTTTATGTTCTGCCAAATTTGAAAGGTCTGTCCGAGACCTGCTGCCTGGAGGAAGGTGCTATCCCAGAACCAAAGTACGATAAGTAGAATCCCGACAAAGCTGCAGGCTCCATACACACACTAGCCGGGATTTTCTACTCCCGTTTTTTTCAGGTGGTTTTGTCGATGGGAGTGGAAAATCATGTGGGAGGCCCAAATTGCGTAATGTAAATGTGTGACGTGATTGTCCCCATCCCCCAGCCAGTGATAGAACAGAATTCACAAATTCAAAAGTTGTGGACATCATTTCCATATCTTAACATCTCATTGTCAGGCCTCTGCGCCTGAATCATTCACCCAGAGAAAAGTCCATTCTCGTTGGTGTGAGGGCAGACCAGTGTAAAGGGCAGCCTGGTGGGCAAGTCTCTCAGAGGAGCTCAGCTGAGTGCATTGCTGAGAGGGAAGAGGGTCATGCCCGGGCATTAGCTGAGCACTTTGTTTTGTGAATTGCAACACATAATTCTTTATTACATATAAACTAGAAACATGTCTCTTATACCATGATTATTTTATTTCCATTTGGTTTGTTACTGTATATGAAGTAGCTATGTAATACCTGTAGTTTGTAATTCTTACACAGGAATAACTTAGATCATTGTTCTATATATGAATTTTTAAACATTTTTTCTAGTTCAGTCAAATGATGAAATGGTGGAAGAAAGGTATGCAGTGGAAGATGAGAATGAGGAAGAAAGTTTGCCTGAATCACTGTAAGTAGAAAAGGGAGATGTTAGTATTTCTTCAATGTAATGGTACAGAAAGCTGCTCAATTAGCCCACCACACAGTGGCAGTGTGTTAAGACAAGTTGGAATGCTGAATTTAAAGACATTCAATTCTGTAGGAGCAGGAAAGAAGCACATGTTTATTTTAATTGGTACTTTATAGTATGCACAGAGTATCGTTAATTATGCATAAAAGCTCCAGTGATTTTCCAGCTTATTTCTGCATTTACCATCAGTTTTGTGAGTGCATAATGCCTTCACACAATTGGAATCTTTGCTTATAGTTATATTTATTAAGCAAGCAATAACAAAGCGATCTGCTTTACATGTGTAAGGTAATGTTTCACCCTGGGGGAGCACTAAGGACAACCGTTGTGCTTTTTGGACCCATACATTATATGCAAGAAGGTTCAAAAAAACGATGTAGTAGTTCCCTGCATAATCAACACATTCTCTGCATTCCTGCAATATAGAAATGGCCAAAGTGTGTCATTGTGCCCTGCTCCCCCAAATTTAACATTGTTATTTATAATTTGAACTGATCTAGAATTTTAATTCAAAATATATTTTTTAAGGCATTTGTTTAAACAGTAAATACAAACAAAAAACGAGCAAGAACAAACAGGAACATCATAATAAATGACTCACAAACCAACCCGCCTGCTAATCCCCTCCTCCTGTCTTGCTGTCCCCTTTTAACCCCTTTATCGCCCCCCTATCTTGCTCCCCCTGTGACACCTCAATCCTCCTTGAAAATGTCGCTGAACAGCTTCCACCTCCAGGCAAACCCATCGTCCGAACATCTTGAGACAAACTTGATTTTCTCCAACCTTATGAACTCCGCCAGGTCGCTCACCCGCACCCCGGTTTCGGTGGGTCCTTCCACCCAAGCAAAATCTGTCACCGGGCTCTCAGGAAGGCAAAGGCCAGGGCATCGGCACTCTTGCCCCCTGGACTCCCGGGTCTTCCATTACTCCAAATATCGCCACTTCTGGACTTGGGACCACCTTCGCCCTCAACACCTCGGACATTACATCCGCGGACCCCTGCCAGAACCCCTTCAGTTTCGGATATGCCCAAAACATGTGAACATAGTTATGGGCCTCCCCGTGCACCGCCTATAACTGTCCTCTACCCCCTTGAGAAACCTACTCATCCTAGCCACCGTCATGTGCGCCCTATGAACTACCTTGAACTGGATAAGGCTGAGCCTCGCACACGATGAGGATGCATCAGGGTCTCCTACCACGACCCGACCTCCAATGCCCTCTTCCCCAGTTCTTCCTCCCATTTCCATTTGACTTCCCCTATCGGATACCTTACCCTCACCCACTACTTCCCTCAACAGCACCTTATCCTGTAATCCCAAAGGTGACATTCTGGGAAAGGACGGCACCTGCTTCCTCACAAAGTCTCGAACCTGTAAGTATCTAAACCTGTTCCCTCTGGGCAGCTCATATTCCACCACCAGGTCTTCTAAGTTTGCAAAGTTGCCCCCCACAAACAGGTCCCCAAACCGCTTGATCCCTACCTGTTGTCACCCCCGAAACCTTGCGTCTAACCCCCCCCGGAGCAAATCTGTGATTGCCGCAAAACGGTGTCTACACCGAGGCACCTTCCAACCTCAGATGCTGCCGCCATTGCCTCCATACCCTCAGGACCGCCACCTCCACTGGGCTTGTGGAGTACCTGGCTGGCAGGAATGGCAGAGGCGCCATCAACAATGCCCCTAAACCCGTTCCCCTACAAGAAGCTACTTCCACCTGCCCCCATGCCGACCCCTCCCCCGTTACCCACTTCCGAACCATAGCTACATTAGCTGTCCAGTAATAATTCATTATATTTGGCAAGGGCAGCCCGCAGATCCCCTCGCCCCGCTCCAACAACACCTTTTAACCCGCGGTGTTTTCCCTGCCCACACAAAGCCCAAAATCAAATTGTTTATTTTCTTAAAAAATGATTTGGGAACGAACATGAGGAGGTTCTGAAAGTTAAACAAGAGCCTCGGCAGCACCGTCACTTTCACTGTCTGCATCCACCCCGCCAGTGACAGTGGCAACACATTCCCCCTCTTAAAATTCCTCTTTATCTGCTCCACCAGCCGAGTCAGATTTAGCTTTTGCATCTGCGCCCGGCCATGTTGCTACCTGGGTGCCCATGTACCTGAAGCTCGCCCCCCACCACCTTGAACTCTCACAAGCTCCACTCCTGCCCTCTGGCCTCGAGCAGGAACACCTCACTCTTCCCCATATTTAGCTTGTATCCGGAAAACCGGCCAAACTCCTCCAAAATACTCATGATTCCCCCAATACCCCCCAGTAGGTCCACAATATACAGCAGCAGGTTGACCACATACAGAGAGACCCTGTGCTGAATCCCCCCACCCGCACACTCCTTCTCCAACTCCTCGATGTCCGAAGCGCCAATGCCAATGGCTCTATTGCCAAGGCAAAAAGCAACGGCGAGAGCGGGCACCCCTGCCTTGTCTCACAGTGTAGCCCAAAGTACCCCGAACTCACCGGATTCATCCACACACTCGCTACCAACGCCTTATACAACAATCCAACCCAGTCCGCAAACTTCTGCCCGAACCCAAACCGTCCTAACAATTTCCACAAATACTCCCACTCCATCCAATCAAAATCCTTGTCTGCGTCCATTGCCACTGCCACCTCTATGTCCTGTCCCTCCGGGGGCATCGTTATCACATTTAATAATCTCCTTGCATTCACCGACAATTGTCTCCCCTTTACAAACCCCGTCTGGTCTTCCTTTATCACCCCCGGCACACAGTCCTCGATATGCGAATCTTTGCATCCACATTTAATAGTGATATCGGATGGTAGGGCCCACACTGCTCCGGATCTTTACCTCTCTTCAGTATTAGGGACATGGACGCCTGTGATAACGTAGGGGGGAATTCCCCCTTTTCCCTTGCCTCATTATATGCCCTCACCGGCAGAGGTCCCAGGTTCCCCCCCCCCCCCCCCCCCCCAAACACCTTATAAAATTCCACAGGGAACTCATCCAGGCCCGGGACCTTCCCTGCCTGCATTGCCCCCATGCTCTCCATCACCTCCACCAGCCCAATGGGGCCCCCAACCCCTCCACCTGATCCTCCCCCACCTTGGGGAACTCCAACCCATCCAGGAACTGCAGCATTCCCTCGCCGCCGGCCGGGGGCTCCGATTAATAGAGCCTTCTGTAAAACTCCTCAAATACCCCATTCATCCCCACGGGGTCCAGTACCACTCTTCCCCTCCCTCCTTCACCCTTCCAATCTCCCTCACTGCCTCCTGCTTCCTAAGTTGGTGGGCCAGCATTTTATTTGTCTTCTCCCCGTACTCATACACTGCCCCTCTGGCCCTCCGCAACTACCCTACTGCCTTCCCTGTGGACACCAGCCCGAACTCCATCTGGAGCTTCTGCCTCTCCTTAAACAGTCCTGCTTCTGGGACCTCCGAATACCCCCTGTGCACCCGTAAAATCTCAATAACCCGCCTTGTCATCTCTGCTCGTTCCTTCTCTCCCTGTGTGCCCGGATCGAAATGAATCCCCCCCACTCTCCCCGCCTAACCACATCCTTGAGCGCCTCCCATAGCGTGGTGGCCAAGACCTCACCCGTGTTATTCAGTTCCACATACCCTCGGATGGCAGCCTTCACCCTCTCGCAAACTTCCTCATCCGCTAACAACTCCACATCCAGCCTCCACTGCGGGCTCTGGGCCCCCCTCGGTCCACTTGCAAATCCACCCAGTGCAGCGCACGGGCTGAAACCACGCTCGCCGAGTACCCCGAGTATACAACCCCCGCCGCAGCACCTTGTCCACCACGAAAACATCAATCTGAAAGTACACCCAGTGCACATGGCAAATGTATGAGAACATCTTCGCCTTCAGCCTCCCAAATCTCCATGGGTGCAACCCTTCATACGCTCCATGAATCCCTTCAGCTGCTTCGCCACCGCCGACACCCTCCCCAACCTCCAAACCTGGTTCAATGACCGTTTTAAAGTCCTCCCCACCCCAATAATCAACTGGTGCAAGTCCAGGTCTGGGATCTTCCCCAACACCCGCCTTCTAAACTCCACATCGTCCCAGATTGGGGCATTCATGTTAACCAAAACCACCGGCATCCCCTCCAACTTCCCACTCACAAGCACGAACCTCCGCCCCCCCAATCTGATGCAATGTTCCCCACCTCAAAAGCACCTGTTTGTTTACCAGCCCCACTACGCCCCTCGTCTTCATAGCCAACCCCGAATGAAAGACCTGCCCTACCCACCCTTTCCTTAACCTAGTCTGATCCCACATCTTCAGATGTGTGTCTTGCAAAAAAGCTATGCAACCGTTTGACTGGCCCTCTCACATTCCATGTGACCAGCCTGGTCAGGGACATCCCACCCTAATCCCCTGCTGATCAACCACATCCTTTCTCGGGCCAGCCTCCGGCCCATGTTACGCAACCCGCCAGGCTCAGCCTCGGATGCCCACCATCATCGCTCCTATTCTTGTTGCGGCACAGCCATCATATGTTTGTCAGCAGCCCCCTCCCCCCTCCCCTGAATGAAACAACCCCATTCCCCTTCTTCTGTGCTAACCACCTGCCCCCCCCCCCCCCCCCCCCCCCGCTGTCCTTCTGTTAGCTAGCCCACCCAGCTAGCCTGGCAGCCCCCGCCCAATGCTTCTGAGTCTCTACTCTCTATTGATTCCCCCCCCCCCACCCCGCCCCCGCTCGCATACCTCCGTAGAACAAACAACAAAACAAAAAGAAAGCGCACTCACCCTCGACGGTCCCCAAGCATCCCGACACCAAACCCAACAAAACATCTCACAAGAGACAATTTCTCCAACAACCAACAAACAAAACGACAGAAGAGGCAAACACAGCTCCTCCACAGTTCAGTGTCTTCCTTCTCCTGCCAGTCCATTGTGTCTCAAAAATTACATTGCCTCCTTTGGTATCCCAAAATAATGTCCTCGGCTGCTAAAGATCACCCAGAGGCGGGCGGGGTACAGCATCCCAAACTTCACCCCCTTTTTAAAGAGAGCAGCCTTCACCCGATTGAACCCAGCTCTCCATTTCGCCAGTTCCGCACCCAGGTCCTGGTACACCCGAGTCTTGGTCCCTTTCCAGGTGCACCTCCTCATCTGCCTCGCCCATCTCAATATCTTTTCCTTATCCAGGAACGGGTGGAGACGTCCACAATTGCCCTCGGCGGCTCGTTCGCCTGAGGCTTCCTCATCAGCGCCCTATGCGCTCGGCTGCCCTCCAGTGGCTGGTCAAAGGCCCCATCTCCCATCAACCGTGCCAGCACCGCTCCCTTGATGCCTCAGGCAACCCCACGATTCTTAAATTCTGTCTCTGAGAGTGATTCTCCAGATCCTCCACCTTCTCCTTTAACCGCTTCTGGGTCTCACGCATCACTACTATTTCGGCCGCCAATGAGGCAAGCGGCTCCTTGTGCTCCCACAACATCATCTCCACTTTTCAATTAGCCTGGCCCTGGATTCCAGCCTCTGCTTCATGCGGTAAATTCCCACTTTTAACAGTTCCACTGCCTTGGCTAAGTCGTCGTGGTCTTCCCTCCTCTGTAGGCTGAACGTCTCATTTAAGAAGTCCACCAGATGCTCCGTCGACCACTGGGCAGGCAGGGCTGACCCTTTACCCTCCGCCATTTTGACCCTGTGGCGCATGAAGATTCCCTTGCTCCATCTGCTCCCTTTCTTTTGCCCCACTTCTGGTCCATGGATCCATCCACTAGCCCCACCAGTGGAGTTTAACTTTCTTCAGTCACCCCTGCACTGATATTTCAGTGAAAAATCCACCCTACAAACAGGGATCAGGTCAGAAAAAAATGCCTCGAACTGGAGCTGCCAAATGAGCGCCCACTCATTCCATGCCCACCACCGGAGGTCCTGCTGATCTAGAATTTTATCGGCCCCATGGAGGTGTAAATAGAGGCCGGGATTGGGAATGAGTCAGTGCTGGTAAATTAGAATGGGACCGCACTGGCCTGTCTCCTTGATGGATTACCACTGCCAACTGTCTCACCCAGATATTGCCAGTTGGATGACATACAGATTGGTGGCTCCTTCCACATTCAATCCCTCCACCACTGACGAACAGTGACAGCCGTATCTACCATTTACAAGATGCACTGCAATAACTCACCAAGGTTCTTTAGGCAGCCCCTTCCAAACCCAGGATGACTACCATCTCGAAGGAGAACAGCAGCAGATACCTAGGAACCCCACCACCTGGAGGTTCCCCTCCAAGTCACTCACCACCCCAATTTGGAAATATATCGTTGTTCCTTTACTGTCGCTAGGTCAAACTCCTGGAAACCCTCCCTATCAGCACTGTGGGTGTACCTACACCTCCGGGACTGAAGCGGTTCAAGAAGGCAACTCAATACTACCTCTTCCGAAGGGCAACTAGGGATGGGCCATAAATTCTGGCCTAACCAGTGACGCCCACAGCCCGTAAATGAATTTATAAAATAAACTAGAAGTACCCTTGGTTAAGATTAACAACACACAGTATCACTAACTTTATCCAGTTCCAAGCACCTTTATCTCACTAGCTTCAAGTTAATTCTCCCGAGGGTTCCACAACATCTTATAGATATTTTAAAACTATAACAAAAAATCCAGTAATTTTCCACACCAGGCAGTTACACCTCTTTGGGGGTTTACTTCTGAGGTAGAACAAAAACTGGCTTCTCAAGACGGGGTTTCTTCACAGGCCTGACTTGCTGGGAGTTAACAGCTATTCCTGAGGTTGGAAGCTTAATAATCTGAAATACTGTTTTCCTCTTTTGATCTTCTCTTTTCTGAACTAACCTCTTCAGAAACCAAACTTAATTACCTTCATTTTGTATGTCTACCTTTATGGTGGCACAGTAGCACAGTGGTTAGCACTGTTGCTTCACAGCGCCAAGGACCCGGGTTCGATTTCTTAGTTGGGTCACTGTCTGTGCAGTCTGCATGCTCTCCCCGTGTCAGCGTGGGTTTCTTCCCGTTTCCTCTCACATGTCCTGGAAGACGTGCTGTTAGGTAAATTGGACATTCTGAATTGTCCCTCAGTGTACCTGAACAGGCTCCATAGTGTGGCGACTAGAGGATATTCACAGTAACCTCATAATAATCGCTTATTGTCCCAAGTAGGCTTCAATGATGTTACTGTGAAAAACCTCTAGCCACCACATTCCGGCACCTGTTCAGGGAGGCCGGTATGGAAATTGAACCCTTGCTGTTGGCCTTATTTCATAGAATTTACAGTGCAGAAGGAGGCCATTCAGCCCATCGAGTCTGCACCGGCTCTTGGAAATAGCACCCTACCCAAAGTCAACACCGCCACCCTATCCCCATAACCCAGTAACCCCACCCAACACTAAGGGCAATTTTGGACACAATTTATCATGGCCAATCCACCTAACCTGCACATCTTTGGACTGCGGGAGGAAACCGGAGCACCCGGAGGAAACCCACGCACACACGGGGAGGATGTACAGACTCCGCACAGACAGTGACCCAAGCCGGAATCGAACCTGGGACCCTGGAGCTGTGAAGCAATTGTGCTATCCACAAGGCTACCGTGCTGCCTTGTTCTGCATTACAAGCCAGCTGTTTAGCCCACTGTGCTAAACCAGTCCCTACTGCAGTGTTAATGTAAGCCTACTTGTGACACTAATAAATATTCTTATTATTGTTGTGTAAATGCAAAGCATACACCTTCTCTCCTCCTTTGAACCTTCTAACTTCTTATTCAAATCTTTAATGTTCTGTTCCCCATTGTTACCTGCTTGCCTTAGGAAAACATATATTGGCTGTGTTGCTAGGCTCATCAATATATGAAAAGCATTAGCCCCATTAGCATAATCAAACTGCCCCCGTCTTTAAGCAGCTTCCATTTTCCAATAGCTTTTTAAGATATATAACCAGCAGAGAAAATTCCAAAGTATTGGATTTCCCGGATATTTTCCTGGCACGCCCTGCTAGCTCTCTGAACATCGTGTAATTCTTAGTGTTCAGTCACCTCAGAATGCTTATGATGGAAAGGTAATCAATGAAGTAGCTGGGGTGGCACGGTGATGCAGTGGTTATCATTGCTGTCTCACGGCGCCGAGGGCCCGTGATCGATCCCAGCCCTGGGTCAGAGTCCATGTGGAGTTTGCGCATTCTCCCCATGTCTGTGTGGGTCTCACCCCCACAACCCAAAGATATGCAGGGTAAGTCAATTGGCGACGCTAAATTGCCCCTTTAGTGGGAAAAAAATAATTGGGTACTCTACATTTCTAAATCAATGAAGTAGCCAAATGCAAAAGAGAAAATGCTGGAAAATTTCAGCAGGTCTGGCAGCATCTGTAAGGAGAGAAAATAGCTAACATTTTGAATCCAAATTACCCTTTGTCAAAGCTAAAATGCATAGAAAATGGGAGATTTTAATACAAGGTGAGGGAATGAAAGATGTTAAGGAACGCAAGCTTCAACAACTTAAAACTACTGCCCATCCTAGATTCCACAGCCCAAAGTAGCCGAATGGTTAGGATGAGGGCCTTTCCCTGAAACAACAAATAGTGATGTCTTATTGTATATGGGTGTTATATGTTGGCACAATTTACGATGTCAATTTTTGTGCAAGTTAATTCTTTCCAAGGTGCTAGAACGTCTTGAATACTAATCAAGATTTGGGTATTTACCATAGGAAACCTGCAGGAAGTGGGGACATAAGAAGAACTCAATACACGTCTCTATTTTCCAAAGGTACTTATTTATAAACTAAATAGATGTTCATAGAATTTGAGAAGCAACCTGTATACATTTTGTGACTGATTGTAAACTGTAATTTATTCAAAGTGACAAAAGTTATTTTCCTGAAGCTAATGCTAGTTATTGTGTTCTATCTTTTGACGATTAAAGACACATCAGCTGTTTTGTGGAATTTTGCCACTCTGGGTTGAATCCCATATAATCTATTGACAGCATCTTAAATGTATTATCTATTCTATGTTGACAATCAATCAAGTATTGGCAAAACTATTGGAATTTATCATAAATGGATAGGCTGGGACTTTTTTCCATGGAGAATAGAAGGCTTAGGGGTGATCTTAATAAATAATGAAGAGCCGAGATAAAGTAGATAGTCAACATCTTTTCCCAAAGTTAGAGGAGTCTAGAACTAGAGGGCACAGGTTTAAGGTGAGAGGGGAGAGATACAAAAGAGACCAGAGGGGAAATTTCTTCACACACAGGGTGGTGAGCATCTGGAATGGGCTGGCAGTGGTTGAGGCGGGTACAATTTTGTCCTATAAAAAGCAGTAGTTACATGGGTAGGGTGGGTATAGAGGGATATGGGCCAAATGTGGGCAAGTGGGACGAGCTTGGTAATAGAAAATGGGCAGAATGGACAAGCTGGGCTGAAGGGCCTGTTTCCATGCTGTAAACGTCTATGACTCTATCTATGACTAAATGAACTGCCTGATACTTGTGAATGAATGTGGCATTGTGTATTATTGTCAGAAATAGACAATAACAACCAAAGTAAAGGTACAAAGGATCCTTTTCTGAAGATGCAATGCTGAAGCAATTTATCAAAAGTAAAGGCAGTCTCAAAGAGCTGAAAGGGCACAAAGTGACTGATTATGATTGTACATTAGGTCAACTGTTCCCAACCGGTGTGCCGGCACACTAATGTGCTGTGAACACCCCACAAGTGTAACACAAAATAAGATTCAAAATTATTAAACATTAATGCAAATACACTAAATCTAATCTTCCGCGGTTAGCATCTCCTTGTCCCGATGAACCTCAGGCCTTTCACGCATGCATGCGCCGACCGGAAATGGACTGAACTTGCGCAGTTCGAGTTGTTTCAATGGTAATCGAACCGTGCCTGCATCGACTAGGAATGATTCGCACACGCGCAGTTCAGATTTTTAAACATTGGTCAGGAGCATGCGCAACATGAAACATTCCGAACTGCGCATGTGCAGCCCTGGCCGAGGCATGCAGAGGAGATCCCATCTTCTTTGGGAATTGCCGATGGCGACCACGGAGTTGAAGACAAAGGCCCCGTGCGCCTGCGCAACATGCAAAAATTCAAAAAGGTCACGAAAACCGGGAGAAGTGAGGGGAACAGAGGGAGGTAAAAAAACAGTCGAGAAGTTGGGAGAAGTTTAAAAAAAAAAATCAAAGTTGCCAGTAAGGGAAGAAGTCAGATGTAAGAAACAGGAACTAATACAGTTAAAAAGATTGGAGAGTGGCGAATGTTGTGCCCTTGTTTAAGAAGGGCAGCAGGGAAAAGCCTGGGAACTACAGACCGGTGAGCCTAACGTCTGTAGTAGGTAAGTTGCTAGAAGGTATTCTGAGAGACAGGATCTACAAACATTTAGAGAGGCAAGGACTGATTCGGGGCAGTCAGCATGGCTTTGTGCGTGGAAAATCATGTCTCACAAATTTGATTGAGTTTTTTGAGGGGGTGACCAAGAAGGTAGATGAGGGCAGTGCAGTAGACGTTGTCTACATGGACTTTAGCAAAGCCTTTGACAAGGTACCGCATGGTAGGTTGTTGCAGAAGGTTAAAGCTCACGGGATCCAGGGTGAGGTTGCCAATTGGATTCAAAATTGGCTGGACGACAGAAGACAGAGGATGGTTGTAGAGGGTTGTTTTTCAAACTGGAGGCCTGTGACCAGTGGTGTGCCTCAGGGATCGGTGCTGGGTCCACTGTTATTTGTGATTTATATTAATGATTTGGGTGAGAATTTAGGAGGCATGGTTAGTAAGTTTGCAGATGACACCAAGATTGGTGGCACAGTGGATAGTGAAGAAGGTTATCTAGGATTGCAACGGGATCTTGATCAATTAGGCCAGTGGGCCGACGAATGGCAGATGGAGTTTAATTTAGATAAATGTGAGGTGATGCATTTTGGCAGATCGAATCAGGCCAGGACCTACTCAGTTAATGGTATGGCGTTGGGGAGAGTTATAGAACAAAGAGATCTAGGAGTACAGGTTCATAGCTCCTTGAAGGTGGAGTCGCAGGTGGACAGGGTGGTGAAGAAGGTATTCGGCATGCTTGGTTTCATTGGTCAGAACATTGAATACAGGAGTTGGGACGTCTTGTTGAAGTTGTACAAGACATTGGTACGGCCATACTTGGAATACTGTGTGCAGTTCTGGTCACCCTATTATAGAAAGGATATTATTAAACTAGAAAGAGTGAAGAAAAGATTTACTAGGATGTTACCGGGACTTGATGGTTCGAGTTATAAGGAGAGGCTGGATAGACTGGGACTTTTTTCCCTGGAGCGTAGGAGGCTTAGGGGTGATCTTATAGAGGTCTATAAAATAATGAGGGGCATAGATAAGGTAGATAGTCAACATCTTTTCCCAAAGGTAGGGGAGTCTAAAACTAGAGGGCATAGGTTTAAGGTGAGAGGGGAGAGATTCAGAAGGGCCCAGAGGGGCAATTTCTTCACTCAGAGGGTAGTGAGTGTCTGGAATGTGCTGCCAGAGGTAGTAGTAGAGGCGGGTACAATTGTCTTTTAAAAAGCATTTAGATAGTTACATGGGTAAGATGGGTATAGAGGGTTATGGGCCAAGTGCGGGCAACTGGGACTAGCTTAATGGTAAAAACTGGGCGGCATGGACTGGTTGGGCCGAAGGGCCTGTTTCCATGCTGTAAACTCTATGATTCTATGAGAAACTGGCTCCTGAGTTATATTTGACATCCAAATGCTGATAAGATTTTCATTGTAAACTTCTTAAACTAATGAAAATTGTACTAAATGGTGGTCTGGCATTTTTAGGAAATTGTGAGGGCAGTTGGAGAAATTAGGAGATGTGCCTCAAAGTTTTTTTTTTTACAATATAAAGGTTTGTGCCATGACATAGAAAGGTTGGGAAACCACCCATTAGTCACATTATTGCAACAATTCACAGATTTTCAGTAAATATGATCACTGTCAAAGGATTGTCAAAAATTAAAATGTAATTGATAAACAATGATCAACATCACAGCAAAGAAGTAAGAACAAAAGTCATACTTGTTACGGCTGAATGGATGGAAACTACATCTTAGTAAGAGAGGCAACACTTCTTCAGAGTTATTGTGACTTAGTTTTGTTTTAAATTTCCTATTTGAAAGCAATGTTCAGAGTACCTTCCTTAATTCACTTGTCAATGTTGCTTTGTAAACGTTTGAAAGCACATGCAATCAACCTATATCTATATCTTTCTGTCATACTCAATCGCATCAGTGTATTCCTCTATGGAATCTGTAACAGAACTTCAGAATTTCCAATTCAATTTCAGTCCAAAATAATCATGGGAGATTGACTCCCTACTGAAGGACAGGTCTGAGGCGTTCAAGTCAGGTGACCCTGACCTATACAAGAAATCCAGGTACGACCTCCGCAAAGCCATCCGCGATACCAAGAGAGAATATCAGACCAAGCTAGAGTCACAGATTAGCGTTACAGATTCTCGGCAGTTTTGGCAAGGCCTAAACAACATAATGGGCTACAAAGCGAAGCCGAGCAGAATCTCCAGCAGCAGCGCACCCCTCCCCGATGAACTCAATGCATTCTATGCTCGATTCGAGCAGGAAACCAACGATCCGCTGTTGAGTGGCCCAGAAGCCCATAACGCACCCATACCCACCATCACAGCTTCCGAAGTCAGATCGGCCTTCCTGAAAGTGAATCCTCAGAAGGTGACGTGTCCGGATGGGATCCCTGGTCATGCACTGAGAGCCTGGGCGGACCAGCTGGCAGATGTGTCCGCGGACATCTCTAACCTGTCCCTACTCTGCTCCGAGGTCCCCACCTGCTTCAAGAAGACCACCATCATACTGGTGCCAAAGAAGAATCAGGCAACATGCCTCAATGACAACCATCCGGTGGCCCTGACTTCAGTCGTAATGAAGTGCATCGAGGGGTTGATCATGAAGCATATCACCTCCATACTCCCAGAACGCCTTGATCCACGGCAATTTGCATACCGGTGCAACCGGTCCACAGCAGACGCCATCTCTCTGGCCCTACACTCATCCCTAGAGCATCTCGACAACAAGGACTCCTAAATCAGACTCCTATTTATTGACTACAGCTCTGCCTTCAGCACCATAACCCCAGCCAAGCTCATATCAAAGCTCCAAAATCTAGGACTTGGCTCCTCACTCTGCAACTGGATCCTCGACTTTCTGACCCATAGACCACAATCAGGAAGAATAAACAACAACACCTCCACAATAGTCCTCAATACCAGGGCCCCACAAGGCTGCATACTTAGCCCCCTACTATACTCCCTGTACACACATGACTGTGTGGCCAAATTTGGTTCCAACTCCATCTACAAGTTTGCTGACGATACGACCATAGTGGGCCGGATCTCGAATAACGATGAGTCCGAATACAGGAGAGACATAGAGAACCTAGTGGAGTGGTGCAAAACTAAAGAGCTGGTCACTGACTTCAGGAAGCAAAGTACTGTACACACCCCTGTCAGCATCAACGGGGCCGAGGTGGAGATGGTTAGCAGTTTCAAATTCTTGGGGGTACACATCTCCAAAAATCTGTCCTGGTCCACCCACATCGCGCGACCACCAAGAAAGCACAACAGCACCCATATTTCCTCAGGAAACTAAGGAAATTCGGCATGTCCACATTAACTCTTACCAACTTTTACAGATGCACCATAGAAACCATCCTATCTGGCTGCATCACAGCCTGATATGGCAACTGCTCGGCCCAAGACTGCAAGAAACTTCAGAGAGTCGTGAACACAGCCCAGTCCATCACACAAACCCGCCTCCCATCCATTTACTCCATTTACACCTCCCGCTGCCTGGGGAAAGCGGGCAGCATAATCAAAGACCTCTCCCACCCGGCTTACTCACTCTTCCAACTTCTTCCATCGGGCAGGAGATACAAATGTCTGGGAACACGCACGAACAGACTCAAAAACAGCTTCTTCCCCACTGTTACCAGACTCATAAACGACCATCTTATAGACTGACCTCATTACCACTACACACCTGTAAGCTTCATCCGATGCGAGTGTTTATGTAGTTACATTGTGTACCTTGTGTTGTCCTATTATGTATTTCCTTTTTTATTTCCCTTTCTTGTCATGTACTTAATGATCTGTTGAGTTGCTCGCAGAAAAATACTTTTCACTGTACCTCAATACAGTAGACAATAAACAAAATCCAAATCCCTTGGAAGTCCCAATTCAAAAACTCGGCAAAATGTTTTGGCTTCCAACATCATATCCCTTGCATTCAGAACTCTCTGAAAATGTTTCCAACTCTGAGTTAGAGTTGGAGACTTCAGAGTGCTTGGATTCACTTACCAGGATATTTATCCTGTTGACATTGGACTTGAAAAGCCACGTCTAACTTAAGGGTAACAGCTGAACTCCACAACCCCCACCCCCGACTCCACCTCTTGACCCTTTGACCAATCTTCTGACCCAACCAATTTTCTGACTGCCCTGAGCCACCCCCAAGCCTCTGATTCCCCCACCCTCTCCACCTGACTTGACCTGACCTTGCCACCCTGCCACCTGACACCCTACAAACCGTACTGCACTACCTAATTGCCTCACTCTCACTTATTCACCAATAGAGTGAAAAGCTATTTAAATGTCCCAAAGCTGTTTCATTGTGTTAGTGAATGAAGACTAAACAAAATATGACAGCCAGTGCTGTAAAAAGGGGACTTCCCTGGATGATCCTCCTTACGAAGAAGGACTCAAAATAAAAAGTACACTCCGTATTTGTGAACAGACCTGGTTCAGAAATCTGGACCAGAAATGTGGAGCTCTGACACGAGCAAGTGGCAGTCTGGCAAGATAGGAAGAGTTTTTTTTTCAATATATAAAAGGTAAGAGAGTGGCAACAATAGACATTGGACCACTGGAAAATGTGGCTGTAGAAGTAACAATAGGAAACAAAGAAATGGCAGAGTAACTGAATAGTTACTTTACATCAAGCTTCACTGTGGAAGACACCGGTGGGATGCCAGAGCTCCAGGAGAATCAAGGGGCAGAGGTGAGTGCAGTGCAGTGACCATCACTAAGGAGAAGGTTCTGGGGAAACTGAAAGGTCTGAAAATGGATAAATCACCTGAACCAGATGGACTACACCCCAGGATTCTAAAAGAAATAGCTGAGGAGATTGTGGAGGCATTGGTGGTGATCTTTCAGGAATCACTGGAGGCAGGAAGGGTTCCAGAAGACTGGAAAGTGGCTAATGTAACACCGCTGTTTAAGAAGGGAGGGAGGCAGAAGATGGAAAATTATAGGCCGGTTAGCCTGACTTCAGTCATTGATAAGATTTTAGAGTCCATTATTAAAGATGAGATCATGGAGAACTTGGAAGTGCATGGTAAAATAGGACTGAGTCAGCACAGCTTCATCAAGGGAGGTCATGTCTGACAAATCTGTTAGAGTTCTTTGAGGAAGTAACAAGGAGAACCAGTGGACGTGATTTATTTAGATTTCCAGAAAGCCTTTGACAAGGTGCCGCATAGGAGACTGTTAAATAAGTTAAGACCCAGGGAAGCACGGTGGCCCAGTGGTTAGCACTGCAGCCTCACAGCGCCGAGGTCCCAGGTTTGATCCCGCCTCTGGACCACTGTCCATGTGGAGTTTGCACATCCTCCCAGTGTCTGCATGGGTTTTGCCCCCACCAATGCAGGGTAGATGGATTGGCCACGCTAAATTGCCCCTTAATTGGAAAAAATAAATTGGGTACTCTAAATTTTTTTTTAAAGTTCAGAGCACACGGTGTTAAGGGTAAGATCCTGGCATGGATAGAGGATTGGCTGACTGGCAGAAGGCAGAGAGTGGGGATAAAGGGGCCTTTTTCAGCATGGCAGCCGGTGACTAGTGGTGTACCTCATGGGTTGGTGCTGGGACCACAACTTCTCACAATATACATTAATGATCTAGGGAAGGATGTGCTGGCCTTGGAAAGGGTCCAGAGGAGGTTCACAGGAATGATCCCTGGAATGAAGAACTTGTCGTATGAGGAATGGTTGAGGACTCTGGGTCTGTACTCGTTGGAGTTTAGAAGGGTGAGGGAACACCTTATTGAAATTTACAGAATACTGCGAGGCCTGGATAGAGTGGACGTGGAGAGGATGTTCACACTTGTAGGAAAAACTAGAACCAGAGGGCACAATCTCAGACTGAAGGGAAGATCCTTTAAGATAGAGATGAGGAGGAATTTCTTCAGCCAGAGGGTGGTGAATCTGTGGAACCCTTTGCCGGAGAAGGCTGTGGAGGCCAAGTCACTGAGTGTCTTTAAGACAGAGATAGATAGGTTCTTGATTAATAAGGGGATCAGGGGTTCTGGGGAGAAGGCAGGAGAATGGGGTTGAGCAAAATATTAGCCATGATTGAATGGCAGAGCAGACTCGATGGGCTGAGTGGCCTAATTCTGCTCCTATGTCTTATGGTCTTATGTGGCTGATTGTCACTCCTCTGAAGATATGGGCCATCGTGCTTCATGTCTACCAGATTGTGCACCTCCATTCAAATCTGAAACTCTAATGTCGTTAGATGTCTGGAATAATTACGTGAAATCATTAGGCAAAGAATCAGACTACAACAGTCATTGGGGACAAAGAACCCAAGGGACAGATGCCAATATACCACAAGGTGTTGAAAAATCCTTCACCTTTTCCAGCCTTTGTGGAATATATTCTACAAGCCAGAAGGTAACTGAAAATGCACCCATCTCAGCAAATGCACCCGTCTCAGCTACAGAAGTCAGATGTTGACCACTGCTACACCATGATAACATAATCAAGAAATTACATTTATATGGTACCTTAATGTTGAAAGTCATTCCCACATATTTCAAAGAAGTGTAATCGGGCAAAATAGATGCAATAACCTCCAAAATATTTTCCTACTTTATCAAACATTTGAAAACTGTCATATCCATGCATGTTGCCATGGTGAAGTTGTTTAATCATAGAATCCCTACAGTGCAAAAGAAGGCCATTCGGCCCATTGAGTATGTACCGACCCTTGGAAAGAGCACTCTACCTAGGCCCACACTCACACCCTGTCCCCGTAACCCAGTAACTCTACCTAAACTTTTGGACACTAAGGGGCAATTTAGCACGGCCAATCCACCTAACCTGCACATCTTTGGACTGTGGGAGGAAACCAGAGCACCCGGAGGAAACCCACACAGACATCCACCCGAGGCCAGAATTGAACCAAGGTCCCTGGTGCTGTGAGACAGCATTGCTAACCACTGTGCCATTATACAATAGATGGAGCATATCAAGGCTTTGGTCAATTAATTTAGCACATTGGTGTGAAACCAGCAGATGCCCGGCTTGAATTAATGGATGTTCCCATTCAGAATTTCCTTGAGTTCTCTGCTTTCTTTTCAGCAAGCATTAGTATCTCTTTAGTTGTGATGTGGTCGTATCCCACATGCTTCAGTGTCCCAATTTGAAGCTTCATTTCAGTGATAGTCTTTCTAAAGCTTGCAGCCTCTAGTACTCTGTATATCTATGAATAAATCAGACTTTAGAACACAATTGGTAGAAAAATATTATCCATCAATGTAACCACATTTCTGAAACATATCACTTTATTACCATTTATATTTTCCAAGGAACAGGTTTATTTTGACATTGCAATGATTGAACAGTTTCCTAAAAATAAAAATCATAACCCATGAATATTATATTATGTACATTAACTCAACTGCTAAGTAAATATATTTTTCAGTGCCAGTTAATCTTTCCTTATATTTTACTGGCTATAAAAGTAAATGATTATCTTTTTTCCTGTTTCTAATATTCGCCTTCCTGTTGTCCATGTGAATTCTTCAACTAGCTTTTATGCATCGAGTTAAGTCCACCATGCTTTCCACCTTTACTGCTGTTGTGGTGAGTTGGTGCTTATCTCAAAATCCCATTGCAATCTCCATGTTTTTTTTGGTATCTTCTCCATAGTTAAATACCTCACCCACCTCTTCCCAACCTTTTTATCATTCAAGATCTTTCACTTATGCCACCCCCCTCCCTGCAACTCCACATTGTCCTCAGCAAATCTTTTCTCCATTCTTCCTGCATTTCCATCTCTGTAATGTGAGGTTCCCCATTCTCAGTGATTTCAACCACCATCTGAATTTAACTTCCCCGTCATACTTATTTTCATACATTTCTCATATCCCACAAGTTCATCAGACATTTTGGCCCAGTTCTTGCTATGACTGGCAAAGGAAAGGTCTTTGATACTCACCAAGAAGATTTTTGGAGGTTTGTCGGTGGAGATTTATAGTAGGTGGGCATCTTATTCACTGTGGTGCTCTCCACAAGGGGACTGTGTCATCTCAGAATAGGATACTCCTCAACCAATCAGATTGAATAATCTCACTGAGACGCGCAGAGTGAAAAGCAAGAAAAAATAGGAAATATACAGTTAAGTTATTGTATGTGAAATGAAGATTAGGACACGCAGAAGGGATTAAGGGAGAGATTAAAAAATAATGAAAACATATATTTTTAAAAGTCTGAAATCACCAACACTATTTTCCTTTTCATAGAATTGGACTCCTTGCTTATAAAATTCATTTTTCATTCTGAAGAGATTGTTCAGCAGTAATTATCATTCATTACACTGTTATTAACAATTCTTATTGTTTGCACTAGCACTAACGTTTGCATATGTTTAGTGTCTCGCGGGTAATCATCCTAAATGTATGCCATTACATTGTGCAGGTTCCATCAATGAAGGCTGCAACAGCAGATCCTGTAGAGTTGCAAAATATCACTCATAACATGTTTTAATTTCCACGTACAACTGTGTATTTGTATATGGTAGATGTAGCTGTCAGTTTTATCCCATATTACAATCGCCATAGAGACCAACAGCTTTTTAAAATAAAGGAATCCCCACAACTCCCATAGAAATAATAAAAGGACAAGATTTCACTTTTACTGTAACAAACTAAAATCAACATATATCAAACATTAATTAATAGGCAACTTATACATTAAATTAATGAAAAAGATATGTTTCACAGTAACTAAATAATGTAACCGACATTTTCCCAATGAAACATTTTACTTCACACCATTCCTCTGGCTATTACAGAATGTTTAAGGGACAGTTTTAAAGTCATCCTGGATCAGAATCAGAGTTTAATTTCTCCCCAGCATACCAGTTTGAAACTTCCAGTGTCCTTCGACAATCATTCCAACTCTACCTGTGCTTTACCAGATACAATTACCATCATAGAAAATAGGAGCAGGAGTAGACTATTTGGCCCCTCGAGCCTGCTCCATCATTCAATATTATCATGGCTGATCCATACTCCCACTTTCTCCCCATGCCCCTTGATGCCTTTAATGTCTAGAGATTGATCTATTTCTTTCTTAACTATATTCTGTTTTTCTACCGACGTGGATAACTTCATACTAATCTATGTTATCCTGCATCTGCCATGTATTTGTCCAATTACTCGACTTGTCTAAATTGCCTTGAAGCCTCTTAACATCCTCCTCACCACTTAGATTCCCACCAAGTTCATGTGACCAGCAACCTTGGAAATATTACTTTTGGTTCCCTCATCCAAAACATTGATGCATATTGTGAATAGATGGGACCCAAGCACTGATCCTTGCGGCAACCCACTAGTCACTGCCTGCCACTCTGAAAAAGACCCATTTATTCCTACTCTGTTTTCTGTCTGCTAACCAATTCTCAATCCATGCCAGTACATTATCCCCAATCTTATGTGCTTTAATTTTGCACACTAACTACAGCTTGCTGCATGCATCTTTAATTTCCTGTTTAATGCCATCCCCTACCTTAACATTATTGTTTGGAGGCCTATAGACAACTCCCACAAATGTTTTCCTCCCCTTGTTGCTTCTTAGCTTCACGCAGACTGATTCTGCATCTTGATTTTCCGAGCTAATATCCCATCTTCTTTTCCTTTTTGCCTGTCCTTTCAAATATCGAATACCCTTGCATATTCAGTTCCAGCCTTGGTCAGCCTTGCAGCCATACCTCCTAATCACAATCATATCGTACCCATTTACATCAATTTGCACTGTTAATTCATCTACCGTATTGTGAATGCTCTGTACATTCAGATACAGTGCCTCAGACGTCACTTTTTAACATTTTTGCCCATTAATTTTGTACCATGGCACTATTTGCCGCTAGCCCTTGTTTCCTCTGCCTTCCACTTTTGGTATTCTATCTTTAATTTCTATCTTTGTTTCCCTCTTTGCATCTCCCTGCTCAGGCTCCCATCTACCTGCCATTCTAGTTTAAACCCTTCCCTACAGTACGCCTGCGAGGATATTGGTCCCGAGACTGCTTGGGTTCAACCCGTCCAGCTTGTTCAGGCCCCATCTTCTCCAGAATCAGTCCCAATGCCTGAGGATAAATTCTTCCTTCCTACACCATTCCTCCAGCCGTACATTCATCTTGTCTGTTTTCCTATTCCTGATTTTGTTAGCACATGGCACTGGGAGTAATCCTCAGATTTCTACACTTGAGATCCTGCTTTTCAATTTATTTCCAAGTTCCCTATACTCTGCTTGCAGGACCTCACTTCTATGTCATTGATATGGACCATGACCTCTGACTGCTCACCTTTCCCCTTTAGAATGGCCTACAGTGCTCAGTGACAACCTTGGATCTGGCAACATACCATCTGGTGTCACATCTGCACCCGCAGAAATAACCACCTGTTCTCTTTACAATAGAATCCCCTATCACTATTGCTCTCTCACTTTTTTCTCCCACCCCACAAAAAGCAGGAAAATCTGTAAGAGAGGGATATAGTCCTAGGGGGCAACCTGTGATATAGACCCAGGGAACCTGTGCTTTTACCAGTAAGGCATACCTCAATGAATACCCCTCTCCCTCAGATTATGACAGTCCTGACATTCCAAAATTCCAGAGATTCCTGGACCCAATCCCTTCAAATGATTTAGTTGGCTATGGTATAACTGTATTCCCCACTGAGAGTTTTATTTTTGATTCCATCATATCCGGAAGATCAGTGAAGACATATTCCTGGGTGCGTTCCAGTTCTTGTCCTGCCAGTTACGCAGCAGAACTTTGTTTTGTTCTGTGGCTTGTTCTGCGAGGTACTAAAACTGTGACTCCATATCTATATGAGTTTTATCTCCCCATGGCAGCCTGAGATCACATGGTCATTCTTAGAACTGAGGTATTTGTCAGATTTTCTAGTTATATGTCCCTTTCCAGAATTCTCTGTTTTACTTTGAGTTAAAGGTACATTTTAAAACATAATTCTCTTGCAAAGTTCAACATTGTGCGTGGACCAGGACCAGATAGAATAGTTATGGTTTCCATGCAGACTTGCCGTAGCTCCATTTCAATGTGACTGTACCAATGCAATGAATGGGTGACCCATTGTATGCAGTTAGTTTGGTTATTGTACCTTTGACATCCAATGGTCCAAATACATGTCCTCAAACACACTATACCTCCCGGCTTTTAAATCTTAACTTGTCCCAATATTTAGAACCCGATATTCCTAAATCCTCTAATCATCACACATATGTTTGCCTTTTTTTTTCAGGCATATAATTCTGATGCCAGCAAAACCATTGAACTGACTTAATCCGTACATTATCTCACGTTCACGATGTGGAATGCCTGTTTCCTTTCTGGTGGAATATTTCTCCACACTGAATCTTATACATGGACTTTCTTGCTGTTAACCTTGTGTATGTGCTTGCACTTGTATGGTCTCTGGTAGACTCTCAATTATTGCTACAAGCATGCTGTACATACTTTTTGTTTGGTTATATCTTATTTTAACCTTTTTCTTCAAATGGTCTTTTTGGAAGACTTTGATTGACGTTAAAGCTCTGACTAGTTTCATTATCCATTCAGGTCGCTCTGCTTATGAAATATCACAAACCTTGCCCATATCACGACACCTGCTGATAAACTTAACAATTGATTACATAGAACATACAGTGCAGAAGGAGGCCATTCGGCCCATCGAGTCTGCATCGACCCACTTAAGCCCTCACTTCCACCCTATCCCCGTAACCCAATAACCCCTCCTAACTTTTTTGGACACTTAGGGCAATTTAGTATGGCCAATCCAACTAACCTGCGCGCCTTTGGACTGTGGGAGGAAACCCGAGCACCCGGAGGAAACCCACGCAGACACGGGGAGAATGTGCAGACTCCGCACAGACAGTGACCTAGCGGGAAATCGAACCTGGGACCCTGGCGCTGTGAAGCCACAGTACTATCCACTTGTGCTACCCTGATTCTTGTGGCTATTGTCTGTAAACCATCAGCTCCAATCAGTGTATTCTAAAGTTGATCTTTACATGAAGCTGTCCCTCCAGCATGTTCCACAGCCTAACAGGATCATTCTGATCCTACTCAGTCAAGCCTGAAGGGTTGACTCTATGCAATCCCTCATTTTCAATGGTTATCATTATTTTTGCCATTTGTTTATTCAGTTCTGGGATGGGAAAATCTAAAAAGGATAATGCCATCTTTCTTGACAAAAACTACATTTGGATAAGGCATCAGTGGCCTTCCAATTCATGCTGGGGAATTTGGCGTTCATCTTCGTGATTTTTCTCTCGTTTAGAGTATAAGAATTGGCAAGTCATGTTGCAGCTGTATAGAACCTTAGTTAGGCCACACTTGGAGTATAGTGTTCAATTCTGGTCGCCACACTACCAGAAGGATGTGGAGGCTTTAGAGAGGGTGCAGAAGAGATTTACCAGAATATTGCCTGGTATGGAGGGCATTAGCTATGAGGAGCGGTTGAATAAACTCGGTTTGTTCTCACTGGAACGAAGGAGGTTGAGGGGAGACCTGATAGAGGTATACAAAATTATGAGGGGCATAGACAGAGTGGATAGTCAGAGGTTTTTCCCCAGGGTAGAGGGGTCAATTACTAGGGGGCATAGGTTTAAGGTGAGAGGGGCAAGGTTTAGAGTAGATGTACGAGGCAAGTTTTTTACGCAGAGGGTAGTGGGTGCCTGGAACTCGCTACCGGAGGAGGTAGTGGAAGCAGGGACGATAGGGACATTTAAGGGGCATCTTGACAAATATATGAATAGGATGGGAATAGAAGGATACGGACCCAGGAAGTGTAGAAGATTGTAGTTTAGTTGGGCAGCATGGTCGGCACGGGCTTGGAGGGCCGAAGGGCCTGTTCCTCTGCTGTACATTTCTTTGTTCTTTGTTGTTTGTAGAGACGCTCCCGACTTATAAGAGTTTTTCAACCTAGCAACTCCATAGACAGATTCAGCAATCACCATTACCCACAGAAACAGCCACAACTCCAACTGCATTTGCATAGATACTGTTTTACATCCTGGTTCCTTGATGACCTGTGTGCATTATTTGCATAATCTCTTAAAGTGATTTCACAACACCATCAGCACTCACGAGCACACAAACCTAACATCCAGATATTGCATCTTATCCTCACATATCCTCCTCTCATAGGCCAACATACCTCCAGCTCTTCAGCTACGGCAGGCATATCACTCAAACATGGTTTCACAAAGTCTTTCGCAGTGTCTCTTGCAGAATAAGGTGGCACCCATTAGAAGGGAGCAGAACAGAACAAATGGGGACAAGGATGCCTGTATCTCCTGACCCTTACAAAGGAGGTGGATCAGCATAATAGGGCTGCTGTGACAGAGTCCATGTTAGTCAGCATCTTTGAAAACATTGAGGTTGTTCCTGCCTTGTGCTCCTTATCAACTCCAGCTCACTGTCATCCTGATATCTGGCATGATGAGGAAGCTGCCTCTGGTTGGATCATGGATTTCTTCCTTTCCACTCTCCATGACTTCCTTGACACCAGCTTTACCCCTCTGATTTTCTACTTTCAAACACCCAAGAACTGCTGACTACCCAGCTACAACAGTCCAAGAAGGAAGAGACAGCAACAACACAGTATTAACAAAGAGGCCCTATACTTGATCTGGCACTCACAGCCACCAGTTCAGATGCTGACATTGCATGTGCTGTGGAGGTTACTGTAGACTTGGATTCTGCTTGTGGTAAGTCATCAGGGATGAATGGGCTTCAATCGCTGGTAAAGATGGCTTATTTGCCAGCTCCCTGGAGGACAAGTTCAGTGAGCTCAGACGTGGACCTCAAAAGGATGACACAGAAGAGGGTACTGCTGCTTGCATTGGCTCGCCTGCCAGACAGCTTGCTGCCATTGTCAAGGGGCCTGGAAGAGTCTGACTTCTATTTTAGCAGAAGGTATCATGAGGAGCTTGCCCTCTCCACAGTCCTCTGCTCCACTTTCCTGTCATGTGTTCCAGCTTTTATGTGAACAGGTCACCTATTCTCTGTCCTGCCAATGAGGATGCAGCAGAACTCCTTGTCAAATCCAGGAACTCTCCAGAACACCCCCAATAACATTTTCAATAGCAGTTTATTTTCAAAATTACCTTAATTTCAAATTGAATACCTGGTAAATAGGAACAAATGAAAAGGCAGCAGGCGTAATCCATAATGCCTCTTGAGCCTGCTCTGCTTGTCAGCACAATTGCGGCTTATCTTTTGTCTCAAAGCCACTTTCTCACCAGGTGCATGGTCTATCTTGCAGCTGAACAAATCTCTTTTGCAGAGTGACACGCAAATTCATTCTATAGACCAGCCTGGTCTAAATGAGGAAGTCTGGTGTTACAGGGCTGTATGACATCAAGTAAGTTACTTCAAAGGCTTCAGTCACTCACTGGGGACACCCTTCTTAAAAGGGCAGGTCACACACTTCCAGGAAGACACCAGGCTTAGGCAGCATCATCTTCTGTGGCATTATGGAAACCAAATTCATACCAAATGCACCTGCCAAATCTTTATAATCAGACAAACACCTGTGAGGAAATGCTGTTTAAATATTGCAAGGGTTTGTTGTTGGAGGGAACCTGACTAGCTGTGTAGGAGGTGCTGATGATGTGTATAGAATGTGATATGTGGACCAGCATGGATCCTCGTTGAATGCAGGAGCACCACCACATTTTCACAACATTGGAAAATTGCGTCTCCAGTGTAAGGGATCTCTGAACCTCAAATTCCATGCTCACCAACATTAAGATCCTGTGCTGTGGAGTCTGCAGTTTCAAGGCTATTGCCTTCCTTCACAACTACTTATGCACTAATTATTAAATACCCTCACCAAATTTGCTGATGCTCCATCAGACAGGGGAGAAAAGAAATAGGAGGGACCTGATTCCGGGATTCCAGCGGACATGGAAAGGCGACCAGCACCTCCCCTCCCAGTCTGTTCCAGGGTGGTACGTAAAATCCTGGCCAAAGGGTTGCAGGTACAGTTTTGCTTACAAACATTCTAATTATAGAGATCCGGATCCCAATTTACAAGAGCTTTTAATTTTGGCCTTGAAAGGTTCGAAAATTGGTTTGAGAGATCTTTGAAGACACATAGGGCACATTGCCGAGAAAAAGCCAGTACCTGCAGGTTTTTTAAATTTGAAAAATTAAAACTTTTGTTAGAAATAAAACAATAAAAGGAGCAGTCCACAATTTCTAAAAGTGCGGGGAAACCACAAAACCAGCAACTCAGTGTTAAAAGGTAGCGAACCCAAAGTTCAAACCACAAAGAAACACATACAAACAGGTGTCGTTTAAAAGCAGTGATTTCAAACCAATGCACTTTCACCAGGAACAGAAGAGGCCAACGATCACTGAGATCTCGGAAAGAGAGGAAGGCATGGAATGTCAGAAAGCCGACAAGCTGCAGAGACAGTCGAGTATAACATAAAGGGTCTGCACTGGCAGCTCTAAATGGGCAAGGCTCTTAAAGCAGTAAACATGAGAAAAGGACACAGCCAGTGCTTGCAACAAAAAAAAGTCTGAATGACCATGCAGTCGCAGGGCAGGGTTGATCCATATGATGCAGATGCTGAGGATTAAAATCAGTATGTTGAGAGGCTTGGTTTCTATTTCATGGCGAATGAAATTACTGACGAAGGTAAATGTAAAGCTATCCTGCTGCGACTGTGTGTGGAAGTAAAACATATAACCTTATCAGAAACGGGTGGCACAGTAGCACAGTGCTTAGCACTGTTGCTTCACAGCTCCAGGGACTCAGGTTCGATTCCAGGCTTGGGTCTCTGTCTGTGCGGGTCTGCACATTCTCCCCGTGTCTGCGTGGGTTTCCTCCGGGTGCTCCGGTTTCCTCCCACAAGTCCTGAAAGACATGCTTGTTAGGTAAATTGGACATTCTGAATTCCCCCTCGATGTACCCGAACAGGTGCCATAGTGTGGCGACTAGGGGATTTTCACAATAACTTCATAGCAGTGTTAATGTGAGCCTACTTGTAACACTTTTAGATTATTATTATTAAAACCTAACTGCCTCTAATGCACACAGTACTAAATCGTACAGTGAGTTAATGGAGCGTGTAAAGTCCCATTTTCAGCCAAAATTGTCGGTAATTATCCAGCACTTCATGTTCAACATGAGAGTTCATACTCCAGGAGAATCTACTGCTACCTTTGCGTGCAACCTGAAACAGCTCACAGAGTACTGTGAGTTTGGGGATGTCTTGAATAATATGCTGCAGGCAGGCTGGTATGCAGGGTGAATTACAATACCATACAGCACTGCCTGCTGCTGAACCAGATGTTGATTTCAAACACTCAGTCGAACGTTCTCTTGCCGTGGAGAATGCTGCAAGAGATTCTCAGGATTTGCAACACGTGAACAATGGAGCATTGCACCATGTTAGGCAGGAGCCTGCCTCCAAGAATAGCGTAAAGAGCACCGCTGCAAATTTTCAGCGCAATTCCCTATCTACCAAATGACAAGTCAGGAAGACTAATTACAACACGTCAGCTGACAAGGTAGGCATTTGCTATAGGTGTGGAGTGATACCACACCCTGGGCTAGTGCGTGGTCAATTCCAGCCCCACTTGACCCGGATTTGCAAAACAATTGAATTAGCCAATCATTTTTAGAAAAATGCTCAAAGTCTTTGGCCCTTGGCTGCCCAATAACTACAGTTACCAGGTTTGTAAATTTTAGACAATTGCATTTTATTTATAAGAAGAACTAAAATGAAATATGCAGCAAATACAACTGGTTAACTATTATCTAATTACTTATCCCCCACTTCAACTTGACCCCAGCCTCTACACATGGACACACAAGACAGACAAACACAGAGGGGAGGAGAGGGGTAAAGAAAGGAAAAAGAGTCTTTGTTTCATTCAGATGGTTGTCTTTAAACAGACCTTCCTTCAAATTAAGCTTTCAGATACAGGTCTCGGAGAGAGAGAGAGAGAGAGAGAAAGAAAAGAAGAGCAGGTCTTTCCCGTAATATGTCCAGGATTCAAACCAAGCTCCTTGGATCTCTAAAAACAATCCACTCAAGTAGTACCCAATTTGGCCAATTCATTAACCACCAACCAATCAATCAAACCGAATCCCACCCCATCTCTCAGGTGCCGAAAAGTCTGGTTTTTTCTGTCCAAAGCTAATGGCGTGTTCTCAGTTGTAACTTTTGAATTGCTCATTTTCGTGTCAATTAAGCATCCATGGATCAAGATGATAATGGCAAAAACAAAGAAAGGGGAAATAAGAGAATTAACAGGAAGGACACTTACAGGAGGGAATCATGGAGTGGACACATGAAGATTTAGCAAGGCAGAGTGCTATTATCGCAACAGGAGAGTACATATGGCTGGCTAGGTAGTATAGAATCCCTACAGTGCAGAAGGAGGCTATTCGACCCATCTGCACCGACCCTTTGAAAGAACACTCGACCCATGTCCACTCCGCCATATCTCTGTAACCCCATAACCTAACCTGCACATCCCTGGGCACTAAGGGGCAAGTTATCATTGGCCAATCCACCTAACCCACGCAGACAATGAGAGAACATACAACTCCACACAAACAGTGACCCAAGGCCGGAATTGAACCCTGGTCTCTGGCGCTGTGAGGCAGCATGTTAGCCACTGTGCCACCCTGCTGCCCATAGAATGAAAATTAAACCAACGGCAGAGCAGAGTGCAAATCTAATTGAGTCAACTGACACTGGAAGCTGATGCTGCTGCAGGGACTTCCATGTGTGATCATGTGCTTGGTGGTAATTATGCCCCAACCGGAGAGCTAGTACTGATGCGAGACGCTTCCTCCTACGGCATAGGAGCTGTATTGTCCCATCAAATGGAGGACAGGTCAGAAAAGCCCATCATCTATGTTTCGAGAACACTCTCCCAGGCTGAAAAGGGCTACTGCCAGCTGGAGAAAGAAGCGTTGTTGTTTTGTTTGGTGTCAAGAAGTTTCACTAATATGTGCATGGGCGACATTTTACAATTGGGTCTGACCATAAGTTGCTGACAGGCGTATTCAACGAAGACAAAGCAATTTCACCTATAGCTTAAGTGAGAAACCAACATTGGACCCTGACACTATCAGCTATGAGTACATATTCATGTCCTGCCCTAGCTTGCAGGTGCGCTTAGTCGTCTTCCGTTACCAGGCAGTCCTGCCCCTTCCACAAGAGTAAGTGTTGTTAAATTTCTTGATTCATCATCCATGTGCGCTAAACAGATTGAGAATGGGATGAGCAGAGTTCTATCAATAGTTTTGTACGTAAGCAGGGTTGCCTACTTTGAACGTACGTGTCCTGATGCTCCTGTTATGGTTTCATTTCTGATCACTTTATTTCTGTCTCACCTTCCCCTCCAAATTGGGAAACACCAAATTCAAACGAGTGTGCACTAGCAGCTCTAAAGGCATGGCGCCAGTACTAGTCGGTAGTGTTGTGCGGTGACTCAGGAGGAACCTGGAAAGAGAAAACCCAAAGTACCCGCGGACAACATCTTCATACTGGCTTTAAAGGTCTGACAGCTCTTTGGTGAGACCATTTGACATTTTACAAGGTTGGCTAGGTACTATTGTTTGATGACCTGAGCTTTTATTCCAGACGTACTGAACTGAGTTGCCAGGACGGTATCTTGCTGTGGGATTCCAGAATCATCATCTCTTCCCAGGCCAACGAGTCACTCTTAGCAGAGCTGCACAGGTGTGCCAAGGATGAAGATGTTGGCACGTATTTATGCATGATGGCTAGCGTTAGACAGTGACATTGAGGACATGGTTAAAGACTGTTCCCATTTCCAGCAATGCCAGAAACAGCATCTTTCAGCTCCTCTTCACCCATGGGAATGACCTGGGCCGCCTTTGCATCAGGCTTCACATTGACTGTGTGGGATCGTTTTCAGGCACCATGTTCCTGTCACTGATCGGCACACATTCAAAATGGCTTGATGGGGACGTCCGGTGATGGGGATGTGCTGAGCAGGTGCCGAAAGGTGGATCTCCTCCTGGAAACTTGAAATTAGACACTTTTAGTGCAAAAATTGCTATACCTGCCTCCAACACCACCATGATGAATGAGGAATGCCAGGCAATAACCTGAAGAGTGGAAAGACAGTAGAGTCAGCATAAATCCGGAGAGGATGATTGAGGTGATGGTGTACACGCGGGATGACAAAGATCTGGCTACACCGGAACGGAATGGGCCACTAGAATATATGCTGGGCTACCCCCCAATAAATGAATGGAGGAACCTCCTAACACAGGAGATCCGTGTGCTCAAAAGACGCCATCAAACGCAAAATGATGGCGACGGTGAAAGTGGTGGTAGCAGAGGTGTTGGTCCCCCTTCAAGCACCGCTGGAAAAGATAGAGAGCCTTCTGGAGACACAGAAAATGACGATCAGAGAGCTGGAGAAGGCCTCGACCGACCAGAGCAACCGGATCGCCTCACTGGAGACAGAGATGGCAAAATTGGTGGGGACGCAAGGGGCGCTAAAAGGGAAGGTCGAGGGCCAAGAGAATTGGTTGTGCCGCCCAAACCTCCACATTGTGGGCCTACCAGAGGGTACCGAAGGCAGGAACCCTACGGAATACATGGCACAGATGCTGGGCAAACGTGTTGGAGGTAAACCTTCCCCAAGCCCCCAGGTGTATACAAAGCCCACAGGTCACTCCGGCAAAAGCCCAAGGCCGGGGAGCAGCCCCGGGCCACCATCACGAAATGCACTGGTACCAAGACCGGAAAAAGAACCTGAACTGGGCAAGACACATACGGTCCTGTAAATGTGAAGGACCTCTATCTGTGTGCACCAGACCATTGGGGCAGACCTGGCCAAGCGCCGGGCGGAATTTAACACGCAAAGACATACACTGACTCATTACGGCGGGGGACTTTAAATGCGTTAAGGACCTACGGACAGACAAATCAAAACCCAAGTGGGGGTGGGGGGGGAATCAGTCATGACAAAGGAATTGAATATTTACATGGAACAGATGGGGGCAGTGGACGCATGGAGGTTCAAACACCTAGAGGAGAAGGAATTCTTCTTCTCCCAGGCTCACAGGGTATATATTAGAATCGACTTTTTTGTAATTGGGAAAGCAGTGCTTCCAGGGGTAGTGGGAGCAGAGTACTCCACAATTCTGATCACCGACCACGCTCCACACTCGGTGGATGTGAGATTGGAGACGTGCCAGGCACAGTGCCCCTCAAGGAGACCGGAATTGGCTCTCATGGCCGATAAGGCATTCTGTGACCGGATATCAGAGGCCAGAGACGGGCACGTTACCAACAATCAGAATGGGGAGGTTTCAACTCCCCATGTTCTGGGAGGCAGTGAAGGGATGAGAAGAGGGGAAATTATTGCATGCAAGGCGCGAACTAGGAATGAGAGGGCGACTAGATGACAGCTGGTTGACTCCAAGCTGGAGATGGATCGACGCTGCTCCTCGATCCCTGCCGTGGAACTACTGGCAGACAGAAAAAAGCTACAGTGGGCTTTGACCTGCTTTCCACTGGGAAAGCAGTGCACCAGCTCGGCCAGATACGGGGGACCTTTTATGAACACAAGGGCAAAGCCAGTGTATACTGGCTCACCAGTTGAGAAAGTAGGCAGCCACGAAAGAAATAGCCCAGGTTAGGGAGGGTAGCGGTAGGCTAGTCGCAATGCCAGAAAGGGTCAACAAAGCCTCCACAACCTTCTACCGGGGGCTGTACACCTCTGAACCCACCGAGGGGGACTCAGGGATGAAACAGTTTCTTGACAAACTGGACATGCCATTGTTATGGGCCACGGCTTAGAAACTCCAAGTGTGTTATGAAACTCACCTGACCTATAACTTTGATGTTGAATTTGGCTAGGATGAGCACAAGAGCCTTCACTTCAGGTGTGATTCATCAGACTTCCTAGGCACTTTTATCAAAACAAGGTTTATTGTAAGAATGTAGTTAACAGATATATAAAACGCTTATCAAGAATTTGTTATCGATTCCAAAAATGAAAAAAACGCAACCGCTGCAGTAATCTGTGTATGTAACTCTTAATTTTTTTTTTGAATGAATCCCCCTTAGCTGTTCTAATTCAATACAAAATCCCCTAAAACCAAAATCCCTTCCAAGGGCATGGTCCAGCACACTGTAATCTCACTTGAATGGGATTGGTCCTTTCCCTGAGATTCTGGTCCAGTTTCCAACCAGCAGATTCAAAACTCCTTCAGGAAAGCAACACTAGCTTTAAGATTACCAAGACTGTTTGACACACCCAATGTGCTTTAAGTTCACTGGAAGAGCTTTAAAATAAAACAGAGAAAACAGGGAAAACTTCCTTCACCTTAACACAGTGCTTTCCAACACTTGCAGACTCACTAGTAAGGCACATCCTGCCACCAATATTGGCAATTTCCTCAATATCGCTGATACTCAAAAAGGACAAAGACCATACAGAGTGCTGGTCATACAGGTCCATTGCATTCCTCAGTGTAGATGTAAAGGTCCTGGTGAGGCGGGAGAGCTGCATGCCAGAGGTAGTCGCGGAGGACCAGATGGGCTTTGTCAAGGGCAGACAGCTAACAGCCAACATTAGGCGCCTGCTAAACGTGATAATGACCCCATCCGGGGAGAGAACACCAGAAGTGATCATCTCCCTGGATGCAGAAAAGGCCTTTGACATAGTCAAGTGGACGTACCTCAGAGGTACTGGAACAGTTTGGGTTCAGACCAGGGTTCACCTCCTGGGTGAAACTACAGTGCTCCCATGGCGAGTGTACGGGCAAACACCACCAGCTCTAAATACTTCCAGCTGCACAGAGGCATAAGACAGGGATGCCGGCTATCCCCACTGCTGTTTGCTCTGGTAACCGAGCCACTGGCCATCACCCTCAGAATGGCGAAGGTTGGGGAGGTATCCAAAGGAGGGGGACATAGAGTCTCACTCTACGTGGGTGACATGCTCCTCTATATCTCAAATTCCCAGAGTGAGGGGATGGGTGAAGGAAACTGGAGCAGAGTGGGAGATGCAGGAGAGTTCCTGCATAGGGACGTCCCTCCGAGCCCTAGCCACAGCTGCACTACCACCCTCCCCCTAAGCCAAACACTCGAGGATCCTAGTGGTAATAGCTACACTCCAAATGAGGCAGCACTTGGGCTTAACCAAAATGTCTATCATGGCCCCCACCTCAACAACCATAGGTTTACTCCTGCAATAATGGACGCCACCTTCAAAAGGTGGAGACAGAACAAGGGGACACCAACAGTTAGGGACATGCACAAAGGACGATAGAGTAGCAACCCTGGGGGGGGGGGGGGGGGGGGCTCACGGAGAGGCTCAAGTTACCAAGAGGAAACAACCTGAGATTCATCCAGGTCAAAAACTGTCATGAAACAATGACGTACCCTCAGATATCAGGACATTCGTTAGTGGAAGAACTGCTGGACGCAGGCGATCTAGGGAAGGGAAACTGTGCAGACTTTGTAAGGGTGACTGTTGGAGGAGGTACTCTCCCCCCTGGATGAGACAAGTAAAAATTGGGAGACGGATCTAGGCATAGAGATAGTGGGAGGACTCTGGATCGAAGCACTACACAAGGCGAACTTCACCTCACATGTGCAGGGCTGAGCCTTTCATAGCTGAAGATGGTGCACAGAGCGCACCTAACCAGAACCCGAATGAGTGGGTTCTTTATGGAGGTGGAGGACAATGTGAAATGAGCCAGAGGGACCCAGCCAACCACACCCAGACTTGTCGGATACTGGACGACTTTTATTGAGGCAATGTCCAGGGTTGTGGGAATGAGGGTGGAACCATGCCCAAAAGTGCCGGTCTTTGGAGTTTCAGATCAGCCAGAACTCTTTATGGGGAGGGGGATTGACCATTGCCTCACTGATAGCCCGCTGGAGAACCCTGCTCGGCTGGCGATGGGCAGCAGTACCCAAAGCTGCAGACTGGCTGTCTGACCTGGTGGAAGTTCTCAGGCTGTAGAAAATAAAATTTGCCATCCGGGGGTCAGGAGAGGGCTTCCAGAGGATGTGGAAGCTATTCTCCAACTTGTTCCAAGATCTGTTGGTAGCCAGCAACCAGTGGAGTGTGGGGGAGGGGGGTGAGTGTGGGGGTTGGAGACACAAATGAGCCATGAGACAAAGAAGAAAAGGAAAAAGGGGGGGGGGGGGATTGGAGGGAATGAAGGCACGCAAAGGAAATGAAAGGGACAAAGCCACAGGGGACTGGTCTGAGGGCAAGCTGAAGCCCAAACTAAACTGTAAATAGCCACGTGTAAATAGGTGCTCTGGCCGTACTGGGGATTGTAACATATGAATGCTGACTAAAGGGGGGGTCATGGCCACAATGGGACGGAAGACAATTGCCTGTAAATATATGGTCTGATTCCCAATTGTCTTTTTTATTTTCCATTTTGCCGTTTTGCAAATGTAACTTATGAATTGTGAAATATAAGTTGTGCAAAGCCAATAAAAGCACCACAAGAAAAAATAAATTGCTTGATGTCCACGAGGAAAAGATGCAAAGTTCAGCTGCAACAATTGAGAAGCTGCGTCCCTCCTTTAGTATGCATGGTTTTTCTGAGATCATTCCCTCTTTCACCAGCGCAGAATTTCAGAGGTTCGCAGGACATGGCATCCAGCACATGACGTCTACTCCCTGGCATCCTTCATCAAATGGTCTCGCCGAAAGAGCTGTCCAGGTCTTTTTTAGCCAGTATAAAGAAGTTGTCTAGATGCACTTTGGAGTCTCGTCTTTCCAGATTAGACCATACAATCATAAGATGTAGGAGCAGAAATAGGCCACTCGGCCCATCGTGTCTGTTCCGCCATTCAATAAGATCATGGCTGATCTGATGTAATCCTCAACTCCACTTTCCTGCCATATCCCCATACCCCTTGATTCGCTCACTAATTAAAACTCTGTCTATCCTAGCTTTGGACATACTTAATGACCCAGCCTCTTCAGCTCTCTGCTTTTAACATTTCCACTGATTCACTACCCTCTGAGGAGAAATTCTTCCTCATCTCTGTCTTAAATGGGCGATCACTTACTCTGAGATTATGCCCTCTTGTCCTGGACTCTCCTACAAGAGGAAACATCCTCTCACCATCTACCCAGTCATGCCCCTGAGAATCCACTCTGTCTCAGTAAAGTCACCTCTCATTCTTCTAAACTCCAATGAGTACAGGCCAAACCTACTCAACCACTCCTCCTAAGAAAATCCCTGCATACCTGGGATCAATCTAGTGAACTTTCTCTGGACTTTTAAAAATATGTTTTTATTGAAGTTTTTACATTTTATTCACTGTACATTTGATGCACGATCAATGGCCACTAAAGCGAGGTTGTAATCCAACTGAAGCTAGATGTTTCCCACAGCAGCTCAGGTACAGAAAGAAGGCTGCTGGGGTGGCACGGGCTCTTATACCCCGCCTTGCAGGGCGGAGCTACCATACAGCTTGACCAATAGGAAACATACAATATCTACCAATGGTGTTCCAGCATTACCAGGTACCGTAATACCTCTACACAGACTACCATATTCACCCCCTGTTAAAAAAGAGTCCAGCGGGGGTGGTGGCTTGATATTACAACATGGAAACGTGGTAGAAATTATAGTTATGAAGGTACCATAATACCTCCGTACAGAGTTTTGTAACTATTTACAGATTCACAATTAACTATATACACTTTAAAATGAAGCAATCAGTCGATTGGGGGCCCTGGTTGTCCTCTGTGATCATTGAAGCTTTGGTGGTGACGCCGGTGGAGGCTCTGGCGTCTGTGACTCCGGGAGCGTGGCCTCGATCTCTGTGGCTTCGACACCCCTAGACGGTGCTGGTGGGGAAAACGGTTGACCTGGGTAGGGAGCATCTGCGGGGTGCGTCGGTGGGTGGGGGGTCTAGACGGGGCCGGCGGGAGGACCGATCCTTCTGTAAAGTGCACCGGTGGGAGGGAGGGTGGGACTGGTGGCTGGGGTGTGCGTGGGGATCAGGCGGGCGCCAGGTCTCGTAGGGAGACCGTATCTTGTCGGCCATCAGGGTACGCCACGTAGGCGTACTGGGGGTTAGCGTGGAGAAGGTGGACCCTCTCGACGAACGGGTCCGACTTGTGCGCCCTCACGTGTTTTCGGAGCAGGATGGGTCTGGGAGCTGCCAGCCAGGTCGGGAGCGAGGTCCCAGAGGAGGACATCCTGGGGAAGACAAGGAGACGTTCGTGAGGTGTTTGGTTGGTCGTGGTACAAAGCAGTGACCGGATGGAGTGGAGGGCATCCGGGAGGACTTCCTGCCAGCGGGAGACTGGGAGATTCCTGGACCGTAGGGCCAGTAGGACGGTCTTCCAGACCGTTCCGTTCTCCCTCTCTACCTGTCCATTACCCCGGGGGTTGTAACTGGTCGTCCTGCTCAAGGCGATGCCCTTGCTGAGCAGGAATTGACGCAGTTCATCGCTTATAAAGTAGGACCCCCTATCACTATGTATGTAAGCGGGGAACCCGAACAGTGCAAAGATGCTATGGAGGGCCTTGATGACGGTGGTTGCGGTCATGTCAGGGCAGGGGATGGCGAATGGGAACCGGGAGTACTCGTCAATCACGTTCAGGAAATACGTGTTGAGGTCGGCGGAGGGGAGGGGGCCTTTGAAGTCCATGCTGAGGCGTTCAAAGGGACGGGAAGCCTTTATCAGGTGCGCTTTATCTGGCCGGTAGAAGTGCGGTTTGCACTCCGCGCAGATTTGGCAGTCCCCGGTGACTGTCCTGACCTCCTCGATGGACTAGGGCAGGTTGCGGGTCTTGATAAAGTGGAAAAGGCGAGTGACCCCCGGGTGGCAGAGGTCCTCGTGGAGGGCTCGGAGGCGGTTCACTTGTGCGTTGGCACATGTAGGACAGGGCATCAGGAGGCTCGTTTAGCTTCCCAGGACGATACAAGATCTCATAGTTGTAGGTAGAGAGTTTGATCCTCCACTGCAAGATCTGATTGTTTTTTATCTTGCCCCGCTGTGCATTATCGAACATGAAAGCAACCGACCGTTGGTCAGTGAGGAGAGTGAATCTCCTGCCAGCCAGGTAATGCCTCCAATGTCGCACAGCTTCTACTATGGCCTGGGCCTCCTTTTCGACTGAGGAGTAGTGGATTTCGGAAGCATGGAGGGTACGTGAAACGAAGGCCACCGGTCTGCCCGCTTGGTTGAGGGTGCCCGCTAGAGCTACGTCAGATGCGTCGCTCTCGACCTGGAAGGGGAGGGTCTCGTCGATGGCGTGCATCGTGGCCTTTGCAATGTCTGCTTTGATGCAGCTGAAGGCCTGGCGAGCCTCTGTCGACAGGGGAAAAACTATGGATTGGATCAGGCGACGGGCATTGTCCGCATAGTCGAGGACCCACTGGGTATAGTGTGGATGGGGAGCTGGTGGGAGGCGGACTTAAGATCCACCGTGGAGAAGACCTTGTAATGCGCGATCCTGTTTACCAGGTCGGATATGCGGGGGAGAGGGTACGCGTCCAGATGCGTAAACCTGTTGATGGGTCTGACTGTAGTAGATGACAATCCTATGCTTCTCCCCGGTCTTTACCACCACTACTTGAGCTCTCCAGGGACTGTTGCTAGCTTCAATGACTCCTTCCCTCAGTAGCCTTTGGACCTCTGACCTAATAAAGATCTGATCCTGGGCACTGTACCGTCTGCTCCTGGTAGCGACGGCTTTGCAATCCGGGGTGAGGTTCGCAAACAGGGAAGGCGGATCAACCTTGAGGGGTCGTGAGGCCGCAGACAGTGAAGGGGGGTATAGGGCCGCCGAATTTGAAAGTTAGACTTTGGAGATTACACTGGAAATCTAAACCTAGGAGTATGGCCGCGCAGAGGTGGGGAAGGACGTAGAACCGGTAATTTTTAAACCCTTCCCTGGACCGTGAGGTTTGCTACACAAAACTCCTTTATCTTTACTGACTGGGAATCGGAGGCCAGGGAGATTTTTTTGATTAACGGGGTGGACGAGAAGAGAACAGCGCCTTACCGTGTCGGGATGTATGAAGTTCTCCGTGCTCCCAGAGTCGATTAAGCAGGACGTCTCGTGCCCGTTGATTCGTACTGTTGTTGTAGCAGTTGAGAGTTTTCGAGGCCGGGACTGGTCCAGGGTCACCGAGGCTAATCGAGTGTTCTCTTCGGGCGGTGTGCGGTCAGCCGAGCTGGGGTCCTGGGAGTCCATCCAAGATGGCGGCTCTCATTGGTCACACATGGCTGGGGGTGCAAAAAATGGCGGCGCCCATCCATTGAACGTGGCGTCCGCGGAACAAGATGGCGGTGCCTGGGGGCCGCATGTGGTCCTGGAGGAGGAAGATGGCGGCGCCCGCTGGCCGCACGGGGACCTTGGAGAGATTTGTGGTGGCAGTCTGCATTCGCCACCGGAGACCGCGGTGACCGCAGGGGCCTGGTATACCACCACGAAATGGCCCTTTTTTAAAAAAAATCTTTTTTTATTAAAGTTTTGCAACTTTAACTTACCCAGTCAGTAAAGTAGGCATATGTTCGTGGTGTTGTCGTCCCTTGCTTCTTCCAGACGGAGTTCGCTGCAGTTGACGTCTCGTGCGCACTTCCGCTTCTGCGGTCCTCCCGTCTTCCCTGTTTTCTCTGTTCCTGTGGATGTTGAGTTTGTTAACGTTTCCCTGTCTCCCCCCTCCCCCTCCCTGGCTCTCCTCTTTTGTTCCCTGTCTCTTCCCTCTACCCCCCTCTCCCCGCTTCTGCCCCCCCCCCCCACCCGTGGTTCGCCTTTCCTTCCTCTTAGATTTAGCTGTCCGTCCCCCCCCTCTCCCGGTCTATCTCTCCCTCTCATTCTTTGGCTACTCTTCCCTATTTCTTGGCTACCTGGCTATTCTTCTGCTTGTTTATTGGCCACAAACAGGTTCCAGAACAATTGGGTGAATGGCTCCCACGTTCTGTGGAAGCCGTTGTCTAACCCTCAGATGGCGAGTTTGATTTTCTCCATTTGGAGAGATTCCGAGAGGTCGGACAGCCAGTCTGCAGCTTTGGGTGGTGCTGCTGACCGCCAGCTGAACAGGATTCTACGGTGGGTGATCAGGGAGGCAAAGGCAAGGGCGTCCGCCAGCCTCCCCAGGAATAGATCTGGCTGGTCTGAAACCCCTTAGACTGCCACTTTCGGGCATGGCTCCACCCTCACCCCCACCACCTTGGACATTGCCTCGAAGAAGGCTGTCCAGTACTCCACAAGTCTGGGGCAGGACCTGAACATGTGGGCGTGGTTGGCTGGGCCTCCTTGGCACCGCTCACATCTGTTCTCCACCTCCGGGAAGAACCTATTCATACGGGTTCTTGTTAAGTGGGCTCTATGTACCACTTTTAGTTATGTCAGGCTGAGCTTTGCGCACGTGGAGGTGGAGTTGACCCTATGCAGTGCTTCGCTCCAGAGTCCCCACCCTATTTCTATCCCCAGGTCCTCCTCCCACTTCATTCTTGTTGCGTCCAGTACGGTGTCGACCCCCTCTGCCAGTCGGTCATTCATGTCACTACAGTTTCCTTTATCTAGTATGCTTGCGTCCAATAAATCTTCCAGTAGTGTCTGCCGTGGTGGTTGTGGGTATGTCCCTGTCTCCTTTCGTAGGAAGTTTTTTTAGTTGCAGGTACCTTAGCTCGTTCCCCCGGCTAGCTGGAATTTCTCTGTCAGTTCGCCCAGTGTTGCGATCCTGCCGTCCGTGTATAGGTCCCTGACTGTCAGTGTCCTTCTGTCCTGTCCCCACCTTTTGAAGATGGCGTCAGTCAGCGCTGGCTTGAACATATGGTTGTTGCAGATGGGAGCTTTACCCGACATTCTGGTCAGGCCAAATTGTTGCCATAGTTGGTTCCAAGACTGGAGAGTGGCTATTACCACGGGGCTGCTGGAGTGTTTTTTGGGTGGGGATGGGAGCTCCACCGTGGCGAGGGCCCGGAGGGAGGTCCCCATGCAGGAGGCCTCTTCCGCACGCACCCATTCGGCTTCTGGCTCCTTGATCCATTCCCTTATTCGCTCGGCCGTCGCCGCCCAGTGGTAAAGTTGTAGGTTTGGGAGGGCAAGCCCCCCCCGGATTTTGTTTTTTGTAAGACCTTCTTTGGGATCCTAGCATTCTTTCCCCCCCCCCCCCCCCCACATACGAACACCATGATTAGCTTGTCTAGTGCTTTGAAAAAGGCCTTGGGGATGTAGATCGGGATGGATCTGAATAGGAAGAGGTACCTGGGCAGCACGTTCATTTTGATGGTCTGGACTCTCCCGGCGAGGGAGAGTGGGAGGGTGTTCCATCTTTGCAGGTCCTTTTTTACTTCCTCCGTCAGACTGGTGAGGCTCCATTTGTGGATCCCTTTCCAGTCATGGGCTATTTGGATCCCCAGGTAGCGGAATTTGTGTCGGGCTTGTTTAAGCGGCAGTCCCGTTAGGGCTGCCCCATCTACTTGTGGGTGTACCGGGAAGATCTCTCTTTTGCTCATGTTGAGTTTGTAGCCCAAGAAGGTGCCAAACTCTTTCAGGAGCGTGATGATTCCATTCGTGCCGCTCTGTGGATCCGAAATGTAGAGGAGGAGGTCATCTGCATAGAGTGAGACTCTGCTCTCTGCCTCCCCTTCGAATCCCCCTCCAGCTTTTTGCTGCTCTCAGTGCGATTGCTAGTGGTCCGATCGCTAGAGCGAACAGCAGCGGGGACAGTGGGCATCCTTGTCTGGTGCCCCTGTGCAGCTGGAAGTATCGGGAGTTGGTGTTGTTGGTCCGTACGCTCGCCATGGGAGCATTGTATAGGAGCTTTACCCAGGAGGTGAACCCTGTTCCAAGCGCGAACCGCTCCAGTACCTCTAAAAGGTATTTCCATTCGACTCTGTCGAAGGCCTTTTCTGCGTCTAGGGAGACGATCACCTCTGGTGTTCTCTCCCCGGAGGGGGTCATTATCACGTTCAGCAGGCGCCTGATGTTCGAGGTAAGCTGTCTACCTTTGACAAAACCCGTCTGGTCCTCTGCGACCACCTCAGGTACACAGTCTTCTAACCTTTTGGCTAGGATTTTGGCCAGTATTTTGGCGTCTGCATTCAGCAGTGAGATGGGTCTGTATGACCCACATTCCGTTGGGTCTTTGTCTTTCTTAGGTATCAGCGAGATTGAGGCCTGTGCTAGCGTGGGCGGCAGCGTGTCCCTAGCTAGCGCGTCTGTGAATATCTCCCGCAGGTGCGGGACCAGTGCTGTCGCAAATTTTTTGTAGAAGTCCGCCGGGAACCCGTCGGGTCCCGGCGCCTTCCCCGCCTGCATGGAGATAATGCTGTCCATGATCTCTCCCAGTGCTAGTGGTGCTTCCAGGCCCCGTTTTCTGCCCTCCCCCACGACTGGAATGTCCAATCCATCAAGGAACCGTTTCATCCCAGACTCCCCCATTGGAGGCTCTGAGGTGTACAGCCCTTGGTAGAAGGCCTTGAAGGTTTTGTTGATCTTTTCTGGTTCTGTTTCTAGCATGCCTCTGGTATCCCCGATTTGTGCAATTTCTCTGGTGGCTGCCTGCCTTCTCAGCTGGTGAGCCAACAGGCGGCTGGCTTTGTCTCCGTGTTCGTGTAGGGTCCCACGTGCCTGGCGGAGTTGGTGCACTGCTTTTCTGGTGGAGAGCAGGTCAAAGTTCCTTTGTAGCGCTTTCCTCTCCGCCAGGAGCTCTACGGTCGGGGCCTCAGAGTATTTACGGTCTACCTCCAGTATGGAGTCGACCAGCTGCTGCCTAGCCACCCTTTCCTCCCTATCTCTTCGCGTTTTTAAAGCGATGATTTCCCCTCTTAGTACGGCCTTTAGCGCTTCCCAGAAGGTGGAGGGTGAGACCTCCCCGTTCTGGTTGTTCTCTGTGTACTCTGCAATGGCCTGTGATAACCTTTCGTTGAAGGCCTTGTCCGCAAGTAGGGCGACGTCCAACCTCCATGTGGGGCGTTGGGCCCTGCCCGTCTCCAGCCTCACGTCCATGTAATGTGGAGCCTGGTCTGATATCACAATTGCGGAGTATTCCACCTTGTCTATCCCCGGAAGTACCGTTTTCCTTACCACAAAGAAGTCAATTCTGGTGTATACATTGTGTACTGGGGAGAAGAAGGAGAATTCCTTTTCCCACAGGTGGGCGAACCTCCAGGGGTCCACCGCTCCCATCTGCTCCACAAAGTGACTGAGTTCCCTTCCCATGCTTGAGGTTTTCCCCGTTTTGGGGTTTGATCTGTCTGTCTTTGGATCCAGTACACAGTTGAAGTCCCTCCCCATGATTAGTCGGTGCATTGCTATGTCAGGGATTTCTGCCATGGTCTTCTTGATGAAGCTCGTGTCGTTCCAGTTGGGTGCGTACATGTTAACTAGCACTACCGGTGCCCCATCCAGGGCCCCGCTGACCATGACATACCGTCCCCTGGGTCCGTAACTGTCTTTGTCGCCCTAAACATCGTCCTCTTGTCCATCAATATCGCCACCCCCCCCCCCGGCCCTTGTCCCACAGCAGGAATGGTAGGTTTGTCCCACCCAGCCCTTTCTTACCCGCAGTCGGTCCTGCTCTCTCAGGTGTGTCTCTTGGAGGAAGACTATGTCGGCCCTCATATTTCTTAGGTGGGTGAGGACTCTGGATCTCTTCACTGGGCCATTGAGTCCCCTTACATTCCAGGTGACTATCCTGGTGGGGGGTTTCTGTCCCGTCGCTCCTGTGGGATTAACCATACTTACCTGGTGGACGCGCCCCTGCCCTCCGGGGTTTCCCTTTGTTAGGGGGCCGTCCAGGATGGCCGCTGTCACTGCTCTCTCCATGCAGTCGGTCCCTGCGCTCCAGGGTTTCCCTTTGACCCGGGGCCACCCGACATGGCCGCCCACTGTGCGTCCCCCATGCGGGTAGTCCCCTGCACTCTGGGGTCTCCCTTCGCCCAGAGACCGGACTGGGTGGGTGCTTGCAGCGATTCCTTGTTTCGAGCCCTTGGTTGTGGCACTTTGTAGCCCTATTCCTTTTCTAGCCTTGTGTGTCCCTCCTTCCCTGTGTCGCCTCTCCCCGGTCTCTCCCTCCCTGTGTTCCCCCCCCCCCCCCGCCCCCTCCCAGTCTCTCCCCTTTCCCCCCTCTCCCTTGTACCCCTCCTTTGTCCCTCTTTCCCCTGTTCCTATCACAGCTTGCTCGCCCGTCTCTGTTGAGTGGTTCCCCCCGCCCCCCCCCCCCCACCCCCCCCCACCGCCTGCCACCGTCCCCCCTGTTGGGGGCGCGCTGCGGCCCTGCTTTGTTGCATGCCCCCGGCCCTAGCTTTCCTGCTAGTACGGTGGCCTCCCTCTCGGGAGTTACTGTCTCGCTTCTCCCCTGCCCGGCCTCTGCGGTTTTCTGCCCACTCTTCCCCTATCCTACCCTGCACTCCTCTTGCTTGCTCTCCCTTCTCCGCTACTCTCGTTCCCTCGTGCTGGGGCCTGGCCTCCCACCTGAAGCGGTCCCTCGGGCAGTGGTTTGTTCTTTGTTCAGGGTGCGCTTGCCGTGGCGGGGGCGGGTGGGCCTGGCGTTGCCTCACCCCTCCCCTCCCCCCGTCGGCGTGTTGTTGCCCCTTGCCAGGGGCCCCTCATTTCTACCTTCGCTGGTGGTTTTCCAGCCCGTGTTCCTCGACAAACTTGTATTCTCTTTCTTGGTATGTGACCCAGAGTTTCGCTGGGTACAGCATACCAAAATGCACTTTACTCTTGTGAAGAGCTGCTTTCGCTCTATTAAACTCGGCCTGTCTCCTGGCTAGATCTGCCCTAATGTCGTCGTAAATTCCACTGGCATTTCCTTCCCATTTGCAGGTTCTGTTTTTCCTGGCCCAGTGCAGCATTGTTTCCCTATCTTGGTACCGGTGCAGTTTAGCTATAACTGCTCTCGGGTGTTCCCCTGCTTTGGGCTTCGGGCGCAGCGACTGGTGTGCTCCGTCCATTTCTGGTGGGCTGGGAAAGGTTTTCTTCCCCACTAAGTTGCCCAGCATCTCGGCCACGTATGCCGTGGGGTTTCTACCCTCGATCCCCTCTAGTAAGCCCACTATCCTGACATTTTGCCTCCTCGAGCGGTTTTCCTGGTCGTCCACTCTGCCCTTCAGGCTCCCCTGTGTTGTGCCCAGTCTCGCCACCTCCTTCTCCAGGGCCGTGATCCGGTCGCTCACGTCAGTTGCTGCTTTCTCCAGCTCATTGATGGTCGCCTCTTGGACTTCCAGTTCCTTCCCTTGGACGTCCAATTTCTCCTCTGCTCTGCCCAGGGCCTGCTGCACCTCCGTTAGGGCCTTGGCCATTGCTGCCTTCACTGCGGCCTCTATGTCTGCCCTAGCCTCTGCCTTGTTTACCTGCTGATGTTCCCTCAGCGCATCGGCAAAGGCTGCCTTCCAGTTCCAGCTCCCTTCTGGCCCCGGGGGAGACTGCACCTGTCTGCGCAGCTCTTTTTGATGCGGCGATACTTCCGTTCTGCCGCTTTGTTCGCTGATTGGCTCATCTGAACTGGCTCGCCTATTGCCCCGCCTGCCTTTGGTGCCCCTTCTCCCTCTGCTTTGGCTCCCTTCTGGCATTTTTCCCCCCCACTTTTATTTATTTATTTTCTCCCCCCCTTGCCTTTTTCTTCTCCCCTCCCTTCCCTGCTTTACCACTTTATTTTTCCTCTTTTATAAAATTCTTCTCAGGTGAACTTGTTTTGGGTGAGAACAAGAAAAGTGCCGGGCCGCCGCTCGTCACACCCTGCGCTCTACTGCTGGGGGGGTGGGGGGGGGGGGGGGTGTCGGTCGCTCCTCCGTTCCTTCCTCCCGGCATGTTCGGCCCCTGCTTCGGTCCTGGCCGCCCCTTCAGTCCTGGCCACCGCTTGTCCTGCCCTGCGCTCTGCTGCCATGCGTGGGGGGGGGGGTTGCCGCCGGATTGCTCCTTTCCCGAGGGCCCAGTTCCCCTGCTCCCGATTTCGTGGGAAACTTAAATTTTTTTAAATATCCGGAAGCCCCCTGAAAAAGCCCCAACTTTGTGGAACTGCAGGAGCCTTTTTCCTGCAACCGTTCCGCTCACGAACGCCACTGGAAGTCGGGACGCCGAAGTGGCCCTTTTACCGCATCCCTTGCAGGTGGATGTGCGGGCCGGGCAGCGCTGCCGGGGGTGCTTGGCCTGCCTGCAGAAATAGCCGCGGGGCCCCCCGAGGTTGCCAGGCCGCCCTTGCAGCATAAGCTTGTGGGGGGGGGGGGGGCGGGAGATGTCTCGGGGTCGGCTGCGGAGCGGTTCCACGCTGCCCAGGGGGCTGCCGCGTGGACGGGAACGTAAGCGCAGGCATTTCGGGAGGTCACATCCAGGGAGCCTGCAAGGGCCCGTGCCTCCTTGAGGCCTAGGGTGTCTTTTTCCAGCAATTACTGGCGGATTTGGGAGGACAGCATACCTGCCATGAAAGCGTCCTGGATCAAGAGTTCTGTGTGCTCGCTCGCCGAAACTTGCGGGCAGCTGCAGTTTCTCCCCAACACCAGGAGTGCACGGTAGAATTCTTCCAGCGATTCCCCAGGGATTTGTCGCCTCGTTGCTAGCAGATATCTGGCGTAGGCCTGGTTTACCGGGCGAATATAATGTCCTTTTAGCAGCTCCATTGCTGCATCGAAGTCATCCACGTCCTCGATGAGGGTGTATATTTCCGGGCTCACCGTCGAGTGCAGGACTTGCAATTTCTGTTCTCCCGTGGGTGTGTTTTCGGCCGTTCCGAGATATCCTTTAAAGCATGCCAGCCAGTGCTTGAAGGTTGCCGCTGAGTTCGCCACGTGGGGGCTGATTTGCAGACACTCCGGCTTGATTCGGAACTCCATCCTTTTAAATCTAGCTTTTTTAATTGATGCACGATCAATGACCACTAAAGCGATGTTGTAGTCCAACTGAAGGCTTTAATAAGCTAGATGTTTCCCCCAGCAGCTCAGGTATAGAAAGAAGGCTGCTGGGGCGGCATGGGCTCTTATACCCCGCCTTGCAGGGCGGAGCTACCATACAGCTTGACCAATAGGAAACATACAATATCTACCAATGGTGTTCCAGCATTACCAGGTACCATAATACCTCCACACAGAATACCACAACATTCAGTTAGGATAATTGCGTCAGTTACAATATACAGGTCATTTCCCACTGTGCCAATTCCCCCCCACCCCTTTCATTTATTGTTTTGGGGTCCTTTCCTGAGTCCCTTACTGTAAAATGGGCAGGTATCTGCTATTTACATGTGAGTGGTGTCCTCCTCTTCCCGCTCCCATCCTTTTGTTGTTTGGCCTCCCCCCCCCCCACCTTTCTTCTTCCCCCCCCCCGCAATCCTGTTTTTGGCATTTCTTTGGGGGTTCCTTTTCTTTAGGCCCCCTGGCCATTTTACGGCCTACCCTTCCTTTTTCTCCCTACGTCGCCGACCCCTCTTTCCTGTCTGTTCCCTGTGATCCCGTTGGCTTCCATGCATCCCCCCCCACCCTTCCGCTTGCTCCTGGACAAAGTTGGTGAATGGCCTCCATGCTTTGTGGAAGCCATCCTCTGACCCTCGGATGGTGAGCTTGATCTTCTCCAGGTGGAGAAATTCCGATAGGTCTGCCAGCCAGTCTGCAGCTGTGGTGATGCTGCTGATCGCCAGCCCAGCAGCATTCTCCAGTGGGCATTTTGGTCAGACCAAAGTGCTGCCTCATCTGGTTCTCAGGGTAGCTACCATCACTGGGCTCGTTGAATGCTCTGCTGGTGGGGATTGGAGTGCTGCCGAGGCGAGGGCCCAGAGGATTCCTCTATCCTCATCCATTCCGTGCCTGGCTCCTTCACCCATCTCTCATTCTTTCCACCGTGGCTGTCCAGTGATAGTATTGTACGTATGGCACCCCACGTTTCTTCTTTGTAGTACTTTTTGGGGCATTCTTGGATTCTTCTACCCCCAAACAATGACAAAGTCATCTTGTCTATTGAATGGAAAAAAGCCGGGGCGGCACGTGGCGCAGTGGTTAGCTCTGCTGCCTATGGCACTGAGGACCCGGGTTTGAATCCCGACTCTGGTTCACTGTCCGTGTGGAGTCTGCACATTCTCCCCATATCTGCGTGGGTTTCACCCCCACAACCCAAAGATGTGCAGGTTAGGTGGATTGGCCACGCTAAATTGCCCCTTAATTGGGGAAAAATATAATAAGTGGGTACTCTAAATTTATTTAAAAGGGCCTTGCGGATGTAGATCTGTATGGATTTTGTCATGGGAGTCTCCCTTTAAGAAATGTTTTTGTCTTATCACATGGCTTCAGTGATATCATTGTCTGGGTGGAGCTGGGCTGTGGCTCTGGGAGTTGGTTTTACTTCTGCTTTGAGTTTGAACTGGTTTTGTTCTGCACAGGTTGAAAGAAGGTTTTTTTCTCTATCCCATTTTAAAAGTTGCTTCCTGACTGCTTGGTAACTTGAAAATAAATAACTGTTTATGGAAGAAATGTAAACCTGCCGTGTGCTGGGCCACACCTTTGAAAAGGGTTTTCTGGTTTATGGGATCATGTTATTAAATTGGAACAGCCAGAGGGGAAATTTATTAAGGATTATACATAGAGTACTGTAGCTGTGTGGGGTATTTATGTTGATAGTTGACAAAAATGCTTGCTGTGTGTGTTTATAAAAATGTTTACTAAATTTGTAGAATAAACTTTGTTTTTGGTTAAAAGTGCTTAAGGTCTCTGGATAACACCTGAAAGGCAGGCCCTTGTGTTCATCATAACCAAAATCAATAAACAGTTGTAGGTCAGGTGAACTCCATGATATACTTTGGAGTTTTCTAAACCCTGGCCCATAACAATTTGAACAGGAAGAGGAACCTGGGCAGTACGTACATCTTGATCGTCTGCACTCTCCTTGCCAGGGAAAGCGGGAGTGTATCCCATCACAGTAGGTCCTTTTTTACTTCCTCTGCCTGACTGGTCAAGTTCCACTTGTGAAAATGTGTCCCCAGTTAGTGAAATTTGCTTTGGGCTAGTTTAAATGGTAGTCCCTCCAGCTCTGACCCACCCTCCCCTCTTAGGTTCACCACGAATACTTTGCTTTTGCCCAGGTTGAGTTTGTAGCCCGAGAAGACTCCAAATTCTCCCAGGAGCTTCATGATTCCTTCCATGCCGTTTTGCGGGTCCGAGATGTAGAGGAGCAGGTCATCCGCAAAGAGCAAGATTATGTGCTCTCTGCCTCCTCTTCGGATTCCCTTCCAGCATCTCGCCGCTCTCAGGGCGATCGCCAGCGGCTCAATTGCCAGAGTGAACAAGAGCAGGAACAGCGGGCATCCTTGCCTGGTGCCTCTGTGCAACTGGACGTATTCAGAGCTTGTGGCATTGGTCTATACGCTCGCCTTTGGGGGGTTGGGTAGGAGTGAACCCTGTCCCTAGCCTAAACCTCTCTAGTACCTCAATCAGGTATTTCAACTCGACACTGTCGAAGGCCTTTTCTGCATCCAGGGAGACGATCACCTTTGGTGTTCTCTCCTCGGATGGGGTCATTATCTCATTCAGCAGTTGTCTACCCTTAACAAAGCCTGTCTGGTCCTTTGCGCCAACTCTGGCACGCAGTTCTCCAAGCCAGGACATTTCGCACCTACATTGAGCAGCGAAATGGGTCTGTATGATCCGCACTCCATTGGCCTTTGTCCTTTTTGGGTATCAGCAATACGGTGACCTGTGTTAGCATTGGGGGTATGGTGCCCCACGCTAGCGAGTCTACGCGAACCTCTCCTGCAGGTGCGGGACCAGTGCCGTCACAAATGTTTTGTAGAAGTCTGCCGGGAACCCGTCTGGTCCCAGCGCCTTCCCTGCCTATAGGGAGCTGATGCTCTCCATGACCTCTCCCAGTCTTAATGGTGCTTCCAGCCCCCTCCTCTTATCATTCCCATGGCTGACATGTCCAGTCCATCGAGGAACTGTTTCATCCCTGAATCCCCGTCGGATTGTTCGGAAGTGTACAGTCCCTGGTAGAAGGCCTCTAATTCTTCGTTGATATTTTTTGATTTGGCTACCAGTCTGCCTCTGCGTAGACATGTGGTTCCCATTCAAGCAAGCAAAACATCTTCTCGAACTCGGGGTCAACATGTGATTGATGTTTCGCTGTCAACCTCTGAGGTGTGGGCCACCCTGCAACAGTCATTCCTGATACATCCAACGAGCTGTCAAATACCGAACTACCCAGTTCCAGGGATGCATCTTTTTCTGTGGCTCAAGATTCCAATATTCCTGTTCCAGAACCTCCTTGATAGATTTGTGTCGCTCTGACCTTTTCTGCAGAACACCTCAGATACTTGGTTTGTAGAAGAGAAAAAATTAAAGCAAGAGGCATAATGTTGTGTAGTTGTGTAAAGAAATTAATGGTGGAGGAAATGGAGTAATGGGAGTGGTTTCCCCTCCCTCCTGCCAATCAACCAACAGGGGCGGCCATTCCTGTCCCAGAAAGCAAGATGGCGGCTAGCCTGTGAATATCTCCATGTCGTCCCAATAAATTTTACATTTAATTAATAATAATCTACATGCTAGAAGGCACACAGCCTAATCTTTCACCAAAGGCAAGAACTGGGAATGCATGTATTTAAAGAACAGAGAAATAAACTGGTTATGATGTCTTTGGAAAATACAGTATGGATTTATCGTCAAGCATAATATTGATGTGACATGTGGTGGGAAAACTGGTAAAAGTAGAAATAAAAACAGAAGGCGCTGCCAAGACTCAGCAGGTCTGGCAGCATCACTGGAAAGATAAACAGCCAAGATTTTGAATTTGATATAATGCTTTTTCGGACGATTTCCAGCAAATGCAGTATTTGGTTTTTCGATCAGTAGTAGGTTGTAGCATCAGACAGCATCCATGAAGCAAAAATGTAGCATCAAACAGGAGACGAAAATAATGTCAAAGAAACAACTTAATAAATTACAGTCCGGAAGTCCAACAACGAGCACTATTAGCGCCAACTTTAAGAATCATTCAAGCACACTACCAAAAATGCCAGATTTTACAAGAAGGCAGTTCTACAAGAGTGTAGGTGGACTCCCGGTGGCTATCTAGGGAGTGTCCTAGGGTTCATGGCGATCAGTTGACTGGCATTGTCAGAAGGGCCTCGCCAATTCAGCAGCATTTCACCTGAGCGCCCCTCAACACATATGGCAGATGACTCTATAATGTAGCTGAAGTGTTGGGAACTCTGCTACACAGACGAACCAACACAGTTGCGAATGGTACAACGCAGTATTATTTCAAACATCTATTTACACTGGTAAACTGTTTACTGAGGCTCGATCATGACCCTTGATTCTGTGGACCTATTCCTAATTCTATCTTGTAGTGGCACCCAGCACATGGTGGAGTGGCTTGTAATGAGCTCTGTGCCCTGAGCCGTCTCCTGCTCGAGTGCCCAGGAAGTGTCGTGTTCCCTGTTTTGTACTGTGTATGCTCTTGCCTGTGATTGGCTGTCATGTTGTGTGTGTGTTGATTGGTCAGTTGATCTGTCCATCAGTATGTATGTATGTATGTGCTATGATGTTCACCTGGATATCATGACAGTGCCTTCCACCAGAGAGTCAGATTACCCAGCAAGAATACACATCTGAAGAATCCCTTTGTTACCCAAAAATATAGAGAATGAACCTCCACCAGCACCCCAAACACCCTCAACTCACATCTCACTTTTGACATTAACCTTTAGTAACAAAATGATCTGATTGATTTCAGATGCAATTATTATTATTAATGCAGGAAAAACAAATGAACAAACAAATAGTAAAATGTTGCCTTGGTGACCCATCAAAATTAAGTTAGGAACATGGGATTTAGGAGCAGAAGTAGGCCATTTGGCCCTTCAAGATTGCTCCGCCATTCATGGCTGATCTGGATAGGATCTCATTTCCAATTTCCTATCTACCCCTTAACATTCAACTCTCGTCTTTCAAAAATCTATCTAACTTAACCTTGAATTAATACAATGGCCCAGCTGCCGCTGCTCTCTGGATAAAGAAGTCCACATATTAATGGCCCTATGAGAGAAAATAATTCTCTTCATCTTACCCTTAACTGTTAGACCTCCTATTCTTAATCAGTCGTTCCCACAAGTGGAAACATCCTCCTGATATCTACCCTCTTAAGTCTCCTCAAGATCTTATATGTTCCAATAAGATCAACTCTCATTCTTCTAAACTCCATTGGATATAGGTACAGCCTATTCAACCTTTCTTCATAAGAATAACCCTTCAACTGAGAAATGAGTCAAGCGAACCTTCTCTCAACTGCTTCTTGCACAATTATATGTTTTGAAATAAGGAGACTAAAATTGGACGTGTTACTCCAGGTATGGTCTTGCCAATGCCCTTTGCAGCTGCAGTAAAGCTTCCATACATTTTTATTCCATTCCACTTGCAATAAAGGCCAACATTCCATTTGCCTTCCTAATCATTTACTGTACCTGCATTATGCCTTTTGCATAATAACCCAGAGATTATTACCTTTGAGGATGTGTTTCTTAATTTGGTGCCTAGCTCCTCATACTGACTCTGCAGAACGTCTTTCCTTGTACTGCCTATGCCGTTAGCACCTATATAGACCATGATGACTGGATCCTCCCCATCCCACTCCCAAGTTTCTCCCCAGCCCTGAACAGATGCCCCGAATCCTGGCATCAATCCGTCTGGACTCTAACTCTTTGCTGCACTGAACAGTGTCAATTCCCTTCACTGTATTTTCCCCTACGACCACTACATTCCATTGTGTTCTTCTCACTTGAATGACTTCTTGTACCATGGTGCCATGACCAGTCAGCTCCTTCACTCTGCAGTTGCCACTCTCATCCAAACTAGCTGAAAGAATCTCACCTGACGGAGTATTTCAAAGGCTGTACTCGTACCCACTAGGTCCCCTAACCTGTCTCATTCACAGCCATGCCATCCTGTCCCTGACCATTGACCAAATCAAAAGACCCTATCCTGAGCAGTGTGACTGCCTCCTGGTACAAAGTGTCCAGATAACTTTCCTCTTCCTGTATCTGCAGCTCGGCCTCCAGATCAATGACTCTGAGCCGAAGCTGCTCAAGGCACAACACTCAGTGCAGATGTGCTTTTTTCTTTTTTATTCATTCATGGGATGTGGGCGTCGCTGAATGGGCCAGCATTTATTACCCATCCCTGAGGGCATTTAAGAGTCAACCACATTGCTGTACATCTGGAGTCACATGTCAGCCAGACAGGGTAAGGATGACATATTTCCTTCCCTAAAGGACATTAGGGAATCAGATGAGTTTTTATGACAATCGACTATGGCCATCATTAGGCTTTTAATTGTAGATTTTTATTGAATTCAAATTACGCCATCTGCCCTGGTGGGATTCCAACCCGGATTGCCAGAGCGTTACCCTGGGTCTCTGGATTATTATTCCAGTGACAATACCACTACGCCACTGCCTCCCCGCATGCCCTGGATCACAATTGCATCCAGGAGTTGCAGTTTTGATGCATCACCAGTCCTGCCATCCTTAATGTGTTTTAATTAACTACTGAATTATTTTATTCAATTTTTTGTTTTTCTGTTTTTATATATATTATTAACCTTACCACCAATTTGTACACTATTTTAAATCTTAGGAATAGAATAGACCTTAATCAATTACCATGTACCAACTAGATATGCATTAAACAGCTATCTTCTTCCTCTGTAGTAGAGTAACAGCTAATTCCTACAGGGTGAAAAAGCAAAGAAGTATCTCCTTTCCATCTTCAACCAACTCCCTATTCACCCAACCCCCAGCACTCTACTTCAAAGCTGCAAACGTTAAAGCTATGAGAGCAAAGCAAGGAGTCTACTCTATGTGGCAAATTTAATGCTGCAACATTGGATATTTTAAAAGACTATTTAAAGGAAAAAAGAAGAAAATATATCACTGGGAGAAAAAAGACAATGCTGAGTCTTAAAAGCTTTGACAGTGCCACGAGGGAACTTGCCCTTGCACCAGAGGACACCATCTCAGACGAAAGGGATGATCCTTTAAAACAGAGATGAGGAGGAATTTCTTCAACCAGAGGGTGGTGAATCTGTGGAACTCTTTGCTGTAGAAGGCTGTGGAGGCCAAATCACTGAGTGTCTTTAAGACAGAGATAGATAGGTTCTTGATTAAGAAGGGGATCAGGGGTTATGGGGAGATGGCAGGAGAATGGGGATGAGAAAAATATCAGCCATGATTGAACGGCGGAGCAGACTCGATTGGCCGAGTGGCCTAATCTTGCTCCTATGTCTTATGGTTTAATTCTGTATTTGTGCTTACAATGTTACTGATTATAGTGAGCAAAATACATATCAGGAGCAAATAACTATTTGGCATGAAAAGAAGGCAAAAATTCCACGTGGGTTCAGAGGCATCATGAGGTAAGAATACCCCTGGACATGAAAGCAATGCAAATGGAGCTTAATACATGGCTGCTCCATAAAGCCCAATTAAGGCCAGACTTTAGCATAGAACATAGAACATAGAAAATACAGCACAGAACAGGCCCTTCGGCCCACGATGTTGTGCCGAACCTTTGTCCTAGATTAATCATAGATTATCATTGAATTTACAGTGCAGAAGGAGGCCATTCGGCCCTTTGAGTCTGCACCAGCTCTTGGAAAGAGCACCCTACCCAAACTCAACACCTCCACCCAACACCAAGGGCAATTTGGACATTAAGGGCAATTTATCATTGGCCAATTCACGTAACCGGCACATCTTTGGACTGTGGGAGGAAACCGGAGCACCCGGAGGAAACCCACGCAGACACGGGGAGGACGTGCAGACTCCGCACAGACAATGACCCAAGCCGGAATCGAACCTGGGACCATGGATCTGTGAAGCAATTGTGCTATCCACAATGCTACCGTGCTGCCCTTAAGAACAAATAAATCTACACTATATCATTTTCCCGTAATCCATGTACCTATCCAACAGCTGCTTGAAGGTCCCTAATGTTTCCGACTCAACTACTTCCACAGGCAGTGCATTCCATGCCCCCACTACTCTCTGGGTAAAGAACCTACCTCTGATATCCCTCCTATATCTTCCACCTTTCACCTTAAATTTATGTCCCCTTGTAATGGTGTGTTCCAGCTGGGGAAAAAGTCTCTGACTGTCTACTCTATCTATTCCCCTGATCATCTTATAAACCTCTATCAAGTCGCCCCTCATCCTTCTCCGCTCTAATGAGAAAAAGCCTAGCACCCTCAACCTTTCCTCGTAAGACCTCCTCTCCATTCCAGGCAACATCCTGGTAAATCTTCTTTGCACCTTTTCCAGAGCTTCCACATCCTTCCTAAAATGAGGCGACCAGAACTGTACACAGTACTCCAAATGTGGCCTTACCAAAGTTTTGTACAGCTGCATCATCACCTCACAGCTCTTAAATTCAATCCCTCTGTTAATGAACGCGAGCACACCATAGGCCTTCTTCACAGCTCTATCCACTTGAGTGGCAACTTTCAAAGATGTATGAACATAGACCCCAAGGTCTCTCTGCTCCTCCACAATGCCAAGAACTCTACCGTTAACCCTGTATTCCGCATTCATATTTGTCCTTCCAAAATGGACAACCTCACACTTTTCAGGGTTAAACTCCATCTGCCACTTCTCAGCCCAGCTCTGCATCCTATCTATGTCTCTTTGCAGCCGACAACAGCCCTCCTTACTATCCACAACTCCACCAATCTTCGTATCGTCTGCAAATTTACTGACCCACCCTTCAACTCCCTCATCCAAGTCATTAATGAAAATCACAAACAGCAGAGGACCCAGAACTGATCCCTGCGGTACACCACTGGTAACTGGGATCCAGGCTGAATATTTGCCATCCACCACCACTCTCTGACTTCTATCGGTTAGCCAGTTCGTTATCCAACTGGCCAAATTTCCCACTATCCCATGCCTCCTTACTTTGTGCAGAAGCCTACCATGGGGAACTTCATCAAATGCCTTACTAAAATCCATGTACACTACATCCACTGCTTTACCTTCATCCACATGCTTGGTCACCTCCTCAAAGAATTCAATAAGATTTGTAAGGCAAGACCTACCCCTCACAAATCCGTGCTGACTATCCCTAATCAAGCAGTGTCTTTCCAGATGCTCAGAAATCCTATCCTTCAGTACCCTTTCCATTACTTTGCCTACCACCAAAGTAAGACTAACTGGCCTGTAATTCCCAGGGTTATCCCTAGTTCCTTTTTTGAACAGGGGCACGACATTCGCCACTCTCCAATCCCCTGGTACCACCCCTGTTGACAGTGAGGACGAAAAGATAATTGCCAACGGCTCTGCAATTTCATCTCTTGCTTCCCATAGAATCCTTGGATATATTCCCGTCAGGCCCGGGGGACTTGTCTATCCTCAAGTTTTTCAAAATGCCCAACACATCTTCCTTCCTAACAAGTATTTCCTCGAGCTTATCAATCTGTTTCACACTGTCCTCTCCAACAATATCGCCCCTCTCATTTGTAAATACAGAAGAAAAGTACTCATTCAAGACCTCTCCTATCTCTTCAGACTCAATACACAATCTCCCGCTACTATCTCTAATTAATAATGCCACCTCCCCACCTCTTTTACCACCCTCCCTAATCTTATTGAAACATCTATAACCAGGGACCTCCAACAACCATTTCTGCCCCTCTTCTATCCAAGTTTCCGTGATGGCCACCACAGCGTAGTCCCAAGTACCGATCCATGCCTTAAGTTCACCCACCTTATTCCAGATGCTTCTTGCGTTGAAGTATACACACTTCAACCCATCTCCGTGCCTGCAAATACTCTCCTTTGTCAGTGTTCCCTTCCCCACTGCCTCATTACATGCTTTGGCGTCCTGAATATCGGCTACCTTAGTTGCTGGACTACAAATCCGGTTCCCATTCCCCTGCCAAATTAGTTTAAACCCTCCCGAAGAGTACTAGCAAACCTCCCTCCCAGGATATTGGTGCCCCTCTGGTTCAGATGCAACCCGTCCTGCTTGTACAGGTCCCACCTTCCCCAGAATGCGCTCCAATTATCCAAATACCTGAAGCCCTCCCTCCTACACCATTCCTGCAGCCACGTGTTCAACTGCACTCTCTCCCTATTCCTAGCCTCGCTATCACGTGGCACCGGCAACAAACCAGAGATGACAACTCTGTCTGTCCTGGCTTTCAACTTCCAGCCTAACTCCCTAAACTTGTTTATTACCTCCACACCCCTTTTCCTACCTATGTCGTTGGTACCAATGTGCACCACGACTTCTGGCTGCTCCCCCTCCCCCTTAAGGATCCTGAAGACACGATCCGAGACATCCCTGGCCCTGGCACCCGGGAGGCAACATACCTTCCGGGAGTCTCGCTCGCGACCACAGAATCTCCTATCTATTCCCCTAACCATTGAATCTCCTACAACTATTGCTTTTCTATTCTCCCCCCTTCCCTTCTGAGCCCCAGAGCCAGACTCAGTGCCAGAGACCTGGCCGCTAGGGCCTTCCCCCGGTAGGTCATCCCCCCCAACAGCATCCAAAACGGTATACTTGTTTTGAAGGGGAACGGCCACGAGGGATCCCTGCACTGTCTGCCTGTTTGTTTTTTTCCCCCTGACTGTAACCCAGCTATTCTTGTCCTGTACCTTGGGTGTGGTTACCTCCCTGTAACTCTTCTCAATCACCCCCTCTGCCTCCCGGATGATCCGAAGTTCATCCAGCTTCAGCTCCAGTTCCCTAACACGGTCTTTGAGGAGCTGAAGTTGGGTGCACTTCCCACAGGTATAGCCAGTGGGGACACCGGTGGTATCCCTCACCACCCACATCCTACAGGAGGAGCATGTAACTGGCCTAGCCTCCATCCCCTCTTACCTTACAGAATATAGCTGCTGTGTGGACTAACTAGATCTCCGCCCTCCGACTCTGCTCCCAGTCAGCTACACTTCCTGTAAACTCCTGGCTCTCTTCGCACTCTTTGCGGAAATGTCGGAAACAAAATGAAAGGAGCACCTTACTCCCTCCTCACCTAACTCCCTCGGTCACCAAACTCTCACTATCGCACTCAAAAAGCACCAAATTCAGCACTCACTCGGTCACCAAACTCTCACTATCGCACTCAAAAAGCACCAAATTCAGCACTCAGTGCAAACCTCAGCACTCAGTGCGAACTGAGTTCCAAAGCAGTTCCAAAGAACTGAATAAAAATAATGTTCATTGCCCATTAAAAAGGGATAGGGAGGAACCAGGATTCAATGGATCAACCATTGTGCTGTGAGAAGAATTAAGGCATTGAACGCGATGATCTGACAGAAGCTGACAAATTAGAGTGGAAATATCAAGAGTGCATGTATTAGGCTGATAAATGGAGGGTCTAATAGATATGATGTAGAAGAAGAATGGGAACGAAGACAGATCCCTGGCAAGTTCCAAAGTTAATACAAAAGGAATCTGAGGATTAACTACTAATTGAAGCTAGACTGAAATGAGAGTAAAGCTAGATAGCCACGAACATGACTGGTGGCCAGCCCGTTAAACTGTTAAGAGATACAAATTGTAGGACCCTGTCCCAGGCTTATGTGATGTCTAAGACAAGGAGAGAATAATCATCAAAAGACTAGGAGCAGGGGCGAAATTCTCCGGTATCGGCGCGATGTCCGCCGACCGGCGCCAAAAACTCCGCAAATCAGTCGGGCATAAGTTCTTGTGGACTATTGCAACCAGCGACCTGTGGTCCGTCTCAACCAAAAATGTGGGAAGCCTATATACGTAGTCGTGAAATTTTTCGAGGCCTATGACTAGCCCCAAGCATTCCTTCTTGATTGGCTCATATCTTCGCTCTGTTTCCGTCACGCCCCTCGAAACACATGCCACCGGCAGCCAATCACCATTTGCACTCTGCTGCATAGTACTGCATCAATGGAGATCTTGAACTTCTTGGCTGGGCCGCAAAAAGCCAGGACGTGCGGCATTGTTAGCGAAACGTATACGGCTTTCCATTCCTGCTCGTGTTTCGGTGACCACTGGAAGACAACATCCTTTTTAATGGATTCCCTGAGCTGCGACGTCTTGAAGGCAAGGTTGGGAATGAACTTTGCCACAAAGTTAATCATGCCCAGAATGCGCAGTATGCCCTTTTTGTCCCTGGGCCGTGGCATCTTGATGATGGCTTTGATTTTTCTTTAATCATCCGGTTGTACACCCTTTTGATGATAGCCTATCTCCGAGAAAGGTGATAATTTAAACGCCGACTTGGCATTTTGCCTGATTGAGGCCATTCTTGCAGACTCATTGGAGAACTTACAAGAGCCTTGCATCTTGCTCCTCACACGTGGACCCCCCAGACTATAATGCAAAATTCTCCGGTATCGGCGCGATGTCCGCCAAAAACTCCGCAAATCAGTCGGGCATCGCGCCGCCAAAAAGGTGCGGAATCCTCCGCATCTTGGGGGGCCGAGCCTTAACCTTGAGGGGCTAGGCCCGTGCCGGACTGATTTCCGCCCCGAGAGCTGGCGGAAGTGCCCCGCCAGCTGGCGTGGAAATGACATCTCTGGGCGGCGCATGCGCGGGAGCATCAGCAGCCGCTCACGACATCCCCGCGCATGCGCTGTGGAGGGAATCTCTTCCGCCTCCGCCATGGTGGAGACCGTGGCGAAGGCGGAAGGAAAAGAGTGCCCCCACGGCACAGGCCCGCCCCGCGGATCGGTGGGCCCCGATCGCAGGCCAGGCCACCGTGAGGGCAACCCCTGGGGCCAGATCGCCCTGCGCCCCCCCCCAGGACCCCGGAGCCCGCGCCGCCATGTCCCGCCGGTAAGGTAGGTGGTTTAATCCACACCGGCGGGACAGCCATTCTAGCAGCGGGACTTCGGCCCATCCGGGCCGGAGAATCGCAGGGGGGGGGGGGGGGGCCGCCAACCGGCGCGGCGCGATTCCCGCCCCCGCCGGATCTCCAGTGCCGGAGAATCCGGCAACCGGCGGGGGCGGGATTCACGCCAGCCCCCGGCGATTCTCCGACCTGGCGGAGGGGGGGTCAGAGAATCTCGCCCCAGATTTCTGGAATTCATAACCTGGGGAAGAATATCAGCAATGGAGTGACCATGCAGAAAACCATGCTGGCAACCACGTCTTCTAGCTAGGCTATTACTCAACCTGCTAAACTCCTAGATGCTGAGTACTGAGTACTTCAACACATTCTCCGACCATGACTTCTTCCTGCTGTTACCGTTCGGCATTATCTCAACATCAGAAATCTTTCATCGAACCACGGAGCATGTAGTGGAAGGATTGCCGGGTGTCCGTGTCTATGTCGACAACATGCATGTGGAAGACATCGTTGCCAGTCCGTGGCAGAAAATTGGTATGGACTTGTTCCATTTTGATGGGAGTGACTACCTGGTCGTAATCGACTACTACTACTCCAATTATCCAGAGGTGGTGCACTTGGCTAACGTGACTGTGCGCTGTGTAATTCAGCAGCAATCTTTGCTCGGCCCGGTATACCATCTATTGTCATGTCGGACAATGGTCCATGCTTCAGTAATCATGAATGGACTGAGTTTGCTTGCCGGTATGACTTTAGACACATTACCGCAAGCCCACTCTATCCCCAATTGAATGAGAAGGCAGAAAAGGGCGTACACATAGTGAAGAAGCTGCTGACGAAGGCTCTGGACAGCCGGGAAGACATGTGTCTCGCCTTACTCAGTTACCGTTCAGCCCCACTGGTAAATGGCTTGTCACCAGCCCAGTTGCTTATGAACAGACACTTGTGAGCACCCCTGCTTCCACGGTCAGTCAACGGCTCAAGAGGAAGTTGGTTCTTCAGAAACAAAAGCAGAAAGAGACCTATGATAGGTCTGCAAGGGCACTCCAGCCCTTGCAGATAAGGGGCATCGTCAGAATCATGGACCCCAATGGCAAAGGATGGGTGAAGCTAGCTACAGTTGTTCAACAAGCGGGTCCACATGCATATATGGTGTTCACTGAGTATGGCTCACTTCTGCACTGCAACCGACGAACGTGCCTCAAAGTACAACGACCTTTTGTGCTTAACCCAATAGACGAGTTTGCGTGTAATCTCAAGCTGGAAGAAGTCACAGACTGTCCAGCATAGCCTGGGGTTAATGATACATCTGCTGTGGTGCATGGGGAAAGGCCAGCAATTCATGAAAGGGCAAGTTCACCAACTCAGCCGTTGCTCAGAAGGTCGACCCGAATAAGGTGCAAGGCTGATATACTGAACTTGTAACGGAACGTCCAGAAAACGTGCTTGTAAATATTCTTATCTCCAAATGAAGGAGGATGTGGTGACTAGGGCCTTTTCACAGTAACTTCATTGAAGCCGACTTGTGACAAAAAGCGATTATTACTATATTATTATGATCTGTATATAACTGTACAAATATATAAAGCTGGTCATCAGTACATGTATTGACAGATATGACCTCCTGCCAGTAGGTGGAGCCAGATATACATCAAGTGACTGACGAGATTGGACAGTTGGTAGTAGGACGGTCGCATTTTACAGTAGCTCTCAAGGAACTTAAATATCTTTGTCTGTACATAGGTCTGTTGGTTGCCTGCCTACGTGTTTAATATTAAATACTTGTTCTCGCTGAACATACATGTTCTATTCATGCTTTCATGATCAGGGGAGCCATAGAACACAACAAGCAGTGCCAAAGGTGCCAGCTGGGCAGTGCCAAGGTGCCCACGCTCTAGGGGGAGGGCCAGGGAGCCACCCTGCACTTACCATTACCACCCTGAGGTCTACGATGGCCCAGGAGACCCGCCGGGTGCCATTCTGCCTAGTCCATGTTTGTGTGGACCAGCACTGATCAGCGCCCGGCTGTAGCCTCCCTGGGGAGGCTGGAGAATCAAGCGAGGCAGGTGGATTCCGCGCAGGTATGTCATAAGTAAGTTTACGACCTACTTCCACGAGCGTCTTTCGGTCACGTCCATTTGGGGCGGGGTTCCGACTCCGACGTCTCACGGGACTCTGGAGTATCTCGCAAGGCGCGGAGCCTGTCGTGAGGCTCGCTGGAGGGCTTTCCCCGGCATTCCCCGGCAGCATTGCGCTCAAGCAATGAGAGCTCAACTCGGCTGGAGATTTGAGCCCATTGTTAGAGGGATTTACACACACACACTCATACAAGTGATTGATTTCTACAAAATGCCTATTACAGTGTACAGAAATACAGTAGAAGTAAGGCTCGTAGCAGATTTAGCCTGTCACCTTCTTCTAGGATGGCCTGACATACACCACTATCTCAAAGGTTCAACCAGACTTCGTCAGATTGGGAAGACAGACAGATGCACATTCAGACACAGCTAAATAAAACATGCCCAGAATGGTGCTGAGCGAGTGCTGCCTGACAGCTTATTTATAAATGCTACTCTCATCTGCAGGGCCACATACATCAATATCTTAGGGTGGGTGCAGCCACCACAGGTCCCTTTCCCTTCTCCTCAAATGACTGTTACATACTACAGTACTCATACAGAGAAGTACAAAAAGTGATTGACCATGAACAGCGCAACTTTACCTCTTCATTCTCATTAGGATTTCATCAAAAGTCGATGTTGCTGGATTCTAAAATGATAAAAGGTCGCTCACCCATACACCCGGTTTCGGCGGCTCCGAGTCCCTCCACCCCAACAGGATCCGTCTCCGGGCTACCAGGGAGGCAGAGGTTCTGGCCCCCTGGATACCCGGGTCTTCTGACACTCCAAACACTGCCAATTCTGGACTCAGAACCACCTACACCCTTCGTACATCCGACATCATGGGCGTCATTCTCCGACCTCCCAGCGGGTCGGAGAATGGCCGTTGGCCGCCGTGAATACTGCCCCCGCCGGTTGTCGAAGTCTCCGGTACCGGATATTCGGCGGGGGCGGGAATCGGGCCGCGCCGGTTGGCGGGCCCCCCGCTGGATTCTCCGGCCCGGATGGGCCGAAGTCCCGCCAATAAATTGCCTGTCCCGCCGGCGTAAATTAGAGTACCTATTTACCGGCGGGACAAGGCGGCGTGGGCGGGCTCCGGGGTCCTGGGGGGTCGCGGGGCGATCTGACCCCGGGGGTGCCCCCACGGTGGCCTGGCCCGCGATCGGGGCCCACCGATCCGCGGGCGTGCCTGTGCCGTGGGGGCACTCTTTCCCTTCCACCTCCGCAACGGTCTCCACCATGGCGGAGGCGGAAGAGACTCTCCCCACTGCGCATGCGTGGGAAACTGTCAGCGGCCGCTGACGCTCCCGCGCATGCGCTGCCCCGACATGTCATTTCCGCGGCAGCTGGCGGGGCAACAAAGGTCGTTTCCGCCAGCTGGCGGGGCGGAAATCCCTCCGGCGTCGGCCTAGCCCCCCAATGTTGGGGCTCGGCCCCCAAAGATGCGGAGCATTCCGCACCTTTGGGGCGGCGCGATGCCCGTCTGATTGGCGCTGTTTTGGGCGCCAGTCGGCGGACATTGCGCCGTTTGGGGAGAATTTCGCCCCATGTTAGCAAATCCCCGCCAAAATCCTTCCAGCTTTGGACAGGCCCAAAACATGTGGACATGGTTCGCGGGCCCCCCCGCACACCACCCACACATATCCTCCACCCCCTCAAAGAACCTGTTCATTCTGGCCACAGTCATATGTGCCCTGTGGACTACTTTAAATTGAATGAGATTCAGCCTGGCACATGAAGAGGACGCATTCACCCTCCCGAGAGCCTCCTCCCATAACCCAGCATCCAACTTTCCGCCCAGCTCCTCCTCCCACTTCCACTTAACCACTCCTATCAGGGCTCCCTCCCAATCCATTAATCCTTTATAAATCTCTGATAGCCTGCCATCACCAACCTCTGTTTTTGATCAGGGAAGGATGGCATCTGTTTTCTCACATAGCTTCACACCTGTAAGTACCGGAACCCTGTTTCAGCTGGGCAACTCGTACTCCTCTACCAGTCCCTCCAAGCTCGGGAAGCTGCCCCCCCGCAAATAAATCCCCAGACCGATCAATCCACGCCCGCTGCCAACCCTGGAACCCCACGTCCAGCCCCCCCGGACGACAAACCTGTGTGTCATGATATGCAAACATGCAACCAATGAACACTCAGAATAGGACACAACCAATGGGCAGTCAGGACACTCAGAGGTGGCAACACCACAAGGGGGCATGACATAAACACTATAAAAGGGATGAAGCACTCACCACCCTGACTCTTTCCACAGACAGACATCTAGAGAGTTAGACAGGGTTGATCAGCAGCATCAAACCCGAGCACGTGGTTTAGAGCAAGCTGGTACAGTTAGACTGAATTACTACAGTTAGATTAGCAGAGAGTCAAACTCATTTGAGAACTAGGTTAATAGTTCAATAAACACATTGAACTCATTTCAGAGTTTGGAGCATCCTTTAGTTAAGACTGCATCAAGTAGCAGCCTGTGTTATCCGAAGCAGTGTAACAGAACATGATACCAGGAGTGACTGTTCAATCTATTTAGTTCAACTCAGCAAGATCCGTGACAACCAGCTACTGAATACAGGCACAATGGACAAGATTCAGGCTCCTCATCAGCTCAGGACCACCGGCAATCTTAGTGCCAACTGGCGATCATTCAAGCAGAAATTCCAACTATACGTGGAAGCATCCGACCTCAATGGCGCGACCGATGCTCGGAAGAAAGCTCTTCTACTCACCACTGCGGATGACCATGCGATAGAGATCTTCAACTCCTTTCGCTTTTCCGAAGGGCAGGACAAAAAGAAGTACCAAACCATCCTGGACAAATTCGACCTACAACCTTTATGTTGAATTTGGGGAGGATGAGCACAAAAGCCTTCACTGCAGGTGTGAGTCATCAGACTTCCTAGTCACTTTGATCAAAACAAGGTTTATTCTAAGAATGTAGTTAACATTTATATATATAAATACACAGCGCAAATTTTTTTACCAATTACAAACATAAGAACACCACATAGCTACGGTAATCTGTGTATACAACACTTAATGAATTACCCCTTAGCTGTTCCAATTCAATAACAAAATCCAAACAAACCAAAACCCCTTTTCAAGGTCGTGGCCCAGCACACTGTTTTCTCACTTGAATGGGACTGGTCCTATTCCTGAATTTCTGACCCAGTTCCAACCAGCAGATCCAAACTCCTTCCGGAAAGCAACTATATCTTTAAAGTTACCAAGGCAGTTAGCCACAACTAATGTGCTTTTAACTGGAACAGCTTTTAAAATGAATACAGGGAAAACATTTATTTCTCCTGCTGCAGTCCAAAGCAGTCAAGCTGAAACTGAAACCTAAAAAACCCTCTCACCTGACAGCCACAGCCCAATGTGCTACAAGTCATATAAGAGACTAAATCTTTCTTAAAGGGACACTCACATGACATAACAAAATACTACAGGTGATTTACTGTGATGGCTCTTCAATGCCAATCAAAACTGGAACATCTCACTCAAGTCTTGAAGGAGCTGTGGCGGTAGTTTGTAATTTTTGTAATCCTCGTATCGGTTCAAATAAGACTGTATGGGGTTCTGGGTAAAGTATTGGGCTGGGGTGGTGGTTTGAGGGTGTTTTGTTTTTGCAGAGATTGGATGCGGAGGGGGGAGGGGGGGCACCAAAGTTGGTGCTATTCTGTGGGAGGTTGGGTCTGGTTTCAAGCAATTGTTTCTGCATTGGTTTAAGTTTATTTATTTTACTTGAGGTTGTTTACTTATTGGGGACTGCGATGTTTTAAAATGGTTTATGTATGTCAGGAGAGGGGTTCGAACATTAGGGAGCCAGACTGATTGGCACCAAGGGCGGGGGCTGTTGGGGTCAGCATGGGTCAGCTGACTCTCAGAAGCATGGTGGGGGGGTGCATATGTGCTAAGATGGTGCTTGACCTGGGGGGTTAGGTTTCGGGGGCTGTTATGGGGGGGTGGGGAGGGGGAGAGGAGGGAGGCTGCTTCGCTGACAATGGGGGAACTATTATTGGGGAACAAAAGGGAGGTCGAGGGTGGTTCTGCTTGTGGGGGAGCTCGGGGAAGGTGGGGAGCGCGAGCTCTGGGCTGGCCAAAAAAAGGTTATGGCTAGTTGGCGGGGTGGGGGGGGGGGGTTGGTGGGCAGCCACCTGTCCAGGCTGATTACATGGAATGTGAGATGTTTGAATGGGCCGGTCAAAAAGGGGCTAGAGTTTTTGCGCATTTAAAGGGGCTGAAGGCAGACGTAGCAATGCTTCAGGAGACACACCTAAAGATTATTGATCAGACGAGATTGAGAAAGGGGTGGGTTGGTCAGGTGTTTCACTCTGGGCTGGACTCAAAGACCAGGATGGGTAGCGATATTGATCAGCAAGCGGGTGGCGTTTGAGGCTGGAAGAATTGTGGCAGATAAGGGGGGTAGATATATTATGGTGAGTGGGAAGCTGGAGGGTGTACGGGTGGTGCTTGTAAACATATACGTTCCGAACTGGGATGATGTGGGATTTTTGAGACGGGTGTTAGGCAAGATCCCGGACCCAGAGTCTCATGGCTTGATCATGGGGGGGGGTACTTTAACACGGTCATGGATCCCGATCTGGACCGGTCAAAATCCAGGACTGGAAGGAGGCATGCCGCGGCGAAGGAGTTCAGGGGTTTTATGGAGCAGATGGGGGTGTAGACCCGTGGAGATTCGAACAGCCGAGGGCGAGGGAGTTTTCGTTTTTTTCTCATGTCCATAAGGTTTACTCTCACATTGATTTTTTGTTCTAAGCAGGGCACTAATTCCGGAGTATTCGGCGATTGCAGTCTCTGATCATGCCCCGCATTGGGTGGATTTGTGGTTGAGTGAGGAGAGAGGGCAGCGCCCGCTCTGGAGACTGAATGTGGGGTTGTTAGCGGACGAAGCGGTCTGTGGGCAGGTGAATAAGTCCATTCAGAATTACCTGGATACAAACGATACGGGTGAGGTATCAGCAGCAGTGGTTTGGGAGGCTCTGAAAGCAGTTGTAAGAGGGGAACTAATTTTGATTCAGTCCCACAGAGAAAAGGTGGAATGAGCAGAGAGGGAGAGATTAGTGGAGGAGGTACTTCGAGTGGATAGGAGATATGCAGAGGCCCCAGACGTGGGGCGCTTGAAGGAGCGTCAGAAACTACACGCAGAGTTTGAGTTGTTGACCATGGGGAGGGCGGTGGAGCAGTTGAGGAGAGCAAGGGGGGCGGTCTACGAATATGAGGAAAAGCGAGCAGGATGTTGGCGCACCAGCTTAGGAAGAGAAAAGCGGCCAGGGAGATTGGGAGAGTAAGGAATAGGGAGGGCAACATGGTCTTGGACTTGGGGGGGTGAACGATGTTTTAAAATAATTTTATAGCAAACTATATGAGTCGGAATCCCCGCCTGGTGTAGATGGGACGAGGCAGTTCCTGGATCAGTTGAGGTTTCCGGTGGTGGAGGAGGACCTAGTCGAGGGGCTGGGGGCCCCGATTGAAGCAGAGGAAATTGTTAAAGGACTGGAGGGCATGCAGTCGGGCAAGGCTCAGTGGCTGGACGGTTACCCGGTAGGATTCTATAAGAAGTTCTCAGAGGTGTTGTGCCCATTGCTGATGAGGACCTTTAATGAGGCTAAAGAGACGGGAACCCTCCCCGCAACTATGTCGCAGGCCTCGAATTCGCTCACTCTTAAACGAGAAAAAGACCCAGAGCAATGTGGGTCATATAGGCCGATCTCGCTTTTGAATGTAGATGCCAAGTTGCTGGCTAAGATTTTGGCCACTAGAATAGAAGACTGTGTCCCGGGGGTGATAGGGGAGGACCAAACCGGATTTGTTAAGGGTAGACAACTCAATGCTAATGTTCGGAGGCTTTTGAATGTAATTATGATGCCCTCAGAAGGAGAGGCGGCGGAGGTGGTGGTTGCGATGGACGCGGAGAAGGCTTTTTATCGGGTGGCGTGGGGGTATCTTTGGGAGACGCTGGGAAGGTTTGGGTTTGGTGAGGGCTTCATCGACTGGGTGCGATTGCTCTACCAGGCGCCGGTAATGAGTGTGTGCATGCACCAGCTGAGATCGGGGTACTTTAAGCTACACCAAGAGACGAGGCAGGGGTGCCCCCTCTCCCCGTTGCTGTTCGCTCTGGCTATAGAGCCGTTGGCCATGGCGCTGGAGCATCAAGTAAGTGGCAGGGGCTGGTTCGGGGGTGGTGGGGTCGGGGGGAGGGTGGAGCACTGGTTTTCGCTGTACGCGGACGATCTGCTCATATACAACTCGGACCCGGTGGAAGGGATGGGGGAAGTTATGCAGATCTTGGGGGAATTTGGCAGGTTCTCGGGGTACAAATTGAACATGGGGAAAAGTGAATTGTTCGTGATCCAGGCAAGGGGGCAGGAGAGGAGACTGAAGGAGCTGCCACTCAGGATGGTAGAGAGGAGCTTTCGCTACCTGGGAATACAGGTGGCTCGGAAATGGGAGGCATTACACAGACCCAACCTAACCCGGCTGGTGGAGCAAATGGAGGGGGACTTTAAAAGATGGGATATGCTCCCGCTATCGCTGGCGGGGAGGGTGCAGACCGTGAAAATGACGGCGCTCCCCAGATTTTTGTTTGTCTTCCAGTGCCTCCCCATCTTCATCCGTACGGCCTTTTTCAAGCGGGTAAACAAGATTATTTTGGGCTTTGTATGGGCGAATAAAACCCCGCGGGTGAAAAAAATGTTGTTGGAGCACAGTGGGGGGAGGCTGGGTTGGCGCTTGTGGTAGTATGTATTGGGGGTCATGTGGGACTGGAAGCCCTAATGTCATTGGCTGACAGATCCCGGGTCCTGGTTGGCCGTTGACCTCATACTCCGCCCTGAAGGCGAAGTATAAGAAGCCGGTGCCTTCCCCCGCATGCCAGTTTACTATCGGGCTGCTGGGGAACAGACACGCTTAATAAAGCCTCATCGACTTCACTCTGTTTGTCTCACGGAGTCTTTGTGCGCCACAATTTATTAAGCGTGCCTAAAAAGGACTATGGAGCTCAGGATCATTCCAGAATGCCTGAGGATCAGCCCCCACGCAGTGAATGCAGCAGCAGCCTTCAAACACTGGCAGACTTGCTTTGAGGCCTACATCACATCGACCACAGGCCGAGTCTCAGATGAACAAAAACTGCAGGTCCTGCACTCGAGGGTGAGCACGGAGATTTTCACCCTCATTGAAGACACCCGCGATTTCCAGACGGCGTTCGCAGCACTGAGAAGTCTCTACGTTCGCCCAGTTAACCAAATCTACGCTCGCTACCAGCTCGCGACGAGACGGCAAGCTCCCGGAGAATCGATGGACGAGTTCTACGCCGCGCTGCTGATTTTGGGACGAGCCTGCAGCTGCCCGTCGGTGAATGCAAACGAACACACGGACATGTTAATGCGCGATGCTTTTGTTGCAGGTATACAATCCTCCCAAATCCGCCAAAGACTTCTAGAAAAAGAGTCACTAGGACTCTCAGAGGCACGGGCCCTGGCAGCCTCGCTGGACGTAGCCGCGCGTAATACCCGTGCCTACGGCCCCGACCGCGCGGCAGGCCATTGGGCCCCGTACGTACCCGCCGCGGCAAACCCCCTACCCCCCCCCCCCCGGACACCCCACAGGCTTGCGCAGTCCAAACGCCGAGTCGCACCGGGGGCGCCCGCTGTTATTTCTGCGGCCAGGCGAAGCACCCCCGACAACGCTGCCCGGCCCGCGCAGCCATCTGCAAAAGCTGCTGGAAAAAGGGCCACTATGCGGTGGTGTGCCGGTCCCGCGTGGTCGCCGCCGTCCCGGGAGAACAGGGAGCCCTACAGGCAGTCTATGCCTCCCAACCCCCCCAGCACGCCATGTGCGACCCCCAGGCGCCGCCATTTTGGGTCCCGACCACCGCGGCCCCGGGAGAACTGGGAGCCCTGCACGCCGCCTACGCTCCCCAAACCCCCTCCCCGCAGCCCATGTATGACCCGCCGCCGGCGCTCCCGATTTGGGTCCCGGCCAACACTCTCCACGGAGAGGAAGGGGTTTTCCGTATCCCGAACGCCACCCTCACCCCCGTCCCGCGCCCCACGCCTGACCCGCCGGCGCCACCTACCTTGACCCCGACCACCGCTGTCCCCGGCGAGGGAGCTCCGCGCGGTGCCAGCGCTCGCGGCCCCACGACTGACCCGCCGACCTGGGCCCTCGCCCCCGTCCCGCGCCCCACGCCTGACCCGCCGGAGCCGCCGACCTGGGCCCTCGCCCCCGTCCCGCGCCCCACGCCTGACCCGCCGACCTGGGCCCTCGCCCCCGTCCCGCGCCCCACGCCTGACCCGCCAACGCCGCCGACCTGGTCCCTCACCCCCGTCCCGCGCCCCACGCCTGACCCGCCGGCAATACAACTCACCTGGACCCCGACCTCCGTCCCCGGCGAGGGACCTCCTCACTGTCCCAGCGCTCGCACTGACCTGCCGGTCCCCAGCGAGGGAGCTCCGCGCGGTCCTAGCGCCCGCGGCCCTGGAGCTCGCACCAAAGGAACTCCGCGCGGTCCTAGCGCCCGCGGCCCGGGAACTCCGCGCGGTCCTAGCGCCCCCCAGACCCCCCAGCACTCAATGTGCGACCCGCAGACGCCGCCATTTTGGGTCCCGACCACCACGAGGGGAGGAGGGGACCCGCCATCTTGGACCGCCCCCGACCTGTACGACGCATGGGGGCGGCCATTTTGTCCACCCCCGACGCCATCTTGTGACCCCTCATCTACGGGCGAGGTATGGGGGCGGCCATTTTATCCATCCCCGACGTCCTCTTGGACGGCAACAACGGACCCCACCCCACTACTACAACCACGGCTCGCTTCGGTTACGCTCGATCAGGCTCGGCCCCGGACTCTCCAGACGACGACGACAACGGTCCTAATTAACGGCCACGAGACGCCATGCCTAGTCGACTCCGGGAGCACGGAAAGTTTTATACATCCCGACACGGTAAGACGCTGTTCCTTAACTACCTACCCCAGCGCACAAAAGATTTGCCTAGCCGCAGGATCCCACTCCGTACAGATCCAGGGATTCTGCATAGTTACCCTAACGGTACAGGGGAGGGAATTCAAAAACTACAAACTTAACGTCCTTCCCCAACTCTGTGCCCCCACCTTGCTGGGCTTAGATTTTCAATGTAACCTACAGAGCCTTACGTTTAAATTCGGCGGCCCCATACCCCCACTCACTATCTGCGGCCTCGCCACCCTCAAGGTGCAACCCCCGTCCTTGTTTGCGAACCTCACCCCGGATTGCAAACCCGTCGCCACTAGGAGCAGACGGTACAGCGCCCAGGACCGGACCTTCATTCGCTCCGAAGTCCAGCGGCTACTAAAGGAGGGCATAATCCAGGCCAGCAATAGTCCCTGGAGAGCGCAGGTGGTAGTAGTGAAGACAGGGGAGAAACAAAGGATGGTCATTGACTATAGCCAGACCATCAACAGGTACACACAACTAGACGCGTACCCTCTCCCCCGCATATCCGACATGGTCAATCGGATTGCCCAGTATAAAGTCTTCTCCACCGTGGACCTCAAGTCCGCCTACCATCAGCTCCCCATCCGCCCAAGTGACCGCAAGTACACAGCCTTCGAGGCAGACGGGCGATTATACCACTTCCTAAGGGTCCCTTTTGGCGTCACAAACGGCGTCTCGGTCTTCCAACGGGAAATGGACCGAATGGTTGATCAACATGGGTTACGGGCCACGTTCCCGTACCTCGACAATGTAACCATCTGCGGCCACGATCAGCAGGACCACGACGCCAACCTCCAAAAATTCCTCCAGACTGCCAAAGCCTTGAACCTCACGTACAATGAGGACAAGTGCGTTTTTAGCACCGATCGGCTAGCCATTCTGGGCTACATAGTGCGCAATGGGATAATAGGCCCCGACCCCGAACGTATGCGCGCACTCATGGAATTTCCCCTCCCGCACTGCCCAAAAGCCCTGAAACGCTGCCTGGGGTTCTTTTCATACTACGCCCAGTGGGTCCCCCAGTACGCAGACAAGGCCCGCCCCCTAATACAGACCACGGCTTTCCCGCTGTCGACAGAGGCTTGCCAGGCTTTCAGCCGCATCAAAGCGGACATCGCAAAGGCCACGATGCGCGCCATCGACGAGTCCCTCCCCTTCCAGGTCGAGAGCGACGCCTCTGACGTAGCTCTCGCGGCTACCCTTAACCAAGCGGGCAGACCCGTGGCCTTTTTCTCCCGAACCCTCCACGCCTCAGAAATCCGCCACTCCTCAGTGGAAAAGGAAGCCCAAGCCATAGTGGAGGCTGTGCGACATTGGAGGCATTACCTGGCCGGCAGGAGATTCACTCTCCTCACTGACCAACGGTCGGTTGCCTTCATGTTCGATAATGCACAGCGGGGCAAGATCAAGAACGACAAGATCTTGCGGTGGAGGATCGAACTCTCCACCTTCAACTATGAGATCTTGTACCGGCCCGGAAAGCTGAACGAGCCGTCTGATGCCCTATCCCGCGGGACATGTGCCAACGCACAAATTGACCGCCTCCAAGCCCTCCATGAGGACCTCTGCCACCCGGGGGTCACTCGGTTTTACCACTTCATCAAGTCCCGCAATCTCCCCTACTCCTTAGAGGAGGTCCGTACAGTCACAAGAGACTGCCACATCTGCGCAGAATGCAAACCGCATTTTTTCAGGCCAGATGGAGCGCACCTGATTAAGGCTTCCCGTCCCTTTGAACGCCTCAGTCTCGATTTCAAAGGGCCCCTCCCCTCCACCGACCGCAACGCGTATTTCCTTAATGTAGTGGACGAATACTCCCGCTTCCCTTTTGCCATTCCCTGCTCCGACATGACCGCGGCCACAGTCATTAAAGCCCTGAACAGCATATTCACACTGTTCGGTTACCCCGCATACGTCCACAGCGACAGGGGGTCCTCTTTCATGAGTGACTAGCTGCGCCAGTTCCTGCTCAGCAAGGGTATAGCTTCAAGCAGGACGACCAGCTACAACCCCCGGGGGAACGGGCAAGTAGAAAGGGAGAACGGCACGGTCTGGAAGGCCGTCCTACTGGCTCTACGGTCCAGGGATCTCCCAGTTTCACGGTGGCAGGAGGTCCTCCCGGACGCTCTCCATTCCATCCGGTCGTTATTATGTACGAGCACGAATCAAACGCCTCACGAGCGTCTCCTTGTCTTCCCTAGGAGGTCCTCCTCTGGAACGTCGCTGCCGACCTGGCTGGCGGCCCCAGGACCCATCCTGCTCCGAAAGCACGTGCGGGCACATAAGGCGGACCCGTTGGTCGAAAGGGTTCACCTGCTCCACGCAAACCCGCAGTATGCCTACGTGGAGTACCCCGACGGCCGACAGGACACGGTCTCCCTGCGGGATCTGGCGCCCGCCGGCACCACGCACACACCCCCGGCACCATCAACCCAACCACCCCCCTTCCTGCCACCGCCGCACCCCGCGACCGCCCCCTTCCCAGGAGGATCAGCCCCCCTCCCCTTTGCACCGACAGCTAAAACCGTGCGGTTCCCGGAGGCGACAACGCTGGTACAAGCACTACCACCACCGCCGGGGCCGAGGCGATCGACACGGACGACCAGACCGCCCGACCGACTCGTGGCGTCGATGTAAAACAAAGATGGACTGTCCAATGAACATTTTGTTTTCATATATCCTCTGTAAATAGTTGTAACAGGACGATACTGTCCAATACGGTCCTACCATGTAACTGTTCTCTCCTCCCAGGACCAGTACTGTAAACCCTTACCACCATACGAAGCATCACCCCGCCGGGTTCATTTTTGACAAGGGGTGAATGTGGTAGTATGTATTGGGGGTCATGTGGGACTGGAAGCCCTAATGTCATTGGCTGACAGATCCCGGGTCCTGGTTGGCCGTTGACCTCATACTCCGCCCTGAAGGCGAAGTATAAGAAGCCGGTGCCTTCCCCCGCATGCCAGTTTACTATCGGGCTGCTGGGGAACAGACACGCTTAATAAAGCCTCATCGACTTCACTCTGTTTGTCTCACGGAGTCTTTGTGCGCCACAGCGCTGCCGAACTTCTGCAACTGCTACTGGGTGGCGAATATAGCGATGATTAGGAAGTGGGTAATGGGGGAGGGGTCGGCATGGGAGCGGATAGAGGCGGCGTCATGCAAAGGCACCAGTTTGGGAGCAATGATAACGGCACCTCTGCCGTTCTCGCCGGCCCGGTACTCCACTACCCCGGTGGTGGTGGCGGCATTGAGGATCTGGGGGCAATGGAGGAGGTATAAGAAGGTGGAGGGTGCGTCAGTCTGGACCCCGATTTGCAACAACCACAGGTTCGCGCCGGGTAGGATAGATGGCGGGTTCCGAAGTTGGCAGAGAGCAGGAATTAGATGGATGGGAGATCTATTCATAGACTGGTGTTTTCCCAGTCTGAAGGCGCTGGAAGATAAGTTCAAGCTGCCGCCGGGGAATGGTTTCAGATATTTACAAGTCTGGGACTTTCTGAGGAAATGTGTTGGCTTTCCCGTTGATCCCGCCACGGACAGGGTAATGTCCCGTACCTGGGTGGGGGAGGAGAAACAGTTGGATATCTATCAGGAGTTGTTGGCGGTGGAGGAGACCCCGGTGGAGGAACTGAAGGGCAGGTGGGAGGAGGAGCTAGGTGGGGTGTTAGAGGCGGGTCTGTGGGCGGATGCCCTAAGCAGGGTTAATTCCTCCTCATCATGTGCTAGCCTCAGTCTAATACAGTTTAAGGTGGTACACCGGCACACATGCTGGCAGCGAGGATGAGCAAGTTTTTCGGGGTGGAAGATAGATGTGCGAGGTGTGCGGGAAGCCCAGCAAACCATATCCATATGTTCTGGGCATGCCCAAAGCTTGGAGGATTCTGGCAGGGGTTTGCCAAGGCAATGTCCAAGGTGCTAGGTACGCGGGTGATGCCGAGTCCAGAGATAGCGATCTTTGAAGTGTCAGAAGACCCGGGAGTTCAGGGAGTGAAAGAGGCCGACGTTTTGGCCTTTGCCTCCCTGGTAGCCCGGAGACGGATCCTTTTAATGTGGAGGGACTCGAAGCCCCCGAGTGTGGAGGTATTGGTCAGTGACATGGCTGGGTTTCTCAAGCTGGAGAAAATAAAGTTTGCCTTGAGAGGGTCAATGCTGGGGTTCTCTCGGAGGTGGCAGCCGCTCGTCAACTTTCTCGGGGAAAATTAAAATGTCAGCAGAAACAGCATTCTGAGGGGGGGGGGGGGGGGTGGTAGGTGCAATAAGGTTAAGGGATGTACAGAAGGGGTTGGGTGGGAAATGTCTAGTTTACCATGTTTATGTTTATGTTATTATTGTTTTGTTTGTTATTGTTATAAAAATTTTGCAAATGCTTCAATAAAAATATATATTTTTAAAACTGGAACATCTCAGCAATCCTCAGCTGGGGTGGGGATAGCAATAGAGACATTTCGGGACTTCTTTGGCCAAAAGCCATGACAATACACTGAAGCTACAACACTTAGATATGCCTTTGAGCAAGCAGACCTTATAAACCCACATAAATTTGTACCTGTAGAAGGAGAGTGGGTTCAGGAACGGAAATTCGAACAAAGACCTGGCTTAAGGCCTAAGTGGAAGTATCTGTCAAGATACATTCAGTAATTAACAAATGAACAGAACAACTATTTACTCATCAACCATATTGCAAGCAATCTCTTAAAACTGTCCCCATAGACAACCTCAAAAGGTGTCCCAAAGGATGCAGCGATGGAGGAACAGTAAAAGGTGCGGTTGTACACTGTCTTCCAGGGCCCAGCTTGGAAAGCAGACATGAAATACAGACAATGTCATCTCCACGCCAAGGCCCTAGGCAGTGCCTCACAAATTGGATTCAGAGGGACCCATGGATGGATAGGTAATACCCATCAGGTTGACACCACAGAATAGGAAACACATCCTGAAAAGGAGCAAAACACGAACATCTTAGACAAGATTCGGATAAAGAAAACAAAATCCTCACACTAGGCCGAGAAAGAAGCTGAAATGTTGTTGCCTCACATCAGCTATGCTTACCCTTATTCTCATAGCATTGCTTCCTATCATGTGGACCATAGTTAGATATGGTGAAAATATCCAAAGTCGGGAGATGGAGGCTTTATTTCAAACCCTCCCTGATTCTGGATCTATTTCTACAATCCGATCGAGAGGGCGTCGTGATCTGACAGCTCAGAATTATGCCATATCAAAGTTGGCTCTGTTCATCAGCCAACACAAGTCGAGCAGGATACCACAATATTGCTAAGACTCTTGAAGTTAAATCAGTTCATAAGGAGAAATATCTAGTTCAAAGGCTCAATGTTACAATATGAAATCTTATGAAAACCCAGCCTTTTAGATGTCAGCTGGTAACACTGGGAGAAATTATGCGTACGCAATAATTTGAACAATTGGGACACTGTTACTTCATTGATTGGGGTATGCGCATGAGCTATCCTCAGACTAATGGTATTGGGAGACATCCCCCATCTATATTGTGATGCTCCCTGTCCCTCACGTCTCGCACCCTCATTAATCCAGACATATTCCTAACAAGGCACTGTCATAATATACACCAGTATATCATGGTGCAGCCACACACACACACTGATGGACATGCAGTGGGACCAATCAGCATACACAACACCGCAGTCAATCACCAGTGAGAGCACACGCACTATAAAGACAGGGGACAGGAGAGTTCCCGCTCTTTCTAGTATCAGCCAGCTCAGAGCACAGAGATCGCAGCCTGCAACACAGACATTCACCATGTGCTGAGTGTATCACCTGGTTAGGACTAGGCAAGGGTCAACAGTTAAAGCTGGTATTGCATTTACCCACAGTTCAAGCGTGTTAATATAGTTAACCTCATAATAAAATAGAATTGCACCACTTCAAGTGTTGGTGACCTGTTTGTGATCCAGAACACTCAACACATCATGATACCAGGATTGGTTGCATACTAGCACTTCTGAGACCCACCTGCAACTAATCAGCATTCCGGCACCCTGAAGTATGGAGAACATCAACCCGCTGCCGCCGCTCCGCATCGCCGGCACCTCAGCGTACAGTGACAACCAGCAAGATGTTCAAGATCCGGGTTCCGCAGCAGCTCCAGTGCCACGGCGATCTCTGCGAAAACTGGCGGGCATTCCGGCCAAAGTTTGAAATCTTCCTGCTGGCAGCCAAACTAGAAGACCTGGCCGATTCTGAAAAAACAGAACTTCTCCTCACCATCGCCGGTGCCAGAGCAGAAGAAATCTTTAAAAAATTCAAGTTCTCCAAGGGGCAAAACAGGAGCGACTTCCAGGCAGTCCTGGACAAATTCGGCAAATACTGTGAGGAAAACACACTTCAACCAGCAAGAAAAGGTAAGAGAAGCGCCAGTACTCACCTCGAGGCCTAAATCTCGGCGCACAGAACAATTGTGGCCGGTGGCCATCTTTGTAAAGGAACTGCACTTGCGCAGTTGCGCGACGCCGTGCATGCGCAATCACAAAAACGGCCATCAGTAAAGGGACCGTGATCTGCGCATGTGCAAACGCCTCCTACGTGCTACATCACGCACGTCATGACGTCAGAGGCCCCGGACCACGCCCATTTAAAGGGGAAATGTCCAAAATCAAAGAAAAAATATTTTAAAGCTGTAAAACAACCTTCCTTCACCTGGAATGACAGCACAATGCCTCAAATTGAACAAGGAAATGACATAAACCTCCAAAGAACCCTGCAACAAGCAGTTACCTACCCCCAAACCGAGTCCGTTTCGACTTCCCGCAGACCAGTGACACTGAGGACCTGAGGGAGCCTTTTCCAGTCGCTGGTATAACAAAGAACAGGCTGTCCCCGAATCAAAACCACTAGCCGCTGTCGGTGCACAGCATTGATCCAGACGACGAGTGGTGTGGCACCCTGACAGTCAACCAGAATTCGTCGCCCACGTCAGAGACTTGACTTATGAGTTTTACGATGTTGGACTCTTTGATCTGTTCTGTTATCCTGTTTCATCGTTCCAGTAGTTTGTATATGATGTTCATTTCGTTGTTGGTGTGACACCCTATTTCTCGGCACCAGGCACCTTCCCGTGTAAATAGATTAGCCTCATGTACATAGTCATGTAAAATCACGCACACACATAGTCAGGTACATTCACTACACAATATTTATTGTCACGCAGGCACATATTCTTTATATAAAAGGGGGGATGTCATAATATACACCAGTATATCATGGTGCAGACACACACACACAAACTGATGGACATGCAGTGGGACCAATCAGCATACACAACACCGCAGCCAATCACCAGTGAGAGCACACGCACTATAAAGACGGGGCGGGAGCGTTCCCGGTCTTTCTAGTATCAGCCAGCTCGGAGCACAGAGCTCCCAGCCTGCAACACAGACATTCACCATGTGCTGAGTGCATCACCTGGTTAGGACTAGGCAAGGGTCAACAGTGAAAGCTGGTATTGCATTTACCCACAGTTCAAGTGTGTTAATATAGTTAACCTTATAATAAAATAGAGTTGCACCACTTCAAGTGTTGGTGACCTGTTTGTGATCCAGAACACCCAACACAATGTGGAATCACTGCGAGTCACCCCACGAGTCAGGTGATTTCTGATCCACTTCTACCCGACAATATGTTCCTGCTAATTTACCACAACATTTTGACTTTGGCATTGTAACAAACCTATGCTCCTACTCCCCATCAATGGAGTATTTCCCTACAATTCAATGATTTTCTGTTCTTCAAAGTTCTACTCTGACTCCTTTAAGAACAGCTGGGGTTATGATGAAATGGAAGAGATTGAACAGAAGCTTCTAAATGACTGTCAAACTAATAATTCTGATTCATCGAATGATAAGTATTGCCTTTATGAATCTTGCCTACCTGGAGATTGGAATGCAAATGGTACAGGACAATTCCGTGCAAAAAATCTTGCCAAGCGCAAGCCATTCATGAGATATGCCAGAAATGTATTACTGAAATACCTCACCCTACACCATTTCTTGCAGAAGTGCCAAGATCAAATACTTTTTGAAGTTTAAATTTACAGATATTTGGATGGGAGGTGATGGATATGACTGACCTATCCACTACCACTAGGTCAGGCATAATGGCATAAAGGTAAACATGGAGGAAGTAACCTTACTTGCATTGAAAAGCTATCCTCCGATGGCACAAACATATTATAAAGACAATCAAGTTCCTAATGCTAGCTCCACTCCTGACACTTTGGAATTGCCTTCCTCAAAGTTTATTCACTTTACTCCTGGGGTAAAGGTGCTGGCGGGCACTTTGTCAAGCGTAAGTTACAGAATGTTTTGGTGTATGCCAACTGAACCCTGTTGATTTATAATCACGTAAAGGCTATCAGATCCTACCTTTCTGATCATTCACCATCATCTGGTGAGAAGTTTGATAATATTTCTCTCCCAACATATCAATTTGATGTTTACAGAGCAGTGGCGCCTCTAATTCATTTTTTAATGGATTTTATCGGATTCAGTAAGCATTATAAACATCGCAATCAATGGTATACTGCAATGAACATACGCTCATTACAGCAGTCTGCTATGCTGCTAGGCAGACTCTGTCTACACTCTGGACCAGTGGAGTAGGCGCCAAGGCTACAGTAGAAAGAAAATCGGGGATTTTCTCAAAGTACAATATTCACTGATCCATGAGTTATCCTCCAGGAACTACTCTTCCCATATGTGGGCATTAGAATCAATAGTCTTACGCAGCTGTTTACACGTCCCTTTTAAAGTTCCAATCTCAGCAAGTTCCTTGGTCATGGTTTACCAATACTCTTCCTGATGGCCTCAAGATTGCCACAACAAAGGGAAAATCCCTTGCTCAACTGACATCCCATGCTAATTCTCAAAATTACTCCCCTTCCAACTGGTGGCAATATTGCTTGGCTGGGTAAATCCCTTAAATGGACCCAGGACATCTACTTACAGTCCCATTGATATTGAAACTGGAGATATATGACAAATAGTAAAGAATGGGGGCTTCCTTATCTGTCATAAGTAGGAAAAATTTCAACACTATGGCAAAGGTATAGATATGGGGGGACGGTTTTGAGCCCACGTTAGCCGCCAGTGAGAACAGCACCAGGGGCAGTACATTTGGCGAGAATCGGAAAACCTTGATGCTGATGGTGGGAGGGGGAGGGAAGCCTTGATGAGCCCCTTATGTGCCCCTGATGCTTGTGGAAGTGGGTCCCCCATGTTCATGGAGATGGGCCCTGGTGGGTTTTCGTTCTGTGTTGATCGGGGTGTTATTTTTAAAGAACGCTCCGATCTATGTGGAGGTGGCCTCGGTGTCTATCAGGCCCCGCCACAGTAACAAGTATAAACCACGCCCACTAAAAAAAACATTTTCCAGAGAGATTCAAAACCTGGACTAAAAACTCAGCTGTGCATCCTGAGATGGGTTTCAGTCAGAGCCTGACGCTCTGTAAAAATATAGGAAAATTCTTCCCATGCTAACTGCCCTGTCACCTCTTACTGCTGACATTTCCCCTTGGGAAATGGATCCTATGCAGCCATTACAGTCTCTGGTGTTCTCACTGTGACCTGGATATAGGTAGATGGATGATAACACTCTTTGAAGATTGTCACCTATTGTGGACACACTGTGATATGTTAAATCCTTTAGATAGAGAAATTCCATTCACTAGACGTCAGTCACATACTTATTTGACTTAGCAAGCTGGGTGCGGTTTTTAACCAGTTGCAGAAGGTAGAGCTAATCTTGACTTTTCCCAATTACTCCATCAAAGAAACTGTTTAAAGAACACACTTGCTGTTCCAAATTGATTTGTCCAATATTGTCCAAGATCCTGATTGGTGTCAGGTGATTGGTCAAGCTGTCATTTTGGCAATGCTAGTGTTAGCTTCTGTCACTAAATCCTCTACTGAATGGATCACGGATACTATTTCAGGAGTGTTTGGAAGTACAATTGGTACCTTTTCGTATATATTCCAGTACAGTATGGCAGCACGGTAGCATTGTGGATAGCACAATTGCTTCACAGCTCCAGGGTCCCAGGTTCGATTCCGGCTTGGGTCACTGGCTGTGCAGCATCCTCCCCGTGTGTGCGTGGGTTTCCTCCGGGTGCTCCGGTTTCCTCCCACAGTCCAAAGATGTGCAGGTTAGGTGGATTGGCCATGCTAAATTGCCCTTGGTGTCCAAAATTGCCCTTAGTGTTGGGTGGGGTTACTGGGTTATGGGGATAGGGTGGCGGTGTTGACCTTGGGTAGGGTGCTCTTTCCAAGAGCCGGTGCAGACTCGATGGTCCGAATGGCCTCCTTCTGCACTGTAAATTCTATGATAATTCTATGAGTACTCCTTGTAACAGGACTTGTGATTTCCATTGTTATTTTCAAATCCTTCTTAAGTGATTTTTTTTTAGAATGGCATCAAATCACAACATTGATTCAACGTGCTGTTCACTTACGACCCGACATTCGAAGATCATCTTTTGTCATTGCATTCTGACTGCACCCTCTGACTCACTAGCCGAGTGCAACTATCGTGTTGTTATTTTCAAGGATAAGGCCTACCACTTCAAGCTTCAGTCAGCTTGCCAGACACTGCGCCTTCTCCTTGATTCATCGGAATTCATCCCTACTTATCATTGCATGGGATATCTGTGCACTGTGTGTGGGAAACACCACTAGTAACACATTGCATGTATTACGGTACCTGCCACTGTATTACAGGTACCACAGTAAATCCCAGCCTGCTGGCTCCTCCCAGCAGGCGGCGTATAAAAGAGTATGCTCTCCTGCACTGCTCCCATTCTGGTTCCAGCTGCAGGAGGCACAACATCTTGTGCAATAAAGCCTCGATTGTTCCACCTTTCTCGTCTTGTGGTAATTGACGGTACATCACTGTGTAACTGTGCTAAGGACTGTGCCGGGTGACTAAATTGCAGACTGCTGCGGGGAATGCTTAGATTATTGTAAATCTCGTTAAATATAAATTGTCTCTTGTACTCTCAAAAACCACAACTGATGCTCCTGGCACTCTTTTGAATACCTAGCGGGCATCATTTACTTTGGATCTCTAATCCATGCTCATATTCACGTTGACCAAAGGGTGTGTCATGATATGCAGACATGCAGATAATGATATACAGAGAGGCACAGACAGGCAGCTAATGAACACAGAGAACAGGACATGACCAATGAGCAGGCCGGACACTCAATGGTGGTATCTCACTATAAAAGGCATGAAGCACTCAAACTCCGCCTCTTTCCACTGATGAACATCTACAGAGTGAGTCAGGGTATATTTACAGTATCACACCTCCAGCACTTGGCTAAGAGCTAGTCTGATACAGTCAGACAGAGTAACCACACTTAGGTTAGCAGAGAGTCGAACTCATAGAGAACTGTGCTAACTGTGCTACTGGTTCAATAAATCAGATTGAACTAACTTCAAGATCTGGAGTATCTTTTGGTTACAGCTGCATCCAATTGCAGCCTGTGTTATCCCAGAGTACATAACTCAACATGCTACCAGGAGACTGCTTAATCTAGGTAGTTTACCTCAGTCCATTCCGTGACGACCAGCGAATGTATCCCGTCACCATGGAGAAGATTCAGGCTCCTCACCAGCTCAGGACCTCTGGGAATCTCAGTGCCAACTGCGGACAATCTAGCAAAAGTTTCTGCTGTACATCGAAGCTTCAGACCTCGTGGGTGCATCTGACGCAAGTAAGATCGCGCTTCTCTCAACAGCGAGTGATCAAGCCATCTACACGTCTCCAACCGGAGCACCCATGCCCGGTTACGGTTTGAAATTGTCAAGCCAGACAGGGCATCCCTATTTGGCGCGCATGCCTGCAAGCAGCTGAACCTCGTGCAGCGGGTTTACACAACGACATCCTCCAATGTGCATCTTCAGGCCGGCATTGACGACATCCTCGCTCAGTATCCGGATGTGTTCAACGGGATGGGCACGCTGCCATATCGATACAAGATTCTGCTACGACCTGATGCCAAGCCAGTGGTCCACGCACCACGCCGGGTCCCGGCTCCGCTGAGGGAGTGCCTGAAGGCACAGCTCAAGGATCTTCAGCAACAGTGCATCATTTCCAAGGTAACCGAACCGACTGACTGGGTCAGCTCGGTGGTATGTGTTAGAAAGCCTTCAGGAGACCTGCGCATCTGCAGTGATCCCAAGGACCTCAATAAGAATATAATGCGTGACCACTACCCCATCCTGAAGTGGGAGGTACTCACCAGTGAGATGGCACACACACGTTTTTTCACCAAGTTAGATGCGTCACATGGATTTTGGCAAATCCAGCTGGATGAGTCCAGCAGAAGGCTCTGCACCTTCAACACACCGTTTGGCAGATACTGCGATAGTTTGGCATTGTCTCGGCATCAGAGATCTTCCATCGCACCATGGAGCAAATGATGGAGGGCATTGAAGGGGTTTGTGTGTATGTGGACGACATCATCATTTGGTCCACAATCCCTGAAGAGCATGTTTCCCGTCTCCAGCAGGTATTCCGCCGTGTCCATGCCAATGGCCTGAAGCTGAACAGGTCCAAATGTTGTTTTGGCAAGTCGACACTCAAGTTCCTAGGTGACCAGAACTCTCAGCAGGGCGTGCGCCCAGACACAGACAAGGTCAAGGCCATTGAAGCCATGAAGGTCCCTGAAGACAAGAAGGCGGTGTTGCGCTTCCTGAGCACGGTCAGTTTTCTGGGCAATTTAATCCCAAACCTGGCCTCACACACCACGGCCCTACGAAACCTGGTGAAAAAGTCCACTGCCTTTGAGTGGAAGGCAGCACATCAGGCAGAGTGGTTGGAGCTGAAAGCCAAGCTCACCTTGCACCCGTCTTGGCATTTTTCGACCCAGACAGGGAGACGAAGATCTCGACAGATGTGAGCCAGGATGCCATCGGTGCGGTGCTGCTTCAACGCGATGACAGTTCATCCTGGGACCGGTAGCCTATGCATCGAGGGCCATGACGCCCACCGAAACAAGGTATGTGAAAATAGAGAAGGAATGCCTGGGTTTTCTCACTGGCATTCTCGAGTTTCACGACTATGTCTACGGCCTGCCGACATTCGAGACGGATCATAGGCCTCTGGTCCACATTATCCACAAGGACCTGAACGACATGACGCCTTGGTTGCAGCGCATCCCACTTAAACTCAGAATGTATGACTTTGACTTAGTGTACACGCCTGGCAAGGAGCTCATCATCGCTGATGCATTGTCCCGCTCCGTCACATTGCCCAGTGAACCACTGGAAATCATCCGGCAGATTGAATCACAGGTGCAGCTGTGTGCTAGCACCCTCCCAGCGTCTGATGAGAAGGCGGTTCGTATCCACGAGGAGACAGCCAAAGACCTCCTCTTGCAGCGTGTCATGCATCACCTTGCCAATGGCTGGCAGAAAGGGCAGTGCCCTCAATTTTACAATGTGAAGGATGACCTGACAGTGATTGATGGTATCCTGCTCAAGCTGGACTGGATTGTCATTCCACTCAGTCTCCAGAACTTCGTGCTCCGCCAAATCCATGAGGGACACCTGGGCGTCGAGAAGTGCAGACGCAGAGCCAGGCAGGCTGTCTACTGGCCTGGGATTAGTCAGGATATCTCGAACATGGTCCTCAACTGTGCGACCTGTCAACGCTTCCAGCCAGGGCAGTGCAGGGAGACGCTCCAGCAGCATGAAATTGAGACCTCCCCGTGTCCAAGGTTGGCATCGACCTCTTTCATGCGAATGGTCGTGACTAAGTGTTGATTATTGACTATTTCTCCAATTACCCTGAAGTCGTGAAGCTCTCAGACCTCACATCTCGGACACTGTCCATTGGCATGTCGCCGGCTCAACTCCGGATGAACAGGGACCTGCGGACGGCACTTCCAGCCATACACTTGCCCAACCTGGATCACCACCCGGTGCTGCAGAAGGTGCAGCAGCTCCTAAACCAGCAAAAGCAGGGCGATGATGCTCTTGCCACCGATTTGCCCATGTTATCCCCGGCAGACACTGTCGGGATCAAAATACCGGATGGTGGCTGGTCTGCTCCAGCTGTTGTTGTTCGACAGGCTGGTATGTTGTACGTATGGCTGATGGTTCTGTTGTGCGATGAAACAGACGGGTACTGCACAAAGTTGACTGCCCGCAGCCGCTTTTTTCTCCGTTTCCGTCCGTTTTGCCACCTCCTGATACCTCGAACTATGAGGCCACCAGTCAGGCTTCCATCCTGCTTGTCAAGGCGCTGTCGTCCCCACCACCACCTCTCCGGCGGTCGACAAAGACCAGATGCAAGCCCCAGAGACTAGACGTATGAACATTTGCTTTGTTTGCAATGTTCTGTTTTCTCACATTAGACAGCTGTCTTCACATGTAAATACGTTCACATATGCCACAGCTTGTAACTATGTTAATATATGCCACCACATGTAATAACGTTCCCATATGGCAACAAAACATAAAAAACAGGGGAGATGTCATGATGTGCAGACATGCAGGTAATGATATATAGACAGGCACAGATAGGCAGCTAATTAACACAGAGAATAGGACATGACCAATGAGCAGGCAGGACACTCAGGGGTGGTATCTCACTATAAAAGGCACGAGGCACTCACACTCCGCCTCTTTCCACTGATGAACATCTATAGTGTGAGTCAGGGTGTATGTACAGTATCACACCTCCAGCACGTGGCTAAGAGCTAGTCTGGTTCAGTCAGACAGAGTAACCACACTTAGGTTAGCAGAGAGTCGAACTCACAGAGAACTGTGCTAACTATGCTACTGGTTCAATAAATCAGATTGAACTAACTTCAAGATCTGGAATATCTTTTGGTTAAAGCTGCATCCAGTTGCAGCCAGTGTTATCCCAGAGTACATAACACGACAAGGAGGATGTAAAGGAATAGGGTCTATAATATATGGGATAGATACAAGCAATTAATTTAAAAATTGCTATTCAGTAAAAGCTACAGCAAGCTGCATTTTCTAAAAGCAACATTGACTAAGCACAAACATGGTTAACTCCCTTCACATCAATGTGACATTGCTGATGAAGATTACACACATCTAGAAGGAACTATCCTAAGGGTCCTGACAATGACAATTTGCACTAAAGTACAGTGTTAGTTTGGATTCGTAAAACCACAATCTGATAAAGAAACTCTGGCCCCAAGTATTCTTGTCTTACTCGATGCAATATGTTGACCAAGCAGTTTGACCAACATGACCATTGTACAGCCCTAATTTTTCAAAAATAAATGCAGAAAAACATTTCTTAGAAATTGAATGGACAATTTAATTATAATAGGAGTGTCTTAACATAGAACATAGAACATAGAAAATACAGCACAGAACAGGCCCTTCGGCCCACGATGTTGTGCCGAACCTTTGTCCTAGATTAATCATAGATTATCATTGAATTTACAGTGCAGAAGGAGGCCATTCGCCCCTTTGAGTCTGCACCGGCTCGTGGAAAGAGCACCCTACCCAAACTCAACACCTCCACCCAACACCAAGGGCAATTTGGACATTAAGGGCAATTTATCATTGGCCAATTCACCTAACCGGCACATCTTTGGACTGTGGGAGGAAACCGGAGCACCCGGAGGAAACCCACGCAGACACGGGGAGGACGTGCAGACTCCGCACAGACAATGACCCAAGCCGGAATCGAACCTGGGACCATGGATCTGTGAAGCAATTGTGCTATCCACAATGCTACCGTGCTGCCCTTAAGAACAAATAAATCTACACTATATCATTTTACCGTAATCCATGTACCTATCCAATAGCTGCTTGAAGGTCCCTAATGTTTCCGACTCAATTACTTCCACAGGCAGTGCATTCCATGCCCCCACTACTCTCTGGGTAAAGAACCTACCTCTGATATCCCTCCTATATCTTCCACCTTTCACCTTAAATTTATGGCCCCTTGTAATGGTTTGTTCCACCCGGGGAAAAAGTCTCTGACTGTCTACTCTATCTATTCCCCTGATCATCTTATAAACCTCTATCAAGTCGCCCCTCATCCTTCTCCGCTCTAATGAGAAAAGGCCGAGCACCCTCAACCTTTCCTCGTAAGACCTACTCTCCATTCCAGGCAACATCCTGGTAAATCTTCTTTGCACCTTTTCCAGAGCTTCCACATCCTTCCTAAAATGAGGCGACCAGAACTGTACACAGTACTCCAAATGTGGCCTTACCAAAGTTTTGTACAGCTGCATCATCACCTCACGGCTCTTAAATTCAATCCCTCTGTTAATGAACGCGAGCACACCATAGGCCTTCTTCACAGCTCTATCCACTTGAGTGGCAACTTTCAAAGATGTATGAACATAGACCCCAAGATCTCTCTGCTCCTCCACATTGCCAAGAACTCTACCGTTAACCCTGTATTCCACATTCATATTTGTCCTTCCAAAATGGACAACCTCACACTTTTCAGGGTTAAACTCCATCTGCCACTTCTCAGCCCAGCTCTGCATCCTATCTATGTCTCTTTGCAGCCGACAACAGCCCTCCTTACTATCCACAACTCCACCAATCTTCGTATCGTCTGCAAATTTACTGACCCACCCTTCAACTCCCTCATCCAAGTCATTAATGAAAATCACAAACAGCAGAGGACCCAGAACTGATCCCTGCGGTACCCCACTGGTAACTGGGATCCAGGCTGAATATTTGCCATCCACCACCACTCTCTGACTTCTATCGGTTAGCCAGTTCGTTATCCAACTGGCCAAATTTCCCACTATCCCATGCCTCCTTACTTTCTGCATAAGCCTACCATGGGGAACTTTATCAAATGCCTTACTAAAATCCATGTACACTACATCCACTGCTTTACCTTCATCCACATGCTTGGTCACCTCCTCAAAGAATTCAATAAGACTTGTAAGGCAAGACCTACCCCTCACAAATCCGTGCTGACTATCCCTAATCAAGCAGTGTCTTTCCAGATGCTCAGAAATCCTATCCTTCAGTACCCTTTCCATTACTTTGCCTACCACCAAAGTAAGACTAACTGGCCTGTAATTCCCAGGGTTATCCCTAGTTCCTTTTTTGAACAGGGGCACGACATTCGCCACTCTCCAATCCCCTGGTACCACCCCTGTTGACAGTGAGGACAAAAAGATAATTGCCAACGGCTCTGCAATTTCATCTCTTGCTTCCCATAGAATCCTTGGATATATCCCGTCAGGCCCGGGGGACTTGTCTATCCTCAAGTTTTTCAAAATGCCCAACACATCTTCCTTCCTAACAAGTATTTCCTCGAGCTTACCAATCTGTTTCACACTGTCCTCTCCAACAATATCGCCCCTCTCATTTGTAAATACAGAAGAAAAGTACTCGTTCAAGACCTCTCCTATCTCTTCAGACTCAATACACAATCTCCCGCTACTGTCCTTGATCGGACCTACCCTCCCTCTAGTCATTCTCATATTTCTCACATATGTGTAAAAGGCCTTGGGGTTTTCCTTGATCCTACCCGCCAAAGATTGTTCATGCCCTCTCTTAGCTCTCCTAATCCCTTTCTTCATTTCCCTCCTGGCTATCTTGTATCCCTCCAATGCCCTCTCTGAACCTTGTTTCCTCAGCCTTACATAAGTCACCTTTTTCCTCTTAACAAGACATTCAACCTCTCTTGTCAACCATGGTTCCCTCACTCGACCATCTCTTCCCTGCCTGACAGGGACATACATATCAAGGACACGTAGCACCTGTTCCTTGAACAAGTTCCACATTTCACTTGTGTCCTTCCCTGCCAGCCTATGTTCCCAACTTATGCACTTTAATTCTTGTCTGACAACATCGTATTTACCCTTCCCCCAATTGTAAACCTTGCCCTGTTGCACGTACCTATCCCTCTCCATTACTAAAGTGAAAGTCACAGAATTGTGGTCACTATTTCCAAAATGCTCCCCCACTAACAAATCTATCACTTGCCCTGGTTCATTACCCAGTACTAAATCCAATATTGCCCCTCTGGTCGGACAATCTACATACTGTGTTAGAAAAGCTTCCTGGACACACTGCACAAACACCACCCCATCCAAACTATTTGATCTAAAGAGTTTCCACTCAATATTTGGGAAGTTAAAGTCGCCCATGACTACTACCCTATGACTTCTGCACCTTTCCAAAATCTGTTTCCCAATCTGTTCCTCCACATCTCTGTTACTATTGGGGTGCCTATAGAAAACTCCTAACAAGGTGACTGCTCCTTTCCTATTTCTGACTTCAACCCATACTACCTCAATAGGGTGATACTCCTCGAACTGCCTTTCTGCAGCTGTTATACTATCTCTAATTAATAATGCCACCCCCCCACCTCTTTTACCACACTCCCTAATCTTATTGAAACATCTATAACCAGGGACCTCCAACAACCATTTCTGCCCCTCTTCTATCCAAGTTTCCGTAATGGCCACCACATCGTAGTCCCAAGTACCGATCCATGCCTTAAGTTCACCCACCTTATTCCTGATGCTTCTTGCGTTGAAGTATACACACTTCAACCCATCTCCGTGCCTGCAAGTACTCTCCTTTGTCAGTGTTCCCTTCCCCACTGCCTCATTACATGCTTTGGCGTCCTGAATATCGGCTACCTTAGTTGCTGGACTACAAATCCGGTTCACATTCCCCTGCCAAATTAGTTTAAACCCTCCCGAAGAGTGCTAGAAAACCTCCCTCCAAGGATATTGGTGCCCCTCTGGTTCAGATGCAACCCGTCCTGCTTGTACAGGTCCCACCTTCCCCAGAATGCGCTCCAATTATCCAAATACCTGAAGCCCTCCCTCCTACACCATTCCTGCAGCCACGTGTTCAACTGCACTCTCTCCCTATTCCTAGCCTCGCTACCACGTGGCACCGGCAACAAACCAGAGATGACAACTCTGTCTGTCCTGGCTTTCAACTTCCTGCCTAACACCCTCAACTTGTTTATTACCTCCACTCCCCTTTTCCTACCTATGTCGTTGGTACCAATGTGCACCACGACTTCTGGCTGCTCACCCTCCCCCTTAAGTATCCTGAAGACACGATCCGAGACATCCCTGGCCCTGGCACCCGGGAGGCAGCATACCTTCCGGGAGTCTCGCTCGCGACCACAGAATCTCCTATCTATTCCCCTAACAATTGAATCTCCTACAACTATTGCTTTTTCTATTCTCCCCCCTTCCCTTCTGAGCCCCAGAGCCAGACTCAGTGCCAGAGACCTGGCCGCTAGGGCCTTCCCCCGGTAGGTCATCCCCCCCAACAGCATCCAAAACGGTATACTTGTTTTGAAGGGGAACGGCCACGAGGGATCCCTGCACTGTCTGCCTGTTTGTTTTTTTCCCCCTGACTGTAACCCAGCTATTCTTGTCCTGTACCTTGGGTGTGGTTACCTCCCTGTAACTCTTCTCAATCACCCCCTCTGCCTCCCGGATGATCCGAAGTTCATCCAGCTTCAGCTCCAGTTCCCTAACACGGTCTTTGAGGAGCTGAAGTTGGGTGCACATCCCGCAGGTATAGTCAGTGAGGACACCGGTGGTATCCCTCACCACCCACATCCTACAGGAGGAGCATGTAACTGGCCTAGCCTCCATCCCCTCTTACCTTACAGAATATAGCTGCCGTGTGGACTAACTAGATCTCCGCCCTCCGACTCTGCTCCCAGTCAGCTACACTTCCTGTAAACTCCTGGCTCTCTTCGCATTCTTTGCGGAAATGTCGGAAACAAAATGAAAGGAGCACCTTACTCCCTCCTCACCTAACTCCCTCGGTCACCAAACTCTCACTATTGCACTCAAAAAGCACCAAATTCAGCACTCCCTCAGTCACCAAACTCTCACTATAGCACTCAAATGCACCAAATTCAGCACTCCCTCAGTCACCAAACTCTCACTATAGCACTCAAATGCACCAAATTCAGCACTCCCTCAGTCACCAAACTCTCACTATAGCACTCAAATGCACCAAATTCAGCACTCCCTCAGTCACCAAACTCTCACTATAGCACTCAAATGCACCAAATTCAGCACTCAGTGCAAACAAAGTCTGCACTGTAGGGGATCACTTTTATACTGTGAATCTAGCCTCTGAAAACTGGCCTAATCCAATTAACTAATTAACAAGCTCCAGCTGCAAGTGCCTACAAGTAGAAGCCTGTTTAAAGCTGATTGAAAATTCACCTTCTTCTAAACCAAACAGCAACTTTTAAGTTAATTAACTAAATAAAAGAAAGACTAAACTTTAGATAAAAATGAAGCCTTATACTCCCTCGGTCACCAAACTCTTACTATAGCACTCAAAAAGCACCAAATTCAGCACTCTTCTCACCTAATATGGGATACTGGATAGGGGATGGCCTATTAGTGAGTGAATGACCGCCTTCCATAAGACCATAAGAAATAGGAAAAGGAATAGGCCATTCAGCCCCTCAAGCCAGCCCCATCATTCAATAGAATCATGGCTGATCCAATCTACCTTTTAATTATACAACACCAAAAATTCATCATAAATATCTCCATTTAATTTGAAAGATCAAACTTCATTAAGGGAGAGTTTGGTAGTGGCCACCTCCACGTGAGATCAATTTTAAAACTAACGGGTCTCACACTCTCAGGATCAATGCAATATACTTTCATTTTGATGGATATCCGGCTTCTCTTTTTAAAGCCATTTATTTGTAATAAGTTAAAGTTGATGTTTGGGATTCTCATAGAAATGAAAGTGAGTTATCTTTTCGGAATATTATGTAAGTGTAATAATTTATACTCTTTGTATAATCACCAAGTTTCATTCTTTTCATTAAATTAAATTCATGAGTTCACATTAAACTTAAATTGTCCCAACTAACCTTCTGTATCAAACACTCAGTGAAGCCAACTCCTATTCCCTTTAGTGGGGGAATGATTTCTGAAGAGTTCTCACCCAGACCCTTCAAATATCTGGGAAATTACAATCTGGCGAAAAAAACAATTGGATTTTAAACTATTGAGAGGAAGGTAACACCCTGGGCTGACTTCCTTCCTTTGGATGGAGAGATATTGGATTCTATGAATCGGAATCACGTGTCCTGGACTCTAATTCTCTCTGGCTGAAGTTGAAAATTAGTTTAGCGATATGCCCAATCCTATTGGCTTCACGAAGTAGGAGTTATGGTTATAAAAACACCACAAGGGCGGCATGTGGGGCAGTGGTTAGCACTGGGACTGTGGCGCTGAGGACCCGGGTTTGAATCCCGGCCCTGGGTCACTGTCCGTGTGGAGTTTGCACATTCTCCCCATGTCTGTGTGGGTTTCACCCCCACAACCCAAAGATGTGCAGGTTAAGTGAATTGGCCACGCTAAAATTGACCCTTAATTGGAAAAAAAATAATTGGGTACTCTAAATTTAAAAAAAATAAAATAAAATAAAAACACCACAACGCCACTGTTCCATCTACCTTTGTCCTGTCCACTTTACCCCTAGGATTTGGTAATCCTTCACAGTGCTATTCCCCAATGCTCTGTGTCTGCTCGTTCATAGTTAAACAACATTTTATTTATCTATTTAACTTGAGTTGGTGGTCAGTGTCGTTGCAATAATTATTTTGTTCTAATTTCCACATTGCTTTAGCTGTATATATTCATCCACAGCTGCTGTTATATCAAACCTTGCTCAAAATGCTTTTCCTCTGTCTCGTTTGACAGGGGGGCTATCACTAAACTCTTCATTTTACGCCTATATCAAAATCGGACCTGAGCTTTCATCATGACAATATTCTTCTCTTCACCTTGAGCACAGATTTTGCTGCTTCCTGTTGTTAATGATAACAGGTTTTCTTTATCTATCATTATCCCTCTTGTTGCTATCAAATCCATTTTAGATGATGCTGTTTTCAAGTTTGGAGGCAACAGCTTCGTCTGCAGCTGACTGAATGGTAGTTTCATGCTTGTTTCTTTCTATCCGCGCAGATGTGCCAGTCCCATTGTTGCTGGAGAGACCAGCCAGATCAAGCATCAAGATAACCACCAGAGGGGCTCAAGAAACATCACAGTCACCTTCACCACAGGAGCGATCAATGCAGCTAGTTACCTCAGAACAAGCAGTTGTAGCACAGCTGGTGGAAGAAACAGTTTCTAGACCATCCACAAGGCTACGTAGGTGTCATCAGATGCAAGTTGTAGTGCCACATGACCTGCTTGATCTGAATATTCAGGCTCTGTTCTTGGGGCTGCAAGAGGCTAAGAATGCAATTAGTGGGGATCTACAAGCTGCCATGGCCGATCTTGAAGCACATATGCATGCTAATTTTACTGATGTGCATGGAGCTGAGCAGATTAACATGGCAAAGCTGCAAGCCTCAGAGCAGTATGATACAATGGACATGCAAGCTTCCATGTTTGCAGACTTGCAGGATGCCTTGCAAGATGGAATGGCAGACCAAATGAGCGCTCTGAAGGTTGGCCTCACTGAGATCCAGAATTCTCTTGAGATAGATATGTCCAGTATATGGGGTGCTATTTATGTTGGCCTCAAACAAGTAGATACAAACCTGCAACAGATGCACATAACAATGCTGAGAGGTTTGAGTCAAATTAGTGAAGATATTAGTTCTTTGGTCACCCTTGTCACTGAAGAGGTATTGGATCAAGCTTGCCCCTGCAGTCCGTTCATTACAGAAACTAACCTGATCCAATCAAAAATGGGAAATTCAGCAGCTAATGGCACAGTAATTCCTACTCCAATAAACACTTCCTTTGCTCCAGAAGATCTGGATTCAGATAATCCCTCCACTAGCAGTGCCACTTTCAGCACCATACCAAGGGGGATAATCAGTTTTGCAGAGAAGTAATAAAAGGTCAACATGTGATAAAAAGAATTACAAATTCTGGTTCATTTTCCTATCAAACATATGCCAGCATATTAAAATTTATTTCTCAAATTGTCCTTTTTCTCGTGCTGTGGTTTTATTGTGGTAAGATTTTGTGTTCAGTATTGAGGCACATCCAAATATGAGCAGTTCCGTGATATCTATCATTAAAAATTAGCTCAGGGCTAGCTTATTACATGCATCTATCCTGGCGAATGAAACGATGCTGTAAGATAGCGTATTTACATGTTATGTTTTTTTCTTAAGGGTCTATTGTCACCTGGCACCAAGGAAAGAACTCAGGATTTTTCATTTTGGTGGAAATATAACAATAAATTGAAATGGTGACCTGCACACCACTAATCATAGTTTAAATCAGTCCAATTTGCATCATTTGGAAAGTTCTTGATGGGTTTCCTGCCTGTTCTCTGGCGTACACTTCCAGCAGTGAAGGAAAATAGCCGTTGGTGAGGGGCCAGCTATCTGAACTCTTTTCAAATATCTGTCGTTAAATTTTCACAGTCAAATTAGGTTTACGCAATTCAGTGTCCCACAGCTACCAGCGGGGAGGGACTGTGCAAAATTAAAAGTAATACTGGATGAGCCATCATTGACAAAATGTGATCTATAATATCTCTCCATACGACATGCAGCTATTGGGCAATAATTCCCAGAAATAATAGTAACCAGCTCTTAGCCATGACCCTCCCATAATCAAGGAGAAAGGGAATAACAGCTTGGAGATCCAGAACCTGACGGCAATCTTGACCTAAGTCAGCACTTTTTTGCTAAACTTAAATATCGAAATTATCACCACTCAGCATATTCGGTTGAATGTTGCCTTTTTTCCCAGTTTTCAGGCATATATTGGGTGGCATGGTTAGCACTGCTGCCTCACAATACCAGGGACCCGGGTTCAATTCCAACCTTGGGTGACTGCGTGGAGTTTGTATATTCTCCCCATACCCGCATGGATTTCCTCCAGGTACCTCAGTTTCCTCCCACAGTCCAAAGATGTGCTGATTAGGTGGATTAGCAATGCTAAACCGGCCCCTTGGTGTCCTAAGATGTGCGGGTTAGGTGGTGTTACGGAGAGAGGGCGAGGGAGTGGGCATGGGTTGCTCTTTCAGAGGGTAGGTGCAGACTCGAAGGGCTAAATGACCTTCTGCACTGGAGGGATTCTATGCATATCGTATTCAGAAAATTATCAGTGCTGTTGCAATATAGATGCTGCAACCAGAGTAAAGTCTCCTTTTGCGAACAGGTGGTATTTAAACCCAGTTCAGATATGCAATAATATTCAGTGACAACACTGGAAATAGTGCTGGAAAAATACGAACTGAAATGTTTCCATATTTTCTTCTTCTTCTTGGTTCCTTATTGTTAGTGACTTTTACTAGAACGTCCATTAGCTTCAATCAAAAAATATGAAAGAGATAACCACACAAATAAATTCTTCCAGACAATATATCTTGTGTGATAAATGTGCCATACAAGTCTTTCTTTTCAACCATAAATTCTTGACTTTGTGCCATTTTCATTTGTCATTTGTTTTAAGGAAGAGCTACGTATACTAAAGAGCTCATCGTGATCTACTTCTAAAGGAAATAAACAATATTTTTTATTCACCCAACGGATAGTGGGGGGGTCTAGCACTCAATGCCTGAAAGGATAGTAGAGGGAGAAACCCTCAACACATTTACAAAATGCCTGGATACGCACCTGTAGTGTCGTACCTGCAGGCTTATGGACCAAATGTTGGATAGTGGGATTCGGCTGGAGGGCTCGTTTTTCAGCCAGTGCAGACATGATGGGCCAAGTGGCCTCTTTCTGTGCCACAAACTTTCTATGAGAGTAGGAAATGCTGTTGAACTTACCGGACAAACCTTCCTTCTCTTTCATTTAGAAACTGATAGTTCAGAAATGACATTGCTCTGTGTATTGTGTCTGTTGTGCATGTGGTTGCCTAGTGTCCATTAGAATCGCCGTTTGTTATATATTATTTTTATACCAAATAGTCCCACATCATACAAGTGAATAAATGTACAATGTCATGGCTGTGGAATGATGATGACGAAATTAGTCAGTGCCTGGCTTCAAATGCAAAACCAGAAATGCAGCGTCATTACATGTCTGAATTGGGAGGTTTAAGGCTGATTCAAAAGTTGGCGTCAAGCCTGAATAATATAAATGGGTGAGTGGACAACACCATTGGGCCTCCACAGGCAGCTTGCCTGTTTGAATAAATCTCCATCGGCGGGTCCTCCATTTCACCGGCAGCGCACTCACACCCACGGATTTCCCGACGGCATGGGGGTGCCCACAATGAGAAACCCCATTGGCGGCTGCCGGAACAGAGGATCCCGCTGCCAGCGGGGTAGAGAATTCCGCCCCAATTTTTAAGTTCCAGGAAATGAATGGGGGTGCAAAGCAAGGGGTGGAAGGTCAGTCAAGGTAGTGTGGAGTTGAGGGAGGATTGTTTCTCCACAGCAACGTTTGTAAAATATGTTTTTCTCAACAACTTATTGTTAGCCACAGTAGCCACTGAAGAATCCAGAGCAGGGAAGGCCTAATAATGTTTCACTTTAAGTGGCCACAAGTCCGCTAGTTCTGAAAATAGTTTTACAGGTCCAACTGGGTCCAATTTCTACTCCATGTTCTTAAATTTCAAATCCAAAGTACTCTTCCTCTATATTAATGTTTTTTTCTGCAGACCACACCATTGCTCTTGGAGCATTGCGTGCTGAGTCTATTCATGTAAAGGGTTTGACTTGTAGCTATGCAGATAATGCCCAAACTCACATCAGGTATTAAGAAAAATAGCTTGGATTATGTAGTTCTTTTCATGTCCTCATATACCAAAATACGTCACTACCAAAGAATTGTTCAGTCACCTGTATTAGTTGAAAATTAGTCAGTTAGTTTACACAGTGATTTTTAACAAATCGCAAAATGAGATAAATAATCATTTAATATTTGTTAGAGGATATATATTGAACATGATAGAAGGAAAATTTCTTCTCTTTGAAATAATATGGAATCTTTTAGACCAACCTGAATAGGCTGGCAGACCTAAGTTTCAAATCTAATCAGAAAGGCACCTGTTCAACAAGACACAGCTCCCAATATATCACGGAACTACCAGCCTTAAGTTGCATTCTCACACCCTAAATCTGATCTTGAGCTCACAGTTCGGCAATCCTGAAAGCAGGACTTGGAGCTGGAAGTCACGGGAGGGGGTGATAGAAAAGAAATGTTAATCCTTTGTTGTGTCACTCAGCCTTTCCTCCTCGTGCAGGACTGACCTTTATCAATTGACTGAATGTGACAAAAAAACGCATGACAAGACCAATCCATTGGAACTCTTTTAAGAAGCCACAACAAATTCTTCCTCAGACTTCAAGTTTTGCTTCTTGAAATCATTGTACCTACATCTAAAATCTGTAACAAAATTACACATGTGAATCAGCAGGTTTCAGAAACAAACCTTGCACACATGTATGTTGGAGCCAAGTGTATTATTACCATGTATGTTGATAGGTTTCCTAACAGCAAAGGCATATAAACTTATCTAACTTCAATGATTAAAATTGTTGTGTTTTAAATGCAATTTTAAGATTTGTAGAAAAATTAGATTCCTGTATCAATAGTCTGTTTAAAGATGTTTATATGAACCTTTTAAAAATCTTTTTATGAAAGCTGCATCACAAGAAATAATGCATGAGAAGTTTCGATTAGATGACTTTGATGAAGAGGATAATTTAGCAGAAAACTTGTAAGTACAAAATAAAGATGATTGTAAAAATTGTTTAATTACTGGCAAACAGCAATTCACAATCCAAGCTCTTAATTTTTAAATAACTCAAAGCAAAGAATAAAGGATAGTATTAATACAGTTTCAATCCGCTAGATCCTTGTTCAATAAAGGCTAGTTGATGTGATTTTTATTTTTGTCTTGGGAGTTCTAAACAAGGATAGGACTGAAGAAGTCCTTGTCTATGTTTGTGACGAACATAATGAATAAGAAACTTTCAACATTGAGCAGACAATTAATTACAACTCTGATTGAGTTAAAGTTGTATTGTCTTCGATTCCAAAGCATTATTTCCATTTGCCTCATGGTTGGGAACATCCTTAATATCAATTCTGGAATCTGGACAGATTGCCAGCAAGGTTGGCATTTATTCCACATTCTTGGTGGTCCTGAGGAGGTGGCAGTGGGCTTCTTTCTGGAACCACTGCACACTTTGTGGTGAATCTGCTCCCACAATGCCGGAAAATAAGGAGTTCATGATTTTGAGCCAGTGACAATGTAGAAATGGTGATATAGATTCAGGTCAGAATGCTGTGTGACTTGAAGAGCAACTTACAGGAGCTGCTATTCCCAGGTATCTGCTGCTCTTGTTCCTCTGTGTGGTGGAAATCATAGGTTTGGGAGGTATCGTCTTAAAAACATACTGCAGCCACAATTTGTCAGTGGTGGATGACCTGGGCATTTAGACTGGTGGAGAGATGCCATTCAAATGTATTGCTTATCCTGGGTAGTGTTGGGCTTCTCCTAGGTAGCCCATCAATGTTATATCCATCAATGCAAGTGAAAAGTATTCCATAATTGTGTCTTGTAGGTGCAATGTTTGGAGAGATGAGGGGTTGTGCCACTTGATTCAAAATGAGAAACTTACCTGTTAAGAAAATGTGTTAATGTAACTAGGATCTCATCGTAGACGTAAGCTAGTGAATGTGCACTTTGTGACTATAGATCTTCACCTTAGGAGTCCTGGCAGTCTCAAAACAGAATCCAGGTGGAATGATAAAGGACAGTGGTGTGAATATGCTGAATATGTATTGCAATAGGAAACCAAAGAAATAATGCGAACAAATGTCATCTTATTTTGTACAAGTAATGCACTCATTTGCACACTTGCTTAAATTATTTAGGCTGGTTTATTTCTGAGCTGAAATTTTGTCCAATTTTATAACAGTAATTGCAGCTGGGGCAAAGATGTGTTATAATCAATTCCTACCCCATTTCCCATTATCATTCCTAGTGGACAATGAAATAAACTGTCCCTAAATGGGCAGACTCATTCAGCTGAGGCAATAATAGTGACGATGATACAGTGCATTCTATTTTATATTACGACATCAATTTCCCAATCATGTTGTTTTACCATACAAAATACATTCTTTGGGTTGCTAGGTACCAGGGAAGAGGCAGAGGTGAATTTAATGAACTCAGCAGATACTTTTAAAGGATTTATTAAAAATCTTGATTTGAATTTTTTTGTTTTTGCCCTTGGTAACTGCTTTAACACCTACAAAAATGTATTTTTTCCAGGCCTACCATTTTCCAAACTCCTCCCCATTGCACTGATGATACAGTGGGTTTCTCATTGGGAATTCCCTTTGTTTTAGTTTTCATTTGGAGGGAAATGTGAGATACAGGTGCACAACACACACACACTGGTAACCCATTGCTACAGTATACAATTCAAGGTGCTTTGACTTTCAGTGATCCAGAAGCAGTGCTTGTGGAGGCAGCAGTTTACAATAAAAGTCATGACCACATGGTGCAACCCAACCTCCTTCACCACAGTGCACCTCACTGCCACTGGCTGTGAAGTTCAGCACTGCCCTGAATAGTGACAGGTCATAAGACCATAAGACATAGGAGCAGAAGTAGGCCACTAGGCCCATCGACTCCGATCCGCCATTCAATGAGATCATGACTGATCTGATATAATTCTCAATTCCACTTGCCGGTCTTATTCCCATAACTTTGGATTTCCTTACTGATTAAAAATCTGTCTATCTCAACCTTGGTCATACTTAATGACCTAACCTCAACAGCTGTCTGCAGTAAAAACGTTCACAGATTCTTCTGAGATGAGAAATTCCTCCTCATCTCTGTCTTACTCTTTGATTATGCCCTCTGGGCCTAGACTCTCCCACAAGAGGGAACATCCTCTCAGCAGTTACCCTGTTAAGTCTTCTGAGAATCTTCTATGTCTCAATAAGTTGTGTCTCATTCTTCTAAACTCCAATAAGTACAGGACCAATCTACTCAACCTCTCCCCGTAAGAAAATCCCTCTATACCCGGGATCAACCTAGTGAACCTTCCCTGGATTGACTCCAATGCCAGTATATCTTTGCATAGATGCATTAATCAAGGGAGGAATTTAATGTCACCCACTGTGGTGAGTTTGGTTTAGTGAGGTGCCCATCGCCTAGTTTAAATTCTGCCCCAAATCATTGTTACATGCTTCAGTAACTCAGTTTGCACATTTTCCCATGCATAATCAGCAATAACATGCCAGGGCACAGCAGGCATTTTCAGGGTTAAACTGTATCCACATACCCCCCTAATCAAATATGTCATGTTCCTATAGCAATGTAAGTCCTTGAGTTTATTTGCTGTATAAGACACAAGGCACCAATCGCTCATAAGAAATTGGGTTAACACATTGTAGGTGGTTTTATTAAGACCAGGCACATGAGAACAATCTTATATTGTAAATCATGAGTCACAAAAGGCTAGTATACAGGGTAGCAACTAATTAGGAAAACTAATAAAATATTATTGTTCATTGTGACAGAATTGATTACAAAAATAGGCAGCTTATGCATCAGTTATACAGGGTACTGGTGAGGCCACATCAGGAGCATTGTGTACAGTATTGGTCTCATTATTCAAGGAAGATGTAAATGCATTACAAACAGTTCAGGGAAGGTTTACAAGACTAACACAAAGAATGGGCAGATTGTCTTATAAGGCAAGGTTGGTGATGTTAGGTTTGTATCCACTAGAATTTATAGAAGAGTAACAGGCAACTTAATTGAAATCTTTAAGATCCTGAGGGGTATTGGCAGGGTGCATGTGAAGAGGATGTTTCCTCTTGTCAGAGAGTCTAGAATTAGGGGTCACTGTTTAAAAATAAGGGGCTCCATTCGCCAGCGGCGTGAATGGCCCATAAATTCCAGCCATGCTGAACCCAAGCTGACCTATCTCCTCAGATTCTCTTCTTCCCCAGGATGTGCAGTGCTTCCTCCACATGAAGAGCTGGAGGTGGCACACAGAAAGATTCTGGTGTCAACCATCAGCCTACAATGGATGTTATGAAAGGGGCTTACAACAATTAATTGAATTCCGTATAAGACTTTTGATAGGATGAGGTAAGGATGTAAATGAAGGAAATTTCAAGGTGAAAGCCAGCGCTCTAAATGATATCTCACGATTTCAGAGTCATTGATTAAAAACATTTAAGTTGTTAAACTTAGCTGTATTGGTAGTATTGGCACTGATGGCTCTGGCTACCCCCTATTTACCTGCTGTAGCTTTCCTTGTGGACTTTGCTCTATTTTAGTGAGCCCTTACTACTGAGCAACTCCTGCCGGGGCAATATTTTAACATTATTATCTGTGCCTTACATTTTCAGATGATGAAACACTTTTGGCTCATGCAAAACGAGGTTTGGGGTGTGAGTTTGTTAAACTGTTGTATGTCTTTATAAGCTGCACAAATCATATTAGTTCCCATTCCTAAAACAGTCATCTCCCAGTGCCAATACCAGGACCTTGCATTCATTCTGCAAATGTCATTGATTATAGATATAATGGGTTCATATCATGGCCAAGACTCATATCATTGGGCAGCTAAAAGCCCCACTACATTGCTGATGAAGATTACACAGAAAAACAGTAAAACCAGGCTTTGTGACTAACACTATTTAATCGCCGGCATCTCCACATCATGACTATTTAATCAATCATTGCAAAAACAAATATCATCTGAATCTATGTGAAGCACAAAGAAAAGGTTAACTATGTTGAATTTCTTTCCAAAAATCAAAAAGGTTCAATTAGTTTGTCGCCTGTTAAAGGCAGTTCTCATTAAAGCTAGCAAAATGCTTACATAATTAATTACATAATGCAATCATTATTCACATCCTTTATATTAATTGCAAATTGTTTTTATTTTTAACCACAGGAGAGGTGAAGACAGTGAATCAACCATCTCCACGACAGATAACATTTTGTATTATACAGGTATTCTTGAAAAGCTGAATAGTTCTGTTTTCCATTTGGGTCCCCAATGGGTCCTCAAGTTACAAATGCATATCCCAAAGAGAAATGTAAATTATAGTTTAATTAAGTTCTGATGGGTTCACAGCAACAAGGTTCCCCCTCGTGGGAGGGTACTACTCACACTTGTGGCTGAGTGTAGGCAATCAACACTCTGAGATGCCAAATCCTATGAGGTGAGTGTGAGACATAACGGGCAAAATTCTCCGTTATCGGCGGAAAGTCCGCCGATCGGCGCAAAAAACGGCGCAAATCCGACTTGCGTCACGTCGGAAAAATGGGTCGATAGTCTCCGGCCAGAAATGGGCTAGCAGCGACGTAACGGGATCTGCGCTTGCGCAGTGGTTCACGCCGTGCAGCGTCATACGCGCTGCACGGCGTGACGGCTCATAAGGCCGCGCTGCTCCCCCCCACCCGACCGGAACACCCGACCGCAACACCCGACTGGATGGCTGGCCGTCGCTCAGCCCCGAGGTTCGAGTCATGCGATGTGGAGGTGCTCCTGGACGCGGTGGAGTAGAGGAGGGACGCCCTGTATCCCGGGCACGGCCGCAGAGTTGCCCACGCCACAGCCGGCGTCTGTGGAGGGAAGTGGCAGAGGCCGTCACCGCTGTGGCCCTGACACCACGGACAGGCACCCAGTGCCACAAGAAGGTGAACGACCTCATCAGAGCAGGCAGGGTGAGCCTCCCCCATATCCCTCAGATCCCCCCTCTTCCATATCCCCCCTCCCCCATATCCCCCCTCCCCCATAACCCCCCTCCCCCATATCCCCCATATCCCCACTCCCCCATATCCCCCCTCCCCATATCCCCCCTCCCCCATATCCCCCCTCCCCCATATCCCCCATATCCCCCCTCCCCATATCCCCCTCCCCATATCCCCCTCCCCCATATCCCCGCTCTCCATATCCCCCCTCCCCCATATCCCCCCTCCCCCATATCCCCCCTCCCCATATCCCCCATATCCCCCCTCCCCATATCCCCCCTCCCCCATATCCCCCCCTCCCCCATATCCCCCATAACCCCCCTCCCCCATATGCCCCCCTCCCCCATATGCCCCCCTCCCCCATATCCCCCCTCACCCATATCCCCCCTCACCCATATCCCCCATATCCCCCCTCCCCCATATCCCCCCTCCCCCATATCCCCCCTCCCCCATATCCCCCCTCCCCATATCCCCCCTCCCCCATATCCCCTATATCACCCCCTCCCCATATCCCCCCTCCCCCATATCCCCCCTCCCCCATATCCCCCATATCCCCCCTCCCCATATCCCCCTACCCCATATCCCCCCTCCCCATATCCCCCGCTCCCCATACCCCCCATATCCCCCCTCCCCCATATCCCACCCTTCCCCATATCCCCCATATCCCCCCTCCCCCATATCCCCCCTCCCCCACATCCCCCCTCCCCATATCCCCAATATCCCCCTCCCCATATCCCCCTCCCCCATATCCCCCATATCCCCCCTCCCCCATATCCCCCCTCCCCATATCCCCCATATCCCCCATATCCCCCTCCCCCATATCCCCCTCCCCCATATCCCCCCTCCCCCATATCCCCCTCCCCCATATCCCCCCTCCCCCATATCCCCCCTCCCCCATATCCCCAAGTGAATCCAGCCCTAACCTTAACCTCTGCAATGCACGCGCAACCGATGGCGTGCATTCATATACCTGCCTAACACTGTTGCCTTTTACCCATGCCCCCCCCCCCCCACTGGAGAAGCGCGCACACAACAATAGGGAGCATGTGAGGACTGGAGGAGGGCCCGCTGATGAGAGGCCACTGACCGTACACGAGGAAAGGGCCCTGGAACTGGCTGGCGGACCTGAGGACCGGGAGGTTGCTGATGCAGAGGTCGGGGGCGTACTAGCGAGTGAGCCACCGACAGCCCGTCCCCATATCCCCCCTCCCCTATATCCCCCTCCCCCATATCACCTGATCACTGCCTGATGTCTAACCATGCATGCTTCATTGTGTATCGCAGGACCAAACGTCCAGGCACCCATCCCCGCAGATGCAGACCGCCCGCAGGATGCCCCTCGGAGACCACGGGAGACGGAGAGACCCGCACCCTCCAGCATGCGACGCCCGCAGGATGCCCCTCGCACACCACGGGAGACGGAGAGACCTGGAGCAACAGGGAGATGACACCCCCGTCACGTGCGGGAGCGACCACCCAGCGATGAGGGGGGCAGCCACAGGCCCCCGTCACATCCGAGCCAGGACACCACTACCCAGGACACCACTACCCAGGACACCACTACCCAGGACACCACTACCCAGGACACCCCTACCCGGGCAGCACTACCCAGGACACCCCTACCCGGGACAGCACTACCCAGGAAGACGAAATACCGGACAGTGAGTCAGAGTGGATGGGTGGAGACGAACCCCCACCCCAAAGTACCATGGACTCAGAGTGGGACGAAGAGCACGACACAACGCCACTGCTGTCACCAACACCCTCCACCATCGCAGAAACACTCACCACGGTTGGGCACTTTAGTGATGAGGCGTCTGGTACACTCACTGGTGCGCACAACACAGCCGTCCCGGTACAGCAGGTGGAGGTAGGAGCAGCAGAGGGACCGGGCGGTCGGAGGGCAGCCCAGGCCAAGCGAACATCTGCCGCCCAGATGGATCCCGGGTTCCTGCAGTTACCACACCCACACATAGATCCGATGCAACCACCGACCCGGAGACGAGCGAAGAGGGTGACGGGCGGCTTGCGGCGGCTGCGGTCGCAGGTGGAGGAGTCCACCCGCGTCCAGGAGCTGGGAGTGGTGCCGGTCATGCGTGCCACCCAGGCTGACACCGCACGGGTGGCGTCCGCGGTGGAGGCAATGGGTGCGACGGTGTCAGACATGGGGAACGGTTTGCGAGGCCTGGGGCCTTCCGTGCAGGCGGCGTCTGTGGCCCAGGAAATGGCTGCCCTCTCACAGGAGGCCATGAGCCAGTGCCAGTGCCAGATGGCAGAGGCGCTCAACGCCATAGCCCAGTATCTGCAGGCCATGGCCCAGTCTCAGCAGGCCATGGCTAAGTCTCTGCAGGCCATCGCTGAGGGCATCGGCGCCAGTGGCCATGTGCGAGCTGGCGTCGCACTGTCACAGACAGGGTTTGCCAACACCCTGGGCTCCATGGCTGCAAACCTGCAGACCCCTGTCGATACCATCACGGGCCTCCAGGACTGGCTGCGCCAGATGTCAGGGGGGCGTCGGATGGCCAGTCCGTTCGCATCCCCCACCCATGTAGAGGCCTGGGGGCCATCGGGCACCCCGAGGGAGGAGGAGGTGGTATGGTCCGTCCCGGCTCCCTCTGTAGGGGAGGTCCCGGTACACCACGACACCTCGGACTCCCCCCCTTCCGTCCCAGGTGCATCGGGTGGGCAACGGGCAGGACAGGCTGGCAGCTCGCCATCCCAGTCGCCCGGGCCGCAGCCTGGCCCATCTAGGCCAGGACGCCCCAGGAAACGGCCGCCAAAGGGATCCAGTGTCAGAGGGCAGGAATCACAGGAGTCCACCTCCAGTTCTGCTGTACCGTCTGGGGAACCACGTAGACGTAGTCAAAGGGCCCGTAAGGCCAAACAATTAGACACTGAGTAAGTTGGCACGGGTGCAGGGCACAGATGAGTTTTAGGGGCTAGGGCACGTGCATGAACTCCTTTGGTTATTAAAGTCAATGTTACACCTACAGAAGCTGCCTTTGTGCTCTGTCCAAAGTGTGCGGGGGTGTCATGTACGTTGAGCGCAAGTGTGTGTGTGAGGGGTGGTCTTACCTCAGCCCCAGGTGAGTCTGCCCCCTTCCCCCTGGGCCGCCATCAACATCCCCCGGGCAGAGGACGGGACCGTGCGCTGCAGTGTCACAGCCGCATGCAGGGATGGTCCGGGTGGATGGTGGTACTGTGGCCATGGGTCAGACATAGTCCAACGATGTAGAGCCAGGAGCTCATCGCAGGGCGGGTTGTCATCATCCTCCATGGCCTGCGATAGACACGCGTCCACCCGCAACTGTGTGAGCCCGGCCCGTTGTGCCGCAGGTGGATCGGCAATGGGGGGGAGGGGGGTGGTGTGCATGCGGGTGGGGTGGGTGGGGTTGGGGAGGGGGGTGAGGGTGCTGGGTGGGTGGATGGGTGGGGGGTGTGAGTGGTCGGCTGTTGCCATGGTGTGCGGTCTGTGGCCATACTACCCGATTCCCACGCCCATCTAGTCAGTGAAGCGGGCGTCTATCAGTCTGTCCCGTGCCCGCTGGGCCAGCCGGTAACGGTGGACAGCCACCCGCCTGTGTCTACCCCGTCTGCCCTGACCATTGCCCCCATCCCCCTCATCTGGGGAGGACTGGGCCTCTTCCTGCTGCTCCTCCACTCCGCCCTCCTCTGCCTGCGGCACATCGCCCCTCTGCTGGGCTATGTTGTGCAGGACGCAGCACACCACAATGATGCGGCCGACCCTATCTGACCGATACTGGAGGGCGCCCCCAGAGAGGTCCAGGCACCTGAAAAGCATCTTCAGCACGCCAAAGCACCTCTCGATCACTCCCCTTGTCGCTACATGGGCATCATTGTAGCGGTTCTCCGCCTCATTGCGTGGCCTCCGTATAGGCGTCATCAGCCACGATCGCAATGGGTAGCCCCTGTCGCCCAGCAACCAGCCCCTCAGCCGGGGATGGCGTCCCTCGTACATGCCGGGGATGGATGACCGCGACAACACGAATGAGTCGTGTACACTGCCTGGGTGACGGGCGCAGACGTGCAGGATCATCATGCGGTGGTCGCAGACCACCTGTACGTTCATCGAATAGGTCCCCTTCCTATTAGTGAACACGGCCCTGTTATCTGCAGGTGGTCGCACGGCGACGTGCATCCCATCGATCGCGCCCTGGACCATGGGGAACCCGGCAACGGCAGAGAAGCCCACGGCCCGGACATCTTGGCTGGCCCGGTCCACGGGGAAGCGGTGCGCCATGGCATATAGGGCATCTGTCACTGCCCGGATGCACCGATGCACCGATGTCTGCGATATGCCGGACAGGTCCCCACTCGGTGCCTGGAATGACCCCGTTGCATAAAAGTTCAGGGCCACCGTAACCTTGACGGACACGAGGAGAGGGTGTCCCCCGCCAGTGCCACGCGGTGACAGGTGTGCCAGCAGGTGGCAGATGTGTGCCACGGTTGCCCGGCTCATCCGGAGTCTCCTCCTGCATTCCCGTTCCGTGAGGTCCTGGTATGACTGCCGGGGCCGGTACACACGGGGCGCCCTCGGGTGCCTCCGTTGCCGTGGGGCTGCGACGTCCTCCTCCCCCTCCTCGTCCTGTCGGTCAGGTGTCCCTCCAGCCTGGGCGGCTGCCGCCTGCCCCTCTGCGGCAGCCTGCGCCGCCTCTCTGGCACGCTCCTCCTCCTCCTCCTCCTCATCCAGGGCAACATAGACATGAGCGGCTGCCACCACGGCGGCCATCATCGCTGGATGATCTGAAAACATGACGGCCTGGTGGGGGGAGGGGAACGACGACATGTCATCATTGCCCATATCCCCTCCTCCCCCCAGCCAGGTGGCATGGACCGCATGGGTCCAACTGTTGGAGGCTGGCACCTGGCCAGGTGGACCAACTCACTTGCCCTCCCATCCCCCTCCTCGGCACGGAACCCCCCCCAACCTCCACCCCAGCACGGACCCTCCCCCCAACCCCCAACCTCCACCCCGGCACGGCACGGACCCCCCCCAACCTCCACCCCAGCACGGACCCCCCCCAACCTCCACCCCAGCACGGACCCCCCCCAACCTCCACCCCAGCACAGACCCCCCCCAACCTCCACCCCAGCACGGACCCCCCCCCCCCCCAACCTCCACCCCGGCACGGACCCCCCCCAACCTCCACCCCGGCACGGACCCCTCCCAACCTCCACCCCAGCACGGACCCCTCCCCAACCTCCACCCCTGCACGGACACCCCCCAACCTCCACCCCAGCACGGACCCCCCCCCCCAACCTCCACCCCGGCACGGACCCCCCCCAACCTCCACCCCAGCACGGACCCCCCCCCAACCTCCACCCCAGCACGGACCCCCCCAACCTCCACCCCAGCACGGCCCCCCCCCCCAACCCCCACCCCAGCACGGACCCCCCCAACCCCCAACCTCCACCCCGGCACGGCACGGACCCCCCCCCAACCTCCACCCCAGCACGGACCCCCCCCAACCTCCATCCCAGCACGGACCCCCCCCCAACCCCCAACCTCCACCCCGGCACGGACCCCCCCCCCAACCTCCACCCCGGCATGGACCCCCTCCCGGCACTCCCCCGGAGCCCAGCCTACTCTAACCACCCCTCCCCCGCCGCACACACACACACACACAACCCGAGACACACCTCTCCTCACGCACTCAGACTGCGGCCACGCCATTGCCTGCCCAGAGCCAACCCCCCAGGCCGTCACTCACCTCCACGCTGGTCGGCGTGAGCCTGGAGCACCGGGTCACGCCGATGAAAAGGAGGTTTGATTCACGTCGACGTGAACGGTCATCACGTCGACGGGACTTCGGCCCATCCGGAAGGGAGAATATCGGCAGGCCGAAAATCGGCTGCCTTGCGCAGACCCGTGACATTCTCCGCGGCAGCGGCGCCATTAACGCCCCGCCGACTTTTCTCCCTTCGGAGACTTCGGCGGGGGCGGGGGCGGGATTCACGGCGGCCAACGGCCATTCTCTGACCCTCTGGGGGGTCGGAGAATGACGCCCCACATGTGGAAGGTGATGATCTCTTTGAATTTCCAATTATTGTGGTGGAATATCACCTGACCCTTTGCTGATGCAACTAGAATTGGGCATCAAAAATGTGTGAAATCAAGGTTGCAAACCCATGTTCTTCAACTGGAACAGGCAGGGGGCGGGATTCTCCGTTGCCCGACCCCGATATCGGAATCGATCCGGAGTATCCCTGTTTCCGACCGAATCGGGGTTGGCGCCTGTTTTCAGATGCTCCACCCCCTCCAAAACAGCATCAGCGAGGTGCTCTCAGTTTTTGTGAACCCGGCATGGCGGCTGCGGACAGGGACGTGGCATGGGGGTGTCCAGGGGGGCAATTCTCCGGCCGTTTATTTCGTGAAGGCCATGTGCTTTATGTGGCACGGCTGCTAGCCCCTCACCGGTCGGAGGGTCGGTGTTGGGCCGTGCCAATTTTTTTTGTCGTAAAACTAGATGCTTTTTCCAGACATCGCCTCAAAATTGGAGAATCCAGCCCAATGTTCCTGTGGTAGCAGTATCAGGAAAAGTGTCCATGAAACTGTTGGATTGTTGGAAAACCCATGGTCCACAAATATTCTTTTTACAAGATCAGAAAACTCTGCTCAGTTCTGGAAAGAAGTGACCAAGTGGTGATATTATGGAGATACTAAAATAGGAAAAGTACAAAAATCGTTTTTGTGCAACGCTACTTAAAATTAAGCAGCAACGATCAGGCAGGTTCAACATAACAAAGACACATTTATGACATTTAGGGCAGCACGGTAGCATTGTGGATAGCGCAATTGCTTCACAGCTCCAGGGTCCCAGGTTCGATTCCGGCTTGGGTCACTGTCTGTGCGGAGTCTGCACATCCTCCCCGTGGGTTTCCTCCGGGTGCTCCGGTTTCCTCCCACAGTCCAAAGATGTGCAGGTTAGGTGGATTGGCCATGATAAATTGCCCTTAGTGTCCAAAATTGCCCTTAGTGTTGGGTTGGGTGGGGTTACTGGGTTATGGGGATAGGTTGGGGGTGTGGGCTTGGGTAGGGCGCTCTGTCCAAGAGCCGGCGCAGACTCGATGGGCCGAATGGCCTCCTTCTGCACTGTAAATTCTATCTATGACATGTCAGGAAGCTCTTCATGCAGAGAGTAGTGTGGCGTTCCGAGCAAGTTAATGGCCACAAAAACCTTGAAGTTCGTTAAGTAGAAATTGGATGTGTGGATCGAGGGACAACTCTTTCTGGATTTTGAACTAAGATGGCCTAAATGCTGTTTCTCATCAAAACTACCTATGATTTCACTTCTATCATCTCAAATTCCATGCACTAAAAGCAAAGAAGGTACACTCTGATCAATATGTAATCATAGAATTTACAGTGCAGAAGGAGGCCATTCGACCCATCGAGTCTGCACCGGCTCTTGGAAAGAGCACCCTACCCAAGGTCCACACCTCCACCCTATCCCCATAACCCAGTAACCCCACCCTACACTAAGGGCAATTTTGGACACTATGGGCAATTTAGCATGGCCAATCCACCTAACCCGCACATCTTTGGACTGTGGGAGGAAACCGGAGCACCCGGAGGAAACCCACGCACACACGGGGAGGATGTGCAGACTCCGCACAGACAGTGACCCAAGCCGGAATCGAACCTGGGACCCTGGAGCTGTGAAGCATTTGTGCTATCCACAATGCTACCGTGCTGCCCACTCATTAATCATTTGCAGAGTATTGCAGAGGAATAATCATTAATTTTGCAGCACTATAATATATTTAATGCTATGGATTCAAACAAAACTATTACATTGTGCTATGACTTCAACTTAAGATCATCTGTTGATGATTCAGACGGTGGCATTGTCGTATCAAAATAGGCCCTGCTGTTCCCATATACATAGTCATGAAAATCACTACATAAAATTTGGGTTGAAGTTTTCCTTCCAGTAATTGTATGATTAATCTTTATTCCACCACATCAAACAGCCCAATCATTTGTGATAGAATTGTAAACTGTTACTGCACAGAAACAGGCCACTCACTCCATCAGATCGGAACCTGTGGGTATGACTTCTTCACTGGCTTTGGGACCCCGACGTTGGGACCAAATGAATGTCCCAAGCCCACATTTGCGTGAAAACCAGACCGGCAGTGCTATTTTCTTGAAAGCAACTTCCCGAATGATTTTCTGTGTGCTTAGCTGTCCTGTTAAGAAAAAATAGGCGAAGGCGAGCACCTGATGCTATCATTCCAATCAGAGGGCTGGCGGTTCTAGAGCTCCGGCAGGCCCAATGTAGGTGGCTACCACTAATGCAGTTAGGAGGACAGAAGGGCCTCAGAATGGAAGCACCTCAGGAGTACAAACAGATTAAGGGTTCAGAGAGGTCAATCTGCCAGGTCCCTCGGATTGGAGGGGCAACCCTCTGGTGGTTATTTTTAGGATGCAGGGGTGGTTTTGCAGCCAGTGCTCACATCACCCCCCACTCCCCCTTCCCTCTACCTCGGCCCCACCCTGTCACATTGCAAAACGGAGCCTATGGCTCCAATGGATGCCCAGCCTGCCCCAGGGAGGCTGCCTCCATGGAACTGGCATCCTCTGCAAATAGCAGCGGCCTGTGCCGCCACTGAGACATTGTCCGCCAGCCCATACATCACCTCTAATTGTGACCTCAGATATGCAAATTGGCTGACTGCTTCTGTTAACAGGCAGGTGATCCAGGCCCCAGGTTGCCCGGAGAAACTCTCCCACTGGCAAGAATGCTTCACGGAGCTGCGTCAACATCGCTACCAGCTATTTTCCTGACAACACCACCCCACCACCTACCAGTCCTCCCAGTTCACCCCACGGATCACTTAGTAGAGAACCATTCCCTTGCTTGCTTGCTAACTTGAAGAGAAATGAATAAATACAAATTAGACTTTTCCTCTTTGTTCTATGTTTAGTTCAACCATGAGTTAAGTTCTCCATTTTTTGCATTCGTTCTTTTTCAACACATATTGGAACAGCTTTATGAGCTACAGACGTAAATGTGAAACATTGGGCGGGATTCTCCGACCCCCCCACTGGGTCAGAGTATCTCCGGGGACGGCGTAACTCCCGCCCCGCCGCTCCGAAGCTGGCTACCGAATACTCCAGCGGCAGTTTCCTGGCGGGGGCGGGGATTACGCCGCGCCGGTCGGGGGCCATTGGCAGCGCCCCCCCGGCAATTCTCCGGGCCCCGATGGGCTGAGCGGCCACGCGTTCCTGGCCAGTCCTGCCGGCATGAAATAGACATTGTGATGAACGGTTACTGCCTTATCATCATGTAAGGTGACGTCCCCTTTAAGACCGGGCTTGGAACCCTGGGGACTCCGCCTCTGGCTCCGCCCATCTGTGAGCCATATATAAAGGGCTGCCTTGTGGGCTGTACAGCAGTTAGCACATGTCTCAGCTCTAGCATAATTCTTAGTCTAATAAAGCCTTCTTTACCGTTTACACTCTAAGCGTCGTTATTCAGGCTACCTCAATTTATTAGACTAAACTAGATTCAGGATGGACGCAGGCCTAAAACCGGAGCTCAACCTGGAAGCACGAACGCCGGAGGCGAAGGAAATTTTAAATACTGGCTGCGGTGCTTCGAAGCCAACCTGGACTCCGCAGCGACTCCCATCCTGGGTCCACGCAAGCTGCGCCTACTCCACGCCCGGGTGAGTCACAGAATCTCCGCCACGCTCAAAAAGGCGACGACTTATGAAGAGGCGGTCGAGTTACTCTGCAAGCGGTTTGTCAAGCCCATCAACGAGGTACACGCCAGGCATCCGCTCTCTACCTGCCGGCAGTGCTTGGGGCAATAGCTAGACGAATTCGTCGAGAAACTCACCGCGCTTGCCAGGGACTGTGACCATCAGGATGTGACAGGGGAAGTCCTCTGAACCTGCACATCAGAGATGCTTTCGTGTCCGGCATCCGCTCGACCTACATCCGGAAGCGGCTGCTCGAAAACAGGGCAAAAGACCTCCAGGACACGCTAACGCTTGCCTCCTCACTGTAGGTGGCCCGACATAACTTGGGTACATACCCCGCGGACTCTGCGAGCCCCCCCCGGACTTCCTCAGACTCAGCCGTATTACAGGCCTGCGCCACGCGGCAACCCGCTCACCGTGGGGGCACACCGTGCTACTTCTGCGGACAGGGCCAGCATCCATGCCCACGCTGCCCAGCCCGCTCCACGATCTGCAGTGACTGCGGGAAGAAAGGGCATTTTGCGAGGGTCTGCCTGGCCAGACACAGGGGCCAGAAAAACAAAGAACAGCCGGCCCGGAAATCAGGCTCTCAGGCCCGCAGGCCTTGCAATGCGGCTGCGCATCGACCCGACATGCCCCCTTCTGACACGTCATGAGCCTCGTGCGAATCATGGGAGCGGCCATCTTGGCGGTGGCCATCTTCTCGACCCGACACGTGTGACCGACGGCGGCGGCCATTTTACGAGTCCGACTTGGCCGAGGACTCGGACTACCCGCGAGTGGGTGCGATCACCCTCGACCAAATTCGGCCAAAACACCTGCAGAACTCTATGATGCAGGTCCAGGTCAACGGGCGCGACACTGCATGCCTCTTCGACTCCGGGAGCATGGAGAGCTTTATCCACCCTGAAACGGAAAGGCGCTGCTCCCTGCGCACCCATCCCGCATCCCGAACCATAGCCCTCGCATCCGTGTCCCACTCGGTATAAATCAAGGGGTACTGTATTGCGGATCTCTCGATCCAGGGCGCCAAATACACCCGTTTCAAATTTTATATCCTCCCTCACCTCTGTGCCCCCCTGCTGCTCGGACTGGATTTCCAGTGCAGCCACCGAAGCCTGACACTGAAGTTCGGCGGACCCTTGCCCTCCCTCTCGGTATGCTGCCTTGCAACACTGAAAGTCGCACCCACCTCGCTATTCACGAACCTCACTCCCGACTGTAAGCCAGTCGCCACCAGAAGCCGGCACTACAGTGCCCAAGATATGACTTTTATCGAATCAGAGGTCCAGTGTTTACTGGGAGAGGGGGTCATCGAGGCTAGCAACAGCCCTTCGAGAGCGCAAGTGGTGGTAGTCCGGTCCGGGGAGAAGAAACGGATGGTCGTGGATTATAGCCAGACCATAAAGCGATTCACGCAGCTTGATGCGTACCCCCTTCCTCGCATCGCGGAAATGGTAAATCGGATCGCCCAATACCGAGTCTTTTCCACGGTCGACCTCAAATCCGCCTACCACCAGCTCCCCGTCCGACCAAAAGACCGCCGCTATACTGCCTTTGAAGCAGCCGGCCGGCTCTTCCACTTCCTCAGGGTCCCCTTCGGTGTCACAAAAGGGGTCTCCGTCTTTCAAACGGCGATGGACCAAATGGTGGACCAGTACGGTTTGCGGGCTACATACCCGTACTTGGACAATGTCACCATCTGCGGCCATGACCAGCAGGACCATGACGCTAAACTCGAAAAGATCCTCCAGACCGCCCGAGCACTTAACCTGACCTATAACGAGGACAAATGCGTTTTCCACACCACCCGGCTAGTCATCCTCGGCTATGTCGTGGAAGACGGGGTCCTCGGTCCCGGCCCCGACCGCATACGTCCCCTTAAGGAACTCCTTCTCCCCCGCAGCCTCAAGGCCCTCAAAAGGTGCTTGGGGCTTTTCTCCTATTACGCCCAGTGGGTCCCCAAGTATGCGGACAAAGCCCGCCCACTCATAAAGACCACCATTCTTCCCCTCTCGGCTGAGGCTCAATTGGCCTTCAACCGCATCAAGGCCGACATCATCAAGGCCGCTATGCACGAGGTGGACAAAACCATTTCCAGGTAGAGAGCGATGCATCAGACATCGCCCTGGCTGCTACCCTCAATCAGGCAGGCAGACCAGTAGCGTTCTTCTACCGAACCCTCACCGCCTCCGAGGTTCGACACTCTGCAGTCGAAAAGGAGGCACAAGCCATTGTGGAGGCTGTGCGGCGCTGGAGACACTACCTCGCCGGTAGGAGGTTTACCCTCGTCACCGACCAACCGTCAGTCGCCTATATGTTCGATAACACGCAACGGGGCAAAATAAAAAACGATAACATTTTGAGGTGGAGGATCGAAATCTCCACCTACACGTACAATATCAAGTATCGTCCAGGGGAGCTCAACGAGCCCCCAGATGCCCTCTCCCGTGACACATGTGCCAACGTGCAGGACGACCGCCTGCAAGCCATCCACAATGACCTCTGCCACCCGGGGGTTACCCGGCTCGTCCATTTTATCAAGTCCTGCAACCTAGCTTACTCAACCAAGGAGGTCAAGGCCATGGTCAGGGCCTGCCAGATCTGTGCGGAGTGCAAACCGCACCTCTACCGGCCAGACAAAGTTCGGCTCGTGAAGGCCTCGGGTCCGTTTGAGCGACTGAGCGTGGACTTCAAGGGGCCCCTCCCGTCCACCAATCGTTATGCCTATTTCCTCACCGTGATCGATGAGTTCTCCCGTTTCCCATTCGCCATTCCCTGCCCCGACATGACCTCAGCCACTGTGATTAAGGCACTGCACAGCATCTTCACCCTGTTCGGTTTCCCCACTTATATCCACAGCGACCGGGGTACATCATTCATGAGCGATGAACTGCTTCAGTATCTGCTCAGCAAAGGCATCGCCTCGAGCAGAACCACCAGTTATAACCCGCGGGGAAACGGGCAGGTGGAGAGGGAGAACGCAACAGTGTGAAAGGCTGTCCTTCTGGCCCTGCGGTCGAGAAGTCTCCCAACCACCCGCTGGCAGGAGGTCCTACCCGATGCCCTACACTCTATTAGGTTACTCCTCGGTACGGCCACAAATGCGACCCCTCACAACCGATTGTTTGTCTTCCCCAGGAAGCCTACCTCTGGGGTCTCGCTTCCACCTTGGCTGATGGCTCCGGGACCTGTTCTTCTTCGGAGGCACACGAGGAGACATAAAACGGACTCCCTGGTCGAAAAGGACCGACTGCTCCACGCCAACCCCAGTTACGCCTATGTTGAGTACCCCGACGGCAGGCAAGATACGGTTTCCCTCCGGGATCTGGCACCCGCTGGATCCTCCATCACAGACGCCCCTTCCCGAGCCGCTCCCCTGCAGGACCCGCCACCCCCTACAACACAGCCCCTTCCGGCCCTACCCCCCGTTGGTGAGCACCTACCGTGCGCTCCCCCTTGCGCCCTCCCTTTACACACCCCGCCAGCGTCGGCACCGCTATCCCCGGCCCTGCCTAGACCCCATGCACTGAGCTGGACCGAAGCTCCAACCACTGTGCTCCCGGATGTGCCCTCAACCGGGACGTCCATGCCCGCCGCACCACCGCCCGAACTGAGGAGGTCGATGAGGACGATCCGGCCACCGAGACAGATGGACCTATGATGGCACTTCACCCCCGCCGGACTCTTTTTAAACGGGGTGAATGTGATGAACGGTTACTGCCTTATCATCATGTAAGGTGATGTCCCCTTCAAGACCGGGCTTGGAACTCTGGGGACTCCGCCTCTGGCTCCGCCCACCTGTGAGCCATATATAAAGGGCTGCCTTGTGGGCTGTACAGCAGTTAGCACATGTCTCAGCTCTAGCATAGTTCTTCGTCTAACAAAGCCTTCTTTACCGTTTACACTCTAAGCGTCGTTATTGAGGGTACCTCAGACATGGTCCATCCCGGCAGGACTGGCTTGGAGGGCGGCTAGCGGAGTCTTCGGGAGGGGCGCGGGGGGATCTGGCCCCGGGTGGCCTGGCCCGCGATCGGGGGCCACCGATCTGCAGGCGGGCCTGTGCCATGGAGACACTCTTTCGCCGGCCATGGTGGAGCCTTACAGAGGCCGGCGCGGAGAAGAAACCCCCTGCGCATGAGCCAGAACACGCCGGCGGTTCTGTGCATGTGCCGGCCCATGGCGGACCTTCGGCGCCGGGTCAACCCCGCCGCCGCCGGCCTAAACCCCGGCAGTGCGGTGGATTCCGCAACTTCTGGGCGGCCCAACGCCGAAGTGGTTCGCGCCGCTCTTGGTGCCAGCGCAGGCCGTCCCGCCAATTGCGGGAGAATCCCGGCCATTCTATTCCCTTTGTAGCTGTTAGCTCCTTTTAATCTCGTTTGCTTCGATTTTGCTGTAAATGCATGTTTCTGCTGACAACTGAAGATACTGCCCTATAAATAATTAAACCTTTGAATGTCACCTATGTTTAAAAAATGTTTTTAAATATGTAAGTACAAATAAAGAAAATCCGTAATATTTTTAGAATGTAATTACTTTTTAAAAAAACACAATGAAGGTTATTTTGTTGGGTATGTAATTTGCTGCATGTTTCTGAAATGCATAGAATAATTCCCACATGATCTGTGTGGAAGCACGCAGTTGAATGAACTTTTCTTGTACCACCAATTATGTTTTTTTTCTTAGATGAGCAAGTTTTCTTCATATTTTGATTTGAAAAAAAGAGAAAGCTGTCAGATTGCAAGATATCAGGTCTGGCGCATTCTAAAGTATCTAAAAATTGAACATGGTGATCTGTACTATAGAATTTGATAGGGGTAACTACAGCGTAGACAGACTTCTCTCTTTTTCAAAAAGTACCTTTTCGACCAGGGGGTCCGTTTTTTTCCTGTTGCATTGTTCAATTTCACCTTGTATTTGAAAAAAATAGTTTACAAAACTGCTTTAATGTCAAAACCTTTTCCCTTAAAGCAGAGTTTGAAGAGGAAGGAGGTGAAATGCCTTATGTGATAGAAGATTCACTCGATGAAGAGTATCTGGATGTTTTGTTTATGAGAAAGCGAAGAGACAGCTTCAGTACAAAATCTGTATAATTAATAAAATAATAGCAGGCAACGAGAAATCAAAGACTTAAAGGTCAATAAAAAAAGACCTCAGCTGTATACTTTCTCATGCAGTTGCAGGGTATTTATTAGATATAAACATTTTTCTTCATACTGCTCACACACATCAATTGTTACTCCAGCTTCAGGGTTTATGAACTATTAGCTCTAATGTTCAGGAAAATGTTTCACCTGTGCGATTTGTACAAGATGTTTCCCAGCGTCTCTCTTGTTACTTGTTCCCTAATTTAATAAAACTCTGCTAAATGGTTATCGACTGGGCCATGCATCTGGCAATGCTTTGAATTGGAACTGCTGCTGGAAAATTAACTGGTTTATCGGAGTTATCTACTTAGCTACCTGGGATGGAGGTGTTTCACAAAGCCCATATTCATTGAATTGCTCTCACTCCTCGAAAGCCATTGCCAAAATGTTGCTTTTATTTATTTATTCTTGTGATGTAAGGCCAAGTACAACATTTATTGTCTGTCACTAATTGCCCTTGAGAAGGTGGTGGTGAGCCTGCTCTTTTTATCGACAGCAATCTATTTGATTGAAGGAACTTAGGAAGAAGAGTAGGCCATTCAGCCCCTCGAGCCTTTCCCATCATTCAGTTAGATCATGGCTGATCTGTGGCCTAACTCCATATACCTACCTGCCTTTGGCCCACGTCCCTTAACATCTTTGCTGACCAAAAATCTATCTCTCAGATTTAAAATTAACAACTGTTCTAACTTCAACTGCTGTTTGTGGGAGAGAATTCCAAACCTCTACCACCCTTTGAGTGAAGAAGTTCTTCCTAACATATCTCCTAAACGGTTTAGCCCTAATTTCAAGACTATGCCGCCTAGTTTTAGAATCTCCAACTAGTGGAAATAGTTTATCTTTATCTGCCCTGTTTTTCCCTGTTAATATATAATCACTACAGTGCTGGGGCTGGTTTAGCACAGGGCTAAATCACTGGCTTTGAAAGCAGACCAAGGCAGGCAAGCAGCACGGTTCAATTCCTGTACCAGCCTCCCCGAACAGGTGCCGGAATGTGGCGACTAGGGGCTTTTCACAGTGACTTCATTTGAAGCCTACTTGTGACAATAAGTGATATTCATTTCAGAAGGAGGCCATTTTGCCCAATGAGTCTGCACCACCCCTCTGAAAGTGCACCCTACCTAGGCCAATGCCCCCACCCTATCCCCGAATCCAATCTAATCTTTTGGACAGTAAGAGACAATTTAGCATGGCCAACCCACCTAACCTGCACATCTTTGGGCTGTGGAAGGAAACTGGAACACCCGGAGGAAACCCGCTCAGACACGGGGAGAACGTAAAAACTTCATACAATCACCCAATTGAAATTGGAATTGAACCTAGGGCTGTGAGGCAGCAGTGCAAGCCACTGTGCCACCCATAGATCACCACTTAACCTTCTACATTTTGGCGAACACAGGTCCAATTTGAGTAATCTCTCCTTGCAACTCAACCCCCATAATCCAGGTATCATTTTTGTAAACCAAGTTGCACTCCCTCCAAGGCCAAAGTATCCTTCCTAAGGTGTGGTTTACAGAACTGCTCACAGTACCACAAATGGCATCCAGCCAGGGTTTTGTATAAGGTATTTCTTTATGTTATTATTCTCTCTTGGCTGATGTGAATGAAATGCATCAAACAACCACCAGCTTTAAAAGCAGCTCACTGAGTGAATTTTAAAAATCACCACTAGAGGCCAGGGCAGCTCATTAGTCAGGTTCCGTGTCGAGCATTGGGTTCATGAGTAACCCGGGTAGACTCGAAAATGGAGGAGAGAAATGTACCATTACAACAGGCGTCACACACCTTTCATTCTTTCCAATTTCATGGTTTGCCGTGAGTTTTATATATATATAACACAATTTGCCAAATATGTATCTCAGCTTCATTATATTCTTTGGCCCAAGTAATTATATTTATTTGATAGTTCCTTGTGTTTTGTGTTGAAGCCGAGGGGTGCTGGTTCTCATATATAACTGATAATCCTCGCAAGGACAAAGGGGGATCGCTGATTGATCTCCCCGTGGGCTTCGTAGAAAGTGACTCCCCGTGGTGAGCAGACGGAGGCCCGTCCAGCTGGAACTCGTTAGTAGGACCTTCAAATGTAGCTCCCAGACCCAGACCGGTAGTGATGTGTTAAGTAAGTTGGTTCAACGTTGACTGCAACTGGATGCAGTGAAACTAGAAACAGGCTTCTGACACAGGAGATGGTCCAACACTGTTTTAATGAACTTCCTGGTTGCTGTACATAGTCTGCTGTGAGTTGACACTATCAATCTAACTGATAACCTCCTACTGGCTTGACCAGACTAACTCTCTACCCCATGGTGATAGTGCTCACTGGCTTGTGCACTCTTACTATCTCAGTAGCTGTGTCCTGTAGAGAGAGGGAGAGTCTTAATGCCCTGTGTGCTTTATAGTGGTGGTGTCCTGTCTGATGATTGGTTGTTACGTGTCGTATGTGTTCATTGGTTATCCTGTGTGTCAATCACTGCCTGTCTGCATCTCATTATATACATGAGTGGATATTATGACAGGTAGTTCCTGATATTCATGGGCACTGACTTTTGTTTTGTGTGCCATAGTAGCGGCTTTACTTTCAAATTCAAATAGGTCAGTTTGCAAAGGTGGTCTTACACTTTTGGAGGCCCCACTCTCTCCCTTTTTGCGGGGGCCCCGCTTCACGCCACACTCCGCCCCCTGATGACGTGGTGACCAGCCCCCAAAGAGATCAAGCCCAGCCCCCAGTGACGTTGATGGATGGTCAATGCAAGCCAGGTATCATAACATACACCGTAATTGATCAGAGAGAGAAATGACTGACACCAAAACCGGCAGAAAACATAATGTGCAAAAACAAGATGTTGGTTGCTGCGCAGCCCTCTCAATCTGCCTGGCTGGCCTCTGGCTCTAGTCAAGTCACCTTTCTCCGACTGGCCTCTGTTCCCTAATTCCCTGAGACACAACGCCAGTGCTTGCCTGGACTTCGCATCTCCTGACTGCTGCTGTGCTCGCCTTTCGCTCTCGCTATGGGTACCTGGGTCACGAGCCTCGACGACCGTGTGTGCTCCTGGCTGGCTGCTGCTGCTGGCTATCTGGCCTGGCCTTTTCTCTCTCTCACCTTCGCCGCCCAGTCCGGTTGCTGCCAAGCCCAGCCCTCTCACTCTCAGCCGTGCCTGACTGGCCGCTGGCTCTTGTCAAGTTGCCCTCCTCCCGCTGGCCGCTGCTCCCCGATTGCCTGAGACATGACACCGGCGCTTGCCTGGCCTTTGCACCCCCCGACTGCTGCTCTGCTTATCTCTCGGCTCTCATTCGGATAGCCAGGCCTCGACAATCGCGTATGCTCCTGGATGGCTGATGCTGCTGGCTATCTGACATGGCCTTTGCTCTCTCTCACTCTCGCCACTTAGTCCGGTTGGTGCCCAGCCCAGCCCTCTCGCTCTCAGCCCTGCCTGGCCAGCCTCTGGCTCTGGTTGAGTTGCACCGCTGCCGCTGGTTGCAGCTTCCTGACTGCCCGAGACAGGACATCAGCGCTTGCCTGGCTTTCTTCACACCTCCCAACTGCTGCTCTGCTTACCTCTCGGTACTTGCTCGGATGGCCAGGCCTTGCGCCTCGACCATCAATGACCACACATGCTTCTGGCTAGCTGCTGCTGGCTATCTGGCCAGTGGCCTTTATTATTTTCAATTGGTTTCCCACCCACCCCAGCCTGGAGGCTGAGAGTTGTCCCACTGCTCCCCTCGATAGCCGTTGGACAGCACCTGCTCCTCGCCTCAGTGAAGGTCTTTGCAGATCAGCACCCCAATGCTATATCAGCGACCTCACTTTTGCCTCAGACTGCTCGCCAGACCGAATGCCAGAAACCTGGCTGCTGCTTTGCACCTTCACTCAATGAAAGCTCAGAAACTTCACGGCAATTCAGGAGATCCATGTCTGCACTGCTCTAAATCTCCACCACCTCTCAATGTCTGGCAAAATATTTCTTCCTCGAAAGGAAGTCCACCAATCAGAACCCGATGTTGCTCTGTATTGTAGAGCTGTGAAGGGTCTGATTGGTGCTCCCATGGTGTTCCCACCACAGCAGTCATCTCTCTCCAAATGGGCCCCCTCCCCATTGGGCGGGATCAGCGGTGCTGCGTTATATGTTTCATTGAATGTCCTGCCAGTTTGGCCTTGCACTCCACGCCTCCTGGAAAGTGCCAATGAGGATCCAGCACAGGGCTCTGGGCAACCTTTTCGATACTCCCTTGCGACAACTCTGGGAAGAAACAAGGCAAAAAGCGAAACCCGGAAAAGCCCTTAATTGGAAGCTCGAGCCTTATGATGAAGACATGGAGGACTGTCCCCAGTACACCAAAAAGATGCATTACTTTTCTCGTGCCAGTGGTATAGAAGGGGATGACAGACATCAGTAATCCCTTTGACAGTATGCGAGGCCACCACGTTCAGCATTATTAAGAGTTTAACTTATCCTGCAGCCCCTTACACTAAAATGTTCAATGAGCTTGTGGATTTGGTAAAGGACCATTACGACCCAAAGCCGTCTGTAACCCTCCAGTGTTACCAATTCAACACAGCTGTGAGGGCCCCCGGGGAACCTGTGATAGAAGGCTAGACTATGGGTTTAGCCCATCACAACCCGAGATGCTATGTGACCGTCTGGTGTGTGGGATCAATAATGTCACGATACAAAAAACATTTTTGGTACCCTAGGCCTTAAAAGGGCTATAGAATTACCACTATCCTTGGAGAATGCCAATAAAAGGGCCCAACAACTTCAAGGGATGATGTACAGTAGCATTCTCAGGCTGTTGGGGGGAGGACCCTCCTACAGGAAAGCCACCAACTCAACATTCAGCCAGGACATTCTGGCATCTCAAAGGACGGCCGGTAACACTCAAAGTACGAGGAAAGCCTCCCCACAGGACCACAAGTGTGGCCAAAGAACACGACCCAGGCAAGGCTGCCAGAATCAGCAGTCAGTGTCTTGCCCAGGCCGGAAGCCAAGGCCACCTCAGGCCCAGGTCTTGCAAGGTTTATCAGCCCGTAGAGGATGACGCAATGCAACTAAACTGTATCATCAACGCTAAGGTTGTCCCGATAACGATAATACTCTTGGTCAACAGACATTCCCTAGAAATGGAAGTGGATACTGGAGCTGCCGCCTCCATCATCGGGGGACAGAGCTTCCTACATCTCCAGATGGGCATCTTGCCCCTTGGCTTGCGAGACACCAGGACGAGGTTCACCACATATACCGGAAAACCTTTGAAGATTATGGGGACCACTTTGAACCCGTTTATTTATGGACAGCAGACGGCCAGATTCCCATTGTTAGGTGCACGAGGATCAGGACCCAGCCTCTTAGGCAGAGACTGGCTCCAGAGGATCAGTCTGGACTGGCTACAAATTTTTAAACTAGGAACCGGTGGACTGTACAAGGTCATTGGCAAATGCACCGAGGTATTCCAGGAAGGCCTTGATTGAATAAAGGGAGCAAGGCAAAGTTTTATGTGGACTCTGATGCCCGACCCAAATATTTCAGGGCACAGCTAGTCCCATGCGATTGACTTACAAAAGTAGAGACCGAACCCGAGCGGTTGGAGTGCCCCGGGATATAATACAAGTGCAGTTTGTGGTGTGGGCTGCAGCAGTAGTCCCCGTGCTCAAGGTCGACAAGTCGGTCCACCTTTGAAGGGTTTATTAATTAACAGTTAATAAAGCCTCTTGTTTAGATTGGTAACCCATGCCGCGCATGGAAGTTCTATATGCCAAACTGACAGGAGTAAAACTTTCACCATACTAGATATGAGCCATGCCTACCTCCAGCTCAAACTGGATGAGTCATCCAGGAGATACATGACAATTAACATCCATAACATACAAATAAACACACCTGCCCTTTGGAGTCTTGTCAGCATGCGTCATTTTTCAACGCGTGATGGAGAACATTCTCCTAATGAGGCAGAATACTTAGACAAAGTACCAATCATACAAGCCACAGAAAAAGAGCACCTAGCAAACCTGGAGGAGGTTTTAAGACTACTTTCTGATGCAGGTGTCCATCTCAAATGAGGAAAATATGTATTCCAGGCAGGCGACCTGATTTCCCCGGGATAACAAGTCAAGAAAAAATGCTTACACTCTGTGGAGGATAAAGTTAAGGCAATCAAAGAAGCACTGACCCTGTGCAATATGACAGAAATAAATTCTTTCCTAGGCTTTGTAAACTACTATGGGAAATTTATCTCAAACTTGGCCACTTTATTATCATTCCTGCACACACTGTTAAAAAAACACCAGAAGTGGTCGTGGCAGGCGGCGCAGGTGAAGCCTTCGTGACGGTGAAGCACCAGTTACAATCATCAAACATCCTGGCTCATTACTACCCCAAGAGAGAACTGGTACTAACATGTGATGCCTCTCCATATGGAGTAGGGGCAGTCCTTTCACATCGATGGCACGATGGCACAGAGAGACCTGTAGCGTATGCATCCAGAACCCTGGCAGATGCGGAAAGACACTATTCTCAGATCGTAAAGGAAGGATCAGCTGTTATTTTGGGGGTGAGGGTGAAGAAATTCCATCAAATCTCTACAGCTAACATTTCACAACCGCAACAGACCATAAACCACTGCTGGGCCTTTTCAAGGAGGATAAAACGATTCTACCTATTGCCTCGGTTTGGATCCACCGTTGAGCATTATTGTTAGCGGTTTACAAATAGTCTCTCGGGCACCCTATCTAGGCCCCCCACCTTATCCCCGTCATCCAGTACTCCACCTAACCTTTTGGACACTAAGGGACAATGTGACATGGCCAATCCACCTAACCTGCACATCTTTGGATCGTGGGAGGAAACCGGAGCACTTTCCCGATCATTTTTTGTTTCACTGGTCTTCCTTTAACCGTGAAATTTCCCCAGCTTACCAATCTGAAAAGCATACATTATTAATGGTAACTGCTTAACAGTGAACATATAAAATAAGCCTGGTCCAGACATCAGAAGCATTGTTTCAGCATGCCAATGGTCTGCTCCATCACATTTCATGCGGCAGCATGGCCTTCATTACATATATATATATTTTTAAAATATTTTTATTGCCATTTTTCAGTTTTTACAGAATAACTTGACATTTAGTGCACCTGATATTTACATGCGAGTGTCTTATTTACAAATTTTTACATACATTCTCTCCATCTGCCCTCCCCCACTCCCTGCCCCCGTCCCCCCATTGATAGTCTGGTTCTTCCCTGACACCAATATTCACCCTGGGTGTCATATTATTCTGCTCCGCTCTTCTCTTCTGCGGTTTTAGTTGTTCTCCTTGTGGGTTTGGGGGGGTGGGGGGGGGGGGTGGGGGGGGGGGGGGGGGGTTGCTTCCTGCCCCTTCCCCTCATCACTTTTTTCCCCCCATGTTTCTCTCTGCGACTCTCTTGGGTTACCTCCTGTCCCCTTCCCCCTCTGCTCCTCTCCATTGTGTGTGTTCTTGTCTGCTGTCCTTCATCCCTCCCTCCCACCCTCTTTCCCTAGATGCTGTTGACATCAAACAGGTCTTGGAACAGGCTGATGAATAGCCACAATGATTTGAAGAAGCCCTCGTCCAATGCTCGAATGGTCTACTTGATCTTCTCCAGGTGGAGAAATTTTGCCCGCCAGTCTACAGCTGTGGGTGGTGCTGCTGATCGCCAGCCGAGCAGGATTCTCTGGCATACAATTAAGGAACCAAAAGTCTGGGCATCGGCCCCATATGTAGTTCTGGCTGGCCCGATACCCCGAAGACTGCCACTCTTGGGCATGGCTCCACCTTCACCACCTTGTACTTCGCCTCGAAGAAGGCTGTCCAGGACCCAGCAAGTCTGGGCAGGCCCAGAACATGTGGCCGTGGTTGGCTGGGCCTCACTGGCACCGTTCACATTGTCCTTCACCTCCGGGAAGAACCTGCTCATTCGGGTTCTGATTACGTGTGCTCTGCCTGCCACTTTAAACTGCATGAGGCTTATCCTTCCACAGGTGGAGGTGGACTTGGCTCTGCTCAGTGCTTCGCTCCAGAGACCCCAACCCACTTCCGTCCTGAGTTCGTCCTCCCATTTCTGTCCAGCTCTGTCCAATGGTGTTCTTGCCCTTTCCAACAACCATCCATAGATGTCCCCACAGTTCCCCCTCTCTTTCCAGTCCATGTTTATTAGCTCTTCTGGTAGTCCCTTATGGTACCTCGCCATTTCCTTGCGGAGAAACTTTGATTTGAAGATGCCGGAGTTCCTGTTCTGTTGGTAGCTCCCGACCTTCCATCAGCTAGTCCAAGGTCTGTCTCCTACATAAAAGTACCTGACTGCTAGCGTCATCGCGTCCTGTCTCAATTTTTTGAAATAGGCGTTGAGAATGGCTGGTGTGAATTTATGATTGCCACAGACGGGAACCTCTTGGTTAAACCTAAATTCTGCCTCATTTGGTTCCGTGTTCTTAATGTGGCTACCACCACTAGGCAAGATGATTATTTCCTGGGGGTGGGGGGGGGTGGGAGCGCTGCCGTGGCGAGGGCCCGGAGGGTCGTTCCCTTGCAGGACACCTCCAGCCTCACCTATTCCATGTTGGGTTCTCGTATACATCCCTTTACCCCTTCGGCTGTGGCTACCCAGTGGTAGTATTGCAAGTTCAGTAGAGTCAGGCCACCCATATTTTTGGCTTTTGGTTTCTCCCCTGACCCCACCCCCACCCCTCCACACACACACACACACACCAACACCTTGAACATTTTGTCTATCCCTTGGAAAAAGGCCTTGGGGATGAAAATCGGTATGGATCTGAACAGGAAGAGGAACTACGGCATTACATTCACCTTGATCGTCTGCACCCTCCCCGCCAGGGAAAGAGCGAATGGCCTTCATTTTTAAAAATAAATTTAGAGTACCCAATTAATTTTTTCCAATTAAGGGGCAATTTAGCGTGGCCTAGCATGCACATATTTGGGTTGTGAGGGCGAAACCCACACAAGCACGGGAGAATGTGCAAACTCCACACAGACAGTGACCCAGGACCGAGATCGAATCTGGAATCTCGGGGCCGTGAGGCAATTGTGCTAACCACTGCGCCACCATGCTGCCTGTGAATGGCCTTCATTATAGACATGCTGCCATATCTGAGTATACTATGTACTGGATTCATGAGCCACAAACAGAACCCAGTGACTTCCTTTGGGCAGCACGGTAGCACAAGTGGATAGCACTGTGGCTTCACAGTGCCAGGGTCCCAGGTTCGATTCCTCGTTGAGTCACTGTCTGTGCGGAGTCTGCACGTTCTCCCCGCGTCTGCGTGGGTTTCCTCCGGGTGCTCCGGTTTCCTCCCACAGTCCAAAAGCGTGCAGGTTAGGTGGATTGATCACGATTAAATTGCCCTTCATGATCAAAAAGGTTAGGAGGGGTTATTGGGTTACGGGGATAGGGTGGAAGTGAGGACTTAAGTGGGTCAGTGCAGACTCGATGGGCCGAATGGCCTCCTTCTGCACTATATGTTCTATGTCTATGTCTATATTCAACACTTCAGGCAAATCAGTGTCATAATCTGCTTAAGCTGCTTACTTCCGGCAGCCACTCACAGTATGTGTACACTAATGCCAGCTCCAAAATAGCACTCAGCACAGCTATCACCAACAGTCACCGGAATTACATTCTCCTCCAAATTATGTGCTCTACCAGTGGATAATTAGGGCTGCCTGTTTCACGATTGTATGTAAGTGGCATGCTCCTGGCAGTTTCAGTTCACTCACGACTTGGACGCCAGGAGATGTTGCTTCTGTCTACTTTTAAGAGTGTTTCTGCAAGATATTGAGTGCTTGTATCACAAGGTGCACCCAGTCTTGGCATGGGAGGCAAGACTATTGGGGAGGGGGAGAGATATAGGGCAGGACTGGAGAGGATAACACGAGATGGGCGGGGGGGGGGGGGGGGGGGGGGGGGATTGAGACTGAAGCAGGAAAGCAGGGGTCGAGGGGGGAATGAAATTGGAGGGATGAGACAGGCAGGACTGGGGGGAGGGGAGGTGGTCAAGGAACAGAGATGAGTTGTGAAAGACTGTCATGGGGCATGAGTTATAAGATTGTCAGAGACTGTCATGGGGCTGAGGCCACGCTATCAGAGGAATATTGAAGAGCCTGTCCTGGGGCTAGTCTTGGTCCTGGTCTTGAAGGCCTCCCTGGGCAGTGACGGACGTGCAGAGTATGGTGTTAAGCGATTGACCAGTCACCTAAGGCATTTGGTCCTGGGGGTTTGAGTCATGGTTATTGTGAGGCAGAAGGCACAGTTCGGGGGAGGCATTTGGATCCTGTAAGTTGGTAGCTGAAAAGTCATGTGGGGGGTATTGAATGGTCTTATGGTGAAAGGTGGGGGGGGAGTCCTAAAAGGCAAGGAGACATGTGTCCTCAAGAAGGGGATGGGTCAGGTCAACAAATGGCATGCAGACATCAGCATTAAAAGGCTTGGGGGTAGAACAGGAATATCCCCATGGACAATAATGGGGTAACAGGTGGATTTGGATAGTGACAGGAGGACGAGGAGTTAGAAGGCAGTGATAGTATGGAGGAGGAACCTGGTGGGTGACAGCGGGCTGTTGGAAGGGGGCTCATGCACAAACACCAGCAGCACTACTTTTGTATTCAAAGAAGAATGATGCAGTTTGAAGAACAAGCTAGAAAAATATCCATTCATAGATCCTGCTGAGCGCTCAGGAGATGTGCCTGAGCATCACTTTCATAGTATTACAGTCTTCCACATTGTCAATCTCACAAAGGCAATCTTTTCTATCTATCCTGTGTAAATGAGTGCACAGTCATGCAATGAATTCCATATCAAGTTGTATGCTGAGCCTTTACAGAAGGATTCCTGCTATGCAGCCATTCAGGAGCAAGGTAAGATCCTAACAGGTAAGTCGACAGTTTCATCAGGATGAGCACACACCTCCGACAGAATTTCCCTCGAGCAGACATTTCAAATGTCACCGAGTGTCGTACATGGGGGGAGTGGGAACTGATAAAGAAATAATGTTCAGTCTTAAATGGGAAGAGGAAAACCTGCTGCTGGTAAGCATTAAGAAAACATGCTTCTGGGAGGCATTAAAGCCTATTGTGCTCGACAACGAAAACCACTTTTCACAAAAACGGTCCTAAAATAAATGCCATTGCAAAGTGCACTTGGGTGAAAATACTCTAACGTCAATTGTGACAAATATTTGTTATATCCACAAACTACAGAATTCAATGTGACAGTGTCATGATAGTCACTAACTTTGATGAACCATTTGATGAGGTCCACTAATATCTGCGTGATCTACAAAGGTCACATGTGTATTGCTCAGCTATTGTTTTGACCGAGAAAGTATCTTTGTTCGTGTTGCCGAAGGTGATACACTGTGATGAAACTGAGTGAGGCTCTATGAGCTGAGGAACCAGATGGGAGATAATCGGGGTGTTTCATTTTACACCCTCCAGTGAAACTGGGACCTTGCATCACATCGGTTAGATATTTAATACCCGAGACTCGGAGAGGGATAAATGTGAAATATATTTGCAATAGTGCAGATTAAATACAGTGAATGAACACGCACCCACTATTGTGCATTCATATGGTGCGATTTACCAAAAATATTTCTAAGTATCCTTTTGGGCACGATTGTGGCGTAGTTTCTCAATGGCCACGTTGGTGAGATCGCGGCCTGAATTTAACAGCACTTAGAGCTGGAAATGAGCACCCACGCACTTCTAGCCAATACTGGCTGTCTCGCCGTCTGATTCGGCAGACCCACCCCTCAGCAGCTCGCCACTAACAAGGGTGAGCTGCTTTTTAATGCCCCCTCAAAACTCACTCCCAGGCAACACATAAGCAGACCTGCTCCTTGCTTTGGCAAGTCCAACCTGGCCAGGCTTCTGGGTGCTGTGGAGATAGGATGAGATAGCCTGTTCCCTCAAGGAGGTCGGAGGGCTAGCAGCAGGACCATCGCTACCGCCTGGAAGGCAGTGGCAGCACCTGTCAGTGCAGGTAGCATGACCAGGCGGACTGCTGACCAATGTAGGAAGAAGACTGCTTAACCACTTCCTTACCTTGCAGGTCAGCTGTTCGGGAGAGAGAGGGAGCCAGGACCTTGGAAACAGCGCGGGAGTTTCAAAAAGCGCGGGAGCTGCGAGGCAGAGGGGACAGTTTAAAAGGGCGCGCTGTGGGTGAGGTAAGTACTGCTTAACCACTTCCTTACCTTGCAGGTCAGCTGTTCGGGAGAGAGAGGGAGCCAGGACCTTGGAAACAGCGCGGGAGTTTCAAAAAGCGCGGGAGCTGCGAGGCAGAGGGGACAGTTTAAAAGGGCGCGCTGTGGGTGAGGTAAGTACTGCTTAACCACTTCCTTACCTTGCAGGTCAGCTGTTTGGGAGAGAGAGGGAGCCAGGACCTTGGAAACAGCGCGGGAGTTTCAAAAAGCGCGGGAGCTGCGAGGCAGAGGGGACAGTTTAAAAGGGCGCGCTGTGGGTGAGGTAAGTACTGCTTAACCACTTCCTTACCTTGCAGGTCAGCTGTTCGGGAGAGAGAGGGAGCCAGGACCTTGGAAACAGCGCGGGAGTTTCAAAAAGCGCGGGAGCTGCGAGGCAGAGGGGACAGTTTAAAAGGGTGCGCTGTGGGTGAGGTAAGTACTGCTTAACCACTTCCTTACCTTGCAGGTCAGCTGTTCGGGAGAGAGAGGGAGCCAGGACCTTGGAAACAGCGCGGGAGTTTCAAAAAGCGCGCGAGCTGCGAGGCAGAGGGGACAGTTTAAAAGGGCGCGCTGTGGGTGAGGTAAGTACTGCTTAACCACTTCCTTACCTTGCAGGTCAGCTGTTCGGGAGAGAGAGGGAGCCAGGACCTTGGAAACAGCGCGGGAGTTTCAAAAAGCGCGGGAGCTGCGAGGCAGAGGGGACAGTTTAAAAGGGCGCGCTGTGGGTGAGGTAAGTACTGCTTAACCACTTCCTTACCTTGCAGGTCAGCTGTTTGGGAGAGAGATCAGTTTTGGGAGCAGGCCTATTGGCTGACTGTAAAGCAGGAAGGATACAAAGGGTGTGGCTGAAGTGCCTTTAGAAACAGAGTGCTGAAGGCAAACAGAGTGTATCTGAGTTTGGGTAAGGCTGAGTTCGGGTAAGAGGGGAGTGACAAAAAAAAAAAAAAATCAAGTTAATTAAGTACAGTAATTAACTAGTTAAGGGAATTTGGTGCTCACCTGAAGGAGGTGCAGAGAAGCAGACCTGTGAGGGAGTCTCTGGAGCAATTGCATCACAGCAGCAGGTAAGTGATTGGCTTGTAACTGGTAAGTGATTTCTCTCTTTGACTTTCTCCTAGCTGTGTAGTGTAGTTCAAATTTAACTTCAGGTTTAAGTCATGGCAGGAGAGCTCAGACCCGTGTCATGCTCCTCTTGTGAGATGTGGCAAGTCAGGGACCCTTCTGGTGTCCCTGACTCCTTCATCTGCAAGAAGTGTGTCCAACTGCAGCTCCTGTTAGACCGCTTGACGGCTCTGGAGCTGCGGATGGACTCACTTTGGAGCATCCGCGATGCTGAGGAAGTTGTGGAAAGCACATTCAGTGAGTTGGTCACACCGCAGATTAAAATTACTGCGGCAGATAGGGAAAGGGTGACCAACAGACAGAGGAAGAGTAGGAAGGCAGTGCAGGGATCCCCTGCGGTCATCTCCCTCCAAAACAGATTTACCGTTTTGGAAACTGTTGGGGGAGATGGCTCACCAGGGGAAGGTGGCAGCAGCCAGGTTCATGGCACCGTGGCTGGCTCTGCTGCACAGAAGGGCGGGAAAAAGAGTGGCAGAGCTATAGTGATAGGGGATTCAATTGTAAGGGGAATAGACAGGCGTTTCTGCGGACGCAAACGAGAATCCAGGTTGGTATGTTGCCTCCCTGGTGCAAGGGTCAAGGATGTCTCGGAGCGGCTGCAGGGCATTCTGGAGGGGGAGGGTGAACAGCCAGCTGTCGTGGCGCATATAGGCACCAACGATATAGGTAAAAAACGGGATGAGGTCCTACAAGCTGAATTTAGGGAGTTAGGAGTTAAACTAAAAAGTAGGACCTCAAAGGTAGTAATCTCAGGATTGCTACCAGTGCCACGTGATAGTCAGAGTAGGAATGACAGGATAGCTAGGATGAATACGTGGCTTGAGAGATGGTGCAAGAGGGAGGGTTTCAAATTCCTGGGACATTGGGACCGATTCTGGGGGAGGTGGGACCTGTACAAATCGGACGGTCTGCATCTGGGTGGGACCGGAACCAATGTTCTCGGGGGGGTGTTTGCTAGTGCAGTTGGGGAGGGTTTAAACTAATGTGCCAGGGGGATGGGAACCGATGTAGGAAGTCAGTGGGGACAGAAACAAAAGGCAGGAAGGGAGAGTGTGTAAAGCATGACCAGAGAAAGCAGGGCAGAGAGCAAGGAAGGTCTACATTAAACTGCATTTATTTCAATGCAAGGGGCCTGACGGGCAAAGCGGATGAACTCAGGGCATGGACGGGCACATGGGACTGGGATTTTATAGCTATGACTGAAACATGGCTAAGGGAGGGGCAGGACTGGCAGCTCAATGTTCCGGGGTACAGATGCTATAGAAAGGATAGAACAGGAGGTAAGAGAGGAGGGGGAGTGGCGTTTTTGATTAGGGAGAACATCACGGCAGTACTTAGAGGGGATATATCCGAGGGTTCGCCCACTGAGTCTATATGGGTGGAACTGAAAAATAAGAAGGGAGAGATCACCTTGGTAGGACTGTACTACAGGCCCCCAAATAGTCAGCGGGAAATTGAGGAGCAAATATGTAAGGAGATTACAGATAGCTGCAAGAATAATAGGGTGGTAGTAGTAGGGGACTTTAACTTTCCCAACATTGACTGGGACAGCCATAGCATTAGGGGCTTGGATGGAGGGAAATTTGTTGAGTGTATTCAGGAGGAATTTCTCATTCAGTATGTGGATGGACCGACTAGAGAGGGGGCAAAACTTGACCTCGTCTTGGGAAATAAGGAAGGGCAAGTGATAGAAGTGCTAGTGAGGGATCACTTTGGGACAAGTGACCATAATTCCATTAGTTTTAAGATAGCTATGGAGAATGATAGGTCTGGCCCAAGAGTTAAAATTCTTAATTGGGGCAAGGCCAATTTTGATGGTATCAGACAGGAACTTGCAGAGGTAGATTGGGGGAGACTATTGGCAGACAAAGGGACGGCTGGTAAATGGGAGGCTTTTAAAAATGTGTTAACCAGGGTGCAGGGTAAGCACATTCCCTTTAGAGTGAAGGGCAAGGCTGGTAGAAGTAGGGAACCCTGGATGACTCGAGATATTGAGACTCTGGTCAAAAAGAAGAAGGAGGCATATGACGTACATAAGCAACTGGGATCAAGTAGATCCCTTGAAGAGTATAGAGATTGTCGAAATAGAGTTAAGAGGGAAATCAGGAGGGCAAAAAGGGGACATGAAATTGCTTTGGCAAATAATGCAAGGGAGAATCCAAAGAGATTCTACAGATACATAAAGGGGAAAAGAGTAACTAGGGACAGAGTAGGGCCTCTTAAGGATCAACAAGGGCATCTATGTGCAGAGCCACAAGAGTTGGGTGAGATCCTGAATGAATATTTCTCATCGGTATTCACGGTGGAGAAAGGCATGGATGTTAGGAAACTAAGGGAAATAAATAGTGATGTCTTGAGAAGTGTGCATATTACAGAGGAGGAGGTGCTGGAAGTCTTAAAGCGCATCAAGGTAGATAAATCCCCGGGACCTGATGAAATGTATCCCAGGATGTTGTGGGAGGCTAGGGAGGAAATTGCGGGTCCCCTAACCGAGATATTTGAATCATCGGCAGCCACAGGTGAGGTGCCTGAAGATTGGAGAGTGGCGAATGTTGTGCCCTTGTTTAAGAATGGCAGCAGGGAAAAGCCTGGGAACTACAGACCGGTGAGCCTAACGTCTGTAGTAGGTAAGTTGCTAGAAGGTATTCTGAGAGACAGGATCTACAAGCATTTAGAGAGGCAAGGACTGATTCGGGGCAGTCAGCATGGCTTTGTGCGTGGAAAATCATGTCTCACAAATTTGATTGAGTTTTTTGAGGGAGTGACCAAGAAGGTAGATGAGGGTAGTGCAGTAGACGTTGTCTACATGGACTTTAGCAAAGCCTTTGACAAGGTACCGCATGGTAGGTTGTTACAGAAGGTTAAAGCTCACGGGATCCAGGGTGAGGTTGCCAATTGGATTCAAAATTGGCTGGACGACAGAAGGCAGAGGGTGGTTGTAGAGGGTTGTTTTTCAAACTGGAGGCCTGTGACCAGTGGTGTGCCTCAGGGATCGGTGCTGGGTCCACTGTTATTTGTGATTTATATTAATGATTTGGATGAGAATTTAGGAGGCATGGTTAGTAAGTTTGCAGATGACACCAAGATTGGTGGCACAGTGGATAGTGAAGAAGGTTATCTAGGATTGCAACGGGATCTTGATCAATTAGGCCAGTGGGCCGACGAATGGCAGATGGAGTTTAATTTAGATAAATGTGAGGTGATGCATTTTGGCAGATCGAATCAGGCCAGGACCTACTCAGTTAATGGTATGGCGTTGGGGAGAGTTATAGAACAAAGAGATCTAGGAGTACAGGTTCATAGCTCCTTGAAGGTGGAGTCGCAGGTGGACAGGGTGGTGAAGAAGGCATTCGGCATGCTTGGTTTCATTGGTCAGAACATTGAATATAGGAGTTGGGACGTCTTGTTGAAGTTGTACAAGACATTGGTACGGCCACGCTTGGAATACTGTGTGCAGTTCTGGTCACCCTATTATAGAAAGGATATTATTAAACTAGAAAGAGTGCAGAAAAGATTTACTAGGATGTTGCCGGGACTTGATGGTTTGAGTTATAAGGAGAGGCTGGATAGACTGGGACTTTTTTCCCTGGAGCGTAGGAGGCTTAGGGGTGAACTTATAGAGGTCTATAAAATAATGAGGGGCATAGATAAGGTAGATAGTCAACATCTTTTCCCAAAGGTAGGGGAGTCTAAAACTAGAGGGCATAGGTTTAAGGTGAGAGGGGAGAGATTCAGAAGGGCCCAGAGGGGCAATTTCTTCACTCAGAGGGTAGTGAGTGTCTGGAATGGGCTGCCAGAGGTAGTAGTAGAGGCGGGTACAATTGTGTCTTTCAAAAAGCATTTAGATGGTTACATGGGTAAGATGGGTATAGAGGGTTATGGGCCAAGTGTGGGCAACTGGGACTAGCTTAATGGTAAAAAACTGGGCGGCATGGACTGGTTGGGCCGAAGGGCCTGTTTCCATGCTGTAAACTTCTATGATTCTATGATTCTATGAAGACTGATGACTGGTAGCGAGCTGCAAGGGTAAGTTACCACAGCTCTCCTGCAATAAATTCCGCTGGCCACCCCACAAAATCCCATCCACCTCCCCCTTCCACACAAATCATTGGCTGACACCTGGCACCCTCCCCACATCCGATCTTCGTGCTTGTTCCTTGGCATCACATGGCACCCACCAGCACAACCCCTTCATGTAAAGTTGCGGCGCCCACACATGCCACCTGCCATAGACTCCCTGATCCATTGAGTGTGTGGCATACAATGCCCTCACTTTGTCCCAGCAGGAGAAGATAGGAAAGTGGGAAACAGCCAAAATGGGTACCAGAGATTCCAGTCCTCACCTCCTATGAGGAACGGGCCCAGGAGATCACCGGGTTGACCAAGGAGAGAACAGTCATTAACAGCAAGGTTGGCCTGCACCACAGAGGTGCCGATCCACTGCCCCTTTATCCAAATGACCTGTCTCAAATGTGTTGTTCATATCAGACAAAATTATACTTCCCCCTCACTGACCATATGTGCATTGTCTCGCAGGATCTCCATCTAATGGGACCGGGCTCTGACCTCCTCGAGGGAACAGGCTATCTCATCCTATCTCCACAGCGTCCAGAATCCTGGCCAGGTTGGACTCGCCAAAGCAAGGAGCGGAGCATCCAAGAAACAGCATCGCCTCCGATTATGACATAAAAAGGGATCCTCCGGCCGTACGCCGAATGCGATTTTGGCGTTGGCAATCGGAGAATCCCGCCCATAGTCTTGGTGCAGCTCAAAGTTATTATAGTCTACTGCCCGGCCATACAGGGCAGCCGTGATCCCACAGATGCACTTGTAGGCTGTTGCGTGTGAAATGCCTCACAAGTCACCACTCGAGCCCGGGAATGAAATGGTAGCATAGAGGTTCGGGGCTGCGGTGACATTCATGGCCAGTGGGCATGGGCTGGTTAGGTAGCAAACTGAGTCGCGTCCAGTGCGAATCTCGATTTTGGTCTTTCCCACTATTTAACCGGTGTGCCCAAATCCGCGCCGGGCACAACGCAGTGGTTAAATCGCGCCCATGAGATCAGTGGGCTGTGCCTCCCTCTCCTCTGTAGGGCACTGGTCCTGGCCACTTGCAACAGCAGGTCACTGCTGCTCGATAGCAATCCAGAAAACTGCCAGCTCGACTGATTCTCCATGATTCACTTGAATCAAAAACTGAAAAGAAGAGAACATCAAAGTGAGCAATGACATGTCCTGACATTGCCCTGACGTACAGGTCTGCCAGGATCTGGGACATCCACCCATGTCGATCCCCCTATGTGAGCACCTTTCCAATGAGCCTCACTCCCTCCCCTATCACACAAAAGCCAATTTCCCAGTTACTTCTCACAATTCATCTTAAAGAAGTGCTTTGACCCTTGAGAGCCTCAGCGTGACTCCCCCAGTGAGGGCAGTGAAGTACAGTCAATGGACCTGTGGTCCAATCTTATGGGGGAATGAGATGCTGCCACCCTTCATGTCCTGAGTGGGGTGACGAATGAGCGCAGTCATCATAATGCCTTGAATTGGGGGCAACATCTGAGGTAAGTATCCTAAAGGGGTTGGTGTAAAATCCTGGACTGGATTCACTGTTAAAAGTGACGCAGTAGCTTTGTTTAAAAGTGTCAATTGGAAAATGACAGGGTTCCATCCTGTGATCTTCCCGTCCAGTTATTGCATCAACCGAGACCAAAGCACAGGATAAGGTTGCAACAGCTGGAGTTGTTCTTCACAGAGCAAAGGCGATTAAGGAGAGATTTGTACAAGATTATGACTGCTTTAGATAAGGTAGACAAAGAAAATCTGTTCACATTCGTTGATGGTACAAGGACTCGAAGATACAGATTTAAGGTTTTGGGCAAGAGATACAGAGAGGACATGTGGAAGACTTTTTTTTTTACTTGGCAAGGGTAGTGATAGCGGAGACAATGAATGATTTCAAGAGGCATTCGGATAAGCACTTTGACTATCGCCGACCGTAGCGAGGGAAAATTCCTGGAGATTTTCATTAGCTGGACTTGCACTTGAATGTCTGAGCAATTGTGAGACCATTATCGAATATCAATCCAGACTCACAACTGAGATCCAAATGCTTAATTATAGAATTGCCAATGTACAGTCTTTTGTTTGCTGAAGAATTTACAGGTTGTGCAGAACCCTTGAAGAGCTTAAGGAAGAGCTCTGCATGAGAAGAATGCACTTCATCAAAGCTGAAATAGGAGAGAGTCGATGAAGATCTTTTTGCCTGGAAAAATTAGCAATAACTGAAAACGTGGTATCTCCACATTCGAAGCAGCTGTGGAAGATCCATGTATCACCAATCCAAAAAATGCAGTCAAATATATTTTCTTTAATTAGCTGACTCACTTTTCTGCTGAGAAATATATCAAATGTGGCATAACAACAAGGTGGGTGTTAGAGTTTTGGTCATGCTAGCTGCCCCAAAGTCAAAGGTGTAATGGATGGCATCCATGAAGGGCCCAACAGTACAAACTGAAAACCAGTTTAACAGATGGCCAATCTGCAATTGTCTGTTTAACATTTGCTACAAAAGTGAAGATTACACTCATTACATCAGACTTCATTGTCCCTATATAGTGATGCAAGCCTTAATCATCTGTTTGAATAAATCAACATAAAGTGCACCTCAAACCACAATATATGTGAACATTTTCATTAATACTCAAAGTGCATTTTCCTTCCTCACGCCCTGATTCCCGAGGTGTCTAATAGTGCATGAAACCACACGTGAACCATACATTCCAGCACTCTGACATGCAACTCACCATGCTAAATACTTCCATAGTTACCGGCTCCTCTGCCAACCTTCTGCAACAATCTTCAACTGTTTCCGAAGGCTGCGCTCCCGATTCCAAGCCACACAATGCACTTTTTCACTTGCACGGACAAATGCTACTGAGTCATCCAGACTCGAAACGTTCGCTCCCTTTTCTCTCCACAGATGCTGTCAGACCTGCTGAGATTGTCGAGTATTTTCTGTCCTTGTTTCAGATTCCAGCCTCCACAGTAATTTGCTTTTATCTATTGAATTACCAATGGATATTTAAATAAACTAACCCTACAGTTTAGAGTGAGGTCAGTGTTGAAGAACTTGCAAATCCTGGCTGGGGGAGTACAACACTGGAGTAACGATAAACCACTATTCTTTTAAAATAGTGTTATTGAAAAGGCTATGATGAGCTCATGCTCTGCAAACAAACAATAGACTTCTGAAGCAAATCCACTTTCCACAACTTAAGGATTGCATCCGATCTCAAGGGAGACTGAAATAAGGTTTTAAGGACACCCTGAAGGCCTCACTGAAAAGGGGACAAACTGACATTGGTTCACAGGAACAAACTTCCCACAAACCTTGCTGTGTGGCATCGCATCATCCAATAAGCCACAACAGATTCCAAACCTGACCACATGAACGCTGGCAGGGATTTTCTGGCCTTTCTCGATGGCGGGATCTTCCGGTTCTGCTGAAATCCGCCCCCCCCTCCTCCCACTGCAGATTCCCCAGCGGCTGGTGAGCAACGTAAATTACCATTGACTTCGGCAAGCCTGGAAGATTCTGCTTGGCGGCCAATGGCAAGCTGCCTCTGCTACAGGATTATACACCACGGGGGTGGCCGCAAAATCCTGGCCTCTGCTGCAGAGAAGCGGCAGAACTGGAAGGGGAGAGAACAGAAGTCTGGCTCGAGAACCCTTCAGGGCAACCCTTGACCTCCCTGCGCACTGTGGCTCCAAGACTGGCCCGCAAAGTCACCTGAGGGTACAGAAACCCTGAAGCCTGGCCAATGTCATCCTCATTTCAAAGGACTGATGTTGATGGCGATGGCAATATGAGTTCTGTGTAGGAGCACCTTTATGACACAGTACAACGTTACCTTCTCAAAGAGGTTCACAATCTCCAAAACAACTTTAAGCTAATTAACATCAATAAATAGTCCACAACTTATATCTTCTTAAGTCTAAATTTTATTTATCACAGAAGGAAACAAAATTAACACCAAGTCTGAATGTACATTAATCACATTTGTTCTGTTAATTCATATATTAAGTTTTAAATTACCACAATAAGTAGAATATAATTCTATACTTTTAGTTCTCTGATAACATTATTAAGTATACATTCGTAAAGGTCTTTATTGTAATATAAATATGAAATTCTAACGGGTCAAAGTTATTTACAGCTTAAAATAGTTAATAGTGAAAAATTACCATTAGCTTTATAAGAATTAGAATTGTGTCAGAACAACACTATAGTGAAGGTTTTCTTTTCAAATGTTTTCAATTTAATTAATAAACTATGGAGCCAATATTCCACTCTTTTGTCTGGGAAAAGCTGAGGAAAAAGAGTAGGGGAAACATTATACTTGGGGTGAAATTTTCATGAAAATGACAAAGTGTCAGGTTCTGACTGAAAACCGGCATATTTCACTCCAGAAACACAGCCGAGTTTTCAGATCAAATTTTCTGGCGTTTTGAGCACAGAAAACCTGGGGAAGTGGTTAATGCGTTCACCCTGGCAGGGCGGGGCCTGACAGGACTGGCAAGACCATCTTTACAGGGCACCCCGATCTGCATTTATAATTAGTTCCCTCAACCCCCCCCCCCCCCCACAGACATGAAGGACCACCCCCACAAGCACCAGAGTGACCCCTCCCACCACACAAGTATCGGGCACTCACTCACCCCTCACCACACAAAAAGAGATGCCTCCCTCCAAATTGGTTACCCCCTGCCAGAGCTCACTTGGCATTGGCCCATTCATGTGCCCTCTTGGCAGTGTCAGGGGGAAGTGCATACCCTTGGCCATCAACACCCTGTGCACCCAGGCTCCTATGCACCCCCGGTGTAGTCATCGCAACCAGTAGTGAATCACAGCAGTGTGATTTCATGCCTCCAGGAGTGGAGGATTCACCCAGAGGCATGAAGCCGTTTAATGATATTAAAATCTACGTAAATTGCATCTAAATCAGGTTCACACCCTTTCTGGGCATGAACCTGATTATGTCACCAGCAGGAGGCAGGGAAGACCTCAAACCAAGATCTCTCGGTGCACATCCCTTTTTGGCCCTCTCAGGAGATTTAGTGGCCATAACAGGATTTACATCCACAGTGAACAAGACCACTAGATCTTGCCTTTGGTCTCTGCATTCTTGTAGCACGATTTCCTTGTGCTACCATGATAATGTTTCCAGAGGGAGTCGTTATGCAAATGAGATAGGTGGGGGTGTAAACACTCCACTTCAGTCACCCTCAAACAAAATTCAAACCAAGTCTATTAAAACATGGGTGGCAAATCAACAGAATTTCAATGTTGGATCTAATCTTATAAGAGCTCTTATCTCTTTGCCATTCCCTTCACTTCCCTTCTGGCAGAGAGCGAGTTCAGCCACTCAGGGATAATGTCAAGAATTGCTTCTTTACACAAAGGTTAAGTGGAAATCTGAAATCTTTGTCAGGTAAGAGTATTATAAGACGTGGAATCAAGATATGTAAATGGAGATGAGATACAGATCAGCCATTAATTAAATGAATAGTGGAAAACACTGATGGGCCAGGATTTTCCGCCTTTGCAACCCACGCGCCCCCCCCCCCCCCCCTCCCTCTCCACCCCACCCCCCGGCCACCCTCCATGGGAGGGATGGCTTGCCATTGGCTGCTGGTGGACTCTTCTGGTCGCGCTGAAATCAATGGCCATTTACGTTGCTTGCCAGCCATTCACCACCGCAGGGGGTCACCTTTTGCAGGACCAGAAGATCCCACCAGCGAGAAGGACCAGAAAATTATGGCCATGGAATCAATTGTTCCTCATTCACATTGAAGGCTGGTGCACAGAAACAAGGTAGATTACCACCGATAAGAACTTTAGATCCAAGGTATGTTGCATAACTAGTTTTAGAAACGATTTCTACCAGAGCAGTCTTAACTAGTGCCTTGTATAGTTTTAGCAAGACTTCCCTATTTTTATACTTCATTCCCTTTGTAATAAGGGGCAACATTCCATCTGTCTTCCCTATTATCTGCTGAGCTTGCATGCTAGCTTTTTGTGATTTATGCACGAGGACCCCCAAAATTTCTTGTGCTGGGGCGGCAGGTGGCGTAGTGGTTAGCACTGGAACTGCGGCGCTGAGGACCCGGGTTCGAATCCCGGCTCTGGGTCACTGTCCGTGTGGAGTTTGCACATTCTCCCCGTGTCTGTGTGGGTTTCACCCCCACAACCCAAAGATGTGCAGGTTAGGTGGATTGGCGACGCTAAATTGCCCCTTAATTGGAAAAAAATAATTGGGTACTCTAAATTTTAAAAAAATCCTCTTGTGCTGCAGCTTTCTGCAGACTTTCTCTATTTCAATAATATTCAATTCCTTTATATTTTCTGTCAAAGTGCATAGCTTCACATTTTCCTACATTGGGCGGGATTCTCCTTTCTGGCGACTAAGTCCCCATGTCGGCGGGAAAACCGGTGCGAACCACTCCGGCGTCAACAACCTCCGAAAGTGCGGAATTCTCCACACTTCAGAGGGCTAGGTGGACGCTGGAGGGGTTGGCGCCGCGCCAGCCGGCGTCGAAGGGACTGCGCGAGTTTGCGCATGCGCCAAAGGGCCGGCGTGATCTCGCGCATGCGCGGAAATGCCGGCTTGTTTTGGAGCATGCGCGGGGGTTCTCTTCTCCACGCTGGCCATGGCGGAGCCCTACATGGGCCGGCGCGGAAGGAAGGAGTGCCCCCATGGCATAAGCCCACCCGCAGATTGATTGGCCCCGATCGCGGGCCAGGCCACCGTGGGCCCCCCCCCCCACCCCCCCCCCCCGGGTTCGGATCCCCCCGAGCCCTCCTGAGGACCACTCCCGCCGACGTACCTGCCAGGTCCTGCCATGTGAGAACATGTCTAACCCACGCCTGCGGGTCAAGCCAGAAACGGACGGCCTCTTGGCCCATTGGAACCCAGAGAATTGCCGGGGGGGGGGCGCTGCCAACGGCCCTCGACCGGCATGGCGTGAACCCCGCCTCCGCCTGAAAAACGGTACTGGAAAATACGGCAGCCGGCGTTGGGGTGGCAGGGTGGGATTCGCGCCATCTGACAAGTTTTTGTCCGCTTACTTAATCTGTCTATATCCTTCTGTAGACTCTTTGGGTCATTCTCATCACTTGCCTTCTCACTTATTTTTGGCAATAGAACATTCACTTCTCGCATCCCAGTCATTGATATATATTGTAAATAATTGTGGCTCCAGCACTAATCCCTGTGGCACTCCGCTAGTTACAGGTTGCCAGGCTGAAAATGCCACTCTTACCCCAACTCTAGGGGGATGGGGGAGGGGGGGCGGTTCCAGCTGTTCACACCAGGGTAGTTTTCCCAGTGCCGGAATGGATTCAATGAGAAGGCGGCAGGGCCGGAAGATCGTGCTGCTGGCCAACGGTCAGCTGTCAGCAAGAAATACGCTGCGGAGGCGCAGAAAATTGCACTCCCCGCTTTGTCTTCTATTAGTTAGCCAATCCTCTATGCATGCTAATATACTACCCCAACACCGTGGATTCGTATCTTACCTAGTTTTTTGTTTGGTACTTATGAAACACCTTTTGGAAATCCAAGTATATTACATCTACTGGTTCCCCTTTATCTATCCTGCTTTTTACCACCTCAAAGAATTCTAATAAATTTGTCAGGTATGATTTTCCCTTCATGAAGCCATGCTGACACTGCTTGCTTATATAATGCATTTCTAAATGCTCTGCTATTATATCCTTTATCGTGGACTCCAACATTTTCCCAATGACAGATGTTAAGCTAACTGGCCTATAGTTCCCATTTTTTGTCTCCTTTCCTTTTTGAATAAGTGTGTTAAATTGGCAGTTTTCCAGTCCTCTGGGACTTTCCAAAATTTAAGTATTCTTGGAAGATTATTGATGCACACTCAATTACTCTCGAGACAAGGTGAGTCATAACTAATCGGCTTTAATCAGCTAGAACTGTACCCAGCAGCTTCGATACAGAAAGTGAAGGCTGCTGGGGCGGCATTGGTTCTTATACCCTGCCTCTCAGGGCGGAGCTATGTACATTAGCCAATGGTAGACTCCTAGGTCTAGCCAATGGTCATCCACCTCTCAGGTACTGCAATACCTGGTATTACCACAATTATTACCAGCAAAATCGACTATCACTTAAGCGACTTCCTTCAGTAGCCTAGCTGTCTAAAAATGGCTAAGAAAGCTACTCAGGCAGTATAGGAATGTGCAAAATGGTGTCTTGATTTTCCTAATTGGCATCCTATGACAAGTTGCACTGGGCCGAAAGTAAATGGGGGTGCTGGAATGTGTGTCTGATAGCATTTGCCTGCAATCAAATGTACAGCACCCTCAGTAAATTTACTTTGCAAGAAATACTATGAAGGAGCTTGGACTTTACAACTTGGACTTCTAGTATCTGTTTTAAAGGAAAACTAAAAGAATGATGTGGAAACCTTTAATTATTTGGTAAAAGAAAATGGAATAAAAAGCATGTTGGGAAATGACCTGAAAAAGAATACAAAGTTTGTTTACAAGCAGGATAAGTCAGTAAGTAGAATTACAAAAAATTACAGCGCAGAAATAGTCCATTTGGCTCAACAAGTCCATGCCAGCGTTTATGCTACTGATAAGTCACCCCCCACCCCATCCAAACCCCCACCCGATTTAATCAAGCACTATGAGCATATGACAAGCTGCAAGATCTGAGGAGGTGATAAGAAATTCTTTAGCACTAAGACTGAAATCAGCACAAATATGGCACTAGTTTCAACAACAGATTTGACAGAAAGAATAAAGAACGGCCCAAGTTGCAAGGGTTCTCAGGAGAACTACATGGCCTAGAACATGTAGAAAATAGATGACCTAAGAACCTCCTTACTGTAGCAAAACACAAGAGGACTAAATCAATCCTTCCATCTTGAGTTATTTTCATCAGAAGAGTTTCACAGAAAGCTACAATTTTCTTTCTGATATGAACTAACACATCAGCATGACACAGTAGAAAACAATTAGTGTCTCATTTGATCCTTAATCTTTTGTGCTCGGAACAACAAAGAACAACTACAGCTATCGGCTGGAGGGGGTTAAAATAAAGTACATCTTAACAGGGCAGTAATATTTAAAACATGTATATACTAGATAAATATATGCCAGTTCTCAGGAAATCAATTTTCTTCTCAATTTTTTAATGTGCACAATTAGAATGCTCTATCACTGCAAAATTTAAATTGCCATACCATGAAGATACATAGTAGAAGGGCAACTTTTCATCCAAAAATCAGATTATATAAAATTTGCACAATGAAATGCTCAAAAATTCTGATTATTGGATGATTTGAGTTAACTAATTTTGAATTAAGAGCAGAGCATAATACATTTCCCATCAATGTTCAGATCTGAATAGTTACTCAAATTAGCTTAATCTGGAGAAGTTCCAGTTCTGAACCATTTTTAACTGATTTATGGGCAGCACGGTGACACAGTGGTTAGCACTGCTGCTTCATGGCACCGAGGCCCCAGGTTCGCTCCTGGTCCTGGGTCACTGTCCGTGTGGAGTTTGCACATTCTCCCCATGTTTGCACTTAGTGCCGAAAATGATCCTCCACAAGCTTCACGCTGGTACTGGCTGTCCCACCAACTGATTCGCCAGATTCGTTCCCGGCAGCTCCCCGCTTAAAAACACTCCCTCCAAACGCAGGCCCAATCAATATATGAGCATGGCACCACATAGACCTGCTCCACGTTCGGGGATGCCAACCTGACCAGACTGCTGGATGTTGTGAGGCGAGAGGGGACACCCTGTTCCCCCGAGTGGGGTTGGAACACCAGGATCAGGGCCGCCAATGCCGTCTGAGAGGCAGTGGCAGCGACCATCATTTCAGGCAGCGTGACCAGGAGGTCCGCTGTAAAGCGCAGGAAGACCAACGACCTGCATCAGGCCACAAGGGTAAGTTGACACCCACTGGCATCAGTTCCGCCTGCCACCTCCCTGCCCTCGGGCTCCCCACACCCAAAACTGGTCAGCAGCTGGCATTTCAAGGTTCCCCACATCCAATCACCGCGCTTGTGCCCCAGCACACTCTGGCACCCACCAGCACAAGTCCTCCATGTCCAGGTGTGGTGCCCACATATGCCGCCTGCCATGGACCACGCTGATGCACCAAGCATGTGATTCACAATGCCCTCTCTGTGTTCCTCTCACAGGTGGACATTGCCAAGGTACTGCAGAGCATGGCCCAGATACAGGTGGACATAGCTGAGGCACCCCGAGCATGTCCCATTCACTGAGGACCATCGCTGAGGGTGTCACCATGGTGCAGACAACACGGAGGCGCCAGGACTGGCAAAACAGGATGATGCAAAGGCATCTGGAGCTCACTCCAGCTGCCCCTCCGTCCTATGGAGACCCCCCAGGGCCCTATGGGCACCGTCCACGAGGTGGGGGAGCTAGAGGCCGACCCGGTGTCTACCAGCAGGGAAACGATGGCAGATTCCCGAATCTCTCCCTCCTGACACCATGTGTTTCAAGGTCAGCAGGTAGAACAGGGTAGCACAACAATGCCAGTGTCACCGGTAATTTTGCCGGGGCCCGCCAGCTGCAGGCTATTCAGGGGATGCCCACCCGGGGCATCAAAGGTCACATGGCGCGAGACGCAGCAGGCTGTCCTCACCTCTGATGTGCATCCTGGGACAGAAAACCACATGTAAAAGCAGAGCACGGAAGGGTAAGAGGATTGAGGATCACTGAGTTGGCACTGGGGTAGGGAGCACTATCTGTAGCTATCTGTAGGGGACAATGGAAATTTCAAATGTTCCCCAATAAACATCTAACACCTGATACATATGAAGCCTCTTAGGTTATTCTGCACAAGTAGCCTGCCTGCACCCTCACCCCCTGTTGCCCTCTGCTCCCCCCACGCCCCCAACCCCCTGCCCCGCTGGGGTCCTAGATCAAGAGCTCTGTTCAGGTAATGAATGTGAGCACGCTGTCAGCAGAAAGGCAGAAGTCAGATTTTGGCATAACCTGAGGAGCATAAGAGCTAACCTCAAAGTGAGTTATCATCACTCTCCTGCCTTGAATATTGACCCACTGACAGCACCGACACAGGCCCATCACCCTTGCGTGATATTAAACTGACATGGTAGGGTGGTAAGGGAAGGGGGGGAAGCAATGTGTGTGAGAGGGTCAGGGAATGAGGGGGGGCGAGGAAGGAGAGAATGGGGTGGAGGTAGTCAATGGGGTGAAGGGGACAGTTGGGGGGGAAAGAGGGTGAGCTGACCGACAAAGCCTCGCCCTATGAGAAGCGGGCAAGGATGAGGGCCTCCCTGGCCCTCCGGGCATGCCAGACTGTGGCCGCTGCCTGTCTTCCATCCTCCAGCTGTTCCTGCCGGTCCTCCCTGCGCTTGTCCTCCAGCCCTCCTGGTTTGGCCCCTCTTCAGATGAGGCCATATGCCCAGCCCCTCCTCCCCCAGCATATCGAGCCCTTGCTGTGCCAGGTTGTGGAGGGCACAGCAGACCACCACAAAGTGGAAGGCCCTCTGCGGGGGCTCACTGCGGTGCACCACCAGAGCTGTCCAGGCATTTGAATCGCATTTTGAGCAGTCTGTTGCACCGCTCAATGAAAGCATGCGAAGCAACATGGGCCTCGTTATTACCGGGCCTCTGCCTCGGGCTCCGGCCACCATATGGATATCATCAGCCAGGGGGTACCCCTTATCCCCAAGAGCCAACCTGTCATCCTGCAGTGGTCCTCGAAGATGTCGGGAATCTCTGAGTGACCCAGGACGTAGCTGGCATGCATGATTCCTGGGAAGTGCGTACTCTTGCTGGGGAGCCGGTTAGTTCCCAGGAGGCCATTAGACTGGACTTCCACATCGCTAATGAGATGGAGATTTGTCTTAATTGGTGTAAGTTGGTGCCTCACCACTTCTGGGCAGGATTCGGAACCCACCACCGGGAGTGAGCCGGTTAAATTGCAAACCAATTCGCACCCAGCGTGGATCCTGATTTTGGCCTCTCCCGCTACTTAACACGCGTGCCAGGACCCGCGCCAGGCACAACACTGCTGCTAAATTGCGCTGATAGACTTTGCAATTTCTGGCGACACCCTTTCCTACAGCTCTGCTGAGACATAACCTCCATTGGTTTTGGCAAGGTGCTATATAACTGTGTTGTTGGGCAGAAAACTGTTCTACACTATTCACTTCTTTCTTTCACCTCAATTCCAAATGTTTCACTGCAGCAATAAATTCAAGCCTTCCCTGGACTAAGATGCCCTTTTTTTTAACCAATATCATGAAAAAAAGGATGGTCCTTGTTTCTCATTTGTGAACACAATAATGCAAGGACTAATCAAACACCACTTGTATCAATACATCCAAAGACTGAAGTTCAAAAGTCTTCTCACATTGTTGCATTTTCTAACCCCCCCCCCCCCCCCCCAGTATAAGATCAAAGTAATTTCTTTATCCATTTCTAAAGCAGATCTTTATTTTCATTATCTTGTATTTATTTTTATACAATAATTTGTAAGGTGAAATAATAAATTCTTCACAGTGAATGGGAACCTGATATTTCTAACTCTTTTTTTCTCATATGTAACGCGAGACTCTTGCAATGAAATAAACTTAAAGGGCATAATTTAACTGGCACGCTTGCTATTTCTGAACTCAATTTTAAAGATACAATTAATTTTGAAAAGTTGCCTATTTTTCTCCACATGTCTGTATTATAATGCCAGTGAAGATTTCAAAACTCTTATTGATTTCATCTTGCTGTAGTTTACAAAAGAGAACATGTCTTAGACTGGGAACCTTGCGCCTTCTGTGATACGTCATCAGCTGCAATTTGAAAAGGAGAGAAAAAAATTGCACATTAAATTGATTATAAAACTATTGATCTAACTCCTATCATAATGTTTTAAATTATAGTTTAAAAATTACTCCAAGCAGAAATATAATGTACATATGAGTACATCAGCTTTTGGCCAGAGTCCAAACAATCTGAATGTTTCTTATTTTCAATTTACTCATATCTTTAACATATTATAGGATGAAGTTTTGAGTGGTTTCACTTGCCAGATATGCACCCAGTATGGCTGTACAATAATTCAACAAGGCCCACTGCTGGGTATGCATACTGGCCTTCGAGGGTAAGCAATTGGCCGGTTTAAAATAGAAATTAGGGTCCAATCCTGTCAATAGGACCTGATAGCCATTCTTGGACTCATCTGGCCTACGCATGCATAGCACATGTTCAGCAAAGACAGGTGAGTTTCTGTACTTTTTCCCCATCTTATGCAGCTCAGTGGAAAAATCCACCCCCACCTGTCAAATTTAAGGGATTTTCAAGATGCTCTCGGTTATATTTATACTACTACATTTTACATAGAATTTAGAGCATAGAAATGGGTTTCTTGAAACAAAGGTCAATGCCAGCATTTGCGCTGCTCCCACCCAATTTGATCTAACTCACTTGACATATTCTTCTACTCTCTGATTCATCTTCAGATGTCTAACCTTGTTTTGCTGCACGTTCTTCCTCCTTTTTCTGCTTCTCTTCCTCAATGGCTTTCACTTTTGCCTCATGCTCATCCGCCAGTGCTTTCCACTCCTTTCTGTTGTTGAGTATGCCACTGAGCATAGGCTGAATTTGACAATGAAATCTGGTGAATTCCTGATAGAACAGAAATATTATTATTAGTGCAAATGCGTATTCACAACAATCAAATGTTCTCGATGTAGATACGTGGGTGTGACGTTGCGGGAAAGGTAAGGAGGCCATTGCATTTGTTTTAGGATTTGGGGATCAGAGTACTCCAAACAGAACCGAACCAAGATTGTATACAAGTTTAACATAACTTTTCAATCTTTAAGTTAATCCCGAGCTTTGCTTACAGCCTAGTAACCTGCATGGTACTTTTCTGATTAATGCACCTGTACCCCCCAGATCCTCTAGTTCCTCTTTCCCATTTAAACACTTGTCTTGCAAGGTGTGTGTGGTCTCTTCATTCTACCAATATGCACTGTGACTCCTTACAATCACCCTCATCTTTGAAACATCTTACACTGATGTCTCAAATCACCTTCTTTCTTCCATCTTAGTACACAATAAATGTGGCACATTCCAGCTCCCCCCACGCCCCCCCCCCCCCCCCCCCACCCCCTTCCACCCCATCCCCCTCTTTGGAGTAGAAGAGTGCAAAACTCTAGGAGAAGCAGAGAAAGGGGAAGGGACATCCAATGACAAATATCCATTGGCAATCTATATCCATCTGGTCCATTGGGAAGGAGGTCTTGACTTAGGAGCTGTAGAGATCAGCAAAGACCTTCTGTGAAAGCATGAGGCCCATGAGGCACTGGTGCTCAGACATGGTGAGAGAGCTGATCCTCTCTGCCTGTAGATGCTGCATTGAATGTCTTGCCTTCCTCAAGCTGGATCTCCATGTCAATCTCTTCACCTTGTTCCTCATAAGTCCAAAGTAGATCTGCAGTAGCTGCACCCACGCTGTAGTGAAGAATGACAGCAGGGAAGTGAAGATAAAGATAAGGGAATTCCAAGATGGAACTGTTTTCCCAGAGGTTATAAACATCTGCCAAGCAGTGAAAACACTCAGATCAAGTGCTATATGAACAGCTGCAATCCTTCAGCGTCATTCTTTGAAGGCTTCCCAACCTGTCCGTTTCACTGAAGAAGCTCTGTTGAGTTCTCGCATGGTTGATCCTGCTGAGTTCCACACAACTTGGGAAAGCGGTGGCCCCTGAACCCTGCCAACCCACCAATTTGACAAGTTAAAATTCTGCACGAAAAAATCCAACAGCGAATTCAGGTGAAATATTTTACTTGCATACAGCATAGATCCATTAAGGAAAAGCTAAATAAATACAGGAGGAAGAAAGCAAGAGAAAGGATACGGTGATGAGGTTAAATCAAGGAGGCTTGTGTGTTGAGCTGAAACACCAGTGTGGGCCTGTTGAGTTGAATGTGTTGAATGGGCTCCTGTGTTGTAAATACTAGGTAATGCTTATTTTTCTTAATTGAACTTCAGATGAATATGAATGGGCAAAATAGCCTTGAGAAATAGTTTCTTAATTTTGCCCAACATTTCTAGCTATCCGAGGATAGTGAGATTATTAAAATGTGAAACATCTATTACTAATGGATTAGCCAATGTCATTGCAATATTCCAGTAAGGTGGAGGAGAGCTGCACACCCTCCTGCTGAAACCTTATCAACAGGAAAGATACTCCCCAGAAACACATTGAGCTTGTTACTATTGAGGTGCACAGTGGAAATAATGTCGGTACCAACATGCATAACTGTACTGAAATTGGTTGCAAATAACATGCTGACAGACCATATGATGGAAGCTCGAAAAAGCTTCCCTTTACTTTGTTATTTCTCTCTCTTAAAAATATTGTAATTTGAGCCTGTTTTATATGGCCTACCAGCATGCTAATCATGATGGAAAAAGAAGGAGCAAATTCAATAGATTACATAGCCAAATACAGTAAACTGTTTCATTTGGAACACTGCTAACCGGAGCTCTTTACTAACTGGAATTTCTGAGGTTTCTCTACTTTGAATCATCACTTTACCAAATGGAAGCAATTACAAACTTTCCAGAACCCATATTTGTATACAGTATTATTTTATGCTTTAGTGCGATGGAATGGTGGCAGCAGTCATTACAAAATTAATGGAGTGGCTGATCAGGAGTCTCAAGTGTAAAGGCCCGACAGAAATTAGATCACGGGAAGATGCAGCTAGAGTAATAGAGGTGCCTATTTTCACAGCAATTTCATTGCAGAGTTAATGCAAGCTTACTTGTGCCCTCTAACATTACGGAGACTCATGTCCATTAAACTAATTGGCCATCACGAGTTAACCCTCAACAATGTCAGCTGCCCACATTCACAAAATTCATGGTTCAAGGATAAAAGCTTGAATATACAGTGTTGGAGGGCATTTTGTGATACTGGACTATGATATAAATTATAGATGGCCCTGTAACTACATTTGTGCTCCTATATTGCTTTTGAATAGTTCCGATGAGACAAAAGGTACTCATTGGCTTAGATGCCTATTTAGAAGAGGTAATTTGTAGAAATAGATAGTGTATACATAATGCTTGTTAATATCAGAAAGGACACAAAATGGCTGTTAACTATTTTAGCAATACTAAAGATACAAAATGGCTGAACTAGCCACTGTCCTTTTTTTATAAGTTACAAACTGTGTAAACTACCTCATGAGAACCTAGGGAGTATTTCAACAGCTGCTGATAACAGCTTCCCAGAACAAGAAATGCTATGTGTCCTTGATAAGATCAAGGACCCCAGTTGCAGACAGGACATCATTATGTTAGTTTTGAATGACTTCTGTATGAAGTGGCGGGTAAGACAACACCCACTTTAACCATATATATGATAACTGGGATGCTAGGAAAATTGATTGACTGCATGTAATGAAGTGTGACGCGAATATAGTTGATTGATTGTAAGCAAATGAGAATACAACTAATTCCGCCCCTTGAATCTGTATATTAACCCGTGTGAGCCTTAGCTCAAGGTGCTGTCAAAGGCTGCGGAGTCTCAGGCCTTTCCTCCCAGAATTCTGATATAATAAACTGCTTTTTTACTTATACTCAGGCCTTCGTGTGAATATTTTCACCTCTAACATACAGGATTGGCAGGGACAAGTACTGGACTCCAGCACCTGCCATTGAAGATCTATTAGTCCTCAGGTTGGACAAAACTATCCAGTTAACCTTGTCCATGAGTGTTAGGTGATCATGGCAACCTCCTGTCAGAACCCTCGGTGATGTAGAGATTAAGGGATGGGACAATCAGACAGGAGGCCAGATGCAACTCTGAAGGTGCAAGAGCATTGACTAGGGTCTGTCTCTGTCTCTCTCTTGTGTTCTCTCGCAACACCAAGGGGTTGTTCCTGGGCTCAACAGGTGACCTGTGTGACATTTTGCAGTCAATCGCCCACACATATATCTGCCAGGTCACAAATACACTCTATGGGAGGTCATTGGATTTCATCCATTTCAACCTTGATCGGGCCCATCAGGATGAGAAGGTTGCAGGATTCATCACCAAGCTGGTCAGTCGCAAGAAGGGGGCGATCGACTGAACTCATGTCGCTTTACACATCCCGTGGAATCAGGGAGTCCCATTCATCAACAGAAAGGCGTTTAACTCCCTTAATGTCCAGCTAGTGTGTACCCATCAGATGAGGTTCATTCACATGTGTTCAAATTTTCCAGGGAGAGTACATGATAGCTACATCCTTGGGCAATCACAAATCCTTGGAATATTTGAGGATCATCCCAGGGTGCAGGGATGACTTGTTGGGGACAAAGAATATCCACTAAGGCCTTTGGTGATTACACCAGTGCAGACATCGGACACCGAAGAAGAGGCCCGCTACAATGAGACTCACAGTGCTACCCCGTCTGTGATTTAACGGTGCATCAGGCTCCTTAAGATGTGTTTCTGCTGCCTCTACAGATCCAGTGGAGCCCTCCAGTACAGTCCCAAGAGGCTCTCCCGCATTGTGGATATCTGCTGTGCCCTACATAACCTGGCACAGCAGCATGCAGACCACCTTACTAATGAAGCCGTGTAGGAATGGAATGTCTCCTCAGATGAGAAGGAAGGCCAGGAGGGAATGGACGGAGAGGCAGGAGGGGAGCTGGAGGGTAGAGGACAGGTGGGGTTGAGGATTTGCCTGGTCAGAAGGACCAGGGATGCCTTCATCGCTTCCCGCTTCACACGGTAGGAATACCATTTTGGCCGACAGTTCAAGAAAGCCCCCATCGCCAAGGCGATGCAAAGTCCTCTGTGAGCACAGAAGGAGGGTCACAGTAAACCTTAGTCTTCAGGGTGCTGGATCTGGGAAGTCCTTGTGCTTGCTAATCAGAAAAAGCAGGAGGGTAATGACAATTTGCAGTGAGGAAAGCTCTGTGATACACCTTAGCTATTGCTTATGTCCAACTCCTGTCTGTCTGATGCCAACACTGACTCCTCGGCTCATGTGCGAGTGAGTTTCGGCCCAAGATCCCTTTGTCACATAACACTGGAGGCGGATTAGGGGCCAGGATCTAGGACTCACTGACTAATACCCAAGTCGTTTCAGGAATTCTGTTATTTTCGCTTTGTGGGTCTAACTGTTTGCCTGACTTTGAGGGCCTCTTGAGAAGAGCTGTGTCCAGATGGGGGTCAAGTATTACCCCACTGGGAGGTGGGATAACGATACTGTGGCCTTAAGGTTGTGAAGAACAAGAGTTTTTAATGTGGTAACATATGCATTTGAGACATTTAATTAAGACCCCAGATATCTATGCCTAACCTCACCTGTGCCTACTTTGTCCCCCTACAATTACATAACCTTAAGAACCCTCCCACTATATCTTGGTATATTCCCAGGATGCATATCAAAAGTGGAGGTGGCCTACTGCCTTCCATGTCCTGTAGGCTGAGATGCCCTTGGTAGCCATTTTCTGGAGGCCCGGGACCTGGAGGGCTCTGGCCTACTCTCAGGTGGCACTGGTATTGCCGCATCACTCTATTCAGCCCCACTCCCAGGCTCTCCTGGGTGGAAGGCTATGGGAGGTGTTCCAGCGGCTTCTCCTCCCTCTGGGTGCTCGTGGACCCCTGGGTTACTCCGTGGGATGGAGAGACAACTGGAGTGAGCGCCACAAGCCTCAACATCATCTGGTGCTGCCAGTCCTGGAGGCCCACCATTGTCTGGTGCAAAGTATTGAACCCCTCAGCTTTGCTCCTGAAATACTGAGCCATGCCTTGGAGTTCAGCAGCCATGGATCTGACATCTTAAACCTGGCTTTCCACTTTGGCCTCCAGCCTTGCAGTGTTGGCCTGGGTGCCACGGATCACCCGCAACATCACCGGTGACAGGAGACTTTGGGAATCCTCCATTCCGCCTTGCAGTTGTAGGAATATCGGTGACAGCCCCTCCTGGTGTTCCTGGCTCTGTCTTTGCATTTCAAGCAGCTGAGGGGCAACCATGTCCAGATGCACGGCACGTGTCTGGGGCACAGCTGTGTACTGGGATCCAGCAAACCTCTGACTATCCAATCTCTGGGAATGTTACTCCTTCCACTGGATGTGCATCAGAAACTGTGAGTTGTTTACCAGAATGTGACCCAGACGCCCGCCTTATAAGCTTGCCCACTGAGGTGTGTGTCTCGGTGATGGTGGATGGTATGTGTGTTAGTTGAGGTGCTTCATCCATGTCCTCCTCCGAGATACCATCCGAGCTGCTTTCAAAAGTGGGCTATGGGGCACTGCTAGTCAATGGGCTAGGCTCTTGAGTTGATGTTCCTGCAAGGCAGGGGACATGGTTTTAGTGCAAAGCACTCGTGACTGATCATCTGAATGAAGGTTCAATGGCTCTTCACTTTTCTCTCGCAGGCCAACCTTATTCTCAGTACAGGCTCACTCCTCAATGGAGTCAAGATTGTCAGCTCGGACATTCCACCGCCTGTTTGTGCGTGTCTCTCTCTCTCTCTCTCTCTCAGTGCTGCCACTAGCTCCCAGGCAGGATGCTTGACCTTGCTAGAGGGTCTCCTGCCAGTCTGAGGGTAGGTAGATAGTTGTCCTTCTCTCCTCCACAGCATCCAACTTGGCTTGATTGTGAGCAACTTTTTAAAAATATTGATTTACAGGATGTGGGCGTCGCTGATAAGGCCAGCATTTATTGCCCATCCCTAGTTGCCCTTCAGAAGGTGGTGGTGAGTTGCCTTCTTGAACCGCTGCAGTCCTTCAGGTGTAGGTACACCCACTGTGCTGTTTGGAAGGGAGTTCCAGGATTTTGACCCAGTGACAGTGAAGGAATGGTGGTGTACCTCCAAGTCGGGGTGGTGAGTGACTTGGAGGGGAACCTCCAGGTGGTGGGGTTCCCAGGTATCTGCTGCTCTTGTCCTTCTAGATGGTAGTGGTCATGGGTTTGGAAGGTGTTGTCTAAGGAACCTTGGTGACCTACTGCAGTGCATCTTGTAGATGGTACACACGGCTGTCATTGTTCGTCAGTGGTGGAGGGTTTGAGTGCTTGTGGAAGGAGGAGCAATTAAGCAGGCTGATTTCTCCTGGATGCTGTCAAGCTTCTTGAGTGTTGTTGGAGCTGAAATGAATCAGGCAAGAGTATTCCATTACACTCCTGACTTGAGCCTTGTAGATGATAGACAGACTTTGAGGGCGGTCAGGTGAGGTAGTGCCATAGGATTCCTAGCCTTTGACCTGCCCTGATAGTCACATTATTAATGTGGCTAGTCCAGTTCAGTTTCTGATCTATGGTAACCCCCAGGGTGTTGATTGTGGGGGATTCAGCAATGGTAATGCCATTGAATGTCAAGGGGCGGTAGTTAGATCCTCGCTTGTAGGAGATGGTCATTGCCTGGCACTTGTGTGGCGCAAATATAACTTGCCATTTGTGTGTGCAAGCCTGGATATCATAACATAACATTATCTTTTTATTGTCACAAGTAGGCTTACATTAACACTGCATTGAAGTTACTGTGAAAAGCCCCTAGTCGCCACATTCTGACACCTGGTCGGGTACACAGAGGGAGAATTCAGAATTCTCAGCTGGCATGGGAATTGAACCCGCGCTGCTGGCCTTGTTCTGCATTGCAAACCAGCTGCCTAGCCCACTGAGCTAAACCAGCCAGGTATTGCTGCATTTGGACATGGATTGCTTCGTTATCTGAGGAGTCGCGAATGGTGCTGAACATCGTGCAGTCATCCGTCAATATCTGACCTTCTGATGGAAGGCAGGTCATTGATGAAGTAGCTGAAGATGGTTGGGCCAAGGACCTGAGGAACTCCTGCAATGATGTCCTGGAGCTGAGATGATTGACCTCCAACCACAACAACCATTTTCCTTTGTGCCAGGTATGACTCCAACCAGAGGAGAGTTTTCCCCTGATTCCCATTGACTCCAGTTTAGCTGGGGCTCCTTGATGCCATACTCGATCAATGCTGCCTTGATGTCAAGGGCAGCCACACTTACCTCACCTTGCTGTTTTGAAATCCTTCCATGGCCTTGCCCCTCCACATTTCTGTAATCTCCTCGAGCCCTGCAACCTCCAGAGATAACTGTGTCGCATAATTCTGGTACCCTGAGCCTCCCCAACTATAAGGCCCCCCACCACCATTCGTGATCACACTTTGTTACCTCAACTCTAAACTCTGGAATACTCTCCCTACACTTTTCCATCCCACTACTCCTTTAAAACCTACCTCTTTAACCAAGCTTTTGGTTATCAGACCAGTGTGGCCTTATGTGGCTTGGTGCCATTTTGCTTTAAAATGAATCTGGAGTATCTTGGGACATTTTATTACATTAATGACACTATAAAGATGTTGTCACCTATGATAATTAGCAAAAGTAGACAAATCATTTGTTTAAGAGTTGTGGAGCACTTTGTGTATTCTTCATTTCTTTTGTACAGGAAAACACAGCAACGCCCCCTGAGACAATGGTCAGGATTTAACAAAATGGGAACAAAGTCCCATAGTGAGCGTGTTTAGCCGCGTGTTTCCCGGCACTCGCAATGCTGAGAAACACAACACTATAACTCGTGTTAGATAGAGGGCCTTAACGTGGAGCGCGCAGTTGACGATGCACATAGCCCCAGAAATTCCTCAATGTAGCGAGAGTTTGGGATGTCATTTTTCAATGGTGACCCGATTGTTGGTGCCACCATAGCGACCCCACCTCCTCCAAGCCCCAATGCACTATGGAAGGGTTACCCGACTCCCCTCAATACCCTCGCAGGGCACCACTGGTCAGATCGCCATCATGCAAAAAATGCCAGCTTGGCACCTTGACAGTTCCAACTGGGCAGTGCCCTTGACAGCTGGCAGTGCCACCTGGGTACCTTGGCAATGCCAGTCTGGCACCCAGATGGCACTGCCATGGTGCCAGGTTGGCACTGCCAGGGTGCCCAGGTGGCACCAGCAAAGCCAGGGTACCACTCTGCCCAAAGGGCATGCAGCCGGGGGCCTCCGATCCCCTGGGAGACCCCACGAGTGCCATTCCATCTGGTCTCTGTTTGCGGGGACCAATACTGAAAAGCGCTCGCCCAAGGTCTCCGAGGCAAAGGGGATGGATCCAAACTCCTCGGGTACCTCAGGAAACTGCATATTAGAGTGAGACTAGCTATCTCGCTTTAATGTGCAGATTGCGAAGAAGTGATCCCTCCCACAATGGGCAGGGTTTACACCTCAATATTTCGCGAGATTGCGTTAGATCTCACGATCCGGATATATCATGACAGCGGCACCATCCGGCTTTTATCAGCCAATCTGTGCCGCAGCAAGCTACTTTCCAGACGTAGCATGGCCGTTGGATCCTGCTCTTAGAACATTTCCGTTAAAAGCCATCCCTCTTGTTTGGAGGACATTTTGACACTTATTTATAAATTAATTTCACATGTTTTAAGCACAGCAGTCCTTAAGGATTTTTACTGCCTATGTTCTTACCTTGTATACAAATGTGCACACAAAGTCAATGAAACCAACTTGAAGTTTTGGAAGTTCAGCAGACTTGTTTCTGTCCATCATGGGCTAAAAGAGTCATAAAGAGGCTAAGTAATACTTGAAAATAACTAGAAACAGCGTGCAGTACAAAATATGTTAATTAACATTTGTCTTTCATTGTTCTCAAGTTACCTATTGAATTGCAACCTGCTAAATACGTTACAACAAAAGAGCACTGTTATTTTTAGGTTCAAGATATTATCCTATAATTTTGCTTCAGGTCATTGTAGCAGGACTTACAATAGGTTGTTGTTCCAATACAGTTCGTTCCAAGTCACCTTGCTCCCAGAATTCAGCTGCTACAGAAAGAGCTACCTTGAATAGAAAGAAAAGATGTCAGATCTGAGATGGTGTAGCAGCACAGAATTGGCTTCCATCAATTATAACATAGGAATATAGGGTTTCTCATAATTGTAACACATATTGACACAGTGAAAGAAATGTTGTCCAGTTCTTCTTTTAAAAATTGGTTAATATTGCAAACATGAAGTCACTAGGGGCAATAATTGACTTCATCCAGTCATTCCAAGGAAGTGTCCGGCCACACTAACTGATGGTTACCATGGAGGTATGGCAAATATTGGAAGTGGGAAATATGTCTTGAGTACTTTAACATATATCATTTAAAGTGCAATTGGGGTACTGGATCACATTGGGTGGATTCCTCTTTATGGTTTTAGGATAATGACGATGGTGTGATGGAAGTCCAGAGTCTATGGCCTGGAATTTTACCGCCTCCAAACATGTCATCTGAGATTCTCCAATCCAGAGTCTAGTGCTCCAGCCAGCGGAGAATTGGTACTGTGTCCCACTGGTCCTAGGAGCGTCGCCGAGGTGGTATTCTCAATGCTATGCTATACCTGGCTACTTCAAAGCAGATAAGTGCTTTCACTTCATCTTTTCCCACCGCAGAAAGCACTTGGCATTGGTGAAGTGGCTTGCAGCTGTCAATCAGAACAAGGATGTTTATAAACATTGAGGTGAGGATCAATGGAGGGTACTTTAGATACATTTAAGCATAAAGGGAAAGATAAATAAACAAACCTCATGTGGTTATAGATTCTGAGATGAGACTATTAATTCCAATGTTTGCGCTTCTAAGAGATTATGCAGTTGTAGTGATTGGGTTTATTGATTGAGGGTTTAAAAATATTTTTTTATTTGTATTTTTAACATTTTAACATTTTATACATAAATAAAACAATGCAAAACATCAAAAACTACAGAAACCCCTCCCACTCCACCAAACAATACCCCACTAACTCAAATAAACCACCCTCCATCCCAACCTGCCCCTCCGCCCAACCTACCCGTCCCCCTTAGCAGCTGATGGTAACCAACTCTTTAAACGTGTAGAATAAACAGACCCATCTCTTGTGGAACCTCTCCATTTCCCCCCTCAAAGCAAAAGCTACATTCTCCAAATACAGGAACTCCATCAAGTCCCCAAGCCACACTGAGGCACAGGGCAGAGAAGCTGACCTCCGCCCCAACAGGACCCACCTGCGAGCAATCAACGAGGCGAAGGCTAAAACATCTGTCCCCATCTGCAGCTCCAAAACCCCAAATATGGCCCCGAGAGGACTGGACTCCAAAGCCACATGCAAGATTGGCAATATGTTGCTGAAAACCAACCTCCAAAGTTCCTCCAAATTTGGACAGGACTAGAACATATTTACATGATTGACCGACACCAGTTGCAAGTGGCTTCCACTCTCTCAAAGAGACGGCATCAGGTATGCCCTGTGCACCACCTTTTTAAAACAATTTTCCAATTAAGGGGCAATTTAGTGTGGCTAATCCACCTACAGTACACATCGATGGGTTGTTGTGTGCGACCCACGTAACATGCGGAGAATGAGCAAACTCCACACAGCAGTGACCCTGGGCCGGGATCGAACCCGGGTCCTTGGCATCATGAAGCAGCAGTGCTAACCATTGCACCATCGTGCCGCCCTGGGCACCACCTTAACTGTTTAAACCCCAGCCTTGCACATGAGGTTGAGGCATTCACCCTCTGCAACACCTCACACCACAACCCATCCTCCAACTCCATCCCCAGCTTCTCATCACACTTAGCCTTAACCCCCTCTAGCGATGCCGTGTCCTCCTCCAAAATCTTCTCTTAAATCACCGTGATGACTCCCCCTCCAATCACATCACTGACAACACCCCCACCAACAACGAGGAGGGGAGTGTCAGCTGAAACTTTTTTGCGAAGTCCCTCAGCTGCAAATACCTAAAGGCCTCCCTTGTGGAATCCCAACCTTCTTCATCAACTCCTCCAAACTTGTGAACCAGCCATCCAAAAATAAGTCCATCATTTCCATCACCGCCCTCTCCTCCCACCCCCAAAACCAGCAGCCAGCCTCCTCGGCACAAACATTCTCTCGAACCAGCATCAACTTCGACTCCGTCCCCAACTTAAAATGCTCCAAAATTGCCTCCATATCTTCAGTGTGGCCACCTCCACTGAACTACCTGAGTATTTCCCTGGGGCAAATGGGAGCGGCACCATTGCCAGCACCCACAACCCCGACCCCCTACAAGCACCTACCTCCATTCTCATCCACATTGCCTCCGGTTCCCTACTCCACCCGCACCTTCTTCGCGTTCGCCGAATAATAATAATACAACAGATTTAAAGAGCCAAACCCCCTGACTGTCACTCTCGCTGAAGCACTGTCTTCCGAATCCCCGCTACCTCACCTGCCCAGACAAAGGACAAAATTAACCGTTCCACTCCCTTAAAAAACGTCTTTGGCAAAAAGACCAGTAGACACTGGAATAATAATAAAAACCACGGCAAGATATTCATCTTTACCACCGGCGCCTGACCTGCCAATGATAGGGGGAGGCTATCCCATCTCAACAATCTGCGGTAACCCTGCCTATCAGGCTTGTAAAATTCATCTCACGTAGCCGGGCCCAATCTCGAGCCACCTGCACCCCCAAATACCAAAGTGAGTAATCACTACACAAGACGATAATCCCTCCCAAACCCCATTATATCTCCTGACGTGGGACCCGGGTTAGAAATATACAACAAAAGATCATCAGCTTCCAAGGAGACCTTATGCTCCAACTCCCCCCGACTATCCCCCTCCACCTATCCAAACACCTCAGCACAATGGCGAAGGGCTCAATCACCAGAGCCTTGCATTCAAGGACAACTGCCTACCCTTTACAAATCCCGTTTGATCCTCCCCAATTACCTGCGGAAGGCACTCTTTCAACCTAAGCGCCAACACATTTGCATCCGCATTTAGCAGGGATATTGGCCGACAAGGCCCACACTCCACCGCGTCCTTATCCTTCTTTAACAACAGTTAAATAGATGCCTGGCCCATCTCTGAGAGCGCCCCCTTAGCCTCGCCGTTGCATCCGCAAAACATCTCCCCCAACATCGGTGCCAACCTATCCAAAGACTTGTCATAGAATTTCATTGGGAAACCATGTGGCCCATCAGGCTTTACCCGTTTGTATCTTCCCAATCGCCATACGAATCTCCTCAATCCCCACTGGCTCCTCGAACCCAACCCTCTCCTCCTATACTACTTTAGGATACTCCAGCCCCCACCAAGAAGTCTCTCATATACGACTCATCCTCCAAGGGATCCGACCTGTACAACCTTTTATAAAACTCCTCAAATGCCCTGTTCATACTCTCCGGCGTCACCACCAAACCCCTCGCCCCATCTCGGACCTGAAAAATCTCTTGTGAGGCCACCTGCCGGCGGAGCATTCCCACCAACAAGCCACTGGCTTTCTCCTCGTATTCGCATACTACCCCCTTCGCGCTCGTCAAGTGATGTACCGCTTTCCATGTAGACAAAAGGTCATACTGGACCTGCAGTTGCTTTCTATTGACCAAAAGCTCCAGAGTGGGATCTTTTGCATACTTCCCATCAATTTTCAAGATTTCATTTACCAGCAGTTGCCGCTCCTCTCTTGCCTTCCTATATAACTGCGACTTATACGAGATGATCTCGCCCCTTACCTCTGCGTTCAGTGCCTCCCAAATTGATAGAGAGACCTCCCCATTCTTATTGAACCCCACATAAATCATCAATCACCTTTCCCATCCTCGCACAAAAACTCGGATCCACCAGCAGCCCCACATCCCACGAAGGGGTCAATGAACTCGGCTTAGACTGATCAATTTTTGGATGCAACACTGTATTTAAATCCCCACCTAAAATTAATTGATACGTGTCCAGAATAGGTATGGCAGCCAATATCCTCTTTATAAACCCTACATTATTCCAATTCGGGGCATACATGCTAACCAACACCACCAACCACCCCTCCAACACACCCGTTAGTATAAAGTACCTGCCCCCTGATCCGTCACCACTTTCTCCATCTGAAACCTAACTCTTACCCACGAATACTGCAAAGCCCCAGGCCCTGCTATCAAAACCCGAGTGGATTACTTGACTCACCCAACCCTTCCGAATGCTAACCGTGTCCTTCACCCTCAAATGGGTCTCCTGCAACAGCACCACGTCGGCTGTCAAGCTCTTCAAATGCGAGACAACTCTCACCCGCCCCAGCCCCCGCACATTCCGCGTTACCATTCAGACTAGGTGGGCTCTCACACCCCTCTCCTTCCTATAAGTCATGACCATGGCCTCCGGCTCCACCCTGTGAGCAGGACCAGGCCCTATCCCTAGTCCCTCTCCCCGTCCCAGAAATGCCCCAATCACTGCCTGTCAAAACCACTTCCCCTTGCACTACCCCAGCCTGCCTCCCAGAGAATTCCGCCATCCTGGGTTGAATATTCCAACTTCCAGGGTACTTCCTCCCAGGTCAGATTTATGGAGCTGGAAAATGTTTGATCCCTGTGCTCCCAACCCAGGAACCAAAACCCAGACCTAAATACTACAGCCTGTGGCTTTTCTGGTTGGGAAACCTTCCATGGGAGGTTATTTGCTTGTCATGCTTTTCAGAGAAGAACAAGAATAACAAACACTTCCCCTGTGGTTTTTGCCTCTACTTGCAGGATGGACCATTTTTCTCAACTTTATGTAGTCTTGGCTAAATTTTGTACATTGCTTTTAGTGACACAGTCTCCCCCATTTTCTTAATATAATGTTATTCCCTGCCTTTTCTTTCTTATTTCTGCTGTTTTAAAGAGTAGAGGATCTGAATGCAGTGTCTAAGTGCCATGAGGAAGATGAGCTTGTGAGGGGAAAACACTTTTAGAAACAATTACATTTATCAGATATAATTTGTCTTTTGCAAATCCATTGCTGGCTTTCCTTGATTAACCCATGACTTTCCAAATGAGTATTAATTTTATCCTATTGTACAAGCCTGAAGAGGTAATCAAGCCTAAACGATCTGTCGTTCACTATTTTATCCCATTCTTCCTTTTTGAAGAGATGTTAACCTACTAATCCTTCAGTCCTCTGGCATGATTTCCTTTACTAGCAATGCTTGAAAGATTGCGTGGGAACTTGGCCTGAGTCTGCAACTATAACAGTGAGCAGGAGCTAGATTGATTCTTGATTACAAGGGTAGACAGGAATGTGAGGTTGAGGTGACAATCAGATCAGTCACGATCATACTGAATGGCGGAGAAGGCTCGAGGGGGTCGAGGGCCTACTCGTGCTCCTAATTTGTATAACTCTAATTATTGTTATTTTGCCCATTACAAAGTAAGGCAGATCAATATAAATGGTCACAATTAATTAAATGGAGAATTATTCTGATTCATAATGCTTCAGTCAACCCTCCAGCAAATTATTCAAATGAACAAAACTAAAGCAGGAATAAAACTGAAAATTATATATATTTTTTTTACCTTGCTCTGCACTTCCCAAGGTTTTGTGATGGCAGATAAATCACATGCTGTCATCATCATGGCCCTAAATTAATAATGCTCAGGATTATATATAGAAAGGGAATTAAACTCTACTCTAATCACAAAAATAATTAGTACCATAATTACAAGTAACCATGGTATCAAAACTGCAACAAACACCTTGAATGGGAGCATAGCATAATTAATGTTAAGTTGGAAATTCTTGCAAATTTGGAATTTCAAAGAGATTCCAGGAAAAAGAAAACAAAGTTTACTTACATGATAATTTCTTTTCTGGTTGTTTCCAGGATCATAAACTGCACCCATTCGTCATCACTTTCATATGTTTCAGACAAATCTACAATCTTTTGAAACATTGTTCTTTTTCTGTCATGAAATAGAAATAATGAAAGGATGCGTCAATTGAATAATAATCAGTTAAACACAAGCTCTATTGGCTTATTTCTAATGAAAACTAGGTAAAACTCCAGTCTGTGTTCAGGTTATTTGAAAAACATACTTGAAATAGAGTGCCAAATCTGTAGCAATGATGGCAATGTCCATCAGACGGAGTACATGTTCATACTGTCTTCGGTTGAGATTTTGGAAGATGTTTAAGTCCTGTTAAAAAAAATCAAATCACACTCGCTAAGCAACAAAAAACCCAAACCAAATCAACACATTAGAATGTAAAACAACATGAAAAGGAAAATATTTTGGAGCACACTGTTAACAATTTTCAACATTCATTCTGATCTAACTTCATTTTTCCACAATAACTTTCTCCATCATTATCTTCAGCCATATGTCTCCTATAGCAGTAGAATAGGAACATGATTTCATTCTGTGTTTCAAGGAAAGCTGGTAATTGGATCCTGAGCTAGATGCTGAAATATGAAACGAGGCCATAAGGTACAGGAACAGAATTAGGCCATTAGGCTCATTGGGCCTGCCCTGCCATTCAATCATGGATGATTTATTTTGCATGGAGAGTAAGTTTAATTACAAAATGCAGCATTACATATGTCTGCCTCCTGTCCACTAACACCCATCCCCATGTCCCAGCAGTCTCTACTAATATGTGCTCCAGGTACTCAATTAAATGTTGCCCTTTGCTTGTGTATCCTGGCTTAACTTTGGTAATATAACCAACATACTATTAACAAATGAAAACAGGAAATTCTGGATAAATTCAGCAGCTCTGGCAGCATCCGTGGAGAGAAACAGAGTTAACATTTTGAGTCTTAATGACCCTCTGCAGAACTGAAAAAAGATAGAAATGTCAAGAATTTTATAGTTAGAAAGGTGAAGAAAGGGTGGAGCAGAATAGAAGAACGAGGATAGGTCGGGGATGGAGTGGAACACCGTCTGAGATTATCGGGGGGGGGGGTGCCCGATCCCTCTGTGGGGGGGGGGAGTGCCCGAGCCCTCTGTGATGGGAGTGAGAGCCATTAGGCTGCAGCACTGATCGAAGCAACCTTTAAAGATTGCACCCTGATGTTTTTGGAACCTGTTTTTTCTCTAGAGGCTCAGGATTTGGCAAGAAAACTGGTCTGTGCAATTGGAGAGCTACATGCCAGTTTTCAGTGTGAGCCTGACATTTTGCCAAATTCTGGTAAGATTCTGCCCAACACCTGCTCAAAAGTGGAAGCATTTCAGAGCAAAGAACCAGCCCCTTTAAAAAGAATTGTTGTTAGGAACAACACCTGCTCAAAAGAGGATGCACTTCAGAGTTAATGGAGAAAACAATGAAAGAGCCTGGACCTATCAATCAAAGTCTTGTTAATGTTAATGACCATGACATTGAATGTAAACAATGCAGTTCAAAGCTTTTAGGCTTCTCAGCAAGCCCCGAGGCTTGAAAAAGCAACAGGGCAATGAAATTAAATGTGAAAGAAGAACTTCAAAGGTTGCCAACACATCAAAGGAAAGACATTTACCTTCATCTGACAGATCATTAAATTCTTTCCCAGGGCATCAATTTCCTAAGTTATCAAGGCTTTCAAAGCTACAGAGGTAAGACAGAGAAGGTGGAACTGAATAGAAGAATGACAATAGGTCGGGGACGGACCGGAACGCCTTTGGAGATTATCGGAGAGTGGAGGGGAGCCTGGAACTCTTTAAAGGCCACCTTGCTTAGCGCTGCATCCTAATGACAGCCCTCATCACAGAGGAAAGACACATGACCTCCCATCCCAGGAAAGTTCCCTGATCAAAGCCCCTGCAGCCTGGTCAATGCTCCCCCCCCCCAACCCCCACCTCCCCTGAAGGAGTATCCTGGAGTTAGGTGTAGAGAGGGTATTCACCCATTTGCTCTCCCCTCAGTGTTCCTGGCACCTGGTCCAGTAGGGACCAGTAGTGATTAGAGCCTGCAGGACTTCCAGCTGGGCAGAGCGGGAGCATCCCATGAGGCCACAGCATTCCATTTCAATCTCACGAAGGAACACCCCACCAAGACGGCACTTTGTCCCGTTTCCTGCACTAAGGAGCTCCGCTCACCGGAACTCCTCAGTGCAGGATGAGGTTGGGATGCCATTTTTAAATGACGTCCCGATTTCTGAAACCACCGACGCGACCCTTGAACCCCCCCAAATCCCCAACTCACCTATAAGGGGGTCCTCGACCACACCCGCCTTGCACACACCTCACATGCGCAGGGCACCCCCAGTGCCTGATCCCCAGCATTTGAAAAATAGCACCCTAACACCACCAGCCTGGCAATGTTTGCATGGTTCTTCTGTTTAAGTTATCTGGGTGTTTCTCACAGTAGGGAACTATCAGGGTAAGACGGTAAGTCGTCTGAGGTGGACTTGGCAACTACATGGGAACCTGTGAAAGGAGTCAGAGGACGAGGAAATAGGACAAAAACAAAAGACAGAAAGGGGAATAAGAAAAGTGACAGGCAGATAAACCAAGAGCCAGTTTCAAACAGGGCCATAGTGAAACATATTGAGAGCAGCACTAGTAATGTTAAAAAGATAAGCTTAAAGGCTTTGTGTCGTAACGCGCAGCGCATTCGCAATAAAGTGGATGAACAAATCGCACAAATAGATGTGACCGGGTATGATATAGCTGGGATTAGGGAGGCATGGCTGCAGGGTGACCAGGGATTGGAACTGAATGTCCAGGGGTATTCAGTATTTAGGAAAGATAGACAAAAAGGAAAAGGCAGTGGGGTTGCATTGCTGGTCAAGGAGGAAATTAACACAATAGTGAGGAAGGATATTAGCTCCGACAATGCGGAATCTGTATGGGTCGACCTGAGAAACAGCAAGAGGCAAAAAATATTAGTGGGTTTCATATATAGACCCCTAATCTGCAGTGATATTCTTGGGAATGGCATTAAACAAGACATTAGAGACACATATGACAAAGGAACAACTGTAATTATGGGTAATTTTAATCTGCATATAGATTGGGAAAATCAAATTAGCCACAATACCATAGAGGAGAAATTCCTGGAGTGTATGCGGGATGGTTTTCTGGATCAATATCTTAAGGAGCCAACTAGAGAACAGGCCATCCTAGACTGGGTACTGTGTAATGAGAAAGGAATCATTGCCAATCTAGCTGTGTGAGATCCCTGGGGGATGAGCGACCATAAAATGTAGAATTTTTCATCAAGGTGGAGAGTGAAGTAATTGATTCTGAGACTAGGGTCCTGAATCTTAACAAAGGAAACTACGAGGAAATGAGGCATGCGTTGGCTATGATCGATTGGGGAATGTTACTTAAAGGGATGACAGTGGATAGGCAATGGCAAACATTCAAAGAGCGCATGGAGGAACTGCAACAATTGTTTATTTCTGTCTGGCACAAAAGTAAAACGGGAAAGATGACCAATCCATACCTTACAAGGGAAATTAGTATTAGACCCAAGGAAGTTGCATAGAAATTGGCCAAGGAAAACAACAGGTCTGAGGATTGGGAGTTGTTTAGAATTCAGCAAAGAAGGACTGATTAAGAAGGGGAAAATAGAGTACAAAAGTAAGCTTGCAGGGAACATAAAAACTGACTGTAAAGGTTTCTATAGATACTTGACGAGAAAAAGTTTGGTGAACCACAAAGTTAGGACCCTTACAATCAGAAACAGGGTAATGCATTATAAGGGACAAAGAAATGGCTGAGCAACGAAATACATACTTTGGTTCTGTCTTCACAAATGAGGACACAATTAAGATACCAGAAATGTTGGGCAATGCAGGGTTTAGTGAGAAGGAGGAACTGAAGGCGATCAATATCAGTAGAGAAATGGTGTTGGGGAAAGTGATGGGTTTGAAGGCTGATAAATCCCCAGGGCCTGATAATCTACATCCCAGGATACTGAAGGAGGCGGCTCTAGAAATAGTAATGCATTGGTGGTCATCTTCCAGGATTCTATTGACTGCAGAACAGTTCCTGCAGATTGGAGGGTGGCTAATGTAACTCCACTATTTAAAAAGGGAGGTTGAGTGAAAACAGGAAATTATAGACCAGTAAGCCAGTTGTGGGGAAAATTCTAGAATCCACTATCAAAGATTTTATAACAGACCACTTAGAAAACAAAGGCAGGATCAGTCAGTTAGCATGGATCGGTGAAGGGGAAATCACACTTGACAAATCTACTGAATTCTTCGAGGATGTAACTGGTAGAATTGATGAAGGGGAGCCAGTGGTTGTGGTGTATTTGGACTTTCAGAAGGCTTTTGACAAAGTCCCGCACAAAAGATTAGCGTGTAAAATTAGAGGGCAAGGGATTGGGGGTCGTGTATTCAGATGACTAGAAAACTAGTTAGCAGACAGGAAACAAAGAGTAGGAATTAACAGCTCTTTTTCAAATTGGCAGGCAGTGACTAGTGGGGTACCACAGGGATCGGTGCTGGGACCCCAGCTATTCACAATATATATTAATGATTAGGATGAGGGAACAAAATGTCATACCTTCAAATTTGAGATGGTGAACTGTGAGGAGGATGCAGAGATCCTTCAGTGTGATTTGGACAAGTTGAGTGAGTGGGCAAATGAATGGCAGATACAGTATAATTTGGAGAAATGAGAGGTTATCCACTTTGGTTGTAAAAACAAGAAGGCAGACTAATATCTGAATGGCCATAAATTAGGAGAGGGGAATGTGCAACTAGACCTGGGTGTCCTTGTACACCAGTCACTGAAGGTAAGAATGCAGGTGCAGCAGGCGATAAATGGCGTGTTGGCCTTCATTGCGAGAGGATTCGAGAACATGAGCAGGGATGCCTTGCTGAAATTATACGGGGCCTTGGTAAGGCCACACCTGGAATATTATGTGCAGCTTTGGTCTCCTCATCTGAGGAAGGATGTCTAGCTATAGAGGGAGTGCAGCGAAGGTTTACCAGACTGACTGATTCCTGGGATGGCAGTACTGACTTACGAGGGAAGATTGAATTGGTTGGGATTGTATTCGCTGGAGTTCAGAAGAATGAGGGGAGATCTCATAGAAACCTATAAGATTCTAGCAGGACTGGACAGGGTGTGGTTGTATGCGCTACACAGGGTTGATGCAAGAAGGATGTTCCCGATGTTGGATATGTCCAGAACCAGGGAGTCACAGTCTGAGGATACGGGGTAGAGCAATTAGTACAGAGATTAGGAAACATTTCCTTACCCAGAAAGTGGTGTGCCTGTAGAATTCATTACCATGGGGAGTAGTTGAGTCCAAAATATTATGGTTTCAAAAAGCAGTTAAATGTAGAACGTAGGGTGAAGAGGATCAAAGGATATGGGGGAAAGCAGGATTAGGCTATTGAGTTGGATGATCAGCCATGATCAAAATGAATGGCAGAGCAGGCTCGAAGGGCCGAATGACCTCATCCTGTGCCTATTTTTTCTATATTTCTATGAAAGGTACGATGGCAGTGTCACCTGTGCACATTGGCAGTGCCAGGGTTCCAGGCTGGCAGTGCCAGGGTGCCACCCAGCCCAGAGGGCAATCACCTGCGGGCCTCCAATCCCTGGGAAACTCCCAGAGGTGCCATTCCATGTGGTCCCCGTTTGTGGGTCCACCTCTGAACGGCGCTCGCCCAAGGTCTCTGAGGTGAAGGGGTTTGATCCCAACCTCTCGGGTAGATCAGGGGAGCGCATATTAGAATGAGACTAGCTGTCTCACTCTAATATGCAGATTTGCAAAATATTGATCCTGCCCACAATGGGTGGGATTCAGATCATGACATCTTGCGAGACCGCGTTAGATGTCACAAGGCATAGGGAGCTGGGTAGATCCCAGAAGAGGGAACTACCAGGATCCACAAGCCGTGACGCCTTTCGGGTGCAATGCGGCCAGTAGGTCGCACCCATTTCCAACTTCAATAATTCCATTATTCTTCTTCAAACCTTTCTAGTGACAGAACGACAATGATACTAATGTGCTAGTCCTGCTAAAGTCAAAGATACAGAATTTCATTATGGATGATAGGGCAAAACAGGTGGCATCAAAATGGCTGCCTGCTGTACACAATACCTGACATTCATTACAACCAATTAATGCTTTTGAACTGTATCTTGGGAACCACGCCAATACATTGCTACACAGTAAAGTTCCACAAATAACAATGTGATGAAGGACCAAGTAATCTGTTGAAAGTATTTCGGTTGAGGAGTAAATGCTAGACTAGACAATGGAACAGCTACACTATTGTGGAATTTTTTACATTCATTTCAGAGGGCAGATGGAGTCTTTGTTTGGCACCTTATCAGAAAGGTGGTATCTCTGACAGTGCAGCATAGCCTCAGCATTACACAACAGTATCAGCCTAAATTATGTGTCCAAGCATCACGAATTATGCATGATAGCATTGAGGTGTAAGTATTACAATTGAGCTAATGCTCATTTCTTTGTGGCAATCATCATATTTCGAAGGAGGCAAAAGAAGAGGGAATCCTTCAAACAATGATCTTCAGGGTCAGCCAGTGGATAGACAAGTGTATGTGGAAAAGATGAAGACTATTATACTGCTTAGATCAGTTCAACTATGTAGATAATGAAAATAAGATTGCAGGAGGGTAGAAAGTACATATGCATTGCTATATTAATGATGGAGGTTGGAATCATACAGGAAAGGGTATGCTTATATGTTAATGACATTTTTGGTTAGATCATGATGGGATCTTCCAGTCCCACTGACAGAGAACTCCTACCGTGGGTTTACCATGTGCCTTTTGAAGCCAAAATGTGTGTTGATCTGAATGCATTAATTGTGAATTAGCTTACAATGATGATATAATTATAAGCAAATAAGAATTCCCTCTATTTTTGTGCAAGCCAAAGTGTTAATGAAAATAACCATAAAACGGCAGCTACCTAAAATCACCATCAATTCATGTTCTTACCATTTGTAAAATTGTATATAATCTTATTCTCGGATCTCTGTATATTGACTTTTTCTATGTTTTCTTTAATATAGTGAATCACTTAGCATACATAAAATATTTAAAATTTGTAAAACATATTCAACTTGCGTGTTAGAACCACAATCTTCCTCTCCACCACTTCCTGCCTTTCCTTTGGAGGATTAACAGAATTGTGACATACCTCATCTTGGAGCAGGGTTTTGCTAAATTCCAAGTGATGACGTTCCATAATGGACGAGCCATGAAGCTTTGCCAATGGATCCTGTGATCTATTGGATTTAAGAAATGTAACTCAAAAGACTGTTTTTGGCTGTTAGCATAGTGGTCAAAATAAGTGCAATAACACATAATGGTCACTTTAGTAATGGTCACTCACTTCATTTGATAAAGGTTGTTTGTTCCTCTGTGGTCAATGTCATGGCAAAATGCAGCTGTCACCATGGCTAAAGCCTCCAGATCTGTGTAGTAGCGCTTTAGGTTTCCAGTCTAAAAAGAAGTGCATAGGGTAGTGTCAATGATCCAGAATTCTTCGGCAAAGGGCAGCTTGCATCCTGCCCCATTAGTTAGACTTTTCCCCCTCACAATTCAGCTCAGAAAAATGTATTGCGAGAGCAACAGAATATCTAGGAACTTGGTGATTGAATGGGTCAACAGTCTTTTTCCCAGACATTTAAGGATAGTGAAATAAACAAAATGGAAAGGGAAATGTGATGAATTATAGTCAAATTGGTACAAAAAGAGAAATAAAGAGAAGCAAAGAAGGATTGAATGAAGAGAGAGAAAGAGAAAAAAAGAGACAAGAAAGGAAACTTTTAAAAAATTCAAAGCTTAGAACAATTTATTACCTAAAGGAATGAGACTCCACAGCTTGACTGCTTCCCATTCTCACCAAAGAGATGGAGTGGCCTTGACAGGACATTAATTTCTCCATGTTAAGTACCAGCCCAAACTTATTGTGATAAGTTCAACTTGTACTTACTGCACAAATGCATCAATTTCTTGAGAGTCACAGGAGGGATGTAAAGGTGAGCTAGTGTTTGTGAAACTAATGGAAGGAACAGGACAAATTGTCCAACAATTCTCAATTATCTTGGGACTCATGGGATAAGTCTAACATCGCAAAATTTATTGGGCATTTATACACAAATCACAATCTGTGCACAAATTTATTATTTTGCAGAAAATCTGGCCCAATGTGTTCAAGACAACATTATTGTTTTCATAACAACCAAACAATACCAATAAAAAGTTGCACTAGATAATATCTGCATCACCATTGCTGTTACAAGATGTAAGAAAAATCTAGCTGAAGGTGAAAATGCTTTGTAATATCCATTTATTGAAATAGATGCTTATCAATAAATCACCAGCAGGTTGAAGTTTGCATATTAGGTGGTAACTTCCACTCCTGTTTATTCAATAATGGGATGTGGGTATTGCTGGCAAAGCCAGCATATATTGCACAGAGGGTGGTGAATCTTTGGAATTTTCTTCCCCAGAAGACTACAGGAGCTCAATCATTTCAAGACAGTAATTAATAGATTTCTTGATAGTAATGACATCAAGGGATATGGGGATAGCGTGGGAAAGTAACATTGAGATGGATAATCAATCATAATCCAATTGAATGGCAGAGCAGGCTCTATGGGCAGAATAGCCTACTTCTGTCCCTATGTTCCTATGTGCCAACATTCCGTATTGCCCTCAAGAAGGTAGTGGTGAGGTGAGTCTTGAACTGTTGCAGCTCATGTGTTGCAGGTACACCCATAATTCTATTTTAAAGCGAGTTCCAGGATTTTAACCCTGGGAGATCGACAGGGAGCACAGATCGCTCCGACCGAAGCCCAAAGCGGGGGAACAACCTACGGTGATAATTGCAAAACTGCATCGTTCAGGATTGTGAGATGATCTTGCGGTACCCAAGGCAGACGAAGGCGAGCAGCTGGGAAGGATATAGAATCCGAGTATACCAGAACATTGGGGCAGACCTGGCAAAGCGCAGGGCCGAGTTCAGCCAGGCGAAATCGGCCCTGTACAGAAGCGGAGTGAGATTTGGAATGCTGTTCCCAGCCAGGCTCTGGGTTACGTTCCAAAATACTGAACATTGGGCGCGATCTTTCCAAAAGGGTACAAAGTCCCCGAGCTATTCAACACAGCTCGCTTTGAATAAGGGGCCTGAATGGGGAACTCGCGGCCGAGGCCACACATAGCCCTGTTTTTTATCATGGGGAGCTCTGCTCACCAAAACTTCCCATTGTAGTGAGAGATCAAGTCACCATTTTTAAATGGCGTCCCGATCTCTGAGGCCCTGAAAAGAATCCCCGACCTCCCACGCCACAGCCCGAACACAACATGGGAGCGACACCCGCACCAGGCAAACACGGCCCAATCTCATATGCACAGAAAAATGCCAGCTTGGCACCTTGATAGTGCCAACTTGGCAGTCGCCCTGACAGCTGACAGTGCCACCAGGCACTCAGGTGGCACAGACAGGATACTAGGCTGGCAGTGCCAGGGTACGGAGGTGGCATTAGCAGTCCCAGGGCACCACCCTACCCAAAGATCATGCAGCTGGGGGCCTCCATTCTCCTTGGAGACACCCACGAGTCGGCTGTTCCGTCTGGTCCCCGTTTGTGGGGACCCGTACTAAACAGCACTCACGTAAGGTCCCCAAGGTGAAGGGATTGAATCCCAAATCAGTAAGAGGACGGTGTTTAAGGCACCGAAGATGGTTATGGACCCAGGGGGACGGTACGTCATGGTCAGCGATGTCCTGGACGGAGCACCAGTAGTCCAAATGGGACGACACACATTTCATAAAGAACACCATGGCTGAAATCCCCGACATTGACACACATTAGAGTAAGGTTTACTGCCTCGCTCTAATATGCAGATTTGTTGAAAACTGATCCCACCCATTGTGGGCGTGATTCCCCTTGCAACGTCTCGTGAGATTACGTTGAATATCGCGAGATGTTGAGAGCCAGGTAGAACCCAGGAGTGGGGTCTCCCAGCTTTCGCCGGCCATGCTAGGCCACGGCAAGATGCTTTTAGGGCATAGCGTGGCCCATTATTTCAACACCCCGGCAGAGGCGGACAAGTTTGTTCGGACAAACGGCCTTGACAAGGGGCAGGCAAGGCAATGCTGAGGAGGAAAGAGGGGAGGAAAAATAAGAACTATTATGGATGCACACTATGTTTGCGTGCGACTGTTCTGCCTCGCTTTGATCATAAAGATCAGATCACAGGAAAGGGCGAGGGGAGCGGAACACTGGAGAGGGTGAGGCAGAGACAGAGGGAACAGATATCTAGTGGGCATGGGAAAATGGTAAGCTCAGCCCCGGGAGGGGGGCCACCACACTAGTGAGGAAAGCTAGCCCAGGAAGTATGAAGGCAAGGGGGGCGCACATCCCGGCAGGGAGGGAGCATCTGGCGTGGGGTGGGGGAGACCATGAGGGCAGGGATGGGTAATGTAAGGAGTGAGACGGGGATGAGAAAACATAGGGAGGGGAGGGGTTAGCAAGAGGGACAGAGGGAGGGAAGAGGGAACACAAGGGAAAGAAAGGCATGAGTCTCCGATTGGCTTCAGCAGATACGGTGCAGGTTGAGGGAACAAGATGGTGCCATAAGCAGCCACTTTGGAGTGTCCCTGAACAAAGGGAAACCCTGGAGTGCAGGGGCTCACCCACCTGGCATACACACAGTTGGCGACCATGTTGGGTGCCCCCCGGACAAAGGGATACCCCAGAGCGCAGGGGACCAACCTCAAGGGGAGAACAGTGACCGTGGCCATTTTGGATGGCCCCCTAAGAAAGGGAGACCCCAGCGTGCAGGGACATGTCCACCAGGTAAGTATGGTTGATCCCACAGGAACGGGGAGGACAGAAACTCCCCACCAGTGTGGTGATATGCATCACTGTAAATACACAAGGGGTTAATGTCAATACACTAAGACTAAGTAAACACTAGAGGGAGCACCAGAGACATCATGACATGCAGACATACAGCCAATGAACACATAGAATAGGACATGACCAATGGGCAGTCAAGACACCCAGAGGTGAGACTACCACAAGGGGGCAACCCATATAAAAGGACAGGGCACACATGCTCTTTCACTTTCCACAGGCGACACTCAAAGAGAAGGACAGGAGCAGATCAGAAGCATCCCACCCACCGCATGGCTTAGAGCAGACTGGTTAGTTAGATTGAGTTGCTATAACAAGATTAGCAGGAGAGTCGAACTCAAGTAGGAGAATTGTTAACTGTTCAATAAATGTGTTAAACCTATCTCCAAGTCTGAACCTTCCTTTGTCAGAGCATACATCAAGGAAGCAGCTTATGCTACATGAAGAAGCATAACGCAACATGGTACCAGGAGTGGGGTGATGTTGTGTTATTAGTCTTCACCCATTTGAGATGTTTGAAAGCCAACGTAGTCTTCCTTCAAGAGACGCCCCTGAGAGAGATGCACCGACTGTGGGTAAGGAAGGGCTGGGTGGGACAGACGCACCATTCATGTTACGGCACGAGGGCTCGGGAGGTAGCCATACTAATCAGTAAGAGGACGGTGTTTACGGCGACAAAGATGGTTATGGACCCAGGGGGACGGTACGTCATGGTCAGTGGTGTAACGCTCCACATTACATGGATGTGAGAATGGAGACGGGCCGTGCCCAACGCTCTGCATGGAGATTGGACACGGACCTCTTGGCCGACAAGGTCTTCTGTCAGAAAATATCACAGGCCAAGTACATCATTGGCGAGTACATCACTAACAACCGGAAAGGGGAAGTCTCACCTTCCATGTTCTGGGAGGCATTGAAGGCGGTGATTAGGGGAGCGATTATTGCCTACAAGGCATGTAGAGATAGGAAAAAGAGGGAGGCTAGGCAACAACTGATCGACTCCATCATGGAGGTCGACAGAAGGTACTTTGAGGCCCTGACTGTAGAGCTGACAGAGTCGAGTGGAAGTACCTCATCGAGGTACTGGAGCGGTTTGAGCTAGAGATGGGGTTCACCTGGTGGGTGAAACTCCTGTACAACGCTGCCAAGGTGAGGGTTTGAATCAACATCACCACCTCTGAATATTTCCAGTTGCACAGAAGCGCATGGCAATTGAGCCCCTGGCAATCGCTCTGCGAGACGCAAAAAGCTGGAATTGTATCCAAAAGGGAAGTAGAGGGCACAGGGTCTCACTCTATGTGGATGACCTTCTCCTCTACATTTTGGACCCGCGGAGTGGCTTGAAGGAAATCATGAGGCTCCTGGAAGAGTTTGGGACCTTCTCAGGCTACAAACTCAACCTGGGCGAGAGCGAGGCATTCTTGGTGAACCCTCACAGGGGAGGGACAGAGCTGGAGTGACTACAATTCAAACTAGCCCAAAAGAAATTCCGCTACCTGGAAATTCAGATAGCCCACAGCTAGACATGGATCCACAAATGGAATCTGACCAGTCTTGCAGAGGGAGTTAAAAAGGACCTACAGAAATGGGATCTACTCCCGCTTTCCCTGGCGGGAAGGGTGCAGATGATCAAGATGAATGTACTGCCAAGGTTCCTCTTCCTGTTTAGATCCATCCCCAAGTGCTTTTTCCAAGGATTAGATAAAATGATTATGGTGTTTCTAGGGGGGAAGGGTGGGGGAGAGAGGATCCAAGAATCCTCAAGAATACAATGAAGAGGAGAAGAAACATGGGCGGCCTGGCCCTTCCGAACCTGCAATAATACCACTGGGCAGCCACAGTTGAGAGTGTGAGGGGATGGGTAAGGGAGCCAAACAGGAATGGATACAGGAACGACACCCCCGGGCCCCAGTCACAACAGCGCCCCCCCATCCCCGGCAAAGCATACATCCAACCCAGTGGTGATAGCTCCGTTAAAAACGTGGAACCAATTAGACAGCACTTCGGCTTAACCAAGGTTTCCACCATGGCCCCCGTCTATGGTAAATTCCCACCAGCAATGCTAGACGCCATTTTTAAGAAGTGGAGACAGGAAAGCGGGGACACTAGCAATTAGGGATTTCTACACGGGGGACAGACTTGCAACCCTGGACGAGCTGAAGGAAAAACTGGAGCTACCAAACACACAGTAGCTCCAACATTTACAAATCCAAAACTTTATCCGCAAGGAGATGATGAGTGCCCGAGGGCCCCGAGAGACACAATGCTGGTGGAACTGCTGGAGGCAGATGGTAAGGAGAAGGGGAACTGTGGGGACATTTATGGAAAACTGTTAGAAAGGGCGACGACACCACTCGACGGAGCAAGACAGTGATGGAGGTAGGGTGGGGACTCTGGAGAGAAGCACTGAACAAGGCCAACTCCATCTCTTCCTATGCAGGGCTGAGCCTCATACAGTTTAAAGTGGTGCACAGAGCACACCTGACAAGAACCCGAATGAGCAGGTTCTTCCCGGAGGTGAAGGACAATGTGAACGGTACAAGAGAGGCCCAGCCAACCACGGCCACATGTTCTGGGCCTGCCCCAGACTTGTCGGGTTTTTGACAGCCTTCTGCGAGGCAATGTCTAAGGTTGTGGGGGTAAGAGTGGAGCCATGCCCTAGAGTGGCTGTCTTCAGGGTTTTGGGCCAGCCAGAACTTCATATGGGGAAGAGGGCTGATGCCCTTGCTTTTGTTTCCCTAATCGCACGCCAGACAATCTCCATCTAGAGAGGATGATACACCATCTGAGGGTCAGATGAAGGCTTCCACAAAACGTGGGGGCGATTCATCAGCCTGTTCGAAGACATGTTTGAGGCCAATAACGCATAGGAAGGGAGGGGAGGCGGGGGGCCATTGAGGGCAGACAGGACCACACAGAGTAGATAGGAACAAGGCTGGGGGTGGTAGGGAAGCAGCAATGCAGAAACCAAGGGAAACATCAGGAGGAGGCATGAGAAAAGACAGAGGAGAGGGGTTAGAGGGCTCCCTGAAACAAAGCCAGGTGGTCAACAGTAACAAATCCAAAACGAAAGAGGGCCTACAGCAATACGACAGAAGAAAGGGTTCAAGATGGAGACGGAACAACAAAAAAAGGAGGGGAGCAGGGAGGGGGGGAAGCAAGGGGAGGGGAAGGATGATGAAAGAGGAAGATTTAATTGTACATACTAACTGTCTTGCTCAACTATTGGACAGTGTCCACATGTACAAATTCAAGAATGTTTTTTAAAAATTAAAAAGGACAGGTGCGGTTGGGGGGGCTAAGGGGATAGTGTTTCTGGGGTTATTTCCAATGTTTGGCTTTTGTAAATTGTATCTGGTCTGCAAGGACTTGTTTATTTTGTTTTGTATAAAATGCAAAATTTGAAAGAAACATTAAAAAAAAACAAATGTCACGCTACGTGACTGTGACAAAAGCAATATTTAACTCCTTTTCCTTCTCGGGTTGCCTGCATGCCTTTGATATAGTTGGCCATACTATCTTCCTCCACTGTTGCCATGGCTGTACGTGGTAATCTGCAGGCAGTTCCTCCCTCATGTTTGATTGAGGCTTTGGGCGGGATTCTCCGGCCTTCCAGCTGTGTGTTCCCCGGCGGCGGGAGTAGAGAATACTGCCGCCAGTGAACGACACACCACCGAGAAGCACATGGCTGAGGGACCGGAGAATTCAGCCCCTGGAGTTAATATCGATGAGTCTCAGGGCCTCTTGCGCTCAGTTGTGCCACAACCTCTGGTGGGATAGGACATACGCAGGGATGATGATGGAGTTGCCTGGGACGTTGGCTCAGAGATATGATTCACTCAGTAGCCAACAAAAGAGCATCAGGGAATAACTAATTTTACACATTAGCATGGGCTGTAAATATCATTTTAGTGTTGATTGTGCATAAAGCAACACTAAATTAGGCAGAAATCCATGTTCTGTTTAACTGAGGCAGGTCAAGGGGTGGGCTGCCAACTCACTCCCAGGGGGCGAGTTGGCTGTTTGAATACTGTAATGAGGCTGGGAACTCCCTGTTTTAAAGATTTAACCCTAGTTCTGGAAACATGGTACCTTAAAGGAGGTGAGGATAGCTGTGGGGAAAAAGTACATACAATCCTTTACAGAACTGCTTCTCCCTGTCCAGCTGTGAGCCAAGCCTGTCAACAAGGCTTCTAGGTGAGGATTCTCATTAACAAAAAAGGAATGCGCCCACTAACTCACAACATGTGGAGAAAAACTTAGACTTCCAGCCTGCCCAAAACCCCAAACACCATTGTTGGGAAAACCCATCCCAGTCAATATTGGGGTTAACATCCCCTTTGCATTTAACAAACCTAGTGATTTAATTTGGGTTAGAGTCTTACAGAGGGAAAAGCAGGGGAGTAGGATTAATTGTTCTTTCAGAGAGCCAGCACAGACACTACAGGATGAATGGCTTCATTCTGTGCTGTAACCATTGTGTGATTCTACAACTGATTTCATCTGGAAAACCAACAAAGCAAATTCTTACCATGAGCAGAGCAAACATGGTGTGCCCAACATTGAACCCATGCCGCCAGTTGTGATAAGTGATTTTTCTGTATCCTTTACTCAGAGAATAAATGAAACGGACCAATACCTGCAGTATGACAAAATATTTTGTCACAACTTTATTCTTAATAAAATATTAGTTTTTGAGATAAGTTGACTTCAAATTCACATCAGCTGGTGTTGTTCGCCATAATTTGTGATCATTTTTTCAAAACAACCAAGTTATTTCTTATTGTATTACATTTTTCTAAAGCAGCCCTTATATTAGAACAGTGACTCCAGGCCAGATTTCTATTGTCTCTGTCTGTGTCAGAACAGAGTAGAAAGGGCATTAAAAATAGTGGGTTCGGCCCAATTCCAAGATTCCTGCCTCCCTTCCCATTTCTGGCAATTTTCATGGGTGGTGAAAAGGGTACAGGTAGTGAGCCCACACGCAGCACTTCTGACCTTGCTGGTTCCATTCTGGGTGGATCCTTCAGATCTCTACAATTTTGGTGTAGTCAGTCTGGCTTTTCAGGAGGTGTGGTTTATAGCTCCTCAGAGAAGTCATGAATCAGTATGGAACAATTAACCTGTACAGAACTAATGAGCCATATAATAACACTGGCAAGTCCTTGAAATGGTATTGAAATAAAAAATGAAATTCAAAAATCACTTTGAATCACCTTACTTATATTCTCATCAAAATATCAATCAAACACAGGCAGTACAATTTGCATTGAAGAAGCCTTTAAACCTTTTAGCACTCTTAACAATGCACAAATAAACAAAGAGGCATTGAAAAAACATTTCAAAGAAAGATAAACTTATTACTAACTAATAAAACTATCAAACAAAGCCAACAGTCCCTTTCAAATGTTGTAAGCAGCGCCACCCCACCTCCCACCCACATGGATGAATGCATGAACAATTCTTGTAGCTTAGCCAAGCATTTAGCCTGTGCTTTCCTCCTTGGGGTGAAAATATATCAGGTGGCACTGCCAGGATGGAGGTGGGATTGCAGAGTTGATAAAATTCCTGGGTTAAGGGCCAATATGTAATCATGGTAGGTTCCCACCTCACCAGTTGGTCCCAGGAAAATCCAGGTGTTAGAGAGACAGGACCACCTCTCCAGCACCAAAAGATATGCTATGAAATATAAAAGTGGCTTGTGAGATTGAGGCCTTCAGTAGGTATGGGATCAGGCAGAGAAGGGGGAATCCTCTACTAAGCCCATTCCCATTTAATACGTAGGCCCATTGCTATCCATACACAGGCCCCACCTCCATGCAGTTCTGGGGAGCATTGAGCTGGAGGGGTCGGAAGAAAATGAACAGGAAACCTGGGCTCCACACCTTCACCAGCATTTACTTTTGCCAACCAGGAGTAGTCTGAGCTTGTGGAGAAGGAAAGGAAATCAAGTTTGGGTTTTGGGGCAGCAGTAGGCCTTGCTATTTGATTTCCTTGTTATTTCCCTTGAAATCTTGCCTGATCTAGGGTGAAGAATAAAAGAGGAAAATCCAGATCCATAGCTTAACATGTCAGAAAACCTTTGTAGAGAGACACCCACTGAGAATGGAAGATTCTGCCTAATGTTGCAGAATCCTGACTGAAGTGCAATGTTACAATTATAATCTGCTAAAACACACATTCCTACAGCATTCATTGACTGTTTGCACACCAAAAAAATCCATAATGTGCACATTAAGCAGCAATAGATTACCACAACTCTTTCTTGTTATCATCTTTAAATTGTATGCAGTGTAGGCAAACAATATTACTCACTGCCTGTGGTATGTGGAACTTATCAACAACACCAAGTTCATAATACATCTGTATTCCACATTTCACAAGGTCCAATGGAGACCACTCAAAATCACAAAAGTGAAATGCATAGAGTTCTGATTCCTCAGCATCTGGAAGTTCTTCGACCTTAAAAATAAGATAAAACAAAGAAGTGAATAACAATAGACAATGGAGTGGAATTTCTGCAGCTCCTATTCTGACCACTTATCAATACTTCTGTGGAAACTGAGGAGAGATGACAAGTCTCTGTTGATCTGCTATCAAAATTGTAAGGGAATGGTTAGAGTTCCAGACATGCATTGCTTGAAAAGCAAAAAGAGGGAACCCTATGGAAACCTTTATATACAGCATCACAGTATGATGAAGCACAGGTTGATGTCTGGAGTCTCCTGTGTGCTGAGTTCCGAGGAGACACCAAGCAGAGTTCATGCACTTCACTAAGGACAGTGGTGCAAACAGAGGGACAGTCACCTTAAGCTCTTCAGTAAACATTCACGTGACAGGATTTTCAGAGTCAGGAACACTCTGTGCACTTTTCAAAATAGCAGGAGGGGAGAGGGGGACCCGAATGCAGAAGACCCACCCTCACTTCCAAAAGCTCCACGTTTTGCCAGTAGACAAAAGGAAGCCGGGTGTGAATTACACAGGAAGAAAACAAAAATCGGCAGAGCCATTTGAACTTGCTGAGATCAAATAGATCTCATTTAGGCTGTTTTCAGTGCCTTAACCTGCTGTGTGATGTCATGAATCGATGGAGTAGGCAAGTGCTCTTGAAGGGTGAATAAGTTCTGTATAATTGTGTATTTAGGGGTACATTTTCTGACGCATATCCAGCAAGTCAGGAGATTTCCGCACTTGAGCTAGTTGCTTTTGGCAAAATCCAGTTCCAGGCACCTCAACGCTGCATCCTTTTATGAGACTGACTGTTTAAATGGGTAAATTTTCAGAAAGGTGTGGTGATATGCGTATAGGCATATCTATGTATAATTGTACTTAGTTGTACCAATGTATATATTTGCATATAATAGCACCACTGACCAATACATGTAGGGACAGTTATGACCTCCCACCAGAAGGTGGAATAAGACACCGACACATACATATATCGGGGGATGGACAGGAGGCGGGCACTTGGTAGTAGACAACAGAACAGTCATCTCCCTCCATGGTTTTACAGTAATGGAGATGGAATCGTTTGTACATAGAAATGCATGGTCATTATTAAGAATAAATACTTGTAGCAATCATATCTTTGTGTTCTACGTATACCTTCATGGTCGAGGAAGCACCCAAACACAACAAAAGTGTAGGGAGAAAATGGCATTCTTTAAAAAAAGTATAGATAATCACTGCAATCCATTTTGAATAATGATTGCAACAATTTTTATAGCTGCATTTTTATTCTGAGTGTTTTGTTCAGTCTTCTTATTTACTCTTTACAAAAATGTACTCATTACATCTCAAAATGTACAAAAATACAAAATAGTCAAACTTCAACTTGATCTACTTACCAATATTTCTTGAAGATCTTCTTCCTCGCATTCATCTGGTTCTCTATCATAGTATTCTCTGGTTTTCTGATAAATGTAATGGTGTTGGTGAGTTATTTTCAGAACCATGAAATTGAATTTCAATATTACATAATATTACTGAACAAAGTTCTTCAATATTATTCCAACCTACCAGGATGTCCTGTATTTCATCTTTAGAGCATTTAACATGATAGTGCACCATGTCTTGGGCAATGTCTTTCCTATTTTCGAGTTTGTTCATTCGGTCATATGTATCAGTGTTCAAAACAGACCACCCAAGGAACTGTGTCAACGCCTACAAAAGATAAAGAGCGATCAATATGTAGCTTTCTGTAGTTTGGTTGGGATTCTAAAAATACCTGATTGAACCTTACTTCCATCAGAGTTTCATCCATTTCATCAAATGGCTTCCCGTCCTTCCTGTTATAAAAGGTGGCAACTCCAACAATTTCCTCTTTCTTGTTTACTATTGGCATCGACAGCACATTCTTAATTGTCCATCCCAAAGCATCAAGTGGCTCTTTCTGTAAATGTAATAGAATTTGATTAAGAGACACATAAGGATTCATGGCTAATGCAATAATGTATTTGAGAAACTGTATTTTAATTTTGGATCTATCCATCCACGCACAGATATGTTTATAAAGGAACACTGGGTTGGACTTAGTCCGACCGTCACGACACCCGCTGGCAGGCCGGAAGTCATTGGGAATCTGGCGTAGCTCCATGGCGGTGGGCTGAACTCAATTACATGGTACCAAGGCCATGAATGCAGTTGACATGGAATTACTGGATTACATGTTACAGATTTGGAAAATGTCTTGAAGGCTTTTAAAGAAAGCTCTGCAGTTAAAATCTCCAGTGCGGCGCTTCTGTTGCTCCAGCACAAAGAGGTGTTCCAAAGTCAGGGAGAAGGTTCCTCCACATCACATGAGGTTATTGTGGTAAACCACTGTGTTCCTATATTAAGGGTTGTATGGTAGAACCTGCACTACAGGTTCACCTGGGCCCCTGCATGCTAGCTCCACCCAGGAGCCGGGTCATAAATATGCGTGGCCTTCAGCTTGCAGCCATTTCGTCAGCTGCTGTAGGAGGCCACACTTCAGATACTAATAAAGCCTCAGTTAGAATTCAGCTTCGTCCCCAGCCAAATTGATCGTGCCTCAGTTATTCAGAGGCATCAACTGGTTCAAATTAGGTCCAAGATATCGCAGTCGAGCTAGCACAGCCTCCTCCAGCTCGAGGATGAAGAAGGGACAGGGTGGATGATTCTCACTATCTCTCCTTTTCCCTGAGAGACTCGGATTTGTGGTGCCACTTTGAGGGTTAGTCATTCTGCACCTCATTTATGGGTTGCCCCTTTAAATTTTGGGCCTATTACATCTAGGCTCTGAATTTCCTGCCTGAGGCTCTGCCACTCAGAGTGTCAGCTCAGCTAGGTCTCCAAGGTTAATTGCCCTGTGACTCAATCGCCAGGGAGTCTGAAGTCAAGGAAGCCACACCTAAGTCACCAGCTTTCATTGGGTGGGTTACCGAAAGCATGACAGACACCTGTGAGTTTCACGAAATTGAAGAGGAAGGATTGAATCGCATCAAATTGCATTAAGCTATATGGACGTAGCCAATTAAGTATAGCAATGAGCTTCCTGCCGCTAATAGGCAAGTTTCCTGTTTTGTTACCTTCCTGTCACTGACTTAATCGCTTACAGTTTTCCTGTTGCTGGGAGTCTCATGCGCAGCCCCCCATGCAATTCTCCGCACCCGCTTGCCCGATCAAGTGGGTTCCACAAATCCATTTTCTATTCTTTGCTGTTCCCTACCTGAAATGCAAAGAATTCATCTGCAGCAGCATTCATGATGTTACATATCTGGGAAAACATGAAATATAGATTTTTTTTATCCCTTTAATCCTAATTCATTCTCATGTAACAGGCAAATTGCATTGTAACAACATTGCATTTATATAACGGCAAAATACAGCCATGTGCTGTTGCACCTGCTGTAGGATTAAAACACTTACAAGACTGGTTTCTGCAACATACGTTGGCAGTCCGCTAACTAGGGCCCAATGGTCTGCAGGCGGAGTCCTGAAGAAAATAAATCACCTAAATTAGATGTGAAGGTTCAGCTTGAAATGAGTTATTTTCAATGTATTTGCAGACAAGTAACCGAATAAAGTAATGCCAAATAAGTCCAATATTCAACAAGGAAAGGAAAAGAGCAAGGAAAAGAATCTCTTGCTGTAGGATATCTGAAACAAAAACCAAACAAAATGCAGATAGCATCTGTAATGAAAGTGCCTCAAAAATTGTAAATCTCATTTCAAGTTTTGAAGACATATTCTTACAAATATACTTGAGACTCAATACAGAAGAAGGAAATAACGAGATTAGTCGCAAAGCAGGGAAATCTGAAGGGGAAGATAGGGGATCAGGAGAACTGGTCATGGCTACAGAAATTAAGGATAGTGGGCCTGCTGGAAGGGATCGAGGGCAGGGACCCCACGGACTATGTGGCTCAGATGCTAGGCAGCTTCCCCAAGCCACCAGAAATAGATAGAGCCCACCGGTCGCTCCGCCCAAGACCTAAGGCTGGAGAGCAGCCGAGGGCGATAATGGCCAAAATGCATCGGTACCAGGACATGGAAAGAATCTTGCGCAGAGCAACACAGTAAACTGTGACAAGGAAGGACACCAGATCAGGATCTACTAGGACATTGGGGCTAATCTGGCCAAGCGCCGGGCAGAGTTCAACAGGGCGAAGGCAGGCGTTCAAAAACGGTGTCGATTTGGGATGATGTACCCGGTCAAACTCTGGGTCACATTCCAGGGCCAGGAGCGCTTCGTCATGGCCCCTGTGGACAAATTTGTCCTGGAGAACGGGCTGGAAAAACGGCAGCAGGGACAGCGGTGAAAAGGACACCCGAAGAGACTTTATTTATTTACTTCAGCAACTCGAAAGACACTCTGCACGGGATGGCCGGCACTGCCTCATCTTGAAGATGGAAGTTACAGCGCAGGAAGGAAAGGGCGAAAGCCGCAGAGCGCAGGAAAGGGTGATGAGAACAGATAGCAGGCAAAAGATAGACATTTAGCTGATCCCGGGAGGGGGGCCACCACACTAGCGAGAATGCTAGTACCAAGAAGCGCGGGCAAGAGAGGGGCCACGGCGCGTCTCCCGGAGAGTGTCTGGCAATGGCGGGGGGAGGGTGGGGGTACACATCACTAATGGGGGGACAGGGACAGTTAGTGGAAGAAACGGAGGAAAGGGAACATGCGGAGGGGGGGGGGCTAAGCACCAGGAAATGGGGGAAAGAAGACATTGGAACAAGAGTAGTTAGGCCATTAGGCTGGCTACAACAGGCCGCACGTGGTGCCTTGGTACACAAAGACACCATAAGCAACCACTTTGGAGGGTTCCTGAACAAAGGGAAACCCCAGAGCGAAGGGGCTCACCCACATGGCATACACATAATTGGCGGCCATGTTGGGTGGCCCCCGGACAAAGGGAAACCCCGGAGCGCAGGGACCCGGCCTTGTGGGGAGAACGGTGACTGTGGCCATTTTGGATGGCCCCCTGTGGTAGTCGGTATGAGGGGTATTACGGTATCTAGGTTGAGGCTGTAAGATCATTGGTGTGGGAGGTACCTGAGACAGGAAGATCATTGGTGAAGCCTGCCTGCTGGTTCCGCCCTGTAAGACAGAGTATAAGAGTCTGTGTCTCCCTAGCAGCTGTATTCTGTACCTGCGCTGCTGGGGGAAACATCTAGTCCAATAAAGCCTTCAATTGTCATCCAATCTTGCTTCTGGAGTCATTGATCGAGCATCAATTTATTGGACTAGATTTTAAAGGATGGAGCTCCGAATCAAGCCGGAGTGTCTGCAACTCAGCCCCCACGCGGCGAACTCAGCGGAAACCTTCAAACACTGGCTGGCGTGCTTAAAAGGGTACCCCAGGACGGCCACGACTGCACCCACGGAGGACCAGAAACTGCAGGTTCTCCACTCGAGGGTGAGCCCAGAGATCTACACCCTCATCGAGGATGTGTCGGTTTTGAGGCCGCGATGGCCCTGTTGAAAGGACACTACATTCGCCCAGTAAACCAGGTTTACGCCCGACATCTGCTAGCAACAAGGCGACAAATCCCAGGGGAATCGCTGGATGAATTCTACCGCGCGCTCCTGGTATTGGAGAGGAACTGTGACTGCCTGCAAGTTTCAGCCAGCGACCATACACAACATTTAATCCGGGACGCATTCGTTGCAGGTATGCTGTCCTCCCAAATCCATCAGTGGCTGCTGGAGAAAGAGACACTAGGCCTCAAGGAGGCACGGGCCCTTGCTAGCACCCTGGATGTGGCCTCCCGAAACGCCCACGCGTACGTCCTCGACCGCGAGGCAGCCCCTTGGGCAGCGTGGAGCCGACCCGCGGCTGACCCGATGCATCCTCCACCACAAAGGTTGTGGCAAAAAGGGCCATTTTGTGGCGGTATGCCAGGCCCGGGCGGTCGCCGCTGTCTCCCGGGGCGAACCGGGGCCGCCACCACAACTCTCTCCACGGGCCACGTGCAGGCCGCGGGCGCCGCCATCTTCATTTTCCCGAGCCATGTGCGGGCCCCGGGCACCGCCATCTTGTTCCTCAGGGACCACGTGCAACCCATGGGCGTCGCCATCTTGGCTGGAGTCTCAGGACCCTGATTCGGATGGCCACACACCGCCCGAGGAAAATCTTCAACTTTTTCCACGAAGTCTCGGCCCCGAACTCTCTCGATCGCGACGACGACCGTGCTCATCAACGGGATCAAAACATCCTGCCTGATCGACTCCGGAAGCACAGAGAGCTTCATACACCCCAACACGTAAGGCGCTGTTCCCTTCCCATACACCCAGATAACCAAAGAATCTCCCTGGCCTCTGGGTCTCACTCTGTAGAGATCGAGGGGTTCTGCGTAGCGAACCTCACGGTCCAGGGAAGAGAATTTAAACATTTCCGACTCTACGTCCTCCCTCACCTCTGCGCTGCCACATTCCTGGGATTGGACTTCCAATGCAAACTCCAGAGCTTAACCTGTAAATTTGGCGGCCCTATACCCCCTCACTGACTGCAGCCTCGCGACCCTTAAGGTCGACCCGCCTTCCCTGATTGCGAACCTCATCCCAGATTGCAAACCCGTCGCCACCAAGAGCAGATGGTACAGTGCCCAGGACTGGACCTTCATTAGGTCGGAAGTCCAGCGGCTACTGAAGGAAGGTATTATCGAGGCAACAGCCCCTGGAGAGCTCAAGTAGTGGCTGTAAAGACCGGGGAGAAGCACAGGATGGTCATCGATTATAGTCAGACCATCAACAGGTATACGCAGCTCGATGCGTACCCTCTCTCCCGCAGATCTGATTTGGTCAATCAGATTGCACAATACAAGGTCTTTCCGATGGTGGACCTCAAATCCGCCTACCACCAGCTCCCCATCCGCCCGGGTGACCGCAAGTACACTGCATTCGAAGCAGATTGGCGGCTCTACCACTTCCTAAGGGTTCCCTTCGGTGTCACAAATGGAGTCTCGGTCTTCCAACGGGAGATGGACCGAATGGTTGACCGGTACAGTTTGCGGGCCACGTTTCCGTACCTCGACAACGTCACCATCTGCGGCCACGACCAGCAGGACCACGACACCAACCTCCGCAAATTCCTCCATACCGCAAAAACCCTTAACTTAACCTACAACATCGACAAATGCGTGTTCAGCACCGACCGTCTAGCCATCCTCGGCTACGTAGTGCATGATGGAGTCATAGGCCCAGATCCCGAACGCATGCACCCCCTCATGGAGTTTCCCCTCCCCCACTGCTCCAAGGCCCTGAAACGCTGCCTGGGATTTTTTTCATATTACGCCCAGTGGGTCCCCAATTATGCGGACAAGGCCGACCCACTAATGCAATCCTCGGTTTTCCCCTGTCGGCAGAGGCCCGCCAGGCCTTCAGCCGCATAAAGGCAGACATCGCAAGGGCCACGATGCATGCAATCAATGATCCCTCCCCTTCCAAGTCGAGAGCGACGCGTCCAACGTAGCTCTGGAGGCCACCCTCAACCAAGCGGACAGGCCCGTGACCTTCTTCTCACGCACCCTCCATGTTTCAGGAATCTGTCATTCCTCCGTTGAAAAGGAGGCCCAGGCCATAGTAGAAGCTATGTGGCACTGGAGGCATTACCTGGCCGGCAGGAGATTCACGCTCCTCACTGACCAATGGTCGGTAGCTTTCATGTTTGATAATGCACAGCGGGGCAAGATAAAGAACGATAAGATCTTACGGTGGAGGATCGAGCTCTCCACCTACAACTATGAGATCTTGTATCGTCCCGGGAAGCTAAACGAGCCTCCTGTTGCCCTATCCCGCGGCACATGTGCCAATGCACAAGTGGACCGACTCCGGGCCCTCTATGAGGACCTCTGCCACCAAGGGTTCACTCGATTCTTCTACTTTATCAAGACCCGCAACCTGCCCTACTCCCTCGAGGAGGTTAGGACCGCCACCAGGAACTGCCAAATCTGAGCGGAGTGCAAGCCGCAATTCTACAGGCCAGAGAAAGCGTACCTGATAAATGCTTCCCGTCCCTTTGAACGCCTCAGTATGGACTTGAAAGGGCCTCTCCCCTCCACCGACCGCAACACGTATTTCCTGAACGTGATTGACGAGTACTCCCGGTTCCCATTCGCCATCCCCTGCCCCGACAAGACCGCAGCCACCGTCTTAAAAGCCCTCCACAGTATCTTTAGCCTGTTCGGTTTCTCCGCCTACATCCACAGCGATAGGGGGTCCTCCTTCATGAGCGACGAACTGCGTCAATTCCTGCTCAGCAAGGGCACCGCCTCGAGCAGGACGACCAGTTATAACCCCCGGGGAAACGGACAGGTAGAGAGGGAGAATGGAACGGTCTGGAAGACCGTCCTACTGGCCCTACGGTCCAGGAATCTCCCAGTCTCCCGCTGGCAGGAGGTCCTTCCCGATGCAGTCCACTCCACACGGTCACTGCTGTGTACCACGACAAACAAAACACTGCATGAACCCATCCTTGTCTTCCCTAGGAAGTCCTCGTCCCAACCTGGCTGGCAGCTCCTGGACCCATTCTGTTCCGCAAACACATGCGGGCACACAAGGTGGACCCATTGGTAGAGAGGGTCCACCTCCTTCATGCTAACCCTCAGTACGCTTACGTGGCGTACCCCGACGGCTGGCAGGATACGGTCTCCCTACGGGACCTGCTGCCCGCTGGATCCCCACCCACACTCACCCCCCACCCGCGCACCCCACGGCTGCCCCTTTCCCAGGGGTGATGAAGCTACCGAAGAAGCCAAAGTCACGCTCCCGGAGTCACGGATGCCCGAGCCGGTGCCTGCATCACCGCCGAAACTGCGACGATCACAGAGGACGACCAGGGCCCCCGATCGACTAATTGCTTCATTCTGATATGTACATGTAAAATGAATACTGTAAATAGTCGTGACACGTAATAAGGCAAAACACTGTACCACCGACGGGTACCACCATAACCTCTACCACTGTATGATGCGAGACCACCACCCCCGCCGAACTCTTTTTTTTTAACAGGGGGTTAATGTGGTAGTTGGTATTAGGGGTTTTACGGTACCTAGGTTGAGGCTGTAAGATCATTGGTGTGGGAGGTACCTGAGGCAGGAAGATCATTGGTGAAGCCTGCCTGCTGGTTCCGCCCAGTAAGACAGAGTATAAGAGTCTGTGTCTCCCTAGCAGCTGCATTTTGCACACAGGGGCTGTTTAGCACAGGGCTAAATCGCTGGCTTTGAAATCAGACCAAGGCAGGCCAGCAGCACGGTTCAATTCCCGTACCAGCCTCCCCGAACAGGTGCCGGAATGTGGTGACTAGGGGCTTTTCACAGTAACTTCATTTGAAGCCTACTTGTGACAATAAGCGGTTTTCATTTCATTCATTCTGTACCTGCACTGCTGGGGGAAACATCTAGTCCAATAAAGCCTTCAATTGTCATCCAATCTCGCTTCTGGAGTCATTGATCGAGCATCACCCCTAACAAAGGGAAACCCCGGAGTGCAGGGGTGCATCCTCTAGGTCAGTATAGTATAGTTGATCCTGCAAGTGGGCGGGGGGGCGGGGGGGTCGGGGGGACAGAAGCCCCCCATCAGGATAGTCATCTGGAACATCAGGGTACTTGATGGCCCAGTGAAAAGATCCAGAGTCTTTGCCCACCTGAAATGAAAACTGATATAGTCTTCTTCCAAGCGACACACCTGAGGGAGAAGGACCAACTGCTGGTAAGGAAGGGCTAGGTTGGACAAACCTACCATTCCTGCTGAGGGACGAGAGCCAGGGGGGGTAGCCATACTGTTAAATAAAAGGACAATGTTTACTGTGATAAGGATGGTTACGGACCCAGGGAGGCAGTACGTAATGGTCAGCAGTGTCCTGGATGGGGCACTGGTAGTCTTGGTCAATGCGTACGCTCCCAACTGGGACGACATGGAGTTTATGAAAAAGACCATGGTGGAAATCCCTGACATAGACACCCACCGACTAATCATGGGCGGGGACTTTAACTGTGTACAGGACTCATGGACAGGTCGAACCCCAAAACGGGAAAATGTCTAACAGGGCGAAAGAACTCGGCATATTCGTGGAACAGATGGAGGCAGTGGGCCATGGTGGTTCACCTACCCAGGAATAAGGAGTTCTCCTTCTTCTCCCAGGTACACAAGGTATACACCTGGATTGACTTCTTTGTAGTGGGGAAATCGGTGCTTCAAGGGCTAGGAAGAGCGGAATACTCTGAGATCCGACCACGCTCCACAGTACATGGGCCTGAGGTTGGAGACGGGCCGTGCCCAATGCCCCCCATGGAGGTTGGACACGGCCCTCCTTGTCGAAAAGGCTTTCTGCAAGAAAATATCACAGGCCACAGACGAGTATATTACTTTTCACCAGAATGGGAAGGTCTCACACTCCACCTTCTGGGAGGCGCTGAAGGCTGAATTCAGCGGTGAAATTATCACCTACAAAGCACAAAAAGATAGAGAAGAGACGGGACGAGGCAACATCTAGCTGACTCCATATTGGACATAGACTGGCGATACTCCGAGGCCTCGACCATGGAGCTCCTGGCGGAGAGGAAAATGCTACAAATTGACTTTGATCTGCTCTTCACGAGGAAAGCAGTGCACTAACTCCACCAGGTATGGGGAACCTGTATGAACACAGAGACAAGGCCAGCCACCTGCTAGCTCACCAGCTAAAAATGCAGGTAGCCACGAGGGAAATAGCACATGTTAGAAACAACAGGGGCAAACCAGTAGCAGAGCGGGAGAAGATCAACGAGGCATTTGAGGCCTTCTACCGGGGGCTGAACACCTTTGTGCCCCCCGTAGGAGGCTTGGGAATGAAACAGTTCCTCAATGGCCTGGGCGTGCCAGTCTTGGGGGAAGACTGGAAACGGGGGCTGGAAGCACCGTTAGAACTGGGAGACGTCAAGGAGAGCATCAACGCCGTGCAGGTGGGGAAGGCACCGGGACCATTTGGATTCCCAGCGGACTTCTGCAAAACGTTTGTGGGAGCATTGGCCCCGCACTTGCAGGAGATGTTCACAGACACACTGGTGAGGGGTATCCTGCCACCTACGTTAGCACAAGCCTCAATCTCGCTGATACCCAAGAAAGACAAAGACCCAACACAATGAGCGTCCTACAGACCCATTTCGTTGCTAAACGTGGACGCAAATATACTGGCCAAGATCAGAGCCAGGAGACTGGAGGACTGCACACCAGAGGACCAAACGGTCTTTGTCAATGTTCGACAGCTAACATCAAACATCAGGCGTCTGCTGAATGTGATAATGACCCCTGCAGGGTGAGAATACCAGAGATGATCATCTGCCTGGATGCAGAAAAGGCCTTTCACAGAGTTGAATGGAAGTGCCTCGTAGAGGTACTGGAGTGATTCGGGCTTGGAACAGGGTTCACCGCCGTGGTCAAACTCCTGTACAACGCTCCCACAGCGAATGTATGACCAAACACCACCAGCTGTAAGTACTTCCAGCTGCATAGAGGCACGAGGCAGGGATGCCTGCTATCCCTGCTGCTGTTCGCGTTAGTGATAGAGTCATTAGCGATCGTGCTCAGGGCAGCAAAGAATTGGAAGGGGATCCGGAGAGGTGACAGAGAACACAGAGTCTCACTCTATGCTGATGATCTGCTCCTCCACATCTCGGACCCCCAAGGAAGCAAGGAATGGAATCATGGAGCTCTTGAAAGGGTTTGGAAGATTCTTGGGTTACAAACTCAACCTGAGCAAAAGCGAGATCTTCCTGGTGAACCCGAAGGGGGAGGGGCAGAGCTGGAGGGAATGCCATTTAAACAGACCCGAAGCAAATTCCGCTATCTGGGGATCAAAATTGTCCATGACTGGACAGGGATGCACAAATGAAACCTGACCACCTGGTGGAGGAAGTTAAAAAGGGCCTGCAGAAGTGGGACATGCACTCTCCCTGGCAGGGAGAGTGAAGACAATAAAAATGAACGTACTGCCCAAGTTCCTCTTCCTGTTCAGATCCATACCCATCTACATCCCCAAGGTCTTCTTCAACTCAGTAGAAAAATTGATCTAGCCGTTTGTGTGTGTGGGGGGGGGGGGGAATCCGCCGATCCCCAAAAAAGACTTCCAGAGAACGAGAAGCATGGGGGTTTAGCCCTCCCAAACCTGCAATATCAGCACTGGACTGCAACAACGGAAAGGGTAAAGGGGTGGATAATAGAGCCAGAAGCCGAACAGGTGAGAATGGAGGTGTGCTCCTGCACGGGGACCTCCGCCCAGGCCATGGTCGTGGCAGCACTCCCATCCCCACGGACCAAACACTCAACAAGCCCAGTGGTGGTGGCCACACTCAGTTGTGCAATCAGGTACAACACTTTGGACTATCCAGAATGTCCACTAAGGCCTCCATTTGCAACAATCACAGGTTTGCGCCAGCCAAAATGGATGCCACCTTCAAAAGGTGGAGACAGGATGGGGGGGATGTTGATAGTTAGGGAGTTCTACACAGTCAACAGACTGACAACACTGGAGGAACTAGTAGAGATGTTCCAGCTGACAGGGGGAAACAAGCTAAGATATATGCAGGTCAAAACACCTGATGTAGGCAAACAAGGACATACCCACGACGACTGCAACAATAATTTTTAGGGCCTACTGGACACGAACATCTCAGGGAGCGGGAACTGTGGTGACTGTCATAATATGCACCCATGCACATCATGAGGTAAAAGCAGGCAGTGGCAGACACCCAGGTGAGCCAATCATCATACAGAACAGAACACAACCAATCACCAGACAGAACACCAGAAGGGGGCTTCCAACCATAAAGCACACGAGGCATCAGCACTCTGCCTCTTTCCACTGGTGACAACTGTAGTGACAGTCAGGGTGTACAAATCATTCAACACCTTCTACATGTGGATCAGAGCTAGACTGGTCGAGATAGTTAATGTTAGTTTACTTAGAGTAGTAGAGAGTCAACCCACAGGCAGCTGTGTGCTTCGTTACTCAAGTTCAATAAATCTTATTGAACCAACGCCTACGTTTGGTGTATGCTTGATCATTTAACTGCATCATGTTGCAGTCCGTGTTACCCCCAGGGTGAATAACACGACATGATACCAGGAGTGGCTATTGCTTCTAAATAATTTACCTTCGAAAATTCACTGATGACCAGCAACTGCCTTCCAGCGGCATGGAAAAGATCCAGGCACCACCGGATCTCATGTTCCCAGATGTCGTTCTGCCTTATCCGGACACCTCGCTCCACGAGGCCACCAATCTGGCTGCATGCCAACCTGTCAAGACACCATCATCCCCGCCTTCACCTCTCAGGTGGTCCACAAGAATCCGACAACAGCCCCAACAACTGGACTTCTAAACAATTCCTTTGTATATATACTGTTATGTTTCTGCATGCTAGACACCTTACATGTACATATCCATTCACTCACCAATTGCTGTATATAGTTACTTTTGTAAATATGTCGTATATGCTCTAAGCAGCCAACAAATTTTTTTAAAAAGGAGGGATGTCATAATATGCACCCATGCACATCATGAGGTAAAAGCAGGCAGTGACAGACACCCAGATGAGCCAATCAACATACAGAACAGAACAGGACCAATCACCAGACAGAACACCAGAGGGGGGCATCCAACTATAAAACACACGAGGCATCAGCACTCTGCCTCTCTCCACTGGTGAAAACTATAGTGACAGTCATGGTGTACAAATCATTCAACACCTTCTACACGTGGATCAGAGCTAGACCGGTCTAGATAGTTAGAAAACAAAAAAATAGAAACTGTAACCGATGTAAATAACCAAAAGACAGCTGATGTACATAATGGAAGACAACTGATGTGTATGAATTTTTTAGGTGTATGTTCACGCTCATCTTTGCTCTGTACAATATGAAAGGCACTCATAAAAACATTTTTTTTCAAAAGTTTGAATTCCCATCCTGTAAGTACACTAGTAAACATTCATTGATCTCCCAAAACATCCAGTTGTCATGTGTTGACAGGTGGGCTTGTTCTTCCTGCTTGCTCGGTGGGCACCGGTGTTCCAGAGACTGGTGGAAAACATTAAGCAAGATTCCATTCTAAATATCCAAACAATTACAACATCCCTTCCTCCCAATCCATTTCTTCCCTTCTTTTGTCGATGAGGCAAAATGTGGACCTGTAAAATAAATTGCATTACCTCAGAGGAATGTATCCCTCTCTCAACCTTTTATTGCACATAGACTTACGGGATGACTTTGATTTCCTCTTTTCCATGAAGGATGTAATCAATTATTTTGTAGAAGTTTATCTCCTGCGGATAAAGAAAAAGCATGTAAAAATGAAAACGTCGACACAGAGGCAGTAACATTTGACTGAAAGGAGTCGTAAAGCATACCCTTCCATCTGGTGTCCTTGGACCATCATATGGTGGTACTTCACCCATCTGTACTGGCCAAAGATCAAAAAATTCCTGCAGTAGAAAGAACAAAAACAAAATGGAAAGGAAGTTAGTTGGACATATTTCATGATCAGCGCAATGCTTCTATTTTTAAAGTATGGATGAAGGAAACACAAAACCTTTTCCTTTGTCATGTCCAGGAGTGCAACCGAGTATCTGTCACAGTTCAAAAAGGCGCGGACTGTGTAAAGGGCTTTGTGAAACTGACGTTCAATATCAGTCAGCTCTTCAAATACTTTGCTTGCAGACCATAAAAGGACCTGTGAAATAAATGCATGAAGATTTAATTGTAACTGCAGGAATGTTAACTCATTTCCTGTGATATTCAAGTCTAAACGTTCATCAGGTCTATCTTTTAAGGCATAGGCTAATTATGATTCAAGGAACAGCTATTTTCTGGCAAAGAAATAGTATGCCATTAGCGCTGATCTCCAGCCCTTGCTATTTCTTTACTAAAAACATCAATAATCTGGATTTAAAAATGAAACAGTGTCAAGATGTTATGATGATGCCAAATTGGAGACATTGTAAACTGTGACATAGATCAGGAATGACTGAAGAGGATATACAGTAGTTAGTCCAGCAGGATAGGTGGCAAACTGCAGTTTGTTTTAGTGAAATGTTACATTATATCATAGAATTTGCAGTGCAGAAGGAAGCCATTTAGTCCATCGTGTCTGCACTGGCCCCTGGAAAGCGAACCCTATCTAAGCCCACAACCCCACCCTATCCCCGTAACCCAATCCAACCTTTATGGACACTAAGGGCAATTTAACAAGGCCAATCCACCTAACCTGCACATCTTTGGACTACGCAAAGAAACCGAAGCACCCGGAGGAAACCCACGCAGACACGGGGAGAACTTGCAGACTCCGCACAGACAGTGACCCAAGCTGGGAATCGAACCTGGGACCCTGGAGCTGTGAAGCAACTGTGATAAGCACTGTGCTACTGTGCCCCCCATATATTTTAGATATAGTAATAGAGAAAGAAAGAACACTTTGAATTGAGGAGAGGAACCTTGGCCGACCGATATATGGAGCATCTGAGAGATGCAGCTACTCACCAAGGCTCCTGCGTCAGCACCATCAAGTATCTGCTACCTCTCCCACCTTTCAGGACAAGGGCAGCAGGTGCAGGGAAATGCCTTCACTTCCAAGTTCCTGTTCAGGTCACCCACCATCCTGATTGAGAACAATGGGTGAAATCTAGGGGTTCTGTTTGCCACAGGTGCACATTTTGTTATCGCTGCTAAATCTCACGAGGGGGCTAAAACGGGAACCGTGTCAGAGGGATCTCATTTTGGGATCTTCCTCACCCCCTGCTGGTGGCGTGATCAGATTCATGCCCTTGCTGAATTTGAATACATTTTAATGTAATAAAACGGCTTTATGCTGTACTGTCTGCCCATGATGTATCCTCCCCCCTAGTGGCGTGACGTTGCACTAGCGTGAATCACTGCTGGTTTTCAAAAGTTAGGCACAGCTTTTCTCGCCTTATCCATCACGCTGTGCAATTTGGGGAAAATTCCGCCCAATATCTTTGATTATTGATTGTCTCTGGGTCGAAACCGGGAATTCCCTCTCTAACTGCACTGTGAGTGTACCTATACCAGATGGACTTCAGTGGTTCAAGAAAGTGAGTCATGGCCCCTTTCTTAAGAGCTGTTAAGAATGGACAGCGGCATGGTGATGCAGTGGTTGGCACTGCTGCCTCACGGCGCCAAGGACCCGTGTTCAATCCCAGCCCCAGGTGACTGTCTTTGTGGAGTTTGCACATTCTCCCCGTGTTTGCATGGATATCATCGCCGCAGCCCAAAGATATTGCAGGATAGGTGGATTGGCCACACTAAATTGCCCCTTAATGGGGAAAAAAAGGAATGAATAATAAATGCTGGCCAAGCCACAATGCTCATACCCTATGAATGAATAATAAAAACTGATGGCAGTGCAACTAGATAATGGGTGCAATTCAACGGACAAACGTTTAAGTCCGTTTTGGGGAGCATTTGGCACGTTGTTTTTCAGCGGCTGCACCGCTGAGAATCCCCCCACTATTCAGTAATCTCACCAGCAGGTACAGATTGTTCCCCCATCAGGCCGCCATTTTGAGTGGAAGCCTGATCTCTCCACCCCCCTGAACTTTAAGGCCCCTCTGCTTTCTGCCCCCCAATTCAGCCCCAACCTTGTTGAGGCCTTTGAAACACCCCGTCACCCCCCTCCAATTGGAAAACCTCCCATCACCTCCCCCCCCAATTGGCAAGGCCCCTCCCGTCCCAACCGTTAGCACTGTCACGCCGGCACTTCCAGAGTAGCATTGATAGGGTGCCATGGGATGTCAGGCTGGCTGTGCCAAGATTCCCAGGTGTCAGGGGGAGTGCCAGGCTACCACACTGCCCTGTCCTTGACCACCTTGGGGTCTCTAATGCCCTGCAATGTCTCCCCGAGGTGCCATTGCATCTGGTCCATGTTTGTGCAGCCCAGTGAGGGCGAGATCCAGATTACGCTGGGCGGAGCGAGTTGGGTGACTCGCGATTGGTCCACGCCCGACACGAAGCCCGATTTGGGGCTCTGCCGGGATTTGCCTGGCTCACCTGGCTCCATGTCAGGCGCAATGTGATTGCTGAATCGCGCTCAATGTCGTGAAGAAAGGCATGCAGAATTCTTAGTTTTGTATCTAATGCATGGGTTCCAAAACTGTGGTATACATATTCCTGAGAGTACCCTGGAGAAATAATGTTGGATTATTTTTCTTACCGTAAATTGCGGCATATAGGTTGACCCAACTTTTCAGCTATAACATTCTATACTGTCGTTATTGTCAACCTCAAACTTCCACCCATGTTTCACTTACTGGCATCTTATAAATGGGTGCAAGGGACCAAGCACGTGATGAGCACTGTGTAGCTATGATGTACGGGAGTTTAAGAAATGCCTGCTCTTTTAATTGGATACCAACAACATTTCAAAATAGCGACAACCCACATCCATGTTGGTGGTTCACTTTTATGCTCAGCTTTGTTGTGAATATCTAGTTCATGGATGTTAAAATTGTAGATGTAACTTTTATATCTAGGAAGATTAAAACTGTAAAGGGTAAGCCAACTAAAATGCTGGGCTTTAGAGTTTGCCCGAACTCCAAAAAATTCAAACGTATACCCATGTTTATTTAGCAGCAAAGTCAATTCAGGAGATGAAGCCATAAAACTGCAGGTTGGAAGGGCAGCACGGTGGTGCAGTGGTTAGCACTGCAGTCTCACGGCACCGAGGTCCCAGGTTCAATCCCTGCTCTGGGTCACTCTCCGTGTGGAGTTTGCACATTCTCCCCAAGTTTGCTTGGGTTTCGCCCCCACAACCCAAAGATGTGCATGGTAGGTGGATTGGCCACGCTAAATTGCCCCTTAATTGGAAAAAATGAATTGGGTACACAAAATTTAAAAACAAAAGAAGAAAAAAAAACTGCAGGTGGGCTCAGTTAGCTGGAGAAATTGTTAAAAAGAGATAGGTGGCTTAGAGGTCAGTTAGAAGATAGATAGGAACAGGCTACGTCATCATGGAGATGGGTGGAGAAAAAGACGATTGCTTCCCGTACCAGCCTCCCCGAACACGGTAGCATTGTGGACAGCACAATTGTTTCACAGCTCCAGGGTCCCAGGTTCGGTTCCAGCTTGGGTCACTGTCTGTGTGGAGTCTGCACATCCTCCCCGTGTGTGCGTGGGTTTCCTCCGGGTGCTCCGGTTTCCTCCCACAGTCCAAAGATGTGCAGGTTAGGTGGATTGGCCATGATAAATTGCCCTTAGAGTCCAAATTGCCCTTAGTGTTGGGTGAGATTACTGGGTTATGGGGATAGAATGGAGGTGTTGGCCTTGGGTAGGATGCTATTTCCAAGAGCCGGTGCAGACTCGATGGGCCGAATGGCCTCCTTCTGCACTGTAAATTCTATGATAATCTATGATAAACAGGCGCCGGAATGTGGCGACTAGGGGCTTTTCACAGTAACTTCATTTGAAGCCTACTTGTGACAATAAGCGTTCATTTCATTTCAGTTCATCTATGTGTTAACTGGGAGAGGGAATTAGTTGCAGTTTGAAACTTGTGTGCTTTATATCTCACTGGGAAGCCTCAGAGCTGTTCTGCACAGTTAGGGTTTATGAGTAATCCTGCGAAGCTGAGAAGGCAGTAGTGGAAGGTCACTGTTGTGTGCTGGAGAGCGTTATCATTCAGAAGAATCTTTGGGAGCTATTTTAAGTTTGGTGGAACTGGGAGACTGGAGTTTGGAGACACATAGGGGCAATGCCAGCTTAGTCAAGCTAGCAGTCTGTAAAATAGTTGAATATGTGCTGGTAATTAGAGGTGGGAATGTAACTTTATGAATTATGTGGAATGTAGTTGCAGGAGAGGAGATTGAGCCATCAGATGGTAAGCAGTCATTGAGGAAGTCTGACTTAGAGTGGCTTTTGAGTCTAGATCTTCAAAAATTGGAGAGTTGAAATCTCTCATAAGGGAGATAGTTTTAATGAGATTGTGTAACTGACTGATACTTGGATTGATGCTGAGAAATCCATGGGATCTTTCTTGGTCACATCTACCACTTAATCTGCCGTGCGGTTTAATCGAACGTGGTTTGCTTGTTAACTCAGATTTATCGCATGTTAACTCTGAACATTAAGAGTGGAAAATAGGCATTGTAGATGTTTTGACAAAGGGCCATCTGGACTTGAAATGTTAGCTCTTTTCCCTCCTTAGAGATGCTGTGAGATCTGGTACGATTTTCCAGCATTTTCTCTTTTCGTTTCAGATTCCAGCATCCACAGTAATTTGCTTTTGTATTATTTTATTGTGGATGTTTTACTTTTTCTGATTGTATAGTAAAGTTATATTGTTTAAAACTGTGGAATCTTGTGGATATATTTTCTCAGTATTTCAAACTTCATCTACTTTTAACAAAAGGTAACTCATTCCTAACCAGATTGTAACAATGTACAAATTGATTCCGGCTTTTGGAGGGATTGTTTGAGGCTTCACAAGTTAATTTAAATGCCAACATCTATGGTAATTATTTTGTTTATTTATTTAATTGGTAATGATAAGAAGAAAGAAAAAAGGCAAAATTGTAAGGCAGCATAAAGAAAGACCAGCATCAATTCGGGACAAACGACTGAAAAATGTTTAACAGGCAAAATTAAAGGTACTCTATCTGAATGCACACTTCAATTTTCGAGAACCGTTTGTTGAGCAACCAACTAGGGAATGGGTTATTTTACATAGTATTGTGCAATGAGAAAGTGATAATTAATGAAATGAAATGAAAATTGAAAATCGCTTATTGTCATAAGTAGGCTTCAAATGAAGTTACTGTGAAAAGCCCCTAGTCGCCACATTCCGGCGCCTGTTCGGGGAGGCTGGTACGGGAATTGAACCGTGCTGCTGGCCTGCCTTGGTCTGCTTTCAAAGCCAGAGATTTAGCCCTGTGCTAAACAGCCCCTAAGGAACCCCCTACCGAACAGCAACCATAATATGATAGAATTTTACATTCAGTTGGAAAATGATGTAATTCAGGGCATCATGGTAGCCTCGTGGTTTGCACAGTTGCTTCACAGCTCCAGGGTCCCAGGTTTGATTCCCGGCTGGGTCACTGTCTGTGTGGAGTCTGCACGTTCTCCCCATGTATGTGTGGGTTTCCTCCAGGTGCTCTGGTTTCCTCCCACAGTCCAAAGATGTGCAGGTTAGTTGGATTGGCCATGCTAAATTACCCTTAGTGTCCAGAAAAGTTAATTGGGGTAACTGGGTTAAGGGAATGGGGTGGAGGAGGTGTGTGCTTGAGTGGGGTGCTCTTTCCAAGGGCCGACTCGATGGGTCGGATGGCCTCCTTCTGCTCTGTAAATTCTGTGAATCCGAAAATTGAATCTAAATAAAGAAAAATAAGACTGTATGCGGGGCAAGTTGGCTGAGGTAGATTGGGAAGCCAACTTAAACGGTATGATGGTAGACACACAATCGCTGGCATTTAAAGAAACAATACATGGTTTACAACAAATATACATTTCTTTGAGACACAAAAGCCCAACAAGAAAAGTGATTCAACCATGGTTAACAAGAGAAGTTAAAGATTTTACTGGATGAAAGGGAGAGGCTTAAAAAGTTGCCAAAAAGAAGTAGTACACCTGAAGTTGAGAAGCTTTTTAGAGTTCAGCAAAGGAAGACCAGGAAACTGACAAAGAAAGAGAAAATAGAATATGAGGGTAAACTGTGAAGGTCCTTCCTTTATTTCCCCTTTCTTTATGTTTGCTGTTATCAATTTTGATCCATGGATGCTTGATGGGCATGTATCTTTAAGTCAAGCAGTGGCGAGAATGAGGAATTTGAAAAGTTGCAACATAGTTTATGGTGCTCCTAGCTTTGGCCAGCAAGACCCAGGCTTTTCGGCACCTGAGAGATGGGGAGGCACTCGGTTCGATTGATTAGCTGGTGGCCAATGAATTGGCCAAAAGGCCGTATCTGCCCGGTAACAATTGGTGATTGGGTCATGCTCGATTGGAATGATTTTCAGAGACCTAAGGAGCTCAGTTTTGACTCCTGGACACTCAGGGGAAGGTCGCTCTGTCTGTCTGCCTCTCTCTCATTACACCCCTCTCCTCTCCTCTATGTTTGTCTGTCATGTGTGATTGCATGTATATTTGTATATATATATATATATAGAAAAGATTTGTAAAGATGTGGGCAGAGACAATTGGGAATAAGGTAATGGCAGAAAAACAAAACCCTCCCAGAAATACTTGAGAACCAAGGGATTAGCGGTGACAAGGAGCTGAAATAAATTGGCGTTAGTTAAAAAGCAATACTGGAGAAATCAACAGGATTGAAAGCTGATAAATCCTCTGAGCCTGATGATCTATTTCCCAGGACATTGAAAGAGGTGGCCATAGAGATAATGGATGCACTGGTGGTCATCTTCCAGAATTCTCTAGATTCTAGAATGGTTATGCAGATTGGAAGGTAGAAAATGTAAACTCATTCTTTAAGAATGCTTCAGAAAGGAGGGAGAGAACAAAAGGGGAATTACAGATCTGTTAGTCTGGCATCAATAGTAGGGAAAATCTTGTTATAAAGTATATGATAGCTGAACATTTAGAAAATAACGGGAGGATTAGACAGAGTAAACATGGATTTATAAAAGGGAAAGAGACAAATCTGTTGGAGTTTTTGGAAGTTGCAATCAGCAGAATAGATAAGGAGGAAATCAGTAGATGGAGTGTATATGGATTTTCAGAAGGCTTTTGATAAGGTCCCATGCAAAAGATTAGTAAACAAAATTAAAACGCATGGAATTGGGGGTAATACCATGGCAAGGATTGAGAATTTGTTCACAGACAGAAAAGTAAGAATAAACTGGTCATTCGCAAGTTGGCGAGTTGTGATCAGTGGGGCATCTCAAGGATCAATGGTTGGGCACAATCTATATTAGTGATTTGGAAGTGGGAATTAAAATGTAATATTTCCAAGTTTGCAGATGACACATAGGACTGTGAGTTACAAAGAGGATGCAAGGAGGCTGCAAAGGGACTTAGGCAGCCTAAATGTGTGGGCAAGAACATGTAAAAAATGTGAAGTTATCCACTATGCTGGGGAAAACAGAAATGCAGCATAGTTTTTAAGTGGTGAGAGATTGGAAAGTGTTGATGTCCAAAGAGGCCAGGGTGTCCTAATGTGTCATTGAATGTTAGCATGCTGATGCAGCAAACAGTTAGGAGGGAAAATGCTATGTTAACCTTCATCACAAGGAATTTGAGTACAGGAGTAAAGATGTCTGGTTGCAATTGTATCGAGTGGTGGTGAGACCACAACTGGAGTATTGCATAAAGTTTAGGTCTCCTTACCCAAGGAAGAATATACTTGCTAGAGATGGAGCGCAAAAGAGAGATGGGGGTAGTGAGGGAAAATAGTGTTGAGGTAGAAGATCAGCCATAGTCTAATTGGATGGCGGAATAAGCTGGGGGGAGGGGGTGCTGAATGGTTTACTCTTGATCTTATTTCCTATGTTCCTATGTTTGTTTATAGCATTTTTGCTACAGGCTACTGTATGAAGCTTTAAAACTCTGTTGGGGATATGTTATGTAAAGTAGGTAAAGTAACTGATTTGCTTCAAGATGTACCAATGAGAACACTTACACAGAGACAATGATTAAGATACCCCTCATCGCCAATCGCCATAGAGTATAGTGTGCTTTCAGTTGTCCAGCAATTGTCTAGCCTAACTGAGATCAATTTATAATTCAATCTATCTCATCTACCGTTCCAAAAATCCCGTGCCTAAGCTCGAACAAATAACATCACTGGTTACATTAACGGCACATGGTACTACTAAGTTGTACAATTGTACTTTAGTTTGTACATTTCCTACAATAAAGGAGCTAAACTATTAAAAGCTGCTCCTGACAGTGTCTGCAGGCAGTTGGTCGATTTGGAAGCATCTAAGCAATAAGTAACATTTGCTAAACTCTGATCTGCAGCATAGGATTCAAAGCAAAGAGATCATTTAAATTTCTACAGAAGTTTCTGTGGCACGATCAATGACCATTAAAGCGGGACTTCCGGGTGCGGCGATGACCAGCTGAGTCGCACGTTTCGGCAGCTCCCGGTGAAACGGACTTTTGGGCTCTTGATAGGAGCCCCAACGGCAATTTTAACGGCTAAAAACACCGTGCGGTAAACCAGAAGGGAATTCCCCCTGGACACGGATGGAAAAAGGAGAGGAAAGTGGCCGGATTGCAGCGGATCCTTTGGAACAGCGGCAAGGAAGGCAAGCAAAAACCAAGATGGCGTCGGAAGGTGGCAGTTTCACATGGGGCCCTGAACAACAAGAGTTCTTGAAATGCTGCGTGGAAGAGATAAAAAAGGAAATGAAGAAAGAGCTGTTGGCCCCGATACTACAGGCGATTGAAGGGCTAAAGGAGGAACAAAAGACCCAGGAGCGGGAGCTTCGGGTCGTGAAGGCGAAGGCAGCCGAGAATGAGGACGATATACAGGGCCTGGTGGTGAAGACGGAGATACAGGAGGCACATCAGAAACGATGTGTGGAGAGGTTGGAGGCACTGGAAAACAACGCAAGGAGGAACAACCTGAGGATTCTTGGTCTTCCTGAAGGTGTGGAGGGTGCGGACGTCGGGGCATATGTGAGCACGATGCTGCACTCGTTAATGGGAGCGGAGGCCCCGGCGGGTCCGTTGGAGGTGGAGGGAGCATACCGAGTTATGGCGCGAGGACCGAGAGCAGGAGAAACTCCCAGAGCCATAGTGGTGAGATTCCTCCGTTTTAAGGATAGAGAAATGGTCCTTAGATGGGCGAAGAAAACTCGGAGCAGTAAATGGGAGAACGCGGTGATCCGCGTTTATCAAGACTGGAGTGCGGAGGTGGCGAGAAGGAGGGCGAGCTTTAATCGGGCCAAGGCGGTGCTTCATAAAAGGAAGATAAAATTTGGAATGCTGCAACCGGCAAGACTGTGGGTCACATATCAAGGGAGGCACCACTACTTTGAGACGGCGGATGAAGCGTGGACTTTTATTGTAGAAGAAAAACTGGAATGAGTGGATTATTAAAAAGAACGTTTGGACAAAGTGGTGGGGCGAATGGGGGGGGCGAAGAGGGGTTTTATGTTCTAATCCTGCGGTGTGGTAACTTTTCTCTCTCCCACAGGGGGTGATGGGGGGAGGTGGGGAGGGAGAGGAGATGGGGCGTTGGCCATGGGGGGCGGGGCCAAGGGAGAAGCGCGGGCTTGGCTCCCGCGCTATGATAATTATGGCGGGAATAGAGAAGCAGGAAGGAGGGGGCGTCGCACGGTGCGAGCCGTGGTCACGGGGGGAAGCCGAGGTCAGCCAGAGTTTGCTGACTTCTGGGAGCAACATGGGGGGAGTAATTACGCTAGCGGGGGGTCTAGCGGGGGGGGGTGGGAGGGGGGAATTACTGGGTTGCTGCTGCTGGGGAAAGGGGGGAGCGGGTACGGGAGAGGATGGGCGGGGGGGCACCGCCTGGGGGAGATACAGCTGCGTGGGAACTGGGTGAGAAGCTGGAAAAAGATGATGGCTAATCGGCAAGGGGGGGGGGTGGGGGGGTGGGAAGCCCCCCAACTCGGCTGATCACGTGGAACGTGAGAGGGCTCAACGGGCCGATAAAGAGGGCACGGGTACTCGCACACCTTAAGAAACTTAAAGCCGATGTGGTTATGTTACAGGAAACGCACCTGAAACTGATAGACCAGGTTAGGCTGCGCAAAGGATGGGTGGGGCAGGTGTTCCATTCGGGGCTAGATGCGAAAAACAGGGGGGTGGCTATATTAGTGGGGAAGCGGGTAATGTTCGAGGCAAAGACTATAGTGGCGGATAACGGGGGCAGATACGTGATGGTGAGTGGCAAACTACAGGGAGAGACGGTGGTTTTGGTAAACGTGTATGCCCCGAACTGGGATGATGCCAATTTTATGAGGCGGATGCTAGGACGCATTCCGGACCTGGAGACGGGAAAGCTGATAATGGGGGGAGACTTTAACACGGTGTTGGAACCAGGGCTGGATAGGTCGAAGTCCAGGACTGGAAGGAGGCCGGCAGCAGCCAAGGTGCTTAAAGATTTTATGGAGCAGATGGGAGGTGTGGACCCGTGGAGATTCAGTAGACCTAGGAGTAAGGAGTTCTCGTTTTTCTCCTATGTCCATAAAGTCTATTCGCGCATAGACTTTTTCGTGCTGGGTAGGGCATTGATCCCGAAGGTGAGGGGAACGGAGTATACGGCTATAGCCATTTCGGATCACGCCCCGCACTGGGTGGACTTGGAGATAGGGGAGGAAACAGGAGGGCGCCCACCCTGGAGAATGGACATGGGACTAATGGCGGATGAGGGGGTGTGTTTAAGGGTGAGGGGATGTATTGAAAAGTACTTGGAACTCAATGACAATGGGGAGGTCCAGGTGGGAGTGGTCTGGGAGGCGTTGAAGGCGGTGGTTAGGGGGGAGCTGATATCAATAAGGGCACATAAAGGGAAGCAGGAGAGTAAGGAACGGGAGCGGTTGCTGCAAGAACTTTTGAGGGTGGACAGACAATATGCGGAAGCACCGGAGGAGGGATTGTACAGGGAAAGGCAAAGGCTGCATGTGGAATTTGACTTGCTGACTACAGGCACTGCAGAGGCACAATGGAGGAAGGCACAGGGTGTACAGTATGAATATGGGGAGAAGGCGAGCAGGTTGCTGGCACACCAATTGAGGAAAAGGGGAGCAGCGAGGGAAATAGGGGGAGTGAGGGACGAGGAAGGAGAGATGGAGCGGGGAGCGGAGAGAGTGAATGAAGTGTTCAAGACATTTTATAAAAAATTATATGAAGCTCAACCCCCGGATGGGAGGGAGAGAATGATGGACTTTTTGGATCGGCTGGAAATTCCCAAGGTGAAAGAGCAGGAAAGGGTGGGACTGGGAGCACAGATCGAGGTAGAAGAAGTGGTGAAAGGAATTAGGAGCATGCAGACGGGAAAGGCCCCGGGACCGGACGGATTCCCAGTCGAATTTTATAGAAAATATTTGGACTTGCTCGCCCCGGTACTGACGAGGACCTTTAATGAGGCAAAGGAAAGGGGACAACTGCCCCCGACTATGTCTGAAGCAACGATATCGCTTCTCTTAAAGAAGGAAAAGGACCCACTACAATGCGGGTCCTACAGACCAATTTCCCTCCTAAATGTGGATGCCAAGGTCCTGGCCAAGGTAATGGCAATGAGAATAGAGGAATGTGTCCCGGGGGTGGTTCACGAGGACCAAACTGGGTTTGTGAAGGGGAGACAGCTGAACACGAATATACGGAGGCTGTTAGGGGTAATGATGATGGCCCCACCAGAGGGTGAAACAGAGATAGTAGTGGCGATGGATGCCGAGAAAGCATTTGATAGAGTGGAATGGGATTATTTGTGGGAGGTGTTGAGGAGATTTGGTTTTGGAGAGGGGTATGTTAGATGGGTGCAGCTATTGTATAGGGCCCCAGTGGCGAGTGTGGTCACGAATGGACGGGGATCGGCATATTTTCGGCTCCATAGAGGGACAAGGCAGGGATGCCCTCTGTCCCCATTACTGTTTGCACTGGCGATTGAGCCCCTGGCGATAGCGCTGAGGGGTTCCAAGAAGTGGAGGGGAGTACTTAGGGGAGGAGAAGAACACCGGGTATCTTTGTATGCGGACGATTTGCTACTATATGTGGCGGATCCGGCGGAGGGGATGCCAGAAATAATGCGGATACTTGGGGAGTTTGGGGATTTTTCAGGGTATAAATTGAACATGGGGAAGAGTGAGCTGTTTGTGGTGCATCCTGGGGAGCAGAGTAGAGAAATAGAGGACCTACCGTTGAGGAAGGTAACAAGAGACTTTCGTTACCTGGGGATCCAGATAGCTAAGAATTGGGGCACACTGCACAGGTTAAATTTAACGCGGTTGGTGGAACAGATGGAGGAAGATTTCAAGAGATGGGATATGGTAGCCCTGTCAATGGCAGGGAGGGTGCAGGCGGTTAAGATGGTGGTCCTCCCGAGATTCCTCTTTGTGTTTCAGTGCCTCCCGGTGGTGATCACGAAGGCTTTTTTAAAAAGGATTGAAAAGAGCATCATGGGTTTTGTTTGGGCCGGGAAGACCCCGAGAGTGAGGAAGGGATTCTTACAGCGTAGCAGGGATAGGGGTGGGCTGGCACTACCGAGCCTAAGTGAGTACTATTGGGCCGCTAGTATTTCAATGGTGAGTAAGTGGATGGGAGAGGAGGAGGGAGCGGCGTGGAAGAGATTAGAGAGGGCGTCCTGTAGGGGGACTAGCCTGCAGGCTATGGTGACAGCCCCATTGCCGTTCTCACTGAGGAACTACACCACAAGCCCGGTGGTGGTAGCTACACTGAAGATTTGGGGACAGTGGAGACGGCATAGGGGAAAGACTGGAGCTTTGGGGGGGTCCCCGATAAGAAACAACCATAGGTTTGCCCCGGGGGGAATGGATGGGGGATATGGAATGTGGCAAAGAGCAGGTATAACGCAACTGAAAGATCTATTTGTGGATGGGAAGTTCGCGAGTCTGGGAGCGCTGACCGAGAAATATGGGTTGCCCCAAGGGAATGCATTCAGGTATATGCAACTGAGGGCTTTTGCGAGGCAACAGGTGAGGGATTTTCCGCAGCTCCCGACACAAGAGGTGCAGGACAGAGTGATCTCAAAGACATGGGTGGTGGATGGTAAGGTGTCAGATATATATAGGGAAATGAGGGACGAAAGGGAGACTATGGTAGATGAACTAAAAGGGAAATGGGAAGAAGAGCTGGGGGAGGAGATCGAGGAGGGGCTGTGGGCGGATGCCCTAAGTAGGGTAAACTCGTCGTCCTCGTGTGCCAGGCTAAGCCTGATTCAGTTTAAGGTATTACACAGGGCGCATATGACTGGAGCGCGGCTCAGTAAATTTTTTGGGGTGGAGGATAGGTGTGCGAGGTGCTCGAGAAGCCCAACGAATCATACCCATATGTTTTGGTCATGCCCGGCACTACGGGGGTTTTGGATGGGGGTGACAAAGGTGCTTTCAAAAGTAGTGGGGGTCCGGGTCGAACCAAGCTGGGGGTTGGCTATATTTGGGGTAGCACAAGAGCCGGGAGTGCAGGAGGCGAGAGAGGCCGATGTTTTGGCCTTTGCGTCCCTAGTAGCCCGGCGCAGGATATTGCTAATGTGGAAGGAAGCCAAGCCCCCGGGGGTGGAGACCTGGATAAATGACATGGCGGGGTTTATAAAGCTAGAGCGGATTAAGTTCGTCCTAAGGGGGTCGGCTCAAGGGTTCACCAGGCGGTGGCAACCGTTCGTCGAATACCTTGCGGATAGATAGATGGAAGGGGAAAAAGAAGGCAGCAGCAGCAGCCCAGGATTTGGGGGAGGGGGGGGGGGAGGGGTGGGGGGGGGGGGACGGGGGGGGTGTAACTTGTGACAAGGCAGTTGCCAATTAGGGCTAGTTTTCATTTTTGTTATTTAATATTTATTCATTTTTTGTTTTTTGCTTATATAAAATAGGTCATTGTTATTTGTGCTGTTATAATAATGTGTAAAGGATGCACAATGTACTGTGTTGGTTGACCAAAAATTTTCAATAAAATATTTATTAAAAAAAAAAAAATGACCATTAAAGCGAGGCTGTAGTCCAACTGAAGGCTTTGATAAGCTAGATGTTTCCCCCAGCTGCTCAGGTACAGAATGAAGGCTGCTGGGGCGGCACGGGTTCTTATAACCTGCCTAGCAGGGCGGAGCTATCATACATTCTAACCAATAGAAAGCATACAGTTTCCACCAATGGTGCTTTAGCCTATCAGGTACCGTAATACCTATAATACCATATTCACCCCCTGTTAAGATAGAGTCCGGCGGGGGTGGTGGCCTGAAACTACATAACATGGCAACGTGGTATAATTAGTTCTGGAGGTACCATAATACCTCCGTACAGTGTTTAGTAACTATTTACAATTCTGATAGCTATGTACATTTGATGGTTTATATTTACAGTTTACAATCAGTCGATCGGGCCCCTGGTCGTCCTCTGTGATTGTTGGAGCTTCGGTGGTGACTCCGGTGGAGGCTCGGGCGCCTGTGCCTCCGGGAGCGTGGCTTCGATCTCCATGGCAGCTTCGGCACCGCTAGATGGTGCTGGTGGGGAAAACGGTTGACCTGGGAAGGGAGCGCCTGCGGAGTGCGTCGGTGGGTGGGGGGGGGGGGGGCCTAGACGGGGCCGGCGGAAGGACCGATCCTCCTGTAAGGTGCTGCGGTGGAGGGGCGGGTGGGACTGGTGGCTGGGATGTGCGTGGGATTCCGGCGGGCGCCAGATCCCGTAGGGAGACCACATCTTGTCAGCTGTTGGGGTACGCCACGTAGGCGTACTGGGGGTTAGCATGGAGCAGATGGGCCCTCTCGACCAATGGGTCCGACATGTGCGCCCGCACGTGTTTTCGGAGCAGGATGGGTCTGGGTGCTGCCAGCCAGGTCGGGAGCGAGGTCTCAGAGGAGGACTTTGTAGGGAAGACAAGGAGACGTTCGTGGGGTGTCTGATTGGTGGTCGTACAAAGCAGTGACTGGATGGAGTGAAGGGCATCCGGGAGGACTTCTTGCCAGAGGGAGACTGGGAGGTTCCTGGACCATAGGACCAGTAGGACGGTCTTCCAGACTGTTCCGTTCTCCCTCTCTACCTGTCCGTTACCCCGGGGGTTGTAACTGGTCGTCCTGCTCGAGGCGATGCCCTTGCTGAGCAGGAATTGATGCAGTTCGTCGCTCATAAAGGAGGACCCCCTATCACTGTGTATGTAAGTGGGGAACCCGAACAGTGCAAAGATGCTATGGAGGGCCTTGATGACGGTGGTTGCGGTCATGTCGGGGCAGGGAATGGCGAGTGGGAACCGGGAGTACTCGTCAATCACGTTCAGGAAGTACGTGTTGCAGTCGGTGGAGGGGAGGGGGCCTTTGATGTCCATGCTGAGGCGTTCAAAGGGACCGGAAGCCTTTATCAGGTGCGCTTTCTCTGGTCAGTAGAAGTGCACTTTGCACTCCGCGCAGATTTGGCAGTCCCTGGTGGCTGTCCTGACCTCCTCGATGGAGTAGGGCAGGTTGCGGGTCTTGACAAAATGGAGTGACCCCCGGGTGGCAGAGGTCCTCGTGGATGGCTCGGAGGCGATCTACTTGTGCGGTGGTACATGTGCCGCGGGACAGGGCATCAGGAGGCTCGTTTAGCTTCCCGGGACGATACAAGATCTCGTAGTTGTAGGTGGAGACTTTGATCCTCCACCGCAAGATCTTGTCGTTTTTTATCTTGCCCCGCTGTGCATTATCAAACATGAAAGCAACCGACCGTTAGTCCGTGAGGAGAGTGAACCTCCTGCCGGCCAGGTAATGCGTCCAATGTCGCACAGCTTCTACTATGGCCTGGGCCTCCTTTTTGACTGAGGAGTGGCGGATTTCGGAAGCATCGAGGGTACGAGAGAAGAAGGCCACGGGTCTGCCCGCTTGGTTGAGGGTGGCCGCCAGAGCTACGACGGACGCATCGCTCTCGACCTGGAAGGGGAGGGACTCGTCGATGGCATGCATCGTGGCCTTTGCAATGTCTGCTTTCATGCGGCTGAAGGCCTGGCGGGCCTCTATCGACAGGGGAAAAACTGTGGATTGGATCAGGGGACGGGCCTTGTCCGCATACTTGGGGACCCACTGGTCGTAGCAGCTAAAAAACCCTAGGCACCGTTTCAGGGCCATGGAGCAGTGAGGGAGGGGGAACTCCATAAGGGGGCCTATAATTCCATTCCGCACTACGTAGCCAAGGATGGCTAGGCGGTCGGAGCTAAACACGCATTTATCCTTGTTGTATGTAAGGTTAAGGATTTTAGCGGTCTGGAGACATTTTCGGAGGTTGGTGTCATGGTCCTGCTGGTCATGGCCGCAGATGGTGACATTATCGAGATACGGGAATGTTGCCCGTAAACCATACCGGTCAACCATTCGGTCCATCTCGCGCTAGAAGACCGAGACCCCGTTGGTGACACCGAAGGGAACCCTTAAGAAGTGATAGAGCCGTCCATCTGCCTCGAAGGCAGTGTATTTGCGGTCACTAGTACGATTGGGGAGCTGGTGGTAGGCGGACTTGAGATCCACCGTGGAGAAGACCTTAAAATGCGCGATCCTGTTTACCAGTTCGGATATGCGGGGGAGAGGGTACGCGTCCAGCTGCGTAAACCTGTTGATTGTCTGACTGTAGTCGATGGCCATCCTATGCTTCTCCCCGGTCTTTACCACCACTACTTGAGCACTCCAGCGGCTGTTACTGGCTTCAATGACCCCTTCCCTCAGTAGCCTTTGGACCTCTGACCTAATAAAGACCCGGTCCTGGGCACTGTAGCATCTGCTCCTGGTGGCGACGGGTTTGCAATCCGGGGTGAGGTTCGCAAACAGGGAAGGCGGGTCGACCTTAAGGGTCGCGAGGCCACAGACAGTAAGGGGGAGTATAGGGCCGCCGAATTTGAAGGTCAGACTCTGAAGGTTACACTGGAAGTCTAAACCCAGGAGTGCAGCCACGCAAAGGTGGGGAAGGACGTAGAGACGGAAATTTTTGAACTCCCTTCCCTGGACTGTGAGGTTTGCTACACAAAACCCCTTTATCTCCACTGAGTGTGAACCGGAAGCCAGGAAGATTTTTTAATTAATGGGGTGGATGAGGAGAGAACAGCGCCTTACCGTGTCAGGGTGTATGAAGCTCTCCATGCTCCCAGACTCGATTAGGCAGGACGTCTTGTGCCCGTTGATGAATACGGTCGTCGTAGCAGTTGAGAGTGTTCGAGGCCGAGACTAATCCAGAGTCACCGAGGCTAATCGCAGCAGTTGAGAATTCTCTTCGGGCAGTGCGTGGTCAGCCGAGCTGGGGTCCTGGGGGTTCATCCAAGATGGTGGCTCCCATTGGTCGCACATGGCTGGGGGTGCGCAAAATGGAGGCGCCCATCCCTCCAACATGGCGTCCGCGGAACAAGATGGTGGTGCCCAGGGTCCGCATGTGGCCCTGGAATATGAAGATGGCGGCGACCGCTGGCCGCACGGGGCCCGTGGAGAGGTTTGTGGTTGCGGTCCACATTCGCTGCCGGAGACCGCGGCAACCGCACGGGCCTGGCATACCCCCACAAAATGGCCCTTTTTGCCGCATCCCTTGCAGGTGGATGCACGGGCCGGGCAGCGCTGGCGGGGGTGCTTGGCCTGCCCGCAAAAGTAGCAGCGGGGCCCCTCGGGGTTGCCAGGTCGCCTTGCAGTGCAGGCCTGTGGGAGAATGGGCGAGGTCTCGGGGTCGTCCGCGAAGGGGTTCCACGTTGCCCAGGGGGCTGCCGCGCGGTCGGGAACGTAAGCGCGGGCATTCCTGGAGGCCACGTCCAGGAAGCCTGCAAGGGCCCATGCCTCCCTGAGACCCAGGGTGTCCTTTTTTAACAGACGCTGCCGGATTTGTGAAGATAGCATAACTGCCACGAAAGTGTCCCGGACTAAGAGTTCCGTGTGTTCGCTCGCCGAAACCTGCGGGCAGCTGCAGCTTCTTCCCAACACCAGGAGTGCACGGTAGAATTCCTCCCGCGATTCCCCAGGGGTTTGTCGCCTTGTTGCAAGCAGACACCGGGCGTAGACCTGGTTTACCGGGCGAATATAGTGTTCTTTAAGCAGCTCTATTGATGCATCGAAGTCTTCCGCTTCCTCGATGAGGGTGTAAATCTCTGGGCTCACCCTTGAGTGCAGGACGTGCAGTTTCTGCTCTCCCGTGGGTGCGTTTTCGGCCATCCCGAGATACCCTTTAAAGCACGCCAGCCAGTGCTTAAAGATTGCCGCTGAGTTCGCTGCATGAGGGCTAAGTTGCAGACACTCCGGCTTGATTCGGAGCTCCATCCTTTCTTCTTAAAAAAACTAGTTTATTAAATTGATGCACGATCAATGACCACTAAAGCGAGGTTGTAGTCCAACTGAAGGCTTTAATAAGTTAGATGTTTCCCCCAGCAGCTCAGGTACAGAATGAAGGCTGCTGGGGTGGCACGGGTTCTTATACCCCGCCTAGCAGGGCGGAGCTATCATACATTCTAACCAATAGAAAGCATACAGTTTCTACCAATGGTGCTTTAGCCTATCAGGTACCGTAATACTTATAATACCACAGTTTCATTCGGCTGTTGTTGGATTATTGTGTACAATTTTGCTTCCCCCATCATAGGAAGGATTAAAATAAAAGGAAAATGTGATGTAAAATGAGTCAGGAAATTGCTGTAGATTATCAAGAATCGTGTTACAGTTATGAAAGCAGACAAAGGAAGTTAGAGTCTTTTCTCTGGAGCTGCAAAGGTGAAGTAAAATCTAATAGATCTCCAAGATAAATAAATAATGATAGATTGGTCCCATTTGCTGCTGAAACACCACACAAAATTGAAGATAATCACAAGAAAAATGAATGTTGGTTCAAAACGGCGGACGGAATGTACATGACGGTCGGAATGTAGAATTCTCCCCAAACATCATTGTCAAAGCCGATTCCATAGTTACATTTAAAAGCAAATTAGTTGCAGCTTGAAAAAACAATATTATAGGATATGTGAAGCATGCAGCAGTAAAATTAGAAAGATGTTTAATGTAGATGTGTAAAACACAAACAGGGTCTTGCACAGCCAATTGGCCCATTCCTTCAAAAATTGGGCATCATAAAAGGAAAGCAATGTAAAACAGTCTGCCAGTATTATAAAAACACATTTCTTGATATCAGTAGTGGTCCATTTTAATTATTCTATGGTTCTGATTCCTTCCACTTTTAAATTTTCTCTGAAAGTTTTTTCTTTGATAGTGCACCTGATAAAGGCTTCCCGTCCCTTTGAACGCCTCAGTGTGGACTTCAAAGGCCCCCTCCCCTCCACCGACCGCAACACGTACTTCCTGAACGTGATTGATGAGTACCCGGTTCCCATTCGCCGTGGAGCTGCACGGTGGCACAGTGGTTAGCACTGCTGCCTCACAGCACCAGGGAACCGGGTTCAATTCCGGCTTCGGTCACTGTCTGTGTGGAGTTTGTACGTTCTCCCCATGTCGGTGCGGGTTTCCTCCGGGTGCTTCGGTTTCCTCCCAGATTCTAAAGATGTGCTGGTTAGGTGATTTGGCAATAATAAATTGTCCCTCAGTGTCCAAGGATGTGCAGGTTAAGGTACGGGAATAGAGGCGGAAGTGGGTCTGAATAGAGTGCTCATTTGGTCAGTGCAGACTCGATGGGCTGAATGGCCTCCTTCTGCACTGTAGGGATTCTATGATTCTATGAAATTACCAAATACTAGCAACATGAGGAATGGTTTCCTCTGTGACAAAATAGCCAACAGCCTAAAAAGCAAGGCCAGATACAGAATTGGACAATCTAAATTAAACAGTAGCCAACAACTTGAACCTTCAGGCCTGATGGGAATTCGGACAGGCCTAGTAAACACAGACATTGATCAGAGGTGAATAAAGGCAAATCTGAATGTCCTCGAAGTTGGGACCGGAGGTCATCGACCTTGGCCAAATAAGGTCAGTGTTTGTGTATTGGCTAATATCGACCAGACTCTCAGCACCTCAGGTCAAGTATCGATCAGACTCAGTGGCGCCTGAACACCATATATGGAAAGGGCTACGTGCGCTATGTACACCTAGAATGGACAGCTAGGGGGCTCCTGACATCGTCCATATGTGGAATCAGCAATCCCATTGGGTGCTGCCACCCCCTTCCAGTAACCTCATTTGCTGGAAGCCAGAGAACTTTCTAGAAAGGGGCAAAAGAGAGAAAGGAGAGAGTATAAGAAGAGACACCTGGAAGCCACCCCCTGTGAAGACTCCACCCAGAGTGAAAACTCCATCACCTCAGCAAAGAGAAGCCACGGCGACAGGGGAGGGCTTGTGAGACCCACCTTCGTGAAGAAGGCCCTGAGTTCAAGAAGCAAGGTCATCGGAATTGGGAGCCTGACCATGTTCAGCTGCATGGGTAGTATCTGAGTCTCTGATGACCACAGTATTTATAAGTTACTTTAAGGATTTAAGGGTTTGTTGTGTGAATAGAGTTTGAATCATAGGATTTAGTATGAAAATCGAGTTGAACTCTCGTCCTTTGTTTGTCTCATGAGTAAGGACACGTGGGAAAACGAGTTTTAAGATAAGTGGTCGAAGTGTCTGAAATGTATAGACAACACCTCTATTTGCTAAGTGCAGCACTATTGGAGACTGGCGTGCAGACAGTGGCTGCATGGGATTTCTGTTCCGCTTGACAGCTGTTATTGTCTTCTATGCTAAAATCTAAGGTGGGAAAATCAGGCTGGTGATTGAACGAGCAGAAAATTCTGACAGAATGTTTATAATTTCACTGGAAATAATAGGAAATCCTCACCCAATTTGTTTGCAAATCATTATTTAGGAATGACCTTAATTTTTGTCAAAGATATTAATTAAAAACAGTTCTAGAAAGTCCAAACTTGTCATAGATATGATATTAAATTTAAACTGTACTCAGGAGGTAATTTACATAGACATTTCCAATCCTTTGTCAAGAAAGCTTTGTTTCACTTTACCTGCCCTTTCCTTGTTTCACACCCATGGAGATAATTCAGATGGTAGATCCTGAGCGTCAAGTTTAGAAAATTGAGATACTTTAAAAAAATCTGTAAAAAAAAAGTAACAAGAATGCTTTTTAATTTAATGGACCAAAGCTATTCAACCCATATCTCAAAACCCCACCAGTCTATTTGCCCTGAAGTTAGGGCCCAGATTTTCATAAAGCTGGAATGACTCCAGAGCCATTTAATAATGGCGGCCAGGACCCGACTCTGAGATTCCTAACTCCATTTCCAATGCCCCAATTTTTTATTGGTTTGGGATAGGGATGGGTAGTAAGCTGGCAACCTGCACTCCTGACCTGCCCAGTTCCATTGTTGGGGGGAGCATCTCCCTGCTCCTGCACCTTTCATGGTGGGGGCAAACTTCTCCATGATTTGTTGTTCACAGCCCCTCAGAAGAGTTGCGAACCATAGTCTGGATTTGGAAACCTCTTGAATGCTAAGTTCAAAAAGGCTTACTGTTATCACCACACTTACCCATGCCTTCATGCCCCTTCTGTGACTCCCATGCCAGTGCTTGACAACTCAGTGCCACCTCAAGCCCCACACTGACACCCATGCCAACTCCCCATGGCACCAATTCCTTCCATGCCAACTCATACCCATTCCGAGCCCATACACCCAGAAAGTACAATGTATATAACCAATTAAATATATAATAACAATGACAAGTGTGTAACTTTTGAGAGAAACAAAAAGAAAGCTGTTTTTGGAAAAAAAGTGTCCTTTAACATAGTGAAACCGATCTATATATGTAATTATATCAATGCATATATATATACTATAGATATATGAGTGAGATTCTTTGGCCCTCCCCATGGCTTGTTTCTCAGTGGCAGGAAGCGGTCCTCCATTGAATGTCATGGGATCTTCTGGTCCTGCCTCTGTCAGTGGGATTTCCCATTGAATCCACGTCCCACCGTCGGGAAACCCATTGGGGTACGCCTTGGCGGGACCGGAAGATCCTGCTGGGGTGGGTGAACAATCGGAAGGTCCTGTCCTGTTTCTATTCTATCTGTTGTCTGATGCCACCTGGACGATATTCCCTCAAAGATTAGCCTTTAGTTAATTCCCTCAATCTTGTTACAAAAGAAAGGTGCACATAATGAAAGGGGGGAAAGACTAGAGCCAGCAGCAAAGAATTTCAGAGCTGCATCCTTCAAAGGAGAAGATCTGCACGTATCTGCCATAATTTTTTCTGGTAGATCAGAATGATGAGGAAATCCATACAGGTGACTTAGCGTACAGCTGATCCCACTTGATGTCCCCCCTCCCCCCCCTCCCCCAATGCATCTGCATTAGTGCATCAACTCAGTAACTCCATGGGGAATTAGAAAGTCTAGGTGAGAGTGCAATATTGGTTGATTCACAGAGTATAAGGGACCAAGAAGAGTTTGCAGTGAATAAGCATGCACCAACTTTCCAACATAGGCAGATTGGTAGGCCACTCAACTTTAGTGTCACATGTTCCATTAAAATCTCTCCACATGTCTGGCAACTAACAGCTGTGACTTTCATTTGTAGCATTAAGGAAACTTTCTCCTTATTGGAGAAATCAATGCAGCATTTAATATTTGCATTGGCATCTGTAATGGCCGTTCACCTCTGAAGCTGTCAGGAACCAATCAGTTATTCTGACTTTTTGAAAGCAAAATTGTTACCCTGGTTGTAGTGCTTTCCAGGTTAGACGGCATAAAGGTTTACTGAAGACCAGAATGTGACCACTTGCTTAGTGCTTTCAGGATCAGGAAAAAAAAATAAGATCAATATTGCAGGCATTGAAGGAATAACTAGCCCTGGTGCTTTGGTGACACAAGTCATGGGTTTCCAGAACTCCACTGATGATTTATCTATAGATAATTAATTAAACCTCTAAAAGCATTAGTTGAAACATTGTGAAAAAGTCCCAGACAACAGTGGCGCAGTGGGTTATCCCTGGTGCCTCACGGCGCCAAGGTCCCAGGTTCGATCCCGGCTCTGGGACACTGTCCGTGTGGAGTTTGCATATTCTCCCCGTGTTTGTGTGGGTTTCGCCCCCACAACCCAAAAGATGTGCAGGCTACGTGGATTGGCCATGCTAAAATGCCCCTCAATTGGAAAAAAATTATATTTAAAAAAAATTAAGTGCTGGAAGAGGTATTGTATTTCAATGCCTTAATTTTCAAAATATATATGTAGACACAGGTATATACAGTATATTTGTACAAAAAGCTGGAACACTCTTACTTCTTCATCTTTTGTGGTGAAATGTGGTCCCTCTACTTTGTTTACAGCCATTACAACAGCAACTACATCTTTTCCATTCATTATTGGAGTTGCCAGAACACTGTTTGTTTCATATTCTGTAAGGTGGTCCACAAAGTCACAGAAACGTTCATCCTATGAAACAGAAAATAGTCAATATAATTGAGGACAATTTTCAAAGATCATACCCCATTGTGCTGATAATAGTTAAGCCAATTTTGACAACTATATGTGAAAGTTAAAGTCATTTGAACACTCAATAATATATCACAAAGTCTATTGCTGAAACCTCCAGAAAGTATTATTAATTATATCAGATCTGAAATTCCAAAGGATTTTGTCCTACCTTAATGTATTAAAATATCGTTACCACGAAAGGAGAAGAATGTCAATGGGAGGAAATGATCAGCTCCGAATACCATCATTGCAAGGATTGCAGCAGCTCCAGGAAAAGGCTTGCTATCATCTTCTTGTGGAAATAAATCAATCTGGTTCTCAGCCCAGGAACAACATATAAAAACCATTTTGGAAAATACCCAATATTTCTCGTACACCTAATTATTTTCAGCACTTTGAGCGAAGATCCATAATTATTTAATTTGAAAAAAAATGTAAAAACATAATAAATGAGTCAAAGTAGGCCATTTGACCCCTTGAGCCTGTTTAGTTCATGGGACAAGGGCATCGCTGGCTGGGCCAGCATTTATTGCCCATCCCATATTACCCTTGGGGCAACCACATTGCTATGGGTCTGAAGTCACATGTAGCCCAGACCAGGTAAGGACAGCAGATTTCCTTCCCTAAAGGACATTATTGAACCAGATGGGTTTTTATGACAATCGACAATGATTTCATGGTCAGCATTAGACTGTTAATTCCATATTTTTATTGAATTCAAATTTCACCATCTGCAGTGGCGGGATTTGAACCCGGGTCCACAGAGCATTACCTTGGCTTTCTGGTTTACTAGTCCAGTGGCGATACCATTATGCCACTGCCTCCCCATATTTAAACGTATCATGGCTGATTTCCTACCTCAGCTTCTCCTTCCTGTGCTATCCCCATATCACTTAATTCCTTTTGACTCCAAACATCTATGAACCTCTTGCCTTGAATATATTCAATGATGAGATCCTTCAGATCTTCGAAGTAAGAATAAATGTATTAGTCAATCCCTCAATTAGAAACACGTCATTGACCTTTCATTTTGCAAATCATTGGAAGTGATTTAACGGAATAAGTTCGAAGTCTGGGTGTTTCCCAACGGCCACTCCGGCGAGATTGTGGCCTATATTTAACGGCACTTAGTGCTGGAAATGAGCCCCCACGAGTTTCCTGCCATTACTGGCTGTCTTCCCAAGTCCCGAAAAGGCGCCGGAGTGTGGTAACTAGGGGCTTTTCACAGTAACTGCATTGCATTGTTGATGTAAGGCTACTTTGTGACACTAATAAAGATTATTAAAGACTATTAGATTATTATTATGTGTGGTACAACACTGGACAATATTCAAGCCACATGTCAATGAAGCTTTGCTTAAGAAAGCAGAAATGGTGGACGTGAATTAACCTCTCCGCTGCGCCCGCTGCAGATCCACCGTCCATCTTGGCCCTTTCAGGTCTATTATGGGCCAACCTATCCTGCGGTGACAATGAGGTGGCATTGTGAGCCACACGCTTGATGGACTGGGGAGATCAACAGCAGGTGGCATGTAAGGGCACTGCAACTTGACATGAAGCGGTTGTGCTGGTGGGTGCCATGGGCTGTTGAGGAACAAGCGCCAAGACCGGATGTGTGGAGGTTGCGAGGTGTCACCCAGTGATTTATGTGTTGGGGGGGGGGAGGATTGGGAATTTGAGGGGTGGAAAGCAGAACCGATGCCAGGAAAGAGGTGATAACTTACCCTTGCAGCTTGATGGAGGTCATTCGTCTTCCGACATTGTACGGAGGTCCTCCTGGTCATGTTGCCCGCACTGACACTGATTACCAGGTGGCATTGGAGGCACTGCCTCTGGTCCCTGAGTGGACCAGGTGGTCCAGCCTTGCATCCAATGCATCCAGAAGCCTCCCTAAAGCAAGAAGCATGTCGGTGCACTGCCATGCTTATGTCTTGACTGGGAGTGAGTGGTGAGGGAGCGCTTAAAAGCAGTTCACCTTGTTAGCAGAGAGACACTGGGACATAAGTCTGGGAATCATTTGGCAAGAGAGCCAATAATGGCAAGAAGCCCGAGGGGGCTAATTTCCGGCACTAAGTGCTGTTAAAAATGTGGCGACTAGAGGATTTTCACAGTAACATCATTGCACTGTTAATGTAAGCTTACTTGTGACACTAATATAGATTATTATTACCTAAAACTATAGCTGTGATTTTCAGGCCCTAGGATGGCAAGTCCCACCATGGCGGATGTGGCAGGCCATTCAAACTTCCATTCACTTCGATGGGACTGGAAGATCCTGCCGGTGGGAGGGACCAGAAATTGTCGATGTCTTGAACTATTTACATTACATTCTGTAACTCCCTTTTTACAACTATACACTCTACCCAACTTTAACTCTTCCACTTCCCCTCCCCAAATCACAGTTCTGGGGGGGGATTCAATCTCCCAAAGTATTCTCAGTCGTTAGGGAAAATGACTTGACAATAGGAAGGTTTCCTTCTGCTTCTGGTAGATCACCATCTGCAGAATAGGACAACTCTATATCATCATGACTTCCGTAAGCCGCACATTTCGGCAGCTCCCGCTATAACGGACTTTTGGGCTCTCCGGAGGAGCCCCAACGGAATTTTTTTTACTAAATCCCATGTGGGAAGGTGAAGTAAGGTCCCCCTTCCGTCGTATGGAGGGGATTAGTGGTGGAGCGGTGGAAAAAGAGGCTCTGGAGCAGCGGCAGAAACGAGGGGGAAAAATCAAGATGGCGGAGGTCGGAGATCGAGCAGCATGGGGGCCGGACCAGCAGGAGTTTCTCAGGCGCTGCGCGGAGGAGCTTAAAAAGGAGGTGCTGGCGCCAATGCTGTTGGCGATCGAGGGGCTGAAGGAGACCCAGAAGGCCCAGGTGGTAGAGCTCCGAGAGGTGAAGGACAAAACTAACGAGAACGAGGACAAGATCTTGGGCCCGGCAGTGAAGATGGAGGCGCACGAGGCGCTGCACAAGAGGTGGGCCGAGAGACTCGAGGTCCTGGAGAACAGGTCGAGGAGGAAGAATCTCCGGATTCTGGGCCTCCCCGAAGGAGTGGAGGGGGCTGATGCCGGGGCGTATGTGAGCACGATGCTTCATTCGCTGATGGGTGCGGAGGCCTCTCCGAGCCCCCTGGAGCTAGAAGGCTCACCGGGTCCTGGCGAGGAGACCCAAAGCTGGCGAGCCGCCAAGGGCGATAGTGGCGAGGTTCCATCACTTCGCGGACAGAAAGAATGTCCTGAGATGGGCCAAGAAGGAGCGGAGCAGCAGATGGGAGAATGCGGTGATCCGAGTCTACCAGGACTGGAGCGCGGAGGTGGCAAAGAGGAGAGCTGGCTTCAACCGGGCCAAGGCGGTGCTGCATAAAAAAAGGGTGAGATTCGGAATGCTGCAGCCAGCGCGACTGTGGGTCACTTATCAGGACCGACACCACTATTTTGAGACGCCAGAAGGGGCTTGGACCTTTATCCAAACGGAAAAATTGGACTCGAACTGAGGGACTGTGGATGTGGGAGAGATGTTGACTGTATACAGGGTTGTAAATATGGGTAAAGAATGTTTCACGGGTGGGACGATGGATGGGGATGGGGGAAGAGTTCTTGATGGGGGGACAGTGAGGAATGTGGGCGTCGGTGCTGGAGGGAGGTGAGACTCGGGGATGGGGGAATTGGGATAAGGCCGCAACATGAGCTGCGCCACAGGGGGCGGGGCTGGCTCAGGAAAGCGCGGGCTTTTTCTCGCGTTAGGGAGGGGGGGATGGAGGAGCGCAAGGAGGAGGAGAGATTTCCACACCGGGGGGGGGTCAACGGGAAGGCGGGGGAAGCCGGGGTCAGCAGGAGTCAGCTGACTTACGGAATATTATGGGGGAGCAAAAGAGCTAGATTTGGATCTAGCGGGGAGGGGGGAGGGGAGGGGGGAGAGAGGGGGACAATAGGGTTGCTGCTGCATTGGCCGAGGGGGAACTGAAAATAGAAGAGGTGGTCGGGGCGGGGGTTCTCCATCTGGGGGACTGGAAGGTGCGGGAGATGTGGGCACGGACTGGCCTAAGATAGGAGATGGCTAGTCGGCAGTGGGGGTAGCCCCCCAATCCGGCTGATCACGTGGAATGTGAGAGGCCTAAATGGGCCAGTCAAGAGGGCCCGAGTGTTCGCGCACTTAAAGGGACTGAAGGCAGACATGGTCATGCTTCAGGAGACACATCTGAAGGTGGCAGATCAGGTCAGGTTAAGGAAGGGATGGGTAGGACAGGTGTTCCATTCGGGGCTGGATGCGAAGAATAGAGGGGTGGCAATACTGGTGGGGAAGCGGGTGTTGTTTGAGGCCAAGAACATAGTAGCGGACAATGGAGGCCGATACGTGATGGTGAACGGTACGTTGCAGGGGATGGGGGTGGTATTGCTAAATGTATACGCCCCGAATTGGGACGATGCTGGATTCATGAAACGGATGTTGGGGCGTATTCCGGACTTGGAGGTAGGAAGCTTGATAATGGGTGGGGATTTCAACACGGTGTTGGACCCAGCACTGGATCACTCCAGATCTAGGACCGTAAAGAGGCCGGCTGCGGCCAAGGTGCTCAGGGGGTTTATGGATCAGATGGGGGGAGTAGATCCGTGGAGATTTGCCAGGCCTTTCGCCAGAGAATTTTCTTTTTTTCTCCCATGTACACAAGGCCTACTCCCGGATAGAATTTTTTTGTCTGGGCAGGGCATTGGTCCCGAAAGTGGAGGGAACGGAGTATTCGGCCATAGCCATTTCAGACCACGCCCCGCACTGGGTGGAACTAGAGCTGGGGGAGGAGAGGGACCAACTCCCGCTGTGGCAGTTGGATGTGGGACTGCTGGCAGACGAGGAAGTGTGCGGGAGGATGTGGGGGTGCATCGAAAGGTATCTGGAGGCCAACGACAATGGGGAGATGCAGGTGGGAGTAGTATGGGAGGCATTGAAGGCGGTGGTCAGGGGAGAGTTAGTCTCCATCAGGGCTCATAGGGAGAAGAGACAGGGCAGGGAAAGGGAGAGGTTAGTGGGGAAGATCTTAAGAGTAGACAGGAGATATGCGGAGGCCCCTGATGAGGGACTACTCAGGGAGAGACAAAGTCTCCAGACGGAATTCGACCTGTTGACCACAGGGAAGGCAGAGGCACAGTGGAGGAAGGCACAGGGGGCGATTTATGAGTGTGGGGAGAAGGCGAGCCGGATGCTGGCACATCAGCTCCGTAAGAGGATGGCAGCGAGGGAAATAGGTGGAGTCAAGGATGGAAAGGGAACTACGGTGGGGAGTGTGGTGAAAGTGAATGAGGCATTCAAGGCCTTCTACGAGGAACTGTATAGGTCCCAGCCCCTAGGGGGAAAAGAGGGGATGCGACGATTCTTGGACCAACTGAGGTTCCCGAGGGTGGAGGAACAGGAGGTGGCTGGTTTGGGGATGCCAATTGGGGTGGAGGAGCTGGTTAAAGGACTGGGGAGCATGCAGGCAGGGAAGGCCCCGGGACCGGATGGGTTCCTGGTGGAGTTCTATAGGAAGTATGTAGACCTGTTAGCCCCGTTGCTGGTAAGGACCTTCAATGAGGCAAGGGAGGGGGGGACCCTGCCCCCGACAATGTTGGAGGTGACAATCTCTTTGATCCTGAAGCGGGATAAGGACCCAATGCAATGCGGGTCGTATAGGCCGATCTCGCTCCTCAACGTAGATGCTAAGTTGCTGGCAAAAATGTTGGCTACGAGGATTGAGGACTGTGTCTCGGGGGTGATTCACAAGGACCAGACGGGATTTGTAAAGGGCAGGCAGCTAAATACCAATGTGCGGAGGCTCCTAAACATGATAATGATGCCATCGGTGGAGGGAGAGGCGGAGATAGTGGCAGCTGTGGACGCGGAGAAGGCCTTTGACCGGGTGGAGTGGGAATATCTCTGGGAAGTGTTGCGGAGGTTTGGGTTCGGGGGAGGGTTTATTAGCTGGGTTAAGCTCCTATATAGAGTCCCAGTGGCGAGTGTGGTTACGAATCGGCGGAGGTCGGAGTATTTTTGGCTGTATCGAGGGATGAGGCAGGGGTGCCCCATGTCCCCCCTGTTGTTTGCATTAGCAATTGAACCTTTGGCCATGGCATTAAGGGAGTCCAGGAAATGGAGGGGGGTTGTTCGAGGGGGAGAGGAGCATTGAGTGTCGCTGTACGCAGACGACCTCTTGCTGTATGTGGCGGACCCAGTGGAGGGGATGGTGGAGGTCATGCAGATTCTAAGGGAGTTTGGGGACTTCTCGGGCTACAAGCTCAATGTAGGGAAGAGTGAGTTCTTTGTGGTGCATCTGGGGGATCAGGATAGACGACCTACCATTGAGGAGGGCGGAAAGGAGCTGTCGATACTTGGGGATCCAGGTAGCTAGGAGCCGGGGGTCCCTGCACAAACTTAATTTGATGCGGCTGGTGGAGCAGATGGAGGAGGACTTTAAATGGTGGGACATGTTGCCACTCTCGCTAGCGGGCAGGGTACAGTCGAGTAAAATGGTGGTCCTCCCGAGGTTTCTTTTTGTATTCCAATGCCTTCCAATTGTGATCACCAAGGCCTTTTTTAAGAGGATAGGCAGGAGCATTATGGGTTTTGTGTGGGTGAGTAAGACCCCGAGGGTAAGGAGCGGGTTCCTGGAGCGTAGTAGAGATAGAGGAGGGCTGGCGTTGCCGAATCTGGGTGGCTACTACTGGGCAGCCAACGTGGCGATGATCCGTAAATGGGTGATGGAGGGAGAGGGGGCGGCATGGAAGAGGTTGGAGATGGCGTCCTGCACAGGAACGAGCCTGGGGGCGCTGGTGACGGCACCGCTGCCGCTCTCGCCGACAAGGTACACCACGAGCCCGGTGGTGGCGGCAACGCTAAAGATCTGGGGGCAGTGGAGACGGCACAGGGGTGCGATGGGAGCCTCGGTGTGGTCCCCGATCAGAGATAACCATCGGTTTGTCCCAGGAAGGATGGACGGGGGGTTTCAGAGCTGGCATCAGGCAGGGATTAGAAGAATGGGGGACCTGTTCATCGATGGGACGTTTGCGAGCTTAGGGGCGCTGGAGGAGAAGTTTGGACTACCCCCGGGAAATGCTTTCAGGTACATGCAAGTGAGGGCATTTGTGAGGCGGCAGGTGAGGGCATTCCCGCTACTCCCGGCACAGGGGATTCAAGACAGGGTGATTTCGGGCATATGGGTCGGAGAGGGCAAGGTGTCGGTGATATACCAGGAGGTGAAAGAAGAGGGGGCGGCTTTGGTAGAGGAGCTGAAGGGTAAATGGGAAGAGGAACTGGGGGAGGAGATTGAGGAGGGTCTGTGGGCTGATGCCCTAAGTATGGTTAATTCCTCTTCCTCGTGTGCCAGGCTTTGCCTGATACAATTTAAGGTTGTTCACAGAGCGCATAGACGGGGGCGAGGCTGAGCAGGTTCTTTGGGGTGGAGGACAGATGTGGGAGGTGCTCAGGAATGCCGGCGAACCATGCCCATATGTTCTGGTCGTGCCCGGCACTGGAGGGGTTCTGGAGGGGAGTTGCGAGAACTATATCTAAGGTGGTGAAAGTCCAGGTCAAGCCAAGTTGGGGGCTAGCATTATTTGGAGTAGCGGACGAGCCGGGAGTGCAGGAGGCGAAAGAGGCCGGCATTCTGGCCTTTGCGTCCCTGGTAGCCTGGCAGAGGATCTTGTTAGTGTGGAAAGGTGCGAAGCCCCCCAGTATGGAAGCCTGGATAAATGACATGGCAGGGTTTATCAAGTTGGAGAGGATAAAGTTTGCCCTGGGAGGGTCTGCGCAGGGGTTCTACAGGCGGTGGCAACCGTTCCTAGACTATCTCGCGGAGCGTTAGATGAAGTTTGGTTAGCAGCAGCAGCAACCCAGGGGGAGAAGGGGGGAGGGGGGGGATATCTTTCTGGGGAGGGGGGGGGAAAGAGGGAGGGACTGGGAAGCAGGTTTTTTCTGAGGAGCATCTGAGCAAGAAAATACATAAATGATCCGGAAAACTGATATGTACGGGAGGAATCCAATGTACAAAGTTCTGTATCATATTGACTTGCCATGTTTATGTCTTGCTATGCGAGCTTTCTTTTCTTTTTGGTACGGGGGAGGGGGGTTTTGTTCGTATGGTTGAAAATTTTGTGAAAAAATTCTTAATAAACATATTTTTTTCAAAAACTCTATATCATCATTGCTGAAGGCTGAATATAGGTTTCCAAATGTCTGAACTGCAGGACAACAAATATTTTAAGACAAAAGACTTATCCAAAAGAGAAGACTGAAGAGAATTGACCTTTAGACCCACGGGGACTAGAAAAAAAGAACTTATTGAGGAACTGGTATCTCCCTCTTCCCTTTGGGAAGAATCTTCTAAAGAGGAATGATCTTCAACTCCTGGGAAGACTATCACAACTGTATCATCGACTGCTATTTTAAAGACTGAAAAGATATTGAAGATCAGGGATTTCAATGAACTTAGATGAGGAAGGATAAACACGACCAACTTTTTGTAAGACTGTCAGGAAAAGAAAAAGTAATGATTTCCCAATTATTTTTTGTGAGGACTATCTACTTTCTGTAGGTCAGTGGTAGGAGAGGTTTACCTTATTCTGTGTGAGGTTGCTGTAAAGGGAGGAACTGCGTAGAACATGGAGACAAGACAGCCTCATCTTCTGTAACAAGGTGAAATTACTGTTTGGGTTAAGACTGCTGTACAGGATTCTGCAGCTCCAGAAGTGCTAATGATTCTGCTGCAGTTTCAGCGTGACCTCCAGCTCTGAAGAGAAGGCAACTTTCAGCAGGGACACAAGGATGGATGGCAATTGTCTTTCACCCCTGGGAAAGTGACAGCGCCTGGATTCTCTGTTCCTGAGACTAAGTTTTGACGCCGGGGCAGGATTCATGGACTTCCATGACAGCAAAATTGGCGCCGAACCTGGTCCAATCCAACGGCTATTGAGGGGCTTGCAGCCGCACCACATGGAACACAATCGATTCAATGAGAAACAGTGCCAGATTCGCGATTGACACTCAGGAGGCTGACAAGCTGCAACTGCATACACACAATTTGCTCCCCACACACATCATCCCAGCCAACAAGATGGCACTGGTTGCATTGGAGTGTGCCCGTATGGCTGATGGGAAGGCTGGGGCCAGAGTGTACCTCCGGGGGGCCTGGGGGATCACCCATATGACCCATCGCCCTAAGTTCACAGTGGACATTCAGCGGTGTGTGCAGCTGCATGGCTGCCTTGCCGGCTGCGGAAATGGTGTTCCATGCCCGTCCACCCTGACCCCACAGCCCAACTCTTGCCCCCCCGCCCCTCCACACACACACACCCCTGCTACTCCACCCGGCCCTGGCAGAAGCCTGCGGCCAGCGGCACAACTGTCAGAAAGCTATGGCGATGTTGGACACTTTCCGTACCTCCTCTCTTTCCCTCATCAGCCCCGGCTCCTGTTTCCCAATTTGTATAAGCACAAGTGAAACTCGCCATCGGGACTTCGGCCTGTTGGAGGCGGAGAATCGCAGAGGCCCTGGAGAATACCAGTTCCTGCCCGCTAATGATATGCCAATGATGTTTTCTGTACGTGCATTCTGGACTGCATTGATGCCTCTGTCGAGGCGACGGAGAATTACGATTTGCCATGAAATCGGAGCCCGCCGCGATTTGGCGTGGAAACTGATTGCCCGCCCAATTGCATTTCCCAATTCCAGCGTCAGCCGACGGAGAATCCCACCCCAGTTCTTTAACTGTGTGACCCGTGCAGCTGAACATGGTCAGGCTCCCAATTCCGATGACCTTGCTACTTGAACTCAGGGCCTTCTTCACGAAGGTGGGTCTCACAAGCCCTCCCCTGTCGCCGTGGCTTCTCTTTGCTGAGGTGATGGAGTTTTCACTCTGGGTGGAGCCTTCACAGGGGGTGGCTTCCAGGTGTCTCTTCTTATACTCTCTCCTTTCTCTCTTTTGCCCCTTTCTAGAAAGTTCTCTGGCTTCCAGCAAATGAGGTTACTGGAAGGGGGTGGCAGCACCCAATGGGATTGCTGATTCCACATATGGACGACGTCAGGAGCCCCCTAGCTGTCCATTCTAGGTGTACAAAGCGCACGTACCCCTTTCCATATATGGTGTTCAGGCGCCACTGAGTCTGATCGATACTTGACCTGAGGTGCTGAGAGTCTGGTCGATATTAGCCAATCCACAAACACTGACCTTATTTGGCTAAGGTCGATGACCTCCGGTCCCAACTTCGAGGACATTCAGATTTGCCTTTATTCACCTCTGATCAATGTCTGTGTTTACTAGGCCTGTCCGAATTCCCATCAGGCCTGACGGTTCAAGTTGTTGGCTACTGTTTAATTTAGATTGTCCAATTCTGTATCTGGCCTTGCTTTTTAGGCTGTTGGCTATTTTGTCACAGAGGAAACCATTCCTCATGTTGCTAGTATTTGGTAATTTCATAGAATCCCTACAGTGCAGAAGGGGGCCATTCAGCCCATCGAGTCTGCACTGACCAAATGAGCACTCTATTCAGACCCACTTCCGCCTCTATTCCCATACCTTAACCTGCACATCCTTGGACACTGAGGGACAATTTATTATTGCCAAATCACCTAACCAGCACATCTTTAGACTCTGGGAGGAAACCGGAGCACCCGGAGGAAACCCGCACCGACACGGGGAGAACGTACAAACTCCACACAGACAGTGACCGAAGCCGGAATTGAACCCGAGTCCCTGGTGCTGTGAGGCAGCAGTGCTAACCAATGTGCCACCATGCAGCTCCACGGCGAATGGGAACCGGGAGTACTCATCAATCACGTTCAGGAAGTACGTGTTGCGGTCGGTGGAGGGGAGGGGGCCTTTGAAGTCCATGCTGAGGCGTGCAAAGGGACGGAAAGCCTTTATCAGGTGTGCTTTCTCTGGCCGGTAGAAGTGCGGTTTGCACTCCGCGCAGATTTGGCAGTCCCTGGTGGCTGTCCTGACCCCCTCGATGGAGTAGGGCAGGTTACGGGTCTTGACAAAATGGAAAAAGCGAGTGACCCCCGGGTGGCAGAGGTCCTCGTGGAGGGCTCGGAGGCGGTCCACTTGTGCGGTGGCACATGTGCCGCGGGACAGGGCATCAGGAGGCTCGTTTAGCTTCCCGGGACAATACAAGATCTCGTAGTTGTAGGTGGAGACTTTGATCCTCCACTGCAAAATCTTGTCGTTTTTTATCTTGCCCCGCTTCGCATTATCAAACATGAAAGCAACCAACCGTTGGTCAGTGAGAAGAGTGAATCTCCTGTCGGCCAGGTAATGCCTCCAATGTCGCACAGCTTCTATTATGGCCTGGGCCTCCTTTTCGACTGAGGAGTGGCGGATTTCGGAAGCACGGAGGGTACGTGAGAAGAAGGCGACGTGGCCTTTGCAATGTCTGCTGAAGACCTGGCGGGCCTTTATCGACAGGGGAAAAGTTGTGGATTGGATCAGGGACGCATAGTTGGGGACCTTGTCCGCATAGTTGGGGACCCACTGGGCGTAGTAACTGAAAAACCCTAATGATGTGGAGATGCCGGAGTTGGACTGGGGTGAGCACAGTAAGAAGTCTTACAACACCAGGTTAAAGTCCAACAGGTTTGTTTCGATATCACTAGCTTTCGGAGCGCTGCTCCTTCCTCAGGTGAATGAAGAGATATGTTCCAGAAACATATGTATATAGACAGATTCAAAGATGCCAGACAATGGTTGGAATGCTTGGAATCCGGGACTGATCCAGAGTCACCGAGGCTAATCGCAGCAGTTGAGAGTTCTCTTCGGGCAGTGCGTGGTCAGTCAAGCTGGGGTCCTGGGGGTTCATCCAAGATGGCAGCTCCCATTGGTCGCACATGGCTGGGGTGCACAAAATGGCGGTGCCCATCCCTCCAACATGGCGTCCGCGGAACAAGATGGCGGCGCCCAGGGTCCACACATGGCCCTGGAATAGGAAGATGGCGGCGACCGCTGGCCGCACCGGGACCGTGGAGAAGTTTGTGGTTGCGGCCCGCATTCGCCGCCAGAGACCGCGGCAACCGCACGGGCCTGACATACCCCCACAAAATGGCCCTTTTTGCCGCATCCCTTGCAGGTGGATGCGCGGGCCGGGCAGCGCTGGCGGGGGTGCTAGGCCTGCCCGCAAAAGTAGCAGCGGGGCCCCTCGGGGTTGCCAGTCCGCCTTGCAGCGCAGGCCTGTGGGGGGATGGGGGAAGTCTCGGGGTCGGCCGTGGAGGGGTTCCACGCTGCCCAGGGGGCTGCCGCGCGGTCGGGAATGTAAGCGCGGGCGTTCCTGGAAGCCACGTCCAGGGAGCCTGTAAGGGCCCGTGCCTCCCTGAGACCCAGAGTGTCTTTTTCTAACAGTCGCTGGTGGATTTGTGAGGACAGCATACCTGCCACGAAAGCGTCCCGGACTAAGAGTTCAATGTGCTCGCTCGCCGAAACTTGCAGGCAGCTGCAGTTTCTCCCCAACACCAGGAGTGCACGGTAGAATTCCTCCAGCGATTCCCCAGGGGTTTGTCGCCTTGTTGCAAGCAGCTGCCGGGCGTAGACCTGGTTTACCGGGCAAATATAGTGTCCTTTTAGCAGCTCTATTGCTGCATCAAAGTCTTCTGCTTCCTCGATGAGGGTGTAAATCTCCGGGCTCACCCTTGAGTGCAGGACTTGCAGTTTCTGCTCTCCCGTGGGTGTGTTTTCGGCCGTCCCGAGATACCCTTTAAAGCATGCCAGCCAGTGCTTGAAGATTGCCGCTGTGTTTGCCGCGTGGGGGCTAAGTTGCAGACACTCCGGCTTGATCCGGAGCTCCATCCTTTCTTCTTAAAAAACTAGTTTATTAAATTGATGCACAATCAATGACCACTAAAGCGAGGTTGTAGTCCAACTGAAGGCTTTAATAAGCTAGATGTTTCCCCTAGCAGCTCAGGTACAGAATGAAGGCTGCTGGGGCGGCACGGGCTCTTATGCACCGCCCAGCAGGGCGGAGCTACCATATATCCTAACCAATAGAAAGCATACAGTTTCCACCAATGGTGCTCCAGCCTGTCAGGTACCGTAATATCTCTAATACCACATACACCAACGGTGTTTACTGTACATGTGTTCTGGAACACATTGATGTCGTTGCCGAAGCACCAGAGAATTGCGATTTGGCATGAAACCAGCACCCACCACGATTTTGATGTCTAAATCGATTCTCCACCCAATCTCATTTTCCGATTCCGACATCGGCCGACGGAGAATCCCACCCAATTAGTCACTCAAATGATAATCATCTGGTTTTGCCTCGGATCCTTAAAAGTATACTAACATCACCACTCAACAGGAATGTATATTGATTGTGAAGAATGTAGAGACTCAATAATCTGGCAGTTCCTGTAGTTGATAGCATCAATAATCCGGTCTTTGATCGGAAGTCTATGCTGCCTGGACTTGGTGACTTGATGTTTAATTGATTAAGGATCAATAGCTGAAGCCAGTTGAGATCGTCTGCTAAAATGTTAAATACTGCTCCAGTATCAATTTCTAGGAAGCATTTAAAGCTTGAACTTGTACTATCACTGACAGGTAGCCTATATTAAAACCATCTATTTCCTCTGGGAAGTCTGTATGGTAGTTTTTTTACTGGACATTTCAGGAATATGTTCTATAGATACGCACTGGTCTGCAACTGTGGGTAAATAGCTGGATTTGCAGAAATGCTTGCAATGTCCAATCTCGCCTCACTGAAAGCACGCCACACACCCTGCTGGGGAGTCTTGGAGCGGGATTCTCTGGGTCGGAGAATCGCCGGGGGGCGGCGTGAAACCGGGCCTCCCCAGCAATTCTCAGGCCCGCGATGGGCCAAAGTCCCGCTGCTGTCATGCCAGTCTCGCCGGCGGGAATTAAACCACCTCTCTTACCGGCGGGAATGGCGGCGCGGGCTGACATCTGGGGTCCTGGGGGGGGGTGTGGGGCGATCTGGCCCTGGGGGGTGCCCCCACAGTGGCCTGGCCCATGATCGGGACCCACCAATCCGCGGGTGGGCCTGTGCCGTGGGGGCACTCTTTTCCCTCCACCTCGGCCATAGCCTCCGCCATGGCCGACGCAGAAGTGTCCCCCCCCCCTGCGCATGTGCGGGGATGTTGTCAGCAGCCGCTGACGCTCCCAGGACTTCCACCGGCCGGCAGAGTCCCTTCGGCCCCGGCTGGCGTGGCGCCAAAGGCCTTTCCCGCCGACCGGCGGTGCACCAACCACTCTGGCGCGGGCCTAGCCCCTCAAGGTGAGGGCTTGGCCCCGAAAGGTGCAGAGAAATCCGCACCTTTGGGGCGGCCTGACGCCGGAGTGGTTCCCACTACTCCATCCCACCGGGACCCCCCCGCCCCGCCGGGTAGGGGAGAATCCCGGCCCTGGTGTCTATGCTTGTTTTTTGTGCCATGTTGTGGTGATGCCGGCATTAGACTGGGGTGAGCACAGTATGAAGTCTTACAACACCAGGTTAAAGTCCAACAGGTTTGTTTCAAATCACTAGCTTTCGGTGCACTGCTCCTTCTTCAGGTGAATGAGGTTCATCTGAGGAAGGAGCAGTGTTCCGAAAGCTAGTGATTTGAAACAAACCTGTTGGACTTTAACCTGGTGTTGTTAAACTTCTTACTGTTTTTTGTGCCACCTCGCTTTTTTCCCTTTTGGATGGTTTGGTGGGCTTTGCTGCTGCCCACCAACACATTGAAATTGTGTGAAGCCTCAGAGTCACAGCAAATTATAGACTGATTCGAAGCAAATTATAGCCTGAGCATGCTGCTGAATAACAGTGTTCCATGATGGCTAACGGTGTTTCCATGGTTCCCATGTTGGCCTCTCAGTGGACCTTCGAGGCAGTTAAATGGGCAGGTCAAGGGCAGGGACTGTTCACTCAGAGTGGTTATTGTTATCTCTCTGCAGAGTGGTTATTGTTATCTCTCCTTCGACTTTCAAACTCTCTCAAGTTGCTTTTAAAAGGTTTTTTCACTCTGTGGTTCCTGAGGTAAAATCAATGGGTGGGATTTACCGACCACCCCGCCGCATGTTTTTCGGCGGCGGAGGTAGCCCGCCAGCAGGATCTACTGACTCCACCGTTGTCAACGGGATTTCCCAGTGACCACACCCCTCGTCGCCGGGAAACCCATGTGCCGGCGTGGGACTGAATGTCCCACCGGCATAAACAGTTGGTAAATCCCGCCCAATATCTTTTACATCAATGTCTCCATCATTAACACCATGCTCTGAGGTTGGGGGCTGAATTCTCCACCTTCGGGATTCTCCGTTTTTCCGGCAGCCTGGGGGTTTCCCGGCGGCATGGGTCTGCCCCACAATGGGAAACCCCATTGGCCAGATGGCAAAACGGATATTCCCGAAGGCGGAGAATTCTGGTGCGGCGTGAGGGAGAAACCCGTCCTGTGTCTTTTTCCTTTGGGCTGTAGATGTGGGGCTTGGTCTTCGCCAGACTGCAGACATATTGGGATGACACGGTGGCACAGTGGTTAGCACTGCTGCCTCACAGCTCCAGGGACCCGGATTCAAGAAGAACAAGGTAGCCTGCCTCAAAGGCTACTGACCGGTGGCCCTGACGTCTGTTATCATGAAATGCTTCGGGTGGCTAGTCATGAGACGGATCAACGCCAGCTTCCCAGACGGTCTCGATCCACTGTTGTTCACCTATCACCGCAACCAGTCCACAGCAGATGCTATCTCCCTGGCTCTATAATTAACATTCGAACACCTCGACAACAAGGACACCTACGTGAGACTGCTGTTCATAGACTACAGCTCCGCCTTCAACACCATTATCCCAACAAGACTTATAGCCAAACTCTGCCATCTTGGACTTGACCGCTCCCTGTACAGCTGGATCCTTGACTTCCTCACCAACAGACCACAATCTGTCAGAATAGGCAACAGCGCCTCCTCCCTAATGGTCCTCAACACCAAGACCCCATAAGGATGTGTGCTCAGTCCTCTACTGTACTCCCTATACACACACAACTGTGTGGGAAGATTTAACTCCAACTCAATCCGTAAGTTTGCAGATGATACGACTGTGGTGGGTCGTATCTGAAACAATAACGAATCAGACGGGAGATAAATCACTTGGTTTCTTGGTGTACCGAAAACAACCTCTCTCGAAATGTCGGAAAGACCAAGGAACTGATCATTGACTTCAGGAAGCGTAGCACGACCCCCACCAACCCCCCCCCCCCCCCCCCCCCCCCCATCTGCATCAATGGCTCCGAAGTGGAGATGGTCGATAGCTTTAATCGCCTGCGGGTCATCATCACCAACAGTCTGTCCTGGCCCACTCACGTTGATGCAACAAGAGAGCCCAACAATCATCTCTTCTTCCTACGGAAGCTAAAGAAATTCGACATATATGCATCGAATCTCACAAACTTCTACAGATGTGCCATAGAGAGTAACTGCTCGGCCCAAGATCGCAAGAAACTGCAGAGTATGGTGAACTCCGCCCAACGCATCACACAAGCTTGCCACCCACACATTGATTCTGTCTACACCTCCCGCTGCCTCAGGAAGGCAGACAACATTATCAGAGATCCCTCCCACCCATTCTTTGCCTCCTTCCAGACCTTTCCATCAGGCAGAAGGTACAGAAGTCTGAAGACCCGCACATCCAGACATAGGAACAGCTTCTTCCCCACAGCTACAAGACTCCTCAACGACTCTCCCTCGGACTGATCTGTTCCCTGTAAGAACAATATTCGTGACGTCCTATGCTGCTCAAGCTCATGCATTTGCTTTGTTTGGCCCCTTGTTCCGCACTGTAACCAATCATGGTTTGTCGATGTACCATTTGTCAATGTTCTCTGTCGATTATTCTTTTTGTCTTCTATGTACGTACTGTGTACGTTCCCTCGGCCGCAGCAAAATACTTTTCACTGTACTTCGGTACATGTGACAATAAATCAAATCAAATCAAAATCAAATCAATTTTGGCCTCGGGTGACTGTCTGTGTGGAGTTTGTGTGGGTTTCCTCCAGGTGCTCCGGTTTCCTCCCACAATCCAAAGATGTGCAGGTTAGGTGGATTCACCATGCTAAATTGCCCCTTAGTGTCAAAAACGTTAGATGGGGTTACTGGGTTACGGGCATAGGATGGAGGCATGGGCATAAGTAGGGTGCTCTTTCCAAGGGCCGGTGCAGACTCGATGGGCCGAATGGCCTTCTTCTGCACTGTAAATTCTATAATTCTACTCTGGTAACGGCTGAACACTTGTTTATTGGTATTACTTCCAAACAGGTTACAGAGTGTGTATGTAGCTTTTAGGCATGATTCCAACCCCTCTCTCTCATGGGAGTGCGGGAACCCAGCCAATGGGGAGTTTGCATGGGGCCTGGGAGCAGGACCCCAGGCAGTGTGGACCAGGGAGCTGAAATGTTAAGACCTGTTGTATAGTGTTCTGTGCCTGCTCCTTAACTGCCTTTGCCTTTCATCAATACAGTCCTTTGTTAACTACTGGAAGAAGGCAGTAAAGAAGGCAAATAATATGCTGGCCTTCACAGCGAGAGGATTTGAGTATAGGAATAGAAAATGAAAAATGAAATGAAAATCGCTTATTGTCACAAGTAGGCTTCAAATGAAGTTACTGTAAAAGCCCCTAGTCGTCACATTCCGACGCCTGTTCGGGGAGCCTGGTACGGGAATTGAACCGTGCTGCTGGCCTGCCTTGGTCTGCTTTCAAAGCCATCTATTTAGCCCTGGGCTAAACCAGCCCCGGAATTGGGGTGTGTTACTGCAATTTTTACTGCATTGGTGAGGCCACACCTGGAGTAGTGTGTGCAATTTTGTTGTCCTTCTCGAAGGAAGGGTGTTATTGCTATGGAGGGAGTGCAGCGAACATTTACCAGGCTGATTCCTGGGATGGCAGAACTGTCATATGAGGAAAGACTTAAGTCGGTTAGGATTATATTCATCAGAGTTTAGAAGAGTGAGAAGGAATCTCATCGAAACTTATAAAATTCTAACGGGATTAGACAGAGTAGATTCAGAAAGAATGTTCCCGATGATGGTCCAGAACTAGGGGGTCATAGTTTGAGGATAAGGGTAAACCTTTTAGGACTGAGGTGAGGAGAAATTCCTTCACCCAGAGAGTGGCGAATCTGGGGAATTCACTACCACCAAAAGTTGTTGAGGTGAAAATGCTGTGGAATTTCAAGAAGGAATAAGATATAGCTCTTGGGGCTAAAGGAATCAAGGGATTTGGGGGAGAAAGCAAAGGATCAGGGTATTGAACTTAATGATCAGCCATGATTATAATGAATGGCGGAGAAGCCTCGAAGGGTCGAATGGCCTCCTTCTGCTTCTATTTTCTATGTATGATTTGATGTAAGCCTCCAGTGTATCTCTTGAGCCACCACATTGGGGACAAGGCAAACAGTCATTGTGAATTGAGGGGGGGGTGGAAGGAATAGTTGAGAAATTAGCAAAGCTCCAGCAAGAGTCAGAATCTTTTAAACCATGGTTGCGATTCTCCGGCATTTTTACGCTCTCACTCGAGCGAAACGAGGCCGGTGAATAGCAGGAGAGACAGAAAACAAGAACCACACCAGGTGCCAAGCAGCTTGCGATGCAACCATCCTGTTCCCGGAGGCGAAAATGGGATCCCGCCATAGAGTGGCGAGAAACCAATTATCACCACTTAAGCCCAGTTTCCATACAATTAACAGGAGCCACCCCATATCCAATGGCCCCCTGTCATTCAGCATCCTCCCCAGCAAGTGATCACACTGGCACCGATTAGGACTCCTTTTGAAAAACGGTGGAAGGGCTTCTGTGAGGAGCCGACGTGGTGAGTAGCCATCTTTGCTCATAGGCAAAGAGTCTGGCGGTGCTGGGCTTGCCACCCTAATGCTGGGCAGGGGTGGGGAACCCTTGGCTGGGGGAGGGGACCCTCAGCTGGGGGTGGGGGACCCTCCGCAGGGGTGTGCCACATTGGGAGGGTGGGGGGGAGGCGCTGGGGCGGCAACCGGGGGCAACTGCTTGCAGCACCACAATCACAACTGGATCGTGTGTGCTCTTTCCAGGGGCAACCCTTGCCCTGCCCATCTGCCCCATCAACTACCCATAACCCACACCAAATGCTGAGGCCTCTGGCTGTGCGGCTGAAGGATTTTGCGAATAAGGAATTGGCAATCTTGGTTAAGTGAGCACATCACAGAACCCAAGTGGATTCCCGTGGGTGAGTGGGCCATGTAGCATGTGGAGTCATGGCCTAGAATCCCAATCAAAATGCCTGGACACTGTGCCTGAACACTGCAGGAGGCAACACCACAAGATGCAGTTCTGATGCCACGGTCACTCCAGTGGTGCACTCCAGTACACCGCCCGGAGTGTCGCCTGTTTTGTGGTGGCCTGCTGTGCCCTCCACAACCTTGCACAGCAGCTGGACAACAAGCTGGAGGTTGGTGATGGGGAACATGTGGCCACCTCTGAGGAGGAGGAGAAAGAGGAGGATGCGGATGATGAGGTGGCGCCGGACCAGCAGGGGGTGGAGGATGAAGCCAGGGAGGAACTGGAGGACAAGCTGGAGGCTGCAGGACAGGCGGTAGCGACAAGGATCCGGCAAGCCCCGAGGCCCAGGGAGGCTTTCATACTCTGTCCGCACCATCAGCGGGTCACTGTGGAGGTCAGGGGGGGTGATGATAACCCGCAAAGAGCTGAGCGCCAGTGTTCCTCAATCTATGCCACAGTCTGACCGTTGCCTGGCCGCTCACTCACACCCATCACCTGCACGCAGTGTGCCCGAGGGTATGGAGAGATGCCTGGAGAAATGGCCCAAGGGTTCGGGGGTTGGCCCGCATTGTGAAAGAAAGTGAAAGAGACGTCATATTGGTTGTGCTCAAGGGTGTTTATTGTGTTTTACAATTCCCCACTCTCCTGATGTGCTGCCCCACCCCCTCCCTACCTTCCCCACTCCCTCCCTCACCCCCCTGCAGCGCCTCAGCCATGCTCACCTGCGACTGGAACAAGCTCCACAGCACCTTGGCCATTCCCTTCTCAGAGCGGGACATGTCCCACAGAACCTGATCAAGGTCGGCCTGGTACTGGGGTCATCCCCCAGCGATGCGGACATTCCGTCGAAACCGTCAGCCAAGGCCGTCACCGACAGCGTGACGCCTTGGACACTTTCACTAATGGTGCTGACGCCGTGTACCAGGCTCTCCACTGGGGTCGCCACCCCAGCAGTGTTGGCCTCGGTGCCACTCATTGCCAGCGACATCTCCTGCACCCGTAGCCTCTGGGTCTCCTCCAAGCGGCTATGGACCTGCTGGAGTGATGCTGACATCTCCCCCTGAATGTCCCAGCCTCACCCTAACCTCTCCACCAGCTCCAGGAATTTCTCTTCCACAGGTTCAGCATCAGGCTGAGACCCAGTTGAGTCCTGAGATCCAGCAGACCTCCAACTGCTGTCTGGCCTGAGGGTTCCTGCCTCCACCTGATGTGCATCAGCAGCATTGTGGTGCTCATCAGATTGTGCCCCAGAAACCTGACCACTAACATTTCCCATCTGTTCACACTTTATACTACAATTTCCATCTTGCAGTGGAAGTAAACTTATCACTGAAGTGTCAGACCTCCTTGCAGTGGAAGGCAATAATACTAGAATGTTTTCCTAAGCAGTTTGAAAGATATTTCATAACTAATATTACTGTGAAGGTACTTCCCCACTGAAGAAAATAATTAGATGATGGAAAATATTCCAGAATATAATCCAGTTACATATCCTGATGTTAATTATGTCAAATGTGGGTTATGATATGAGTAGATAATCACAAAGTATTTTCTTTGCTCCACAGTCCCTTGTCACAGATTTGGGTTATATTACACAAAACATGAAGCAACCAAAAATCATTTGACAATTAATCCATTTGATGTGGTCATCAGCAACAATGGAGTGACAATTCTTAACAATAGAGTGAGACATGCAGCAATACCAATAGCATGCTGTTCGACACTGACTAATGTATCCTGCTACAACTGCTGAAATGTTATATAATGTAATTGGACCTCAAGTACCACCACATATTCTGTCATTCAGGGATTCACATAAAAATGTTGGGCCCAGAACTCTGATCCAACATTTGGCCCATTGCCACCACAGCCTCCCCCTTTTTCATGTCCCCTACCACAAGAACATGTCTACCCCATTAGCTACATTACCAGCTCAAACATATCTGTATCTTACAAAGTGCAGTAAATGCGATCCCAAAACATACCTGTACCTAGGAGTACAACAAACACATTTATCCTTCAAAATAATACAGGAATCACCAATGTCCCTCTCACATGGACAACTAGATTGGAAAACAATTATCCTGGAATTTACAAAATAGAACTAAGACATCTAATGTGACAATGACTACCCCAAACTGAAATTTTAAAAACAGCTCCCAACTATGATTGTAGATATTCCCAACTATATTAGAAAATATTAGCAAATATACTCCAGATTATGAGAAAACATGATTGTGAATATCACTGAAAAATAAGTAAATATCCCTAATTAAGCATAAATATTAATGAATATTTTCAACTATCCCAAAAAGTAGTGAATATCTCTAAATACCTCAGAGAATTCGGGCGTGATTCAACGGTAATACTTCCAAGAGTCATTTTGGCATGTTTGACGTGGTGTTCCTCGATGGCTGCATTGGTGAGATCGCAGCTCATATTCATCAGCACTTAGTGCCAGAAATAAGCCCCATGAACTTCTCACCCTTACTGGCTGTCTCGCTGTCTGGTTCACCCAACAAAACTGCTTTTAAACACTGCCTCAGCACTCACTCCCAGTCAACTCATGAGCATGGCAACCCTGGAACCTGCTCTTCGCTTTGGGGATGAAGACCTGGACAAGACTCCTTGACGCTGTTAATGAGAGGCAGAGCATCCTGTTCCCCTGAGGGGCTCAGCAGCATCAGCAATGATGTCTGGGAGGCAGTGGCTGTGGATGTCCGTATGGGCAGCATGATAAGGAGGATCGCCGTTCCATGTTGGAATGAGACCAATGACATCCATTAATCAGCAAGGGCAAGTTACCACCTCTCTCCTGGCATCAGTTGCACCTGCCACCCCTCAAAGTCACTGGCTGACCCCTCCCATCCTCCCCGCATCCGATCTTCGTGCTTGTTGCTCAGCACCCCATGGCACCCGCCAGGTGCAATGCCCACATATGCCATCTGCTACAGATGCCCCTGACCCATCAAGCGTGCATCTCAAAATACCCTCTCTTTGTCCCCGCAGGAGAAGATAGCCCATAATAAGTGGGAAAAGGGCAAGACGGGGGATGTATGCCAGAGATCAGAGTCCTCACCTACGGACACTGGAGATCGTGGGGTTGTCCAAGGAGAGAGCAGTCACCAACAGTGAGGTTGGCCTTTGCCGCAGAGGTGAGGATCCACTGCCCCTTCACCCAGAAGATCTGCCTCAAGTGAATAGTTCATGTCAGACAAAATGATCCTTCCTGTGCTGTAATTTTCTTTGTTCTTAGTTCCCTCTCACTGATTACATGTTCATTGTCTAGCAAGATCTGCTGAGGACAGGCCATCTGGAGTCTTCCTCCACCGCCACTTATGAAAACACTTAGGAGGAGAGCTCTGAGTAGACCACCATCGAGGTGTCACAGCTATCAACCCACCTTCCACCACCACAGAGACACACACCACAATGGGCAACATTAGTGGATAGGCTTCTGGGGCTCAATCTGGTGAGCACCACACAGCTGCTGATGCACATCAGGTGGAGACAGGAACATCCAAGGGAGTCAGCAGTTGGAGGTCCGCAGGATCCCAGGGCACAGCTGAGTCCCAGTCAGATGTCCAACATCTGGACAAGATTATCCCAGAGCTGATACAGATGCTAGGACATGGCCATGGGATTCATGCAGGGATATCCGAGACATTCCAGCGAGTGCACAGGCAATTGGAGGAGTCCGAAAGGCTTCGGGTGCAGGAAACGCAATGTGTTGCACCGAGGTCAGCACTGCTAGGGTGGGGACCACAGTGGAAAGCCTGGAGCACAACATCTGCGCCTTGCGTGGTGGTGCCCAGGGCATGGTTCAGTGTGTGACGGCCATGGTTGAGGGCCCCAACATCATGTCCCAGCTGATGAAGCACATGTCCCAGACGCAGGTAGATATTGCTGAGGCACGGCAGAGGTTGGCCCAATCACTGAGGGCCATTGCTAAGGGCGTCGACACTATGGTGCAGAAAATGGGGAGCCGCCAGGGCTGGCAGAGCCAGATGACGCAGAAACGCCAGCAGCCCCTCCTCCCATAGAGTCTCCCAGGGCCCTACGAGCACCGGCACGGAGTAGGAAGCAATGGAGGCCAACACAGGGCCTGCCACCAAGGAGGTTTCAGTGATCTCCAGTTATTCTGATTCCTCCTTTTGCCCCTGACAGTGGCAGCTCTCAAGGGCAGCAGGCAGAACAGGGTGGTACGGTGACGCCTGTTTCACCGGTAAGTTGGCCAGGGCCCTCCGGCACCAGACCTTCCTGAGAACGTCAGCCAAGGGCATCAAAGGCCACAGGGCATGGAAAGCAGCAGATTGCTTCCACCTGTGACCATGGAAAATCAAGATGACTGAGGAACCACTGAGTGGGGGGTCACTATCTGGAGCTAGGGGGAATGGAAATGTCAAATGTTCAATATTAATGCAGACTACATCTGATACATGTGAAGCTTCTGTCACGTTAATCCTCACAACAGGCCTGCCTGCACCCCCACCCCTTGTTGCCCTCCGCTTCCACCACCCCTGCCTCCCAGGCACACTGGTCCAAGATCAAATGCTCCTGTTGCAGACCCCCATTCAGAGGATGGATGTGTGCTGTCAGCAGAAAGACAGGCGTATTCCAGAAACTGAGGAGAACCAGAGCTTTCCTCACAGCGTGTTGTTACTCTCCTGCCTTGTATATTCACCCACTGACAGTGCCAACACAGGCCCATCATCCTGGCATGATCTTACAAAGACCCTTGGATGGGGTGAAACATGGTTGTCAGGGAGGGGGTGAAGGAGAGGAATGGAGGCGAGGAGGGAAATAGGAGGGAGATGGGGCGGTTTTGAGGTGATGGACGCAGCCTCATCCTATGAGAATCTGGTGAGGATGAGGGCCTCCCTGACCCTCTGAGCATGCCACCACCTGCCCTCCATCCTCTGGCTCCTCCTCTGGCTCCTCCCTGGGATCGCCTTCCAGCCCCTTCAAGTCTGCCGTCTCCTCAGCCGAGGCCGCATGTCCTTCCTCTTCCAGCACATTGCCCTACTGCTGTGCCATGTTGTGGAGAGCACAGCAGACCATCACAAAGCAGGAGACCCTCTGGGGGGAGGCATACTGCAGGGCACCACTAGAACAGTCCATGCATCAGAACTGCATTTTCAGCAGTCCGATGCACCGTTCAATGACAGCACAGTTGGCAACATGGGCCTCATTACAGCGGGTCTCCACATCAGTCTCAGGCCTCTGCACCGGTGTCATCAGCCAGGACCTCAGTGTGTGTGTATTCCTTGTCCCCCCCAAGAGCCAATCCATCATCCCAGAGTGGTCTTCAAAGACACCTGGGATCTCTGAGAGGCCCAGGATGTAGCTAGCATGTGCACTCCCTGGGGAGCGGGCACACACGTGCATGATATAGAGGCAGTGTTCGCACACAATCTGAACATTCAGGGAGTGGAACCCCTTCCTGTTCATGAAGGGAACTCCCTGATGCCGCGGTGTGTGCAGGGCAACAAGTATGCCATCAATCGCCCCCTGTGCCCGGTGATGGAATCAAATCTTGCAGCCCAGGCTTCTTGGTGGGCCTGTTCCAGCTCAAAGATGATGTAAAAGAACAAACAAAGAACAAAGAAATGTACAGCACAGGAACAGGCCCTTCGGCCCTCCAAGCCCGTGCCGACCATACTGCCCGACTAAACTACAATCTTCTACACATGTAGTTGGTAGCCCAGTCATAAAGGGCATCCGTGACCTCCCGGATGCACCTGTGGGCTGTAGATTGCGAAATGCCACACAAGTACCCACTCAAGACCTGGAGTGAACCAGTGGCATAAAGGTTGAGGACTGTGGTGACCTTCACGGTCACCAGGAATGGATGTCCACTTTCTCCATGGGGTGTCAATTCCTGAGGACATGGCACAGGTGCCAAACTGTTTCTGGCCTGAAATAGTGTCTTCTGTAGCACATGCTGTCCATCATCTCATTGAAAGGCCAATGACACCTGTACACCTTGGGCCATTACAGGCCTCCCCCTCTGGGTCCCTCCTCAGCCTAATAGGTGGCCGGGTCTTCAGGATGTACGGCAGACATCCGCACATGGGGTGCCACCTCCAAACTGCTTTGTTGCTGCTGCCTTCTTGGGCTTCTGGCCATTTAGGCTGCGACCAGCAACACGAGGGCAGCCACCGCGAGACGAAAACCAGCAACCATTTTGGTATCTGTAAGGAATTGAAAGGATAAACTGACAATTGGTTAGGGCTTCCATCCCAGGACTCTCAAATCGCACAAGTCTCCCCCACGTAAGTGTCCCACCTTCTTTCAGAGTGCCATCCAGTGAGGTAGTTGTGCTGCCAAACCTTGCTTTGCACACTCACTCCCAGCTCCATCAGGAGCCCCTAGACCCCAGACCTCGGCCGGAAACATTAGGGAGGCTGTGCTCAGCTGCCCTCCCCTGATCCACACATTACCCTTTGGCCGTGAGAGGATCCCAGTGCTGAAGCCCTGATCTTTAGTGTTTGATTGTTGGCAGCTGCCTCTACGGTGCTGATGCTCCTCGAGTTCAAGCACATTGTTCAAGCATCAAAGGTTACTTGAAATGCAATGCACTAATCATCCTCTGAGACATGGCACTCGTGCCCACGAGGAGGCACTTGAGAGTTGAGGAGTGTGAAGTGCTCTCACAACCAACAAGGCTAATTCCTCATTTGCACTCGCCTTCAGCTGTGAAGCTAGAGGCTGCTCACAATCAAAAGGGATGAAATTGACTTTCAGGATAGAAGCCACAGCAGTTTGGTAGGACAGACAGGCTGCTCACAGATGCACCCCCCCCACCCCCACCCCACCCCAAGCACTAGGCATGCAGCTCCGGTGTCCTTGAGCTGCAAAATGGAGATGCCTACTCACCTCCTCAGTTCTCCTCAGCAGCCATTATACCAGATTCATGTTATTGAAACGGGATACTGTTATGACCCTATAGGAGACCCGGGGATCTGTAACATCAGAGTCCCTGTGGCCTCGCCTGAATAGGACCCACCCTGCCATCCTAATAGGATGAGGGGGCATGGCTAACACTCCTGTTGCTCGGACTTCTAGGATATAAATACCCTAGCCTAGGTATGGGCTGGCTGCGGGAGACCCTTTGGGGAGTAGGAGGAATGTAGGACATCGCTTCCGAGTTGTTGCTTGCCTGAGACTTTACAAGTACTAAACAATGCCCATGGGATTTCTCACTGGTGAGTCAGGTAATTCTTGGGAGGCCACTGCATTTGACTTCAATCTCACTAATGAGATTGGAATGAAGCTAAATGAGAGTTAATGATATGATCTTTGGGCAAGATCGCCAACAGGAGTAGGCTGGGTGAATCGCAAACTGGTTTGCACCCGTCGAGAATCTCGATTTTGGCCTTTCCCACTAGTTACCCGACCCACCCAGATCCGAGTCAGTTGCAATGCGGTGGTCGAATCTTACCCTATGTGTTGAAGGGTATATAGGAAGCAAGCAAGGTTATAGGAAGAAGAAGTAACTGTTGTGTAGAAAAATCCCAGCACAGATTTATTGGACCAATCGATTTTTTTCTCTGCCATGCTGTAACATTCTATGATTCAATAGGTTGTTATTGATTACTCAGTTAAAATAGTTTAATAATAATACGGAGTTAGAAAATACCCGAGATATGGGGGGGCATGGTAGCACAGTGGTTAGCACGGTGGTTTCACAGCTCCAGGGTCCCAGGTTCGATTCCTGGCTTGGGTTACTGTCTGTGCGGAGTTTTCACATTCTCCCCGTGCCTACGTGGGTTTCCTCCGGGTGCTCCGGTTTCCTCCCACAGTCCAAAGATATGCAGGTTAGGTGATTGGCCATGCTAAATTGCCCTTAGTGTCCCAAAAAATAGGATAGGTGGGGTTACGGGGTTACAGGGATGAGGTGGGATGTAGACTTAAGTAGGGTGCTCTTTCCAAGGGCCAGTGCAGACTCAATGGGCCAAATGGCCTCCTTCTGTACTGTAAATCCTATGATTTTATGATATGTACAGCATTAAATTTAAGACAGCACATTGGTTAGCGCTGTTGTTTCACAGCCCCAAGGTCCCAAGTTCGATTCCCGGCTTGGGTCACTGCCTGTGCGGAGTCTGCACGTTCTCCCAGTGTCAGCGTAGGTTTCCTCCGGGTGCTCCGGTTTCCTCTCACAAGTCCCAAAAGCCGTGGGGCTGGATTCTCTGCCCCACCGTGCCACATTTCTGCCCCGACCTGCCGGCAGGATTCTCTGTTATGCCAGCCGGTCAATGGGGTTTCCCACTGTGGGGCAGCCCCACGCCATCGGGAAACCCCCGGCTGCCGGCAAAACGGAGAATCACGCTGGTGGAGAATCTCGTCCGTGCTGTTTGCTGAATTGGACATTCTGAATTCTCCCTTTGTGTGCCCGAACAGGCGCCGGAGTGTGGCGACTAGGGGATTTTCACAGTAACTTCATTGCAGTATTAATATAAGCCTACTTGTGACAATAAAGATTACTATTATTACTATAAAAGTACAAGACGTGAATATACAAGGGTTTTTGACTACATTTCCTTTTACTTTTGATAGTTTATTTTGAAATCAATAAATGGAAAAGTACACTTGAAAATATATTGTTTATCATTGTATTATGTTATTTAATTTTCTGATAAAATGTTTTGAAAAATTACAGTTTCCAACCAACAACTATGCTGACAAAGATGTTCCATTAAATCAGCTTGTAGAGCATGACCTACACAGTAATCCATGTGGCTATAAGTGTGACAGGATTAGTTTGTTTGATAATTTAGTATTAATACTTAAGTCTTCATGAAACAACTATCAAAACAAGAAAGCCTTGTGCATTATGCAAATCTGAAATATCACTAACTTGCCTTATCTTTTTACAATTGCTGACAAGCCTGCTGCGTATTTCCAGTAGGTTTTGTTCCATCACTAATTACCTTATGGTAGTGACTGTAACTAATTAGGATGTGGAGATGCCGGCGTTGGACTGGGGTGAGCACAGTAAGAAGTCTTACGACACCAGGTTAAAGTCCAACAGGTTTGTTTCAAATCACTAGCTTTCGGAGCACTGCTCCTTCTTCAGGTGAATGAAGAGTTAGGTTCCAGAAACATATATATAGACAAAGTTAAAGATGCAAGACGATACTTTGAATTCAAGTCATTCAAAGTATCATCTTGCATCTTTGACTTTGTCTATATATATGTTTCTGGAACCTACCTCTTCTACCTCTGGAACCTACCTCTGGTGTTGTAAGACTTCTTACTGTAACTAATTAGGACTGACATTTTTGTTACAGAGTTACAGAATCCAAATTGTTGTCAGTGAGATTCATCTACTCACGTTTTGTTAAAATACATCTCCTTGCAACTACTAAAATACACTTTAAATTCTATTTAAATAAAAACAAATATGACATTATTGGAGTAAATTTCTGCAATATTTATTGTAAGTAAGATTGTATCTACTGCCTGTATCTAAATTCTGAAATCTAACAAAATAAAGAGGAATGGAATATCCAATCCGTGTTAAAGCTTGAACTCAAGATTAGGCTACAGTATTTCCAAATAGGTTTCAACTTTTTTTCATATTTTAGTAACATTCCATTGCATCTCTTCTCATTACATTGCAAAACCAAATATATTTTTCACACATTGCATCAGTTATATGTAATCTGCAGCTAGAATTAGAGACAGGCTCAGCAGCTCCTTCTGTTGGGCAGTATGTGCAAAAATCTCCTCCAGATAAACAGAAGACGCTGGAAAAACTCAACAGGTCCGCCAGCATCTAACAGCAGAGAAACCAAGTTAACATTTCGAGTCACAGACCCTTTGTCCGAACTCGGACCCTATAGGACCTGACCCTTCATCAAGTCTATGATTCGAAACGTTAACTCGGTTTCTTTCCTGATAGATGCTAACAGACCGGCTGAGTTTTTCCAGTGTCCTCCGCCCTTGCCTAAGATTCCAGCACCCGTAGTATTTTGCTTATTTCTTCTAGATAAAGTCATGTATCTTTTTACAACTGAATGGAGTGGAATAAATGAAGTATTTTCACCACGCTTTCTGAAAAACATATATTGTGATGCATTATATTTGTGTGCTCCTTTTACATGTGGAATTGAGCCACAAATGTAGAGATAAAAGAAGCTAAAATATCTTGCTTGCAGCTGATGCTGCACTGGTCCCATAGCAGCTCTGTAGATCCTCAATATTACTGGTAAAGGTACAGGTTTATTATTGTTACATCTAGTACCTGCAGTCAGTGGTTGTTTTGGACCACCTGTATTTATAAGTAGAAATGTGTCCTTTGCAAAACCTATTTACATAATTACATGAATATAATGGGGAAATCTACAATGCACAAAGTACTTTCTTGATTGAATTAAGTTAAAAAATAATGGGACTGTTTGTTGCTGTATACTCACATATAATATTCTGCATATTCTCTATTTGATTATTCAATACAGTGTTCATGTAATTAAATCTGCTAATGTGTTTTTGCTCATATATTTTTAAAACACTTATTCAGATTTGCATTTCAATAACTCCAGCAATGAAGAGAGGCTGGCTAGGCTGGGATTTTTCTCCTTAGAGCAGTGAAGGCGGAAGAGAGAACTTGATTGAGGTGTACAAAATTATGAAGAACATAGATAGGAAGAAATGTTTCCCCTTCGCTGAGTGGTTAATAACCAGGGGACAATACTACAAAAGTTGCTGATGTAGCACAAAGGAACTATGCAGTTTTTGGGGGGGTTATGAGAAGTGCCCATTGTTGTTGAAATTGCTAATATATATCAGAGCTCTGTCTGGTCCCAGCCAAAAGTTCATTATCGGTAACAATTGTGTTTAAGGAACCCCTATTTGAAGAACTATTTTTATGCTGCACTATTTATTCAATTCTGTGCATATTATATCTTCTCTTTCAATCTCATTGCTTCTTAAAAAAGAAGCCAACGCGTTGGCATTTATCTTAAAAAAAGTTAAATCAAATTTTAATTAGCCCTAGTTTACCTCTAATGATAGATACTTTTGTGTATCTGTTTCCTGCAACACCTTGTTTCTCTCAATTCATAAATCTATTCCTTGTTGCTTTTGCACTCGGTCTCACTCATTTTTGCAATCACTATTGGTCTTCACATGCTTTTCATTGCCATGCCACAATTCCTGTACGACACTGCTTACCCTGTCAGCTTCTTCTTCCTTCTCTAAGTCTATTTTATCCTCCCTTCTCCTTCCTCAGAATGTCTTTCACACCTTTTATTCTTTATTGCTTTATTCAGTCTGAATATTTGGCTGTCTCTGGCTGACTCACACACAATGATTTTGAGCAGGATAAGCATTGAAAAGTAAATGTATGGTAAATTCCTTTGCTCGAAAAGAGTGTTTACAAACATTGTAATGCAAAGTGTATTGATAAACTAAATGGTCCATGTCATTATATCAAATACATTTATTTCACTAAACTAGAGCAGCATTAAACTGAAGAAGAAATACATCCAGTACCTTGCTTTTATCCTGGACATTGACTGTTTTCTTAATGTGAGCCACATATCCAATGATCCCAGTGTCAAGAGGAAAAACTATTTCACAATCTGGTGAAACAAAACAATCTTCGAAAACAGAATCTTTCTGAATATTGAACAGCCTGGTGGCAAGTTCAGGAGTTCCATTTCTGGATCTGTACATGAACAAACTCATGCGATCTGCTTGAATGAGAAATGTAATTCTCCTGAGTATATTAAACACTGTCTTTTCCATATTAACATCCTGCATGTCTCGAATCAGCTCAAAAATGATTTCACTTTCCTCAACACAGTTTATCTCCCGGAACATATTATAGTCTATACTTGCTTGTTGAGATCCCAGCAAGTTAGCAATATGTATAGGTCGTAGTTTCGTGTCGTAGTATTCTTTGGCAAAGGTGGGATTACTGTCCAGGAACTTCTCCACATCTTCCTTGGTTGAACTCATTTTGGAATATGTATTTCCTTTCCTTTTCCACGCACGATAACAAAATAAATTTTATGAAGTAAACTAATAATATACGACCATTCCTTCCATTCCAGGGTTTATGAAGTAACAGTGTTTCATGGAAACAACAGGCTTACTAACACCACTCAGATCCAAGGTTAGGTGAACCATTGAACAGCTTTCAATTGCATTTGCTCAGTGATGCTGAAGGTGAAAGTAGGATTACAATTGATGATCACATGACATTGATTAAATCTAGAACTAATCAAACAGGGCGATATTTCAGTTTAAGAGATGAGCAATTGTACAGGTCAAATAAAGTGCCAATCCCCAAAGAATTGAAAACAATGGCATGTAACGCATTAAACCTCGCACAGTAAAACTCATTAAGTTAATAAGTAGTAAGATCCTGACGTATAAGAGAACCTTTTAATAAACATGGTTTAAATTGGAAAAAACACAGCAATTTCTATTCCTACATGTTGCATTATTTATGTAGGGATACATTTTCAAATTCTGTTCACATTTTGCTTCAATTAAACCTGACTCCTTTCCTATAAAACAAAGAATAGAAGGTATTTGGATTGGGCTTGGATTAAAAATCCCCCTGTCATCCCTTGTTGATCTAAATGCTTATAATGGGATGAAGGAATCTTTATCTGCAGATTATGTTTGTTAGGGCCTTACAGGTACAAGGTTATTCTTGTAATGGCAGCAGTGGGGAGTTCTAACTGCTCACATCATTTCTTTATAAATATATTTTGAAACAATTTACCTTGCCAGCACCAATTCACAACTGAACAACGCAAGTTATTAAAACTGCAGTTTTGAACGCCACAGAGTAGATTCCCATCAGGCATAAATGGTGTCACATTTGACAAAAGCATAAGGGATACTTTTAAAGCTGAACTAGCCACTGGGCGGGTCAATTAGAAACACAGGCACATATGCTTTCCAACTATTTAAAAAGTGATGGTCATATAATCATGTGTGGTGCATGTCCAAATTTATGAATGCATCTGTTGAGGGTCCAAGTCAGAATAGCTCTGTTGATCTGACCCCCCACCCCACCCCCGGGCAAGTTTGGTGTCAGGGGCGGGATTCTCTCAGGCTGACGATGTGGGAGCAGGAGGTGAGGGGCCGGCGTGTGGGGGGACCTACGACTGTCGGGACAGGCACGGCTGTGGCTGGGAGCGAGGGGGGGAGGGCCTCCATGTTCGGTGTGGGGGGGGGGGGGGGGGGCGACAGGGCCGGCGGCCTGGAACGGCCCGCCATGGCAGGGCGGCACCAAAGCCACGGTCGCCATTACGGCGGATAGGCTGATGGACACCAGCCCCAGGCGCTGGCTGAGTGCAAGCTTGCCGGACGTGCGCATGGGTGCTGGACCCCCCAAGGGGTGGCCCTCCCAGCTGCCAGCACCCACCGGTGGGTAGGTCCAGGGCCCCATCCATGGCAGCCCCCCGTGAGGGCAGTGCCATCCAACGGTGGCGCTAGCAGGAGGGATGGAAAATAGTGGTCTGAGCACGGAGGGTGTGGGCAGGGTTCTGGGTGCATGCGCGGCTGTGGCGCAATCAGCCAACTGGGCAGACATGTAGCCCATGGCACCTGGCTGCAGAGGGCTCCATGCGCCATCATAATGTTTGGGCACTAGCCAGTGATGTTGTCCGCCGTGGCGGGAGCTGCTGCCCTGCATGCAGCCCTTTGGCAGCGTCGGTGCAGACGGCTCAGAGAGGCTGTGGCAGCGGCGTCCGTAGCAGAGGGACGGGCTGCAGCAGAGGGACAGGCTGCAGAGGGCCAGGTGGCACCCGCCCTGGTTGCAGGCCACCTGCCCGATGGACGCAGGAGGAGGAGGATGACAACAAAGAGGGCGAGGCACAGGATGAGGATACCGATTTGGATGAGGAGCAGGAGGAGGAGGAGGAGGTTGTGGTGCCAAGGCGGCGGAGATGCCCAATGAGGCCTACTGTCTACCGGCTCTGCATGTCCTTTGAGGACCTGCGAATAGGGCATGCTGGAGGAGACTCCGGATGAATTGGGAAACCGTCACCCACATCTGCCACCTGATGGCACACCTGGCACCGTGGGGCACAAGGGGAGGACATGCTCTCCCAATGGCCGTCAAGGTAATGGTGGCCCTGAACCTCATGCCATGGGGTCGTTCCAGTTGCCGAGTGGGGACCTGTCCGGCATCTCCCAGCCATCGGCTCACTGGTGCATCCGTGCAGTGACGGACGCCCTGTATGAAAGGCGTCCGTCACAGGAGGCGACCGATGGGGTGCACGTCGCCTTGCGGCCACCAGCGGAGAACAGGGACGTGTTCATGAACAGGAAGGGGACCCACTCCATGAACATTCAGGTGGTCTGTGACCACCAGATGAAGATCCTGCACATCTGCGCTCGGTACCCGGGCAGTGCACATGACGCGTTTATCCGCGCACAATCGTTCATCCCCGCCATGTTCGAGGAACGCCCCCCCCCCCACCCCCCCCTCCGGCTGAGGGGCAGGTTGCTGTGCGACAAGGGTTACCCATTGTTGTCGTGGATCATGACGCCTATAGGGAGGCCACAGACTGACGCGGAGACCCGCTACAATGAGGCCCATGCAGCGGCCATGGGTGTGGTCGAGAGGTGCTTTGGAGCCCTCCAGTACCATTCGGAGAGGGTCGGCCGCATTGTTGTGGTCTGCTGCGTCCTCCAGAATATAGCCCAGCAGAGGGGAGATGTGCTGGAGGAGCAGGAGGAGGCAGAGGGCGAGCCCGTGGAAGGGGCCGCCTCACCAGATGAGGAGGATGGGGAGGAGGGGGGCAATTGATGCGACATGAGGATTGGATATATAAGTGAGGCTGCACGGCGTGGCCAACGAACACGTGAGGCATTGATCGGCGCACGTTTCACCAATTAGGGGGGTAGAGGCTCGCTAAGCAGCGGCACTGGCACCACTGTACCGCACCACCTCACCACCCCGCACCCCCACCTCCCACAACACCCATGAGTTGCACCTCCCACACCACCCACCACCCTTAGCTCCCACACAACCACATGCACAACACCCCTCCACTACATATCCATCTGCCACACAACGGGCTGGGCTGACACGATTGCCTGTGGAAGCGGGTGTGATCGATGCCATGGAGGATGATGACAACCCACTCTGCGATCAGCTGTCAGCTCCAAATCGTTGGACTCTGTCTGACTTGTCGTGTTGGGTGTTCTGCTGTACAAACGATCCAACATGGCTGGAGATGGTGTAACTCAATTTTATTAACTACTTGACTGTAACAGCACACTGCTAACTTGGGTACGCGCATTACCAGCTAATCTGTGGACCCTGTCCTATTACTATCTAAGTGAGGCACTCAGCACATGGTGAATGTCTGAGTAGCAGGCTCTGAGCTCGGTGCTCTGAGCTGGCTGCTGCTGGAATGGGCGGGCACTGTAGTGTCCCCTGTTTTTATAGTGCGTGTGCTCTCACTGGTGATTGGCCACATTGGCTGTGTGTTGGTTGGTCCTACTGCATGTCCATCAGTGTGTGTTTGATTGCACCATGATATGCTGATCTAAATATCATGACATGACTCATGACCACATTTGCACCCTCCACCTGGGTGGTCCCTATATGCGTGCTGGACACTCCATCACATGGCCATGTTGAATCAGTGGCGGTGGGGTGCCGTGGACGTCCGGGGGGGGGAATTACACCCACCTGGGCTCATCGTTCCATCGCCCCTCGACCACATTGGCACTCAGTCCCCCAACCGACCCCGCAGGCATCGGACATAGCACAGAGGTAGCTTCATTTGGTGTAAAAATGAGTTTAATTAGAAAGGTTACATACATGTGCCTAGCCCCTATAACTAAACTGTGCCCTCCACCCATGCCAATTTACTAAGTGTCAAATCTCCTGGCCTTGCGGGCCCTACCACGACGTCTCTGTGCCTCCCCAGATGGTACAGCAGGAGTGGAGGCGGACTGCTGGGACTCCTGTCCTGCGACTTGGCTCCCCGTTGGCACTCGTTTCCTGGGGCGGGCCAGCTTGGATGGGCCAGGCTGCTCCACGGGCGCGCTCGATGGCGTGGTGCCACCCTGGTCTGCCCGCTGCCCACCAGATGCACCAGGGACGGAACGGGGGGAGTCCGAGGTGCCGTGGTGTTCCGGGCCCTCCACTGCAGGAATCACCGGAACGGGCCCCAGAATCTCCTCCTCCCCCGAGGTGCTCGGTGGCCCCGGGCCTCTCTATGGGACGAGGTTGCGAGCGGAGACAAGCCCCGAGGCACCACCGACACCTGGCGCTGCCTGTCCCTGAGGCCCGCTGTGGTATCGACCAGGGTCCTAACGTCAGCTGCAATGGAGCCCAGGGAGTGAGCCATCGCGTCTGGGACTGCACCACCTACTTCTGGTCTTGTGCGTTGCCATCCAGCATCTGGCCAATGCCGCGGATGCTTTCAGCGATGGCCTGCTGAGACTGGGCGATGGCCTGCTGAGACTGGGCGATGGCCTGCTGAGACTGGGCGATGGCCTGCTGAGACTGAGCCATCATGGGGCAATGCCACTGATGCTCTCAGTGATGGCCTGCTGAGACTGGGCGATGGCCTGCTGAGACTGGGCGATGGCCTGCTGAGACTGAGCCATCATGGTGCAATGCCGCCGATGCTCTCAGCGATGGCCTGCTGAGACTGGGCGATGGCCTGCTGAGACTGGGCGATGGCCTGCTGAGACTGGGCGATGGCCTGCTGAGACTGAGCCATCATGGTGCAATGCCGCCGATGCTCTCAGCGATGGCCTGATGAGACTGGGCGATGGCCTGCTGAGACTGGGCGATGGCCTGCTGAGACTGGGCGATGGCCTGCTGAGACTGAGCCATCATGGTGCAATGCTGTCGATGCTCTCAGTGATGGCCTGCTGAGACTGGGCGATGGCCTGCTGAGACTGGGCGATGGCCTGCTGAGACTGGGCCATCATGGTGCAATGCCGCTGATGCTCTCAGCGATGGCCTGCTGAGACTGGGCGATGGCCTGCTGAGACTGGGCGATGGCCTGCTCAGACTGTGCCATCATGGGGCAATGTCGCTGATGCTCTCAGCGATGGCCTGCTGAGACTGGGCGATGGCCTGCTGAGACTGGGCGATGGCCTGCTGAGACTGGGCCATCATGGGGCAATGCCGCTGATGCTCTCAGCGATGGCCTGCTGAGACTGGGCGATGGCCTGCTGAGACTGGGCGATGGCCTGCTGAGACTGGGCCATCATGGGGCAATGCCGCCGATGCTCTCAGCGATGGCCTGCTGAGACTGGGCGATGGCCTGCTGAGACTGGGCGATGGCCTGCTGAGACTGGGCGATGGCCTGCTGAGACTTGGCGATGGCCTGCTGAGACTGGGCGATGGCCTGCTGAGACTGGGCGATGGCCTGCTCAGACTGTGCCATCATGGGGCAATGCCACTGATGCTCTCAGCGATGGCCTGCTGAGACTGGGCGATGGCCTGCTCAGACTGTGCCATCATGGGGCAATGCCGCTGATGCTCTCAGCGATGGCCTGCTGAGACTGGGCGATGGCCTGCTGAGACTGGGCGATGGCCTGCTCAGACTGGGCGATGGCCTGCTGAGACTGGGCGATGGCCTGCTGAGACTGGGCGATTGCCTGCTCAGACTGTGCCATCATGGGGCAATGCCGCTGATGCTCTCAGCGATGGCCTGCTGAGACTGGGCGATGGCCTGCTGAGACTGGGCGATGGCCTGCTGAGACTGGGCCATCATGGTGCAATGCCGCCGATGCTCTCAGTGATGGCCTGCTGAGAAGGTGACTGAACAGGTAGACGAGGGTAGAGCAGTTGATGTGGTGTATATGGATTTCAGCAAAGCGTTTGATAAGGTTCCCCACGGTAGGCTATTGCAAAAAATACGGAGGCTGGGGATTGAGGTTGATTTAGAGATGTGGATCAGAAATTGGCTAGCTGAAAGAAGACAGAGGGTGGTGGTTGATGGGAAATGTTCAGAATGGAGTACAGTCACAAGTGGAGTACCACAAGGATCTGTTCTGGGGCCGTTGCTGTTTGTCATTTTTATCAATGACCTAGAGGAAGGCGCAGAAGGGTGGGTGAGTAAATTTGCAGACGATACTAAAGTCGGTGGTGTTGTCGATAGTGTGGAAGGATGTAGCAGGCTACAGAGGGATATAGATAAGCTGCAGAGCTGGGCTGAGAGGTGGCAAATGGAGTTTAATGTAGAGAAGTGTGAGGTGATTCACTTTGGAAGGAATAACAGGAATGCGGAATATTTGGCTCATGGTAAAGTTCTTGAAAGTGTGGATGAGCAGAGGGATCTAGGTGTCCATGTACATAGATCCCTGAAAGTTGCCACCCAGGTTGATAGGGTTGTGAAGAAAGCCTATGGAGAGTTGGCCTTTATTGGTAGAGGGATTGAGTTCCGGAGTCGGGAGGTCATGTTGCAGCTGTACAGAACTCTGGTACGGCCGCATTTGGAGTATTGCGTACAGTTCTGGTCACCGCATTATAGGAAGGACGTGGAGGCTTTGGAGCGGGTGCAGAGGAGATTTACCAAGATGTTGCCTGGTATGGAGGGAAAATCTTATGAGGAAAGGCTGATGGACTTGAGGTTGTTTTCGTTGGAGAGAAGAAGGTTAAGAGGAGACTTAATAGAGGCATACAAAATGATCAGGGGGTTGGATAGGGTGGACAGTGAGAGCCTTCTCCCGCGGATGGATATGGCTGGCACGAGGGGACATAACTTTAAACTGAGGGGTAATAGATATAGGACAGAGGTCAGAGGTAGGTTCTTTACGCAAAGAGTAGTGAGGCCGTGGAATGCCCTACCTGCTACAGTAGTGAACTCGCCAACATTGAGGGCATTTAAAAGTTTATTGGATAAACATATGGATGATAATGGCATCGTGTAGGTTAGATGGCTTTTGTTTCGGTGCAACATCGTGGGCCGAAGGGCCTGTACTGCACTGTATTGTTCTATGTTCTATGTTCTATGAGACTGGGCGATGGCCTGCTGAGACTGGGCGATGGCCTGCTGAGACTGGGCGATGGCCTGCTGAGACTGGGCGATGGCCTGCTGAGACTGGGCCATCATGGGGCAATGCCGCTGATGCTCTCAGCGATGGCCTGCTGAGACTGGGCGATGGCCTGCTGAGACTGGGCCATCATGGGGCAATGCCGCCGATGCTCTCAGCGATGGCCTGCTGTGACTGGGCGATGGCCTGCTGAGACTGGGCCATCATGGGGTAATGCCGCCGATGCTCTCAGCGATGGCCTGCTGTGACTGGGTGATGGCCTGCTGAGACTGGGCGATGGTCTGCTGAGACTGGGCCATCATGGGGCAAATCGCGATGCTCTCAGCGATGGCCTGCTGTGACTGGGCGATGGCCTGCTGAGACTGGGCCATCATGGGGCAATGCCGCCGATGCTCTCAGCGATGGCCTGCTGAGACTGGGCGATGGCCTGCTGAGACTGGGCGATGGCCTGCTGAGACTGGGCCATCATGGGGCAATGCCGCCGATGCTCTCAGCGATGGCCTGCTGAGACTGGGCGATGGCCTGCTGAGACTGGGCCATCATGGGGCAATGCCGCCGATGCTCTCAGCGATGGCCTGCTGAGACTGGGCGATGGCCTGCTGAGACTGGGCGATGGCCTGCTGAGACTGGGCGATGGCCTGCTGAGACTGGGCGATGGCCTGCTCAGACTGTGCCATCATGGGGCAATGCCGCTGATGCTCTCAGCGATGGCCTGCTGAGACTGGGCGATGGCCTGCTGAGACTGGGCGATGGCCTGCTGAGACTGGGCGATGGCCTGCTGAGACTGGGCGATGGCCTGCTGAGACTGGGCGATGGCCTGCTGGGACTGGGCCATCATGGGGCAATGCCGCGATGCTCTCAGCGATGGCCTGCTGAGACTGGGCGATGGCCTGCTGAGACTGGGCCATCATGGGGCAATGCCGCCGATGCTCTCAGCGATGGCCTGCTGAGACTGGGCGATGGCCTGCTGAGACTGGGCGATGGCCTGCTGAGACTGGGCCATCATAGGGCAATGCCTCCGATGCTCTCAGCGATGGCATGCTGAGACTGAGCCTTCATGGGGCAATGCCGCCGATGCTCTCAGCGATGGCCTGCTGAGACTAGGCCAGACTGTGGAGCGTGGCTCAGATGTCCAGTTGGCTCTGGCACATGGCTGCCTGTGAGAGGACAGCCCTGTCCTGGGCCACGGATGACGCATTCACATGAAGCCCCACGACTTGCATAACCTGACCCATGGTCGACACCGTTGCCCCCATTGCCTCCACCGCGGACTCCACCATGTCCGCCTGGGTGGCAGCCATGACCGGCACCACGCCCTGCTCCTGGACACGGATGGACTCCTCCACCTGTGCCTTCAGCTGCTGGAAGCCGGCAGTCATCCCATTGTCTATCCCTGGGTGTCTGACTGCATCGGGTGTATGGGTGGGTCTGGAAACTCCAGGAACCTGGGAGTCGTCTGGGCGGCAGCTGGTTGCTGGGGCTGGGCTGCCCTCCGACCGTCCGGCCCCTCGGCTGCTCCTATCTCCACCTGCTGTACCGGTACGGCTGTGTGGTGCGCACCAGTGAGTGTCCCAGAAGTCTCATCACTAAAGTGCCCAACCGAGGTGATAGAGTCTGCGATGATGGAGGGTGTGGGAGACAGCAGTGACGCAAAGTCCAGGTCCTTATCGGATCCAAAGGGGTCTCCTGCATCGACCCCTGACCCGATGGTCCTTGTCTCGCCTCCTTCTGAGGGTCACTGTCCGGCCTGTCCGTCAACTGGGTTCCCGTCCTCTCTGTGTCACTGTCCTATGTCGCTGTCCCCTGTGTGTCACTGTCCTGGGTCGCCGTCCTCTGTGTGTCACTTTCCTGGGTCGCCGTCCTCTGTGTGTCACTGTCCTGGGTGTCATGAGTGATTTGTTATCTTGTAGGTGTAACATAAGCGGCTTCCTTGTGGTGCACTTGACAAAGGAAGGTTCAGACGTGGCGATAACTGCAACACGTTTATTAAACTATTTACACTTCTATTACTTGGGTTCGACACTACTGATAATCCTACTGTAGCTACCCAGACTGACTAACCAGTTGCTGCAATCCACGTGGTGGGTGTAATATTGAATCAACCCTGTGTCTCTACTCACTGACTGTCTCCACTGGAAAGAGACTGATCTTGGGCGAAATTCTCCGGAAACGGCGCGATGTCCGCTGACTGGCGCCCAAAACGGCGCCAATCAGACGGGCATCACGCCGCCCCAAAGGTGCGGAATGCTCCGCATCTTTGGGGGCCGAGCCCCAACATTGAGGGGCTAGGTCGGCGCCGGAGGAATTTCCGCCCCGCCAGCTGGCGGAAACGGCCTTTGTTGCCCCGCCAGCTGGCGCGGAAATGACATCTCCAGGCAGCGCATGCGCGGGAGCGTCAGCGGCCGCTGACAGTTTCCCACGCATGCGCAGTGGAGGGAGTCTCTTCCGCCTCCGCCATGGTGGAGACCGTGGCAGAGGCGGAAGGGAAAGAGTGCCCCCACGGCACAGGCCCGCGCGCGGATCGGTGGGTCCCGATCGCTGGCCAGGCCACCATGGGGGCACTCCCCGTGGCCAGATCGCCCCCCAGGACCCCGGAGCCCACCCGCGCCGCCTGTCCCGCCGGTAAGGTAGATGGTTCAATTTACGCCGGTGGGACAGGCAATTTATCGGCGGGGCTTCAGCCCATCCGGGCCGGAGAAACGAGCGGGGGGGCCCGGCAACCGGAGCGGCGCGATTCCCGCCCCTGCCGAATCTCCGGTGCCGGAGACTTCGGCAACCGGCGGGGGCGGGATTCACGCCAGCCCCCGGCGGGGGGTCGGAGAATGTCGCCCCATGTGTGTGGTGTCCTTTATATAGGGGTTGGTGTAATGCCCCCCTGTGGTCGTGTCACCTCCGTGTGTATCGTGAATGTCCATTGGTCGTGTCCTATCTAACTGATCTATAGGTTGAGTGTGTGTGTGTGATGTTTCTGGTGCTCCCTCTAGTGTCTAGCTAGCCTACATGTATTTACATTGATGCACATCACCACAGTGTGCATCTGTGTCCTGTGTCTGTGTCCTGGCTGTCGGTGTCCTGGGTGTCCGTCCTCTGTGCGTGAGTGTCCTGGGTCTTAGTGTCGGTGAAAGGGCTTCCTTGCCGTCTACCCTCCAGGCCGTGGCGTGTGACCCTGGGGGCCTCTGGACCTGGCATTGGTCATGGGCGAGGTACGCCAGACGGGCCGGGAAGACCGGCGGCAGGTCCTGGAAGACACAAGACAGCATGTATCATTAGACACGCAGACGGGGGTAAGGAGTTGGAGTGGGGGGGGGGGAATGGCGTGAGGGGGTGGAGTACTGGGGGCATGGGGTGGAGCCAGGCAGGGGAGTCTCACTTGCTGGCGCACCTCCAATCTGGCAAGGGGCAACCTCCCGGTCCTCCGCCAACGAGGTCCAGTGCCCACTGCTCGTGGACTGTGAGGGAGTGCAGTATGGGTGGACCCCCTCCGGTTCTCTCACGCTCCCTGTGGTTGTGGGTGGTCTTCTCCTGAGGGGTGAAAGCATCAGAATTAGGCGGTCCGCCGCATGCCACGCAGCTGTTGGCTAGATGGTGGCATGGGAGCACGGGGCACCCGGCCAAAGCGGCTCACATGGGTGGGTGCAGCCATTGTCAGGTGGGGGGTTTTGCCCTCCTCCTGGGGTGAGGGGGCTACTTTCACATGTGTGGGTGGTAGGGGTGAGGTGGTGCCAGGGACGCCTCTCTGTGTACTCACCCTGCTCCGAAAGCTCGTGATTTGAAACAAACTGTTGGACTTTAACCTGGTGTTGTAAGACTTCTTACTGTGCTCACCCCAGTCCAACGCCGGCATCATGGCTACCCTTCCTTTTAGACCACTTTTGGTCCACGGATCCATCCATCGGTGGGACACTCTCTCCTTCCACCCCTCCTGCACCTTTTTAAATTAAGAAATCCACCCGTTAGCCAGGGAAAAGGTCCACAAATACGAGCGGGAGCTACGAAATGTTCGACCACTCACACCATGCTCCCATCGGAAGTCCGCCTGGATTCTTCATTTCTGAGACTAAGTGTTGACACGGGCGCAGGACTCGTGGAGTTCAATGACAGCAAAACTGGCGCCTCACCTGGACCGATTCAGCTACTGTTAGGCTAGCACCAGCACCACTTGGAACAAATCGACTCCAATGAGAAACAGTGCGGGATTTGCCAGTTTCGCAATTGACACTCAGGAGGCTGACAAGCCGCAGCCGCATATACACACTGCACTCCCCGTTCACACCAACCCAGCCAACAAGATGGCAACAAGGAGAGCGGTACCCTGTTTCACGGACACCGAGCTGGAGACCCTCCTGGACACAGTGGAGGAGAGGCGGCTCACCCTGTACCCCGGCCTGGGAAGGAGGCTGCCAGCCGCCATTTGTCGTGCGTGGGCACAGTGGCAGAGGCACTCAGCACCGCCAGCAACACTGTCCAGACTGGCCAGCAGTGCTGGAAAACACTGCACGACCTCCTAAGGACGGCCAGGGTGAGTAGGCAGCACTGTGCCAAGGCACTAAACTTGTCCCACACACCGGTAACCCTACCCCCACAACCCGAAGGGCGGTCAATCCCCACCCTACACCACATGCCAGGTGCCCTGGCCACTGATGTTGCTAGCTATCCATCCCTGGGTTGCATGCATCAGACTGGCTAACACTGTTGTTTTCTATTTGCTCCCCCAAACCCCCCCCACCCACAGAAGAAGGCCGCGCATAACCGCCGGGAGAGGGAGAAAACGGGAGGTGAACCGGCGGACCAGACCCCTGACCATGGCAGTGCGGAGGGCCCTGGATGTGGTCGGCAGCCCAGAGGAAAGGGAGGTCGCCTTGGTGGAGTTCGGCCGCGGGCAAGGAAGTGAGTCCCTGCTGAGTTGCAGTTCATCATGACACGTGAGTCAACACCCCCCCATCCCTCCAATATCTACCCTCACTCCCTCCCTCACCACACCTACCACCACCCCACCCTCACCCCCACACCACCCGTACCTCTACCACTCTTTAGTGGTAGAGGTACCCCAGGGACTAGCTGCTGTCCAGATGGGTTTTGGGCTTCTGGAATGGACAGTCCCATCAATTGTGGAGATGCAGTAGCAGAGCCAGGGACTACATGAGGGGTGGAGTTGGAGGAGTCCAACCGTGTGCAGCAGCAGGAGGTGGTGCCGATAATGAGTGCCACCGAGGCCAACACTGCACTGGTTCATGGTGGAGGCATTGGGGGTGACGGTTACAGCTATGAATCAGCATGTCCAAAGCCTAGGGCATTCTGTGCAGGTGCTGGCCGAGGCCCAGGACAGGGTTGCTGCCTCACAGGCAACCATATGCCAGAGCCAGCTGGAAGTTGCAGCGGCACTCCTGAGTGTGACCCAGTCACAGCGGGTCATGGCTGGATTGCCGGTGGCATTGCCCAGGCACTGGGTGACATGGCGCCGACACAGAGGGAGGTGGCCCAGTCCCAGAGGGAGATGGCACAGTCACTGGCTGTGACACACCCAGAAGGTGGTGGCACAGTCAGAGGGTGATGTGGCACAGTCCCAGATGGAGGTGGTCCATTCCCTATACTCCATGACTGCGAGCACGCAGATCCTGGTTGAGACCAGGGCAGGCCTCCAGGACTGGAAGCGCCAGGTGGCGGGGGAAGCCCCAGGGGCTAGCTCCGCTCGCACCCCCATCCCTGGAGAAGCCCAGGGGCCATCGGGCACCCCGAAAGAGGACTCCCACAGGGGAGGAGCCAGTACACCGCAGCACCTTGGACTTCCCCCAGGTAGGGGCTACAGTGGGCATTGCCCTGGGTGGCCTCCTGATGCCCTGCCAGTGAGCGGAGGCCGGGTGGGGTGTATGGCAGAGGATGAGTTGTGGAGGTGGGGAGTTGGGTGCACCCATAAGGCCGGTGTCACTCTGCAGAACCAGGGGCCAAGTGGGTGGTCAGTGGGGTGCACAGCAAGACGGCTGCCTTGTATGCTGTGGCAATGGCGATCTGTGCATGGACACCGCCCCAGTTCCGTGGCTATCAGAACCTATTCTCCGCCCAATCGCGTTTCCCGATTTCGGCGTCAGCCAACTTAAAATCCAGCGCCAGACATTTCACAGTGCCGAGGACCGGGTTCGATCCCAGCCCCAGGTCACCCTCCGTGTGGATTGTGCATATTCTCCCCGTGTCTGCATGGGTCTCGCCCCACCCCCCACAACCCAAAGCTGTGCAGGGTAGTTGCCTTGGCCACGCTAAATTGCCGCTTGATTGCAAAATTAGAAAAAAGGTCAGAAGTTGCAACCAAGGGCAAACTTGTTAAGTAACGCCAAACAGGATTAGCTTCACAAACTGACTGACGTGACTGGAAGCTGGATTAGAAGGGATACTCACTTGTAGCACCATAAAAATTAGGACCTGTGTACCATATTGAATAATCTATTTCCACCACACTTTTGAGCTTCCAAATTGCTGCTTTCTGATATTCACCACCTCCCCTTACTTACCCAAACTGAATGTACACGGGTAAAATTCTGCTTTCGGCATAATTGGGAAGACTGGAAACTTTGGGCTGAATTCTACACCCCGAAGGGGGTGCAATGACAGACGGAAGAGGCGTAAATTTTTATGTCATGACATTGGTGCTGTGCGTAACGCTTACCCGCCCCTGCCCGCTACGTGGGGCGGAAGAGGAGACACTTAATGCGTCTTCATGCCGCACCTGGGATTTTGCTCATGACAGGGGCAGGCTGGTGCCAAGTATCTGAGCAGCACCATGGCTGCGCAACCTTCTTTTTGGACACCTGTGCCCCATAGTCTCTCGTCTTAACTGTAGCCACCGCTACTGATGCCACTGTTGGGCCAAGAGTGCTGCCAGCCATTAGGTCTGCCGGCAGCTCACCGAGACTGGAATTCCTCCCTGACGGATGGATCGTGTGTCTGAAGTATGAAGTGAGGAACGATCCTGAGAGATGTTTATGATTCTGCAACTAACGGCTGCTGTAAATGGAATAAGCAAGAGGTGAGTGTGCGTTTGGACTAAGAAGTGGTACATTGTGGCCTTGTGATGAGTGCTGAAGGATGTGATAGAGGGACAGTAATTGGTCAAAGCGTGGCGGTGGAGGGAAAGATACTTGCCATGTGTTGTCGAGGGAGGTGGAGACATGAAGGACGATATTCACCCTTGATACTTGTTGTAACCCTCACAAGGACAACCCGAGGTATACAAGCTTCCCCGCTGTGGAGCAGAGGCCCAACAGTGAGGCTCATCAATTTCACCCCATACAAACCGGTCCAGAAGGGGACCGGCATCTTCGGATGGTCCCAGCTAGGACGGGTTTTGCTCTCCGCAGCTTTGCGGCTTTACTTTGTATAAGAACTAAAACTTCTTGGACTAACCTTTGAGACTCCTCATGACTGCAATGCTACTCTTGTGAGATCATTGAAGTGCTTCCAGCACAGAACACAATACAAATGTGAAATACAGCGGATACTGGAAACCTGTAAAAGAAAACTAAATCCTGTTGGAAATAGTCAGCAGGTCAGGCACCATCCACGGAAGGAAACAAAAGTTAACGGGCTGGATTTTCCGATCATGCTCACCCAGGAATAGGCATCAATGAGGTTTTCAGCAGGACACCAGACATGACCTGCACGTGGATGGACTCCTCCACCTGCACCTGTAGCTGCTGGATGCTCACCGTCATATTCTCCTGTAGTCCCTGGCTCTCTGACTGCATCTGCACTGTGGCCGGGGCTGGATGTTCCAGGAGCCCGAGACCCGTCTGGATGACAGCTGATCCCTGGGGTCGGCCTGCCCTCCGACCATCCGGCCCATAGGCTGCTCCTACCTCCACCTGCTGTACCGGATGCAATGTGTGGTGCGCACCAGATAGTGCCCCAGGAGCCTCTGCACTCATGTGCCCAACAGAGATGGTAGTCTATGATATGGTGGAGGGTGTAGGAGACAGCAGTGACGGAAAGCCAGTGTCCTCCTCCGACCCAAGCTCCAGGGTGTCGTGAGTCTCAGGCAGAGGGCTGGTGTTAGGGCTGCTCTCCCCATCAGTGCTCGGCTGTCTGGGGGCACCGGCTCTGGCACTGGCTGGGGGCGGGGGTCTCCGGATGGACCGGCCCCATCTCCGGCAGGTCCTGTAAGACACAAGATGACATGTGTGATTAGACAATGAGCCGGGGGGAGGGGGCGTTGAGGGGAGGTGAGCGGGGTGGGGGTGGGGGTGGAGTGAGGGGGGTGGGGGGTTGAGGGGGGTGGGGGTTGTGAGGTGGGCGTGAGGGGGGTGGTGGGTTGTGCAGTGAGGGGGTGCGGGGCGTGGGGATGAGGGGACTGGGGTGTGGGGTGAGGGGGGTGGAATTGTGTGGGTTGAGGGGGTGACGGGGTTGGGGGCGTTTGGGGCTGTTGTGGGGGGCACACATGTGTCATGGGGATCCGCAATTAAGCAGGGTCTTGCTTAGGAGGGGGCCCCATCACCTGCAGGGTCCCCTCCAAGTCAATCACCACCCCGACGTGAAAATATATCATCGTCCCTTCTCTGTCGTTAGGTCAGAATCCTGGAACCCCCATCCCTAACAGCATTGTTGGTGCACCTACACCTCACTGCCTTGGCGATTCAAGAAGGCAACTCACCACCACCTTCTGAAGGGCGACTAGGGATGGGCAATAAGTCCTGGTCGAGCCAGCAAGGCCCACATCCTGTAAAATATATATTTTTTAAATAACTACAGACATTGGCTAATGAATTGCTGCATACCCCTCCAGTTCTTGCACAGACTCATGAAGACTGGCCTGCTAAGACTAAAAGTGTTTTTGATGCACAGGTCTTGTGAGGCCTGAACCTTTCAGCTCTGTAGCAGTGGAAGGAACCAAGCTGGCCTTTAGAGCAACAGGTACCTGCGCTTCGCCTACCACCACCATTAACTCCTCACAGGAACCTCAAACTTATTGACGTTACTCCTGATTTTGTGAAATAATGGAATATGGGTAATAGCAAATTTCAATGTTGAAAAATATAGGTTTCATACCAAAAGACATGAGCTCATGAAAATTAAAACTGCTACGATAGTTTTTTAGTCTGGCCATCTGTTTATAGGCATAGCCCAATTTTATATCTTTGGATAAATGAATTATTGAATGGATTCCCATCCTTTCAAACTATGACTCATCAGACTTTGAGACATGAATTAAAACACTCCATTTCCTCACAAAAGTACAAACTGAAATCTGGAGTCACTCCAAGGTTGCAATCCTTTCAGTATTTCTAACCCCAAAGAATGATGTTCCAAGTTATTCTCAAGGAGAATAAGTTCTGAGTACACAGTACTAAGTACAGAATGTTCATTATGTTCAGTGAAGCAGTTGAGGCTCCTTCTTTAAACGCTTTTAAGAAAAAGATAGATGCCTTTCTAAAGAATAAAGGGATTCGGGGATATGGTGTACGGGCCGGAGAGTGGAGCTGAGTCCACAAAGATCAGCCATGATCTCATTAAATGGCGGAGCAGGCTCTAGAGGCCAGATGGCCTACTCCTGTTCCTAGTTCTTATGTTCTTATTATCAATTGCCGTAGATAACATGTTGCAAAGATTTCCCCTTTTACATGTTAGGATTCTGACAAAATGTCATCAATTGTAAACATGCCGATATTAAACACTGGTAATGTAATATATTCCTACACTTTCCTTTGCATCCTAATTGTAAGCCTGCAGGTATATAGGGAATTTACTACGTTTAGGGCATTTGTCCCCTCTGGCTTACAGCTGTGGCAAAATGAAATGTACAGTGCTTTATAAATAAGATGATTTTCAGTTTTACAAGGCAATGCATTCACCTGCTGGTAATAATAACCAGGAATCACTGCTTTTTCTATTCACTCAGTTATGACCTAATAAGACCCGTGTGTTTTGTCTGATTCATGATAAGTTGGGGAACTGTAAGGGCACTTGTAACAAAGCCGCCTCGAGTTGAAGGCTTGTGGCCAATATAAACCGTGACTCTGACTGCTTAGTTTAGAATTTCCTCACACCAAGAAAGCCAGTGTCTGCTACATCTATGTGATACTTGAATTAATTTACTGTATTCAGTGTCTGCCCTGTAACATTCAACTTTTTGTATATATATTGCAATCAATCCATAAAGCAAGCATTGTGTTATCCATCATTTAATGCTGCATAAATTAAAATTAAAATTTTAGCAGTGACCATGATCTAAAATTGCCGCAAACTCTAGAGCCAGGAATTAAGGCTGGAGCTCAGAAGCGGGACGGTGCACAGGCAATTTTGATTTAACTACTTTCTGCAAAGGATGGTTTGCACAGGGAGGCAGTGGAGATAGATAGCAATGAAATATTTAAGGGTGAGTTGGATAGCTTTTTGCAGAAGGGTTGGTGAAAACCTTTTTATGGGATTGGTCAAACAGCCTTCATGAGGGGCAAAATTTGAGGCAAAATGCGAGGATTGCACAATGCAACTAAATCATGCCCATTACTTCTGGTACAAGCAGAAGGCCAATTTTGTGCTGCCTATAAAATTGCATGATATCTCTTTGCAGCTGTCAGACTCAGCAGGAAGCCCAATTAAGCTATGATAAGGCTGCCACCGTTTAAAGCTAGCCTGCATTCTTAAAGAGGATGCATATTCTGATCACAGCAGGTACTGAAACTGTCATTGGAAGAGTGCCTGAGTGGAAGAAGATTGAACGATGGCACAAACAGGGAGAGAGCATGCATTTTGGTCTCTGATGCTGCATTGGCTGACTTGCTGGAGGAGGCAGAAGGATGAAATATGTGATCTAACCAAAAGGGACAAGGAAGTCCTTCAGACAAGCTCTCAGAAGGCAGTAATCCATTGCAGGCAACGCCTCGAGTTTGCATGCAGTGCTCCAATAATTTAAATTATCTCCGGGCAATGAGAGTGAATGTATCTTCAAAAGCCATACCCCACAAGTTACAATTAACTCCACACATTGGCAATGTATCGCACTGCCACTAATCACCTACCAACAATCTCTATCACAGCTCATACCTAACATTGGATTGGATTGGATTTGTTTATTGGCACGTGTACCGAGGGACAGTGAAACGTATTTTTCTGCGAGCAGCTCAACAGATCATTAAGTATATGGGAAGAAAAGGGAAGAAAAGAAAATACAGAATAGGGAAAAGATTAGAACAAGTAGAAGTAAAGTAAAAAGTGGATCTGTTGGGGAGAGCTCACAGAGAGTCACCTCGCTCCGGCGCCATCTTCTGGACATTCATATGCCTCATCCCACTATCACACAATTAGCAGTACTGCAAGTCTCTAATCCACAAAGCTTCACACACTGACAGATATTCAACAACGACATCCAGATCACCCAAACAAATTGCAGAACACTCACTGTCAAATTTCCCTTTCTCTTGCAAGACAAGGAGGTGCATAACTGGAGGTAGGAGGATATAACTGGAGGGGCCAGGTGAGTCTGTAAGTACCTTAACCCCACAGAGGAGAAGGTGGTTGCCATATTTGGAGCAGATATTGCTGAGGCTGTGACCCCTGGCAGTGATTAAGCCATTAAAGATGAGGATGTGCTCATGGCAAATCCTCCTCTCACATCCCAATTCCCCCTCATCCCCTGAGGTGTAAGCATGCATCGCTTATGTTTCTCCCCATCCTTGTGTTTTGGCACTTGACAGCGGAAGAATAAGAGCCAGAAGAGACAATGATGAAGAAGACACGCTCTCGCCCGATTTCAGTCACCATCTCAGATATTGACACTACATTGTTTAGGTAAGAGCTTTGATCATAGATCATAGAATTTACAGTGCAGAAGCAGGCCACCCAGCCCATCGAGTCCGCACCGGCCCATGGAAAGATCACCCCACCCAAGCCCGCATCTCCACCCCATCCCCGTAACCCAGTAACCCCATCTAACCTTTTTGGACACTAAGTGTCATGATATTCAAACACACACATCATGATGGACACACTAACAGGCAAATCAGAGTACACAACACCACAACCAATCACAGACAAGAACACCAACCACATAAAAAGCACGAGCACGACACCTGGAGGTCAGTAGGTCTGGGGAGAAGGAAGCATGAAAGAGCTGTTGAAACACAACAAGCAGGGAGCCCCCCACGTGCAGAGTGCAAAGACCAAGTTGTAAATAGTGAGTTTAAATAAACAAGTGTTGTACCATATGCAACTGTGTTGGCTCTTCTGTGTGTTAGAACACCCAACACCACATGGTACAGGAGTGGATCGATACCTGCCTACCAACCTGCCATTCTGGACATGGACCACACCGGCAAACCGCAGCCGATGCAAGTCACGGGGAACCTAGGCACCAACTGGAAGCTCTACAGGCAGCGATTTGACCTGTACATCCGTGCCACCGAAAAACAGAATGTCTCGGATGATTCGAAGATTGCAATGCTCCTCTTCTACGCAGGCCCCCACCCAAATGATGTCTTTAATTCACTGGTGTTCGAGGAAGGCGAAAACCAGGCCAAATATGACACGGTCATCCTCAAAATGGACCAGCACTTTCAAACTGAAGTAAACGAAACTTTCGAAAGATACATCTTTCAGCAACGCCTGCAAGGTAAGGAGGAGCTTTTTCAACCCTTTTTGACGCACCTCCGGATTCTGGCGCAGTCCTGCGGTTACGGCACCACCACAGAGTCCATGATCAGGGACCAGATTGTTTTTGGCGTTGCCTCCAGTGGCCTACGCCAGCAGCTTCTTAAAATAAAGAGCCTTACCTTAGCGTCTGCTGTGGAAGCCTGTGTCCTCCATGAAAATGCGACCTGCCGTTTTGCCCGATTTCAGGCGTCCGAGTTGGCACGGAGGGGGTCCCCAGCCGTCGAATCGGCAAGCCAGGCCGCCCACGACGTTGAACGCATCCAGGCCGTCGATTTCTTCCCGCCCCACGGCCCGGACGACAGCGGCCGCTTCCCGCGCTTTTCGCGGTCTCCCGCGCAGGTGCGCGCCAAGAATAACGGCCACAACGAGGGACGCACTGCGCAGGCGCGCCCACCGCAAGATCGCACTGCGCATGCGCAGTGGCGCAACGAACGCCGTGACGTCATGACGTGCAGCAAGTGTGGAGGTCTACACTTAAAAGGGCAATGTCCTGCAAAATACCAACAGTGCAACAGATGTGCCATGATAGGCCACTACGCAGCCCGCTGTCGTGCGGCTCAACCCATGGATCCGGCGCATCCTCGACAACCTCGCACACGAGTCAGGACCGTCCAGCCCACGCATCAAGACTTCCAGTTAAGTGATGCAGATGACCAGGATGACTTCAGAGTTGCCGTCATTGATGTCAACAAGGTCAATGCCATCAATCCAGACGATGAGTGGTGTGCCACCCTGACGGTCAACCGATCGCGCGTCGCCTTCCGTCTGGACACCGGCGCATCCGCCAACCTGATTGCTTACTCTGCAGTCCAGGCCATGAAGGTCAAACCACTCATCACACCATCCCGGCTTAAGATGGTTGACTATAACGGGAACGTTATCCCGTCCGTAGGATCTTGCCAGCTACAGGTGACTCACAAGGGGTACACGGCCACACTCCCCTTCGAAGTTGTGGGCTCATCAAAGGACTCGTTACTGGGCGCACAAGCGTGTAAGGTCCTTCACCTGGTACAGCGCATCATGTCTCTCTCTCCAGATGAGATATCCGACTTCCCGGATGCTGAGTTCCACGCGAATCTCCATTCCCTCCTCGCTCACAACCAGGAGGTTTTTGAAGGCATGGGGACATTGCCACACACGTACAAGATTCGACTCAGACCGGACGCCATCCCTGTCGTTCACGCACCTCGCAGGGTTCCTGCGCCTCTCAAAGACCGCCTCAAGGCACAACTGCAGATTCTTCAGGACCAAGGGGTCCTATCCAAGGTCACGGAGCCCACGCCATGGGTCAGCTCCATGGTCTGTGTAAAGAAGCCCTCTGGCGAGCTCCGTATATGTATAGATCCAAAAGATCTGAACAACAACATCATGCGGGAACACTATCCCATCCCAAAACGAGAAGACCTCACCAGCGAGATGGCGCGAGCCAACATATTCACTAAATTGGATGCGTCCAAAGGATTCTGGCAGATCCAACTGGACCCGGCCAGCCGAAGACTATGCACATTCAACACCCCTTTTGGCAGATTCTGCTACAACCGGATGCCATTCGGCATCATTTCGGCATCGGAAGTATTCCACCGCATTATGGAGCAGATGATGGAAGGCATCGAAGGGGTACGTGTATATGTGGACGATATCATCATTTGGTCCACCACTCCGCAGGAACACATGCATCGTCTTCGACGTGTCTTCACCCGCATACGGCAAAATGGCCTGCGTCTCAACCGTGCGAAGTGTGCTTTCGGCCAGACGGAGCTGAAATTCCTCGGGGACCACATCTCAAGGTCCGGGGTCCGTCCCGATGCAGACAAGGTTAGCGCCATCACAGCCATGCCACGACCGGCTGACAAGAAGGCTGTCTTAAGATTCCTGGGCATGGTCAACTTCCTTGGGAAGTTCATTCCCAACCTGGCTTCTCATACAACAAACATGCGCCATCTCGTAAAAAAATCGACGGAATTCAACTGGCACCAGTCGCATCAGCAGGAATGGGAGGAGCTCAAGCACAAACTGGTCACGGCACCAGTGCTGGCCTTCTTTGACGCGACTCGCCCTACAAAGATCTCAACAGACGCCAGCCAATCTGGTATTGGAGCGGTACTCCTGCAAAAAGACAGCACGTCATCATGGGCCCCGGTTGCGTATGCCTCACGAGCCATGACCCCTACCGAACAGCGCTACGCGCAAATCGAAAAAGAATGCCTGGGCTTGTTAACTGGACTGGACAAGTTCCACGACTATGTGTATGGCCTGCCACGATTCACGGTCGAAACTGACCACCGCCCCCTGGTCAACATCATTAACAAAGACCTGAACGACATGACTCCTCGCCTCCAGCGCATCTTACTCAAACTCAGGAGGTACGATTTTGAACTGATCTACACTCCGGGGAAGGAACTCATAGTGGCGGACACTCTTTCCCGAGCAGTGAGCACACCACCAGATGCGGAGGGGTTCGTGCGTCAAATTGAGGCACACGTGACTCTGACAGCAGCAAATATGCCAGCTGATGATCCTTGTCTGGCCCACATACGCGCAGAGACGGCGACTGACCCTCTGCTGCAGCGAGTGATGCGCCACATGACGGAAGGGTGGCTAAAAGGGCAGTGCCCCCAGTTTTACAATGTGCGAGATGATCTCACCAATATAGACGGGGTCCTTATGAAATCGCATAGGATCGTCATTCCACACAGTGTGCGCCAGATGATTCTTCGTCAACTACACGAAGGCCACTTGGGTGTCGAAAAATGCAGACGAAGGGCCCGGGCGGCGGTATATTGGCCGGGTATTAATGAAGACATAGCCAACATGGTGCTCAACTGCACAACCTGTCAGAGGTTTCAGCCGGCGCAACCTCCGGAAACACTTCTACCACACGAGATGGTGACGTCCCCCTGGGCGAAGGTGGGTGTTGACCTATTTCACGCGCTCGGCAGAGATTACATTGTTATTATAGACTACTTCTCAAACTACCCGGAAGTCATGCCTCTCCATGATCTGACGTCGTCCGCAGTCATTGGGGCCTGCAAGGAAACGTTTGCTCGCCATGGCATTCCAAGGACTGTCATGTCAGACAATGGACCTTGTTTTGCCAGCCGTGAATGGTCGTCCTTTGCCGCAGCATATGGTTTCACTCATGTGACATCCAGCCCTCTGCATCCACAATCGAACGGGAAGGCTGAAAAGGGTGTCCACATCGCAAAGCGGCTCCTGTGCAAGGCGGCTGATGCCGGATCGGACTTTAACCTTGCCTTGCTGGCCTATCGATCGGCCCCGTTATCCACGGGCCTCTCGCCAGCGCAGCTACTAATGGGTCGCTCCCTCAGGACGACGGTACCTTCCGTCCTGGCACCGACAACAGACCATGAGGCGGTTCTTCGGGACATGCAACTGCAGCGTGATCGCCAGAAAGGTCGGTACGACACACGAGCGACGGACCTGCCCCCCCTGTCCTCCGGAGACAAAGTACGCGTCCATCAACCGTATGGTGGCTGGTCAGCACCGGCCGAAGTCCTCCGACAAGTGGCTCCCCGCTCGTTCCTGGTTCGCATGCCGGATGGTTCCGTGCGTCGCCGCAATCGGCGCGCCCTTCGCCGACTTCCACGTTCACAGCCACACAACACGCCAGATCCTCAACAGGCTTCCGAGGATGACTTTGTGGAGCTGCCGCACATCACGCCCTTTCCATCGCCACCCATGGCCATGCCTGCACAGCAGCCGGTGGTTCTTGATCCACCCTTAAGGCGGTCAACCCGAATTCGTCGCAAACCCATTAGAATGGACTTATAATACAGTTCATATGTTTAATAAGTTGGACAATTTTACATGATAACCTGTTGTTGTTTATCGTTCCAGATGTCGTCTGACTGGACAACTGTTCAAAATTTTTTTTCTTCTTCTCTCGTTCGCATTTCTGTTATGTTATGGTACAACTGGATTCATGTGACGCACTCGACATCGCCCCATGTACATAGTTCCGTCATAGACACATGCTGCACACGACACACACACACTCTTAGATGCACTCACGTCACGATCATATTTATTACCACGTAGGCACATATCTTTGTAAAAAGGGGGGATGTCATGATATTCAAACACACACATCATGATGGACACACTAACAGGCAAATCAGAGTACACAACACCACAACCAATCACAGACAAGAACACCAACCACATAAAAAGCACGAGCACGACACCTGGAGGTCAGTAGGTCTGGGGAGAAGGAAGCATGAAAGAGCTGTTGAAACACAACAAGCAGGGAGCCCCCCACGTGCAGAGTGCAAAGACCAAGTTGTAAATAGTGAGTTTAAATAAACAAGTGTTGTACCATATGCAACTGTGTTGGCTCTTCTGTGTGTTAGAACACCCAACACCACACTAAGGACAATTTAACATGGCCAATCCACCTAACCTGCACATCTTTGGACTGTGGGAGGAAACCAGAGCACCCGGAGGAAACCCACGCAGACACGGGGAGAACGTGCAGACTCCGCACAGACAGTGGCCCAAGCCGGGAATTGGACCTCGGACCCTGGAGCTGTGAAACAACTATGCTAACCACTGTGCTACCGCGTCACCCATTCAGCTTAGAGTCAAGCTTTATACACGGTGAGGCAGATAATCTAGTGGCAGGGCAATGTACGGGGAGTGCAGGTACCAGCACAGGAGATAACTTTACAGAGGATTCAAATGAGCCCATTAATGAGAAAAGTACAGAAGACAGCTGATGGAAGCACAATTAAATGCTTGGTGTACTGGTTAGCCTGCCAAAAACCCTGTCTGTAATGTAAGGAGCATGGACAGAACTTTGCGCAGAGGTTGGAGCCAATGTTTTTAAACGTGCAAGGTCTGGCTAACCCCATCAGCACGCTTGCCGACCCAACCTGATGCAGTGTGTGATGACTGATGGCCCAGATTCAATTGAAGTACAGGCTTGAGCCAGCCATTTAAGTGGCGCAGTGGAAACTGAGGCTGAAGTCTTGCAAGTTCAGCCTGTTGCCATCAAGGATGTAATTACCAGTGTTTAGGGGGCCTTGCAGAGTGGTAAAACAGCCTAGCAATCTGGCAGATTAATAGTATTGCCGTGTGGTCATGGCAGTGGCTCCAAGGAACAGAAACCTCCTGTCCAGGATGGCAGCCTTCTCCGCCATTCCACCAGAGTCTTTGCTGTTACCCGTCAACCAGCGAAGCCAGACTGATGCTGTCCACATGGAGATTCTACAGTTCAAAGCAAGGAAATCTGGGACAAGAACTGCCGAAGGCCATCCTCCACATTAGCAGCCTCCCGGAGAAGTCAAATAAAATAGAAAAATCGTTGAATCGTACACAAACATCCAAAAAGATTAAGAAGCCAAAACCTTTGCTGCACCAAAGTTGGCAATGGAGGGGGTGCCAAATACCGCGAGCAGTCTTTGAAGGAATTGAAATATGAATGTAGATTTCAGATGAAACAACATTGGAAGAAAGGCTCGCCACGTCCTCTGCCCTGAAAGATCTGGAATTTTACAGGGAGCACTGTGAGTAGCAAGTACCCTGCAATAATAGTTTAGGGGGTGTTCCAAAATTCGGAAGGCAACAGACTGAGTTCAGGGACACATTATTTGAAAAAAAGCAGTACAGTGCTAAAGGTTTCACGGTACAGCATGCTTATGCAAGACCTTTCCATAGTAAAACTGGAGGGAATGTTTGGCACATGGGACGGTATGACGAGAACACCGAGCGGTGGAGCTCATAAACTGAAAGATTCAATTATTTTCTCCATGCGAATAAAATTGCAGCATATATTGTTGTCCCAACTTTCCTGAGTACAATGTGGGGGGAGGGCATTCCACCTCCTGCGAAGTCTGGTTCAGCAAGAAAAAACAGGTTCAAAAACCTGTGATGAGGTTGTGGAGATATTGGCCGGGATCTCTGATCCCGTGCCGGGTTGGAGAATCGCTGCCCCGACGCTGGCTTCCCAATTTTCCCCCGCTGATTCTCAGGCGCAAGCAGGATTTCCACCATGCCGGTCGGGGGCCATTGAAAGCGCCCCCCCCCCCCCCGGCAATTCTCCGTGCCCCGATGGGCCAAGAGACCGCCGAGTTCGGCCAAGTCCGCCGGCGTGGGCTACTCAGGTCCCACTCGACGGGACCTGGAAGGTGTGTCTGGGGGGGCCGTCCTGGAGTGAGGCGGGGGGCTCCGACCCCGGGGGAGGGGGGGGAGTGGGGGGGGGGGGGGGCACGGTGGCCTGGCCCGCGATCGGGGCCTACTGATCGGCGGGCGGGCTGGTTCCATGGGGGCCTATGTTCCTCCATGCTGGGCACCTGTAGGGCTCCGCCATATTGCCTGGGAGCCGGCGCGGAGAAGGGAACCCCTGCGCATGTGCGGAATCATGCTGGCCGTAGCACGCATACCCGGAATCACGCATACCATAGCGCGCATGTGTGGAATCACATCGGCCGTTCCACGCATGCGCAATCTCGCGCCGGCCGTTCCACTCCGGCTGTAGCTGCGGGGACCACTCTGGCACCGACCTTACCCCCTAGGAAGGGTACATTCCCCATTATGGGGGACCGTTGATGTCGGAGTGGTTGGCGCCGCTTTTCACACCGGCGTGGGGACATAGCCCCATTATTGGAGAATCCCGACCATTGCAGGGCCACCTCTCACTTAAAACTTTGATCGTTACCGAGAAGTTCAGGTTCCATAAACGTAACAAACCAGAAGGTGAATCAATCACACAGTTCGTAGGTACTTTGAAGAAATTAGCTCAATCTACTCAACCTTTTCTCGTAATCCAAACTCCTCAACTCTGGGATTAACCTGGTGAATCTCCTCTGCACACCCTCCAGTGCCAGTACGTCCTTTCTCAGGTAAGGAGACCAAAACTGAACACAATACGCCAGGTGTGACCTCACTAACACCTTATACAGTTGCAGCATAACCTCCCTAGTCTTAAACTCCATCCCTCTAGCAATGAAGGACAAAACTCCAATCGCCTTCTTAATCACCTGTTGCACCTGTAAACCAACTTTTTGCGACTCATACACTAGCACACCCAGGTCTCTCTGCACAGCAGCATGTTTTAATATTTTATCATTTAAATAATAATCCCTTTTGCTGGTATTCCACCCAAAATGGATAACCTCACATTTGTCAACATTGTATTGAATCTGCCAGACCCGAGCCCATTCACTTAAACTATCCAAATCCCTCTGCAGACTTCCAGTATCCTCTGCACTTTTTGCTTTACCACTCATCTTAGTGTCATCTGCAAACTTGGACACATTGCACTTGGTCCCCAACTCCAAATCATCTATGTAAATTGTGAACAATTGTGGGCCCAACACTGAACCCTGAGGGGCACCACTAGTTACTGATTGCCAACCAGGGACACACCCATTAATCCCCACTCTTTGATTTCTATTAATTAACCAATCCTCTATCCACGCTACTACTTTACCCTTAACGCCATGTATCTTTATCTTATGCAGCAACCTTTTGTGTGGCACCTTTATGTGATGTGGCATAACATAAATTCTAAAATATATAAATGTTTATGAAATACCCCAACACTGAAGTCTGTTGAAAACAGAAATTCACAATATAAAATGTCCGCAATGTTCATTTTTTAAAACAAGCGACAGAGAAAGGCAACTGCTCATCATAAAACAGTGTGGAGAGAGAGGCGAGAGTTCAAAACAGCACAGAGAGAGGCACGAGTTCAGTTTAAAACCACGCGGAGAGGAGAGAGTTCATTTTGAAACAGCACAGAAAGATGGGGAGAGTGCACATTAAGCAGCACAGAGAGGGAAGTGAGAGTTCATTTTGGGCAGTACAGAGAGTGGCGGGTGTTCGTATTAAACAGCATGGAGAGAGGCAAGTATTCATTTTAATATAGTCCTAGCAAAAGAGGGAATAGGCAATCTTATTCAGAGTAGAGAATCTAGTTTTTAAATTCAATTGTTGTTACGGTATACTATTTTAAGTAGGACACCCATCAAATGTTAAAGTAGCATTTCTTTTAGTCCCTGATTGAATCTACAGAGCCAACAGGATATCCCTGTTCAGGAGAGAATTATCATTGTTTTCACTTTTGTCACTTTACCATGAGAGGCACTGGACTAAATTCAGCCAACCTGAAAATCAGATGTATCTGATTTTCAATGTCTATAGAGTGTCTCAGGCTGCAGAACTAATATCTTTCACATCGGTAGGATATCTTAATCGTAATTAGATTCAATATTTGTATGTTCCAAATATGATTTTGATCACCTTTAATTTTGATGCAGTTCGAGGTCTCCTTGATTCTAAGAAAGTTTATGTTATTGTATCCCATGAAGGCCATGCCCTACTGATTCTCAAGAGGCCAAGCTTGCCTGAATTCAAGATGGTCAATTTTATTCATTACTCATGAGTCTATGGGCAGAATTTTCCCAAGCTCCCAGTGATGTATTTATGGTGGGCATGGTTGGAGAATATGGCAGGAGGGCGAGAAATTGGTTTTGTGCCTGCGTTAATTTACAGCAGGAACTTTCACTGGTGCCAACCATGGAGAACCCACCAGAGGGCGGCGTGAACATCATTTACATTCCTGTTGCATTTGATGCTGCCGGGAGATCATACAAGGGTGAAACACGTTCGTGCAATGTGGTGTGCAAATGTCGGGACTAATTTGAATGATGCCTGGGGCTGCCTCTAGAATTCGAGATGGAGGCCAAAGGCAACCCTGAAACACCACAGCAATGGGTCAGGGGTATGTCTGCAGGCGGACTTTCCACGTTTGGTGTCTTGGAGGGATTCCATCTTCCAGCCTCATAATGTTCCTGGAGATCCAGCTTAATTTTCAGCAGATCCATCTTCCTTCTTCAGTAGTTAGTCGGTGATGTTGGATGTCTTTCCAATAATCACCCGGACACAAGGGTGGACTATGGACCAGACAGGCCTCCCCGACCACTGAATACAGTGCAAAACACCCAAATGCATAATTAATGACGTCAGGGTCGGATGATTCAGTGTGTTTTCTCACTGGCCACCGCAGTCTGGGTGTGATTCCGAAGTGTGGTAGCGAGTGGGAACTGCTGTGAGCTTCCCGGTGTTCGGCCCGGCGAGGCCGGCACCGCTATTCAATGGTAATTGGTCCACTTAAGGATGCCCCAAGGGCTTCATGCCGCAAATGAAGGCTCGCTATCTGATTCGCCAGCACCACGCTCGCCAGCATCCCCCCCCCCCCGCCCATTAACAAGGCCAAGCAGCATTTAAACTGCACTTAGACAGCCAATCCCACTCAGCTCCCAGCCATGGTGCCAAGACGACTGGCCCCACAGTTCAGGAATGCAGACCTGGGCTGGGCCCTGGATGCGGTGGAGGCCAGGAGGGATGTCCTGTTCTCCAGAGGGTCCCAGAGGATGAGCCACAGGGCTGCCAGTGCCACCTGGGGTGAAGTGGCAGCGGCCGTATTCTCGGGCAGTGTGACCAGAAGAACTGGCCTCCAATGCCGCAAGATCTACAACGGGTAGCACGGGTGAGTTGACACCACCACCCCCCACCCCGGGAAACTTCCCACCCCCAACGCGAACCCCCCCCCCCCCCCCCCCCCCACCCTGCCAACACTCCAACTGCCCCCAATCCACTCTTCACATCCCCTACCTTCTCCTTAACGCTCCCATCTCCCCAACCCTCCCTTCACACCGCACCCCTCAGCACTGTGACCCACAGTGATGCCCTCTCTATGTCTCCGCAGGAAAAGCTCTCCCACAATTGCCAGGAATTGGCCCAGACTGCTGGACAGTGCCAGACATTAGAATCCTCATGACCTTCAAGGAACGTGCCTTAGAGGTGACGGGCTGCTCGAGGTCAGAGGTGAAGATCCACTGGGTCCCACACGGATGGACCGTCACACATGAGTTTGTTATTGACATACAGACTCACCCGTCCTTCTTCTAATCACATGTGCATTCCCCCGCAGGTCCTCCAGCTGACAGCAATGACCTATCCTTGGTGGCCCCAACCCAGCCGCTTCCCATGAAACCACCACGGAGGAGAGTCCAAGGATGCCATAATCGACACGTCACAGCTGTCCTCCCCACCCTCCACCAGCGCGGATACATGCACCTCTGTGGGAAATGCTAGTGCTTAGGCTTCTGGGGCACAATCTGGTGAGCACCACACTGCTGCTGATGTACATCAGATGGAGGCAGGAACCTCCAGGCGAGACAGCAGTCGGAGGGCTGCTGGATCCCAGGACCCAGCTGGGTCCCAGCCTGATGCTGATCCTGTGGTACAGGGTATCCGGAGCTGATGGAGACGTTAGGGAGTTGCCGGGAGATTCAAGGGAGATGCCAGCGACACTCCAGCAGGTCCATAGTTGATTGGAGGTGCCCCAGAGGCTACGGGTGCAAGAGATGTCACCGGCAATGTGTGGCACCAAGGCCAACACTGCTAGGGTGGTGACTGCAGTGGAGAGCCTAGTGCACAAAGTCGGCAGCATGAGTGAAGGTGTCAAAGACATGGTGCCGTTGGTGACGGCCATGCCTGAAGGCCACAGCGGACTGTCCGACTCGATGGGGGACGTGACCCAGTACCAGTCTGACCTTGATGAGGTTCTGCGAGACATGTCCTGCTCTCAGGTGGGAATGGCTGAGGCGCTGCGGAGCTTATTCCAGTCGCAGGTGGGCATTGACGAGTCACTGCAGAGCATGGCCAATCACTGAGGAGCCTTGCCAAGGGTGCCAGCACCATGGTGCAGACATAGGGGAGCTGCCAGGACTGGTAAAGCCAGATAATGCAAGGGCAGCTAGTTCGAGCCTCGGCTGCCCCAACCGTCCCGAGGTGAACCCCATGGGCACCGAGCGGGAGGAGAGGGCACTGGGTGACAACCCGAACCCATCCTATGGACTGGCAATGGTGATCACTAGCACTCCCGAGTTCCACCCCTCTAATGAGGTCGCGTTTCACAGCCACTACACGGAATAGGGTGGCAAGGACGTGCACATGGCACTGACAAGTGCACAGGGGCCTTAGAGCCCTGAGGATGCCCGCCAGGACGAAGGCCACGGGTCGAGGTAAGCAGCTGGCTGCCTCCACCTCTGATGTGCAACCTGGGGATACACCTAGATGTAACAATAGAACATGGAAGGCCAAGCACATCGAGGATTACTGAGGGCACTGGGTATGTGAGGGTAAGGAGTGGAGTGTGTGCATTGGGGAGGGGGAGGGAGGGTCGGTGTGGACAGTAGGGTGGCACCATCGGGATAAAGGGGCAGTGATGTACACTTGTGATGGGGGGGTGTCGTGAGATGAGACTCCTTAAAACTGAATAGCTAGGATAACACTAGAATAGATCTACATAAATTAGTTTATTCAGGATTGAGATTAATCATAGAAAGTATACCCAGTAATCATTAATAACCATTAAACATGTATTTTTAGAACATAGCAGTATGGCCACAATGCATGATGGGATTTAAGCTAGCTTATTTGCCCAGTTTTTCAGACAAACAGAAGTACTGTGGTCAGCAATAACACGGTCAGCTCAGTAAACAGTTCTTATCAGTGCCCCAATATCCTGTCTTCGGCAATCCTTGGCGTAAAGAAGAACCAACTTTGGCATCCACTCCTAGATGAACAATGAGGTGGGCAGGAACTGACTGTGACACGTAGGATGGGAATGGACAAAAACAACTTTATAATGGACACAGTATCCAAGTAAACAACAGGTGCTAGGATGGGGTTAAATCATGAGCTGATCACAGTCATCATTTTGCTCGGGTAAATTTTACTGGTCAATGTAAAATTGACAGCTTCAAGGATTGGATCAAGTCCAACTGGGGTTGGCTATTGATTTTTGGAAAACTCTATAATTGGAGTGTTTGTACCAGTGTCAGAAACAGTGATTTTGTCATTCATCCAGATCTCTCTCCCATGTACATGGACCAAGCTTGGGAAAATAAAGCCATCTTAATCGGAGCTGATGTGTCTGCAATCTATGTGTTCAGCTGAGCTCTAACTAAGTGGGAGGAATCCCACATGAAAGCCAGCTCAATTATCAGGCCTCGGAAAAGCTTCAACTTATACGAGGAACATTAACATATCCTCAACACAATCAGTATGATGCCTCTGATTGCCTTTGTGCTGCAATGCGTGCTGACCACCAATCCCATGCCCCACTCCCCCAGACATGCCCCCACTGCACCCTCCACATGACATGCCCTGCCCAAGCAAACCTGACCGTGGATATGTGCCCTGGGCTGGGACCGAGCCCCTGGGTGTTCGGAGGTTGGCTACTGTGCCTGTGGTGCTGCCTCCCCGCAGTGTTTAAGCACAGTGTCCATGCATCAAGGTGTGATTGGAATGCTAAGAAATGAGCCGGACACTTGGGATGTGTGAAGTGCTCACTTAATGACAATTGCCCATTCCCCATTAGCAATAGCCTTCAACCGCACGCCCAGAGGCCTCCGTGGCCAGTGGTAGTCATGGATGGTCAGTGGGGCAGACAGGCAGGGGCTAGGTTTGCACCTGGTATGGGAACACACAGTTGGCATGGTGGACCCACGCGCGTTTTCCCCCCAGCCCACCACCCCGCATGGCCCCCAGCTCCGATACCCCCAGCTCCCCCATGGCGCACCCCCCCCCCCCCTCCCCCAACTGGGTCTGCAGCCTCCAGTTACCCCACTCCACACCCCGGAGCACAGGGGCAGCATGCGCAGTGCCCCCGAGCTCATTGCCTGTGAGTGAAGATGGCTGCTCACCTCCTCGGCTCCTCGCAGCAGCCCATCCACTAGGTTTACATTTTTCAAAAGGAGTATTAAATTTATACCCTGGGCAAAAATAGCCTCACTTTTGCAACCTTAAAAAAACTATAGAAACGACATCTACAATGGCAGCCAGAAAATCAAAATCATAGGATAGAATCTTCGAATCTCTACAGTGCAGAAGAGGGCCATTCAGCCCATAAAGTCTGCATTGGCCGTTGGAAAGCACCCTACTTAAGCCCACGCCTCCACCCTATCCCCATAACCCAGTAGCTCTTTCTGGACACTAAGGGAAGATGTAGCATGCCCAATCTTTGGACTGTGGGAGGAAATCGGAGCACCCAGAGGAAACTGACGCAGTCACCCGAAGTCGGAATTGAACATGGGTCCCTGGAGCTATGAGGCAGCAGTGCTAACCACTGTGCCACCCTTTCAATGACTAACCTTTAAGCTGCTAAAATAGCACTGGTGGGTTGTGTTACGGTAGGAGGGGCTCCTTCCTGTTGATGTACATGTGTTCAGCTCTGTGCTGTATATGGATTGACGTTAACTGGAGTTTTGAGCTGCAAAATGGCAGTGCTTGCTTCAAATCAATGCTGTACGCAAATTAGTTTTTTTAGAATGTATCTTATTACAAACATGTATTAAAGCAAGTTACAGCCAATAAAACCCCGGGAAACATACTTCCCAACAATCAACTATACAGTCTGTACAGAAGGCCACCACATCGACCTTCCTCCTCTCCATGAGCTCCGGCTTCTCTGAAACCCCAAATATCTCCCCCAAAGTGTCCGGGTCCACCTCCTCCTCCACTACTCTAGCTAAGACCATGAATACTCCCGCCCAGAATCTTCCCAAATTTTCACAATGCCAAAATATGTGCGCGTAATTCGCTGGCCCCTGTCCACATCTCTCACACTCATCTGCTACCCCCTGAACGAACCCACTCATTCTCGCCCGAGTCATGCGCACCCTGCGCCTCCCAACTCCGTTTCCCATTTCTCCTTGATCTTCACCACCGTCTCACCTCCCTGCTCCCCCAGCCACTTGTGCTGTACGCTAATTAATGCTACAGTCCACTTCCCCTGCATACTTCTGGCAAGGGGTTCCAATGTGTAGGCTCATCAATATGTCATCTGGTACAGCTGGCACTCGTAGCGAATGCTTACTCCAAGTTGCTGTTTTAGAGCCAAAACAGAATACTGAAAAAAATAGGTACAACAAGCTGAATTTTGTTGCCCTAACCTTTTCCAAGCCTTTCTCATGGGATTATACAGCTCACATCATTTCAGAATCAAAATATAGTAACACATTTCTGTTTAGGTTCGATTCCCGGCTTGGGTCACTGTCTGAGCGGAGTCTGCACGATCTCCCCGTGCCTGTGTGGGTTTCCTCTGGGTGCTCCGGTTTCCTCCCACAAGCCCCAAAAGGCGTGTGTTGGATAATTTGGACATTCTGAATTCTCCCTCCGTGTACCCGAACAGGTGGCGACTAGGGGCTTTTCACAGTAACTTCATTGCAATGTTAATGTAAGCCTACTTGTGACAATAAAGATTATTATTATTCTATATCAATTTCAGTGATGATAAGTTCTATTATACCCAATTATAGTCATTTGGATAATTTCTCACGCCAATGAACAGACCCTTCCATCCACTATCCCCTCAATAGCAGGGACATCAGAATGACCCGGGCTCAGGGGAGATGATTTAGGTTTGACATACATATTTACGTTTAAAGCAATGTAAATAGTTCAATCCTTACATTCACTAAATCATTAAAAATCTTGCATCAGGTGTGTATGATTGTGGAAAAATAGTTTCGAGCATGTCAATGTCACGCTTACGCTAACAAAATGTAGATATGTGGAATATAGTGACACTTAGTTCAAATATTAACAGATTCAAACAAGCAGGAAAGCTAACAATGAAATGAGAACAAAGAGCTGAGGCAGAAAGGGCAGAAAGCAAGAATGATGATTTTGCAAAAATGGGAATAACTGAAATCTGCATTTTAAAAAAATGTTTCAAGCCATTGTTTTGTTTCCTCAGCAAACAGAGGATATTGTACTAAAGATAATGAGCTAAAAGCAGTGAACTTGGTTAATTTTTAGAGCTTGCATTATCTTTCCTGCGAATAGGCAGCTTCAACCAAGGAGCATGCCACAACACCCAGAATGCACTTCTGTGTCACTTTGGGCTATAACTCCCATGGACCATTATAAAACTCAGTGCCTGAACTGGACATCGCGCGGCAATCGCCAGGCAGGAGTGCTCCCTTCCAGTCGGGGAACACTTCGGCACTCAAGGACATTCAGCCTCTGATCTTCGGGTAAGCGTTCTCCAAAGCGGCCTTCAGGACGCGCGACAACAAAGAATCGCCGAGCAGAAACTTATAGCCAAGTTCTGCACACATGAGTACGGCCTCAACTGGGACCTTGGATTCATGTTGCATTACATTCACCCCCCACCATCTGGCCTGGACTTGCGAAATCCTACCAACTGTCCTGGCTTGAGACAATTCACACCTCTTTAACCTGGGATTACCCCTCTCTCTGGATCTGTTAAGACTTAATTACCTGCAAATGCTCACATTCAAAGTATCGTCTTGCATCTTTGACTTTGTCCATTTATCTGTTCCTGGAACCTACCTCTTCATTCACCTGAGGAAGGAGCAGTGCTCCAAAAGCTAGTGATTTGAAACAAATCTATTGGACTTTAACCTGGTGTTGTAAGACTTCTTACTGTGCTCACCCCAGTCCAACGCCGGCATCTCCACATCATGATCTGTGGTGTATTACGACATTGTGGTGGTATGTATTAGGGGTATTAAGGTACCCTGTGATGCCGAGAGGCTATTGGTGGATAGACACTGGGTCCCGATTGGATCAGCCGCCTGCTGGCTCCACCCAGTAAGGCGGAGTATAAGAGCCCAGGTTCTCCCAGCAGCCGCATTCTGTAACTGTGCTGCTGAGGAACAAGTCTGCGTAATCAAGCCATCGTTCGACTCCTTCTCATCTCGTCTCGTGAGTGATTGATTGTGCTACAGACATTCAGTGTGAATTTCAGATTGCAATCTTCTATTTAAACTAAATAACTGAAACTTACATATCCACCCTCATTTTAAATAGTCCAGGAAGATCTGCATGAAGACGGACATCAGGGAAGAAAAAATCTGAAGCAGCAAGATTCAGGTGCTGACAAACAACATTAACTCTTAAAGGTTGGCAACAAAGGATTACTCTATATGTAAAAAAAACAGAATTTAAAGGGAATTCCCCATGACTGATATAGATAACCAGCCAGATGATGCCTGTGAATTTGGTAGAGTGGTTCCAGCAATGACTGTCACAGGGAGTACAGTTCCTGGCATTAACAGTCACTGAGAGTGTGGTCCTCTGGCACTGACTCTCACTCAAAGTATGGTCCTCTGGGACTGACTCTCACTCAGAGTATGGTCCTCTGGGACTGACTCTCACTCAGAGTATGGTCCTCTGGGACTGACTCTCACTCAGAGTATGGTCCTCGGGCACTGACTCTCACTCAGAGTATGGTCCTCTGGCACTGACTCTCACTCAAAATATGGTCCTCTGGGACTGACTCTCACTCAAAGTATGGTCCTCTGGGACTGACTCTCACTCAGAGTATGGTCCTCTGGGACTGACTCTCACTCAGAGTATGGTCCTCTGGGACTGACTCTCACTCAGAGTATGGTCCTCGGGCACTGACTCTCACTCAGAGTATGGTCCTCTGGCACTGACTCTCACTCAAAATATGGTCCTCTGGGACTGACTCTCACTCAGAGTATGGTCCTCGGGCACTGACTCTCACTCAGAGTATGGTCCTCTGGGACTGACTCTCACTCAGAGTATGGTCCTCTGGGGCTGATTCTCACTCAGAGTATGGTCCTCTGGGACTGACTCTCACTCAGAGTATGGTCCTCTGGGACTGATTCTCACTCAGAGTATGGTCTTCTTGGACTGACTCTCACTCAGAGTATGGTCCTCTGGGACTGATTCTCACTCAGAGTGTGGTCCTCTGGGACTGACTCTCACTCAGAGTATGGCCCTCTGGGACTGATTCTCACTCAGAGTATGGTCTTCTTGGACTGACTCTCACTCAGAGTATGGTCCTCTGGCACTGACTCTCACTCAGAGTATGGTCCTCTGGGACTGACTCTAACTCAGAGTGTGGTCCTCTGCGACTGACTCTCACTCAGAGTATGGTCCTCTGGGACTGACTCTCACTCAGAGTATGGTCCTCTGGGACTGACTCTCACTCAGAGTATGGTCCTCTGGGACTGACTCTCACTCAGAGTATGGTCCTCGGGCACTGACTCTCACTCAGAGTATGGTCCTCTGGGACTGACTCTCACTCAGAGTATGGTCCTCTGGGACTGACTCTCACTCAGAGTATGGTCCTCTGGGACTGACTCTCACTCAGAGTATGGTCCTCTGGGACTGACTCTCACTCAGAGTATGGTCCTCTGGGACTGACTCTCACTCAGAGTATGGTCCTCTGGGACTGACTCTCACTCAGAGTATGGTCCTCTGGCACTGACTCTCACTCAGAGTATGGTCCTCTGGGACTGACTCTCACTCAGAGTATGGTCCTCTGGGACTGACTCTCACTCAGAGTATGGTCCTCGGGCACTGACTCTCACTCAGAGTATGGTCCTCGGGCACTGACTCTCACTCAGAGTATGGTCCTCTGGCACTGACTCTCACTCAAAATATGGTCCTCTGGGACTGACTCTCACTCAAAGTATGGTCCTCTGGGACTGACTCTCACTCAGAGTATGGTCCTCTGGGACTGATTCTCACTCAGAGTAAGGTCTTCTTGGACTGACTCTCACTCAGCCTATGGTCCTCTGGGACTGATTCTCACTCAGAGTATGTTCCTCTGGGACTGTCTCTCACTCAGAGCATGGTCCTCTGGCACTGACTCTCACTCAGAGTATGGTCCTCTGGCACTGACTCTCACTCAGAATACGGTTCACTTGGCACTAATTCTGCCTGTTCAGTTCCCTTGGCACTTACTCTCTCTGGCAGTATGGTTCCCTGGTTCTGACACTCAATGGGAGTTCCATTCACTTGGGGATGACTCACAGCACGAGTGTGGTTCTCTGGCACTAATTCCCTGAAAGACTTGGGTACGGTCCCCAGGGGCAGACTCTCAGTGGGAGTACAGTCCTCAGGGGCAGCCTCTCAAAGGGAATACGGTCCCCAGGGGCAGACTCTCAATGAGAGTAGAGTTCTCTTACGACCATCTGTCACTGAGTGAATGATTCTCCTGCACTGACTTCAGCTGGCACCTGGTTTCCCTGGCACTGGTTCTCAGTGGCAGTATAACTTCCCTGGCACTGGTCCTCAATGTGCTGCAGACACTTACTGGCTAGTGGCAGTAACTTTCACTGGGTATGCAGTTTTCCTGGCGTGAACTCATGCTGGGATATGGTTCCACAGGCACTAGCTCTCAGTGAAGTGCAATTCTGTAACACCATTTCCCCATTGTACACATTTTTCGCACGAGATTCGAGCATGATTGTCAACAGCTGCAATGTAACACAGCCAAGCCCAATTCAATATTCACCTAACACATTAATACATGCATCGTTTAGCTTGTAATCAAAAATATTTTATCTATCAGAACTGAAGCTGAATACAGCACCCTTCCTGCCGTTATTGGCTTAGCTGAATTGACTCAAAGTTTCTGACCTTCCTGGTTTGTCTGGCAACATTTGTCGATTTTTAATGCTAAGCATCACTGCTTTGGGTTCACAGGAATGTAAATAAGCCTTCACCTTCAACAGGGTGGAGAGATGGTGGATCTGATTTTCAATTATAATGGAAGGCCTTTTGTGTTGATGGTCATCTCTATACCTCCACTGTAGATAGAAGTCACTACCAAATGTACACAGGCAGTGTGAAAATGCTCAGAATGAAAAAATCGAAACAAGCAATGTCACTGAGAGTTGCTAAAGGTAATCTGGTGCATAATTTCTCTGCTAGCCTAAGCCTTTAAGACCTTGCCCTAAAGAGGACAATTCAATGAGAAACTGGTAGAATCTATAACAGGGCAGTTTGTTTGCAAACCTACTACTTGATTTTTCTCAACATTGCGTTGCATTGGTGTATGACATCTGGGGCGTCATTCCCCGACCCCCCGCCGGGTCGGAGAATGGCCGTTGGCCGCCGTGAATCCTGCCCCCGGAGATTGGGCGGGGGCGGGAATCGGGCTGCGCCGGTTGGCAGGACCCCCCGCTCAATTCTCCGGCCCGGATGGGCCGAAGTCCCGCCCAGAAATTGCCTGTCCCGCCGGTGTAAATCAAAGCTGGTATTTACCGGCGGGACCAGGCGGCGTGGGCGGGCTCCGGGGTCCTGGGGGGGCGCGGGGCGATCTGACCCCGGGGGTGCCCCCACGGTGGCCTGGCCCGCGATCGGGGCCCACCGATCCGCGGGCGGGCCTGTGCCGTGGGGGCACTCTTTCCCTTCCGCCTCCGCCACGACCTCCACCATGGCGGAGGCGGAAGAGACTCTCCCCACTGCGCATGCGCGGGAAAGTGTCGGCGGCCGCTGACGCTCCCGCGCATGCGCCGCATTTCCGCGCCAACTGGCGGGGCACCAAACGCCATTTCCGCCAGCTGGCAGGGCACCAAACGCCATTTCCGCCAGCTGGCGGGGCGGAAATCCCTCCAGCGCCGGCCTAGCCCCTCAATGTTGGGGCTCGGCCCCCAAAGATGCGGAGCATTCCGCACCTTTGGGCCGGCGCGATGCCCGTCTGATTGGCGCCGTTTTTGGCGCCAGTCGGCGGACATCGCGCCGTTGGGGGAGAATTTCGCCCCTGATGTTTTACCTTAGCAGAGTGGCCTGTAGATACCAGTGGCAATTATTGGTATTTGATAATTGTCATAACAATAGTTTCCCACTGGTGATCAGTTAAGAAAAGGGTCAGGAATTTTAAGAGAACTTCAGTGAGGAAGGAGGAAGGAGGAGTAAACCCAAGTATCAAAATATAGGTTTCAGAAGAAATAAACTGCAAGCAAAGACCACCGAGAGAAAAGAGCTAACATTTCGCAGATGACCCTTTGTCAAAGCTTTGACAAAGGGTCATCTGGACTCGAAACATTAGCTCTTTTCTCTTTCTACAGATGCTGCCAGACCTGCTGAGATTTGCCAGCATTTTCTCTTTTGGTCTTTCTTCCTTTCTGTTCCAGACAGTTACAGAATGAAACTTTTGGCAAATGATCAGGTACATCATGGGAGCCTCACATGAGATGTCTGTGTGCTAATTCCAAATTGCCATGAATAATATCTTCAGTGTAATCCTACCACTTAAAAACACAGTATTACAATCTGACAATCCAACACCTGACTGGAGGGATTTCATCTCTGGCAATTCAAATAGAAACTTCCAGATCAGTATTTCTTTCAATTTGATGATTAATGAGGTTCAGGACTAGTGGCCTGATTTTAAACAGGATGTTGGGTGTCGCTGGCTAGGTCAGCACTAGGTCAGTTGCCCATCCCTGTTGTTACAAAGACTCAACTAACATTTAAAAAAAAGTATTTTTCTACCTGTGCAGCTGGTAATCCGATGCTAAATATTTTTTGAGTCCAAGTGTCAAGCAGTACATTCAGACTTGGTAATATGATAACATTTGCCTTGAGCTAGAAATATACATTGTCAAGCTAATTACATTTAGTTACACAACCACATGGGATAGATTTTCAATTTGCCACACATTAATAAAGCACGTATTGTGATCAGCCTTGAATTCTTGAAATAACCAATCTTCATTTCCAATGAAATAATTTCTTTATCTCGATTTAACTCTTCCCAGATATAAAATGCAAACAAATTTTCAGAACCAACTTTGAGTTCCCAATCCTAGATATTCAAAAAACAATTAAGTATTGATTAAAAAGATTGATTTATCAGAATAAACACATGTCAGTGGCAATTAAATTTACGTTTTTATTAATATTTTTACATGTTAATACCTTTGTAGATATAGTTGTTTTGTTACCTTAGCTGTTTCAATTTTATTGTCCCATACTTTTGAGTTTTAATATGATGAAGTATGTTGCAGCACAAGAACTCGCTTATTGGGAAAATGCTCAGACATGCTCGTCCTTTGCTGGCATACTTTAAAATAGGGTTTCAATTCCACTTCTGATGAAAACTGAGCCTATCTGAGGAATTTCCTGTGAAAGTGTAAGCAATTTTACTCAAAGGAAAACTATAGGCATCTCCTTCCTTCAGGGCTGACATGTGAGCAGGGTTCAATTTCAACAATCTTTCACAGACTGAACGAGTATGTTTCTGGGGTCAGATCGTTTTAACCTTGTACTGGGAGATAATTTGGAAGGATTATACATATTTAGAATTTTTAAGATCGATTGGCTGGATTTTATGCCCTCCCCCGGCTGTGTTCTCAGTGGTGGGGGTATGCCTAGAATATGCTGGGTGGGTAGTGCACTGCCTTTTCACCCACCCCTGACCCAGTACCCATTATATAAGGTTGTGGGTAAGGTGCCTACTAGCTGGCACCCCAACACCCCTCAGTCTACACTCCCACAGGCCTATTGATGCATTGATGCACTGAAGTGGCTAATTAATGGCTACGTAAGGAACTCAATCCACTTTCAGTGTCATAATATCCTGGGCAATGGAAGGCGGGTGAGTGCGGAAGGCCGTTTGATTCACCAAAGTTGGAAAAAAAGCAGGAAGGGAGAGGGATGCAACCCTGTAAGATCATAACCCAACTTTGTGACTCCCTGTCTGGCCTTCACCACTCTCCACTAACCACCCCCGCGCCCATTGTCCTTAAGCTCTCAGATCACTTCCTGCCCTGAAAGGTCCGATTTACCTGCCGCTTGTGCCTATGATACTTTATGGGACTGTTTGCAACCCTAGCAGTGCCTACTACTGAGCTTTGTGCTGCTGCTAGAGATGCTGGCCAATCTGTGAGGCCGAAGTCCAACCCTCAGCTTGTTTAGGCCGTCAGCAGTGTGTTATCGCTATGGGACGGCCTTGTTTAAAGTCAGTCATTTTGCAATCGCCTTTTCTTCCGGGGTGGAGGGTTGCAATATACCCCACAACTCAACCCCTCTAGTAAAATGTATCCCCATGAATGAGAATGACCGTATTAATCTATTGCTCAAAATTAACATTAACAAAGCAAACATCAACAAAAAAAAATACAAACAGTATAAAATTAACTTTCTCAGAAATCTGCAATGGGCAATAAAGTATTTTACATGATGGAAAGATGAGCAGCTCGGTTCTCCATTTCAGAGACTAAGTTTTGCTACCGGGGCAGGATTCGTGGAGTTCTACGACAGCAAAGCTGACACCACGTCTGGACCGATTCTGCTAATGTTAAGGGGCTAACTCGGTGCCACGTGGAATACAATCGATTCCAATGATAAATGGTGCCGGATTCGGCGGGTTCATGATTGACAATCAAGACACTTAATTGGAAAAAAATGAATTGGATACTCTAAAATTAAAAACAAAAATGCCTGGGCGCAGGTGGCAGAGGCATTCAGCCCCATAAGCAACACCATCCGGACCAGCCTGCAGTGCAGGAAGAAACTGCATGAAGTCCTCAGACAGGCCAGGATGAGCAGGCAGCACTGTGCCCCTCGCACCAACCAACGTCCCACACACCCGTGACACCCCCTCCCCCCAAACAAGAGCGCGGCCAAACCCCCACCCTGCACCTCATGCCTTACCGACGGCCATGGCCGGGTGCCCTGGCCATTGAGGCCACCAGTTACCCACCTGCGCTGCATGCGTCGGACTGTCTAACACTGTCGTTTTCCCCTCCCCCTCCCCCCACGGGAAGGCCACCAATAATGGTAGCACAGTGGTTAGCTTCACAGCTCCAGGGACTCAGGTTCGATTCCCAGCTTGGGTCACTGTCTGAGCGGAGTCTGCATGTTCTCCCCGTGTCCGCGTGGGTTTCCTCCGGGTGCTCCGGTTTCCTCCCACAAGTCCCAAAAGACGTGCTGTTAGTTGAATTGGACATTCTGAATTCTCCCTCTGTGTACCCGAACAGGCACCGGAATGTGGCGACTAGGGGCTTTTCACAGTAACTTCATTGCCGTGTTAATGTAAGACCATTTGTGACATTAAAGATTATTATTATCAATAACTGGCAGGAGCGGGAGAAGACTGGAGGGCAGCCCATCACTGTGCCTGAGCAGAGGACCCTGTACGTGGTCGGCGGCCCATAGGAAAGGGAGGTCGCCGGGGTGGAGGTCGGCCGTGGGCGAGGAAGTGAGACCCTGCTGAGTTGCAGTTCCCCGTGACACGCGTGTTACCACCCCCCGACACCAACCCCACACCACCCTCACCCTCACCCCCACACCACCCTCACTACCACATCACCCCCATCCTCATTCCCACCCCCACACCACCCTTACCACCACACCCTCACCTCCCACTACCCTCATTCCCACCCTCACCCCCACAGCACCCTCACCACCACACCACCCCCACCCTCATCCTCACACCCACACCACCCTCACCACCACACTATCCTCACCCTCACCCCCACACCACCCTCACCCTCACCCCCACACCACCCTCATCTCCCCACACCACCCTCACCACCCCCATCCTCATCCCCACCCCCACACCACCTTCACCACCACACCCTCACCTCCCACTACCCTCATTCCACCCTCACCCCCACACCACCCTCACCACCACACCACCCCCATCCTCATCCCCACCCCCACACCACCCTCACCACCACACCACCCCATCCTCATCCCCACCCCCACACCACCCCCACACCACCCTCACCCCCACACCACCCTCACCCCCACACCACCCTCACCATCACACCACCCTCACCACCACACCACCCCATCCTCATCCCCACCCCCACACCACCCCCACACCACCCTCACCCCCACACCACCCTCACCACCACACCCTCATCTCCCACTACCCTCATCCCAACCCTCACCCCCACACCACCCGCGCCACCACACCCTCACCTCCCACTACCCTCATTCCCACCCTCACCCCCACACCACCCTCACCACCACACCCTCACCTCCCACTACCCTCATTCCCACCCTCACCCCCACACCACCCTCGCCACCACACCCTCACCTCCCACTACCCTCATTTCCACCCTCACCCCCACACCACCCTCACAACCACACCACCCCCATCCTGACCCCCACACCACCCTCACCACCACACCACCCCCATCCTCATCCCCACCCCCACACCACCCTCACCCCCACACCACCCTCACCACCACACCACCCCCACACCACCCTCACCCCCACACCACCCTCACTACCACACCACCCCCACACCACCCTCACCACCACACCACGCCCATCCTCATCCGCACCCCCACACCACCCTCACTACCACACCCTCATCTCCCACTACCCTCATCCCAACCCTCACCCCCACACCACCCTCACCACCACACCCTCACCTCCCACTACCCTCATTCCCACCCTCACCCCCACACCACCCTCACCACCACACCCTCACCTCCCACTACCCTCATTTCCACCCTCACCCCCACACCACCCTCACCACCACACCACCCCCATCCTGACCCCCACACCACCCTCACCACCACACCACCCCCATCCTCATCCCCACCCCCACACCACCCTCACCCCCACACCACCCTCACCACCACACCACCCCCACACCACCCTCACCCCCACACCACCCTCACCACCACACCACCCCCACACCACCCTCACCCCCACACCACCCTCACTACCACACCACCCCCACACCACCCTCACCACCACACCACGCCCATCCTCATCCGCACCCCCACACCACCCTCACTACCACCCCCATCCTCATCCCCACACCACCCTCACCACCACACCCTCACCTCCCACTACCCTCATCCCCACCCTCACTCCCACACCACCCTCACTACCGCTCCGCTGTTCAATCATGGTGATATGTTTCTCATCCCCATTTTCCTGCCGTCTCCCCATAACCCCGATCCCCTTATTAATCAAGAACCTATCTATCTCTGTCTTAAAGACACTCAGTGATTTAGCCTCCACAGTCATCTGTGGCAAAATGTTCCACAGATTCACCACCCTCTGGCTGAAGAAATTCCTCCTCATCTCTGTTTTAAAGGAACGTCCCTTTAGTCTGAGATGGTGTCCTCTGGTTCTAGTTTTTCCTACAAGTGGAAACAACGTCTCCACGTCCACTCTATCCAGGCCTCGCAGTATCCTGTAAGTTTCAATAAGATCCCCCTTCATCCTTCTAAGCTCCAACGAGTACAGACCCAGAGCACTCAACCGTTCCTCATACGACAAGCTCTTCATTCCAGGGATCATTCTTGTGAACCTCCTTTGGACCCTTTCCAAGACCAGCACATCTTTCCTAAAATACAGGGCGCAATGCTGCTCACATACTCAAAATGGGGTCTGACCAGAGCCTTATACAGCCTCAGAGGCACATCGCTGGTCTTGTATTCTGGCCCTCTTGACATGAATGCTAACATTGCATTTGCCTTCCCAACTGACGACTGAACCTGCACGTTAATCTTAAGAGAATCGTGAACAAGGACCTCCAAGTCCCTTTGTCCTTCTGATTTCCTAAGCATCTTCCCACTTAGAAAATAGTCGATGCCTCCATTTCTCCTTCCAAAGTGCATAACATAGAACATAGAACATAGAGCAGTAGAGCACAGGACAGGCCCTTCGGCCCTTGAAGTTGTGCTGAGCCTTGTCCGAAACCAAGATCAAGCTATCCCACTCCCTGTCATTCTGGTATGCTCCCTGTGCCTATCCAATAACAGCTTGAAAGTTCCTAAAGTGTCCGACTCCACTATCACAGCAGGCAGTCCATTCTACACCCTAACCACTCTCTGAGTAAAGAACCTACCTCAGACATCCCTCCTAAATCTCCCACCCTGAACCTTATAGTTATGACCCCTTGCAACAGCTTCATCCACCCGAGGAAATAGTCTCTGAACGTCCACTCTATCTATCCCCCTCGTCATCTTATAAATCTCTATTAAGTCGCCTCTCATCCTCCTCCGCTCCAAAGAGAAAAGCTCTAGCTCCCTCAACGTTTCCTCATAAGACCTATCCTCCAAACCAGGCAGCATCCTGGTAAATCTCCTTTGCACCCTTTCCAATGCTTCCACATCCTTCCTATAATGAGGTGACCAGAACTGCACACAATACTCTAAATGTGGTCTCACTAGGGTCATGTACAATTGCAGCATAACCCCACGGCTCTTAAACTCAAGCCCCCTGTTAATAAATGCTAATAAACGTTAATGAACGCTGTTAATAACCTCACACTTTTCCACGTTGTATTTTATCTGCCACTTGATTGCCCACTCTCATAGCCTGTCCAAATCCTTCTGCAGCCCCTTTGCTGTCTCAATACTAGCTGTTCCTCTACAGATCATTGTATCATCTGCAAACTTAGCACCAGTGCCTTCAGTTCCTTCTTCCAGATCATTAATGTATATTGTGAAAAGTTGTGGTCCCAGCACCGACCCCTGAGGCACACCACTAGTCACTGGCTGCTATCCTGAAAAAGGCCCCTTTATCCCCACTCCCTGCCTTCTGCCAGTCAACCAATCCTCTATCCATGCAAGGATCTTACCCTTAACACCATGGGCTCTAAACTTATTGAACAATCTCCTATGCGGCACCTTGTCAAAGGCCTTCTGGAAATCTAAATAAATCACGTCCACTGATTCTCCTTTGTCTAACTTCCTTGTTACCTCCTCAAAGAACTCCAACGGATTTGCCAGACATGACCTCCCTTTGACAAAGCCATGCTGACTCAGTCCTATTTTATCATGCACTTCCAAGTACTCTGCGATCTCATCTTTAATAATGGACTCTAAAGTTTTACCAATGACCGAAGTCAGGCTAACCGGACTATAATTTCCGTCTTCTGCCTTCTTAAACAGTGATGTTACATTCGCCACTTTCCAGTCCTCTGGGACCCTTCCTGCCTCCAGTGATTCCTGGAAGATCACCACCAATGCCTCCACAATCTCCTCAGATATACTTTTTGGAACCCTGGGCTGTAGTCCATCAGATCCACCTTCACCCACACCACCCTCACTTCCCCCGGCCCACAGTCTAATCATGCATGTCTTGCAGGAGCTGCTGGGGATGGAGCGGGCCCCACCCACCCATGTGCCGACCAGCGACGAGTACAGCAGAATGGATGTGAGCCTTCGACCCGAAACCCAGGACAATCTGGAACCGAAGTCCAGGGATGACACTGATTTCCCGGTAGAGCTGCCTCCAACACCCTCCACGTCCCAGATTGGGCACTTTAGTGAAGAGGATCCTGGGACACTATCCAGTGCTCATCACACACATACTCTGGTACAGCAGGTGGAGATAGGAACTCCCGAGGGGGTGGACGGTCGGAGGGCAGCCCGACCCCAGGGATTAGCTGCCATCCAGATGAGTTTTGGGCTTCTGGAATGGGCAGTCCCATTAATCATGGAGATGCAGTCGCAGAGCCAGGGACTACATGAGGGGATGTCGGCGAGCAACCAGCACCTGCAGGCACAGTTGGAGGAGTCCAATCACGTGCTGGAGCATTCTGTACATGCGGTGGCCACGGCCCAGCACAAGGCTGTCCTCTCACAGGCAGCCATGTGCCAGAGCCACTTAGACATTGCAGTGGTGCTTCAGCCGTGGCCCAGTCACAGAGGCCATGGCTGAGAACATCGGCGGCATTGCCAAGTGTTGGCCAACGTAGTTCAGACACAGAGGAAGGTGGCCCAGTCCCAGAGGGAGGTGGCACAGTCACTGGCTGGTGTGGCACAGACCCCGAAGGTGGTGGCACAGTCACAGCATGATGAGGCGAAGTCTGAGGCAGAGATGGTCCACTCTCTGTGCACCTTGGCCGTGAGTATACAGACCCTGTTCGAGACCAAAGCAGGTCTCCAGGACTGGCAGCGCCAGATGGTGAGGGTGCCTCAGGGGATGGCACCTCTTGCACCCCCATCCCATGGAGTAGCGCGGGGGCCATCAGGCACCCTGAGGGAGGAGGAGGTGATGGAGCTTGTGCTCCCGCAGGGGAGGTGCCAGAACACTACAGCACCTCGAACTCCTTGTCCCTGGCACATCTGGTGGGCAGCAGGCAGAACAGGGTGGCACCACACCACCTGGGATAGCTGAGCAGCAGCTGGGGCCATCGAGGCACGGTCGCCCCAGAAGGTGGCCACCAAAGAGGACACAATTCGCAGGGCGGGAATCACAGCAGGCCGTCTCCACCCCGTTGTACCATCTGGGGATCCACCTGGATGTAGAATTAGGGTCCGTAATGCCACAAAGGTAGACACCAGTTAAGTTGGCATGGGTGCAGGGCACAGTTTAGTTAGAAAGGCTACGGCATGTAGATGTACATATTTGGATTTGGATTTGTTTATTGTCACTTATATCAAGGTACAGTGAAAAGTATTTTTCTGTGAGCAGCTCATTAAGTACATGAAAAGAAAAGGAATTAAAGAAAATACATGATAGGGCGACACAAGGTAGACAATAATAGATTATCATAGAATTTACAGTGCAGAAGGAGGCCATTCAGTCCATCGAGTCTGCACCGGCTCTTGGAAAGAGCACCCTACCCAAGGTCAACACCTCCACCCTATCCCCATAACCCAGTAACCCCACCCAACACTAAGGGCAATTTTGGACACTAAGGGCAATTTATCATGGCCAATCCACCTAACCTGCACATCTTTGGACTGTGGGAGGAAACCGGAGCACCCGGAGGAAACCCACGCACACACGGGGAGGATGTGCAGACTCCGCATAGACAGTGACCCAAGCCGGAATCGAACCTGCGACCCTGGAGCTGTGAAGCAATTGTGCTATCCACAATGCTACCGTGCTACCCCAGATGTAACTACATAACACCGGCAGTGGGTGAAGCATACAGGGTTGTAGTGTTAATCAGGTCAGTCCATAAGGGGGTTGTTTAGGAGTCTGGTAACAGCGGGGAAGAAGCTGTTTTTGAGTCTGTTTGTGTGTATTCTCAGGCTTTATTATGTCTTGCCCGATGGAAGATGGAAGAGTGAGTAAGCCGGGTGAGAAGGATCTTTGATTATGCTGCCCGCTTTCCCCAGGCGGCGGGAGGTGTAGAAGTCAGTGGATGGGAGGAAGGTTTGTGTGATGGACTGGACTGTGTTCACAACTCTGAAGTTTCTTGCGGTCTTTGTGCACATAAAACATCTGTTCACACTGTTACACCCTATTCGGTGCTCTTCAGAAGATTGTGAGGGGTGGGCTTGTCTGGGCATGAGATGGGTGCGGGGCTGGGGGGGGGTATATGCGGACATTGTGGGTGGCTGGGCTCCCCACCCTCCTGCTCCCCCTCCCTCCCCCTCCCTTCACCCTGCCTCGCCCCCAACCATCCCCACCGCCACCACCCCAGTGATCCAATGGCAGCGTGTGATTGAATGGCCAGCTTGCATGCAGGGATCACCCAGGTGGATGGTGGAAAGTGCTACAGTGGGCAGGAGTCAGACACTGTCAGACAATGCGGAGCACCAGACTTCATTGTAGAGAGGGCTGTCATCATCCTCATCCCATGTACCAGACCCGCTGTTATTGCCAACCCATGCCCACACCCCAATAATGCGGCAGGTTGTATCCCCCAGTTGGTGAACCAGCAAACATCAGAGCGTCACGTGCGCGTTGGCCCTGGTGCGCAGGTCATGCTGCCTCCCATGCAGGCCCTATGTCCTGCCCATCCACGCCCTCACCCGTATCCTTCTCATCGGATGAGATGCGAGCGACCCTCTCAGCATCATACTGAAGCTCCCCTCCGGAGCGGTCCAGGCACCTGAACCATATTCTGAGGATGCCAAAGCACTGCTCGAGCACGCTCCTGGTTGCTGAATGGGCATTGTTGTAGTGGGTCTCCACATCAGCCTGTGGCCTTCGGATAGGCGTCATCAGCCACGACCGCAGTGGATAACCCTGTCGTTCAGGAGCCAAGCCAGGGGGAGCATCTCAAAGGGGACAGGTATCATCGATTGTGCCAGGATGAATGCGTTGTTCACACTGCCCGGGTATCAGGTGCAGACGGTATTATGCACAGCTGATGGTCACACATGAGCGGCACGTTCATCAAGTGGAACCCCATTTGGTTTGTGTATAGCAGCCTATCCTCCGAAGGTGCTCGTGGGGCAACATGCATCCCGATGATCACCCCCTGGGCCCGGGGCATGTGAGCGATGGCGACGAACACCGCTGCCGGGCATCCTGGTGGGCTCGGTCCACAGTGAAATGGATGTATTGTGCCAACTAGGTATATAGGGCCTCCGTGATGGCACAGATGCACCTTTGCGGCGAGGTCTGTGAGATCCCGGACAGGTCCCCACCCTGTGCCTGGAAGGATCCCACCGCGTAAACCTTCAGTTTACCCTCCTTGATGGCCACCAGGAGCGGGTGCCCTCCCCCATTCCCCTGCGGTGCCAGGTGCGCCATGATCTGGCGGATAGGTCGTATTGCCTGCCTGCGCAGCTGAGTCTTTGATGGCATGCTCCATCAGGCAGGTCCTCGAATGACAGGCACTCCCAGTACACACAAGGCCTCATGCGACGCCTCCTTTGTACCCGCTCCTCCTGGGCCTGTTGGGTGGCTGGTTCTCCATCCTGAGCGGTTGCCTCCTGTTGCTCTGGGACAGGCACTGCTGCTGCACACTCTACTGCTGCAGCTTCCTCCCCCTCGAGCAGCTCCAGTTCGTACAGTCGCAGGGATCCCCCCAGAACTGCAGCCGCTAGCAGGAAGGCCACCATTACTGGTTAAATTCCAATATCCATTGTCTGTAGGGGGTGAAAGGGCAACATGTTAGTCTGATATGTATTCCCATGCCCAACCAAGCCCAATGGGCTGGCACTGCGGCCCTGCCCCTGCATGTCATGCCCCATTCCCACACCCGTGGCCCCATCGGTGCCCAGCACAGTGAGAGCCTTTGGCCCTGGGGCCCGCCCTTACTGCCCAGGGTATTGTCGGCTGGTGCTGTCCTTGCCAGCAGTACGCCCTTGGCTCCCACCCAACATCCCTGTAGAGGCTACTGTGGGCTTTGTCCTTGGGTGAGCCGGCTGATGCCCACCAGCGGGTGACGGCAGGGGGAGTGGGTATGTTATGCCAGAAAGTGGGTTGGAGGGTAGGGTGCGGGGGTGGTGGGGTGGGGGCAACTATACGGCTGGTGTCAGTCTGCAGAACCAGTGGTCAAGGTGGGTAGTCAGCGGGGTGCGCAGCACGATGGCTGGCTCGTAGGCCGCAGCAAGGGCGATCTGTGCCTAGACACTGTCCCAGTCCCGTGGGGGGTTCACCCCGACCACATAGCCGGTTTGGCCCATTGGAAGCGGAGAATCGCAAAGGCCCGGTGTTTATTGTACGTGCATTCTGGAACGTGTTGACGCCGCTGTCGAGGCGACGGAGAATTGCGATTTGACTGAAATTCGCGGCAACCGTGATTTCACCTCCGTAACCGATTCTCCGCTCAAACACATTTCCCGATTCCAGCATCGGCAGACACAGAATCCCGCCCGAGTTTCTTAAAGGACAGATTTGTGTCCATAGAGGCAAGTAACAGAGAAAATGGGCACAGCACAAAGGCTGCAGAATGCAGGCAAAGTGCATTTTCACAATCATTACCCACTCTGGGGTTGTGAGGTGCAGTAACCTGCTGCAATAAGTATTTAATTATGTCTCTGTGGCCACTTGTGAATGCTGGAAAAATGCGAAAAAAAACACAGCAGAGGCAAACAACGAACAAAACACATTTATACCGAAGAGTATTGTAAATATTTACAAATTGGACCATAAGTAGTGAATGCCTGAGTTTTGGAAAGTGCAGAGTCATGAATCAACATGACAGAGACGCTAGGAATATTGACTAATGTTGCCAACCTGGTGCCAGGATAGGGTATATTTTGATATGGCTGGAAGGGGACAACGAGTTGCCATTTGGTCCATGTCAGACTAATTATGCTGACCTGGTCTTTAAGAAGGCGTACGATGTGTTAAATTTTATTGGTAGAGGGATTGAGTTTCGGAGCCATGAGGTCATGTTGCAGCTGTACAAAACTCTGGTGCGGCTGCATTTGGAGTATTGCGTGCAATTCTGGTCGCCGCATTATAGGAAGGATGTGGAAGCCATTGGGAAGAGTGCAGAGGAGATTTACCAGAATGTTGCCTGGTATGGAAGGAAGATCTTATGAGGAAAGGCTGAGGGACTTGAGGCTGTTTTCGTGAGAGAGAAGAAGGTTAAGAGGTGACTTAATTGAGGCATACAAGATGATCAGAGGATTGGATAGGGTGGACAGTGAGAGCCTTTTTCCTCGGATGGTGATGTCTAACACGAGGGGGCATAGCTTTAAATTGAGGGGAGATAGATATAGGACAGATGTCAAAGGTAGGTTCTTTACTCAGAGAGTAGTAAGGACGTGGAATGCCCTGCCCTGCCTGCAACAGTAGTGGCATTGCCAACACTCAGGGCATTCAAATGGTCATTGGATAGACATATGGACGATAAGGGAATAGTGTAGATGGGCTTTAGAGTGGTTTCACAGGTTGGCGCAACATCGAGGGCCGAAGGGCCTGTACTGTGTGTAATGTTCTCTGTTCTATGTTCTGTGGGCATTGAGGTCCCCATTCCTCTGCAATAAACATTAGGGTTAAGCTTTTCTTTTGGGCTCCCTCACAGCCATTTGAGATTTGAAGGAGAATTAATTACCTCCATCTGGGGAAAAAGCCCCACCTCCAAGAGCTGCCAGACAATCAAATGGCCAGAAGCTCTCTGGTCCCAGCACGACCACCAAGAGCAGTGACTACTGCTTGGACTGCATCCGGTCTGCAATGCTGTTTGACAGGGGAGCCTGATAGAGGTGAGTGTGGTGAGCCCAGGCCAAGGTGGCAGGCAGACAGGCCTTGTCAAGGATTTGAGAGGGGCGCGGTACAAGGCGATTGATAGCCAGGATGGGACGCAAAAATGTAGGGTGTCTGCTGCTGGATGGGCCTCCAATAAAACAGGGGGACAGGAAAGGATACAGCCCTGCCATTTTCCCACCCAAAGCTCAAGCAATGTTACTTGCCAGGCTTCCTATCCGTCACTGGTCTTTACCTGTCAGCTGAAAAATTGTGGCCGGGGCAGGAATTGGCCCTTAAATGGCGATTAATTGGCCCTATCTCTTTCAGCCACTTCCCATGCAGCACCTGTGAGACTATTCATAGAGGCATTCAGTGCATATTCTGGGAGCATGCAGAGTGGGCAAGTTTTGTTGTCAAATGGCCTCTCAAGATGATTTGACACATGGTCTGCCACTTTTGATTGCATTGGCCTGGTTAACACTCTTTCCAAATCACCCCCAGCTGAACATATGTATGCGACAAGAGAGAAAGAGGCGGGTTTTGCAGAAAAGGCTCTACCTACTGAAGATCTGCAGGAAGCACTTCTCCTACTTCCAACTCAACAAGGAGCAACGTATGTATCAATGATTCACCACAGAGCTCTGTCACCTCCTTCAACACGACCTGCAGCTGCACAGCATGGTGAGGACAGCACTGTCATTGACTGTCAAGGCTACTGTTACCCTCAAACTCTGCATTGTCTTCTGTCATACCAAAGAGATGGAAACCAAATGGGTATATGGCTTTGCTCGGTAACAGATGTCCAGTGGTGTAGAGAGCAATTAACTGCACACACATGGTTTTTTGGACATCACAGGGACCACAAGAGCTACCAGTCCATCAAGGTGCAGTTGGTGTGCAATCGTGCTTGAATATGGCATTCCATGTTGGTCAACAAGTTTTACTTGATAAGGACTATACCGCTGGGTTATGGAGAAAAATTTGGGGTGTGGAATAAAATTGCTCAGTTCTTTCAAAGAAATGGCACATGCATGATTGGCCAAATAGCCTCCTTTCTGTGGCATAAGATTCTAGAATCATAGAGTCATAGAATTTATAGTGCAGGAGGGGGCCATTCGGCTCATTGGGTCTGCTCCGGCCCTTGGAAAGAGCACCGCATTTAAACCCACACTTCCAACCTATCCCCGTAACCCAGTAACCCCACCCAACCTTTGTGGACACTAAGGGCAATTTAGCATGGCCAATCCACCTAACCTGCACATCTTTGGACTGTGGAAGGAAACCGGAGCACTCGGAGGAAATCCACACAGACACGGGGGGAACGTGCAGGCTCCGCACAGACAGTGACCCAAGTTGGGAATCGAACCTGGGACCCTGGAGCTGTGAAGCAACTGTGCTAACCACTGTGGTACATGCTGCCCCCATTTAGAATTTTATGATTCTAAATTTCCTATTAGGCACACACCATCGCCAGAATATTATATCCTCCAAATATGGGGGATGACACGCGGAGGGGACACAAAATTGGCCACTATGACAGAGACACCATGCCTGTTGCCTACACATCCCCACCTGCTGCCAGTGCTGCGATTTTATCACCGGCAAGGGAGATATTGGGCAGCCTGCTGCTCACATGTGGACCAATTGAGGTCCTTTGAATTTTCAGTGAAGGAGCAACTAAAGGCCTCCTCCTGCCACCACTATGATTTTACTTGCGGTAGTGGGGGCTGCGCCAAGTGTGAAACCTTGGCCAGGCAAGGGAGAAGCCTCCTTTCTGGCCCCCATCAGATCCCCCCCACCCATCCCTCCAGGGAATTCTCCCCCCACCACTGTGTTTCACCTCCACCCACCTAACCGTGAAAATCCCTAACTGGCTCCACTGCTCCATCCCTGCCTATGTTCCAGTTGCGGCTTCCACTCCTGTCAAGACAAGAGCTGATCATTGGGGGGGTGGCACGGTGGCGGAATGGTTAGCACTGCTGCCTCACGGCGCTGCGGAACCGGGTTCGATCTCGGCCGCAGGTCATTGTCCGAGTGGAGTTTGCACATTCTCCCCTTGTCCGCGTGGGTCTTGTGACATTATGATAAATGTACAGAACTGTAAGGGTTAATGATATGTCCAAAGCAACTACTAGAGGGAGCTAGATGCAAAACTATATAAAGCATCAATGCTAAGCCTTCTGGGAGAGTGTTGAGGAAAAGGCTAGAAGACAGACTGTAGGAAAGATAGTGTGAGTGAGAACAGATCATAGTTATTGTATTAGTGTAGAGATTAGTAGGAGATGAGGGTAGATTGTATGTTTATTATCAACTGTTTATTATATAGGAGTAAGTGTCAAAATCCAATTAACTAGTAAGCTAGTTGTGGTCTCTGTGAACACTACGGCAATCACCCTCGATCAGAACCACAAAGAACACCACAGGTCTCACCCCCACAGCCTAAAGATGTGCAGGGTAGATGGATTGGCCACACTAAATTGCCCTTATTTGGAAAAAAATAATTGGGTACTCTAAATTTATGAGAAAAAAGCTGATCATTGGATTGGTCAGTAGGTCTCAGAGGTAGGATGTCTTCCCTGATGAAAGCGTCAAGCAAATCAGCAGCCCAACAGCTCTTAAATGGCTTTGGGATGACCTAGTTGGTGGGGGATGGGGGGTGCTTTATTTTGGAGTAAAAGGATGGGGTCCTAGCCTGCAGCTAAAATTCAGCCCACTGGTTCAAATACTATTCCATCATTCATAATTCTGAAATCTGGTTAAGGAGACACGCTGTTGCTAATGGGTTCTGATGAAAGACCATCTTAACCTAAAATGTTAACTCTGGGATGAATTTTCTCGCAATGTGAGTAGTCCCACTGCCTGAAGCTGAAAGCAGGAACCAAACATGCGCTACTGGGCGGTGGAAGCGCCTTTTTCTGGCAGAGGCTGCCCGCGGCCACTATCCAATTGGTAATATCCAATATCTCATCAAGACGCTTTTCACTGCCATTTTACCAGGCCTATCACTTTCTACAGAGACGCCAGATTGATTGGACTGTACTTACCAAATTGAACCTTCTCATTCTTCTTCACCAGGGATGTAACATTTGCAACCCTCCAGTCCCCTGTCACCACTCCCATAACCAAGGAATTAACTCCCAAAACCACTTTAAAAGTACTTCCGTGGCTCGAGAGCACTTTGGGTCATTCTGAGGTTTCATGTAAGAGGAAGTATTTCTTATTTTTCTGTATTTGGTTGGGTGATTCACTGATGTTGAATGATGCCGTTACACTCGCCATCTTCCTTCTATGTCCTTTTATTCTCCTCTCCACAGTGGAGAGGAGAATAAAAGTACATAGATAACATTCAGCCTTCTATTTCTCTCTGCAAGTGCTGCCTGCCCTGCTGAGTATTCATTTTTCCATTCTGATGTCAAATTTCCAGTATTTTGCTTTTGAACTCAATTCCTTGTGCTGTTCACACAGTTCCAGTATTCCCTGTAGATGGCGCTGTGTGGAAATGACTTCCTCATGATCACAATCGAAAAGAAAAGGCTTATACAAATGCAAAGAACAGCAGAGATCCTGTGGATGGGGAGTTAAATAAACAACAGCAAAGGGGTACAAAGAAAATGATGTGAATCACAGAAAGGAAACATGATTAAAAAAACTTGGAAGGGACAATACTAAAGGACGTTACAAATAATAATAATCTTTATTAGTGAAACAACTAGGTTTCTATTAACACTGCAATGAAGTTACTGTGAAAATGCCCTAGTCGCCATACATCGGCGCCTGTTTGGGTACACTGAGGGAGAATTCAGAATGTCCAATTCACCTAACAAGCACGTCTTTTGGGACTCGTGGGAGGAAACCGGAGCATCTGGAGGAAACCCACGGAGACACAGGGAGAACGTGCAGACTCCGCACAGTGACCCAAGCCAAGAATCAAACCCGGGTTCCTGGCACTGTGAAGCAACAATGCTAACCACTGTGCTACCATACTGCCCTAACGTTGGGTGAAGGAAGATGACGAGGGACAAAGAGGGCCCCTTAAGACAGGTACAAGTGCTACTGAAATTCTCCAAATGAGAATTAATTTTGTCCATGACAATGTTCTCTGGTAAACTTTCTACAGAGACGCTAAATTGATTAGACTGTACTTACCAAATTTAACCTTTTCATTCTTCTCCAACAGTGATGTAACATTTGCAACTGTCCAGTCCCCTGACACCACTCCCATAACCAAGGAATATTACACTTCAAAAGTACTTCCTTGGCTGTAGAGCACTTTGGGTCATTCTGAGGTTTCATATAAGTGGAAGTATTTTATATTTTTCTGTATCTGGACTGGGTGATTCATTGGTCCACCCCATCCCCCTCCTCCCCCAGCCTCCCATGAGAACACCACGGAGGAGAGCTCCGAGGATGCCATGATAGATGTGTCACAGCTGTCATCTCCATCCTCCATCAGCGCAGACATGCACTTCGGTGGGCAACGGTAGTGGTCAGGCCTCTGGGGCACATTCTTGTGAGCACTTCACAGTTTCAGATGCACATCAGGTGGAGGCAGGAATGCCCAGGCGAGACAGCAATCGGAGGTCTGCTGGATCCCAGGACCCAGCTGTGTCTCAGTCAGATGCTGAGCCTCTGGACCAGGTTTACCCAGAGCTGATGCAGACATTGGGGTGTGGCCATGATATTCAGGGAGGGATGTCAGCGACACTCCAGCATGTCCATAGCCAATTGGAGGAGCACCAGAGGCTATGGGCACCATCAATGCGTGACACCTGGGCCTACAGTGGAGAGCCTGGTGCACATCGCCAGCAGCATGAGTGTCCAAGCCATGTCTCAGTCAGTGACGGCCATGGCTGAGGGCCTAGACAGAATGTCCAACTCACTGGGGGCTGTTTCCCAGTACCAGGCTGACCTTGATAAAGTTCTGCGGGACATGGCTCAGTCTCAGATGGGAATAGCCGAGGCGCTGCAGAGCTTGTCCCAGTCGCAGATTGGCATTGCCGAGGCACTGGAGAGCATAGCCCAATCACTGAGGAACATCGACGAGGGCACGATACCATGATGCAGATATTGGGGAGCTGCCAGGGCTGGCAGAGCCAGATGACGCAGGGGCAGCAAGGGCTCAGTCCAGCTTGCCCTCCATCCCGAGCTGAACCCCATGACTCTATGGGCACTGACTGGGAGGAGGGGGAGCTGGCTGCCAACCTGGACGAGTCCTATGGAGTGGCAATGGTGGCCACCAGCTCCCCTAGGCTCAACCCCGCTGACAACATTGCATCTCGCAGTCAGCACCCAGAACAGGGTGACACGGCTGTGAATGTGCTACAGTGAAGTGCAACAGGGCCCTCCGGCCATGGTATGTGGAAAGCAGCAGGCTGCCTCCACCCCTGATGTGCATCATGGGGAAACACCTAGACGCAGCAGTAGAGCATAGAAGGCACGTCGAGGATTACTGAGAGGGCACTGGGGGAGGGGATAAGGGGGGTAGGTAATTAGGGGGTGGATAATGGGTGGAGGGTGAGGGGATGGAGGTGAGAGTGGGTTGGCACCATCGGGAGAGTGGGGCAATGGTGGACACTTATGTATGATACATTAAAAAATCTTCACCACAACCAACATGACTCCTCTGGCAATTTCTTCCGCAATGCGAGCCTACCTCCAAACCCTTGGTTCCAAACGAGACACGGGGGTCCTGAAAACCCCCTCTCTCCCCTCCCGGATACAGCATATGCAAGTGAAGGGTGTGTGCGAGCACTCAGCAGACAGGCAGGGGTCAGATTATGGCGTAGAATGAGAAGCTCCAGCGCTCAGCTCTCTGTGGGTTATCATCAACCTCCAGCCCTCGACAGTGACCCACTGACAGTGGCAACACAGTCCCAGTACCCTGGATTGATGTAACACAAATCCTGGGAGGGTGGGAAATGGGGAAGGGGGGATGGAGGGATGGGGAGGGGTTGCGATGGAAGACTAGGCCACGTCCTACGTGAAGTGGACAACAATGAGGGCAACACATTGCCCTGCTGTGCCAGTTTGTGGAGGACAAAAGACCACCACAAAGCGGGCGACCCTCGGGGGGGGGGGGGGGGGGGGGGGGATGTACTGCAGGGCACCACAGGAGCAGTCGAGGCATCGGAACTGCACTTTGAGCAGTGCGATGCACTGCTCAATGCTAGCCTGGGTGACCGTCTGGGCCTCGTTTTACTGGGTCTCTGCATCAGTCACCAGCCTCTATACTGGTGTCATTAGCTTGGTCCTAAGCGGGCACCTCTTATCCCTCAAGAGACTGTCGTGTTGGGTTTTCCGCTATACAAACGAACCAACACGGTTGTAGATGGTACAACTCTGTTTTATTATTCTTGATAACAACAACTGTTAACTTCTGGCTGTGGTTCGTACTTTACCAGTTAACCTGTGGACCTAGCCCTAGCACTATCTTAGAGAGGCACTCAGCACATGGTGTATGTCTGAGTGGCACGCTGTGAGATCTGTGCTCTAAGTTATCTCCTGCTGGAATGAGCGGGAACTGTGGTGTTCCCTGTTTTATAGTGCGTATGCTCTCACTGGTGATTGGTTGTGATATTGCGTGTGTGTTGATTGGTCCGTTGATCTGTCCATCACTGTGTGTGTTTGCACCATGATATGTTTATATGAATATCATGACAGAGACAACCGGCCATCCTGGGGTGGTCCTCGAAGAAGCCGGAGATGTCTGACTGCCCCAGGATATAGCTGTACTGCACACTCTCTGGGAAGTGTGCACACATGTGCATGATCTTAAGGTCGTGGTCACACACAAATTGAATATTCAGGGAGCAGAACCCCTTCCTGTCGACATAGGGCACTCCCAGATGGTCCGGTGACTGCAAGGCGACATGGTGCAGTCTATCAGCCCCTGGGCCTGTGGTATCCTGGCGATGGCGGAGAATCCTCCTGCCCGGGCTTGGTATGTGTCAAAGTTTATATAATTTGCTGCCCTGTCGGATGTACCTGTGGTCTGTTGCTTGTGAGATGCCACACAAGTCTCCCCTCAAGCCCTGGAATGATTCTGAGGCATAAATGTTCAGGGCTTCGGTGACCTTGACGGCCACAGGAGCAGGTGTCCTCTGTCGTGTTATGCACACTGAGATAACACGGGCTGCGACTTTATGCAGCTTTAACTGAAAGATACTCCAGACCTTGAAGTTAGTTCAATCTGATTTATTGAACCTGTCAAACAGTTAGCACAGTTCTCTATGAGTTCGACTCTCTGCTAACCTAAGTGTGATTACTCTGTCTGACTGAACCAGACTAGCTCTTAGCCATGTGCTGGAGGTGTTATGTGATATATACACCCTGACTCACTCTGAAGATGTCCCCAGTGGAAAAGAGGCGGAGTGTGAGAGCCTTGTGCCTTTTATAGTGGGAAACCACCCCCAAGTGTTCTACTTGCTGATTGGTTATGTCCTGTCTCTGTGTTCATTAGCTGCCTGTCTGTATCTCATTATGTGCATGTCTGCATATCATGACATCCTCCTCCTCCACATGGTACCAAGTCCGCAAGGACATGGCAGAGGTGCTGCTCTGTCTGCTTGTTGAGGCAGAGCCTCCTTCGGCATGCGCCATCGCTCATTTTCTCGAAAGACCTGCGATGCTTGTACATCCTGGACCATCGTGGGCCTCCCCTTCTGGGTCTCACCCTGGCCTGATGGGCAGCTGGGTCCTCAGGGTGTGGAGCGGGGCCCTGCACATGGATTGCTGCCCCGACTCTAAGTCGATGCTGCTGCTGCCGCCGTCTCCAGCACCTAGGCGCCCTAGAATCACTAGGGCAAGTTCCGCGGGGTCCAGAATATCATCCATACCGTTCAATATCTGTAAGAAATTGGGAGAGGGTGTGGAACTGACAAACAGCGGCGTCTTCCAGCCTGGGACCATCAATTTCCCCATTGATCCCCCCAACTTCGCACGCCCTGCTCACGTACACCCGGCTGCAGAAGGGGCCCCTGCTCACCGGACCCCAGACGCTGTACCCCAGACACCTACACATAACGTTACCTGGACCAGGCGCAGGTCCCCACTCTGTTGCACTCACCCATCCTCCAGCCACGGACATGTCTCCGGGGCTGGGGCCCATCCTCTGGGTGTTTGGATGTTGGCTGCTGCGTCTGTGGTGTTGCCTCCTGCAGTGTATAGGCACAGTGTCCAGGCATCGTAATCTGATTGGGATGCTCGACAATAACTCCCAACTGCTACATGGCATGTACACCCATGTGTGAAGTGCTCACTTAACCACGATTGCCAATTCTCTATTAGCAATAGCGTTCAGCCAGAGGCCTTCGCGATCAGTAGGGGTTATGGGTAAGGCAGCTAGGGGCTAGGATTGCCTACGGAATGGGTACACACAATCCAGGAATTGGCCCCCCCAGCAGAGAGACCCCCTCCCCAGCTCCGATTGCCCCAACCCTCCCCCATACAAGCCACCTCAATCGAGACCCCCTCTTCCGGTTGCACCCCCACCCGCCTCTGGGCACAGGGGCTGCAAACCCAGTGCCCCCAGGCTCTTTGCCTCTGAGTGAAGATGGCTACTCACCTCCTTGGGTTCCCCGCAGCAGCCCATCCACAAGTTCACTGTTTTTAAAAGATGTACTAATCGGTGACCACTTGCTGGAGAGGTGGCGGATCGCGGGAGGCCGTTGGATATGGGGTGTCTCCCACTAATTGTATGGAAATAGGGCTTTAGTGGTGATTATTGGTTTCTTGCCACACAATGGTGTCTACGGGTTGGTTGCATCGCAAACGGGTTGGTGCCCGGCATGGTTCTCGTTTTTGGCCACTCCCGCTATTGATCGGCCTTGTCACGCTCTTACTTGAGTGCAACGAGGCCACTGAATTGTGCCCAGAATTTCTTTTTTAAATATCCACAGTAATTAATATCGAAAGGGACAGAATTAATTTTCAGTTGCAGAGCTTGTTTGGCAGAGATTCAGACTTTGCACCTCCATTACAATGTTAATTCCAAGTTAAACACTTGGAATTCACAAACCCCATATTTTCCAGGTTTAGAAGGTGGTGATGGCTGCACTATCATTTTTATTGCAAACTCCAATCCATTATTTGAGGTTAAGGTAAACTGTGATTATTTTTTCTGCTCAAAGTTAGTTTGGTTTCTTTGTGCACGTTACTTGGTAAAACAAAGTAGGCCGGATCGTGCTTTTATCAATGTTGCTGTGCCCCAAGTGAAATGTACACATTAGACAAAAAGGAATAATTAATTTCTAGTTACCTTTTTCCCCACACACAGCCACAAGTCTAGAAAAAGTAGAAAATTAGTTATCAAGCAATCCTACTTGACATGTCCCTCAATTCAATTGATGTAATCCAAAAATCTGTATATGCAATTTGGTATTCCAGACACAGGGAAATGTTTTCAGGGTGTTTCAAAGTTAGTGGATCCACATGTTAATATATTTGAGTATAAGAAATCCATTTCATAGATAGTAGCTGCAGGAACAACCAACTATACAACAACATATATGTGCTATCTCCAGATCAATCTGATGTAAATCTTCAGTTTTACGTACATGTGAAGCCAGCTGGCTCATGTTTCTTTCAGACTAAGGTCTTATTATTTATAGTGTAAATAGAGGAAATATGAAGGGCAGCTATTATATTCACATAAGTAGATCAACCAGATAATTCACAATGTACAAGGTTGCAAGTGAGTTTTGAAAAATATCACGCCTCACACATTCTCATTATATTTTCAGTTAAGTGCTAAAAATGAAATGTCACGTTTCGCTTTAAAGGAAAGTAAATGCAGCATGACAGAGTATTTTGGTGAGATCACTGTGAGGTTTTTCACAATCCTGTTATGATGAAAGATAAAAATATTAAGTTTGTTGTCTTCTCTTCGGCTATCACTCGCTAATGACTAATGAGTCTGATTGCCCACCTGAGAAACTCCGTGTCACCGATCATGGATTCTGTGGGCCCTTGCATGGCTGCTGAGCCCTATCCTTGAGATACATCTTCGAGAGCACATTTGGCAGATGTTTCCGGGAGGTGGGATTGGTCCTTGTTATCAAGACCGCTGGCATTCCTTTCTGAGGTGCTTTTTCAGGACCACTTCCCACAGTTGGGTGTTCTTGAAGAATTGTGTCCCTTAAATCAGGAGGCTCCTCTATGTAGGTTTCTGCTGAACCAGGGTCTCCCAGACCGATTCCTCCATATGCTTCCACGGGATATTTTTAGGGAACCTTTTCTAGCCCCTCCCCCATTGGGGGTGAGCAGAGTGGATTCTGGAGAGGGCTGCTCAGTTGTGAAGAAAGTTTCTGAAACGCTCTCCTGTTCCTGTTCCAAAAATGAAATGACTGAATCAAACTCCACCGCCTACGTGCCCATCCGAAGCTAGAGTCTTCCAGATTTCACGGTCCTGTCCCCGATACCTCTCGCCAATCGCCACAGGGCTTCTTTGTGTGGGTGTGTGTTGGGTTCCTTTAGGTAGACACCTTGTGCGGGACATCTATTGCTATGAAATGCCATTGTACATCAGCAGACACAAATTCCTTGGCAGATGTAGATCTAGTTCCATAGGCAAGGGAACCTTGATGACTGGGGATCTTCTAACTTCTGCAGCCTTCATCCATCATCGCAGCCATTGTTATCATATGAGTATGCTCCAACTGACCCACTGTTGAGGGGTTGTTTTGGTTTGTGCTTTGCCTGGTTCCTTCCCACCCACCTTACCATCATGGGTGACCCTGCCAAGATTAACACTCCTGATGGCTTCGCTCTCAGGGGTCAATGGAACGCTCAAGCCGCTCCACCATGGCAAGCTGGCAATCCACGGAAAGGTCACGTTGATATATGTGGAATAATAAATGGTTTTTAATTTTTGTTTTTCAGAGTACCGTTCTAATATGCTCCCTTGTGGATACTTCCACTGGTCTTGTTGCCTTGAAGGTCTGAATGAGGCCAGGCACCTGTTGTGTGCCGCGTGTTTCATTGCCAATTGTTCTTTCACACAGAATACTGCTATCTCAGTGCTACCCTATACAGGGGCGAAATTCTCTGTTATCGGCGGAAAGTCCGCCGATCGGCGCAAATCAGACTTGCGTCACGTCGGAAAAATGGGTCGAAAGTCTCCGGCCCGAAATGGGCTAGCAGCGACGTAACGGGATCCGCGCTTGCGCTGTGGTTCACGACGTGCAGCGTCATACGCGCCGCACGGCTTCACGGCTCATAAGGCCGCGCTGCTCCCCCCCACCCGACCGGAACACCCGACTGGCTGGCTGGCCGCCGCTCAGCCCCGAGGTTCGAGTCACGGGATGTGGAAGCGCTCCTGGACGCGGTGGAGCAGAGGTGGGACGCCCTGTATCCCGGGCACGGCCGCAGAGTTGCCCCACGCCACAGCCGGCGTCTGTGGAGGGAAGTGGCAGAGGTCGTCACCGCTGCGGCCCTGACACCACGGACAGGCACCCAGTGCCACAGGAAGGTGAACGATCTCGTCAGAGCAGGCAGGGTGAGCCTCCCCCATATCCACCCTCCCCCATATCCCCCATATCCCCCTCCCCATATCCCCCCTCCCCCATATCCCCCATATCCCCCCTCCCCATATCCCCCCTCCACCATATCCCCCCTCCCCATATCCCCCCTCCCCCATATCCCCTATATCCCCCCTCCCCCATATCGCCCTCCCCCATATCCCACTCCCCTATATCCCCCTCCCCCATATCCCCCCTCCCCATATCCCCCTCCCCATATCCACCCTCCCCCATATCCCCCCTCCCCCATATCCCCCTCCCCCATATCCCTCCTCCTCCATATCCCCCCTCCCCTATATCGCCCTCCCCATATCCCACTCCCCTATATCCCCCTCCCCATATCCCCCCTCCCCATATCCCCCCTCCCCATATCCACCCTCCCCCATATCCCCCTCCCCCATATCCCCCCTCCCCCATATCCCCCCTCCCCCATATCCCCCCTCCCCCATATTCCCCCTCCCCCATATCCCCCATGTCCCCCCTCCCCCATATCCCCCCCTCCCCATATCCCCCCTCCCCATATCCCCCATATCCCCCCTCCCCCATATCCCCCCTCCCCATATCCCCCTCCCCATATCCCCCTCCCCCATATTCCCCTCCCCATATACCCCCTCCCCCATATCACCCCTCCCCATATCCCCCTCCCCATATCTCCCCTCCCCATATCCCCCTCCCCCATATCCTCCATATCCCCCTCCCCCATATCCCCCTCCCCCATATCCCCCCTCCCATATATCCCCCTCCCCCATATCCCCCATGTCCCCCTCCCCATATCCCCCCTCCCCATATCCTCCATATCTTCCCTCCCCCAAATCCACCCTCCCCCATACCCCCCCTCCCCCATATACCCCCTCCCCCATAGCCCCCCTCCCCCACATCCCCCCTCCCCCATATCCCCCCTCCCCCATATCCCCCATATCTCCCCACCCCATATCTCCCCTCCCATATCCCCCCTCCCCATATCGCCCCTCCCCCATATCCCCCCTCCGCCATACCACCCCCATATCCCCCCATATCCCCCCTCCCCCATATCCCCCCTCCCCCATATCCCCCATGTCCCCCTCCCCATATCCCCCCTCCCCATATCCTCCATATCTTCCCTCCCCCAAATCCACCCTCCCCATACCCCCCTCCCCCATATCCCCCTCCCCCATATCCCCCCTCCCCCATAGCCCCCCCTCCCCCACATCCCCCCTCCCCCATATCCCCCCTCCCCCATATCCCCCATATCTCCCCACCCCATATCTCCCATCCCCATATCCCCCCTCCCCATATCCCCCTCCCCCATATCCCCCCTCCGCCATACCACCCACATATCCCCCCATATCCCCCCTCCCCCATATCCCCCCTCCCCCATATCCCCCATATCCCCACCCCATATCCCCCCTCCCCCATATCCCCCTCCCCCATATCCCCCCTCCCCATATCCCCCCTTCCCCATAGCCCCCCTCCCCCATATCCCCCCTCCCCATATCCCCCCTCCCCATATCCCCCGTCCCCATATCCCCATCCCCCATATCCCCCTCCCCCATATTCCCCCCTCCCCCATATCCCCCTCCCCATATCCCCCTCTCCCATATCCCCCCTCCCCATATCCCCCCTCCCCCATATCCCCCCTCCCCCATATCCCCCCTCCCCATATCCCCCTCCCCCATATCCCCCCTCCCCATATCCCACCTCCCCCATATCCCACCTCCCCCATATGCCCCCTCCCCCATATCCCCCCTCTCCCATATCCCCCTCTCCCCCATATCCCCCCTCCCCATATCCCCCCTCCCCCATATCCCCCTCCCCCATATCCCCCCTCCCCCATATCCCCCCTCCCCCATATCCCCCACTCCCCCATATCCCCCCCTCCCCCATATCCCCCCTCCCCCATATCCCCCCTCCCCATATCCCCCCTCCCCATATCCCCCCTCCCCCATGTCCCCCCTCCCCATGTCCCCCTCCCCCATATCCCCATATCCCCCCTCCCCCATATCCCCCCTCCCCATATCCCCCATATCCCCCTCCCCATATCCCCCCTCCCCCATATCCCCCCTCCCCCATATCCCTCCTCCTCCATTTCCCCCCTCCCCATATCCCCCTCCCCCATATCCGCCCCTCCCCATATCCCCCCTCCCCATATCCCCCATGTCCCCCCTCCCCATATCCCCCCTCACCCAAATCCCCCTCCCCATATCCCCCATATCTCCCCTCCCCATTTCCCCCCTCCCCCATATCCCCCTCCCCCATATCCCCCCTCCCCCATATCCCCTTCCCCCATATCCCCCTCCCCATATCCCCCATATCCTCCCTCTCCCATATCCCCCCTCCCCCATATCCTCCCTCCCCATATCCCCCTCCCCCATATCCCCCCATATCCCCCCCTCCCCCCATATCCCCCTCCACCATATCCCCCCTCCCCATATCCCCCCTCCCCATATCCCCCATCCCCATATCCCCCCCTCCCCATATCCCCCTCCCCATATCCCCCCTCCCCCATATCCCCCCTCCCCCATATCCCCCCTCCCCCATATCCCCCATGTCCCCCCTCCCCCATATCCCCCCTCCCCATATCCCCATATCCCCCCTCCCCATATCCCCCATATCCCCCCTCCCCCATATCCCCCCCTCCCCCATATCCCCCATGTCCCCTCCCCATATCCCCCCTCCCCATATCCTCCATATCTTCCCTCCCCCAAATCCACCCTCCCATACCCCCCTCCCCCATATCCCCCTCCCCCATATCCCCCCTCCCCCATAGCCCCCCTCCCCCACATCCCCCCTCCCCCATATCCCCCCTCCCCCATATCCCCCATATCTCCCCACCCCATATCTCCCATCCCCATATCCCCCCTCCCCATATCCCCCTCCCCCATATCCCCCCTCCGCCATACCACCCCCATATCCCCCCATATCCCCCCTCCCCCATATCCCCCCTCCCCCATATCCCCCATATCCCCACCCCATATCCCCCCTCCCCCATATCCCCCTCCCCCATATCCCCCTCCCCATATCCCCCCTTCCCCATAGCCCCCCTCCCCCATATCCCCCCTCCCCATATCCCCCCTCCCCATATCCCCCGTCCCCATATCCCCATCCCCCATATCCCCCTCCCCCATATTCCCCCCTCCCCCATATCCCCCCTCCCCATATCCCCCTCTCCCATATCCCCCCTCCCCATATCCCCCCTCCCCCATATCCCCCCTCCCCCATATCCCCCCTCCCCATATCCCCCCTCCCCCATATCCCCCCTCCCCATATCCCACCTCCCCCATATCCCACCTCCCCCATATGCCCCCTCCCCCATATCCCCCCTCTCCCATATCCCCCTCTCCCCCATATCCCCCCTCCCCATATCCCCCCTCCCCCATATCCCCCTCCCCCATATCCCCCCTCCCCCATATCCCCCCTCCCCCATATCCCCCACTCCCCCATATCCCCCCTCCCCCATATCCCCCCTCCCCCATATCCCCCCTCCCCATATCCCCCCTCCCCCATATCCCCCCTCCCCCATGTCCCCCCTCCCCATGTCCCCCCTCCCCCATATCCCCATATCCCCCCTCCCCCATATCCCCCCTCCCCATATCCCCCATATCCCCCTCCCCATATCCCCCCTCCCCCATATCCCCCCTCCCCCATATCCCTCCTCCTCCATTTCCCCCTCCCCATATCCCCCTCCCCCATATCCGCCCCTCCCCATATCCCCCCTCCCCATATCCCCCATGTCCCCCCTCCCCATATCCCCCCTCACCCAAATCCCCCTCCCCATATCCCCCATATCTCCCCTCCCCATTTCCCCCCTCCCCCATATCCCCCTCCCCCATATCCCCCCTCCCCCATATCCCCTTCCCCCATATCCCCCTCCCCATATCCCCCATATCCTCCCTCTCCCATATCCCCCCCTCCCCCATATCCTCCCTCCCCATATCCCCCTCCCCCATATCCCCCATATCCCCCCCTCCCCCATATCCCCCTCCACCATATCCCCCCTCCCCATATCCCCCCTCCCCATATCCCCCATCCCCATATCCCCCTCCCCATATCCCCCTCCCCCATATCCCCCCTCCCCCATATCCCCCCTCCCCCATATCCCCCCTCCCCCATATCCCCCATGTCCCCCCTCCCCCATATCCCCCCTCCCCATATCCCCATATCCCCCCTCCCCATATCCCCCATATCCCCCCTCCCCCATATCCCCCCTCCCCCATATCCCCCTCCCCATATCCCCCTCCCCCATATTCCCCTCCCCCATATCCCCCTCCCCCATATCCCCCCTCCCCCATATCCCCCCTCCCCATATCTCCCCTCCCCCATATCCCCCTCCCCCATATCCTCCATATCCCCCTCCCCATATCCCCCCTCCCCCATAGCCCCCTCCCCCATATCCCCCCTCCCCCATATCCCCCCTCCCCCATATCCCCCCTCCCCCATATCCCCCCATGTCCCCCCTCCCCCATATCCCCCCCTCCCCATATCCCCATATCCCCCCTCCCCATATCCCCCATATCCCCCCTCCCCCATATCCCCCCTCTCCCATATCCCCCTCCCCATATCCCCCTCCCCATATTCCCCTCCCCATATACCCCCTCCCCCATATCCCCCCTCCCCCATATCCCCCCTCCCCATATCTCCCCATCCCCATATCCCCCTCCCCCATATCCTCCATATCCCCCCTCCCCCATATCCCCCTCCCCCATATCCCCCCTCCCCTATATCCCCCTCCCCATATCCCCCATGTCCCCCTCCCCATATCCCCCCTCCCCATATCCTCCATATCTCCCCTCCCCCAAATCCACCCTCCCCCATACCCCCCTCCCCCATATCCCCCTCCCCCATATCCCCCTCCCCATAGCCCCCCTCCCCCACATCCCCCCTCCCCCATATCCCCCCTCCCCCATATCCCCCATATCTCCCCACCCCATATCTCCCCTCCCCATATCCCCCCTCCCCATATCCCCCCTCCCCCATATCCCCGCTCTGCCATACCACCCCCATATACCCCCCATATCCCCCCTCCCCCATATCCCCCCTCCCCCATATCCCCCATATCCCCACCCCATATCCCCCCTCCCCCATATCCCCCTCCCCCATATCCCCCCTCCCCATATCCCCCCTTCCCCATAGCCCCCCTCCCCCATATCCCCCCTCCCCATATCCCCCCTCCCCATATCCCCCCTCCCCATATCCCCCTCCCCATATCCCCCATATCCCCCCTCCCCCATATTCCCCCCTCCCCCATATCCCCCCTCCCCCATATCCCCCCTCCCCATATCCCCCTCTCCCATATCCCCCCTCCCCATATCCCCCCTCCCCCATATCCCCCCTTCCCCATATCCCCCCTCCCCCATATCCCCCCTCCCCCATATCCCCCCTCCCCCATATCCCCCATATCCCACCTCCCCCATATCCCACCTCCCCCATATGCCCCCTCCCCCATATCGTCCCTCTCCCATATCCCCCTCTCCCCCATATCCCCCCTCCCCATATCCCCCCTCCCCCATATCCCCCTCCCCATATCCCCCCTCCCCATATCCCCCCTCCCCCATATCCCCCACTCCCCCATATCCCCCCTCCCCCATATCCCCCCTCCCCCATATCCCCCCTCCCCATATCCCCCCATCCCCCATATCCCCCCTCCCCCATATCCCCCCTCCCCATGTCCCCCCTCCCCATGTCCCCCCTCCCCATGTCCCCCCTCCCCCATATCCCCCATATCCCCCCTCCCCCATATCCCCCCTCCCCATATCCCCCCTCCCCCATATCCCCCCTCCCCATATCCCCCCTCCCCCATATCCCCCCTCCCCCATCCCCATATCCTCCCCTCCCCCATATCCCCCCTCCTCCATATCCCCCCTCCCCTATATCCCCCTCCCCCATATCCCCCCTCCCCCATATCCCCAAGTGAATCCAGCCCTAACCTTAACCTCTGCAATGCACGCGCAACCGATGGCGTGCATTCATATACCTGCCTAACAGTGTTGCCTTTTACCCCTGCCACCCCCCCCCCCCCCCACAGGATAAGCGCACACACAACAATAGGGAGCATGTGAGGACTGGGGGAGGCCCCGCTGATGAGAGGCCACTGACCGAACACGAGGAAAGGGCCCTGGAACTGGCTGGCGGACCTGACAACTGGGAGGTTGCTGCTGCAGAGGTCGGGGGCGTAGTAGCAAGTGAGCCACTGACAGCCCGTCCCCATATCCCCCCTCCCCTATATCCCCCTCCCCCATATCACCTGATCACTGCCTGATGACGAACCATGCATGCTTCATTGTGTATCGCAGGACCAAACGTCCAGGCACCCATCCCCGCAGATGCAGAGAGACCCGGACCCTCCAGCATGCGACGCCCGCAGGATGCCCCTCGGAGGCCACGGGAGACGGAGAGACCCGCACCCTCCAGCATGCGACGCCCGCAGGATGCCCCTCGGAGGCCACGGGAGACGGAGAGACCCGCACCCTCCAGCATGCGACGCCCGCAGGATGCCCCTCGGAGGCCACGGGAGACGGAGAGACCCGCACCCTCCAGCATGCGACGCCCGCAGGATGCCCCTCGCACACCACGGGAGACGGAGAGACCCGCACCCTCCAGCATGCGACACCCGCAGGATGCCCCTCGGAGGCCACGGGAGACGGAGAGACCTGGAGCAACAGGGAGACGACACCCCCGTCACGTGCGGGAGCGACCACCCAGCGACGAGGGGGGCAGCCACAGGCCCCCGTCACATCCGAGCCAGGACACCACTACCCAGGACACCACTACCCAGGACACCACTACCCAGACACCACTACCCAGGACACCACTACACAGGACACCACTACCCGGGACACAACTACCCGGGACACCACTACCCGGGACACCACTACCCGGGACAGCACTGCCCAGGAAGACGAAATACCGGACAGTGACTCAGAGTGAATGGGTGGAGACGAACCCCCACCCCAAAGTGCCATGGACTCAGAGTGGGACGAAGAGCATGACACAACGCCACTGCTGTCACCAACACCCTCCACCATTGCAGAAACACTCACCTCGGTTGGGCACTTTAGTGATGAGGCGTCTGGTACACTCACTGGTGCGCACAACACAGCCGTCCCGGTACAGCAGGTGGAGGTAGGAGCAGCAGAGGGGCGGGGCGGTCGGAGGGCAGCCCAGCCCAAGCGAACATCTGCCGCCCAGATGGATCCCGGGTTCCTGGAGTTACCACACCCACACATAGATCCGATGCAACCACCGACCCGGAGACGAGCGAAGAGGGTGACGGGCGGCTTGCGGCGGCTGCAGTCGCAGGTGGAGGAGTCCACCCGCGTCCAGGAGCTGGGAGTGGTGCCAGGTCATGCGTGCCACCCAAGCTGACACCGCACGGGTGGCGTCCGCGGTGGAGGCAATGGATGCGAAGGTGTCAGACATGGGGAACGGTTTGCGAGGCCTGGGGCTTTCCGTGCAGGCGGCGTCTGTGGCCCAGGAAATGGCTGCCCTCTCACAGGAGGCCATGAGCCAGTGCTAGTGCCAGATGGCAGAGGCGCTCAACGCCATAGCCCAGTCTCTGCAGGCCATGGCCCAGTCTCAGCAGGCCATGGCCCAGTCTCTGCAGGCCATCGCTGAGGGCATCGGCGCCAGTGGCCATGTGCGAGCCGGCGTCGCACTGTCACAGACAGGGTTTGCCAACCCCCTGGGCTCCATGGCTGCAAACCTGCAGACCCCTGTCGATACCAGCACGGGCCTCCAGGACTGGCAGCGCCAGATGTCGGGGGGGCGTCGGATGGCCAGTCCGTTCGCATCCCCGACCCATGTAGAGGCCTGGGGGCCATCGGGCACCCCGAGGGAGGAGGAGGTGGTGTGGTCCGTCCCGGCTCCCCCTGTAGGGGAGGTCCCGGTACACCGCTGTGGTAGTATGCATTAGGGGTCATGTGGGACTGTGAAGCCGTGATGCCATTGGCTGACAGATCCCGGGTCCTGGTTGGTTGTTGATCTCTAGCTCCGCCCTGAAGGCGGAGTATAAGAACCAGGAATCTTCCCCCGCAGGCCAGTTTACTGTTTTAAAGGACTATGGAGCTCAGGATCGTCCCGGAATGCCTGAGGATCAGCCCCCACGCAGTGAACTCAGCAGCAATTTTTAAACACTGGCAGACTTGTTTCGAAGGCTACCTCCGAACGGCCCCCGGCCGGATCACAGAAGACCAGAAACTGCAGGTCCTGCATTCGCGGGTAAGCCCGGAAATTTACCCTCTCATAGAAGACGCAGAGGATTTCCCGACGGCGCTCGCAGCACTAAAGAGCATCTACGTTCGCCCAGTGAACCAGGTCTACGCATGCTACCAACTCGCAACGAGACGGCAAAGTCCCGGAGAATCGCTAGATGAATTCTACGCCGCGCTGCTAATTTTGGGACGGGCCTGCAGCTGCCCGCCGGTAAACACGGCTGAACACACGGACATGTTAATTCGCGATGCGTTTGTGGCAGGTATGAACTCTCCCCAAATCCGTCAAAGACTGTTAGAAAAAGAGTCGCTAGGACTCTCAGAGGCACGGGCCCTTGCAGCTTCCCTAGATGTGGCCGCGCAAAACGCCCGCGCGTACGGCCCTGACCGCGCGGCAGCCCCTTGGGCTCCGTGGACCCCCGTCGCGACAAACCCCCCCCCTCACAGGCTTGCGCGGTTCAGACGCCAGGTCATCCCGGGGGGGCCCGCTGCTATTTCTGCGGCCAGGCGAAACACCCCCGGCAGCGCTGCCCGGCCCGCGCAGCGATTTGCAAGAGCTGCGGCAAAAAGGGCCATTTCGCGGCTGTGTGCCGGTCCCGGGGGGTCGCCGCTGTCCCCGGAGAAGAAAGAGTCCAGCGCATTCCAAATGCTCCCCAACCCCCCCAGCGCCCCCATGCGCCGCCATTTTGGGTCCCGGCCACCACGAGGGGAGGATGGGCGCCGCCATCTTGTGACCCCCCAGCCATGTGCGATGCATGGGGCGGACATTTTGTCCACCCCGCCGCCATCTTGGGACCCCCCAGCCATGTGCGATGCATGGGGGCGACCATTTTGTTCACCCCCGCCGCCATCTTGGACGACAACAATGGACCCCAGCATCGACGGCTCCACGGGGTTCGAAGAAGACGCTGAGACACTGCGACCACGTCTAGCCTCGGTGACGCTGGACCAAGCACGGCCCCGGACGCTCCAGACGACGACAACAACGGTGCTGATCAACGGACACGAGACACCATGCCTGATCGACTCCGGGAGCACAGAAAGCTTCATCCACCCCGACACGGTAAGACGCTGTTTTTTCACCATCCGTCCCAGTACGCAAAAGATTTCCCTAGCTGCAGGATCCCACTCCGTACAGATCAAAGGGTTCTGCATAGTGACCCTAACGGTGCAAGGGAGGGAGTTTAAAAACTACAGGCTCTACGTCCTTCCCCAACTCTGCGCGCCCACATTACTGGGATTAGACTTCCGGTGCAACCTGCAGAGCCTAACATTCCAATTTGGCGGCCCAATACCCCCTCTCACTATCTGCGGCCTCGCAACCCTCAAAGTTGAACCCCCATCCTGGTTTGCAAACCTCACCCCAGATTGCAAACCCGTCGCCACTAGGAGCAGACGGTACAGTGCCCAGGACCGGACATTTATTCGGTCCGAAGTCCAGCGGCTGCTGAAGGAAGGCATAATCCAGGCCAGCAATAGTCCCTGGAGAGCACAGGTGGTAGTAGTAAAGACAGGGGAGAAGCAAAGGATGGTCATAGACTATAGCCAGACCATCAACAGGTACACACAGCTAGATGCGTACCCTCTCCCCCGCATATCCGACGTGGTAAATCGGATTGCCCAATATAAGGTCTTCTCCACCGTGGACCTCAAGTCCGCCTACCATCAGCTCCCCATCCGCCCAAGTGACCGCAAGTACACAGCCTTCGAGGCAGACGGGCGACGATACCACTTCCTAAGGGTCCCATTTGGCGTCACAAACGGGGTCTCGGTCTTCCAACGGGAGATGGACCGAATGGTTGATCAACACGGGTTGCAGGCCACGTTCCCGTATCTCGACAACGTAACCACCTGCGGACACGATCAGCAGGACCACGACGCCAACCTCCAAAAATTCCTCCAGACGGCTAAAGCCTTGAACCTCACATACAACGAGGACAAGTGCGTGTTTAGCACAAATCGGCTAGCCATCTTGGGCTATGTAGTGCGCAATGGGATAATAGGCCCCGACCCCGAACGTATGCGCCCCCTCATGGAATTTCCCCTCCCCCACTGCTCCAAAGCCCTGAAACGCTGCCTGGGGTTCTTTTCATATTACGCCCAGTGGGTCCCCCAGTATGCAGACAAGGCCCGCCCGTTAATCCAGTCCACTACCTTCCCCCTGTCGACAGAGGCTCGCCAGGCCTTCAGCCGCATCAAAGTGGATATCGCAAAGGCCACGATGCGCGCCATCGACGAGTCCCTCCCCTTCCAGGTCGAGAGCGACGCCTCCGATGTAGCTCTAGCGGCCACCCTTAACCAAGCGGGCAGACCTGTGGCCTTTTTCTCCCGAACCCTCCACGCCTCAGAAATCCGCCACTCCTCAGTGGAAAAGGAAGCCCAAGCTATAGTGGAAGCTGTGCGACATTGGAGGCATTACCTGGCCGGCAGGAGATTCACTCTCCTCACTGACCAACGGTCGGTAGCTTTCATGTTCGATAATGCACAGCGAGGCAAAATTAAAAATGACAAGAAGGAGGATCGAGCTCTCCACCTTCAACTACGAGATCTTGTACCGTCCCGGAAAGCTGAACGAGCCGTCTGATGCCCTATTCCGCGGCACATGTGCCAACGCACAAATAAACCGTCTCCAAACCCTCCACGAGGACCTCTGCCACCCGGGGGTCACTCGGTTCTACCATTTTATAAAGTCCCGCAACCTCCCCTACTCCGTGGAGGAGGTCCGTACTGTCACCAGGAACTGCCACATCTGCGCAGAGTGCAAACCGCATTTTTTCAGGCCGGATAGAGCGCACCTGATCAAGGCTTCCCGTCCCTTTGAACGCCTCAGTCTGGATTTCAAAGGGCCCCTCCCCTCCACCGACCGCAACACATACTTCCTGAATGTGGTGGACGAGTACTCTTGTTTCCCTTTCGCCATCCCCTGCCCCGTCATGACAGCGGCCACAGTTATTAAAGCCCTTAGCACCATATTCACACTGTTCGGTTGCCGCGCATATATCCATAGCGACAGGGGGTCCTCCTTCATGAGTGACGAGCTGCGCCAGTTCCTGCTCAGCAAGGGTATAGCCTCGAGCAGGACGACCAGCTACAACCCCCGGGGGAACGGGCAAGTAGAGAGGGAGAACGGCACGGTCTGGAAGACCGTCCTACTGGCCCTACGGTCCAGGGCTCTCCCAGTTTCACGGTGGCAGGAGGTCCTCCCGGACGCTCTCCACTCCATCCGGTCGCTGCTGTGTACCACCACTAATCAAACGCCTCATGAGCGCCTCCTTGTCTTCCCCAGGAAGTCCTCCTCTGGAACGTCGCTGCCGACCTGGCTGGCGGCCCCAGGACCCATCTTGCTCCGGAAACATGTGCGGGCGCACAAGTCGGACCCGTTGGTCGAGAAGGTTCACCTCCTCCACGCAAACCCGCAGTACGCCTACGTGGCGTACCCCGACGGCCGACAGGACACGGTCTCCCTGCGAGACCTGGCGCCCGCCGGCAACACGCACACCCCCCCGACACCAATCACCCCCTCCCTGCCACCGGCGCACCCCGCGACCGCCCCCTTCCCGGGATAATCGGACCTCCTCCCATGTCCGACCAGGAGTGAAGCAGAAGCAGAAACCGTAAAGCTCCCGGAGACGACAACGCTGGAACAAGCACCTGCACCACCACCGGGGCTGAGGCGATCGACAAGGAAGACCAGACCGCCCGCTCGACTCGTGGCATCGGTTTAACACAACAATGTTGTGGACTTTAACGAGAATGTTCTTTTTCTTCTTACGAATATTGTAAATAGTTCACAAACCCTGTACATAGCCCAGTGTAGGGCAAAGTGTAGGGCACTGTAATGACAGGCAAAAAGTTTTTTTTCCTCCCAGGACCAGCCTTGTAAACTCCTGCCACCATGCGAAGCACCACCCCGCCGGGTTCATTTTTAACAAGGGGTGAATGTGGTAGTATGCATTAGGGGTCATGTGGGACTGTGAAGCCGTGATGCCATTGGCTGACAGATCCCGGGTCCTTGTTGGCTGTTGATCTCTAGCTCCGCCCTGAAGGCGGAGTATAAGAACCAGGAGTTCTCCCCGCAGCTCCAGTCTGTTGCTGAACTGCGGGGAACAAGTCACGCTTAATAAAGCCTCATCGACTTCATCTCTATTCGTCTCACGTAAGTCATTGTGCGCTACAACTGCGACACCTCGGACTCCCCCCCTTCCGTCCCAGGTGCATCGGGTGGGCAACGGGCAGGACAGGCTGGCAGCTCGCCATCCCAGTCGCCCGGGCCGCAGCCTGGCCCATCTAGGCCAGGACGCCCCAGGAAACGGCCGCCAAAGGGATCCAGTGTCAGAGGGCAGGAATCACAGGAGTCCACCTCCAGTTCTGCTGTACCGTCTGGGGAACCACGTAGACGTAGTCAAAGGGCCCGTAAGGCCAAACAATTAGACACTGAGTAAGTTGGCACGGGTGCAGGGCACAGATGAGTTTTAGGGGCTAGGGCACGTGCATGAACTCGTTTGGTTATTAAAGTCAATGTTACACCTACAGAAGCTGCCTTTGTGCTCTGTCCAAAGCGTGCGGGGGTGTCATGTACGTTGAGCGCAAGTGTGTGTGTGAGGGGTGGTCTTACCTTAGCCCCAGGTGAGTCTGCCCCCTTCCCCCTGGGCCGCCATCTACATCTCCCGGGCAGAGGACGGGACCGTGCGCTGCAGTGTCACAGCCGCATGCAGGGATGGTCCGGGTGGATGGTGGTACTGTGGCCATGGGTCAGACATAGTCCAACGATGTAGAGCCAGGAGCTCACCGCAGGGCGGGTTGTCATCATCCTCCATGGCCTGCAATAGACACGCGTCCACCCGCAACTGTGTGAGCCCGGCCCGTTGTGCCGCAGGTGGATCGGCAATGGGGGGGGGTGGTGTGCATGCGGGTGGGGTGGGTGGGGTTGGGGAGGGGGGTGAGGGTGCTGGGTGGGTGGATGGGTGGGGGGTGTGGGTGGTCGGCTGTTGCCATGGTGTGCGGTCTGTGGCCATACTACCCGATTCCCACGCCCATCTAGTCAGTGAAGCGGGCGGCTATCAGTCTGTCCCGTGCCCGCTGGGCCAGCCGGTAACGGTGGACAGCCACCCGCCTGTGTCTACCCCGTCTGCCCTGACCATTACCCCCATCCCCCTCATCTGGGGAGGACTGCGCCTCTTCCTGCTGCTCCTCCACTCCGCCCTCCTCTGCCTGCGGCACATCGCCCCTCTGCTGGGCTATGTTGTGCAGGACGCAGCACACCACAATGATGCGGCCGACCCTATCTGACCGATACTGGAGTGCGCCCCCAGAGAGGTCCAGGCACCTGAAACGCATCTTCAGCACGCCAAAGCACCTCTCTATCACTCCCCTTGTCGCTACATGGGCATCATTGTAGCGGTTTTCCGCCTCATTGCGTGGCCTCCGTATAGGTGTCATCAGCCACGATCGCAATGGGTAGCCCCTGTCGCCCAGCAACCAGCCCCTCAGCCAGGGATGGCGTCCCTCGTACATGCCGGGGATGGATAACCGCGACAACACGTATGAGTCGTGTACACTGCCTGGGTGACGGGCGCAGACGTGCAGGATCATCATGCGGTGGTCGCAGACCACCTGTATGTTCATCGAATAGGTCCCCTTCCTATTGGTGAACATGGCCCTGTTATCTGCAGGTGGCCGCACGGCGACGTGCATCCCATCGATCGCGCCCTGGACCATGGGGAATCCGGCCACGGCAGAGAAGCCCACGGCCCGGGCATCTTGGCTGGCCCGGTCCACGGGGAAGCGGATGCAGCAGTGCGCCATGGCATATAGGACATCTGTCACTGCCCGGATGCACCGATGCACCGATGTCTGCGATATGCCGGATAGGTCCCCACTCGGTGCCTGGAATGACCCCGTTGCATAAAAGTTCAGGGCCACCGTAACCTTGACGGACACGGGGAGAGGGTGTCCCCCGCCAGTGCCACGCGGTGACAGGTGTGCCAGCAGGTGGCAGGTGTGTGCCACGGTTTCCCGCCTCATCCGGAGTCTCCTCCTGCATTCCGAGTCCGTGAGGTCCTGGTCTGACTGCTGGGGCCGGTACACACGGGGCGCCCTCGGGTGCCTCCGTTGCCGTGGGGCCGCGACGTCCTCCTCCCCCTCCTCGTCCTGTCGGTCAGGCGTCCCTCCAGCCTGGGCGGCTGCCACCTGTCCCTCTGCGGCAGCCTGCGCCGCCTCTCTGGCACGCTCCTCCTCCTCCTCCTCCTCCTCCTCCTCCTCATCCAGGGCAACATAGACATGAGCGGCTGCCGCCACGGCGGCCAACATCGCTGGATGATTGGAAAACATGACGGCCTGGTGGGGGGGAGGGGAACGACGACATGTCATGATTGCCCATATCCCCTCCTCCCCTAGCCAGGTGGCATGGACCGCATGGGTCCAACTGTTGGAGGCTGGCACCTGGCCAGGTGGACCAACTCACTTGCCCTCGCATCCCCCTCCCCGGCATGGACCCCCCCCATCCCCCTCCCCTGCACGGACCCCCCATCCCCCTTCCCGGCACGGACCCCCCCCCAACCTCCACCCCGGCACGGAACCCCCCATCCCCTTCCCCGGCACGGACCCCCCCCCATCCCCCTCCCCGGCACGGACCCCCCATCCCCCTCCCCGGCACGGACACCCCATCCCCCTCCCCGGCACGGACCCCCCCCCAACCTCCATCCCGGCACGGACCCCCCATCCCCCTCCCCGGCACGGACCCCCCCCCAACCTCCACCCAGGCACAGACCCCCCCCCAACCTCCACCCCGGCACGGACCCCCCCATCCCCCTCCCCGGCACGGACCCCCCCCCAACCTCCACCCCGGCACGGACCCCCCATCCCCCTCCCCGGCACGGATCCCCCATCTCCCTCCCGGCACGGACCCCCCATCCCCCTCCCCGGCATGGACCCCCTATCCCCCTCCCCGGCACGGACCCCCCATCCCCCTCCCCGGCACGGACCCCCCATCCCCCTCCCCGGCACGGACCCCCCCCAACCCCCTCCCCGGCACGGACCCCCCCCCAACCTCCACCCCGGCACGGACCCCCCATCCCCCTCCCCGGCACGGACCCCCCATCCCCCTCCCCGGCACGGACCCCCCCCAACCTCCACCCCGGCACGGACCCCCCCCCAACCTCCACCCCGGCACAGACCCCCCCCCCATCCCCCTCCCCGGCACGGACCCCCCCCCCCAACCTCCACCCCGGCACGGACCCCCCATTCCCCTCCCCGGCACGGACCACCCCCCACCCTCCACCCCAGCACGGACCCCCCCCCCAACCTCCACCCCGGCACGGACCCCCCCATACCCCTCCCCGGCACGGACCCCCCCCCAACCTCCACCCCCGGCACGGACCCCCCCCCCCAACCTCCACCCCGGCACGGACCCCCCATCCCCCTCCCCGGCACGGACCCCCCCCATCCCCCTCCCGGCACGGACCCCCTCCCGGCACTCCCCCGGAGCCCAGCCTATTCTAACCACCCCACCCCTTCGCCGCACACACACACACACACAACCCGAGACACACCTCACGCATTCAGACTGCGGCCACGCCATCGCCTGCCCAGAGCCAACCCCCCAGGCCGTCACTCACCTCCACGCTGGTCGGCGTGAATCTGGAGCACAGGGTCACGCCGATGAAAAGGAGGTTTGATTCACATCAACGTGAACGGTCATCACGTCGACGGGACTTCGGCCCATCCGGAAGGGAGAATATCGGCAGGCCGAAAATCGGCTGCCTTGCGCAGACCCGTGACATTCTCCGACGGCAGCGGCGACATTAACGCCCCGCCGACTTTTCTCCCTTTGGAGACTTCGGCAACCGGCGGGGGCGGGATTCACGGCGGCCAACGGCCATTCTCCGACCCTCTGGGGGGTCGGAGAATGACGCCCCAGGTCTCCAGAACAGAACAATTTGAATCTCGTGGAATGGTTGAACTATTAATATTTTCCATGATTCATGTAGAGCCATTTTGAATGGAGTTGTATTCTTGCAATTCTGCACCTATGGGAGCAATAAACCAATTATTTTGCTGCAGTGAGTATGAATTGAAAGTAGAAATGCGTGCACCTCCAATGATACTTGTTTTTACAAAGCAGTGAAATACATCACAGAGTTTGATTTTCCTGTTGAAGAATAAAATTGAATCGGAAATTAATGTTATTGTTGTAGCTGCAAGAAGATTATATAGAGGATTAAAATAAAAAGCATAATTTTTTTAATCTATGAGGTAACAGATTTAATGAAGTACAGGTAATCATTCAGGTAACTGTGGTTGGACATAGGCCTTTATTGATTCTTAACAATCACTAATTTAGTTACTTTTTTCTTTAGAAGTTATCAGGTAAAATAAAAATACTATTTAAATTATTCTTCCAGGGGTATGGGCTTCAATGACTTCGGTACTATGCCCTCAGCAGGTGATGATGAGCATGGATTTCCATTGGATTGGTCTATGAGCATGCTTGGCAAGGTATTGGAGTGGTTTGCCATTTCCATCGACAGTATGGTTGACCAGGAAACTCTCCACTTTTATAACCTGCCGTCAGGCACTATGAAAGGATTTAAAGACTGATATTCAACCTGTTTGGCCATGTTATGAATGCACCTTCTGTGGCCATCAAGTCCTGAAGTGGGACTTGAAACTGAAGCTTCTGGTCAGAGTTTGGGATGCTACTACTATGCAAAAAGACGTCATGACATTTGTTATTTGTCCCTAATTGCCCCTGTGTTGGTGATTGGCTTCTTCAACTGCTGTCATCCATGCAATGTAGATACACTCACAGTGCTGTGAGCAAGGGAGGTCAGAATTTTGACCGAGCGAAAGTGAAGGAACAGTGATGTATTTCCAAGTCCAGATGGTGTTAGGCTTGGAGAGGAACTTGTGATGGTGTTCTCTTGCATCTGCAACCCCTGTCCGACTAGATGGTAGAGGCCGTGGGTTTGAAAGGTGCTGCCAAAGGAACCTGGATGAGTTGCCGCATTGCATCTTGTAGATGGTACACACTGCTGCCACTGTTTGTCAGTGATGGAGAGAGTGATTGTTCAAGTTGGTGGATGGGATACCAATCAAGCAGGCTGCTTTGTCCTGGGTGGTGTCAAGCTTCTTGAGTGTTGTTGGAGCTACACTCATCCAGACAAGTGGAGATTATTCTATCACATTCCTGATTTGTATCTTGTTGATGGTGGACAGGCTTTGGGGAGTCAGGAGATGAGTTAGTTGCTGCAAAATCCCCAACCTTTGACCTGTTCTCGTAGCCACAGTATTAATATAGCTGGTCCAGTTAAGTTTCTGGTCAATGGTAACCCCTGGTATGAGATATTCAGTAATGGTTATGCCATTGAATGCCAATATGAGATGGTTAGGTTCCCTTTTGTTGGGAATGGTCTTTCCATGGCATTTGTGCGACGTGAATGTTACTTGCCGCTTATCAGCAAAAGCATGGATTTTGTCTAAATCTTGCTGCATATGAATATGGACTGGTTCTGTATCTGAGGAGTTGCGAATGCTGTTGACCGTCGTGCAATCATCAGATATCATCCCCACTTCTGACCTTATGATAGAGGGAATGTCATTGATGAAACAGCTGAAGATGGTTGAACCTCGGACACTACCTATGGAACTCCTGCAGCGATGTCTCAGGACTGAGATGATTGGTCTCTAACAACCATAACCATATTCCTTTGTGCCGGGTATGATTCCAACCAATGAAGAGTTTTCCCCCAATTCCAATTGACTCCGGCTTTGTTAGGGTTATTTGTTGTCATACTCGGTCAAATACTGCCCTGATGTCATGGGCGCAGTCACTCTCACCTCACCTTTTGAACTGAGCTCTCTTGTCCACATTTGGACCAAAGTTGATCGAGGGCTTTGGTGGAACCCAAACTATGGGTGGGATTCTCCATTGCCCGACGCCGATATCGTAATGTGCTCCTGTGCTGCCCTACGCCAGCAGCTCTTAAAAATAAAAGGCCTCACCTTAGTCTCTGCAATCGAAGTCTGTGTCCTGCACGAAAACGCGACTAGCCGCTATACCCAATTTCAGGCGGCCGAATCGGCGCGGAAGGGGTTCTACACGGCCGGATCGGCGAGGCAGGCGCCCTACGAGGCCGAATGGGTCCAGGCGATCGAGTTCCTCCCGTGGCCCGGACGAGGGCGGCCATTTCGCGCGCTTTTCGAGACATCCCGCGCTTGTGCGCACCAAAAACTATGGCAACACTGAGGGACGTGATGCGCAGGCGCGCTCGACGCAAGACCGAACAACGCATGCGCAGTAGTGCAACGAACACGACTTGCGGCAACTGTGGAGCCGCACATTTAAAGCGGCAATGACCCGCAAGAATCCGACAATGCCTCCGCTGTGGCAAGGTGGGCCACTACGCTGCTTGCTGTCGAGCAGCTCAACCTGTCAATGTTCCCCAACTCCAACAATCTCGCAGGGACGTGCGGACCATTCAGCCTCCTTATTACGAGTCGTGCCCAGACGATATCCAGACCAGTGACACAGACGACCGGGACGCCTTCCGTGTTGCGGTCATTGATAAGAACCGGATGTCTCCAGGCAGGACCCACCAGCCGGTGCACGTTAACACGATCAATCCGGGTGATGAATGGTGTGCCACCCTAACGGTCAACCGATCACCGATAACATTCCATCTGGACACTGGCGCCTCCGCCAACCTCATAGCATGGTCAGCCTTCTATGCCATGAAGGTCAGACCACCAATTCGGCCGTCCCGTTGCAGGATGGTCGACTACAACGGGAACGTTATCCCGGCTATGGGATCCTGCCAGCTCCAGGCGACACACAACAACACACACGGCCACACTCTCATTCAAGATAGTCGGATCATCGAAGGACTCCCTGCTAGGTGCACAGGCATGCAAGGCTCTCCACCTCGTGCAACTCTCTTTCCAGACGGCACATCTGACTTCCCGGATGCAGAATTCAGCGCACAGCTCCAATTGCTCCTCGCCCACAACCAGGAGGAACACTGCCCTACACCTACAGAATTCGGCTAAAACCGAACGCCACCCCGGTCATTCACGCACCTCGCAGGGTCCCAGCGCCACTCAAAGACCGCCTCAAGCACCAGGACCAAGGGGTCCTACCCCGGGTCACGGAGCCCACGCCATGGGTCAGCTCCATGGTGTGTGTTAAAAAGCCCTCCAGCGAGTTCCGGACCTGCATTGATCCAAAAGACCTCAACAACATAATGAGGGAACACTACCCCATACCCAAACGGGAAGAGATCACGAGGGAAATGGCCCGGGCTAAAATCTTCACAAAACTGGATGCCTCGAAGGGTATTTGGCAGATCCAACTGGATCCATCAAGCCGAAAGCTGTGCACCTTTAACACCCCTTTCGGCAGGTTCTGCTACAACCGGATGCCATTTGGCATCATCTCGGCATCCGAGGTCTTTCATAGGATCATGAAGCAGATGATGGAAGGCATCGAAGGGGTGCGCATCTACGTGGAAGACGTCATCATCTGGTCCACCACACCACAGGAGCACATATATCGTCTCCAGCGCGTCTTAGCGCGCATACATGAAAACGGCCTGCGCCTCAACCGAGCCAAGTGTTCTTTCGGCCAAACCGAACTGAAGTTCCTGGGGGACCACATTTCCTGGTCAGGGGTCCGTCCGGATGCAGACAAGGTGAGCGCCATTACAGCCATGCCGTAGCCGGCAGACAAGAAAGCAGTGCTACGCTTCCTAGGCATGGTCAACTTCCTGGGGAAGTTCATTCCCAACCTTGCCTCCCACACGACAGCTCTGCGCCACCTCGTCAAGAAGTCCACGGAGTTTCAGTGGCTGCCCACACACCAGAAGGAATGGGAGGAGTTCAAACTTAAGCTCACCACAGCACCAGTATTGGCGAGATTCGCCACTAGAATCTCGACGGATGCCAGCCAGTCCGGCATTGGGGCGGTGCTCCTACAGCGGGATGACACTGCATCATGGGCCCCGGTCGCCTATGCCTCGCGGGCCATGACCTCCACAGAACAGCGCTACGCGCAGATCGAAAAGGAATGCCTGGGCTTGCTAACCGGGTTGGACAAGTTCCATGACTATGTGTATGGTCTCCTCCGTTGAGACTGACCACCGCCCCCTGGTCAGCATCATAAATAAGGGCCTGAACGAGATGACCCCTCGCCTCCAGCGCATCCTACTTAAACTTAGGAGGTATGACTTCCAACTGGTCTACACCCCGGGTAAGGACCTTATCATTGCGGATGCCCTGTCTAGAGCAGTGAGCACATCGCCAGATTCGGAGGGGTTTGTCTGTCAGGTCGAGGCGCAGGTGGCTTTTACGTCGGCAAATCTGCCAGCTGACAACTCCAGTCTGGCCCGTATTCGCCAAGAAACTGCAGCTGACCCCTTTCTACAATGTGAGATGCGCCACATGACGGGAGGGTGGCTCAAAGGGCAGTGCCCGCAGTTCTACAATGTCCGAGACGACTTGGCCATCATTGATGGTGTCCTTCTAAAGCTGGACCGGATTGTGATTCCGCACAGCATGCACAAGCTGGTCCTCGACCAACTACACAAAGGCCACCTGGGGGTCGAAAAGTGCAGGCGGAGGGCCCGAGAGGCGGTATATTGGCCGGGCATCAGTGATGACATTGCCAATATGGTGCTCAACTGCCCCACCTGCCAAAGGTTTCAACCGGCGCAACCTCCTGAGACGCTTCTGTCCCATGAGCTGGTGATGTCCCCCTGGGCGAAGGTGGGTGTGGACCTCTTTCACGCGCTCAGCAGGGACTATGTCGTTGTCATTGACTACTTTTCCAACTATCCAGAGGTCATACGCCTGCACGATTTGACATCGTCCGCTGTCATAAGGGCCTGCAAAGACACCTTCGCTCGCCATGGCATTCCGATGACTGTCATGTCAGACAATGGGCCCTGTTTTGCCAGCCAGGAATGGTTATCTTTTGCTACCTCGTATGGTTTCACACACGTGACGTCCAGCCCTCTGCATCCCCAGTCGAATGGAAAGGCGGAGAAGGGCGTTCACATTGTCAAGCGGCTCCTCTGCAAGGCTGCTGCTGCCGGATCGGATTTCTGCCTAGCCCTGCTGGCCTATCGCTCGGCCCCACTAGCCACTGGCCTCTCACCAGCCCAGCTGTTGATGGGTCGTGCCCTCAGGACCACTGTGCCTTCAATTCTGGCACCCACGACCAACCATGCTCCGGTACTACACAGAATGCAACAGCAGCGCGGTCACCAGAAGAGGGCATATGACACACGGGCAACTGATCTTCCCGCCCTGGCGCCTGGAGACGAAGTCCGCATCCACCTACTAGAAGGTGGCTGGTCAGCACCTGCCGAAGTTCTCCGACGCATGGCTCCCCGCTTGTTTCGGATTCGCATGCCTGATGGATCCATTCGTAGGCGCAATCACCGGGCTCTTCGCCTACTTCCACGCTCGCTACGGGACCTTACACCGACACCACGCCCTCCTGATGTTCCTGATATCGACTTCGTGGAGCTGCCTCCCAACATGCCCCTTCCGTTGTCGCCCGTGGCCAGGCCCATTCCTCAGCCGGTGGTTCCAGACCTACCCTTGAGGCGGTCAACCCAAATTCGTCGCCCACCTACTAGACTGGACTTATGAGACTGCTTGTACATTGAACTCATACTACCGCTGTGTTAACATGTTTCTGTTCTTATCATTACAGGAAGTCGTTTTGTCGTTCAACATTGCCCAGTTCTTTGTTTATGATACAACCTCGTTGTTATGTCGCACCCGACATCGCCTCTTGTATATAGTTTAGCCCCATGTACATGCTGTAAATATTGCACACACACATTTAGCTACACTCAGTACACATCTCTATGACCACATAGGCACATATTCTTGTAAAAAAGGGGGGATGTCATGATATTCAGGTAAACATCATAACACATACATACATACATACTGATGGACAGATCAACGGACCAATCAACACACACAACATGACAGCCAATCACAGGCAAGAGCATACACAGTACAAAACAGGGAACACGACACTTCCTGGGCACTCGAGCAGGAGACGGCTCAGGGCACAGAGCTCATAGCAAGCCACTCAGACATCCACCATGTGCTGAGTGCCACTACACGATAGAATTAAGAATAGGTCCACAGAATCAAGGGTCATGATCGAACCTCAGTAAACAGTTTACCAGTGTAAATAGATGTTTGAAATAAAACTGCGTTGTACCATTCACAACCGTGTTGGTTCGTCTGTGTAGCAGAGTACCCAACACTTCAGTAAGTTAATGTGTGAAGATATAAAGTCACACTTTATTGCCGATCAAAGGGAAAAATGTCTCCCACAAGGTAACAAACATAAGCAGTCCATATTGGGTGTCACAGTGGATTAGAACATTGTCCTTTTATCTTTGGGACATTGGCATGATTAGGGGGAATGAAGGAAGAACATGAGTTGGAAATTCAGTTCGGGTGGTGTCATAAACTGGGTGGTGTTGGATTTGTGCAGCACCTGGTATGCTATTGACTGCAATGGAATTCAATATAAGGCATTGCATATTATGTGTTGTCTCCCTGATACTGCCTGTTTATGATACCACCGCCTGGGACAAATTTCTATTCCTTTCCATTTATACAGCACCCCACGTAATGTGGGCATGCCCAAAATTACTTTACAGCTGATGAACTACGTTTTGAAGCTTCAAGCAGAATGTTTGCCCCCATTTGGGGTAAACATAGAGTCAGCCAAGTGAGGGCCATTTTCCTGGAGGCCAGATGTGGGAGGCAGGGCTACTTGTCCACAAATGGTGAATAGTGAATTAGGCCAATTAAAGCCAATTATCAGGATGTGTCAGGAACTGGCCATCTATCTGGACATGGCCTCCTAGCTCCAGCCCAAAGGGCCAACACTCCAGACAGATGTTGAGACCTTCTTCACCTTTCTGCCCAGAGCTGTCTATCAGAAGGGTTCTCCCTCCATACCGGTGGCCCAACAGCTGTTGTCCTTTTCTAATGTTAAATTCTAAAACGTTTTAATGCTGAGAAGATGCCAAAATGTGAAAGCATTCTCGCTTTCTCTTTCCGACAGTGGCAAGCCCAGTTTCTTCCTCAATGGAGGGCCTCCAGCTTCGAGAAACCACCCACCATTCTAAATTGGACAGCAAGCCTCCCTCTGACCATGAATTACCAATTCTAGCAAAATCACTGTCAGGTGCCTGCTCCCGGCACATTGTGGTGTTAGGACCCACTTTTAACTCCGGTGTTGGGGTCCCAAATCGAAATGTAAAATCTTCCCCTTGGTGACTGCTGTAATGCAGCACACAAAGAGCAATGAGGCATTTGTTGATGGATAAATATTAGCAGGACACCTCTCCTGGGCCTTTTTAAGTGGTGTAGCGGGATCCTTACTTCTATCTGCAAGGGCAGATGGGGATCTCAATTCAGTGTTTCAGCATTTCAGACAGCGAAACACTCCTCAGTACTGAAGTATACCTATACTGGAATGAAGCAACAGCTCCAATCTCTAGAGTGGGTGATGATCCTCTAACTTTCTGACTCAGAGGAGAGAATGTTGTCACTCAGCCAAGGTTAACACTAAATAGTGGGTGGGATTCTCCGGCCTCCCAGCTGCATGTTCGGGGGGGGGGTTTGGCAGCAGTGGCGCAATGTCTTCTGGTGGTGGGATTCTATCTTCCCGCTGCTTGTCAATGGGATTTCCCATTGAAGTCACCCCACGCAGCCGGGATACCCGCAAGCGGGGGTGCGCTGCCGGAGGTCCCTGAGAATTCCGCTGCCAGTGAAAGGTCGGAGAATTCTGGCCAGCATCTTTTAAATTTATATGGTTCTGTTCCTATCCTGCTCCTAAGACAACCTCCCCGCCCACACTCCCCCCACCCCCCCCCCCCCCCACCCCCGCTCCCCCCGCCCCCCACACCCCTACCCTAGTGTATTTATATTAGCAAAACATGAATAATTAACATTTGAAACTGGTAGCTGTGTGAGCCGTACAAAGTGACTTTATTTTCACAGTGGAAGGAGAGAGCTGATAAAACAAGCTGCCAGCGATTGAAGTTTGCATTCTAACGAATGTTCTCATTCTACTTTTTATCTTATATTAAGTAAATACGTGTTAGTTATATTGTGCCGAATTATATAATGAAATTACTGGTGGGGAGCTTGAGAAAGAGACAAATAATTTAATCTCAGTTTCAATGATTAGATCTTCACTGGCATGCAGGAGTTTTCTCTTTCTCTTAAGAGTAGACACATTGACGTATACTGGAAGAAACTGGAACATTCTGGAAATATTCAACAGGTCAGGTAGCATTTTTGGAGAGGACAGATCTGTTAACATTTCATGACAGGACCCTGCAGCACCAATTGGAGGATATTGCACACAGACAGAATTTCAATATAAAAGGGCCATTGGAAAGGGGAGGTAAGATCAGACGGACAACACACCAATGCATAAGGACTGGCAAATGGATGCACATAATCCTGGCCATTTGTTCATATGAAACTAGTCCACAACCTGCAAGTGCCATTGTATTCACCTTATAAAGATTGGCTTTCTTGTAGTTGTGTGTCTTCCCTTGTGGTTTCTTTCTTCAGAAACCTATATTTCAGTTGGCTTCTTGGAACGTCTAATAATCCCAGGAACACTTTGTAAGAAGGATGGGTTCTGAAGCTCAGATTTCCAGCAGCAAAAGAGCTGCTGCAACAGTGGAAGAGGCAACTGGGAATTTAAATGCTGGGACAGCCCAAAGAGGAGTCAAAAATATGTTTCAGGCCTTAGTTGAGACTGAAGCCTTAATAAAAAAGGACCACTTTCAGAACACTTGGGATCCTGGGCAGCAAGTATGTTCAGGGACCCTCCACACGTCTCCCACAAGGCACTGTCCCCACCCCATTCAAATTAAACAGAAATATGTGGTATAATGCATAAAGAACTCAACATTAAAAAGGTTACATGCTACATTAACGATAAAGAAAATCTGCAGCTGTAGGTTTAGGCAGGATGAACCGTAGTATGGTTGAAGACTTTGTTGAGATTTTAATTCACGCAGAACCTGTTTACTTCAGCAGTTAAAATTGGGTCATAAACTTTGAAGAGGCTGAGAAATCCAGGCTGAGTTGTCGGAAAAAAGTACATTCAAAAGTTGAAATCATTTCAAAGGTTATTGAAATTTGCCCTGTATTTCTAAAGCAGCACTGTTGAACCATATTGGGCTCATTTTTGTTCTTATTAAATTTCAGTCCTGCAAATTCATAGAAACCTAAAGGAGATTGAAAAGCACATTTCTTACATTTGATTCTGAGCCAATGGGATGGGGTGGGGGCGGGGGTGCTGTAACCCTAATGGAGGTCAATAAGATTTCCCATGACCTCGCCGGAATATGAACTTCCCCTTTAAGGGGGAGGGGGGGTGGGACTTCCCCTTTAAGGTGGGCAGGGCTCCCCCTCTACAATGAGAGCCCCAGCCGTATAAAAACTCCAGCCTAGGTGGAGGTCAGGGAAGGAGACCCTTAGGGGACTGGAGGAGCATTTGGAATTGTATTGAAATAAATCTTGTTTGTAATTTCTACTATTGTCTATGTGTTCTACTTATCACGGATTCAACAGGGGATAATTTTTACTTTCATTTTCACTTCCAACAAGACTCAATAATGGATATGTCCTCAGTTTACCGCCTAAATGGTGAATACAAAAATAATGATCGGTGTTTGGTTCGAAGTATCTTAATATTTCACTGCTTTTAAAGTTGCATAACTCTGTATTTACTCAGACCATGGGGAGAAAGAGGAGGTAGAAGTTTGGATGGAAAAATCCAGAAGAGAGGATTTCCAGAATATTCTGCTGAAATTAACAGAACATCTTTTAATTGTTTTCTGCAGCGCTTCACGTTTCTCAGCCACCATGTCAAGCGGGAAGGTCTATGGTGTGTTGAATTATGTGGACATTGGCACGGTGGAGATCATGGAGGTCAAGCAAAGATTGTAGAGATCAGTGCTGAAGGAGACGGGGTCTAGGTAGGCCAACCGGGGAGTCTGTAAAGAGATTTCCTGGTTAATTCTGGGACAAAAACACACTTGTTCCACTTGGTTCACAAGCAGTGCTGTAAATGCACCTCCCTTATGGATCCAGTCTTTCTCGGCTCTTTTTAACAGCTATCATTAGTTAAAAGTAGAACTCTTATTACAATGCAGGCACACTGTCTCCTCAAAAGATTTCAGTTTCTAGCGTGTCTCCTCATAGCAGATTGTTCACCTGATCTGCCACTGTCACACCAGAAGTGGGGTTTAAAGCTTTTGAACATTTTTACTTTTCATCTGCTCCAAATCCATCCATTCTTGAGGGAATAAGCTTTTGCGGTATCATTTATGTATTCCGAAACAAATTTGTGATGATTTAGATCTTTTAAAAAAATATATATATTTTATTAAAGTTTTTCGATCAACCAAGAATTTTTCCATTTTTACAACTTTGTAACAATATATACATTGATCGTTTTTAAAATAATATATTAACTAACGGCAAGTGCCAACACAAAATAAAAATAAAAACGAAAAGAAATAGTAACATTGAGAAGATAACTATGAGCAACAAATATGTAACAACACACAAAAAAACCCCAAAGACCCGAATGCACCCTCACCCCTCCCCCCCCCCTCCCCCCTGGGTTGCTGCTGTTGTCTTTCCTATTTTCCCTTATCGCTCTGCGAGATAGTCGAGGAACGGTTGCCACCGCCTGGTGAACCCCTGAGCCGAACCTCTTAGTGCGTATTTTATCCGCTCCAATTTTATGAACCCTGCCATGTCGTTTATCCAGGCCTCCACGCCCGGGGGTTTAGCTTCTTTCCACATAAGTAGAATCCTTCGCCGGGCTACTAGGGACGCAAAGGCCAGAACATCGGCCTCTCTCGCCTCCTGCACTCCCGGCTCATCTGCAAACCCGAATATAGCCAACCCCCAGTTTGGTTCGGCCCGGACCCCCACCACCTTTGAAATCACTTTTGCCACACCCACCCAGAACCCGTGCAATACCGGGCATGACCAAAACATGTGGGTGTGGTTCGCCGGGCTTCCCGCGCATCTCCCGCACCTATCCTCCACCCCAAAAAACCTGCTCAATCTTGCTCCAGTCATATGCGCCCTGTGTAGTGCCTTGAATTGGATCAGGCTGAGCCTGGCCCACGAGGACGAGGAATTTACCCTACTTAGGGCATCTGCTCACAGCCTGTAGCGCACAAAGACTCCGTGAGACGAATAGAGTGAAGTTGATGAGGCTTTATTAAGCGTGTCTGTTCCCCCGCAGCTCGATAGTAAACTGGCCTGCGGGGGAAGACTCCGGCTTCTTATACTCCGCCTTCAGGGCGGATCTAGAGGTCAACGGCCAACCAGGACCTGGGATCTGTCAGCCAATGACATTAGGGCTTCCAGTCCCACATGACCCCCAATACATACTACCACATTCACCCCTTGTCAAAAATAAACCCAGCGGGGTGATGCTTCGTATGGTGGTAAGGGTTTACAGGGCTGGTCCTGGGAGGAAAAAAAACATTCACAAGGCAATACAGTATTGTACAATTTTGTCCTGTTGCAACTATTTACAGAGGGTATGGGAAGAAAAGCAAAATGTTCTTGTGAAAAGTCCATATTTAGTTTTAGATCGACGCCACGAGTCGGTCGGGTAGTCTGGTCGCCCGTGTCGATCGCCTCGGCCCCGGTGGTGGTGGTGCTTGTACCGGTGTTGTCGCCTCCAGGAGCCTTACGGTTTCAGCTTGGGCTTTATTCTTGGTCGGTGCTGAGGGGAGGGGAACCGATCCTCCTGAGAAGGGGGCAGTCGCGGGGTGCGGTGGTGGCAGGAAGGGGGGGGGTTGGGTTGATGGTGTCGGGGGGGGTGTGCGTGTTGCCGGCGGGCGCCAGATCCCGCAGGGAGACCGTGTCCTGTCGGCCGTCGGGGTACTCCAGGCTGAAGGCCTGGCAAGCCTCTGTCGACAGAGGGAAGGTCGTGGTCTGTATTAGGGGGCGGGCCTTGTCCACGTAGGCGTACTGGGGGTTCGCGTGGAGGAGGTGAACCCTTTCGACCAACGGGTCCGCCTTATGTGCCCGCACATGCTTTCGGAGCAGGATGGGTCCTGGGGCCGCCAGCCAGGTTGGCAGCGACGTTCCAGAGGAGGACCTCCTAGGGAAAACAAGGAGACGCTCATGAGGCGTTTGATTAGTGCTCGTACATAATAACGACCGGATGGAGTGGAGAGCGTCCTGGAGGACCTCCTGCCACCGTGAAACTGGGAGGTCCCTGGACCGTAGGGCCAGTAGGACGGCCTTCCAGACCGTGCCGTTCTCCCTCTCTACTTGCCTGTTCCCCCGGGGGTTGTAGCTGGTCGTCCTGCTTGAGGCTATGCCCTTGCTGAGCAGGAACTGGCGCAGCTCGTCACTCATGACTATGGACGTAAGCGGGGTAACCGAACAGTGTGAAGATGCTGTTCAGGGCTTTAATGACTGTGGCCGCGGTCAAGTCAGAACAGGAAATGGCAAAGGGGAAGCGGGAGTATTCGTCCACCACATTAAGAAAATATGCGTTGCGGTCGGTGGAGGGGAGGGGCCCTTTGAAATCGAGACTGAGGCGTTCAAAGGGGCGGGAAGCCTTAATCAGGTGCGCTCCATCTGGCCTGAAAAAATGCGGCTTGCATTCCGCGCAGATGTGGCAGTCCCTTGTGACTGTACGGACCTCCTCTAAAGAGTATGGGAGATTGCGGGACTTGATGAAGTGGTAAAACCGAGTGACCCCCGGGTGGCAGAGGTCCTCGTGGAGGGTTTGGAGGCGGTTAATTTGTGCGTTGGCACATGTGCCGTGGGATAGGGCACGGACGGCTTGTTCAGCTTTCCGGGACGATACAAAATCTCATAGTTGAAGGTGGAGAGCTCGATCCTCCACCTTAAGATCTTGTCGTTTTTGATTTTGCCCCGCTGTGCATTATCGAACATGAAGGCTACCGACCGTTGGTCCGTGAGGAGAGTGAATCTCCTGCCGGCCAGGTAATGCCTCCAATGTCGCACAGCTTCCACTATGGCTTGGACTTCCTTTTCTACTGAGGAGTGGCGGATTTCTGAAGCGTGGAGGGTCCGGGAGAAAAAGGCCACGGGTCTGCCCGCGTGGTTAAGGGTGGCCGCTAGAGCTACGTCGGAGGCGTCGCTCTCGACCTGGAAGGGGAGGGACTCGTCGATGGCGCGCATCGTGGCCTTTGCGATATCCGCTTTGATGCGGCTGAAGGCCTGGCAAGCCTCTGTCGACAGAGGGAAGGTCGTGGTCTGGATTAGGGGGCGGGCCTTGTCTGCGTACTGGGGGACCCACTGGGCGTAGTATGAAAAGATCCCCCAAGCATCGTTTCAGGGCTTTTGGGCAGTGCGGGAGGGGAAATTCCATGAGTGCGCGCATACGTTCGGGGTCGGGGCCTATTATCCCATTGCGCATTACGTCGCCCAGAATGGCTAGCCGATCGGTGCTAAAAACGCACTTGTCCTCGTTGTACGTGAGGTTCAAGGCTTTGGCGGTCTGGAGGAATTTTTGGAGGTTGGCGTCGTGGTCCTGCTGATCGTGGCCGCAGATGGTTACATTGTCGAGATACGGGAACGTGGCCCGCAACCCATGTTGATCAACCATTCGGTCCATCTCCCATTGGAAGACCGAGACCCCGTTTGTGACGCCAAAAGGGACCCGTAGGAAATGGTATAATCGCCCGTCTGCCTCGAAGGCTGTGTACTTGCGGTCACTTGGGCGGATGGGGAGCTGATGGTAGGCGGACTTGAGGTCCACGGTGGAGAAGACTTTATATTGGGCAATCCGGTTGACCATGTCGGATATGCGGGGGAGAGGGTACGCGTCTAGTTGTGTGTACCTGTTGATGGTCTGGCTATAGTCAATGACCATCCTTTGTTTCTCCCCTGTCTTCACTACTACCACCTGCGCTCTCCAGGGACTATTGCTGGCCTGGATTATGCCCTCCTTTAGTAGCCGCTGGACTTCGGACTGAATGAAGGTCCGGTCCTGGGCGCTGTACCGTCTGCTCCTAGTGGCGACGGGTTTGCAATCCGGGGTGAGGTTCGCAAACAAGGACGGGGGTTGCACCTTGAGGGTTGCGAGGCCGCAGATAGTGAGTGGGGGGTATTGGGCCGCCGAATTTGAACGTAAGGCTTTGTAGATTGCATTGTAAATCTAATCCAAGCAAGGTGGGGGCACAGAGTTGGGGAAGGACGTTTAGTTTGTAGTTTTTGAACTCCCTCCCCTGCACCGTTAGGGTAACTATGCAGAATCCCTGGATCTGTACGGAGTGGGATCCTGCAGCTAGGGAAATCTTTTGTACGCTGGGATAGGTGGTCAAGGAACAGCGTCTTACCGTGTCTCGGGGTGTATAAAGCTCTCCGTGCTCCCGGAGTCGACTAGGCATGGCGTCTCGTGGCCGTTTATTAGCACCGTTGTTGTCGTCGTCTGGAGTGTCCGGGGCCGAGCTTGATCGAGCGTAATTGAAGCGAGACGTGGTTGTAGTAGTGGAGTGGGGTCCGTTGTTGCCGTCCAAGATGGCGTCGGGGATGGACAAAATGGCCGCCCCCATACATCGCACGTGGCTGGGGGGTCACAAGGTGGCGGCGGGGGTGGACAAAATGGCCGCCCCCACGCGTCGTACAGGTCTGGGGCGGTCCAAGATGGCGGCGCCCCTCCTCCCCTCGTGGTGACCGGGACCCAAAATGGCGGCGTCTGTGGGTCGCACATCGGCGCCCCTCCTCCCCTCGTGGTGGCCGGGACCCAAAATGGCGGCATCTGCGGGTCGCACATGGTGTGCTGGGGGGGCTGGGGAGCGCTAGGACCGCGAGCGCTAGGACCGCGAGCGCTAGGACCGCGCGGAGCTCCCTCACCGGGGACAGCGGTGGTCGGGGCCCAAGTAGGTGGCGCCGGCGGGTCAGGCATGGGGCGCGGGGTGGGGGTTAGGTTGGCGTTAGGGACGCGCAAAACTCCCTCCTCTCCGTGAAGAGTGTTGGCCGGGACCCAAAGCGGTAGCGCCGGCGGCGGGTCATACATGGGCTGCGGGGAGGGGGGTTGGGGAGCGTAAGCGGCGTGCAGAGCTCCCAGTTCTCCCGGGACCGCGGTGGTCGGGACCCAGAGCGGCTGCGCCTGCGGGTCGTACATGCCGTGCTGGGGGGGTTGGGGCGCGTAAACTGCTTGCAGGGCTCCCTGTGCTCCCGGGACAGCGGCGACCTCACGGGACCGGCACACAACCGCATAATGGCCCTTTTTCCCGCAGCTTTTGCAGATAGCTGCGCGGGCCGGGCAGCGCTGTCGGGGGTGTTTCGCCTGGCCGCAGAAATAACAGCGGGCGCCCCCGGTGCGACTCGGCGTTTGGACCGCGCAAGCCTGTGGGGTGTCCGGGGGGGGGCGGGGGTAGAGGGTTTGCCGCGACGGGTACGTACGGGGCCCAATGGGTTGCCGCGCGGTCGGGGCCGTAGGCGCGGGTATTACGTGCGGCCACGTCTAGGGAGGCTGCTAGGGCCCGTGCCTCTGAGAGACCTAGCGACTCTTTTTCTAGAAGTCTTTGGCGGATTTAGGAGGATTGCATAGCTGCCACAAAAGCATCGCGCATTAACATGTCCGTGTGTTCGTTTGCGTTCACCGACCGGCAGCTGCAGGCTCGTCCCAAAATCAGCAGCGCGGCGTAGAATTCGTCCATCGATTCTCCGGGAGCTTGCCGTCTCGTCGCGAGCTGGTAGCGAGCGTAGATTTGGTTAACTGGGCGGACATAGAGGCTTTTCAGTGCTGCGAATGCCGTCTGGAAATCCTCCGAGTCTTCGATGAGGGAGAAAATCTCCGTGCTCACCCTTGAGTGCAGGACCTGCAGTTTTTGGTCTTCTGAGACCCGGCCGGTGGTCGTTCTGAGGTAGGCCTCGAAGCAAGTCTGCCAGTGCTTGAAGGCTACTGCCGCGTTCACTGTGTGGGGGCTGATCCTCAGGCATTCCGGAATGATCCTGAGCTCCATAGTCCTTTTTAGGCACGCTTAATAAATTGTAGCGCACAAAGACTCCGTGAGACGAATAGAGTGAAGTCGATGAGGCTTTATTAAGCGTGTCTGTTTCCCCGCAGCTCGATAGTAAACTGGCCTGCGGGGGAAGACTCCGGCTTCTTATACTCCGCCTTCAGGGCGGATCTAGAGGTCAACGGCCAACCAGGACCCGGGATCTGTCAGCCAATGACATTAGGGCTTCCAGTCCCACATGACCCCCAATACATACTACCACACAGCCCTTCCTCAATCTCTTGCCCCAGCTCCTCCTCCCATTTTCCTTTCAGTTCCTCTATCATCGTCTCCCCCTCGTCTCTCATTTCCCTGTATATATCGGACACCTTACCATCACCCACCCATGCCCCCGAAATCACTCTGTCCTGGATCCCTTGCGCCGGGAGCTGCGGAAATTCCCTCATCTGTTGCCTCACAAATGCCCTCACTTTCATATAACGAAATGCATTCCCAGGTGGCAACCCGTATTTTTCTGTCAGTGTTCCCAGACTCGCGAACGTCCCGTCCAAGAACAAGTCCTTCAATTGCGCAATTCCTGCTCGCTGCCAAGATTGAAATCCCCCGACTATCCTTCCCGGGACAAACCTGTGGTTGTTCCTTATCGGGGGCCACACTGAGGCCCCCGTCACTCCCCTATGTCGTCTCCACTGCCCCCAAATCTTCAGAGTCACCACCACCACTGGGTTTGTGGTGTACCTTTTCGGGGAGAACGGCAGCGGCGCCGTTGCCAGTGCTTTTAAGCTAGTTCCCCTACATGACGCCATCTCCAGCCTTTTCCACGCCGCTACTTCTTCTTCTCTCATCCGCTTACATATCATAGACATGTTAGCGGCCCAATAATAATCACTCAGTCTCGGCAGTGCCAATCCCCCTCTATCTCTACTGCGCTGCAGGAACCCCCTCTTTACCCTTGGGGTCTTTCCGGCCCACACAAAGCTCATGATGCTCCTGTCCACCTTCTTAAAAAAGGTCTTTGTAATCAGTATGGGGAGGCACTGAAACACAAAAAGAAACCTCGGGAGGACCATCATTTTAACCGCCTGCACCCTGCCCGCCAATGACGGGCACCATATCCCACCTCTTAAAGTCCTCCTCCATCTGCACTACCAGTCGTGTCAAGTTAAGCTTATGCAAGGTTCCCCAGTCCCTGGCCACCTGGATCCCTAAATACCGGAAATCTCTTGTTACCCTCCTCAGCGGCAGCTCGTCTATTCCCCTGCCCTGTTCCCCGGGGTGCATCACAAACAGTTCACTCTTCCCCATATTCAGTTTGTATCCCGAAAACTCTCCAAACTCCCTGAGTGTCTACATTATCTCAGGCATCCCTTCCACTGGGTCCGCGACATATAACAGCAGATCATCCGCGTATAATGACACCCGATGTTCTTCTCCTCCTCTAAGTACCCCTCTCCACTTCCTAGAACCCCTCAGCGCTATGGCCAATGGCTCAATTGCCAACGCAAACAGTAACGGGGACAGGGGACACCCCTGTCTTGTGCCCCTATATAGTCGGATGTAGTCGGATCGTTGCCTGTTCGTAATCACACTTGCCACCGGGGCCCCGTATAGGAGCCGAACCCACCTAATGAACCCCTCTCCAAATCCAAATCTCTTCAGTACCTCCCACAAATAGTCCCACTCCACTCTATCAAATGCCTTCTCTGCATCCATAGCCACCACTATCTCTGCCTCCCCCTCCGGTGGGGGCATCACCATCACCCCCAACAACCTCCGTATATTGGTATTCAATTGCCTCCCTTTAACAAATCCTGTTTGGTCACCATGCACCACCCCAGGGACACAGTCCTCTATCCTTGTCACCATCACTTTGGCCAATAACTTGGCATCTACGTTCAGGAGGGAGATGGGCCTGTATGGCCCGCACTGCAGCGGGTCTTTGTCTCTTTTCAGGATCAGCGATATCGTCGCCTCCGACATCGTCGGGGGTAGTGTCCCCCTTTCCTTAGCCTCATTGAAGGTTCTCGTCAAGAGTGGGGCCAGCAGGTCCACATGTTTCCTATAGAATTCCACCAGGAACCCATCTGGTCCCGGGGCCTTCCCTGCCTGCATGTTCCCGATTCCTTTTACCACCTCCTCTACCTCAATCTGCGCTCCCAGTCCTGTCCTCTCCTGCTCCTCAACCTTCGGGAACTCCAATTGGTCTAGGAAATGCATCATTCTCCTCTTAAGGGAGAAGCGCCTTACTGTATTTGGATGTACAAAGCTCTCGGTGCTCCAGGCGTCCAGTAGGCAGGAGGTCACGTGGCCGTTGACTTTCACGCTGGTGGATGCGTTGGTCAGAGTGTGTGGTCTGGACTGGTCGATTACCATGGATGCGAGTCGTGGTTGATCATCTGGTAGTGAGGAGGCCGCTGCGTCGGGATCCTGAAATGCCGTTGGTCTTCGTGTGCTACGGGGTGGACATGATGCCGGTGCCTGGAGGTCCTGGGGGTCACAAAATGGCGGCGCCCATGGAACGCACATTGCGCGGGTGGAGCAAGATGGCGGCGCCCATGAAACACACGTGTTGTGCGGGGGAGAAGATGGCGCCCATTGCTCGCACATGGCCCGGGGAGGAGGGGAGGATAGCGGTGCCCATTGTCCATGACCTGGGAGGGTGGGGGCGACCGCTGCCACTGAGCGGGCCTGGTGCGGGAGAGAAGATGGCGGCGTCCATTGCTCGCACATGGCCTGGGGAGGAGGGGAGGATAGCGGCGCCCATTGTCCGTGACCGGGGATGGGTGGGGGCGACCTCTGCCGCTGAGCGGGCCTGGCACACCGCTGCATAGTGGCCCTTCTTCCCGCAGGCCTTACAAAGGGCAGCGCGGGCCGGGTAGCGTTGGCGGGGGTGTCTTTGTCGGCCGCAAAAATAGCATCGGGGCCCCCCGGAGATCACTGGCTGGCGCGTAGCGCAGGCGTACTGGGTGGGTAGCGCCCCCACTGGGGCGGGTGCCTGTGGGGCCCATGAAGCGTAGGAGGAGTGAGCCGCGTGGTTGGGGGCGTAGGACTGTACATTGCGCAGGGCGACCGTCATGGAAAACGCTAGCGTTTTAGTCTCTGTGAGGTCGCGCGTGGCCCCTTCTAGGAGCCGCTGCCTGATAACATCGGACCCAATCCCAGTTACAAAAGGGTCCCTCATAAGGAGATCTGAGTGCTCCTTAGCTGTAACGTCCTGGCAGTCACAGTCCCGAACTAGTGGGATCTGGGCCCTCCAGAAGTCCTCGATTGACTCACCAGGTAGTTGAGTACGCGTTCCGAGCGCGTGTCTGGCGAAGAGCATGTTTGTCTTCTGTTCATAACTCTCTTTGAGTCGAGTCATAACGTCAGCGTAATTGGGCGCATCCTGGATCAGTGGGAAGATTTTAGAGTTGAGTCTGGAGTACAAGATTTGAATCTTCTGAGCCTCTGGAACAGGGGTCGGTGCCGCGTTGATATACGCTTCAAAACAAGCTAGCCAGTGCTGAAAGTCCTTTCGAGTGTCGCTTGCGTGTGGATCCAGCTGCAGTCGATCTGGTTTAATCCGGAGGTCCATCTTCTGAATCAGATACTAATAAATTGAGGCACGATCAATTTGGCTGGAGACGAAGTTGAATTCAAACTGAGGCTTTATTAGTATATGAAGTGTGGCCTCCTACAGCAGCTGACTCACGAAATGGCTGCTAGCTGAAGGCCACGCATATTTATAAACCGGCTCCTGGGCGGAGCTAGCATGCAGGGGCCCTGGTGAACCTGTAGTGCAGGTTCTACCGTACAACCCTTAATATAGGAACCCAGTGGTTTACCACACCTTTGCAGAGAAAAATGCGTTTTTCACACCCGAGAATTGATCCATCTCGGTTATCGTGTGGGTCGGGAGAGCCTCCACCAAGTTGAACACAAAGTGCACGCCATACAACAGGCCCCCATGTCAGGAGACGCGACAGAGCTCCGTCGTTCAGTCCTGGGGTTCGTAATTTACCATGGGAAGTTTATACTGGGCCTTGAAACTATGTTGGCCCCCTGCACAATTTACTCAGAAAGAACCAGGGACTGGATTCTCTGCCACTTTTCTGCCCCAACCTGCCGGCGGGATTCTCCGTTACACCAGCCTGTCAATGGGGTTTCCCATTGTGGGACAGCCCCACACCTTCGGGAAACCCCCAGCGCCGGCAAAACGGAGAATCCCGCCGGCGGAGAATCCCGTCCCAGGAGTGTGTGTGGAGGGCTCCGCAAGAGGCGGCATTCATGAGGTAATTAGGCAGCTCACTTCTTCTTGGCTGCTAACCCACTTTAATCCCACTAAACCACTCTTGGTCACCTGCGATGCCTCTCTGTATCGCTTTGGCATCATGTTTTCTCATCGGTTAGCAACGGCTAGGAGTGTCCAATCGTTTCTGCCTCAAGGACACTGGCCATGGCTGAGCACAATATTGTTCAGATAGAGAGGGAGGGTCTGGTCATGGTCTTCGCCATAAAATGGTTTCACCAATACGTCTATGGGCGTCGTTTCATGTTATTGACCAATCACAAGCCATTGTTGGAGTTACTCAGAGGACAGGACCATCCCACCTATAGCGTCAGATAGAATTCAATGATGGGCCCTTTTACTGGTGGCGTACAAATACAGGCTGGAACACTGCCCTCAGACGCGGATCGCGAACGGTGACGCATGGAGTAGGCTCCCGTTACTGACGAGGACTCCGACGCTCCCCCCCCCAGAGCTGACGAGGTTGTCACTACAATGCATTTTATGGATACATTGCTGGTCACGATGGCTCGGATACGTGCATGGACACAGACTGATCCCTGTTATCAAAGGTTCATCATAGCATATTGTACGGGGCCCAGCATCACTTCCTTCACAGTGAACTGAAGGATTTTACCTCGAAGATTGCTGAGTTCAGCATGGAGGGCAGTATGCTCCTTTGTGGGATGCCGTGGTTCTTCTGCCCAAAGGACAAGGCCCCATCCTGGCAGACTTCCATAACGTGTCTAAGATGAAGATGCTCGCCTGAAGTTGTGTGGTGGTCAGGATTGGAGGCGGAGATTGAGCAGCTCCCCCATCAGTGCGGAGTGTGCCAGGAGCAACAGAAGCCCCCGCCTGCAGCACTTCTTCATCTTTGGGAGTGGCTGGGTCGACCATGGGTATTTCTCCATGCCGATTTTGCCGGCTGTTTTCCGGCGTCCATTTTCCTCCTCCTCATTGACATGCACTGAAATTGGCTGGACATCCACAGGATGTCATCAATGACTTTGATAGCAACGATCGAAAAGCTCAGGCTCTCTTTTAGAATGCACAGCATCCCGGAGGTACTGGTCTCTGACAATGGAACACCATTTACGAGTGCAGAGTTTGAAAAATCCATGCGGACGAATGGAGTGCGCCACGCAAGTACTGCCCCATATCACCCTGCTTCAAATGGTTTGGCTGGTCCAAAGGTTCAAGCGTGGCATGAGCAAGCAGAGCTCCAGGTTTCTTGACACACATTTGGCGCGCTTCCATTTTTATTGCTACTCCAAACCACATGCCGCCACTAGCTTGGCACCGACGGAACTTCTCATGGGATGTCGGCTCCGAACTCACATCAGCTTGACGTTGCCAGATATTGGCAAAAAGGTGCAACTGGGGCGTTGCCCTGTCGAGTATGCCTCACCTAGACAATTCATACCAGGTGACTTGGCCCACGTGCTCAATTCTAAGCGAGTTCCTGGCACTACCATTCGGCAGACCAGGCCAGTGTCATATCGGTTTGTGTGCAGAACCCGGAATCAAATTGGCATCTCGATCATCTCTGTGGTAGGAGCCTCGTAATTGGTGATCCCCTTTTGGATGAACAGTGTCATCCCACAGAGGACTTGATACCGAGATACAGAATGCAGAAGATTCTGACTCCGCAATGGAGGTCCAGTCACCAGATGTTTTTCACAACCAACCGCCGACAGTGATGCCGCCATGACGTTCGATGAGAAAGCGTTGGTAGCCTGCCTTGGCGACGCCCAAGAGGCAGCCATGTGCTAAGCAGTGTAGAGCTCTTCCTTCTCCTTTGTCAGGTGCGTTTTCGGACTTTGGGGAGGAATGTTTGAACCCCACGAGACCCACAGGACCCAGCTGATTAGGTTCCGCGTGTGTCTCGTGGAGAACGAGCTTCCATGTTCCATTGGTGGGTGAGAGAGGAAATCAAAGTATATAAACCCGGCCCAAGTGTGAGTTGGGCGCAGTAGTCCCTGTGTACATAGTTTGTTCAGACTTCTATAAATAAACCTTTTATTCCCAACGCTTCCTGCATGGCTGCTTCTGTGAACTCAACAAAAGAAAAGAAAATAATTTCATTTCTCTGGCATCTAACCGCAAAAGCCAACTTTGAAGGAGTTTATTTTGTTCACTCGGCATACACAGTAGGATATTTGACACATACAAAACCCCACATACAACAGTAACATGGCCAGTTTGTTGGTTAGTTTTTGGGACGCACATTAGTGTGGGCGGCGTGGTAGCACAGTGGTTAGCACTGTTGCTTCAGAGCGCCAGGGTCCCAGGTTCGATTCCCGGCTTGGGTCACTGTTTGTGCGGAGTCTGCACGTTCTCCCCATGTCTGCGTGGGTTTCCTCCGGGTGCTCCGGTTTCTTCCCACAAGCCCCGAAAGATGTGCTGTTAGGCAATTTTGCCATTCTGAATTCTCCCTCAGTGTACCCAAAAAAAGATACCGGAGTGTGGCGACTAGGGGATTTTCCCGATAACTTCATTGCAGTGTTAATGCTAATAATCTAATAGGGTGAAACCACTGTGTTGTATTGTGCTGCCACAGTATTACGTGTTGTACAGTATTGCCACTATATTACATGTTGTACGGTTTTGGCTCTGCCCGTGGCTCCTCCCCCTAGGGCCTGGGTATATAAGCTGCCGACCTCTCACACTGCCTCATTCTGGGGCACGCTGCCAGCTCTGTTGTAAGTCAATTAAAGCCATAGTTTCATTCTCTCTGCGTTTTCCATCTTAATTGATGGCACATCAATTTAATTGACTTACAATAAATTAAAGAGCTGTTTTACATGGATCCGGGCCTCAAACCGGACCTCCTGCAGATAGACCCCCAATCAGCCGACGCCGATGTCATCTTCGCACACTGGCTACGATGTCTAGAATCTCTCATCAATTCTTCCGCCGTCGCCGTCACCGAGGAGCACAAGCTGCGAGTCCTCATCTCCCGCGTGAGCCCGCGAATTTTTCTCATCTTCCGGGACACGGCCTCATTTGATGAAGCCATTAATCTCTTGAAAGGACGGTATGTGAAATGGGTTAATGGACTGTTCGCCAGGCATCTCCTTGCCACGCTGCGTCAGTGCCCTGGAGAGTCGCTGGCAGAATTTCTGCGCGTTTTGGGGGTGCTCGGCGGAGTCTGCAACTGCAAGGCTGTGTCGGCTACTAAGCACACTGAACTTCTGATCAGGGACGCCTATGTTGCCGGCATTGATTCACACTGTGTTCGCCAGCACCTGCTAGAGAGGGAGACACTCGACCTCCGGGAAACGGTGCAGCTTGCTGAATCACTGGAGTTGGCCTTCCGTAACATGGGTGCCTATGCCTCCGACCACACGGCACCCTCGTGGACGTCGGGGGCACCGCCATCTTTGACGATACCCGCCATGTGCGACCCGCGGGGGCCGCCATCTTCGACACCACCTGCCACGTGCGACCCACGGGGGCCGCCATCTCCGACGCCATTTTTTTTTTTTTCTTTTTTCCTTTTTTTTTCTCCCCATAAAGGGGTGGTGTGCACCATTCCTGGAGATACTGCAATATCAGGTCAATGCGTGGAGTGGACGGAGCAAGGCCCTAGTCCATCTCCCTGCTCTAAAAATCAATTTAATATATGGTCCCCAGATAAGGGACATTTCAGATATTAAACTGAAAAGAACAGAAACTACACTTGATCTTAGCCAAAAGGCCGAGAAGCGATCTCCGACGCCATTTTAAAAGTCCACCGCCGAATCTCCGGCACCATTTTTGAAGTCCACCGCAGCACCCTCGACGCCATTTTCAAAGTCCACCGCCGCCTCCCGGAACCTGGCTCGCCCGTCCGTCAGCTGGCCTCTGCTACTCCCGAGCGGCCCGCCCGCTGTCCGAAGCCCGCCCGCCGTCCCGTGGCCGCCTCCATCACCCGAGTCCATCTCGGCCTCGTCACCTCGCAAAAGTTATGATGGCGGTCCAGATCAACGGCCACGAGACGGCCTGCCTTTTTGACTCCGGGAGCACAGACAGCTTCATACACCCGGACACGGCACGGCGCTACTCCCTACCCGTTTTACCCACAGCCCAGAGAATCTACCTGGCCTCTGGGTCACATACCATGCAAATTCGTGGGTACTGTGCCGTGACTCTCACGGTATGGGGGCGTAGATTTCAAAATTATAGGCTCTACGTCCTCCCACACCTCTGCGCGGACATTCTTCTGGGTCTTGACTTCCAGTGCAACCTCCAGAGTATCACCCTGAAGTTCGATGGACCCCTGCCCCCACTCATCGTCTGGAGCCTCTCGACCCTTAAGGTCACCCGTCTCTCGCTCTTCGCCACCCTCACCCCAGACTGTAAGCCAGTCGCCACTAAGAGCAGACGATACAGTGCTCGGGACATGACCTTCATCAGGTCGGAGGTTCAGCGGCTCCTGCGTGAAGGCATCATAGAGGCCAGTAACAGCCCCTGGAGAGCTCAAGTGGTGGTCGGCAAGACTGGGGAGAAGCATCGGATGGTCATCAACTGCAGTCAGGCCATCAACCGGTACAAGCAGCTCGATGCGTACCCCCTTCCCCGCAATCTGACATGGTCAATCAGATTGCGCAGTACCGGGTCTTCTCCACCGTGGACCTGAAGTCCGTGTACCACCAGCTCCCTATCCACCCGGAGGACCGCCAGTACACTGTCTTCGAGGCAGCTGGCCGCCTCTACCACTTTCTTCGGGTTCCCTTCGGCATCACCAATGGGGTCTCGGTCTTCCAGCGAGCAATGGATCAAATGGTTGACGAGTACGGGCTGCGGACCACGTTCCCGTATCTAGATAATGTCACCATCTATGGCCATGATCAGCAGGACCACTACACTAACCTCAAGAAATTCCTCCACGCTGCCCAGCTCCCTAATCTGACATACAATAAGGAGAAATGCGTGTTCCGCACAACCCGACTAGCCATCCTTGGCTACGTCGTGGAAAACGGAGTCCTAGGGCCCGGCCCCGACCGCATGTGCCCCCTCCTGCAACTCCCCCTCTCCCACTGCCCCAAGGCCCCGAAGAGATGCCTGGGTTCTTTTCGTACTATGCCCAGTGGGTCCCCAATTATGCGGACAAGGCCCGCCCACTCATCAATTCCACCGTTTTTCCCCTGACGGCTGATGCTCGCCTGGCCTTCAACCGCATCAAGGCGGATGTTGCCAAGGCCACGATGCAAGCAGTGGATGAATCCATCCTGTTCCAGGTAGAGTGCGATGCGTCTGACTTTGCCCTGGCCGCGACCCTCAACCAGGCGGGCAGGCCCGTGGCTTTCTTCTCCCGTACCCTCCAGGCTTCCGAAATTCGGCACTCCTCTGTCGAAAAGGAAGCCCAAGCCATTGTGGAAGCTGTGTGATATTGGAGGCATTACCTGGCCGGCAGGCGATTCATTCTCCTCACTGACCAATGGCCTTCATGTTCAGTGACACACAGCGGGGCAAGATCAAGAACGATAAGATATTGAGGTGGAGAATCGAAATCTCCACCTACAACTATGATATCCAGTATCGTCCTGGGAAGCTTAATGAGCCCCCAAATGCCCTTTCCCGCGGTACTTGTGCCAACGCACAAGTAAACCGACGGCGGGCCTTCCACAATGACCTCTGTCACCCGAGGGTCACCCGGCTCTTCCATTATATCACAGCCCGCAACCTGCCTTACTCCATCGAGGAGGTCAGGACCATGACCAGGGACTGCCAGGTCTGCGTGGAGTGCAAACCGCACTTCTATCGGCCAGACAGAGCACGCCTGGTAAAAGCCTCACACCCCTTTGAATGCCTCAGCATTGATTTCAAAGGGCCCCTCCCCTCCACTGGCCATAACGTGTACTTCCTCAACATCCTTGACGAGTACTCACATTTCCCTTTCGCCATCCCATGCCCAGACAGGACCTCTGCCACAGTCATCAAGGCCCTGAGCAGTGTCTTCACCTTGTTAGGTTTCCCCACTCACATCCATAGTGATCGGGGTTCCTCCTTCATGAGTGATGAGCTGCGTCAGTTCCTGCTTAGCAAAGGCATTGCCTCAAGCAGGACTACCAGCTACAATCCCCGGGGGAACGGACAGGTGGAGAGGGAGAACGCAACGGTCTGGAAGGCCGTCCTTCTTGCCCTGTGGTCTAGAGGTCTCCCGCTGGCAGGAGGTCCTTCCCAATGCGCTCCAGTCCATCCGGTCGCTTCTCTGCATCTCTACTAATGTGACCCCCCACGAGAGGATGTTTGCCTTCCCCAGAAGGTCCACCTCAGGGGTCTTGCTCCCGACCTGGCTGACGTTTCCAGGGCCCGTCCTCCTCCTTCGACATGTGAGGACACATAAGTTGGATCCTCTGGTCGAGACGGTCCTTCTCCTCCATGCGAATCCTCAGTACGCCTACGTGGCAGACCATGGGGGGGCGGGAGGACACAGACTCCCTTCGGGATTTGCACCCACAGGTTCCCCAGCGACTGTCACCTGCGCTCCCGACTCTATTCCTCCCCTCTCCACTACTACTGGACCCGACCCTATACCCCCTTCCCCCGTTGCTGCCCACCCGCCTGAGAACACAGAAGCTGTCTTGCTCGAGGACACGCTGGCCTCAACGCTTCAACCCACACCACAGCCGGAACTGAGGCACTCATGGCGGACAATCAAAGCCCCTGTCAGACTCAATTGCTGATGCAACTCGTTCACTTCACCGCCGCCGGACGTTTTTTAAACAGGGAGTGAATGTGGTGAAACCACTGTGTTGTAATGTGCTGCCACTATATTACATGTTGTACGGTTTTGGCTCTGCCCGTGGCTCCTCCTCCTAGGGCCTGGGTATATAAGCTGCCGACCTCTCACACTGCCTCATTCTGGGGCACGCTGCCAGCTCTGTTGTAAGTCAATTAAAGCCATAGTTTAATTCGCTCTGCATTTTCATTCTTAATTGATGGCATATCATTACCTACACCACAAGGAAAACCCCTTGCTTTTATACAGCTAGTGTCGTTGGGAACCTTAGCATTTGCCTGACTTGACGGGCGCGATTCTCCGAAATGGAGACTAAGTGTTCCCGCCGTCGTGAACGCCGTTGCGAAACTGGCGCGGGGACTACTGATTCTGGCCCCCACAGGGGGCCAGCACGGCGCTGGAGCGGGGGACTTCTTCAGCGTGCCGGCCCCGATGTAACATGGCGTGGGGGTTCAGGGGGCGGCCGCGCAACAAAGTAGGCCCTGGGGGGAGAGGCCGGCCCGCCGATCGGTGGGCCCTGATCGCGGGCCAGACCCCATCGGAGGACACCCCCCCCCCCCCCCCCCCCCGGGGACGGAGCCCCCCTCCCCCACCCCCCATCCCCCCATCCCCACAGGCCGCCCCCTGACCCTTCGCGCAGAGTCCCCGCCGGCAGCAACCAGGGGTGAATGGCGCCGGCGGGACTCAGCTTTTTCCGCGCGGCCGCTCGGCCCATTCGGGCCGGAAAATCGGGGGCCCCGCCGCGACAACAGCACCGCGCCAAATGCGCCGGCGCAAATGGCTCCGATTCTCCGCACCCCGGAAAATTGCGCGCCGGTGTCGGGGCGGCGTGGCGCGGTTGCAGCGATTCTCCGGCCCAGCGCGGGGCTGGGAGAACCGCGCCCGACAACTGGACCATGGTTTAACATATCTGAAAGATGGCAGCACAACTGAGGTTCTATCCTCCAATCTGTGAAATGAGTCTTGAACCCACACCCTGCTGATTCATAGGTGAGAATGCTGGCAACTGAATGAAGTTGACACAATCTGCCAATTTAAAAGAGTATTTTTTTAAAAATGAAGTAAATGCAGTTTTTGAATCTTTGAGTCCTGTTTCATTCTGATACTGTCCTCTGTGCATGAATCAAATGGGATAGTCATAGCTAGCAACAAACTCACATGAAGAATTCACCCACAAACTTACAGCTGATTGCCCATGAATTCCAATGTTTCTGCTGACCTTGGGGTTTTGACAATATGAGCTCCTGTGGGGATGGGTGTGGTGGAGGGAGGTGGTAGGGGTGGTTGTGGTTTGAGTAGGAAGGAACTTATTTGATTTATGCCTATAAATTGTGGTCAACTCGGATAGTTCAGATCCTGACTCAAATTCCAGCTCAACTTGCCCTCAGGGGCATTACTGGAGGGAAATTACTGGAGAGAATTCTTCGAGACAGGATCTACTCCCATTTGGAAGGAAGTGGACGTATTAGCGAGAGGCAGCACGGTTTTGTGAAGGGGAGATGTGCCTCACTAACTTGATAGAGGTTTTCGAGGGGGTCACAAAGATGATTGATGGAGGTCGGGCAGTGAATGTTATCTATATGGACTTCAGTAAGGCCTTTGACAAGGTCTCTCATGGCAGACTGGTACAAAAGGTGAAGTCACACAGGATCAGAGGTGAGCTGGCAAGATGGATACAGAACTGGCTAGGTCATAGAAGGCAGAGAGTAGCAATGAAAGGGTGCTTTTCTGATTGGAGGGCTGTTACTAGTGGTGTTCAGTGCTGGGGACTTTGCTGTTTGTAGTATATGTAAATGATTTGGAGGAAAATGTAACTGGTTTGATTAGTAAGTTTGCAGATGACACAAAGATTGGTGGAATTGCGGATAGCGATGAGGACTGTCAGAGGATACAATAGGATTTAGATAATTTGGAGACTTGGGCGGAGAGATGGCAGATGGAGTTTAACCTGGACAAATGTGAGGTAATGCATTTTGGAAGGTCTAATACAGGTAGGGAATATACAGTGAATGGTAGAACCCTCAAGAGTATTGACAGTCAGAGAGATCTAGGTGTACAGGTCCACAGGTCACTGAAAGGGGCAACATAGGTGGAGAAGGTAGTCAAGAAGACATACGGCAAGCTTGCCGTCATTGGCCGGGGCACTGAGTATAAGAATTGGCAATTCATGTTGCAGCTGTATAGAGCCTTAGTTCGGCCACACTTGGAGTATAGTGTTCAATTCTGGTTGCCGTACTACCAGAAGGATGTGGCGGCTTTAGAGAGGGTGCAGAAGAAATTTACCAGGATGTTGCCTGGTATGGAACATAGAACATAGAACATTACAGCGCAGTACAGGCCCTTCGGCCCTCGATGTTGCGCCGACCACTCTAAAGCCCATCTACACTATTCCCTTATCGTCCATATTTATAGAAGGGGATTAGCTATGAGGAGAGGTTGAATAAACTTGGTTTGTTCTCACTGGAATGAAGGAGGTTGATGGGCGACCTGATAAAGGTCTATAAAATTATGAGAGGCAGAGACAGAGTGGATAGTCAGAGGCTTTTCCCCAGGGTAGAGGGGTCAATTACTAGGGGGCATAAGTTTAAGGTGCGAGAGGCGAGGTTTAGAGATGTACAAGGCAAGTATTTTACATAGAGGGTGGTGGGTGCCTGTAACTCGCTGCCGGAGAAGGTGGTGGAAGCAGGGAAGATAGTGACGTTTAAGGGGCATCTTGACAAATACATGAATAGGATTGGAATAGAGGGATACGGACCCAGGAAGTGTAGAAGATTTTAGTTTAGATGGACAGCATGGTCGGCGTTTGCTTGGAGGGCCGGAGGGCCTGTTCCTTTGCTTTACTTTTCTTTGTTCTTTGTTCAAACCATTAGTTGTATAGGTTGGGAGGCAGCCATGTTTTCCGTGTGACGAAAAATTGCTCCTTTTCATGCCCAACAGCTCCTGTACAACCCTTCAAAGTCCTGCTCCAGGCCCAATCAACATTTGCTTGATTATCAATGAGCTGGAATTAAGGTGCACAATAAATGCTGGAAGTGCCATCCAGGGGTGGCATGAGCCCTTGTTGGAGGTTCTCCATGTGTGAGTCCTCCTTTTTTCCATCGGGGATTTGGTATGCAGTGTGTTCCATGCCACAGTCCTGTGCAATAGAAGATTAAGGTGGTTCAAGGAGTTCCAGGCCTCCTGTATTTTCTGCAGCCTATATGTGTTTTGCATATACCTATGCTGTCCCTGTTTTATTATTTGAGGGAGCTGCAATCCTGAAGTTTTATTTGGACTTCAGTCCCACACTCCTAATCTTTGGCCACCCGGTGTGGGGGAGGGCAGAAGGGAAGATCTCTTTGTTAGCCTGCTCTTGGACCTGGAAAAGCTAGCCATTGACATGTCCAGGCAGTGAACGGTTGAGGGGGTTGTTCGGACCAACACCGTCCGTCACTCTTCTGTGGCTATGTTTGCGTCCAGGTGTCCCTGGCAAGGGAGCATGCGGTGTCCACAAGTACATTTGAGGCCTTCCATGACTGGTGGATGCTGCAGGGGCTAGAATGCATCCTCAGACCCAGGAATCTTATTTGAATTTAATAAATTTCTGTTACATTTTATGTTACTTCAGGGGCTGTTAATTTGTTAATTCATTATTAATTTGTTTATTTTATTTTTATTCAATAGAGTATGAATGCTGGCAACTTGTTGATTCAATGTTGATGTGGTCTATCCAGGAAAATGACCAGGTTTTCTTACAAATGCATCGGGTGAGAATGGTAGCCAGATCTAAGCGATCACTCCCTGTGTACCTAAATCCAAAATTGTTCCCATTTATACAAAGAGTGAGATCTTTAATTTGCCACCCGGGTAAACATAAGTGGCTGTATAGGTGTACACTGTATGAGTCATCGTACACACCAAACAGAATCATCATACACACCACTTTTCATCACCACCGGACACCTCAAAGTGTTTTAACAGCCAATGAAATAAAGTTGGAGGACTGGGCGGATGTTCAGCTCTGTGCACCAGCTATTAATATGCCCCTACAATATCAAAGATTGTTTTATTACTATTAATAATAATCTGCAGTAAAGACTTTAAACACCTAACGTTCCTTCTAAATTTGTCAACATTGGTTGAATAATTTTGATGACTGGCAACAGATTGCAAACTCATTTAAACATACAGAGTTGCGCCTACTTTCGAGTGTACAATGGCATGCACACAAATAGATCAGATTTCTTAACCCTGACTGGGGAATAATATATTAGTTTACAGCTGGGCAAAAGTCCTGGAAGCAAAACAAGCGCGCGTTCACAAGTTTATTGACCTGGCACACCCACACACACTGGTTAAAGTGACAGCAAGTGGGCCAGGGCAATGAGCAATCCAGTGCAGTCCTCATCCAGGTCCGCACGCCCCATTGGCGACACATGGTCGGAGTCTTGACCAATCAGGGAGGTGGGCACCGCCGTAAGTGGGCGGGGCTCTAACCAGTCACGCCCAATGGATTCGCCTTGTGGCGCTGACGTTGCACGGCGGCGCCGTCCGCGGCCAATGACCCGCTGGGTGACAGTCAGCTGGAAGAAAAATTGCTACAATTGATCATCTTATTTCAGCCCATGCGAAAGTGTAACTACCTGTTCCATTGTGATCATTGCTAAACAGAGACCCGTTTCAGTCGGTGAGTGAGTTCATTCTGCAGCCAGGCAGAGCAATTGGGTTGTATTGAAATTGACAGAACAGTACTGGGATCGCGCCTTCTGTTTCCAGTTTGTTAGTTTCTCAACAGTTTCACTGTTTCTCTGTCTTTTAAAATGTAATCTAATTCACTCCCCTGGCTCTGACAGTAGGTTTAGTTACAATTTCTGCTCACTGGCAGAGGCTGCTGTTTCGAAAGCTCAGGGCAATTGGTGGGCGCCCCTGTCTAATCCATAACCACTGCTTGGATGTGTGACATTTTAACAGTGGGTTCTTTTGTGAGGTGGCAGGTACCTGCTAAACAGGAAAAGTTTGAGACATCCATAAGTGCTGCCATTTTAAACGTGGTTTGTATTCTAGGGAGAGCCTGGCTTCAGCTAATAGTTTTTGGACACGGAGAATAATGTCCTATCCCATGAACTATATCCGAGAAATAATGTTAATAAAATTGGCATTTGTTTAAGTGGAGGGGCTGTTGCTGTTGAGGGAGTGGTGTTACTTTCTGGAAAGGCTTGCACTTGTCCAGCTTGAAAGGCTGCTCTGTTGTCCATTGAGGTAACAAGAAAAAAAGACTTGTCCTTATCTCATTTAGGACCCGAGGACGGATACAATCGCTTTACAGCCAGTGAAGTAGATTCTTGAAGTGTGGTGACTGCCGTAATACAGGAAACATGCCATAGCAAACTCCCACAGACAACAACCTGATAATGACCAGATAATCTATTTTAGTGATGGCGATTGAGGATAAATATTGGCCAGGTCACCACGGATGATTCCTCTCCCCTTCTTTAAAATAGTGTCAGGAGATGTTTTACATGCACCCGAGAGAGCAGATGGGGCCTCAGTTTAGGATCTCCTCTGAAAGACAGCACTTCCAACAGTGCAGCACTCCACAACAGCATTGCACTGGGATGTTAGCCTTGATTTGTGTGCTCATGTCCTGGAGTGGGACTTGTACCAAAAATATTTTACTCGGTGGTGAGAATGTTACCAGCTGAGCCAATAACTTTGTGTTGCCCCATCTTAAATGTTTAATCAATTATATTCTTACCAATTTTATTAATATTGTCATGGTAGACAGGCCCACCCTTGTCATTATCACCAACCAGTTTTTATTTTCAGACCTGATTATGTCCTATTAACATCTCAACGCGTGTGCCATCAAGGCATCTGTGTAAAAGGAAACTGATCAGGGCTTGATGAAATCAAGCTAGACCAATATTTTCTGTTGGGTGGTGGAGGGCATTTTCAACATTTTGGTTATTTTATAGAATATATGAATTCTGCAAACCTTTGAAGTTCTGTTTGTAATGGTACATTCTAAACAAATGCCTATGGCCTTTGACTTTCTTCAATTGCAGGTGTAAGGGAGGATTCTGCCATTAAAGGATATTCCACTTTTCTTTGAGTTGTAGGCCTAAAGGCAGGCTCTTAGCGATTATTTGCTGAACCAGAGCAAATGCTGACCTTTTTTTTTAAACTGTGGGTGGGATAACGAGGCAGAATCTAAGTCTACATCAGTCAGAATGGAAATTAAAGCCAGTGTGATTGGATTAACATATTCCACATGGTCTCTGTCTAGCAAAATAAAGTAACTAACCACACCAGAGGTGCCCCTATCCCCACCCCCTGCCCCATCAAAGGATATAATTTCATAATATTTTCATTTCATATCAACCTTGCTGTTTACTGTAAATTTGCCTTTCCCATCTGTTGCTTTAATTCTGTCTGAAAAGTTCCTAACCATTTGCTAACATCTTGGGATTTAGCAACCCGAATATTAGATCAAATATAACAAGATACTTTCTTGATAGATTGTTTCCAAACAGTGGACCAGAATGATACAAAAAGACAAGGTAGCAGGGGCATACTTGCTTGCATATTTCAGCAATAGTAAGGAAATAAGGTGATGTTTCTGTCTCCTAGGGGTGCAGGATGCACCTGAAGCAATGTTTTCTGACCACTTCTCATGAGGCTGCAATAGTCAGAGCAGCAACAGAATTAATTTTGCAGGGAATGCTGATGGCAGGTGGGATGTACAACCACAAATGCACTTCGCAAGCGCTGCTCCAAATGGATTCGGTGGGGTTACTGGGGTACGGGAATAGACTGGAGGTGTGGGCTTAAGTAGGGTGCTCTTTCCAAGGGCCGGTGCAGGCTCGATGTGTCGAATGGCTTCCTTCTGCACTGTACATTCTATGATTCTATGCATCATTTCCGCCATCTGCAAAAGTTTGGTGAGCATAAAATAAAATTTTGACTGTCATGCAGTGGGAGTGTCCAGCTGCTTGTCTATTGACACTGATATCATAAAAACAGCTTACAAATTGGATGGGGTGGCTTCATAGAACTGGGAGCCAAGGCTATTCCAGATGCCGCCTATTAGATACGGTCAGAGCATTATTTGTTGATTAAATTAAAATATAGTTAGAACCTACTGAATTTATCTTAACCTTTTAGTTAATATTAAAACTAATTTTAAACTGAGACAACAACCCCACCAGAACCAGCTAAAGTTCTAACAAGGTATTGCCACCATGTGATGATTACAGCCAACTGTTACTGTGTATGGTATACACAACTGCCATGTTTTGATAATGTCAGTACATTAGCTGGTTTGTAATTGAATTGCTCATGATCTAGAGCATGACTGTAAAGCTTGTCAGTGATTCAAAACAAACTACCTTGCTGTGTCCCAGTAAATTCAAATAAGCCACAATTACACTTTTCTTCCTGTAATGAGGTGCTAAAAATGAATGTCAGCTTGGTTCAGCTGGTACAACATTTGGTGCTTGGGTCAGCAGGTTGTGGTTTCAAGTCTGATACCAGGACATGGCACTGAATCAAGGCATTATGAGGGTCTATTGCATTGTCAGATGAGCATTAACCAATACCTGCTTGTATTTCCTTTATCTTTTTGGTGTCAGTCCATATATATGATGTGGAGATGCCGGCGTTGGACTGGGGTGAGCACAGTACGAAGTCTTACAACACCAGGTTAAAGTCCAACAGGTTTGTTTTGATGTCACTAGCTTTCGGAGCGCTGCTCCTTCCTCAGGTGAATGAAGAGGTCTGATCCAGAAACACATATATAGACAAATTCAAAGATGCCAAACAATGCTAGGAATGCGAGCATTAGCAGGTGATTAAATCTTTACAGATCCAGAGATGGGGTAACCCCAGGTTAAAGAGGTGTGAATTGTATCAAGCCAGGACAGTTGGTAGGATTTCGCAGGCCAGATGGTGGGAGATGAATGTAATGTGACATGAATCCCAGGTTCCGGTTGAGGCCGCACTCATGTGTGCGGAACTTGGCTATAAGTTTCTGCTCTGCGATTCTGCGTTGTCGCGGGTCCTGAAGGCCGCCTTGGAGAACGCTTACCCGGAGATCAGAGGCTGAATGCCCTTGACTGCTGAAGTGTTCCCCGACTGGAAGGGAACATTCCTGCCTGGTGATTGTTGCGCGATGTCCGTTCATTCGTTGTCGCAGCGTCTGCATGGTCTCGCCAATGTACCACGCTTCGGGACATCCTTTCCTGCAGCGTATGAGGTAGACAACGTTGGCCGAGTCGCACGAGTATGTACCGCGTACCTGGTGGGTGGTGTTCTCACGTGTAATAGTGGTATCCATGTCGATGATCTGGCACGTCTTGCAGAGATTGCCATGACAGGGTTGTGTGGTGTCGTGGTCACTGTTCTGAAGACTGGGTAGTTTGCTGCAAACAATGGTTCGTTTGAGGTTGCGCGGTTGTTTGAAGGCAAGTAGTGGGGGTGTGGGGATGACCTTGGCAAGATGTTCATCGTCATCAATGACGTGTTGAAGGCTGTGAAGAAGATGACGTAGTTTCTCCGCTCCGGGGAAATACTGGACGACGAAGGGTATTCTGTCGGTTGTGTCCCATGTTTGTCTTCTGAGGAGGTCGGTCCGGTTTTTCGCTGTGGCGCGTTGGAACTGTCGATCGATGAGTCGAGTGCCATATCCTGTTCGTACGAGGGCATCTTTCAACGTCTGTAGATGTCTGTTACGCTCCTCCTCGTCTGAGCAGATCCTGTGTATACATGGATCTGGATACATGGATACATGTGACATCGAAACAAACCTGTTGGACTTTAACCTGGTGTTGTAAGACTTCGTACTGAGTCCATATGTAGGCCAGGCTTTTGTGGTCAGTGTCAAAGGGATAGAACTCACTGCTGACCATGCGAAATAACAGCTCTATACTGCTGTGGCTTTAAATTTGGTGCCATCTCTGGCATCCAGCAACAGTGATCAATCAATTGAAGAACTTTCACAGTGCAAAATAGGGCTTATAATTCACACTTTAATCATTGTAGAGAAAAAACAAAAATAAAGATTTAGACATGCACATTGCTTTAAGTTCTGAACTGAAATATTGCATGATTTTTAATTTTTGGTTTAATTGGTATTCTGCACAAATGAGATGGCGTGCTTGTAAGATCAGGGCCGAAGAGGTTGTTCAGTAATTTAGAAACTCAGTAACGTCTGCTAAAACATTTCTAATGACTTTTACGATGGGAATAATGAAAATTGAACTTCATTCACTGGTTCTGTGTTGATTGCATCTGTGAAGACTTCATGCCACACACCCAATGGAAGAACAGGGTGTCACTGACAGTGACTTCTAGACTTCCACATGAGCAGATGCCAGATATTGCTGTTTGTTGGATGCCGTAATGGCAATACACACGCTGAGAGTCTTGCCATTGATTACAAATCCAAATTCCAGTCCTATATAAAGGGGAAATTTCTTTTTTTTTTTTTCAGATAAAGACTGGATATGTTAGCAAGATTTGTAGCTTGGCATTTGTGAATCTTGTTATTCTAGTATAGTCAGCCAGAAATTCACAATGTCATGCTATCACTCATAAAAGGTGCAAGATAAAATTTGTAAATTGGAGGGTTATTCTGTGAATGAGTTCGCTCTTTTATACTGAAACCCCCCAAAAACGCAGAATAGGGATTTGCTTGAGGTTATATTAATGTGCACTTACTGAAGTGCTGTGTAATAAGAGATGTATAATTGACGAGATTGAACTTGTTTCATGGTTAATTGTCCATTTACTATCCTGCTTCAATCATTAATTTTCTGATAACTTGCTGCCAGATTGATAGGCACTTTATCCCTATTATAACTGTCCAATTAAGCAGGTCAGGTCACAGAAATTATTGTTGGAGTTGGATATAAAATGATTAAACTGTTCTGAAAAGAATGACATTGAATTTGGCACCCGAACGATTAATGTATAAAAGGGAAAAAGTATAAAAGGAATATCTCCAATATGCAAAACATGTCATTAGAGTACAGATATCAGAATGTGGTAACAAAGTAAAATATTAACTTGTACTGGTCCATGTCCAACATTTAATCAACATTACTGAATGTTCTTGGCTTGATATAACTGAAGGTAAAACACTAGAACAGTGTTTGACTTTTATCCCCAGCCAGGAACATTTGGTAACATGAATACTTGCCAGAATTTCTAAGTAAATGTTTTAAATTATTACTCCTGTCTTTCAGCAATTTCTGCAAAATAGCGATATTCTTTTTGGGAGCAATGTCGGTCAGGACTCTGGGCAATGCTGACTGCTATTATTTCGGCCTGCTCCGCCTTCTCCCTATGTGCCCATATCGAATGAACTCACCATTGCCTTCAGTGCCTCCCATACCGTGGCTGCCGAAACCTTCTTCATATCATTTATCTCCACATCACTCAGGAAAAAGATAATGTTGTGGAGGAGAATGCTGAGCCCCAGGCTAATAGATTAGATGGCATTGAGGTACGTAGGGAAGAGGTGTTGGCAATTCTGGACAGGCTGAAAATAGATAAGTCCCCGGGACCTGATGGGATTTATCCTAGGATTCTCTGGGAGGCCAGGGAAGAGATTGCTGGACCTTTGGCTTTGATTTTTATGTCATCATTGGCTACAGGAATAGTGCCAGAGGACTGGAGGATAGCAAATGTGGTCCCTTTGTTCAAAAAGGGGAGCAGAGACAACCCCGGCAACTATAGACCGGTGAGCCTCACGTCTGTAGTGGGTAAAGTCTTGGAGGGGATTATAAGAGACAAGATTTATAATCATCTAGATAGGAATAATATGATCAGGGATAGTCAGCATGGCTTTGTGAAGGGTAGGTCATGCCTCACAAACCTTATCGAGTTCTTTGAGAAGGTGACTGAACAGGTAGACGAGGGTAGAGCAGTTGATGTGGTGTATATGGATTTCAGCAAAGCGTTTGATAAGGTTCCCCATGGTAGGCTATTGCAGAAAATACGGAGGCTGGGGATTGAGGGTGATTTAGAGATGTGGATCAGAAATTGGCTAGCTCAAAGAAGACAGAGGGTGGTGGTTGATGGGAAATGTTCAGAATGGAGCTCAGTCACAAGTGGAGTACCACAAGGATCTGTTCTGGGGCCGTTGCTGTTTGTCATTTTTATCAATGACCTAGAGGAAGGCGCAGAAGGGTGGGTGAGTAAATTTGCAGATGATACTAAAGTCGGTGGTGTTGTCGATAGTGTGGAAGGATGTAGCAGGTTACAGAGGGATATAGATAAGCTGCAGAGCTGGGCTGAGAGGTGACAAATGGAGTTTAATGTAGAGAAGTGTGAGATGATTCACTTTGGAAGGAATAACAGGAATGCGGAATATTTGGCTAATGGTAAAGTTCTTGAAAGTGTGGATGAGCAGGGGGATCTAGGTGTCCATGTACATAGATCCCTGAAAGTTGCCACCCAGGTTGATAGGGTTGTGAAGAAGGCCTATGGAGTGTTGGCCTTTATTGGTAGAGGGATTGAGTTCCGGAGTCGGGAGGTCATGTTGCAGCTATACAGAACTCTGGTACGGCCGCATTTGGAGTATTGCGTACAGTTCTGGTCACCGCATTATAGGAAGGACGTGGAGGCTTTGGAGCGGGTGCAGAGGAGATTTACCAGGATGTTGCCTGGTATGGAGGGAAAATCTTATGAGGAAAGGCTGATGGACTTGAGGTTGTTTTCGTTGGAGAGAAGAAGGTTAAGAGGAGACTTAATAGAGGCATGCAAAATGATCAGGGGGTTGGATAGGGTGGACAGTGAGAGCCTTCTCCCGCGGATGGAAATGGCTGGCACGAGGGGACATAGCTTTAAACTGAGGGGTAATAGATATAGGACAGAGGTCAGAGGTAGGTTCTTTACGCAAAGAGTAGTGAGGCCGTGGAATGACCTACCTGCTACAGTAGTGAACTCGCCAACATTGAGGGCATTTAAAAGTTTATTGGATAAACATATGGATGATAATGGCATAGTATAGGTTAGATGGCTTTTGTTTCGGTGCAACATTGTGGGCCGAAGGGCCTGTACTGCGCTGTATTGTTCTATGTTCTATACCACCGAATGGCCTCCCTCACCCGCTCACACATCTCTTCCTCCACCAACAGCTCCACATGTAACCGCCACTAGTTATTAAATATTGCAAATTTTAAAAAAATTATCTGGATGAGCCACCTGAATTTGATTGATTCATTGATTGATATTTATTGTCACATGTACTGAAGTACAGTGAAAGTATTTTTCTGCAGCCAAGGGAACGTACACGTACGTATATAGTGGACAAAAGGATAATCAACAGTGTCGAGATTGGCCGATCAGAGTGCGCATCACATCTCGATTGTTTAAGCATCTTTATGCCTGCAAGGAGACATGTTGCACTTTAAACTTTTGTCAAATAACATGCTGAATTGAGACAAAAGTTATTCGGAGGTTTATCACATCCATGTAATTTTTAAAAATTCAGCTCAATGATAACAGATCTCAGTGAGTCAGAGGGTGCAATGTTTTGAGGAAAATCTGATTGGGAAAATGTTTGAGGAAGTCGGTATTTACAATATTCAGGGCTGATTATTCAAATTGTCACTCCGCTACAACTAAAACTAATGTTTTTTTAATATAAATTTTAGAGTAACTAATTTTTTTTTTTCCATTTAAGGAGCAATTTAGCGTGGCCAAATCCACCTAACTACACATCTTTTGGGTTGTGGGGTGAAACCCACCCAGACTCTGGGAGAATGTGCAAACTCCACACGGACAGTGACACAGGGCTGGGATTCGAACCCGGGTCCTCCGCTCCGTAGTCCCAGTGCTAACCACTACTCCACATGCCGCCTTCTGAAACCAATATTAAAAGAAAACTTTGTGGGCATTGATAATGGCCCATAACATCAAATCTCCAGGATGACGTACTCTGTAGGTACCCCAAAGATGAGCTGGGACCCTCTCAGCTCTCTGCATAAGAATTTCCAGACAGTTGTCTGGGGAGTTCAAAATTCTGATGGGCATTTACCCTGCATTGGGAACCATCCAAACTCTTATTTTAAATCAAGTCTTCAGATGGTTTCGACTATCTTACAGGAATAGTTGCCCAGGAAAAGTTAGAATTAAAATCACTTCTAACTCCTGACTAACTAGAGTGCACACCAATGCCGCCGCCCCCCCCCCCCCCCCCTCCCAAGTACACCCTACCAAAGATCCTTCCCTCAGAGTGCCCGTCCGACAACTGGTCTGACTATCCTAATACCCATTGACCACCCACCCCCATGCTACCCACTTACCAAGTGTCGTAAAAAGGGGGCATGGATACACTGTCCCTGACTCTTCTACACTCAACTTAAGGACACAGGAAGCCACTGCACTGGCTTTCCTCACCCAACCTGAGTCAGACGGTCGGGTGAGAAAGCTTCAGTCTAAGTAAATATGAGTGGAGAGGTAATCTGACTGTGGTGGACACTCCACGGAAGGTCTGGCCTAATACTTGGCATTTCAAGAACTTGGCTGTAATTTGCACTTGTTTTTCCAAACAGTGCATTGTTGCAAAAGAGACAGCAACTCCAGGAATGGAATGCCGCAATACTTAAATACCCTTTAACTAATGAGTACTGGGAAATTGGGACTGCGTTCTTATTGTGAAATTCTGCTCGATACATAGACAGATCTCACTGGGCTCTGCTCAGTATTCACAAACTGGAGACTATTGATCATCTGTTCAAAGTGAGGTACTTAGATAACTTTTGAGCAAAGAAAGCAGAGGAGATGGAATTAGTTTACTGCTTTCCCCCCCCCACTTGCATTTTTAAATTGTTCCGAGAATTATTTTTCAGATTTGTTCATTCATGCATTTTCATAAAGTTTGCTTCAGGAATTTGGGTGGAGCGGTATGTAAAGGAAAGAGGTACAGTCTATGTCGGGATCCGTATTTGTGAGGCGGTAATTACCAAAGGATTGCAATAATTTCTATATTTCTGGTTATATACTCCTGGACCCGAAGTGGTTATCATGATCTTTTAAAATAGTTATATAAAAATAGGGCTCGATCTAACAAAAATGTTTTCTAAGTGTCATTTGTGGCGAGTTTTGCTGGGAGGTTCACCCCGGCTCTGTCGGCAAGTCCCTCACCACGCTTGGGTTGGGATATCCAGGCTGCTGATGCCAGCGCATGTGTTTCCTGGCAACAAAGGGTGCAGTCAACGGGAAATCCTGCTGACAATGGCGGGACAGGTAGATCTTGCTGGCTGGCCTCTCCGCCACCAGAAAACACGTGGCGGGTTGGTGGGTAAATCCCGCCCTTAGTCATTTTTTTTGGCCCTGCAGGGCTTCTCCATGGTCAAGCCCATACTTAGAACTACTTCCATCACTTGGAAGCGGAACTCGCTGACCAGACCAGTTCCTCAGAGATCGGGCCACCATTTTGAAAGGGCGCCCCGATCTCTTTGTGAGCTTGTGGGTCCTCCACTCCCCCCCCCACCCATGGACAATGCCACCCCTCACACACATGTACACTAGCCCACATCCTCCCAAATGATGGCACCCTGCTGAGGGACCCCACTTTTCAGCCCTTTCCACAACCCATTTTGAGTCCCCTTCCCTTCCAGGATCCCCACCCTTTCCACACACCCAAGGTCATTCCACACAAATGTGGACCAGTACTGATTGACGCTTGGCTGGGGACTTCCTGGGGAGGCCGGCAGATGCCGGGAGCCTAGTAGATCCTGGGTCAGCATGCCTTAGCGGGCTTCATCCCATTGTGCTCGGGGTCCTGATCGCAATGCCTCGCGAGACCTGGGTGGATCTCGCGAGGCGTACCGGCTGTTGGGAAGCCCTGGGTCGGCCTCTTCTGGCATCCATAGCGCAACACGGCCGATAGATCGCACCCATTGTTTTTGAATACACTTACTTATGTGCACATTTTTTGTAAAAAATACAACAGCTTCGATGGTCTGGTGGTGGAGGCATGGGCATTTTTAAATACATAAAATTAGTACTGCTTTGTCCTGCATTGCTTACATCTGGTGTACTTTATATGTGACTATATTTACTAGTTGAAATCAATTAGCTATCTTCTATTCATATCTACTGTATATGCTCCTATTCTGTATTTACTCCTATTCAATGAATAATATATTTACTGCAGCTCAACTGTTTCTTAACAGAATATGCCAAATTAGTGTTAAATATTTTTAAATATCCTTTTATTTACAAACTATAAAATGCAGCTTGAAACGCTTAAAAACTAGTGCAAGTCACATAATTGAGTCTTTGAAGGACATACTGCAAATCACCGTGGTTTTTCCTGACAAATTATAACATTTATTTATCACATTCACATATTTATTCTGCTTCGGTCATATCAGCATCACAGATTAATATCCCCATTCTGTAATCTTTTACGAATGTACATGACAGTGTGACAATGACCAGATAATCTGTTTTTGTGTTGTTGATTTGAGGGAAAGATATCAGTCAGGACATGGGGGATAATCCTCCCTGCTCTTCTTCGGAATTGTTCCATGGGACCTTTTACATTGAATTGAACAGGCAAGTGGGACGTTGGTTTAATGTGTCAACTGACAGATGGCACCTTTGACAGTGCTGTGCTCCCCCTACTGCACTGGAGTGTCAGCCTTAATGTTTAAAAAATGCATTCAAACCCTGGGGTGGGTCTTGAACCTGGAACCTTGTGTTCAGAGGCGAGTGTGCTACCAGCTGAACCACAGCTTGACAACATTTGCTCCTTTTTTTTTTGTTATTGTTGCAGGAATAAACGGGCTCGTTGAGATAATAAATATTTTGAAAAAAAATTCTAAGAAAGAGACACAGCTTCCTGCTAAATGATTCAAACCTGTGTGGTTCAGTCAATATATTGCATTTGATATTATTTTGATCGAGATTGGTAAAGTAACTCAAAATGCTTGATCCTGCTACAAATGTAATTTTACTACATCAGGTTATTGTAATCACGACTGACCAGCTTCTTTTATTTGTTTAGACCGCTGGCGGGATGACTTTGACAGAAGCTAACACCGCTGACAGCATGTTGGCACTCAGTACTCCATCCTCTCCTGCTATGAAAAACAGGAAATATTCTCCCATTATTTTAGAAGAGCAAGAAAGGAATACATTAGATGTGAAGAAGATTGCAGCAAAAAGGCTAAAGAAGTGTTGTTCTTGCACCCCAACAAAAGCAAAAGACTTCTTTGTTGACTTCTTTCCTGCCATAAGATGGTTTCCAAAGTACAAATGGAAAGAATGGATTTTGGGAGATATTATGTCCGGGCTGATAGTGGGCATCCTGCTTGTTCCTCAGTCAATAGCCTATTCTTTGCTCGCAGGGCAGGAACCGATATATGGGCTATATACCTCATTTTTTGCCTGCATCATCTACTTCCTGATGGGAACATCAAAGCATATTTCAGTTGGTATCTTTGGAGTGCTCTGCTTAATGATTGGCCAGGTGGTGGATCGAGAGTTACAGTTTGCTGGGTTTGACATCTATGATGATAGTAATCGCACTGGCCAAGCAGAAATGTTCAATCAGTCTGCAGGTGCGTGTGGCAGAAGTTGTTTTGCCATTCGCATTGGCTCAACGTTGACTTTTATGGCTGGGGTCTATCAGGTAAGGTGATCACTTAGCCAACCATTTTAAACCCTGAATCGCAATGATCAAGTTATGGGCCTGGGCAAGGTAAACCACGTCTATAAGGGCAATCTGAGTGTTTAAATACGCCCATTCTGCTGATTGTCCAGTTACGCTTGAATTTTCAGTAAATCTCGATAGAATACAATTGAACTTAAAAGGGCTGTAAATCAACATGACAAAATCAGGATCACATGAAAGCACTGAATTCGTAGTTTGTGAACATTAAAAATGTCAACTCATCAGCCTTCATTCAGGAAAATCAGGCACAGCATATTTAAGAATGAGCAATCATGGCAGCTTTTCCATTGTTAATTTACATATACATACTTTAATGTATTTTCTGACACCAGTAAGCGGGAAATGAGGTGCAGCTCCTAATGAGGGTAAATGAAAACAAATGCTCAAAAATTATAATAAAACACCAAATAAAGCCCCTTTCCAGCTGCAGCAGCAAATCTGGTCATAATTTGAAGGGACTCTGAGCAAGTGTGACTGCAGGAAGTAATGTATGAGGCTCTGTGATGTATGAGGCAGTGTTGTTTTGGGAGTAGACCAATTTTAGCACCAGACGGGGACATGGTTAGGCAGAATTGATTGGATAGCCGTCAAGGATTGAAGAATACGTTGGTGCATCATTGTACTTGTAATCCTAAACCATGTGACTGGTTGGTGTCCAAGGTGCATGTATCTCTGGGTGCAATTATGGTGGAAGTTCAGCATTGAAATTCAAGAAAATTATTAAACTAAGAAAGCACAATAGGAATGGTTCTTCCTTTTAAAAAAAAAAAATATATATTTATTCAAAATTTTCAACGAACCCCCCCCAACAAAAAGAAAGAAACAAGAACGCAACAATTAGAAATTATACATTGGATTTCCCCCATATACAATAACCCCCCATATAACATTTAAAAACACAAATAGGGACCCCCCCCCCCGCCCTTGGGCTGCTGCTGCTGCTGCTGACCTCCTAACGCTCCGCGAGATAGTCTTGAGTCTAGGAACGGTTGCCACCGCCTGAGGAACCCCTGCACAGACCCTCGCAAGGCAAACTTTATGCTCTCCAGCTTGATGAACCCTGCCATGTCATTGATCCAAGCTGCCACACTATGGGGTTTCGCATCTTTCCATAGTAGCAAAATCCTCTGCCGGGCTACCAGGGACTCAAAGGCTAGAATACCGGCCTCTTTCGCTTCCTGCACTCCCGGCTCGTCCGATACCCCAAATAATGCCAATCCCCAGCACGGCTTGACCCGGGCATTCACCACCTTGGACATAGTCCTCGCGAAACCCCTCCAGAACCCATCCAGCGCCGGGCACAACCAGAACATATGGATGTGATTTGCCGGGCTCCCCGAGCACCTCCCACATCTGTCCTCCACCCCAAAGAACCTACTCGACCTCGCCCCTGTCATATGCGCTCTGTGAGTAACTTTGAACTGTATTGGGCTGAGTCTGGCGCAAGAGGAGGAAGAATTATCCCTAGTCAGGGCATCAGCCCACAGACCCTCGTCTATCTCCTCCCCAAGCTCCTCCTCCCACTTGCCCTTTAACTCCTCCACCAAGGCCTCCTCCTCTTCCTTCAGCTCCTGGTAAATCGCCGAAAACTTGCCTTCTCCAACCCATACACCCGAAATCACCCTGTCCTGAATCCCACGTGCCGGAAGCAGCGGGAATTCCCTCACCTGCCGCCTCACAAACACCCTCACTTGCATGTACCTGAAAGCGTTTCCCAGGGGTAGCCCAAACTTCTGCTCCAGCGCCCCTAGGCTCGCAAACGTCCCGTCGATGAATAGGTCCCCCATTCTTCTAATCCCTGCCCGATGCCAGCTCCAAAACCCCCCATCCATCCTTCCTGGGACGAACCGATGATTCTCCCGAATCGGGGACCAGACCGAGGCTCCCACCTCGCCCCTGTGTCGCCTCCACTGCCCCCAGATCTTCAGCGTCGCCGCCACCACGGGACTCGTGGTTTATCTTGTCGGCGAGAGTGGCAGCGGTGCTGACACCAGCGCCCTCAGGCTCGTGCCCACACAGGACGCCATCTCTAGCTCCTCCCACACCGCCCCATCTCCCTCCATTACCAACTTACGGATCATCACCACATTGGCTGCCCAAAAAGCCACACAAATTCGGCAGCGCCAGCCCCCCCTGTCCCTGCTACGCTCCAGGAACACCCTCTTCACCCTCGGGGTCTTATTCGCCCACACAAATCCCATGATGCTCCTGCTTACCCGTTTGAAAAAGGCCTTGGGGATCATAATGGGAAGGCACTGGAACACAAAGAGAAACCTCGGGAGGACCGTCATTTTGACCGACTGGCAGCATATCCCATCTTTTAAAATCCTCCTCCATCTGCTCCACCAACCGCGTGAAATTGAGCTTGTGCAGGGCCCCTCAACTCCTAGCTACTTGGATCCCTAGCTACCGAAAGCTCCTTTCCGCCCTCTTCAGCGGTAGCTCGTCTATCCCCCTTCCCTGGTCCCCTGAATGCACCACAAAGAGCTCACTCTTCCCTACGTAGAGTTTATACCCCGAAAAGTCCCCAAACTCCCTAAGGATCCGCATGACCTCCACCATCCCCTCCACTGGATCCGCCACATATAGCAACAGGTCGTCAGCATACAACGACACCCGGTGTTCCTCTTCCCCCTGGACCAGTCCCCTCCATTTCCTGGACTCCCTCAGTGCCATGGCCAACGGCTCAATTGCCAGTGCAAACAACAAGGGGGATAAGGGGCACCCCTGTCTCGTCCCCCGGTACAGCCGAAAGTACTCCGACCTCCACCGGTTCGTAGCCACACTCGCCACTGGGGCTCTATATAGCAGCCTGACCCAACTGATGAACCCCTCCCCGAACCCAAACCTCCGCAACACTTCCCAGAGATACTCCCACTCCACCCGATCAAAGGCCTTCTCCGCGTCCATGGCTGCCACTACCTCCGCTTCCCCCTCCACCAAGGGCATCATAATCACATTGAGGAGCCTCCGTACATTTGTGTTTAGCTGCCTACCCTTCTCAAATCCCGCCTGGTCCTCCTGAATCACCCCCGGGACACAGTCCGCAATTCTCGTAGCCAGCACCTTCGCCAGCAACTTAGCGTCAACATTGAGGAGCGAGATCGGTCTATACGACCCACACTGCAATGGATTCTTGTCCCGCTTCAAGATCAAAGAAATCAGCGCCCTGGACATTGTCGGGGGCAAGGTCCCCCCCCCCTCACCTTATTAAAAGTCCTCACTAGCAACGGACCCAGCAGGTCCACGTATTTCCTGTAGAATTCAACCGGGAACCCATCCGGCCCCGGGGCCTTCCCTGCCTGCATGCTCCCCAATCCTTTAACCAGCTCCTCCAACCCAATCGGCGCCCCCAAACCAGCCACCTCCTCCTCCTCCACCCTCGGGAACCTCAGCTGATCCAGGAATCGTCGCATCCCCTCCTCCCCCGCTGGGGGCTCAGACCTGTACAGATCCCCATAGAAGTCCCTAAATACCTCATTTATTCTCACCACACTCCGCACCTTTTTCCCCACTCTATCCTTAACTCCACCAATCTCCCTCGCTGCCTCCCTCTTACGAAGCTGGTGTGCCAGCATCTGACTCGCCTTCTCCCCATACTCATACGTCGCCGCCTGCGCTTTCCTCCACTGTGCCTCTGCTTTCCCCGTGGTCAACAGATCGAATTCCGTCTGGAGGTTCCGTCGCTCCCTAAGTAGCCCCTCCTCGGGGGGCCTCTGCATACCTCCTGTCTACCCTTAGAATATCCCCCACCAACTTCTCCCTCTCCCTCTCCCCTCTCTTCTCCCTGTGGGCCCTAATGGAGAATTGCTCTCCCCTGACCACTGCCTTCAACGCCTCCCAGACTACCCCCACCTGCACCTTCCCGTTGTCATTGTCCTCCAAATATCTTTCAATACACCCCCGCACCCGCCCGCACACCCCCTCATCCGCCAACAGTCCCCCCACACCGAGGCGCCACAGGGGGCGCTGGTCCCTCTCCTCCCCCAACTCCAGCTCCACCCAATGCTGGGCGTGGTCCGAGATGGCTATGGCCGAATATTCCGTTCCCTCCACTTTCGGGATTAGCGCCCTACTCAAAATGAAAAAATCTATCCGGGAGTAGGCTCTATGGACGTGGGAAAAGAAGGAAAATTCCTTGGCCAGCGGCCTGGCAAACCTCCATGGATCCACTCCCCCCCCCCCCCCCCCCCCCCCCCAAATCTGGTCCATAAACCCCCTGAGCACCTTGGCCGCAGCCGGCCTCTTACCCGTCCTGGACCTAGAACGGTCCAGTGCTGGGTCCAGCACCGTGTTGAAGTCCCCCCCTCCCCATTATCAAGCTTCCTACCTCCAGATCCGGGATCCGACCCAGCATGCGTTTCATAAATCCGGCATCATCCCAATTCGGGACATATACATTCACCAGTACCACCCGCACTCCCTGCAACCTACCATTCACCATCACATATCGACCTCCATTATCCACTACAATATTCACTGCCTCGAATGACACCTGCTTCCCCACCAGTATTGCAACCCCTCTGTTCTTCGCATCCAGCCCTGAATGAAAGACCTGCCCTACCCATCCCTTTCTCAGCGTAACCTGATCTGCCACCTTCAGATGTGTCTCGTGGAGCATAACCACGTCTGCCTTCAGTCCCTTTAAGTGCGCGAACACCAGGGCCCTCTTAACCGGCCCGTTCAGGCCCCTCACATTCCAAGTTATCAGCTGGATCAGGGAGCTACTCACGCACCCCGCCCCCCCCCCCCCCCCCCCCCCCCCCCCCCCACCTTCCTCCATCTCCTTTTCTAGGCCAGCCACGTGCCCATGCCTCCCGCACCCCCCAGTCCCCCAGGCGGCGGACCCCCACCCCGACTACCTCTCCTACTTCCAGCTCCCTTTTGGCCAATGCAGCAGCAACCCAGTTCTCCCCCCTCCCCCGCTAGATCCACATCTAGCCATTTTGCTCCCCCCATGACACTCCCGTAAGTCAGCTGACCCCGGCCTCTCTCGCCATTCCATCGACCCCCCCACTCCTTGGCAGTCAGTGTGCACTCCTCTCCACTGCCCGCATCCTTCCCTAACGCGGGAAAAATCCCACGCTTTCCTGAGCCGGCGCCGCCCCCTCTGGCGCAGCACCTTTTTGCGGCCTTACCCCAACTCCCCATCCCCAGGCCTCCACCCCCCCCTCTTCCTCCATGGGGCCCTACCCCTCCAACACCGACGCACACACTCTCCCACAGCCCCCACATCAAATCCATTCACCCATCCCCACCCAGCACCAACACAAAAAGAACATTCCCCAAACGCAGTAAACACAGTAAACATCCCCCCACGACAAACCCTCCGTTTGAGTCGAACTTTTCAGTCTGTATAAAGTTCCATGCCTCATCAGGCGTTTCAAAATAGTGGTGCCGATCTTGGAACGTGACCCACAATCGCGCTGGCTGCAGCATCCCGAACTTCACCCCCTTCCGATGGAGCACCGCCTTTGCCCGGTTGAAACCAGCCCTCTTCTTAGCCACCTCCGCACTCCAGTCCTGATAAATTTGAATCTCCATGTTCTCCCACCTACTGCTCCGCTCTTTTTTTTTGGCCCATCTCAGGACACACTCTCTGTCTACAAAGCGGTGGAACCTCACCACTACAGCCCTAGGCGGCTCGTTGGCTTTGGGTCTCCTTGCCAGGACCCGATGAGCCCCATCCAGCTCCAGGGGCCTCGGGAAAGCTCCCGGGCCCATCAGCGAATTGAGCATCGTGCTCATATATGCCCCGGCATCGGGCCCCTCCACTCCTTCAGGGAGACTCAGAATCCGAAGATTCTTCCTCCTCGACCTATTCTCCAGGTCCTCAAATTTTTCCGCCCACCTCTTGTGCAGCGCCTCGTGCACCTCCACCTTCACCGCCAGGCCCAAGATCTCGTCCTCGTTCTCCGAAGCTTTTTGCCGCACCTCCCGGATCACCGCCCCTTGGGCCTTCTGGGTCTCCACAAGCTTCTCAATCGCCGCCTTCATTGGCGCCAGCATTTCTGACTTCAGCTCCTCAAAACAGCGTTTAAGAAACTCCTGCTGCTCCTATGACCACTGCGCCCATGCTGCTTGGTCTCCACCTGCCGCCACCTTGCTTTTCGCTGCACCAGGATCACTATTTTAGTCGCTCCACTCCTGGTCCAATCCATATAATGTCGGGGGGACCTTGCTGTCACCTTCCCACACTGGAAGCCGTCGAACAATTGCCGTTGGGGCCCCTCTGAAGAGCCCCAAAGTCCATTTCCGGCGGGAGCTGCCGAATGTGCGACCTACCTAGGCATAGCCGCAACCGGAAGTGGAATGGTTCTTCATGACAGTGACCCGCAAAGTTTTCATGTGTTTTAGAAAACAAATTGCTCAAGTCCATGAAGGCCTGAATCCTCAGGTCATAATCCAGAGAGCTCATGAATTGATTGTAATCGTCCAAAAATCCCTAGATTCTGAAAAGGTTCCAGCAAATTGGGGAAAATAGCAAATGTAATTATGCCTCTATTCAAGAAAGGAAAATATTATTCAAACCTTGCAGACAAAATTTTTGAATTACAGCGGAGTCGCGGGTTATTCGGAGCAGTAGAAAGGTAGGAATCAATAGAGAAAATGCTCAAAGCTCAACAGGTCTGGCAGCAGATGTGGAGAGAGAAACAGAGTTAACATTCTGAGTCCAATAGGATATTGCTTCAACACTCTGGTAGAAATGTAGAGTTGAGACCAAAATCAAACCTGTCACGATCTAAGTGAATAATGGAGCCGGTTCAAGGTGCCATATGGCCTACACCTGTTCCTGTGCACCATGTTATTTTGTTCACTCACTTCATGATGGTGTGTACCTTGTCTGCTGCATGCCCTCCAGTATGTTTGCCAATTTCAAAATTGTTCACCAATTTCAGATGGGATCTAACAAATCAAATATTTTTTTTATATTACAAGGACAAAACTGCGACTTAAAATGCGCAACTGAATTAATTTTAAAGTTTATGAGTAAAATACTTCTAGAAATTAAAGCTGAAGATAATGAAAAGCATTTTGATTATCGACTTGCAGATTTCCCATAATATTACTTTCATCAAGTCAGCAGATGTGCTGTTTTATAACAGAAGGGGTGATGATAACACAGGCATAAACATTGTTGCTTGGCAATGACTCCAGAAGCCAAATTCCCTATTTACTACATGCAGTTCTTTGTACATTGAGCACACTGTTCCATAATTCTGTCCTTCTTATTCTTTGAAAACTGTAAATGAACAACTTTCTTTTATGTTTTAATTATTTTGTACCTAAATTTTATCCCTTATCAGTTTTAGTGGTGAGTATGCACCGTCAAGTGGGCCTGTTTTTTGTTTGGGGAGTTGGGGGGAGTGGAGCTCAGCTATGCAATAGTCATTGCATCCTTTGGAAACACTAAGAAATGATTCTGGGCTCAGGGCTGCATGGTGGTGCAGTGGTTAGCACTGGGACTACGGCGCCGAGGACCCGAGTTCGAATCCCGGCCCTGGGTCACTGTCAGTGTGGAGTTTGCACTTTCTCCCCGTGTCTGCGTGGGTTTCACCTCCACAACCCAAAAGATGTGCAGGTTAGGTGGATTGGCCACGTTAAATTGCCCCTTAATTGGGAAAAAAATAATAATTGGGTACTTTAAATTTATTTTTAAAAAAGAAATGATTCTGGGCGTTGTTATCGCTCAAGGATGGCGCAGAGATATGGGGCGGGATTCTCCCGTTTGAAGAGTGAGTGTTGACGCCGTTGTAAAAACTGGAGAGTTTAACGACAGCATCATCGGACCTCTAAGTGTGGCGATCCTCTGCCCCAGCGTCAAATGGGTGCCGCGGGTCTGCGCATGCGTGTTGCGACCGGCACGCATGCGCGGTAGCCTCCTTCTCCACGCCAGCCCCAACGCAATATGGCGTAGGGCTACAGGGGCAGGCACGGAGCAAAAGAGGACCCCACCACAAGAGGCCGGCCTGCCAATCGGTAGGCCCCGAGCGCGGGCTAGGCCACGGTGGAGACCCCCCCGGGGGTCGGAACCCCCCTACCCCCCCACACCAGACACCAGGCCGCCCCCGACAGGATGGGCGCTGAGGTCCCGCTGTGTAACACCAGATGCGAATGGCGCCGGCGGGACTCAGGCTTTGCTGCGCGGCCACTCAGCCCATCGCGGGGCAGAGAATCACCCGGGGGGCGGGGGGGGGCGGGTAGAGCGGTCCCTGACCAGCGCTGCGCCGACCGTGCCAGCGCCAATGGCGCCGATTCGCCGGTCACCGGAGAATCGATGGACCGGCGTCGTGCGAATCACACCCGGCCCAGCGATTTTCCAACCTGGCATGGGATGAGAGAATCCCGCCCATGGCATCACTGGGGAGTGGTCCTAGGTTTTTTTTCCCAGTGGGTTGAGAAGGTTGGCATTTGACAGCATAAGCAGAACATTTGGTCTGGCATCACTATGGAGGGCGAAACTGAGATTTGGCAGAACTAGGGAGTGAAATATGGGGATTATTTGCTATTGAGAAAGATGTACATTTATGTCGCACTCTTCATTACCACTGAGGATCTCAAAGCACTTTACAGTCAGTAAAGTACTTTTGAAGTGAATTTAGTGTTTTAATGCAATAAACATGGGTAGCACAGTGGCCAGCACTGTGGGCTCAGGTTCAATTCCCCGCTGGGTCACTGTCTGTGCGGAGTCTGCATGTTTTCCCCGTGTCTGCGTGGGATTTGTCCGGGTGGTCTGGTTCCTCCCAAAGTCCAAAGACATGCAGGTTAGGTGGATTGGCCTTGCTAAATTGCCCTTAGTGTCTAATAAGGTTGGAGGGGTTATTGGTTACGGAGATAGGGTGGAAGTGAGGGCTTAAGTGGGTCGGTGCAGGCTCGATGAGCCGAATGGCCTCCTTCGGCACTGGATGTTCTATGTTCTAACAGATGGCAGCCAATTTTTGCACAGCTCACTCCCGCTTACAGCAATGTGACAGTAACCCTAACCTTAATCATCTGTTTTTGTGATGTTGATGAAGGAATAACTAGCACCGGAGGTAATCTTCCTGTTCTTCAAAATACTTCCACCTGACACGATAAACATGGCCTGGGTTTAAGGGACTGCAGCAGTTTAAAAAGAAAGCTTACACCATCACCTTCTACAGGGCAACTAGGGATGGGCAATAAATGTTGGCCGAGCCAGCAATGTCCACATCCCTTAAATAAATAACTCATCCGAAAAATTGAATTCTCAGAAGTGCTGCACTCTCTCCATCCTGCACAGGAATGTATTACAATCCCAGACCAGACCCCGACTGTGGCTAGGCTACTGGACAAAGCCCAATATTTTATTTTCATTTTTATAAGACTGTGTGGAAAGAATACTTCGCTTCAGGAGTGATTGCACAAAGAATTAGGGATTTGGAATTTTTAAAATAAAACTTTATTCTTAATACAATATTAAACTCTTTAACAACGCAACCAAAAATAGCTTACAATTACCCCTTAAACAATACTACTCAGTACAGCAAATACGATACCCTGAATTATTATCTCTATTCCCACTTAAGCAACAAGAAACGGAAAAAACCATACAGCTCTCAATCCATCCCAATGGCACAGAGTTACACTTGCTTTCCAGAATAGATCTGGCTCCTGTTAGAACCCGTGCAGACTGGCTCGATATCTTCAAAAAGCTGTTTAAATTGGCTTGTTGCAGTTTTCCCCTTGTCCGCAGACATGTCTGCTCTGCTTTAAATACTATTACTCCTTTTTAAACTATCCTACTGTGAGAGTGAAATTTTTTACTTGTGGTCTAAAGGGTTAGTCGGGTTAGAACTCAACTCAAAAAACTTTCCAAAATGTCGGAATACCTTTGCTCGACCCAGCAATGGCATCATCTCCCCAGGTTGAAAACACATTAACTTCCCAGGGACTCGCCCTAGTCAGTCAACAGTGCACTAGCCTAGGCCTTTCACTCTGGTCAATTTCACCTCTGGCTCATAAAAGTTTTTGGTTGTTGCAAAACAAGATTATTTTTAAAAACATGACACTGCAATCAAACACACTCTTAATCCAGGCTGTTAACGCTTAAATTGCCAAATGGTTATAATGCAATATATCTAAAATCCTGCATTTGTCACAAATGTCAACCTTGATTTTGTGCCCAAGCCCTGGGGTGCAACCTAAACCCAGACCCTTGTGGCAATGAGCGAAAATGTTACCAGCTGCACCATGACTGACACATCCCAATCTGCAATTCTGCTTGTTGCTCGCTTTAAACTTAAAAATTCAAGTTGTGTACTATCTTTTTTTTTTTAAAATCCATTTTTGGAATGTAAGCATTGTTGATGGGTTCCTTTGATACCAGTGAATGGCCTGTTAGGGCATTTAAGAGTCAACCATGTTAGTGTGCAACTGTGCAGGACTGTAGTCACATAGGCCAAACCAGGTATGGACTGCCTTAAACGTCAATGCAGAATATCGAAAAAATTGATTGCATATAAATCCACTTATCATTTGTTTCTAAATATATCTCATGATTTGTAGAAAAAGCAACTCTGACATTGTTTTCTTATGTGAGTTAAAACTCAGTTCAAGACAAACAGTACACAATAAGTAGCACAGTGGGTAACATTGTTGCTTCACAGCTCCAGGGTCCCAGGTTTGATTCCCGACTTGGTCTCTGCCTGTGTGGAATCTGCACGTTCTCCCCGTGTGTGCGTGGGTTTCCTCCGGTTTCCTCCCACAGTCCAAAGGTGTGCAGGTTAGGTGGATTGGCCATGCTAAATTGCCTTTCGTATCCAAAAAGGTTAGGTGGGGTTACTGGGTTACGGGGATGGGTGAAGGTGTGGGCTTAGGTAGGGTGCTCTTTCCAAGGGCAGGTGCAGACTCGATTGGCCGAATGGTCTCCTTTTGCACTGTAATTCTATGAACTTGTGCAGAATAAAGGGGTTAAATGTCAACTGCCGTGTGAACATAGTCACTTAATTATTTCTATCACTCTTGACTTTTTCACTTTCAATGGTTTTCTTGAAATTGTTTGCAGGTGGCTATGGGCATCTTCCAAGTGGGCTTCATATCGGTGTACCTGTCTGACTCTTTACTTAGTGGATTTGCCACTGGAGCATCGTTCACCATTCTTACCTCACAAGTTAAGTATCTTCTTGGGATCAGCATTCCCCGTGCCCATGGTCCTGGCTCACTTGTGCAAACCTGGGTGCACATTTTTAAAAACATCCATACTACTAACATCTGTGATCTAGTAACCAGCCTGGTGTGCCTTCTGATTCTAGTGCCTTTAAAAGAAATAAATGAATGTTACAAATCAAAGCTGAAAGCACCAATTCCAGGCGAGCTTCTGGTCGTAGTCTTTGCTACCTTGGTCTCTCATTATGGACATTTGAATGCAAAGTTTAATTCTACCATTGCTGGAAACATTCCCACTGGATTTATGGCTCCCACCTCTCCAGACTGGAGCTTGATACCTCGAATTGCTGCAGATGCCCTTCCGATTTCGATCATTGGCTTTGCAATTACGGTTTCTCTTTCAGAAATGTTTGCCAAGAAGCACGGGTATACGGTGAGGGCAAATCAAGAAATGTTTGCTATTGGTACCTGTAACATTATTCCGGCATTTTTTCATTGCTTCACAACCAGTGCTGCCCTCGCCAAAACTCTTGTGAAAGAGTCCACGGGTTGCAGGACGCAATTCTCCAGTATAGTGACTGCTTTAGTGCTTCTCCTTGTGCTTCTTGTGATTGCACCGCTTTTCTACTCTCTTCAAAAATGTGTCTTGGGTGTCATAACAATTGTGAATCTCCGTGGTGCTTTAAGAAAATTTTTGGAGTTGCCCAAAATGTGGAAGGTGAGCAAGGTGGACACTGTCATATGGTTTGTCACAATGTTATCATCAGCCTTAATCAGCACAGAGTTAGGACTGCTGATTGGAGTTAGCTTTTCTGTGATCTGTGTCATTGCGCGAACACAAATGCCAAGAGCCACTATGCTCGGCCATCTGGAAGGAACAGAAATTTACGAAGACTTGGGAAGATATAAAAATCTTCAAAAGTTGTCTGGTGTCAAAATATTTAGATTTGAGGCTCCGTTGTACTATGCAAACAAAGAGTCCTTCAAGGCATCGCTCTACAAACATGTAGGAGTTAACCCAACTCTAGTAATCATGGCAAAGAAAAAAGCAGAAAGGAAATTAATTCGGGAAATGAAACAAAAAGTAAAAGTGAATGCATGTGCTTCCATGAAGACTGAGGCCACAGTGCAGCTTTCCAAACAAGAGTTTGAATTCCATACAGTTATCATTGATTTCTCAGTTATTCAGTTCCTGGATACAGCAGGTATAGCAACAGTGAAGGAAGTCTCTAAAGATTACAAACAGATTGGAATCCAAATTCTTCTGTCAAACTGTAATGCATTGGTTATTGATAGTCTTCGCAATGGAGGTTATTTTGAAAATGACAACATCCACACATTGGTGTTTTACAGTGTTCATGACGCTGTCATGTTTGCTTCAAATGTACACCAAAAGAATGGTGACTGGGAAGGAAGCAACCTCTGTTAATATTCAACTGTGAATGAATCCAGGAAAACTGCTCAGCATTGTTAGCTTCAGAAACTTGAACATGTTGTTTCAAAGCAAATTGAGGTAACTTCTTCCGCCGGAATTCTCCGGCCCTTCGCTGACGGTGGGATTCTCTGTCCCTGCCGGCAGCGCACTCCCGCCCGTGGGTTTCCTGGCGGTGTGGGGTGGCTTCAATGGGAATTCTCATTGAAAGCAGCGGAAGCAGAGAATCCTGCCACGAGTGAACGGCGCGCCGCCTCCCGCTGCCGAGAAACACGCGATTGGGAGGCAGGAGTATCCCGCGCCCCTCATTTTGACTTGATTAATTATTTTACATGCGTCTGCAGAATGTTTCTACATGTGATTCTGTATATTTCTGATCATGGTGCTTATTATGAGATGGGATTAGAGCATGTGAAGATTTCTGAGCAACAGTATTTAATATTTGTTTAAATTAACTTCATTAGGACTTCATTTTTTTTTAAGGAGTGGCTTCTGGTTCTTAAACACTTACTGGTGAAGTTTAATTTTTGAACAAGTTGTTATCAACAGTTTTCTGGAGGTCGCTGAAGTTGGAGACATGGGGCGCGATTCTGCATTCCCGCGCCGGCTGGGAGAATCGCCTGGCGCGCCATTTTTCCCCGCAACGCCGGTCCGACGCCCTCCCGCGATTCACCCAAGCGGCAAGAACGGCCCTGTTGAGTTCTGCGCGGCGCAGGCCGGAGAATCGCCCGGGACACCCAAAATGGCGATTCTCCGCTACACCCTCTATTTTCCGGCCCGGATGGGCCGAGCGGTCTGCCCAAAACGACGGCTTCCCACCGGTGCCATCCACACCTGGTTGCTGCCGGCAGGAACAGCGCGGGAACGCTGGGGGGGGCGGCCTGTGGGGGGTGCCAGGGGGGTTCTTTCACCAGGGTAGGACTCAAAAGGGGTCTGGCCCGCGATCGGTGCCCACCGATCGGCGGGCCGGCCTCTCTGAAGGAGGACCTCCTTTCCTCCGCGCCCCGGAAGATCCATCCACCATCTTCTTGCGGGGCGGCCTGGGGGAGGACTGTAACCACACATGCGCGGGTTGGCGACCGCTGGCGCCGGGTGACGCCAGTTATGCGGCGGATGACGCGGCGCCGCATAAGTCCGGCGCACGCTGACGACGCTGCTTTTGCGACCCCCCCCCCCCCCCCCGAGTTTCTCGCGGCTCCGATCCTAGCCCATTTTCGGGCCCTGAAATCGGTCGAGATCAGGGCCGTTTTGCGCCGTCGTGAACCTCGACGGCGTTCACAACGGCGTGGGCACTTAGTCGCGGGAGCGGAGAATCGCGCCCATGAGCTTTGAGAAAAATAATATGAGAACCTTGCATGATGCAATAAATAGATCAGCCCTTTTCAGCTGGTTAATGGTAGAGTACTAATAAAGTTGTATTTTGTTTTTTTAACTGAAATGAGCTTTTGCCTTCATCATTCCCAAAATGTTTGACTCGGGGGCAGAGTTTAAATTTCACATAGTTTTTAGGGAATCTCGTTTTTGCTCTTTTTAATAGTGAATTCTGGGTGCTGAAACAAATGTAATACAACTACTTACCATGCATCAACTGGGAAACTGGGTCACGCTCCCCGGGATGATGGAATATATGCTGTGGCATCTCTGTGCTGGCATAGATCAAAGACAGCAGTCATTCTGATGATGTTTGATTTTAAAAAAATATATAGAAAATGGAAATTTATCAATTTGTAATTTATTCTGAGCTTTTCTTTCATATTTCATTCCTGGTCTCTTCATCTCCCTCTCAAAAAGGTGCTGAGTCTAGTGAGGTATTTTTTATTTTCCCGCCCATGTCGCCATTTTGTTTCCTTTTGTGTGGCTGAAGTATCTGCTTGATATTGACTGTGGAACAGAGCAAAGCTGAGCTTGATTTCCAATTGATAATCACACATACATTCTGCCATAAAGCAATCGATTGAAGGAGGCCTTACCGATTTGATGTCATCTCCCCTCCCCAGCCCAGGAATGCTGAGGCCAAATGATTTGCCTTGGCACAACTGACCAGGAACCAAACACTACACATTCTGCTCTAAATGATGCCTTAGCAACTCAATGTTTTACAGGTTTAATCTGTGGAATGACTACACCAGCAATTTATTCTGGTTTTTAAAAAAAGTTAAACCAAGAAGGACATTTATCTTTTAACTTTGGAAACCCAGTTTATATAAACAAAAAATAAATTTACTTTTAAGTGCAGTAGCAAATTAGGTCTATCATGATCCTGGCACTAAGAATATGTCTATGATTAAAATGTTTAGTCCTTTAGCACTGGCAAACTAATTCTCCAGGTTAACTTGAAAAGACGGTTACTCAATATACCCCATAATATAAAGGACAATGCTTTATAACGTATGTATTTTGTTCATACTCTAACTTGCAAATCATTACTTTGCATTTAGAAAATTGCAACATTATTTTAATTGTAAGATTTCCCCTCATTTCTGTTGGGTTCTTAATTAAAATTCAAGTTTAATCTATTGATTTATTAAAAAATGTGTATAAACCCACTAACAATGGGAAGCTCAATGTAGTTCAATTTGCAATTGCAGTAGTCTTTATGTAATGTGCCTTGAACAATAACTAATTCTGCACTAATGATGGGCTTTATGAAGGATAAATGAGCTGCTTGCTAAATCCACTGAAACATGTTCATTGTAAAGCAATGTGGAAATGCCAGACAGCCAAGCTGGTTAATCAAACATAAAGTGGCACTGACAGTACAGGAGGATATGCATTCCTTGAAATAATGGACTCAAATACTAGTTCACAGCATAGAAACTCATGGTAAGGTGTCTGTACCAGTATCTGAAATCTACATCTTTTATCAAGTGTAGAGAGCCTTTGATATTGTACATTATGACTATATAGAGATCATAACTTTGCATAACTGCTTATTTTTATTGGAGGTAGTAGGAGTTCAGAAAACATTATCCTACATTATAATTGCACTTATGACAGTTGAAAATTTTCATTTTTTGTACAAGGATAAGAGCTTTAAATTTTTTTTCAATTAGAATTACTGAGTGTGTATGTTTAACATTTTTCCTTCCTGATGCCTTTCTGCAAAGTTCGAAACAAATATCAAATTTTGGATTTGCGAAGATGTTTGAAAAATATTAATCCTTTTTTAGTAATTGCCTTTGTTAAAGTAAAACACTGACAAAATTAAGGTATTCACTGTTTCAAAATAGTCGACAGTCTGATTTTGGAATCTATTTTAGATTTTTACATAAACTTTGTTTTAATTGTTTGACAGAAGTGGACAGAAAACAAGATGTCCATTTGTACTGTTTTACAGCCTAGTCGTTATTTTTTATTATCTATTTCAATAAATATATGGTTTATGAGCAGAAGTTACCTGCACAATTAAGGTAACCAATTGTGACTGAACTATTAAATTATGCAACATGATCTATTTAAAGTACTAATTTAAAAATAGCATAAATCTCTTATATATTTACATCTAAACTGATCATGAATATTTCAATCCATTTAATTGTTTGTTCTTGCATTTAAATCCTTATTGCAAATTGCTCAGTTAGAAGTATGATCGTAATTATGAACACTTACAGTTTTAGACTTTTAATGTCATGCAGGCCGTTAGCCGCATCTTTTCTTGTTTACTTTTGGCAAACTTCCCTCAACTCCTCCCGGTTTGACATGGCTGCTTGACAGAGTTGGCAAACTGCGACAGTCAAATTTGTGGACATCTTTACAGATAATCGGAGGTGTGCATTACAAGGCAGCATTGATTTCCTTTATGTTCCTATTTTTTCCCTTTCTGTTCCACCATGATAATTTTCATCACCTTGAGGCTACCGACATTCTCATTATAATGATTTACTGCCTTATTTTTATTTTGAATATGAAAAAATTTAAGCTACATAATCCACTTGGCAACCTTAAATGCTTAGGTCAAGGTACACCATAACTCAGTTCATGGGGAGAAATGACACAAACAGCTTGTCCGTGCTTTATGATGAGATCATTTAGCAATCCCACTTAGAATTCAGTAGCTCAGTTGGCTAGATAACTGGCTCATGATGCAGAGCGAGGCCAACAGGGCGGGTTCAATTACCGTACCGATGGGTTATTTACGAAGGCCCCGCCTTCTCAACCTTACCCCTTGCCTTAGGTGTTGTGATCCTCAGGTTAAATCACCACCAAGTCAGCTCTCCCTCCTCAAAAGGGGAAGGGAGCCTATGGTCATCTGTGACTATGGTGTCTTTACTTTTCTTTAGGCCCTTGGTACCTACATATTTAAGTTTTGAGGTTCAACATCCAAATGTGATTGTGGAGAAAGCAGAGAAATGGAATATGTGACAGCTACATTGCCAGATGCGTGCTTTATAATGTTTCTTTTTTTAAAGATTGTTTTGTATATTTAGAGAAACATTTCTACACACCTGATGCTGCTTTTTCTATTTGTGATTCAATTAAGTTCAGGGATTCCAAAGAAACATAAAATACCAGTCATTTAGATTGCCAACATCAGTAGCTTCTCCGGCAAAAATATTATTCTACAGACTGTACAAACACATGGAGAAACTCCAAATTGTAAAGTATTCTGGAAACAATCTTGAGTCATTGCTGCATTTTACATATTTACACAATGCAAATAAACCAAGAGCTATATTTTACCCACTTTCATTTACATCTGCAGCCAATTTTGATTGAATTAAATGTTGGCTAATAACAATGTGAGAAATATTTTGGTTGATATTTAATTATTCAACAACATGCCTTTGTATAGCCTCCTGAATGGAATAAAATGCACCACGGTGCTCCACAGGAGTGCAATCAAATTTCAAATGAGAGGTTAGATTACAGCTCGATTGAAAGCAGGGTCGAAGGATTGGATTTTAAGGAGCATGTTAAAGGAGGAGCGAATGTTCGAGGTGCTTAGGGAGGGAAATCCAGAGCTGAAGGCCTAGACAGCTGACAACAGAGCCGCCAATGGTAAGACAAAAGAAGGTGGCAATGCACAAGAGGAATTGAAGGAGTGCAGTAACTTTGCAAAATATTGTCTGTCTATTCAAGTTTGATACCCATAATATTGATCAATAGAAATGTTTCCAATGATGCAATTGGTGGGATTCCCTGACCTCCCAGCTGTGTGTTCCTCGGCGGCAGGAGGCACCGCCATTCGCCGGTGCTGGGATTCTCTGCTCTTGCTTCTGTCAGTGGGAATTCCTATTGAAGCCCCACCAAGTCATCAGGAAATCCATGAGTGGAGGTGTGCTGCCAGCAGGGCCAGAGAATCCCGCTGTCAGCGAACAGCTGTAGAATTCCGGTCAATATTCCGCCCCACAGGGAGAGCAGAGAATGCTGCCTGACATTTGTGTGTGCATAGTGCTAAAGTATTAATATTATAATGTACTGTATTGTTACTATGAATTCTACTTAAAGCTGTGCACAATTTGGAATATTTATTTTTTAATAGGGAAATCATAATTTCAAAGCTTTTCCTAAATTGGCTAAAGATTATAATTTGAAATGTTGGAGATAAATCTTCAAATGCACATCTACTGTCTCCAACACTTTTTTCCCCTCAATGGTGTCACGCATACCTGTTGCCAATGATTATGGGATATAGTTTACACAGCTAATTTTGATAATTCATGGAATAATTTTTCCAAATTAATAACCAAACGAATAATTGAAGTCCTGGTCTTGTTTAATGTTTGAGGTTTATAAATGCAGTCTTTGTAACAACAGATGAATAAATATATATACATTTTAAAGCACCACTTCCTTATTTTCTTGTCTTTGTTCTTTTTTTTCATTGAATATATTCATTGAATGTGCGCCTGATTTTTTTTTTTTTTTGGCTTGCTTCAGTATAATAACCTTAGGCGAGATCTTCTGACTGTTAATGCTGGCGGGTTTCCCGGCCCGGTGCGGGGGGGGTGGATTCAATGGGAAATCCCATTGACAGTGGTGGGACCAGAAGGTCCTGTCACCGACTAACGGCGGACTGCCTCCCGACACCGAGAAACATGCCCCGGAAGGCCAGAGCATTTTGCCCCTATCATTAGCATCAATCACCCTGCTAGTTCAGATTGCCAGCCCATGGTATGGTATAATATTCTTGGTTACTCTGGCTTACCGCAGTTACTTGCTTTGCTAAGAAACAACATGTCTTCTCCGATTGTCAGCTAAACATTGGTATTTTTTTTAACGCTAGTCAGTTCCATTACTTTGTGTTTGGTGTATTTTGTTAAGTTGTATAACAAACTCATTAAGACAGTTTCCAGCTTCTATGGGGGTTTATTTTTAATCTAGCATTTTAGATGTAAAGGAATAGTCTAGGCCTTTTATCAATGTCTTTATTCTTAAATGTCTAATGCTGATTCATCTGAAGATATGCCTGAAACTGAATTAGTATGCCTTTTTGATGTTCATTAAAAATAATACAGAATATATCCAAAGGTTTGAAACACACTAAAAAAAATCAAAACAACTGGATTTTAAGTGGGGACTGTATAATCATGGCTTGGTTTCAAACCTTTGAATGTTTATTTGTAACAATGTTTATTTGTAACATCCCTTTGGAATGACGCTGTCCTTAAAATGTATTTCTGAAATGTTTATAAGTTCAGAGTCTTATGTTTATATAAAATTATAACATGTTTTGTGTATAGAATAGTCCTGTAGTACTGCTGGTTTCAATACAAATTGAATGAAGTTGCATGGAAACTTGGTTATAACTTTTGTTGTTTTTTAAAAATACATTGCAATTGAAACCTTGTGGCTTAATTTTGAACACAGCACTACATTGGTGCATATATTATCAACAGGAAGGTGTAATTAATTTTCAGTTAAAAGTTAAACACTCTTTTGTATTCACAGGCATCAGACTGAAATTTGGCAAGCCAAGGTTTGTCCAAGTACAAAGTTCTAGTTGCCTCATCTCCTGCTTAAAAATTCTGAAGAATCTCTGTCAGATAATATATTGAACTTTAGCATTAAGCACAATATAAGTTAAATGTTTACAATCGGTTTTCAATCTACCAGTAAATTTCTTATGGCGTTGCGCAAGGCAGAGTGAATTTAACTGGCAACTCCCATAGCTACTCTGCTTTTAATTTCAAATTGGATCACGACTAACAAAAAAGTGACTGCTCACAATGGGCGGAGCCTTCCTAGTCCAGTGGGGGGTATGCTTGAAGGCATTCCTGCCTCTGGGTGGTCATGCCAAAGACGGGTCATCACTAGCAATGGCTACACACACATCAACAGCAGATAACTAATTTAACTGTCCAACTGTGGACTGATTTGGTTTGTTAAAGGGATCTCCTAGAGGGAGCCTTGCAGTGGCTGGCCTTATGGCCTTGCGACGCCTTCTGTTGTGACCCCTTTCACCCCTCCACTCTCAGAAGCCACAGTTATCAGCAGGCCACAGTTGCGGCCACTAAACATATTCTGGTGCGGCTTCCCTGCCAGAGGGGTGGCCTAGCAGCTATGGTCACTGTTTATTTTATGCAGTTGAATACCTCTTCAGAACATACCTCAAGATGGTGGAGCCCCCGTGATCACTCATCATGCCGTGGAGTTGCCATCCTCCCAAGCTTGTAGGTCCCTTGGCCTGAAGCCTGGGGAACTGGTCGATCATTGTTAATTATGCCCCGGACCTAAAGACAACCATTAATTGACCACCTCCAGAAACATCTCTCAGGTAGACGCCCATACGATAAGTACAGGTTTGGGTGCTGGACATGGTCCTGCTCCTCCCTTTCTTTTTAAATGGCACAAGATACAGCCCAATGTTAGTCTGGTCCAATCAAAAGAAAGAGGAATTTTGCATTGCTGCATGCTTGTATTCATTCATACAGGCAAAGCCTTTGTAAATAAGACATTTTTATATTGTCAAAATGATCTGTCTTACCAATTTAATGTTTTGTAAAGAATATTTGATAGAGGATTGTTAATTATTTGTAAATGCACCTACTTTATTATTAGTTTGATTGCATTCCGTTGACCTAATTAAATAAAAGATGTACTATGGTGCTGATTTGCTTTTATCTTTACTGTTAATAGTTTAACAATTTAGAAATGTCTGTTATTTTTAATAATGGCCATGTGCTGAAAATTATTCTGACTCCTGGATATTGGGTCTGTTGATAATTGGAATAGAACTGCTGTGAGGTTCATGGGCCAATTTAAGAAAGCACTCCCTTCTACACCAATGTGAACAATTTCCATTTCCCACACCAATCACCTTTTAGATTACTTGGAAGACACTGCCAGATAGGGTCAGGTGAAGGCATGTTTTGTCCTTATAGACTTATAATTCAAGGAAATGGATTAATACGACTCAAACCTATTGCCCAATAGATCTTGGCAGACTTCCAGCTATCAAATTGATCCCTGCCTGATTTGGATAAAGGTCCTGTAGGGGAAAGGTCAGTTTCTGCTCCCTGAAACTTCCTTCTTTCAGAAGTGATGCATTTTGGGAGTGGCCCTTAATTCGGGGATGGTGTTCATACTGAGTAAGAGATTTTTTAATTGTAGGACATTATAACAAGCATTGCCATGTCACTTAATTATCTTTCAGTTGAACTTCATTAAACTCGTCTGATCATTTTATATGGTAAAATTAAAGATTTAAAATCTCTATGAAATACCCTCCGTGATATTGACTCCTATGCTTTAGGTAGTGTAAAAGTGAGAATTTATTGGGCCGGATGTACATGGATGAGGTAGAAAGGTTGAGTCAGGAAACCTCTGCAGACATGTGGGGCGGGATTCTTCCACTCCGGGTCGGAGAATCGCCGGCGGGCCGCGCAAATCGCGCCACGCCGCCCCAGTGCCGTTCTAACCTGCTCTGAGCCGGTGGGACCTCGGTGTTGAAGGGTCAGGTGGTGGCCTGGGGGGGGGGGGGGGGGTTGTAACCCCCCTGTTAAAGAAGGGAACAAGGAAAACGATGGAAAATTATAGGCCAATTAGCCTAACCTCGGTTGTTGGCAAGATTCTAGAATCCATTGTTAGGGATGAGATTTCTAAATTCTTGGAAGTGCAGGGTCGGATTAGGACAAGTCAGCATGGATTTAGTAAGGGGAGGTCGTGCCTGACAAACCTGTTGGAGTTCTTTGAAGAGATAACAAATAGGTTAGACCAAGGAGAGCCAATGGATGTTATCTATCTTGGCTTCCAAAAGGCCTTTGATAAGGTGCCTCACGGGAGACTGCTGAGTAAAATAAGGGCCCATGGTATTCGAGGCAAGGTACTAACATGGATTGACGATTGGCTGTCAGGCAGAACGCAGAGAGTTGGGATAAAATGTTCTTTTTTGGAATGGCAACCGATGACGTGTGGTGTCCCGCAGGGTTCAGTGTTGGGGCCACAGCTGTTCTCTTTATATATTAACGATCTAGATGACGGGACTGGGGGCATTCTGGCTAAGTTTGCCGATGATACAAAGATAGGTGGAGGGTCAGGTAGTATGGAGGAGGTGGGGAGGCTGCAGAAAGATTTAGACAGTTTAGGAGAGTGGTCCAAGAAATGGCTGATGAAATTCAACGTGGGCAAGTGCGAGGTCTTGCACTTTGGAAAAAAGAATAGAGGCATGTCTATTTCCTAAACGGTGACAAAATTCATAATGCTGAAGTGCAAAGGGACTTGGGAGTCCTAGTCCAGGATTCTCTAAAGGTAAACTTGCAGGTTGAGTCCGTAATTAAGAAAGCAAATGCAATGTTGTCATTTATCTCAAGAGGCTTGGAATATAAAAGCAGGGATGTACTTCTGAAGCTTTATAAAGCATTAGTTAGGCCCCATTTAGAATACTGTGAGCAATTTTGGGCCCCACACCTCAGGAAGGACATACTGGCACTGGAGCGGGTCCAGCGGAGATTCACACGGATGATCCCAGGAATGGTAGGTCTAACATACGATGGACGTCTGAGCATCCTGGGATTATATTCATTGGAGTTTAGGAGGTTGAGGGGAGATCTAATAGAAACTTACAAGATAATAAATGGCTTAGATAGGGTGGACGTAGGGAAGTTGTTTCCATTAGCAGGGGAGACTAGGACCCAGGGGCACAACCTTAGAATAAAAGGGAGTCACTTTAGAACAGAGATGAGGAGAAATTTCTTCAGCCAGAGAGTGGTGGGTCTGTGGAATTCATTGCCACAGAGGGCGGTGGAGGCCGGGACGTTGAGTGTCTTTAAGACAGAAGTTGATAAATTCTTGATTTCTCAAGGAATTAAGGGCTATGGAGAGAGAGCGGGTAAATGGAGTTGAAATCAGCCATGATTGAATGGTGGAGTGGACTCGATAGGCCGAATGGCCTTACTTCCGCTCCTATGTCTTATGGTCTAACTCCTTTCCACAACTCCAGAACACCTCAATCCGCTCTAACACCTTCATGCTCCACATCTCTCACTTAACCTCTCCCATCACAGTTTCCATGCCAATTTTTAATTAACACCCTCAATATTCTTGTACATATTTAACATCCTTAACTTGCATTTGACATACAGTGGACACTTGTCTCATGCTTTATTATTTATGTACATTATAGTGAGTCAGATAATAGAGTTTGAATGTAAACATATTGGTAAGGTTTGCTGACTAGGTCTTGCTGGGTGTCATCTGGGTGGGTGCAGAGAAGGAACACGCTTTGATTCCCTTGCAGAAGTGAGTGAGGGCAAAGCCTACTCTCCATCACAGATAAGCTGGATCTGCGAGAGGTGCAACCTTAATTTGACGAAAGTTGGAGCTTATGCCACAAAGTTGGCGACTCTCTCAGCTGCCACCGATTACAGCTATTACCTCCCTCCACTCGATGTGGCGCAAATTCCACCCCTCCTAATCAGCAAGTGACACTTGATCAAATGTGCTGTAAACTGACTCAAGATGAAGGTATTATCAGGAACATTGCAGACTCAAATTGTGGTGGAATTTACCACCCACTACCTTTTGAATATTTCCACTGTATTTCCTATGCATATTTTCTGGTTTCTAAGTATTTCAAAAATGGTCTATAGGAGCTCCCACCATTCTTCATTCACAATATTTCTAAAATTGAGACATGCAGGGCCTGCACTTTATGGGAAACAGACACATGGCTGGTTTGCTCAATTGCTCAAACAGTGGCCAGAGGACGGACTCACTGTTGAATTAAGGATAGAGGGTGCGCTCTCGAAGCTGGAGGACCAGGTTATTCACCTTTCACTTACTCCCTCAGAGCAGGAAACCACATGATCCGTGTATGGGAACAGATCAAAGTGCATCTTGACAGTGTCACCCAGTGGCCAGAACCCATTACTGCAGCCAGGCAAAGTTTTGGATTCTGATTTTTGCATTAATAATAATGGTGAGGGTAATTACACTCATTGTTTTTTACGGAGTAAATTAGGCATCATCTTCTGGAATCCATGCCTGTGGATTTCAGAAATATGGACCTTGCCGTCAATGATACTCCTGTACTGAGTGCGCTGTAATGTTGCTCATTGATAGATTCTGCAAAGATAGTAAATATAATGACGTGACGCTAGGTTATTTGCCCACTAGTTCCCATTCATGACCAAAAAACTACTGCTGGTGCAGTCAGAAGGAAGAGAATTTTTCACAATGCGAAAAGTAGTAGTTACTTAGTTATACCACCTCTCTGGCCTTCAATTTTATTTTATGAGTACAGAGCCTCAGAGGAATAATTGTTAATGTTGATAATGCACAATGTGTTTTCTGGCTGATCTCTTATCTCACTCTCGATTACATCTGTCTTTCTAAATCATCATTTGGCTTTCAATGCTTTAATTAAATCTGATTTTGATCCAAATGCCCCAGAGAGGATTCTTCAATCAGATTTGCTGAAAAGCCTCACTCGTTTAATTCTCCATCCCACTCCTATGTTGGTTTTTTTGCTCTTAATTTCCCACGCGATTCCAATGGTGCTCAACATAAGCTTAAGAAACCATGGCCCAGATTCTCCATTTTTGAGATTACGTGCGGAGGATCTGTGGCGTTTTACGTGGAAAGAAATCGGCGGCACCCCATCACCGATCATGTGACCGGTGAGGAGCTAGCAGCTGCATCGCGTAAAACACACGGCCGCCACAAAATGAACGGCCGGATATGGGGCCGCGCATGCGCACGGTGACGACCTGCAGAGGTTGCGCCGTAAAACATGGCGCCGGCCGTGCGCTGACCTGACCTGCCAGATAGTGTCCCCCTGGCCACCCCCTCATCTCCACTTGGCCACCCCTCACCAGTCCCCCCAACCCTCATGCCCCCCCCCCCCCCCCCGGCCAGCAGCATGGCTCCCTCACGACTGTGGTGGCGCTGGACACAGTCCGCAGCTGCCACGCTGGGTTCCGGCACAGCTGAGACCACACATCAGCTGTGCGGTCGTTGAACTCGGCCAATCGGCGGCGGAGCATCGGGGGAGGATCTTCAGGTGACGTGCTTTGGCCATCCCAACGGCGTGCTCCACGTGCCGTAATGATGCCGTTTTGGAGGGGGCAGATCATCCGAACCCTGCACCAAACAGGCGCCACCCCCGATTTTAGTGTCAAAAGGGATTCTCCGCCTGATCGCCGATTACAAAATTGGCGTAGGGGAATGGAGAATCCCACCCCATAGATCTTATTTCAATTAGGAACTTGACTGTCTTCCAGAGTCCAGACTGAGTTCATCAGATCATAACCTCTACTCTGACTTTTTTCAGATAGCAGCTTTTGGTGATGATTCTGTGTTTTCCCTTTACACACCTTCTGGACCATCATTTGTTTTTTTGCTTGTCCCATTGCCATCTCATTTACCTTGCACCATCATCCCTTTGTCATTCAATCCTGTCACAGGCTTTCCCTATTGTTTTTCCCACAACTGCTCCCTGCAACACCCATTCCCCACCCCGTGCTGCCCAGCTTTCCTTGCCATGTACCTGCTAAAAATCTGTTACATCCAGTTCCGAAAAAAGGGTCAATGACCTGAAACTTTGGGTGGGATTTAATATTTAGTTGGGGTCCATGTCCACACACCCAGTGGAAACTCCAGGTTGAATCTTTTCGGGAAGCCAATGCAATTGTGAGAGGAACAGGGCTGGACATTGGTTTTTTTTATGGAGTGAGTTGGGTATCAACTTCTGACATCCACACCTGCAATGTTCAGCACAGAAATCTGGATGTTGCTGTCAACGATACACTGCCCCTCCACTGGACGTTTCCCATTGAATTAAGGCTGGAGCAGGGTGCACATTTCGGCCTTGAAAGCAACTGGTCAATCTGACTCTCGTCCACCCACCCTTGTGCCAATTGAGGGTTATTCAGAAGCTGCTTTCTTTCCGGCTGCAATTTTTATGCTGGCAGGAGGAGGTCATAGATGGGGTGGGGAGGTGCCTTGGCAAGCTAGCCTGCTCTGTTGGGTGCGGGGGAATCGGGTGTGCCTCCCTCAAGTACTTTCTTTCCTCAACAGATTCCTTCTCCAAATGTGTTCCCTCACTGGGTGATCCAGCCCTGGCCAATGTAACACCGCACCCACCCAACCCCCACATGCTTGTTCTTTCGGCCCCATCGAGAGACCCTCCGACCTACCTGTAATGTAGACTCCTGGCATTTTGTTCTGTGGGATTCGGTGTAGTCCCAGTGACACCTCTGCATGGTCCGAGGGATGCCGCTGGAATTAGGGAGCTGCCCGCCAATCTGATTGGCCGGCAGTGTTCTGAGATGGAATTCCAATCCATGTCATGGCAGAGGTCCTGTTTTCAGCCAATTAATGCTTCTCAGAATTAAATGGTAGCGGGAGCTGTCAGGAATGGGAGTGCGCCCTTCTAACTTAATTATTTGTGGGGTTGGAAATCCCTCCAATTGAAAACTTCTGCCATATAACGTTAATTGTACCTCATTGAACAAAGTATAACATTTTCAAGGATTCTTACATATTTGTGCTGTTAATTCCTGTAAGTCCTCCTTACTTCACTCATTGCCTAAGGATTGCAGTCTGGGGCAACCTCAAAACTCCACTCTCTGAAGCAACTTAGAAACACTATGGCTGCATTTTCCAGATATTTCTGTGATATTTTGTGCATGTGGCTTATGGTAACACTGACAGTTTTATAATCTTGCTGCCTGCCAAATCTGAGTGAATGATCCTCCAAAGAATGAATAAACATTATACCAACAATAAATAGGAAGCACAGCAGTGCTGACGCTTTTTATATTTGATTTGGAGGTTTCTTTACTTTCACTTTATGCCATTTTAATAGGATTTTATGGCCAGTAAATTGCTTGTAAATTTTTATTCATCTAATGTTGTATTATTGTTTCTGCAAAGTATAGTTTTCTCCAATATCGTTTCGAACAAAATTTGTTTAATGTTCTGGAAACTTTTATCGTATAAAGTGATGATCACGATTTGTACTTCTCACATTATTTCTCATTCACGGTGTCTTGACAAGACAAAGGGATTTATCACATTTAATAATACAGAACAAATTTCATAGCAACACCTATCATCTTACAATGAATGCATAATATTGGCCAAATATACAGAAACAAACGCAAGTACAAAGGAATTGCTCTTTGAAGAAAAAGGATGCATATGTCCAATTGCCATTCAAAAGTATTGGCTATCTGCTTCTCTCTTTTTCTCCCCTTATCCAGGCTGCCTGATTACAAAATGAATGATTGATTATTCGGAGGTTTTAAGTCTGGAACATTTGACTTTATAATCCCTTCTTTAACAGCAAATATCCTTCTGCCAATCGAGACCCCCATCTATGGACTTTACACTGACATCTTTACCAAATAAATAATGCTTGCAGCGGTAACTTCCTACCATAAGGGATTTTGAATGTTTTGTTATGCTGTCTCCGCTGACCCGTGCGCAACTAAGTGCTGCTGGATTCAATAGTGATGACAGCCCTGGATCACTGGCTGTCACAAATCACTGTTAGCCAAAACTTACATGATATAAGTCAGGGAGGGGTGGGGAGAGGGAGGATAACCTGGAGGGGGGATAACCTAGTATATTATTGCAGTTGTTGCTACTCTTGGCATTCTTGTTGGTATTTTTCATTTGGTTTGTTCATATTTTAAATTCACTAAGCTGCTGTTATTGTGGAATGCACAAATTTACAGTTTAAAAAAAAATGCTTTGTAAAACTTCCACGCCACTTGTTAACGAATAGCTTTCTAAGCAGCATTTTCTGGTTGTATTTGTGACTTTTCAAAATATCTGAACTTATTTTTGAGATTACGTTTATAATGAATAAAAAGACTTGCCTCTGGTTGTGTTTTTAGAGTTTGAAGCACAAGATAGTGACTGATTCTGTCGGAGGTTCAAACCTTATCTTCATTGGGAAGTTTGGAGGGGAAGGGGGTGCAAAATAAATGAGATAGCTCTTAAAACTGGGCACAGCTTTTATGGATACACTATTGATCGATGCCCTTTGCTTCTGAAGCAGGTGACAAGCCAATATCTTGCTGTCTGCTAATTTGCATGATTGCCATGTGCAATCAGTGCTAAAAGTGCAGTTGAGTAACTGCATGCCTCAGCAGACAGCCCAGGTTGGTGCAAGACCAGTTTGCATTACTTTAAAGGGGAATGTACATTCTGGCAGGAGCAGCGCTTGAAGTCAATCTACAGCTGATCAGATTTATTACTCAATAATAGTGCAACTAGAGACAGAGCAGGTCCCAAGGTTCTCTTTCACTGCACTGGACTCAGGTGTAACAGTTGGGGGGAGGAGAGATGTGGGGCTGGATTCTCCGGGCGGGATTCTCCAATCCCGCGGCAGAGTGACCACACCGTCGTAAACGCCATCGCGTTTTACGACGGCGTGAACGGGCCGCTCTCACGACTAATTCTGGCCCCTACAGGGGGCCGCGGGAACTGCGCATGTGCAGTTGCACCGGCACCAATGAGGACATGCGCAATGGCGTCGGCGCCAACGTGCGCATGCGCAGTGACCTCCTTCAAAGCGCCGCTCACGACGCAACATGGCGCAGGACTACAGGGGCCAGCGCGTAGGAAAGGAGGCCCTCCAGCCACAGAGGCCGGCCCGGCAATTGGTGGGCCCCGATCGCGGGCCAGGCCACATCGGAGGCCCCCCCCCCGGGGTCAGACCCCCGCTCCCAGCCAAAGGCCTCCACCCGACCCTTACACGCCGAGGTCCCGCCGGCCCATAGCAGGTTAGAACGGCGCCAGTGGGACTTGGCTCTTTTCTTACGGTCGCTCGGCCCATTCGGGCCGGAGAATCGGCGGGCCGGCCGCACGGAATGGCCCGCAACCGGCGGTGCGCAAACCACGCCGGCGCCAATGCCGCCGATTCTCCGCTCTAATCGCGTGCCAGCGTCGGGGCAGCGCGGCCCGTTCACGGGGAATCTCCGGCCCGGCCCAGGTCTGGGAGAATCCCGTCCACTGTTTCAGAGACGCGCTGACATTGGGACTGAATCGGTGGTATCCTATCATCGCAGAAGCGGCGCCAGCCCTGAGCAATTCAGGATCTGTTATTGGGCTCGCATCGGCGCCACGGGTAACTAGAGCAATTCCAATGAAAAACAGTGGTTTGGGGATTGACAATCGAGAGGCTGATAAGCTGCAGCAGCCCACTCCCCACACACTCATCCCAGCCAACAAGATGGCAGCCCGAAGAGCGGCACTGTGGTTCACAGATGCGAAGCTCGAGACCCTGATGGACGCTGTGGAGGAGAGGTGGGGAACCTGTTCCTGGGGTGGGAAGGAGGCGACAGAGGTCGTGAGTGTTGTGGCCCCCACCGTCAGGCAGGGCAGCAATGTCGCAAGCAGCTGTACGACCTCCTCAGGCGGTCAGGGTGAGTAACCAGCACCGTGCCGTTGGCACCAACCCCTGTCCCACACACCCATAACCCCTCCCACCACTCACAGGGTGACCAAACCCCACCCGCCAGCAGTCTGCTCACACCCCACCCTGTAGCACATGCCAACATCCATACCGCCCGCCATGGCCGGGTGCCCTGTTCTCAAAGGCCACCAGCTGATCACCCCCTGTGCTGCCCGTGTCCGACTGCCTAAGCTGTGCATTTTTGTTTCCCTTCTCCCAGGAGAAGGTTGCGCACAACTGCAGGGAGAGGGGGAAGACTAGCCATACCTGCGGCCCCTTACTGTCACGGAGCAGTGGACACTGGACCTGGGACAACCTCCTTATCACCCCAACCCCAGCACCCCACCATTCCAACCGCAGCACCCCACCTCCAACACACCACCATCCAAACCCACAATCCAAACATGCGTCATGTCTTATGTCTTGATGGATCACCTGGCGGTGAGGCAGGCCCTTCTGGTATCTCCCATCCCCAGTCACAACACCAGAACAAGTCCAGTGAGAAGGCGGCAATGGACCGGGAAGCGAGCCCCCAAATGCCAGCCCACGACACCCCGGAGCACCAGTCCGGGACTTCCCGTCCCAGCTGTCTCCAATACCCTCCACCATCCCAGAGACACTCACCTCGGTTGGGCATGTTCGAGAAGAGGCTCCTGGGGCACTATCTAGTGCACTCCACACATGTGCAGCAGTACATCAGGTAGCGATAGGGGGCGTCATTCTCCGCCGGCGGGAGTCTCCGTTTTGCCGGCGCCCGGGGGTTTCCCGACGGCGTGGGGCTGCCCCACAATGGGAAACCCCATTGACGTTACGGAGACTCCCGCCGGCCGGTCGGGGCAGAAATGTGGCGGGGCGGGTAGGAGAATTTCGCCCAGGAACTCCCAAATGGGTGGATGGTCGGAGGGCAGGCCAATCGCAGGGCCTAGCTGCCATCGAGATGGGTCTCGGGCTTCTGGAAACGGTGGTCCCATCAATGCTGGAGGTGCAGCCACAAAGCTGGGGACTACATGAGGGGATGTCAGCAACCATCCAGCACATGCGGGTGCAGTTGGCAGGGCCGCAGGGCCAGGAGGCGGTGCCAAACATGTGTGCCATCCACGCCAACACTGCACAGGTGGCGTCTGTAGTGGAGGTCTTGGGGGGCGAAGGTATCGACCAGGGTTAAGATGTCCAAGGACTGGAGCACACTATGCCGGCACAGAACAAGACTGCCCTGTCACAGGCAGCTATGTACCAGGGTCACCTGGACATTGTAGCGGCGCTCCAGAGTTGGCCCAGTCACAATAGGTCATGGCTGCAGGCGTCGACAGCATTGCCCAGGCACTGGCTGACCCGTGGCACAGTCCGAGAGGAAGGTGGTCCAATCCCTGTGCCCCATGGCCATGAGCAATGGTTGAGGTGGCAGTGGATCTTCGGGACTGACATGCCAGGTGACGGGGAGCTCGCTCTGGCTGCAGCCCTGTCCCAAGGAGTAGCCCGGGGCCATTGGGCACCCCAAGGGATAAGGGGCCCATGTTGGTGATCATCACAGGGAAGGTGGTGGAATGCCTCAGCACCTCAGACTCTCCCCCCTCCATGTTCCTGGTGCCTCCGATGGGCAGTGGGCAGAACAGGGTTGCACTATACCATCTGGCACATCCGAGAGACTGCCGGGCCTGTCCAGGCCTGGTTTCTCCAGAGGATGGCTGTCAAAGGAGATCCGGGTCACAGGGTGGGAATCGCAACAGGCAGCCTGATGTACTGCCTGGGGATCCACCTAGACATAGCATTAGGGCCCGTAAGGCCAGAAAGTTAGACATAAATTAAGTTGGCATGTGTGCAGCACACAGGATAATGTTGGGGGCTAGGATACAGACCAGTAGATACATGTTCACCTGTTCACAAATACCTGTTCACAAATGTTCCAAACTGTCCTATCAGAAAGCTTTGAGGGATGGGCTGGGCTGGCTGCAGACGGGGTGCAGGATGGGGAGCAGGGATTGAGGAGGGGGAGGCAGATGGAGGAGTGCATGGGCCAGGGCTCCCAGGTTAGCCGCCACTCACCGCACCATTACCTGGCCCCACCCCCAATCTCTCTACGCCCAACTCCCCCCGGCATCCCGTCCCTACCATGACTACCGCAAGGGTTCAGTGGGACCGTGTGATGGAATGGCCAGCTCACCATTCCAGGGTTGTGCGGCCTCCTGTGCCTGCCTGGGCCCCATTACCTGCCCATTCTGGTCCTACCCTGCATCCTCCTCATTGGTCAAGGCATGACGTTCTCCCCTCCCCTCCTCCAGCACGTCGCCCCTCTGCGGCGCGATGTTGTGGAGGACAGAGCAGGCCACCGCGATGTGGGAGACTCTCCTATCCCTATACTGGAGGGCCCCTTCAAAATGGACAAGGCACCTGAACCACATCTTCAGACACCAATGCACCGCTCGATCACAGCCCTGGTCGCAACATGAGTGTCGTGGTAGCGGGTCTCCACGTCACTCTGTGGCCTCCGGACAGGTGTCATCAGCCACGACTGCAGCGAATAACCTCTATCGCCCCAAGAGCCAACCCCTCACCCAGGGAAGCACCTCAAAAGTGTTGAGAACCATCGAGTGTGCCAGGATGAAGGCATCATTCATACTGCCTAAGTATCGGGCGCAGATGTGCATCCTGTGGTCACATACCAGCTGCATGTTTATGAAATGGAACCCCTTTCATTTTGTGAAGACAAACCCCCCTCATGCGCCAGTGCTCGTATGGGGATATGTGCCCCACCAATCACCCCCTGAACCTGGAGTATCCTGATGATGGCGGTGAACCCCTCTGCCCGGGGTTGGTGGGCTCGGTCCACCCTGAAACTGATACATTGTGTCGAGTGGGCATACAGGACCTCCATGACATCACGGATGCACCTGTGCACAGAGGCCTGCGAGATCACGGACAGGTCCCCACTCACCCACCTTGACGATTTTCAGCTGACGACCAACTCTCCACTCGATCACATTTCCCAATTTGGGCATTGGCCAACGGAGAATCCTGCCCGTGATCTATCTACAGGAGACCCACTAGACAAACTGTGAAGGTTGACTGGTGAAGACCAGTGAATGGATCTTCAAATGCCACCCTCCAAGCATTATTCACATACCATCAATCTTCTTTAGTCATGACTCATACCTAGTATTCAAGACCCTTCATACATTTGGCACTGTCTTTAGGCTCGCACCCACATCTCATATGTTGCACACACGGCAAATGTTTACACCATTATTACCACATTGCACCATGTTCACTGACTGTTGCAGGTCAGGGTGGGGCATAACTGGAGTTAACAGCACTTAACTGGCAGGAGACAGGCATACTGCATGCCCCAGCCCCCCATGGAGGAGATAGTTATTGACATTTTTAGAAGAGCCATCATTAAGGCCATGGTTAGCAGCAGAGTGGAAAATCATTGAAGATGATCCTCATAGATAATCCTCCTCATCCCATTTACCCCTCATTTCACACACTCCTCTGATTCACAAGCTGTAGATGGTGTAAGCATGCCCCTCTGGCATTATACATCCTCCCCTCTCCAGCAACCCACACTTTCAAATATACAAGAACTGCAGCCTGGATGGAAATGGTGGAAGAGTTAAAAAGGACGGTAATGAAGAACAAACGCACCCATTTTTTGGTGAGATCCCAGAATTGCCTTAAAGCTCAGTTCCATTGTAGCAGGCCTCCCTTGTAGTATACAGCAGACCAAGCAGTGGCCACCTCTCTTGGTGCTGGTGCTGGGACCAGAGAGCTGACAGCTATTTGATTGGCCAGCAGCTAACAGGGGTGGCGAGGAGGTCCTCCCCACTTGGATCGGTAGGTCATCCTCAAACCATTTATTGGCTCAGCTTCCAAGTGGAGGCAAGCTTGCCCCCGACCCGACGTTTTGAAGGCATGCAGCCTATGTGTGCGTAAAATAAAGTAAGTAAAGTCGCCATAGTCCCAGATGACCATAGGCTGCTTTCCCCTTTGAGGGGGTGAGCTGACTGGTGCAGAGTTAACCTGAGGGTCACCACACGTCAGGCGAGGGGCAAGGTTGATAAGGCGGGGCATTCATGTGTGCGTGCTCATGGACTCATGACACACGTCATCAAAGGATGACCCTTTTCACACAATTTGTTCTAGTGCCTCAAACGCAGAAGACATTACGAGTGCTGCCTAGATACTGATCATTAACCTGCATGATATTTTATTTCTTTGTTTATTTATCGATGAACACTCAAGTCACACAATACAAATGATCGTGATCACAGAATTTATGACAATTTATTGATGTATGTTTGTTTCGGAAGGGGAAGTCATAGGGCAGCATGGTAGCGCAAGGGCAGCATGGTAGCACAGTGGTTAGCTCAGTTGCTTCACAGCTCCAGGGTCCCAGGTTCAATTCCGGCTTGGGTCACCGTCTGTGCGGAGTCTGCACGTTCTCCCCGTGACTGCGTGGGTTTCCTCGGGTGCTCCAGTTTCCGCCCACAGTCCAAAGATGTGCAGGTTAGGTGGCTTGGGCACACTAAATTGCCCTTAGTATCCAAAACAAAAATGTTAGGTGGGGTTACTGGGACAGGTTGGAAGTGTGGGCTTAAATGGGGTGCTCTTTCCAAGGACCGGTGCAGACTCGATGGTCCGAATGGCCTCCTTCTGCACTGTACATTCTATGATTCTGTGATAACCATTTGTTTGAAGGTGCTGCATATGCTGCAAATGAGAGCACATCGGCTGTACGTTGAGTGAATGGGAGTGGAATCTTTCCCAATTGTGGTACAACTCAGAATTGACATGTGGTGCCCACAAAGTTAAGTGTGCACAGTCAGTGGCAACCTGCGAGAAGCTGCAATCCTCACAAAGCCACATGCTCACTCCGCCTGATTTTCGCTGACAAGGCAAGCTTGATTAATCTCATTGAATTTCTTACTGCCTTTTACCAATCTGTACTGGTTTCTGTTTAATTAACGCCAAGTGCCTATTGATTTCCCCCTGTTTATTGTTTCCAAAACCTTCCCACTGCTAATGTTAAACTAACTGGCCTGTAGTTTCAAGGACAATCTTTACACCATTTCTTGAATTGTCACTCTCCAATCCTCTTGCCATGTTTCTGGGGAAGATTGAAAGGTTAAGGCAAATCTTCTCATTATTTGCGTCCCCACTTCCTTCAGCAACCCAGAGATGTAAGCATTGGACCAGATCACTTATCCGTAAACATAGTCAGCCTTTCCAGTACATCTTTCTTGTCAATTTTCATCCCAACCACCATCCCTACCATTTCCATTTTTACGAATTTTAAAAAATACATTTCCAATTAAGGGGCATATTTAGCGTGGCCAACCCACCTACCCTGCACATCTTTGGTTTGTGGTGTGTGAGACTCACGCAGACACGGGGAGAATGCGCAAACTCCACACAGAGAGTGACCTGGGGCCAGGATCGAACCCAGGTCATCGGAGCCTTGAGGCAGTAGTGCTAACCACTGTACCACTGTGCCGCCCACTTTTTCCAACATTTTGTCAGCTTCCTCTTCCTCAGTAAATACTGCTACACAGTACACTTTAAGTATTCTAGCCTTGCCTGGCATCTCTAAGCATATATCATCTTTTCTATCCCTAATAGGGTTCACTCTATTACTATCTGCTTACTATTTACATGTCAGAAGAAGATTTTTGAGTTTCTTGTTAGGTTGACTGGCATTTTATTGTGTTGCAATCGCAATTGATGTTAGAACAGAATGGAACCCTAGCTCAAAAGATCATGGGCGAGATTCTCCGACCCCCCGCCGGGTCGGAGAATCGCCGGGGGCTGGCGTGAATCCCGCCCCCGCCGGTTGCCGAATTCTCCGGCACCAGAGATTCGGCGGGGGCGGGAATCGCGGCGCGCCAGTTGGCGGGCCCCCCCCCCCGTGATTCTCCGGCCCGGATGGGTCGAAGTCCTGCTGCTAGAATGCCTGTCCCGCCGGCGTGGATTAAACCACCTCTCTTACCAGCAGGACAAGGCGGCGTGGGCGGGGTCCGGGGTCCTGGGGGGGGCGGCGCGGGGCGATCTGGCCCCGGGGGGTGCCCCCACGGTGGCCTGGCCCGCAATCGGGGACCACCGATCCGCGGGCGGGCTTGTGCCGTGGGGGCACTCTTTTCCTTCCGCCTTTGCCACGGTCTCCACCATGGCGGAGGCGGAAGAGACTCCCTGCACAGCGCATGCACGGGGATGCCGTGAGCAGCCGCTAACGCTCCCGCGCATGCGCTGCCCAGCAATGTCATTTCCGCGCCAGCTGCCGGGGCACCAAAGGCCTTTTCCACCAGCTGGCGGGATTAACGGCAGCCCCCGGCGATTCTCCGACCCAGCAGGGGGTCGGAGAATGACGCCTCAGGTTTTAAACAAAGCTTCTGCTCCACTTTCAACAGTGAATCCAGTCCAGGATTCTACACCGATCTCCAATGCTGTCTTGCCTGGGGGTTCCTGCCTCTACCTGATGTGCATCAGCAGCTGTGTGGTGCTCACCAGATTGTGCCCCAGAATCTTGACCACTAACATTTCCCACCGAGGTGTGTGTATCTGCACTAGCGGAGAGATGACAGCTGTTACGCATTGATTATGTCTTCCTCCGAGGTGTTCTCCTGAGAGGCTGGAGAGAGTGCCACTCGGGATGGGCCAGCGCCATCGCCTGGAGGACATGTGGGAGAATTGACATGTGCTTAGTGGGAGGGATGGGTCTGACAGTATGGCAAAAGCAACTCACGTTTGACAGGTCCTCCGGGTGGGGCCTGGTGGATCCTCACCTCTGCGGCTTCTGCCGACCTCCGCATTGGTGACCGCTCTGTCTTCAGCCACCCCAGTCACCTCCAGGGGCCGTTCCTCGAAGGTGGTGAGGATTCTTAAGTCCTCCTCCGCCAACCTGGGCCCTCTCCTGGCAATTGTGCAAGAGCTTCTCCTCCTGTGAAGACACGTTGAGGGCATCGTTAGTCACACGCATGGTTCACAGTGGTGAGAAGGGGGGAAGAAAGGGTTGGGAGGGGTTGAAAGGAGAGGAGGGTGAAGGGAAGGTTGGGTGATGCTTGCTTGGGGTGGAAAGGAATCGGGGGGAGGGTGGCATTGGTGTCAACTCACCCATGCTGCCCGGTGTAGGTCATTAACTTTCTTACATCAAAGCAGGCCAGTCCTCCTGGTCACACTCCCCAAGCTTACAGCTGTCACCACCTCAACCCAGGTGGCACTGGCTGCCCTATGGCTCATCCTCTGAGACACTCGGAGGAATAGGTCATCCCTCCTGACCTCGACCGCATTTAGGAGCCTCGCCGGGTTGGCATCGCTAAATCTTGCAGCTGGTCTTCTCAATGCCATGGCTGCGAGCTGACTGGGGTTGGCTGTGCATGCTGTTTAAGTGCTACTCAGCCTTGTTAGTGACGAACTGGCGAGCATGGTCCTGGCGAAATGGCTGGCAAGCCTTCATTTGCAGCAAGAATCCCATGGGGCCTTGTTAAGTGGACCATTAACGTTGAATAGAGTTAACGGCCTCGCGAGCCGAGCGCTGGGAACCCGCAACAGTTCCTGCTCGCTACCACGCTCAGAAATCGTTCCAGCCATTTTAAGCGGCCGACAGGAGCCACCATCTTGTGGCAGAAATGTGGCAATCGACATGGCCAATGGCAATGTCCAGCCTTTGGAAAATCTGTTCCAGGTGCGGCCGTGTTGGTCATTTTGCGAAACAGTGTTTTTTGCGTCCTATGTTGGACCAAATCAGATCAGTCGATGCAGTTGATGAGATGGACGAACAGTTCTTCATTGATCTCATTGCAACCAAGGACCAAAAAAGTTTGACCCATAAAGATGAAGATATAATTTCAAAAAAGAACAAAACTATTGAGAACAAACCTGAGGCCATTGAAACCAGATGGGAAAATTTAGTGTGGATGAATAACTCATTGGTACGATGCGACCTCGACATCCAAATGAGAGCCAACCTCCTCAGTCAGTCTGTTTTGCACAGGCTGAATGCACAGACGAAGGTCGTTGATCGACCGGGACTGCCGATACGCTACGGTACAGAAAAGGTGGAAACATTCGGTGAATGTGAACTTGAGCTTAGCGTGCATGACGCAGCGTACATGTTACTGTTTTATATTGTGGGAATGAAAATCGAGTCCATCATAGGAGCGGATGCATGTGAATCCCTAAACCTAGTTGAGCGACTGTACATTCCGGGAAATGTGTGGCCAGCCAAGCTTAACAAATACCAGCGAAATATGATAGTCCAGTCATTCAATGATGATTTCACAGAAGTCCAGGCGGACGATGACAAATCAGATGAAGAGAAAGAAGAGCCAAAGAGCATTCTGCAATTCTGCTTAACAGTCTTCAAGAATGTGCATGTGCTCAGTGGCATGATGCAGGAGCACGACGAGCCCGTATTAAAGCACCTACAAGATGTGAATGTTAAATGTTTAGAGCAGGAAAAGCAGTGGAGCTTCACTCTGGAGTTTAAGTTCGAGCCGAATGAGTATTTTACAAATGGGGTGATTACAAAAGCATACCTGAGTGAATCGTGGTCTGACAAGCTTGGGTCTTCATTCCTTGATGAACTAGAAATCATGGGGTGCACAGGCTGTAAGATCAACTGGAAGAAAGGAAAAAATGACATGTTGAAAACAATTAAAACTAAGCCGAAGCACAAGGACATATAACATGGAACATACAGTGCAGAAGCCCTCACTTCCACCCTATCCCTGTAACCCAATACCCCTCCTAACCTTTTTGGTCACTCAGGGCAATTTATCATGGCCAATCCACCTAACCTGCACGGCTTTGGACAAGGGTCGGAGTACTCGCAGAACAGTTACCAAAACTGTACCGAATGATTTTATTCTTTAATTTCTTCAGTCCGCCTGACGTTCCACAGCATAGAATGCAAAATAAAAGTTCAGCAGCAAAACTGACTTTGAAATTGACTGCTTCCTGCACAAACACATAATACCGTGTGCAATGTTGTATTTTACAGGAGAGATTATTGCAGAAGATACTGACTCCGATGATGAATACTACGAAGATATATATGACGACTACGAAGATGATGTGGAAAGTAAAGACATGGACGATGACCCAGATGAAGACAACTATGAAATGTTCGTAAATCTATTTCGCAGGAGTAATGGCGAGCTTGATGAAGGGGCCTGAGAAGCGCTGCTCCGGTGGTTTGGTGAGAAAGATGATGTGATCACAAGGGGTGCCCAGACCGTGCAGGACACCGAGAAGTGCGAGAGCTCTCAGATGGTGCACTACGAAATGAGAAGTGAGATTGCAGTGGTCGACACCTCACAGGAAGAGCTCTCGAATAAGCTAGTAGCAGAAGACATTGTACCAATCTTGGAGAAGCTGGCTCCAGAGCCACATGGTGAATTGTCTCATGCCTCTGAAATGGTTGCGGCAGTCGACTCCCTACTGCTTGAGGCTACTCCATCGGAAGAGGAGTTGGAGGAGCTGATTATATCGCTATATAGCTCGACGGATCACATATATCTACTAGAGCAAGACCAGAATGATCCGTCGCCTGGATCAGCAGGACCAGAGAGCGTTTGCTTCATCATTTCCAGTGATGAGGAGCCATTAATCTTTGTTACAACAAGCCAAGAAGGGACAGCACCTGATGTTATAGATGTGATTTCCACTCAGGCACCAGAGAGCAAGGCTCTCCAACCTCCAGTTGAGGGCACAGAATTGGGCAATCCATCGGAAGCACGCCGGCTCTCTAGGTCTCAACTGAAGATCCGCACACTTTTATACACAGGGTGCAGACCAGAACAAAAACAGGGGTTGCCAAACCCAAACGTAAAAAGAAAAGTACTCGCCAGATGAGCATTAAAACAAAATAGAGGAAGAGGAGAAGTGTGGGAGAGCGAGCACATCCCATTGATGAAAACAAAAGAGAAGATGTTGATGTTGTGACTGACAAGCCAGACACAGAGAACAGACAATGAAGCAGCAAACAACATCGTGGGAAGAAGCGAAAATAGAAAAAGCTGGTGACGCATGTGTGGCCATCAAGGATGCGTGCCTTCAAAAGGTATTGTGTCAAAAGGATAAGAAGCAAGAGAATGGCATGCAAACTAGTCTTCAAAAAGGCTGGCAACAGCCCAAGTGATCACAGAGGCGATCCCGTGAGGGAGGCACAATGAGCTGTGCAAAAGGGACAGACACCGACCAGGAATATCACGTCTAAGGACACACTAGTTGAATTTGCTTGTATTATTTATGCGTATACCAAATGTGTAAAGTAAAGATAGTCGGCATGTATTGTACATAAACATCAATATCTCCTAAGGAAGGGGGATGTGGTGATATGCCTGTAGATAATATTACACGTACTCAGCAGTGTGACCTCCCACCAGCAGGTGGCGTCAGACATCAGTCAGGTGACATCCGGCTACCAACAGAAGGTTGTAAGGAGTACACGAGGACAGTCGCACATAAGCATAGTTCCAGAAGAGTCTAATGTAACTCTATGATAACTTGGTCTGTATAAGATTATGATCGTTACCTTACCACATGTATATTAATAAAACATCGTTCTGGCTTAATCACCAGCAGTTCTGCAGAATCATTGCAAGACAAGATCACGGAACACAACAATCTTTAAGATTGAGCAGGGGTCAGAGGTGGATGGATCTATAGTTTTTTTATTCATTCATGGGATTGTGGTAAACTCCTGTTGCACCTCTATTAGGTGATGTATGGTAGGCAGAAGTCCACAACTGGGGTGTCGCTCCCGACTTGGCTCGCAGCTCCAGGGCCCGTCCAGCTCCGTAGGCATGTCCGACTCCACAAGGAGGACCCGTTGGTGGAAAGGGTGCAGTTGCTCCGTGCAAACCCCCAGTAAGCCTACGTGGCGTACCCCGACGGCCGCCAGGATACTGTCTCCCTCAGGGACCTGGCACCAGCAGGTCACACACACACACACACCTGGCCCGGCACCACCCTCCCCTCCCCCAGGCGCTCCCAGCAGCAACCCCCCCCGGGACCATCCGTCCTCCCCCTGCCCACGCTCGAGGATGAAGAGGATTTTGGCACGCTCCCGGAGGCTCCGGACATCAGACCAGCATCGGTATCGCCGCCACCACTACGTCGCTCCCAGCCGCACATCAAGGCCCCGGACCGGTTAAACCTCTAACTGGTCCACTGGACTTCAAAAGATATTTTTTTTCCTCTCTATCAAAAATTATAAATGTAAATGTAAAAAGAAAACCATTTGTTGTATATAGTTCTCCACCCCCCCCCCCGCCGGACTCAATTTTAACAGGGGATGAATGTGGTAAACCACTGTTGCACCTCTATTAGGTGATGTATGGTAGGACCTGTACTACAGGTACGTTGGTAGTTCCTGCCTGCTGGCTCCGCCCAGAAGGCGGAGTATAAATATGTGTGTCCTCCATGCTGCAGCCATTTCGCCAGCTGCTGTGGGAGGCCACACATCTGAGAGCAATAAAGCCTCAGTTGTACCTGTGGTAGTATGTATTGGGGGGCATGTGGGACTGGAAGCCCTAATGTCATTGGCTGACAGATCCCGGGTCCTGGTTGGCCGTTGACCTCAAGCTCCGCCCTGAAGGCGGCATATAAGAAGCCGGAGTCTTCCCCCGCAGGCCAGTTTACTATCGAGCTGCTGGGGAACAGACACGCTTAATAAAGCCTCATCGACTTCACTCTATTCATCTCATGGAGCCTTTGTGTGCTACAATTTATTAAGCGTGCCTAAAAAGGACTATGGAGCTCAGGATCATTCCAGAATGCCTGAGGATCAGCCCCCACGCAGTGAACGTGGCAGCAGCCTTCAAACACTGGCAGACTTGCTTCGAGGCCTACATCAGATCGACCACAGGCCGAGTCTCAGACGAACAAAAACTGCAGGTCCTGCACTCGAGGGTGAGCACGGAGATTTTCACCCTCATTGAAGACACCGACGATTTCCAGACGGCGTTCGCAGCACTCAGAAGTCTCTACGTTCGCCCAGTTAACCAAATCTACGCTCGCTACCAGCTCGCGACGAGACGGCAAGCTCCCGGAGAATCGCTGGACGAATTCTACGCCGCGCTGCTGATTTTGGGACGAGCCTGCAGCTGCCCGTCGGTGAACGCAAACGAACACACGGACATGTTAATGCGCGATGCTTTTGTGGCAGGTATGCAATCCTCCCAAATCCGCCAAAGACTTCTAGAATAAGAGTCGCTAGGTCTCTCAGAGGCACGGGCCCTAGCAGCCTCCCTAGACGTGGCCGCGCGTAATACCCGTGCCTACGGCCCCGACCGCGCGGCAGGCCATTGGGCCCCGTACGTACCCATCGCGGCAAACCCCCTACCCCCCCCCCCCCCGGACACCCCACAGGCTTGCGCGGTCCAAACGCCGAGTCGCACCGGGGGCGCCCGCTGTTATTTCTGCGGCCAGGCGAAACACCCCCGACAGCGCTGTCCGGCCCGCGCAGCCATCTGCAAAAGCTGCGGGAAAAAGGGCCATTATGCGGTTGTGTGCCGGTCCCGCGAGGTCGCCGCCGTCCCGGGAGCACAGGGAGCCCTGCAAGCAGTCTATGCGCCCCAACCCCCCCAGCACGCCATGTACGACCCGCAGGCGCAGCCGCTCTGGGTCCCGACCACCGCGGTCCCGGGAGAACTGGGAGCCCTGCACGCCGCCTACGCTCCCCAACCCCCCTCCCCGCAGCCCATGTATGACCCGCCACCGGCGCTACCGCTTTGGGTCCCGGCCAACACTCTCCACGGAGAGGAGGGAGTTTTTCGCGTCCCTAACGCCACCCTAACCCCCGTCCCGCGCCCCACGCCTGACCCGCCGGCGCCACCTACTTGGACCCCGACCACCGCTGTCCCCAGTGAGGGAGCTCCGCGCGGTCCTTGCGCTCGCGGCCCCATGCCTGACCCGCCGGCGCTGCCGACTTGGGCCCCGACCACCGCTGTCCCCGGTGAGGGAGATCCGCGCGGTCCTAGCGCCCGCGGTCCTAGCGCTCGCGGTGAGGGAGCTCCGTGCGGTCCTAGCGCTCGCGGTCCTAGCGCTCCCCAGCCCCCCCAGCACACCATGTGCGACCCGCAGACGCCGCCATTTTGGGTCCCGACCACCACGAGGGGAGGAGGGGCGCCGATGTGCGACCCGCAGACGCCGCCACCTTGTGACCCCCCAGCCACGTGCGATGTATGGGGGCGGCCATTTTGTTCATCCCCGACGCCATCTTGGACGGCAACAACGGACCCCACTCCACTACTACAACCACGGCTTGCTTCGATTACGCTCGATCAGGCTCGGCCCCGGACACTCCAGACGACGACGACAACGGTCCTAATAAACGGCCACGAGACGCCATGCCTAGTCGACTCTGGGAGCACGGAAAGCTTTATACACCCCGACACGGTAAGACGCTGTTCCTTGACCACCTATCCCAGCGCACAAAAGATTTGCCTAGCTGCAGGATCCCACTCCGTACAGATCCAGGGATTCTGCATAGTTACCCTTACGGTGCAGGGGAGGGAGTTTAAAAACTACAAACTTAACGTCCTTCCCCAACTCTGTGCCCCCACCTTGCTGGGATTAGATTTCCAATGTAATCTACAGAGCCTTACGTTCAAATTCGGCGGCCCCATACCCCCACTCACTATCTGCGGCCTCGCAACCCTCAAAGTGCAACCCCCGTCCTTGCTTGCGAACCTCACCCCGGATTGCAAACCCGTCGCCACTAGGAGCAGATGGTACAGCGCCCAGGACCGGACCTTCATTCGGTCCGAAGTCCAGCGGCTACTAAAGGAGGGCATAATCCAGGCCAGCAATAGTCCCTGGAGAGCGCAGGTGGTAGTAGTGAAGACAGGGGAGAAACAAAGGATGGTCATTGACTACAGCCAGACCATCAACAGGTACACACAACTAGACGCGTACCCTCTCCCCCGCATATCCGACATGGTCAATCGGATTGCCCAATATAAAGTCTTCTCCAGCCTGGACCTCAAGTCCGCCTACCATCAGCTCCCCATCCGCCCAAGTGACCGCAAGTACACAGCCTTCGAGGCAGACGGGCGATTATACCATTTCCTACGGGTCCCTTTTGGCGTCACAAACGGGGTCTCGGTCTTCCAACGGGAGATGGACTGAATGGTTGATCAACATGGGTTGCGGGCCACGTTCCCGTATCTCGACAATGTAACCATCTGCGGCCACGATCAGCAGGACCACGACGCCAACCTCCAGAAATTCCTCCAGACCGCCAAAGCCTTGAACCTCACGTACAACGAGGACAAGTGCGTTTTTAGCACCGACCGGCTAGCCATTCTGGGCTACATAGTACGCAATGGGATAATAGGCCCCGACCCCGAACGTATGCGCGCACTCATGGAATTTCCCCTCCCGCACTGCCCAAAAGCCCTGAAACGCTGCTTGGGGTTCTTTTCGTACTACGCCCAGTGGGTCCCCCAGTACGCAGACAAGGCCCGCCCCCTAATACAGACCACGACCTTCCCTCTGTCGACAGAGGCTTGCCAGGCCTTCAGCCGCATCAAAGCGGATATCGCAAAGGCCACGATGCGCGCCATCGACGAGTCCCTCCCCTTCCAGGTTGAGAGCGACGCCTCCGACGTAGCTCTAGCGGCCACCCTTAACCAAGCGGGCAGACCCGTGGCCTTTTTCTCCCGAACCCTCCACGCCTCAGAAATCCGCCACTCCTCAGTGGAAAAGGAAGCCCAAGCCATAGTGGAAGCTGTGCGACATTGGAGGCATTACCTGGCCGGCAGGAGATTCACTCTCCTCACTGACCAACGGTCGGTAGCTTTCATGTTCGATAATGCACAGCGGGGCAAAATTAAAAATGACAAGATCTTAAGGTGGAGGATCGAGCTCGCCACCTTCAACTATGAGATCTTGTACCGTCCCGGAAAGCTGAACGAGCCGTCCGATGCCCTATCCCGTGGCACATGTGCCAACGCACAAATTAACCGCCTCCAAACCCTCCACGAGGACCTCTGCCACCCGGGGGTCACTCGGTTTTACCACTTCATCAAGTCCCGCAATCTCCCATACTCTTTAGAGGAGGTCCGTACAGTCACAAGGGACTGCCACATCTGCGCGGAATGCAAGCCGCATTTTTTCAGGCCAGATGGAGCGCACCTGATTAAGGCTTCCCGCCCCTTTGAACGCCTCAGTCTCGATTTCAAAGGGCCCCTCCCCTCCACCGACCGCAACGCATATTTTCTTAATGTAGTGGACGAATACTCCCGCTTCCCTTTTGCCATTCCCTGCTCTGACATGACCGCGGCCACAGTCATTACAGCCCTGAACAGCATCTTCACACTGTTCGGTTACCCCGCATACGTCCACAGCGACAGGGGGTCCTCTTTCATGAGTGACGAGCTGCGCCAGTTCCTGCTCAGCAAGGGCATAGCCTCAAGCAGGACGACCAGCTACAACCCCCGGGGGAACGGGCAAGTAGAAAGGGAGAACGGCACGGTCTGGAAGGCCGTCCTACTGGCCCTATGGTCCAGGGATCTCCCAGTTTCACGGTGGCAGGAGGTCCTCCCGGACGCTCTCCATTCCATCCGTTCGTTATTATGTACGAGCACTAATCAAACGCCTCACGAGCGTCTCCTTGTCTTCCCTAGGAGGTCCTCCTCTGGAACGTCGCTGCCGACCTGGCTGGCAGCCCCAGGACCCATCCTGCTCCGAAAGCATGTGCGGGCACATAAGGCGGACCCGTTGGTTGAAAGGGTCCACCTCTTCCATGCAAACCCCCAGTACGCCTACGTGGAGTACCCCGACGGCCAACAGGACACGGTCTCCCTGCGGGATCTGGCGCCCGCCGGCAACACGCACACCCCCCCCGACACCATCAACCCAACCCCCCCCCCTTCCTGCCACCGCCGCACCCCGCGACCGCCCCCTTCCCAGGAGGATCGGTCCCCCTCCCTTTTGCACCGACAGCTGAAACCGTACGGCTCCTGGAGGCGACAACACTGGTACAAGCACCACCACCACCGCCGGGGCCGAGGCGATCGACACGGACGACCAGACCGCCCGACCGACTCGTGGCGTCGATGTAACACAAATATGGACTGTTCACAAGAACATTTTGCTTTTCTTCCTATACCCTCTGTAAATAGTTGCAACAGGACGAAATTGTCCAATACTGTATTGCCATGTGAATGTTTTATCCTCCCAGGACCAGCCCTGTAAACCCTTACCACCATACGAAGCATCACCCCGCTGGGTTCATTTTTGACAAGGGGTGAATGTGGTAGTATGTATTGGGGGTCATGTGGGACTGGAAGCCCTAATGTCATTGGCTGACAGATCCCGGGTCCTGGTTGGCCGTTGACCTCAAGCTCCGCCCTGAAGGCGGAGTATAAGAAGCCGGCGTCTTCCCCCGCAGGCCAGTTTACTATCGAGCTGCTGGGGAACAGACACGCTTAATAAAGCCTCATCGACTTCACTCTATTCGTCTCATGGAGTCTTTGTGTGCTACAGTACCCAACTCAAGTCTTTGTGCAATTGATCGTGCATCAGGGATCTCAGCATTACTGGCCCATTCTTTATTGCCTATGAGTAGTTGATGGGGAGCCCTCACTTTGGAGTGCTGCAGCTCTTATAGTGTAGCACACCCACAGTGCAAGGAGATCATATGGTGTGGTAATGGCATCCCTTCCACTGGAACAGAAGCTCTGGATTCAAGTCCAATGGTAGGACATGTTGGCCATGAAAGGAGCATTCAATGCAGTTTAACTGGCTGATAATCAGCTCGGGAATCCTTCTACCACTGCCTCCTGCTATTCCCAAAGAGTAAAAAACAGTGCAGGAGAGAAGATACTTCAAAAGAAAACACAGTGCCATTCGGTAGGGAGTAAGGGTCCGTGGAAAGCTAGGTGGGTAGAGATGGGTGAGAAGATTGAAGACTCAGTAAAACAGGAGATGGTGAAGTTGGAGTAAGGTGAAAGATAGGGGGGCGGGGGGGGGGGGGGGGGGGTGGGGGAATGAGGTGGTGGGAGGAAATGGAGCAAGATTTCTGAAGATTGGCTGGAGAGACAGGTGGATAGGTAGAACATAATCAGTGGCTACAGAAGAATTAGAGGCCTGACAGGAAGGAGAGAGCATTGCAGGATGCTGCAGCCCCAAGCAAGCAGCTGCACGGTTACTGATACTAGCATCTGTACAGTAATACAAGCTAATAGAGGATAGATGGAGGGGAAAGGACGGGAGGGAAAGGGGCAGAAGGGGTGAGGGAAGGGGATAGGTATTGCAGGGTTAGAAGCCAGATGAATGGTTAAGTTAGAAAGTTAGAGGTTGGGGATGAAGTCAGTTGAGAAAGAGTTGTGGCTGATATTGGCATGGAGGTAAGGAGCTAGAGAACGAGGCGTAGGTGGTAGAGCATAGTTGGAAGATAGGGAGGGGTAGGATAGGGCATATTGCCTGGGACACTGAGAAAAGTTGGAGGTCTATAGAACTGAAAATTCTTCAGTCTCGGAGAAACTAAGTAGGGTTGGATTCTCCGATCCTGCGGCTATGCCCGCAGGATCCATCTGGTCTTACGACAAGAAAGTCGGCGGCGCCCCCACACCGATCCTCCATCCAGTGGGGGGCTAGCAGCCGCGCAGCGTAAAGCCCCCAGAATTACCTGCGGATGCGGCCAGAGAATGGCCGGGTCCATGGCCACGCGTGTGCACAGCTGCCACCTCGCCACCCCCGGGCTACCCCCCACCAGTCTCCCCAGCTCCCGCCGAAGCCACCCCTGCCAATGGAATGGCTTCCCCCAATTGGCGCTGGACTCAGTCTGCAGCCGCCACTCAAGGTCCCCGAACGGTGTGAGCACACGCGAACAACGCCATCAGGGACTCGGCACATCGCGGGCGGAGCATCGGGGGAGGGCCTCAGGTGATGTCCTGAGGGTCCATACGGCATGCAGCGTACGGGGAGTACGGCGTTTTTGAGGGGGCGGAGCATCGCAAAATAGGCACCGCCCCCGATTCCAGCGTAAACGGCGATTCTCTGGCCGATTGCCGAACACGACTTTGTCACCGGCGATCGGAGAATCGAGCCCTAAACATTTTAAATGGATTGAAGAAAAGGTATTGGGGCGAGGAGGTGTCTGTGCTGTGAGAAGCAACAACGACAAGGAACTGTTCAGCCTCAGAACAATAAGGAAGCAAGACTTTGTGTAGGAGGAACCTCTCCCTGTGGTCGAGAGAAAAAGCAATGTCAGCACCAAAATAGCAGGAGTGAAGAAATGGTTTAATCTGAGTGGATTCAGGCTGCTGGGTTCGAAAATAGATCTATATACAGCATGGGAAAAAGAACATGTGGTTAACAGCACAGCTAGAGAGAAGTAGGAAGTTGGCAGTGATCAATGGTCATGAGAACTGGGGAATTGTATGTTAGTGTGGAAAATATAGCGAGGTGAAACCAGCAGGGGGAGTAATAGATGGGAGAAGGGGCGGCATGTGGCGCAGTAGTTAGCACTGGGACTGCGGCGCTGATGATCTGAGTTCGAATCCCGGCCCCTGGGTCACTGTCCATGTGGAGTTTGCACATTCTCCCCGTGTCTCTGTGGGTTTCACCCCCACAACCCAAAAGATGTGCAGGTTAGGTACATTGGCCACATTAAATTGCCCCTTAATTGGAAAAAAATAATTGGGTACTCTAAATTTAAAAAAAAAATAGATGGGAGAAAACAGAAGAAGCTCGACCATCAAGTGGGATACTTGGATAGAAGGGCAGGACCAAGAGGTGAAGGAAACAGTAGATGGTGGCAAGAGTATGAGATAAAAGAAATTAAAGTTAAAAGAAGGGAATCACAATTACTCACAACAGCAGAATACTTGCAACCACAATGAAACTGTCGAAAAACCTCATTGCAATATCAGCAATCTCCACAGTATTACCGTTATATCAAAGCATAAACTGGGAGTCCCTATTATATGCCACTCAACATCATGGAAAAAACATAACTATTAATGTTTGGGCTTCTTAAAATGAGATTCCACAAAGGACCTCCTGACAGCAATGATATGAATAGAACTATTCTTTCGTTTTGCTGCACGCTCCACTTGGTCATCGTTCCTTCTTAATGCTCCAGGTAAAATCTGCCATCAAGATCGAAGCTTGTCGTTTTCTCTGAAATATATATTTGACAAACTATATGGTAGCGTAATCCAGAAGGTTTTAGTGCTGTACAATGAAAAATAGTTTTTACCTGCATCCATAACGCGCATTAATTTTGTGAAAATAGACTGTGACCAATGTTGCTTAACTGATTTAAACACTCCCAATGCATGGCCGATATCAAAGGCCACAATCATTTTTAATTTATCATCCAAATGTTTTAAACAGCCTGTTCATTTTTTTGTATGTGTTTCTCAGTTAAAAATGAATTGTGTGTATCTTTCGCAGAGGTAAATCATGAAGATATTAAAAAACTACAATGGGCAGAATTTCCAGGACAGCAAGTATCCAGTGCTTGCCATCCTGAGAGACTGTATGTAACCTGTACCTGCTGACTCTGACAGGCCCACTGCCATTTCACGCTGAATTAAGCTCTGATGGGCAGTAAATGGGACTTCTGTCCACCCTTGGGATGAAACACATACAAAAAAATGAACAGGCTGTTTAAAACATTTGGATGATGAATTAAAAATGATTGTGGCCTTGGAGAGTAGTTGGCCAATCTGATAGTCATGAAGATCAGGAGATGGGGCGATTTCAATGTTGAGGGGTAGGTCAGCGGGGGAGGGAGGGTCGGAGCTCACAGGTCCCTGAGGCGAGGGTGCCCAACATTCATATTGAGGCTCCCCCACCCCCCCCTGCCCTCCCACCACCCTCACGCCCGAGATGGTTTTCTACCTTTTTCTGAGCCGTGTCCGGCAGCCTAAAAATTGAGGCTGGATGGTAAAAGACCCATAAATGGCCAAAAAGTAGCCATTTAAGGCCCTTAATAGGGCGGGTTCCTTGCCCATCCCACCATGGAATTGCAACTGGTTCACGGCAGGTGGAATCCCGAAGGGAATCCCGTCCATGCAATTTTCCGTTGCCCCCCCCCCCCCCCCCGACCCCCCCAGAACCTGCTTGGGCGGAGTGTAAACTCCCCCCCCCCCCCACCCCCTCCCTCTCAGAACCTGCTTGGGAGGAGTGTAAAATTCCTCCCCCCCTCCCTCTCAGAACCTGCTTGGGCAGAGTGTAAACCCCCCCCCCCCCGCCCCTCCCTCTCAGAACCTCCTTGGGAGGAGTGTAAAATTCCACCCAATGTTTCTGAAATATGTATCAGTTTGAAATATATTTTCTAACACTTTTCTACAGATGTAAATCAGAGTATTCTCACTAGGTGGTGATGTTGATAGTCTATTGAGTTGAACTAACAACAGCAAAACTAATTTTACTGAGGAAAGATTTCTTTAGATGCTGTGCTGACGATTTTTGCTTTTGCAGGTTCTGGTGAGAGCCCTCTGGCTGGGTTTCATTGCTGTACGAATCTTGCCTGAGTGGATCTGTGATGAGCACTTCGCAAACTATTCTCCTTATTCAAATCGATTATGGGCGGGATTCTTCATCCAGCGAAGCTGGAATCGCAAGTAGCGACTGGGCAGAGAATCGTGCATCAGCCGAAAATCGAGGTCGGCGCCAGGTGCCTAATGGAAAGCCATGTTCCGGTGCTGCAATGGCAGCATGGATGCGCTCCACGCCCCGTGCCGACGTGGGCATGCAAATTGTACAGTAATGGCCGTTAGCATATCATTAATCGGACCGACCCGGTAGTCTCAGGCTTCCTGCAACCCTCTGCCAGGTGGAAGTGACGTCGGTGTGGTTCACTTATTGTATTTAAAAATGGGGCCTTGCCACCCTCCCTGGCACACTGGTCCCTCAGGGTGGGTGCCCACCCTGAAGGAACACAAGCCGAAACCAAGCCCTGACTGCCCACTGCGCACCTGCTCCCAACCATCCTGCCCCCGGACAGATAGGCATAACCCATGTACTACACAGACGACCCACGGCACTCTACAGTTATGGTCCCAACAGGTGCCCACCACCCTCACCCAGCCCCATCCGTGGTCCCTGCCTGCCTGCATGCCACCGAGCAAGGCACCAGTTGGTGGCACACAGTAGCCCCGCAACAAGGTGGCATCCTGTTGGCGGGGTAGCATGTGACCCACCCAAAGAGGGCACCCACGGGGACCCCATCAGGGAGCATGACAGTACCCGCACAGCGTACACGGACAGGGACAGGTGGTGCGGCGGAAGGCCTCCCCAGTGACAGGAACCGGCATGGCCAGGGTTGCGGAGGGAAGAGTATCGGGAGGAACAGCGGAGAGGTGAGGCTAGGATCGGGAGGGGGAATGACCCATGTGGGTACAGGGGCCGGAGCGGAGGCCAGGGCCACCATGTAACCCGTTGTACCTGGTTGGGCACAGGAGTATCCCATGCTAACATGTCAGCCATCTACCCCTGCAGAAAATGGAGTTCGGAGTGTGGGTGGCATCTGCCTGGCCACCGCAGATGCATGAGCTGGAGCTGCTCGTGGAGGGCCCTGCAGAACAGGAGCCTGCCCAGAGGAGCAGAATCCAGCCGGCGACACTGGAGAGCCGGCCAAGCAGCAGGCCGAGGAGGACGTGGAGAGGCCTTGTGTATACCGGCAGTGCCATCTTGTACGAGGACCTGACGGACCGAGCATGCTGCCACAACTGCTGCTGAGCGGAGAGACCGTGCAATGTTGGATCATGCTGTACCTAGAACCACCGAGGACGCCTGATGCATGATCAATTACACAATTGGCAGTAGGCAGAGTATAAATATGTGTGCTCCCCATACAGCAGCCATTTCACCAGCTGCTGTAGGAGGCCACACATCTTAGTTTAATAAAGCCTCAGTTGCATTCAACTTGCATACTGGGCGGAGCCAGCAGGCAGGGAACTACCCCCGTACCTGTAGTACAGGGCCTTACCACAAATCACCTAATATATACATCAGTGGTGACTACCACAACACCCCCTCCTGGTGGCCATCAAGGTGACTGTTGCCTTGAAACTTTTTGCCATGGGGTCATTCCAGGTGCCGGGTGGGGACCTGTCTGGGATCTCCCAGACCTCCGTCCACAGGTGCATCCACCCCATAACTGATGCCCTGTATGTCTGGGCAACACAATCCATGACCTTCAGTGTGGACTGAGCCCTCCAGGTTGACCGAGCAGTGGGATTCACCGCAATCGCTGGCATGCCCCAGGTCCAGGGGGGTGATCGACTGGACACATGGGCACCACCGCATGAGGGGGTGCCCTTCATTAATCGGAAGGGATTCCATTCCCTCAATGTGCCGTTGGTGCGTGACCACTGACTGCACATTGTGCACATCTGTGCCCGGTAACCAGGTTGGCACATTTATCCTGGCACACCCGTCAGTGCCCAACACCATCGAAGTACTCCCCTGGGTTAGGGGTTGGCTCCTGAGAGACAGGGGTTATCCATGGTGGTCATGGTTGATAACGCCTATTCAGACTGACGTGGAGAACGGCTACAGCGATCGCCCATCCATACAACGACCAGGTGCATCATTGAGTGGTGCATCGGCATCCTGAAAGCACAGTTCCTCCACTACAGCTCTTGGGAGGGTCTCCACGTTGAGGCGGCGTGCTACATCATCCACAGTATACCACTGCAGTGGGGCAACATACTTGAGGAGGAGGTGGAGGAATAGCATGCCTCGTTCGATGAGAAGGGGGGCCAGGATGGGCAGGACATAGGGCTCGACATGTGTGCCAGGGCCATCCCGCAAATGACACCTTGATCACCTCTACATTCGCTGACTAGAGGGCCTAGCCACAGGCAGCTCAACCGTCCCGTCCCATCCCTACATATCCCCATCCCCTCCCATCACGGACACCCTCGCCCACTCTCTGGACCCAGCGCCCCCCCACCCCCAGCACCCCATCCCCTCTGAGTTTCCCAGGAGCTACACCACAGGATGTTTTCCCAGGGTTGGCAGAATCAGCAGGTCTTGTCCAGGAGGCAGAGGTTGATAACGCCTCACTCCGCGATGAGCTCTGGTGCTTCGTAACATCTGAAAATGTCTGATTCCCGCCCCCGTGTCACATACCACTGTCCACCCAGGTGATCCTGCATGCATGCTCGCCATTCCATCACAAAGGCCCTCAGTCCTTCTGGGGGGGGGTCGGGCTGGGGTCCGAGGTGGGGGGGCCTGGTGGGCAGTGATGGGCCACGCACTGGGTAGGCCCGACCACATGGCATCCCTGCATCTCTGGCCCAGACCCTGCAGCCTCTGATGGCAGCCACTGGGGATACCCCCGATTGTCCTGGGGCCCTGGCCCGTGCTGACCTCCAGCACCTGCACCCACATATCCGGCCTTCCCAAACTTAATCCCCCCCCACCCCACCCCATCCAACCGGCACAGGCTCTGCATCCAGCCCAGCCCATTTCTCACACCCTGGAGATAGAGCGCCGAGGTAATTTGGAACGCCGGAGAACGTCCGGGGGCTCTGCCATCACCTGGTGCAACCAGTCCTGGAGACCTGCTTTTGTCTTGAACAGGGTCTTCATGCTCGTGGCCATGGAGCACAGAGACTGAGCCACATCCCTCTGGGACTGTGCCATGTTCCTCTGGGACTGTGCCACATCATGTATGGGCCGTGCCATGTCTCTCTGTGTCTGGCTCAGGTCAGCCAGTGCCAGGCCAATGTTCTCGACCACAATTATGGTCCATTGCCCATTGACAATAAGGGAATAGTGTAGATGGGCTTTAGAGTGGTTTCACAGGTCGGCGCAACATCGCGGGCCGAAGGGCCTGTACTGCTGTAATGTTCTATGTTCTATGTTCTTGTGACTGGGCCAGTCTTTTCTCTCTTCCGGCGGTTGTTGGCCGCCTTCTCCTGGGGGGACAGATAATGCACAGTGTGAGATATTTGGAAGTGGGCTGCGCAGGGGGTCCGCAGCTGGTGGTCCGTACGTGCAGGGTGCCCGGCCATGGCTGGTGGTATGGGTGTTGGCATGTGGTGCGGGGTGGGGTGTGAGTGGGCTTCCGTGCTTGGAGTCCAGTCACCCTTTTAGGGGGTGTGGGGAATGAGCGGTGTGGGGTGGGGGTGTCTGGGATGGTGCCAGGGGCATGGACCTGGTGACTCACTATGTCAGGCCTGGTGATTTGCCCATCCTAACCCAGCACTGTCTGACCGACTGGCTAGTGGGGGGTCGCATGGGAGTGGAAGGGAGAGAGTGGGGTGGCGGGTGTGTAGAACGGGGATGGTTCCAGGGGCATGGATGAGCTAGCTCACCCTGGTCGCCCTGAGGAGGTTGTGAAGCTTCTTTTGACACTACTGTCTGGTCATTGCGATGGGGCTCAAGGCCTCTGCCACCTGCACCCTGGCCCAGTTGATAGCGGTGGGTAGCAGCCTCCTTCCCACCAGGGAACACGGTGTCCTGCTTCTCCTCAATGGCATCCAGCAGTATCACCAGCTCTGCATCTTCAAATCACGGGGCTGCTCTCCGGGGTGGCACCTTCTTGGCTGGAATGAGAGTGTGTGGGGAGTGAGTGCCTATATGCAGCTCCAGCTTGTCAGGCTCTCCAGTGCCAATCCTGACCCCGGTGAATCCGAAGCCACCTCCGTTGGAATTGCACCCGTTCCATGTGGCGCGAGTGCTGACTCATTAGGGTGTCCTGAATGGCTCTGGGATCAGTGCTGCTATAAATGCTGTAGAACTCGTGCGATTCAGTGCCGGGTCGGCACTTAGGGCTGGATTCTCCACCATCGTGATCCTTCGTTTCGTCGCAGCGCATTCACGCCCATGGATTTCCCGATGGCGTGGAGGTGCCACAATGGGAGAACCCATTGGCCAGCCAGCGGGATGGAGAAACCCGCCCTTAGTCTCTCAAACGGAGAATCCAGCCCTATGTCTTTGGATTGCAGATTCCACACTATAATGGTGGAACATGCACTTTGGTCCTGATATGTGTTGTGTTCTTTCACAAAATCTATAAGTACTAATCTGAGTGACCTTATAACTAGCATTATGGCTTTTGCCTATTTTATACCAAGAAAGGAGGCACAGCTTCAGCAGCTTTTGATAATGGTACCTTCATTGAACAGCACTAGTTTGTATCAGGGCAAAATGACAATACGAAGAAAGGAGATGATGATTTCCGTTTTGGATCATTGTACCTGGTTCCAGTGCCATGTAGCTTCGAAGTAACTGAATTGAAGCATCAGAGTAGAAACATCTGAGCAAGTCAGGCTTTCTGCAACACCATTCTTTTGAGTCCTTTGGGTGCATTAATTACACTTCTGGAACAAAAATGGCTTGAAGCACTTTGCATAGTGCTTTTCTTTCTTCAGATGCATCAGTCAAACTTTCCAAATAGGAAATAAAGGCTGAGTGAGTTCATTTTTGGTCTCTTTACAGTTAGAGATCTTAAGACATAAATCACATGTTGACCTATTTGCACATTCATGGTCTCCCTGCCAGTTTCTTTCAGATGTAACACAATTTAGAAGTACACCTTGGATGATTTTGAAATATTTTATTCTGAGGCTCAAGAGGTGATTTTATTAATCAAAGCCAGACATTTCTCATGTTGATAATGCCATTGAAATTAACTTATTTCTTCAGGAACAGTTACCTCCAATAAACCTGGAGCAAACTAGTCATAACATCTCTGGATGCCTTGTGGGTGAAATGTCTGAACATTATCATAGGATCGTAGAATCATAGAAACCCTACAGTACAGAAGGAAGCCATTCGGCCCATCGAGTCTGCAGAGACCTTTGGAAGGAGCACCCTATATATGCCCACACCCCACCCTATCCCTGTAACCTATCCCTGTAACCCAGTAAATCTAACCTTTTAGACATCAAGGGGCATTTGATAATGGCCAATCCACCTAACCTGCACATCTTTACACTGTGGGAGGAAACCGGAGCACCCAGAGGAAACCCAAGTACACAGGGGGAGAAAGTGCAAACTCCAAAAAGACAGTCATCCGAGGCTGGAATTGAACCCAGGTCCCTGGCATTGTAAAGCAGCAATGCTAACCACTGGACCACTGTGTCGCCCTAGTCACTATTTAACTTTGCATTCCTTAAATTTGACTTTATCCTTATTAAGTTTGATGCCATTTTTATTGGCAGCCTTTCAACAAAATTGTCAATTTCTCACCAATCTATACTCTAAACTAAAATCTAATTTGCCATGGTAATGACTCCTTCCAAATTTACAGGTGCTTTATGTTGCCTTTACTGAAATAGTTCAAATGCTGGCGAGATTCCAAATGCAAACATTATCTTCTAAATTCTATTGAAACACTAGACAGCAGAATGAACTCGTCATCACATATAACAGGTCAAAAACCATTCTTTGCAACCACAACCATATGTGATTTTGCTTTCACTAGTTCAGCCAGGCAATGAATAGTTTGAAGAGCACACTAATTATATTTGAAGCTGTTTTAAGTGGCTTTGCATAAATGCACCAGGGCAGTTCATCATTTTCTCTCATTATCACCAGGATAATGACGAGTGCAAGACGAGCATCATTCTCAGTACAACACGAACTATAATATAATTAAAAATGTTGGGAACTGGAAAGAAAAACTATAAAAAGCTGCAGACATTCATTAGGTTAACCAGCATATTGAACTAACATCAGGGGTAAGAGGTAAGGGGTGGGGGGGGGGAGGGTAGGGGGAGGAATAGAAGCATTACTATTAAGATTGTGGTTGCATTAAGGCCTGTAGATGAAAACAGTTTGATGCTTATGAGCATGTTGGCACTTATTTGTCAACATATCCCATTCATTGCATCGCTTCAAATGAGAGAATGCAACTTCTTTGGTAACCACAGTTATTAAAAGTCTAATGATAACCATGAAACCATTGTCGATTGGCGTAAAAACCCATTTGGTTCACCAATGCCCTTTAGCGAAGGAAATCTGTCGTCCTTACCTGGTCTGGCCTATATGTGACTCCAGATCCACAGCATTGTGGTTGACTCTGAAATGCCCTCAGGATGGCCAATAAATGCTGGTCCAGCCAGCGCCGATCCACATCCCATAAACAAATAAAACACTTTTAAAAGTTAGCTGCATTCACAGTAGTTAGAAGATGTTTGCTTTTGTTCTGCCTCAGCATACAATGGCCTGGATTTTCTGGTTAGTGAGGAAACCAGAGTGCTCACCATTGATCGCAGTGAAAACCAGTTACTAAGATCCAGTGACCTATGTGGCATGGTTCCCCTTTTCCCAAATGTCCATTTAAATCTGGAACCAAGTAAAGGGATGCCTGGAATGCAGTAGCAATGATGTCACCAAACTGGTAAGCAGCCAATCACATCAAAGTATTTCCATGCCCTGCAAACCAGGAAGTAAAACGCATTTAATGTCTTTCCCATTTAATTTAAACTTTCAGATAGCAAAATAAATAATAATCTTTGCAGTAAGATAGAAAATAGAAAAAAGATTTTTTAAATTCTTAATTCATTCTTAATTTAAAAAAAGTATGTTAAATGTTTTTATCATTGTACCCAAATTTAACATTCCACATATATAAAATCAGCTTCTCAGGACTGGTAAGTGTGTTTCACAGTAATTATGAGGTTAGTACGCTGTTAAAAGCCCTGTTAGACCTTTCTCAGCAAGGTGTCACTTTTTCAAATGTTATTACAGCGAGTCTAACAAAGTTAATTGTGGAAGTTCCGGAGAAGCATACATTCACTGAAAGCAACTTCTGGATTTCTGCATTATTCCGTGCAGACTCCCAAAATTAATCAGTTTTTGTGGCGTAATGATGGAAAATGCTAACAGTTTCCCCATCATTTCAAATGCCCAATTTAACTAAATGGGAACAAAGCCCCATAGCGAGTGCATTTAGCCACGTATTCCAGGCGCTCTCAGCTTCGAGAAACACAAGGCTATAAAACGCAACTCGAATTTGATAAGGGACCCCATTGGGGAACCACGCCCGAGACCGCACATAGCACCATTTTTTGCACTGAGGAGCTCCACTTGCTGGAACTCCTCGATGTATCGAGAGATCAGGACGTCATTCAAAAATGGTGTCTCTATCTCCAAGATCTCCTAAGGGACCCCTGACTCCCTCAAGCCCCAACGCACTATGGGAGGGTCCCCTGGATCTCCCTCAACCCCTGCACAAAAAAATGCCACCTTGACACCTTGATAGTGCCAGGCTGCAAAGCTGGCACTTCCAGGGTGCCAGGCTGGCAGTGTCAGGGTGCCACTCAACACAAAGGGCATGCACCCATGAGTGCTGCTTCATCTGGTCCTCATTTGTTTGGCGAGCAGTACTGAACAGGGTTCACCCAAGGTCTCCACAGCAAAAGAGATTGATCTCACGCCTCGGGTAACTCGGGAATCTGCACAGTAAAGTGTGCAGATTTGCTCAGGAGAATTCACAGCAGGACAAAGCAGTGCTGGTGTGAGCTTCAGGGCCTCTGGTGGACAGCTCATTAAGAAGAAGCTGCAATCAGGAACAAAGCAGTATAAAGATGATTTTTTAAGGTATAGCTTTATTAATTGTGCCAAAGCAAATCAGGATGCGAAGCTGATGTGTTTTATATGCAGGGACATACTGGCAAATTAAAGTTTAAAACCCGCAAAACTTCAAAGACATTTGAAACTAAGCATGACGAGTTTGAGGACAAAGCTCTTGATTTTTTACAACGGATGCAGTGAGAACTTAAATCATCAGCTGAAGTCCTCACCAGAACTGTACCATTGAATGACAAAGCAAGTAAGATCATGAGGACCAAACAGTTTCACCTATCACATTAAAGGTAAGTGAAAACAGTGGGTCGCAAATATCGGGTGTCGTGGGTCGCGAAGGTCAGCTGGCTTGGGTCGCGAAGGTCGTCCGGCCTGGACCCCGAAGGATGGCCGGTTGGTAAAAATGGGTCCCGGGCAAAAAAGTTTGAAAAACACTGAAGTAGATTTCGTCAAATGCATTGCCCTCATCCACACACCTTGTGGCCTCTTTGAAAAATTCAATCTAGTTGATCAGAGATGACATCACCTTAACAAAACAATGCTGACTATTCTTGATTAATCCCTGCCTCTCCAAATGCAGATTAATTCTGGTTATCAGAATTGCTTCCAGTAGTTTCCCCCACCACTGAAGTTAGACTGACTGCCGTGTAGTTTCCTGGTTTATCCATTCCTCCCTTCTTTAATAATGGTACCGCATTGGCTATCCTCCAGTCCTCTGGCACCACTCCTGTGGCCAGAGAAGAATTGAAAGTTATTGCCAGCACCCTGGCTATTTCCTCCCTTGCCTCACTAAACAGCCTGGGGTACATTTTATTCAACCCTGGATATTTATCTACTTTTAAGCCTGCCAGACCACTCAGAACCTCCCCTCTCCATCTATGTTAATTTGATCACAATCCTTCTGCCTGATTTGTTGGGGCCTGCTACTGCTTGCTAAAGAGAAAGAAATAATCTTTTTTGTCATAAATTGGCTTATATTAACACTGCAATGAAGTTACTGCGAAAAGCCCCTAGTCGGCACATTCCGGCGCCTGTTCGGGTACATGAGGGAGAATTCAGAATTCTCAGCTGGTACGGGAGTTGAACCTTGTTCTGCATCACAAACCAGCTGTCTAGAGATAGACAGTTCTTCAAAGGGCTATCAGTATAAAGCCATGAAAAAGAGGATGATTGGTCAAAGCTGATATAATACAAATTCCGGCAAATGAACCCAAAGGCCGATGATTTTCAGCATCGAAAAGGAGTTTGCCACCCTGCAGTAAATTCGACAACTATGTACTAGCAAGCACTAGATTGGTCAGGGTTGTTGAAATTGCCATTAGGAATTGCAGTGCCATCCTCCTGGGCCAATTAACACATCTCTAAAGGAGTTTAATGGGTTGTTAATTGGATGTAAGTGGCTTCCATCTCTTCCACCAGCAATTTGAAAATTGAAGGTGGAAATTGGAGGCATTAGGATCCAGAGGTGACTTTGGGGATTGTGATTTTTAAATTAGCCTGACCCTCCCAGCATTTGAAAATCTGTCCCTGGTCACGTTAAGGAAGGTCATATTTTCTCTCGAGGGAATGCAATGAAGGTTTACTGTTGCCAGGGAGCGGTGATTGATCTATGAGGAGAGATTAAGTAGATAAGGCCTATGTATTCTGGAATTCGGAAGAATGAGAAGTGATCCAATTGAAATTGAAAGGGGCTTGATAGGATAGACAGTGAGAAAACTCTGGCTGGGAAATCTAGAACACGGGGCGGGATTCTCCCATTCGGTGGCAGAGTGTCCACGCTGTCAGAAACGCCATCGTGTTTCATGACAGCGTGCATGGGCCGTTGGGAGTACCGATTCTGGCCCCTACAGGGGGCCAGCACGGCGCTGGAGTGGTTCATGCCGCTCCTGTGCGCCGTGGGATCTGCGCATGCGCAGTGGCGCCGGCGCCAACCCGCGCATGCGTGGTGGCCTCCCTCAACGTGCCGGCCCCGACGCAACATGGCGCGGGAGTTCAGGGGCCGGCACGGAAGAAAATAGGCCCAGGCAGCGAGAGGCCGGCCCGCCGATCGGTGGGCCCCGATCGCGGGCCAAACCCCTGAAGTTAAAAACTCACCACTATTCTTAGAAATCCCCCTATACCAAAAAAGGGTCGATATTCTAAATGGTGAACAGGGGATTCTCACTCCCCGACTCTGATACAGGCTTCAGTGGGTGCTATTCAGGTCAAACTATATTTTCAAGTTATCCCCCGGTATAACCCATACCTTCACCGAAGAATTTTACCTACTTACCCCTCAGTAGCATTGATATCCTGGGTCCTGCGTTACTAAGTAAGTAAAGTAGGCTAATAACCACTGTTTCAGGTTAAAACTTTTAAGTTATTTTATTATTATATATTTTTTTCTTTTAAAAGCTGCAATTACTTTCTTTACAGAAAGGAAAAAGACCTTGCTTCTGGATCCTTCTGGTTGGCTGAAGAGACCTTCAGGCCCAACTTGACAATCAATCTTCTTTTAAAATCAGGAGCTGGTTTAGCATACTGGGCTAAATCGCTGGCTTTTAAAGCAGACCAAGGCAGGCCAGCAGCACGGTTCAATTCCTGTACCGGTCTCCCCGAACAGGCGCCGGAATGTGGCGACTAGGGGCTTTTCACAGTAACTTAATTTGAAGCCTACTTGTGACAATAAGCGATTTTCATTTTCATTCATTTTCAAATCTGGTCTTCTTTAGATGTATTCGCTGGTTAGCTCGGTTGCTGTGTCCTATCTTTCCCATGTACCGAGCTGTGAGAGCTGGCTCTGCTGGCTATCTCTGAGCTGACTCTGCCGACTCTTTAAATTCTAGTCTTCCTTAGATGCATTAGCTGTTTTAGCTCGGCTGCTTTGCCCTGTCCCTTTCCCATGGCCGAGCTGACTGTAATCTGTCTCTGAACTGCTTGTTCCTTCTCTGCTTCTGCCCTCTCTCTCTGAGTTCTGGGACGTGATTCTCCGACCCCCCGCCGGGTCGGAGAATCGCCGAGGGCTGGCGTGAATCTCGCCCTTGCTGTGTCCCGAATTCTCCGCTACCAGAGAATCGGCGGGGGCGGGAATCGCGCCGCACCGGTCGGCGGGCTCCCCCCGGCGATTCTCCAGCCCGCGATGGGCCGAAGTCCCGCCGCTGTCAACCCTCGCCAGCTGGCGTGGATTGAACCACCTACCTTTCCGGCGGGAGCAGACGGCGCGGGCGGGCTCCGGGGTCCTGGGAGGGGGAGCAGGGTGATCTGGCCCCGGGGGGTGCCCCCACCGATCCGCGGGCGGGCCTGTGCAGTGGGGGCACTCTTTTTCTTCCACCTTCGCCATGGTCTTCACTATGGCGGAGGCGGAAGAGACGCCCTCCACTGCGCATGCGCGGGGATGCCGTGAGCGGCCGCTGATGCTCCCGCGCATGCGTCTCCCGGCGAAGTCCTTTTGGCACCGGCTGGCGTGGCGCCAAGGGCTTTTCCCGCCAGCCGGCTGGGCGGAAATCACTCCGGCACGGGCCTAGCCCCTCAAGGTGAGGGCTTGGCCCCTAAAGATGCGGAGAATTCTGCACCTTTCATAGATTATCATAGGATTTACAGTGCAGAAGGAGGCCATTCAGCCCATCGAGTCTGCACCGGCTCTTGGAAAGAGCGCCCTACCCAAGGTCAACACCTCCCCCCTATCCCCATAACCCAGTAACCCCACCCAACACTAAGGGCAATTTTGGACACCAAGGGCAATTTATCATGGCCAATCTACCTAACCTGCACATCTTTGGACTGTGGGAGGAAACCGGAGCACCTGGAGGAAACCCACGCATACACGGGGAGGATGTGCAGACTCCGCACAGACAGTGACCCAAGCCGGAATCGAACCTGGGACCCTGGAGCTGTGAAGCAATTGTGCTATCCACAATGCTACCGTGCTGCCCACTTGGGGTGGCCCGACGCCGGAGTGGTTCCTGCCACTCCATTATGCTGGATTCCCCCGCCCCGCCGGGTAGGGGAGTATCCCGGCCCTGGTTCTGGATTGCTGTTCCCTTTCTTCGGGTTATTATTTTTTTCTGACAGTTATCTAGTTTTTATGACTTTATTGTAAAGTAACTCTTATTTAACTTTGATTGTAAAAAGTATCTTTGATCTAAACTTTCTATTCCAACTAAGTATTCATTGTGACATGACTTCATCTCATAGATCTGATTACATTGTTTCCTTTGTGATGTTCAAAATGCTTTGACTTCCAGAGGTGTTGCTTTTAATTCCTGTCATTTCTCTCGTTTTATTTTCCAATTGTGTCCTCAGCTCATAATTTTGACTTTGATTTTGACTTTGAATTATGTTTCTCGTAGCCTGATAGTCTCCAGTTTTCTTTAATTTACCTGGTATTAGCACATTTTCACACCTAGAATTCTCACCAAATTCAACTGAACCTCATCCTTTCTTCTCCAGATGCTTACTAAGATAGTTAATTTCAATGAAGGTGTGAGCCAATGTTTTTGGCTTCATTCAAAATCCTGTTTGTCTTGTTTGCTGAGCCTGCTTGAACAAGGATATCTGCATTTTACAATCCTGCTCTTTGCAGCTGCTGTTAGCCCTTTGTGGGATCTTTCCCTGTATCCTCTCATGTTTCTCTCAGACCAGATATTGCCACACTTCCATGTTTCAAATGACACATCTTTCCATATTTTCAATAACACCCCATCGGAGGCTCCCCCTGGAGTCGGAGCCCCCCCCCCCCAAAGGCCGCCCCCCGACCCTGCATGCAGAGTTCCCGCCGGCTGCGACCAGGTGTGGACGGCGCCGGCGAGCCTCTGCCTTTTTAGAGCGCCCGCTTCGCGGAGAATCGCGTGCTGGCGTCGGGGCAGTGTGGCCCGGTTGCGGGGATTCTCCGGCCCTGCCCCGGGGCTGGGAGAATCCCGCCCATGGAGTCAAAGTCTCACAATAACGGATCAGTCATTTAGACCTGAGATAAGATTACATTTCTTCACTTGGAGGGTTGCGAATTTTTGGATTTCTCTATCCCTATCATTGAGTATATGTTTTTGTCGACAAATGGAATTAAGGGATATCAAGATAGTGCAGGGAAGGTGGTGCTTTTATAGAATTATAGAATTTACAGTGCAGAAGGAGGTCGTTCGGCCCATCGAGTCTGCACCGGCCCTTGGAAAGAGCACCCAACGTAAGTCCACGCCTCCACCCTATTCCCATAACCCAGTGATCCCACCTTACCTTTTGGACACTAAAGGACATTTTAACATGATCAATCCACCTAACCTGCACATCTTTGGACTGTGGGAGCTCTTTCCGAGGCCGGTGCTGACTCAAAGGGCCGAATGGCCTCCTTCTGCACTGTAAATTCTATGATCCTATGAATAAGGTTTGTTAATTTATTTGCTTGTTGTTAAGATAAAATAATGTTTTATATATCCCTTGTCCATTTGTTCAGGATGGGGGAAATATGCAGTCATGTCGCAATAATTGATATCTTGAACCCTTCATCTCAAAACCTCATTTAATTGGTCTTAAATCAGACCCCTATCAATGACTCTGAATGCAATTTAATGGAAACATTTTGAAGTGTCATTTTGAGTGTGTTTGGGGGGCGGGGGGGGGGGGGGGGGGGGGGGGGGGTTTCTTGACGACTGCGCTGGTGAGATCGCCGCCTGTATTTAACGGCACTTAGTACATGGGTGGCATGGTAGCATGGGCGGCACGGTAGCACAGTGGTTAGCACTGTTGCTTCACAGCGCCAGAGTCCCAGGTTCGATTCCCATCTCGGGTCACTGTCTGTGCGGAGTCTGCACGTTCTCCCCGTGTCTCCATGAGTTTCCTCCGGGTGCTCCGGTTTCCTCCCACAAGTCCCAAAAGGCGTGCTGTTAGGTAATTTGGACATTCTGAATTCTCTCTCTGTGCACCCGAACAGGCCCCAGAATGTGGTGACTAGGGGCTTTTCACAGTAACTTCATAGCAGTGTTAATGTAAGCCTACTTGTGACAATAAAGATTAATTTCATTTAATTTAATTACTGGGAATGAGCCCCCAGGAGATTGTCACCATTACTGGCTGTCTTGCCGTCTGATTTGCCAGACCTGCGCCTCAGCAGCTCACCGCTAACAAGAGGGAGCTGCTTTTAAATGCTCCAACAAAGAACAAAGAAAAGTACAGCACAGGAACAGGCCCTTCAGCCCTTCAAGCCTGTGCCAACTACGCTGCAAGTCTAAACTAAAATCTTTTACACTTCTGGAGTCTGTATCCCTCCATTCCCATCCTATTCATGTATTTGTCAAGATGCCCCTTAAACGTCACTATCGTCCCTGCTTCCACCACCTCCTCTGGCAGCGAGTTCCAGGCACCCACTACCCTCTGTGCTCCCTCGCCATTCACTCCAGTCAACACACAAGCATGGCAGCATGCCCACCTGGCCAGACTTCTGGATGCTGTGAATGGGAGATGGGACATCTTGTTCCCCCAAGGGGGTCAGAGGACCAGCAGCAGGGTCACCAGGGGGGCAGCCATTGTCAGTGCAGACAGCATGACCAGAGGAACAGTGTCCAATGTAGGAAGAAAACCGACGACCTCCACCAAACTCCACCAAAGAGTAAGTTACCACCTCTCTCCTGGCATCAGTTCCACCTGTCAGCCCTCAAATTCCCAAGCCAACCCCCCTATAAACTATTGGCTGACACCTCACACCTCTGCACATCCGGTCTTCGTGCTCGTTCCTCAGCACCACCTGACACCCACCAGCACAACCCCTCCAGTTGCAGTGCTCACACGTGCCACCTGCCATAGCCACACTCCCCTCCCCAAAGCCCTGTCTTTGTCCCCACAGGAGAAGGTAGCCCATAATAAGCAGGAAAGGGCTAAGATGGAGTGCAGAGTACCAGAGATGCGAGTGCTCACAGCAGTCACTGACAGAAAGGTTGGCCTGCGTCACAGAGGTAAGGATCCACTGCCCCTTCACCCAGTTGACCTGTCTGAAGTGAGTTGTTCATGTCAGACAGAATGATCCTTCCCGCTCACTGACCGCATGTCCATTGCCTCGCAGGATCTCCATCTGATTGGTCCAGGGCACCCGGATTCCCCTTCCCAGGCCACCCAAGGGACCACGTCGGAGGGGAACTCTGAGGTGACTACCACTGAGGCATCAAAGCTATCATCCCACCTTCCACCAGCACGGAGACACACACCTTGCCCGGCGACATTAGTGGCTTCAGAGGCACAATCCGGTGATCACCACACAGTTGCTGATACACATCAGGTGGACGTAGGAACATCCAAGGGAGTCTGCAGTTGGAGGTCTGCAGAGCATGGCCCCGTCACTGAGGAGCATCACCGAGAATGCCGACTCCATGGTGCAGACAACGGGGAGGCACCAGAACTGGCAGAGCCAGATGATGCAGAGGCCTCTGGAGCTTGCTCCAGCTGCCCTCCACCCCCATCCCATAAATCCTCCAGAGCCCTATGGGCACCGTCAGGAAGGAGGAACGCTAGAGGCCAACCCAGGGCCTGCCACCATGGAGACGACGGTGCTCTCAAGTTCTTCCAAATCCCCTCGCTCCTGACACCAGCGCATCTCAAGGGCAGAAGGCAAAACTGCGTGGCATGGCGATGCCAGTGTCACTGGGCATATGCTCCACGGCATTACTGCCACTCCCCCTGCAGCACCGCAGCAATCCGAGTGATTTGCTGGAGATGGGATTTCTGGATTGCTGTGAGATTTTGCAAGTTGCTTTGAGCACTGAGATCTGTTGCCACGATTGCAAAAGGCAGATAATGCATGGCAGCAAGCATGAATCTCATGATCTGAAATTGGACTTCCACTGCAGTGCTGAGAGTGTCTGCCATTTGTGCTGCACCAGAAGCTGAGGGAGCAGCCACCAGAATCTGCACCATGGATGGGTTCATAAGTGTTGCTATGGAGTTGGTTACCACTTCTATATTATATGTAGGCCTATACTAAGTTGGAGTCAGACTCCTCAGGTGAGGCCTGTCCCCTGAGTTTCCCTTCTTTTTATAGGCCACCTTGTCCTGCTAGAGAGATGGAAGACTATGCATGGTCCTGTTAGAGTGTGTTTGAGTGATGTACCTGCCAGACCTGAATAGCTCAAGGTATGTGGAAGCAGCAAGAGGTGAATGTGAGGCTGACCACATTGGTGAGCGGATGAAAATCAGATTGAGTATCCAAATGTTAGGTGTTGCTGCTGGGTAAATAATGGGGTGTGTGGTGCGTTGAGGGAGGTTGTGATATGGTGGGTGCATTCACTGACTACCTATGTGAGGTCATTGAACTTCTTGTGGCACTGCTGCCACGTGATGGGTCCAGATGCCAGGAATTGCCCCCCCAGACCACCTACAGAAGCATTGCATCCTTAATACCTTCTGTTATTGTGGGCGCGATTCTCCGGAAAGGTTTCTAAGTGTGGTAGCAAGCGGGAACTGCTGCAAGCGAGGCCGGCAACGCAATTCAATTTTAATTGGTCCACTTAACGAGGCTTCACGGACTTCACACTGCAAATGAAGGATCGCCAGCCGATTCGCCAGGACTCGCTCGCCAGCCAATTCGCCAGGACCACGCTCGCCAGCCGATTCGCCGGGACCACGCTCGCTAGTATCCCGCTAACAAGATCGAGAAGCACTTAAACAGAACTTGCAGAGCCAACTCCACTTAGCTCGCAGCCATGTCTCCGAGACAACCAGTCCTCAGGTTTGGAGACGCAGACCTGAGGAAGCTCCTAGATGCAGTCGAGGACAGGAGGGATGTCCTGTTCCCCCGAGGGTCATGGAGCGTTAACCACAGGGCAGCCAGTGCAGCCTGGGATGAAGGGACAGCGGCCGTCAGCTCGGGAGGCATGACCAGGAAGACTTGCACCACTGCAACAAGAAGGTCAACGACCTTCACTGGGTCGCATGTGTGAGTTGACACCCCGTCCCCTGAAATCTTCCCGCTCTCCCACGACCAGCCCCCCCAATCCTCCATTTGCCCTCCAACCCACCCTACACCCCAACCTTCCCTTCACTCCCCCCAAAACATCCTTCACACCACTACTCCCTCCCCACCCGCCCCCACACATGTGAACCACACATGCAGCTAACAATGCCCTTGCTATCTCCGCAGGAGAAGCTGTCCCACGATTTTCGGGAGAGGGCCCAGACTGGCGGAGGCGTGCTCGAGACAAGAATCCTCAAGACTGATGTGTTGGGTGTTCTGGATCACATACAGGCCGCCAACACTTGAAATAATGCAACACTATTTTATTGAATCATTAACTATTTAAACATACTCAGACTGTGGGTTAACACGATACTAGCTTTAACTAAAGACCTTTGCCTTGTCCTAACCAGTCGATGCACTCAGCACATGGTGAATGTCGTTGTTGCAGGCTGTGAGCTCTGTCCTCCTAGCTAGCTGCAACTCGAATGAGCGGGAACTCTGATGCACCCTGTCTTTATAGTGTGTGTGCTCTCACTGGTCATTGGCTGCGGTGTTGTGTGTGTTGATTGGTCCCACTGTGTGTCCATCAGTGTGTGTCTGCACCATGATATACTGGTGTATATTATGACATCCCCCTTTTTATAAAAAATGTACCTGCGTGGCAATAAATAGTGTGTGGTGAATGTTCCTGACTACGTGTGTGCAAAATATTTACAGGACTATTTACATAAAAACTAAGCTATTTACATGGGAAGGTGCCTGGTGCAGAAAAACAGTGTGTCACAAGAATAACGAGATGAACACTATATACAAACCACTTGAACGATTAAACGGAAGAACAGAACAAATCAGAAAGTCCATAAGTCCACAAAGTTCACAAATTAAGTCTCTGAGGTGGGCGACAAATTCTGGTTGACCGCCTCAAGGGTGGGTCGGGAGCTGCCGGCTGAGGAGTGGGCTGGACAGCGTCAGAGTGAGGAGGATGCAGAGTGACCGGAATCTCTGCATAGTCCAGGTCAGGGTCAACAGGAGGGCATGGCAATGGTGGAGGATTACGTAGTGAGCGCGGAACGAGACGAAGGGCACGTCGATTGCATCGCAGAATGGAGACATCCGGTAGACGGACCAGGAACGAGTGGGGAGCCATCTGCCGAAGAACCACAGCAGTTGCAGACCAGCCACCATCCAGAAGATGGATGCGGACATTGTCATCTGGAGCCAGAGCAGGGAGATCAGCTGCACGGGAGTCATGAGCCGCCTTGTGCTGTGCATGAGACCGGAACATGGTTGAGGTCTGGAACATGAATGGACGGCACCGTCGTCCTCAGGATGCGACCCATGAGCAACTGGGCTGGCGACAGGCCAGTGTACAGTGGGGCCGAGTGATAGGCCAACAGGGCGAGGTAGAAATCGGACCCAGCATCAGTAGCCTTGCAGAGGAGCCATTTGACTATGTGGATGCCCTTCTCCGCTTTGCCGTTGGATTGGGGGTGCAGGGGACTGGATGTCACATGCACAAATTTGTACCTCCTGGCAAAGTTAGACCATTCCTGCCTTGCGAAGCAGGGGCCATTGTCCGACATCACAGTGAGTGGGATGCCATGTCGAGCAAAGGTGTCCTTACAGGCACGGATGACTGCAGGCGATGTGATGTTGTGTAAACGTACCACCTCCGGGTAGTTTGAAAAGTAGTCTACAATCAAGACATAGTCCCTGCCCAGCACATGGAACAGGTCGATGCCGGCCTTGGACCAAGGGGACGTGACCAACTCATGGGGCTGTAGGGTCTCACGTGGTTGGGCCGGCTGGAAGAGTTGACAAGTGGGGCAGTTGAGCACTGTGTTGGCGATGTCGTCATTAATGCCGGGCCAGTACACTGCCTCTTGGGCCCGTCGGCGGCACTTTTCCACGCCAAGATGGCCCTCGTGTAGCTGTTCCAAGATGAGCTGGCGTATGCTGTGCGGGATGACAATGCGGTCCAGTTTCAGGAGAACACCATCGACTACCGCCAGATCATCTCTGATGTTGTAGAACTGCGGGCATTGACCCGTCTGTTAGGTGGCGCATGACACGCTGTAGCAAGGGGTCAGCCGCCGTCTCGCGGCGGATTTGGACGAGGCGTTCATCCACGGCAGGTAGATTGGAGGCCACGAAGGCCACATGGGCGACAACCTGGCAGACGAATCCCGCTGGGTCACATGGAGTGTTGACTGCCCTGGACAGAGCGTCGGCTATGATTAGGTCTTTGCCCGGGGTGTATACCAGCTGAAAGTCGTATCGCCGGAGCTTGAGCAGAATATGCTGGAGGCGAGGCGTCATGTCGTTCAAGTCTTTCTGTATTACATTGACCAGCGGGCGATGGTCGGTCTTGACGGTGAATTGGGGGAGGCCGTACACACAATCATGAAACTTGACGACACCGGTCAAAAGGCCCAGGCACTCCTTTTCTATCTGCGTGTAGCGTTGTTCCGTGGGGGTCATGGCGCGTGACGCATATGCAACGGGGGCCCATGATGAGGCCTCATCGCGTTGCAGGAGCACCGCCCCAATGCCGGATTGCTGGCATCGGTCGAAATTTTTGTCTCTTTCGCTGGATCAAAAAAAGTTAAGACCGGGGCCATGGTGAGTTTGGTTTTGAGTTCTCTCCATTCGCGCTTGTGGGCAGGAAGCCATTGGAAGTCTGTCATCTTCCTGACCAGGTTCCTGAGAGCTGTGGTATGAGAGGCGAGGTTAGGGGTGAACTTCCCTAGGAAGTTGACCATGCCCAGAAATCGGAGGACCGCCTTCTTGTCCTTTGGCGTTTTCATGGCAGTGATAGCAGCCACCTTGTCCGCATCCGGCCGCACACCCAACTGGGAGATGTGGTCCCCGAGGAACTTGAGTTCCATCTGACAAAAGGAGCATTTAGCTCTGTTGAGGGATAGGCCCTGCCCCCATATGCGTTTGAACACGCGCTGGAGGTGACTGACATGCTCCTGGACCAGATGATTATGTCATCGACGTAGATGCGAACACCTTCAATGCCTTCCATCATTTGTTCCAAGATCCTGTGGAACACTTCTGAAGCCGATATGATCCCAAACGGCATCCTGTTGTAACAATATCTGCCAAAGGGGGTGTTAAAGGTACACAGTTTCCTACTGGATTTGTCGAGCTGGATTTGCCAGAACCCTTTCGAGGCGTCAAGTTTGGTGAAGTGCTTGGCGCGAGCCATCTCGCATGTGATCTCTTCGCGCTTGGGAATTGGATAATGCTCCCTCATGATATTGCAATTCAGATCCTTGGGATCAATGCAAATTCTCAGCTTGCCGGAAGGCTTTTTTACGTACACCATGGAACTGACCCAGTCGGTTGGTTCCGTAACTCTGGAGATCACTCCTTGGTCTTGGAGGTCCTGCAGCTGCTGCTTGAGGCGGTCCTTGAGGGGTGCTGGGACTCTGCGAGGTGCATGCACCACAGGCGTGGCGTTCTGTTTGAGTAGGATCTTGTAAGTATATGGGAGCATGCCCATGCCTTCGAAGACGTCATGGTGCTGGTCAAAGATGGCATCGAGTTGCGCCCTGAAGTTAGCGTCCTGGAAGGCAGACGTGTCATCAGGAGAGAGAGAGTGAACTCTTTGAACGAGGTTCAACAGCTTGCACACCTGTGCGCCAAGCAGGGGGTCCTTCGAGGAGCCCACGATCTCGAAAGGAAGGATGGCTTTCCGTGACTTGTGCATCACTTCAAGTTGGCAGGAGCCGGTAGCAGGAATGATGTTGCCATTGTAGTCCAATAGCTGGCAGGCCGATGGAAGGATGGCTGGTTTGACACGAAGGCTCTGGAAAGCAGACCATGCCATGAGATTGGCGGAGGCACCAGTGTCCAGGCGGAATCATATTTGGGACCGGTTGACCGTCAGGGTGGCACACCACTCATCGTCCGGATCGATGCTGTATACCGACAGCGGCTGGTGTCTTTGCTTGGGGACAGCCTGTTCCGACACCGACTCGAAAAGGCGCCTTCGGGTCCTCGGTGTCACTGCTGTGTGGGAGGTCCGCATCGGACTCGGTGACCATGGGTTGAATTGCCCGGACATTCCTGCGAGGCTGGCTGAAGCTATATGAATTGGCAGGCTGAGCTGCTCGGCAGAAGGCAGCATAGTGGCCAAGTCTTCCACATCGTAGGCATTGTCGACATTTTGCGGGGCATTGCCGCTTTAAATGGGCGGAGCCACAGTTGCCGCACATCGTGACGTCATCACGTTCGCTGCGCCACCGCGCATGCGTGGCACGGTCGTGCGTGGTGCGCGCCTGCGTATTACGTTCCTCAACGTCACCGTCCCCTCTTTTGGTGCGTACAAGCGCGGGAGTCCGCGAAAAGCGGGCGAAATGGCCGCCCTCATCCAGGCTGAGGCCCTGGAGGTGCTCAATCACTTGGACCCGTTCCGCCTCGTGGGGACCTTGCCGTGCTGTTTCAGCCGCTTGTATATGGGATTACCGACTCGTGGCGTTTCCATGTAAGACACAGGTCTTGATGGCGGTTGCTAGGGTGAGTTGCTTTACTTTGAGGATCTGCTGACGTACGGGGTCCGACTGAACACCGAAAACGATCTGGTGGCGTATCATGGAGTCGGAGGTGGTCCCGTAGCTGCAAGATTGCGCAAGGATGTGGAGGTGCGTGAGAAATGATTGGAAACGTTCGTCCTTACCCTGCAAACGCTGCTGGAACACGTAGCGTTCAAAACTTTCATTCACCTCTACGCTGCAGTGAGTGTCAAACTTGAGGAGGACCGTCTTGAACTTCGTCTTATCTTCATCATCTGCAAAGGTGAGAGAGTTGAAAATGTGGATGGCATGGTCCCCGGCTGTGGAGAGGAGAAGAGCAATCTTTCTGGTGTCCGAGGCGCCCTCCCTGTCCGTGGCTTCGAGGAAGAGCTGGAAGCACTGTTTGAAAATCTTCCAGTTGGCCCCGAGGTTGCCGGCGATGTGGTGCGGCGGCGGCGGGCTGATGTTGTCCATGTTGCAGGATGACGGAATGCTGGTGGAAGGCAGATCACTTGCAGGTAAGGTCTAAGAAGTGCTAATATCCCACCACTCCTGGTATCATGATGTGTTGAGTGTTCTGGATCACATTCAGCTCACCAACACTTGAAATAGTGCAACATTATTTTATTTAATCATTAACTGTTTAAACATACTCAGACTGTGGGTTAACACGATACTAGCTTTAACTAAAGACCTTTGCCTTGTCCTAACCAGTTGATGCACTCAGCACATAGTGAATATCTTTATTGCAGGCTGTGAGCTCTGTCCTCCTAGCTAGCTGCAACTTGAATGAACGGGAACTCTGATGCCCCCTGTCTTTATAGTGTGTGTGCTCTCACTGGTGATTGGCTGCAGTGTTGTATGTGTTGATTGGTCCCACTGATTGTGTCCATCAGTGTGTGGCTGCACCATGATATACTGGTGTATGTTATGACAAAGACCGTCAGTGAGCGGGCCTGGAGGTTATGGGGGTGGCCAAGGACAGAGAGGTCACCAACGCGGAGGTCGGCGCTTGCCGCAGAGGTGAAGAACTGAAAATTGTGACTTGTTTTTGCCATGCCCCCCCCACTGCCTCCCAGTAAACCACCTCGGAGGAAATATACGGGTTAGCCACAGTTGATGCTTCATAGTTGGGATCCACACCTTCCACCAGCACGGAGACATGCACCTCAGTGGGCAATGTTAGTGGACAGACTTCTGGGGAACAATCTGGTGAGCAACACACATTCGCTGATGCACATCAGGTGGAGGCAGGAATGCCCAGGCGAGACAGCAGACAGAGAGCTGCTGGAACCCTGGTCCCAGCTGGATCCCAGCCAGATACTGAGCCTCTGGAACAGGCTATCCCTGTGCTGATGGAAAAGTTAGCGAGCGGTCGGGACATCCAGAGGGAGATATCCAGCAGGTCCATAGCCGATTGGAGGAGTCCCAGAGGCTACGGGCACAGGAGATGTCGCTGGCAATGCGTGGCAGCAAGGCCAACACTGCTAGGGTGGCGACCACACGGTGTCAGCAGCATTAGTGGAGATGTCCATCCCATGGACTGGCAATGGTGGTCACCAGCGCCCCCGAGTTCCACCCCTCTGATGAGGTCACACCTCACAGAAGCACATGGAACAGAGCGACACGGCTGTGCATGTGCCGCCGTCAAGTGCCCCCGGGGCCCTCTGTCCCCAGAGTGCCCAAAGGATGCCCACCAGGGGCATCGAAGGCCATGGGATGGGATAAGCAGCTGGCTGACTCCACTTTTGATGTGCATCCTGGGGATAAGCCTATACGTAGCGGTAGAGCAAAGAAGGCCAAGCACGTCGAGGATCACTGAGACAGCACTCGGGAGAATGAGCGGGGGAGTGGAGTGTGCATTGGGTGAGGGAAGGGGGTGTTGGGCTGGTTTGTGGGGGGGGGAAGGAGAGTGGGGATAGTGGGACGGCACCATCAGGAGAGTGGGACAGAGGTGTACACTTGTACGAGAGACATTAAAATACCTTCACATCAATCAGTGTGACACATCAAGCCATTGTTCCGTGATGCGGGGCGACCACCAATCACATGCCACATGCCCCCAGACACGTCCCCCGCGCCTCCCATTCAGCTGTGGACATGTGCTGGGGCCCACTCACTGGGTGATTGAGGTTTGGCCGCTGTGTCTGTGGTGCTGCCTCCCGCAGTGTTCAAGCACAGTGTCCAGGCATCACAGTCTGATTCAGATGCTAGTTAATGAGCCCCACATGCTACATGGCACACCCACCCACGGTGATTCACTTGGTATATGTGAAGTGGTCACTTAATCATGATTGCCAAATCCCTACAAGCAATAGTCTTCAGCTGCAAGGCCAGAGGTCTCTGCGGTCAGTGGGAGTTATATGTCATCATTGGGTAAATAGGCAGGGATGGGATTGCACCCAGAATGGGAACACATGGTCATGGGTTGGCCTGGAGGTTCCCGGCCCCCATCAGTGCACCTCCCACCCCCCCACACCCAGCAGAGCCCCCCCTGCCCTGAAACTTCCATGGCGGCCCACCCCCCCAACAGGGGCAGCACCCCCCCCCCCCCGGTCCCCCAGCACCCCCCCCCCCCGGACCCCAGCACCCCACCCCCTCCCCACCTCACCCTCCTGAGCACAGGAGCAGTAAGCCCAGCGCCCCTGAGTTCTTTGCCTGGAAAGATGCTGGCTGCTCACCTCCTCGGCTCCCCACAAGAGCCCATCCACAGGCTCACGTTTTTCAAAAGGAGTACTAATCGGCACCAACGTGACCAATTGCTGGTTCGCGGGAGGTGATTGGATCTGGGGTGGCTCCGGTTACGGAAATAATGCTTAAGTGGTAATAATTGGTTTCTCGCCACACTACGGCGGGATCCTGATTCTGCCTACGGGAGCGGGCTGGTTGAATCGGCAGGCATGGTTTTCTTTTTTGGCCTCTCCCACTACTCACCGGCCTCGTTGCACCCTCACTCGAGGAAAACGAGGCCAGAGGACCGCGCCGTATGTCTCCTGTGCAGACCTGGGAACCCTCTCACTGCTCTGCTGCTCCGTTGATGTGCTTCTCCTTGTAGCCACTTCCTCCACAGTCAGCAGCAGCTTTCACATAATGAGTGCAGCTCCCCTTTAAGAGGACTGGGCTGCCTTTAAGTGTCCTGGGCTGGTACATGTGCTAGCCATGTATTCTGCTTGGCCTCCTGTTGCGTATGCAGCCAGTCAGAAGTGTGGGTCACAGTCAGCTATCCACAAAAATCACTGAAATGAGGAGACAGCAGAAATTTTGGGTGAAGCCTGCCCCAACAGATCCAAGTGTAGATGTCACTGTGAAGCATGGCCCCTATACATGTACCTGCAATAGAGTACTCAAATGCTTCCTCCATAGTATTAACAAGTTTTATTAATCTTTTAATATTAAATTGCTCTAGATTGCTAAGAAAAATCTCTATGGTTTCTGCATTTGTTTATTGCAATGTTGTCTTGATTAAAGCAACCAGAATTAATCTTAAAACAGTTGTATGGATAACCGAGGGCTCCATAAAGCAGATACAATTTCAATTACAGTGATTTACTGAGAAATGAATAAAGACACACGACTTGTCCCTCGAGCCAAAATAGAGTGAGCTATATAGGCTAAAGCAGTCATTTGCTTTTGCAAAATCATTAAACCTGTGAAGTGTATCATCTATTTGTTTCCCTAATGAGTATAATTTACTCATGACTTCATTGTTTGTGACTTATATCGCCAGCAGCACTTGTAAGGTTTCGGAGCGGGGAAGTGTAAAGTAGTCGATGTACCGAAACATTCCGGAAAGCCTGGGTAAAGCTTGCTTCTAATGTTTCATCTCAAATGTGTTCAATTGATCCCTGGAAATTTAAGTAGTCTACTGTTCGTTATATAATTTTATTTCAGTTTATAAATTTGCATTTATTCTTGATAATATTTTGACCTCAAAATCTATGTTAATGTAACATTTAATAAATTGAAACTTTTCGTGAAAACAAATACCAAGCAGAATTGAAAATACCAAACCAGAAAATTGTAATTAATTCCTTATCCTTCATATTTTTATAAAATACTTATTTTAATTTTGTCCAACTGTCTGAATTGGAGAGGAGCAAAAAAATAGAACACCGCTATTAAATCAGAACACGGTGATATTTCTCCTCCAGCTGTATTTTAGATTGTTTTTGTTAGTGCGAGAATGGAAAGCTTTGATTCAGTGGCAAGTAATTTCTTTTAAGTGGATCTGCTAATCTAATCAATTCTATTAATGTTATTGTTAGCTCAGTGCATTATCTTATGAAATGCCAAATTGCTCAGGAAAAAAATGCATGTTGTAAACTGTTGAGAAAAATGCCTTTCAAAATAATAGAAATGCTCAAATTTATGAGATAAGAAAAGTAATGGCCCGGATTTTGCATTGAGGACAATGGTGAGACAAGCAGCACTTGCTGTTATTCTGGAGTAAATTTTACAGCAACATCTGTGGTACTCACATGTGCAGTGTAAGGGTTCTTCCAGTTTGTTCTCTTATATCTCCTTTCTTTTATTTTGCAATCACTAGTTTTCATCCATAGATGATTAATGGACCTGTACCTTTAAGTCAAGCGTGATAAATGGACATGTTTCTTTAAGGCAAGCAGCTGGGCTGGGATTCTCCGACCCCCCGCCGGGTGGGAGAATCACCGGGGGTCGGCGTGAATCCCGCCCCTGCCGACCTCCAAATTCTCCCTCCCCCAAAAAATCCCGCCGCCTGCCTCAGAGAATGGCAGGGTCCAGCACGGCTCAATGAGCGCTGGGGTTGCCCGAAATCTCCGGCCCACGATGGGCCGAAGTCCCGCCGGTCTGTTGCCGGTCTCGCCGGCGTAAATTGGAGTAGGTCCCTTAATGGAGGGACCTGGCAGCGTGGGGGGATCTGGCCCGGGGAGGTGCCCACCGATCCACGGTGGCCTGGCCCGTGATCGGGGCCCACCGATCCGTGGGCGGGCGTGTGCCGTGGGGGCACTCTATCCTTCTGCACCGGAGGCTGTGGTCCTCCGCCATTCCCGGTGCGGAAGCAAAGCCCTCTGCGCATGCGTGGGAATGACGCCAGCATGCGCTGGCACTCCCGCGCATGTGCCAACTTGCGGCGGCCGGCAGAGGCCATTCTGCGCCGGTTGGCATGGCGCAAGCCCCTTTCCCGCCGGCCGGCGGGGCGCAAACCACTCCGGGGCGGGCCTAGCCCCTGAAGATGCGGAGGATTCCGCACCTTTGGGGCGGCCCGATGCCGGAGTGGTTCACGCCACTCCGTCCCGCCGGGACCCCCAGCCCCGCCGGGTAGGGGTGAATCCCGCCCCTGAATTTGGAAATTATAGGAGAGAGGTCTGCTAGTTTCAGCTGGTTTGAACAGAAGGCTTCAGACTTGTCGGTACCAGAGAGAGAGATGGGGTTGGGACTCGGTTTGATTGAATTGACCCAAATGGCTGTACTCTGCCTGGTAACAGGTGGTGATTTGATCCTGTCCTGGTGGAATGCGTTTCAGAGTCTCAGGGAGTTTCAGTTTGATCCTGGTAGCACAGAGGAAGGCCCTGCTATGCTATCCCCCCACCACCCTCACCCACGTATTTTCTCCAGAAACGCAGTGTGGGCTGTACTCTCTCAACTGATGAATCTATCAATAGGGAGGCATGACCCGGCCAGTTATCCCTCTAGAAAGCATGTGAATGCAGTAATTATGAAACTACAGAGGCCTTCATGAATCTATAATAAAAACCACAAACTGAAAGCAAGATTTGAAGAGACGTAAAGTGCTGGAAACCACCATCTGAAACAAAGACTCTTTTTTTACTTTTCCTAATGATTTTTACCCCTTTCCATCCTCTGTGTTTGTCTGTCTTGTGGTGTGTGTAGAGGGTGGGGGACAAGTCAACATGGGTATTAAGGATTAGATAATCATTCACCAATTGTATTTGTTGCATAGTTCATTATAGTTCTTGTTATAAATGAACAGTGATTCTGTTTACATTTACAAACCAGGTGACTGTGATTATTGAGCAGCCAAGGACCAAAGACTTTGGGTACCTTTATAGGAATTATTGCTTAATTCACTTGTGTTGTGACTCCAGGGCATGTGGGGCTGGAATTGACTGCGCACTTGCCCAGTGTGTTGTAACAGCAGTTAAATGTGAAAGTTCTGGATTCATGGTACTCACTCCTCCACAAGCCGCCACTATAACACTAACCTACCAACAGACTTGCCATTGAAAGATAATCAATGGCACAAAGTTGTACTTACTCACAAGTTACCAACAAAGCACACCAGAAAAGGTTGGGACTGAGCATTCAGGAGTAACTGAATTTTTAATGGTATGGTAGGTGGTAACTTTTTTTTATACATTTAGAGTTCTCAATTATTTTTTTTCCAATTAAGGGACAATTTAGCCGGTCCAGACCGTCACCACCCTGTGGGTAAAAAAGCTTTTCCTCATATTCCCCCTGAACCACCCGCCCCCCACCTTGAACTTTGTGTCCCTTTGTAACCGACCCTTCAACTAAGGGGAACAGTTGTTCCCTATCCACCCTGTCCATACCCTTCACAATCTTGTACACCTTGATCAAGTCATCCTCAGTCTTTTCTGCTCCAGCGAACACAACCCAAGCCTATACAATCTCTCTTCATAACTAAAATGTTCCATCCCAGGCATCATCCTGGTGAATCTTCTCTGCAACCCCCTCCAGTGCAATCACACCCTTCCTATACTGTGGCAACTAGAACTGTACACAGTACTCCAGCTGTGGCCTCACCAATGTTTTATATAACTCCAACATGACTTCCTTATTTTCCTAATCTATGCCACGATTGATAAAGGCAAGTTCACCACCCTATTAACCTGCCCTTTTGTCTTCAGAGATTTATTTACAAACAAGCCAAGGTCTCTTTGTTCCTCAGGACTTCCCAGTGTTGTGCCATTCATTGAATATTTCCTTGTCAAATTGCTCCTTCCAAAATATATCGCCTCACACTTTTCAGGATTAAATTCCATCTGCCACCATCTGCCACCATCTGTCACCTCTCTGCCCATTTGACCATCTTGCAAATCCCGCCCGACCGCGGGTGAGCGCCATTCAGCACTGCTCCCCAGAAATGGAGACCAGAGGTTCCCAGGTGCATGTCCTTTGGGCAGAATGGTACCCTTGCACTGCTGGTGTCACTCGGGCACCCTCGCATTGCCATCCTGGCATCCTGGCAGTGCTACCTGGGTGCCAGCCTGGCACTGCCGCGGTGCCCAGGTGGCACTGCCAGATGGCATGGGTACTGCCGGGTTGGCACTGGGAAGCTGCCATTTTGGGTGTGCTGGCGATCGGGCCAGAGTGCCCTGCGTGGGGTTTTTTTGGAGGGGGGGCGGGGTTGCGTGGGCCTTGGAGATCGGAACTCCATTTAAAAATGGTATCCCGATCTCTCGCTATACTGAGGAGTTCCGCCGAGTGGAGCTCCTTGGTGTGGAAAACGGGGCAATGTGCGGCTTCAGCTGCCCATTCCCCGCTGAGGCCCCTTATTTAACGTGAGTGATGTTGTATAGCCATGTGTTTCTCAGCACTGCGAGCGCCGGGAAATACCCGACTAAATGCACTCACGATGGGACTTTGTTCCCTTTTAATTGAATCATGGCCAATATTTCTTGTAAATTTCTAATTGGTAAAAGAAAGTTCACCCGATGCATTAAAGCTCATGGAATTTTACAAAACTAATTTTCTAATCGGTGAACTCAAAAGTTGAATCTACAAATTTAAAGCTAAAGTGATTGCTTAGAAGAGGGAGAAGTAACAATGGAAAAATGACTTGGACCTAGAGTAAAAATGAATAATAAGTAGATACAGCTTCATGTAAATAAGTTTATATCTCTGCTAAAATAGCAAAGAGCTGAATTTGATATGAAATCAATAACATTGCAACAGCATTCATCATTTTATATTTGATTGCCTGGCACAGGAATCATTCAACTCAAGAAGGGCTACTTTAACATCAAAGTTAAAACATTGCTTCATTATCCACAGTCAGGCAAAGAAAACATAATCCTGTAAGTGTCAGAAGGAGGAAGAATCTGGAGCAGAAGCAATAAGATCAACACCACACAAAATGAAGAGACTTTATACCAGTCTACTCATTACAAAGTTGGAACTTTGTTTACTGCAGATCAGTTACTGAGGTATCAATGAACTGCTTTGAAGAAATTAGGAAAATATGTAAATGAGTTCAATGTTGCAGAGGAAAGTGTGGGTGACTGAATTAAAGGCACCAAAAGTATAAAACGACGGAAATGGGAGATGCAAAAGAAGCGTAGAAAAAGAGGCCTTGGTAAAAATGTTAGTATGACTTAGGATGAAATTGCTATTCCACACCATAAACAAGACCACAAAATACTCCGGTTTATCTGTATTTCTCTCAAGTTTGTCCTTTGTATTTTTATAAAACAATATAAAGAAAAACAGAACAGGAATGGAAATAGAAAGCAATGCGGATTTTACAGGGTAATCCTGATCATGATCTAGGAACAAGGATTTCTCATCAGTCATGGCACTATCAACACTTGACCATAATGATCCTCTGTATTCTGCATGTGTGCCACTGTGGAGTTACATTTAATAAATAGAATGTTGAAACCTTCAGAACTAGATTTTCTTATTATTCTTAATAGCTAAATAAGCGATTTTCATTTCAATCAAAAGAAATTGCATGTCCTTTCTATGTCAGGGTCTGATCAAAGGCCATAAAGATGAAAGCCATTGTATATGAGTTTGCTACTCAAGACCCTATTATTAGCCTGTCACTTTCACGGTGTAATTTTTGGATTATTACCAAAAAAAGGCACAGTATTTTCCATTAAAGGGAACAGGGGTGAGACATTTCACCCATTCAGTTAGATCAAGGCTGACTTGAACCCCAAGAGAATTTATTCACCTTTGCTCCATGTCCCTTGCTATCCTTTCACAATAAAAAAAATACACAGGTCTCAATCTTGGAAATCTCAGTTAACCTCACATTCCCAGCCTTTTTGGGGGTGAACATTCACGATTCTCACTATCGTTTGTGAGGAATATTTTTTTCTGATTTTGCTCCAAAATGGCCGAGCTCTAATTTCAAGATTATTCCAGTTGTCTAGATTCTCTATCCGGAGTATTTATTTCTCGGCTGTGTTTTCAACCAATGCTGTGCTTATGCAGTTGCAGGCCTGGGTTAATGGCTGCCATCAATGTGCGTCACTGTCCCTGGCAACAGGAGTGTATGATGTGAGTTTCTATCCTGGACTGACAGTGATAGGTTTTGGAAACTCCTTTTACAAGGGGTTAGAAGGATTGGAGACGGGAACTAAAGTGCAGGATCTAACGGCCACACAATGGGCACAAATCTGAGCAAGCTGGTTAGATTGCAGGAGTGTCCAAAATCGGGAACTGCGCCGGGTGCAGATCGATTTCTGATCCAACCGGCCCACGCCTGTTGACAAGATCCGGGTCCTGCCATGATGTGGCGAGAAACCAATAATCACCAATTAAGACCAATCAATCTATCTATTTACCTGGGACCTTGGCACCGTGAGGCAGCAGTGCTAACAACTGCGCTACTGTGCGGCCCTAGGCTATCCCAGAGCTGATGCAGTCAATAGGGTGCGGCCGTGAGATTCAGAGGGGGATGACAGCAACACTCTAGTGGGTACATAGCTGATTGGAGGAGTCACACAGACTAAGGCTGCAGGAGACTGTGCCGGCAATACATGGCACCGAGGCCAGGGTGGCGCTTGCGGTGGAGAGCCTGGAGCATGACGTTGGCACCATGAGTGGAAGTGTCCAAGGCATGACAGTCAGGATTGCCAGGCTGAGCACCTCAAAAGCATGTTACAGACGCTGGGGGATGTGTCCTTGACACAGATAGACCTTTCCAAGGTGTTGCGGAGAATGTTCCAGTCTCAGGTGGGCATTGCTGAGGCACTCTAGAGTATATCCCGGTCACTGAGGACCATGTCCCAGACGCAGGCGGACATTGGCTAGGCACTGCAGAGCATGACCCGCTCACAGAGGGGCATCACGGAGGGCATTGAGCAGACACCAGGGTTGACAGAGGCAGATGACGCTGGGGCAACCGGGGCTCAATCCAGCTGCCCCTTCATCTCGAGGTGACCCTCAGGACTCTATGGGCACTGATCAGGAGGAGGGAGCGCTGGGGGCTGATCTGGAACAGGGAGACAGCAGCAGTCGCCAGCTGTCCGAATCCACCCCCACTGACAATGGTGCATCACGGGGTCAGCATGCAAAACAGGGTGGCACAGCCAGGAATGTGCCACCAGCATGTCAGCAGGGGCCCCCTGGCTCCATGCCTTCGAGAGGACACCGGCCACTGGCATCAAAGACAACAGGACGTGGTAAGCAGCAAGCTGCCTCCACCTCTAATGTGTATCCTGGGGATACACCTAGATGTAACGGTAGAACAGGGCTCAGAAGATAGACGATCACGGAGAAGGCACTGGAGGGAGGGGGGGGGAGGGTGGGGCACCATCTGGGGCTATGGACAGTTGGGGTCACTATGTGCTGGTACACCATTAAACAGACATTGCATTCAAGACATGTGGAGCCTCTGTCACATTATTCCATACTGCGGGCCGGTCTGCTCCTTGCTCTCGCCCCTGCCGCCGGCCCCAGCCCATGCCCCCTGCTACAGGACCTGCCACCCCCCCTCCCCCCAAGGCATACCATATGCAGGTGATGGGTTTGAGCACACACTCAGCAGACAGACAAGAGTCAGACTATGGCATTGATTGGGGAGCACCAGAGCTCAGCTCTCAGGTTGTTATTGTTATGTTCTGGTGCTTGGTCAATTTGAATAAAGGCACTGAAGGACATCCAGTTCTTAGACTAGTTAAAGTTTTATTATTTAACAATTGTGTGGCCAAGATAACTATAAGAATATTAGCAAAAATTACTAACTATAATAAATTACTTAAGAGCTACTACAAACTGTGCCTATCCACTACGAAGACCCGCAATCAACTCCCTGAGGTAACAGTGTCACGTGGTTGTTCTCTGCTGCCACCAGCTGGTCGGAGGTCTTGTCTATCACTGCACACATAACTGCTTCTGCTTAGCATCACATCCCCTTTCCTTTGGAAATGTAAAGTTTTACATACATTATCTCAATTTACTGTACAATATACATGATATACATAACATTATTCACATATGTACAGTTCATCACAAGTTCAAACTGTCCAGTTTTCGTCTGTTTCTTGTCGACCTTCTGAGCATTAGTTGAAGCTGTGAGTTTACTTGATTTTCATTTGTTATCGCAGATGATTCTTGCTTTTTTTGTTGGCTTTGTACATTTTCATCTTGTTCTGGTTCTGTCTGCTGAGGTATCTCTTGTTCTGTTGTCCTTGAATTGCATACAATATCATCTTGCGGTTCTGTTGTCACCACAGTGTGTCTTTAACCCATATACGTTGACAAATGACTACGAGTCGACTTCATTTAAAATCAATAGTCTTTATTCACATTCACACAATGTAACAGTTAATCAATAACTCCATCAAGACAAGTTATTTTACAGAGTACTAAAAGTTCGTACTGGACCTTAAATTAACTTTTGAATGACTAGCAAGTACCCAGAGAGATATTGGCCTTTATCTATGTGCTGACTCCCATAGTCCTCACTGTTCAGTCCTCGGTCTGGTCTGATACTCTGGCTCTGGTCTTCCTTCTGTTGGTGGTGTGATGGTCCTCCTTTGGCTGCTGAAGATCACAGTTGTTTCATTGCTGTTGCTGGCTGCTGCAGAGAGAGATTCTAAGGTGGTGCTTCATCTTTTAACCCTCCTCGATTTGCACCCTATTGGGCAGTCCCTGGGTCATTGCTAATCAGTTGATCAGGGTCTGATCACCTGATTGATTAGCTCCAATCAGAGGCTGCCACACTGATTTTGGGATGTGCATTTACCGGCCATGTCTGCAAGTGTTAGGAGCGTGTAGGCTTTCCAAATAAGGAGTACAGGTGCCCCTGTGCCTGGTAAACAAGTATGATTGACTGGATAGTTCTATTGTTCCTGGGATGGCCTTTTTCTTGTGTATTGCGATGGCTAGGCTGCAGCTTGCTCATCAATGTTTATTTAAACTGCAGCCTGCTTGTTCTGTACTTGGCTAAATTTCCCAGGGCCCTTTGCAAGGCACCATCTTTGGTGGCTGTTTGGCCACAGTTCCATAACAAAAGGTTGCTGAACCTTCATCAAGGCTCTCCTGTTTCGTTTAAGAACTTGCCCGTCTTCAGTATTGATGATATATGACTGAGGACCTGATGAGTGAAGTACCTTAGCACACTTCAACCATCCATTTCCATCAGGATCTTCTACCCTCATGAGTCATCTTTGTCTAATGGTTGTAACCTTCTTGTCGTTTTGTCATAATACCTCTTCTGCCTCCTTTTTTGAAATGTGAGCTTCCTCACATATTTTTGTCTTGTTTGTTCCAATGGAATGTATGGCAAGGTTGTTCTAAGCTGTCTGTTCCTCAACGACTGCAACGGAGATAATCCATTTCTCAATGGTGCTGCTCTATAGCTCAACAGCACGACATATGGATCTTCCTGGCTGTCCATAGCTTTTTTGAGAAGCTGCTTCACAACGTGAACACCTGATCCAGCCTTCCCTTGGACTGTGGATACAGAGGGCTAGAAGATATATGCTGAAAATCATGGGCGGGATTCTACGGCCCCCCCGCCGGGTCATAGAATCCCCGGGGGGCGGCGTGAATCCCGCCCCGCCGCTCCGACGCCGGCTGCCATATTCTCTGGCACCATTTTTCGGGCAGGGGCGGGGTTTACGCCACGCAGGTCGGGGGCCGTTGGCAGCAGCCCCCCCGGCAATTCTCTGGAACATGTTGGGCCGAGCGGTCGTCAGTTCCTGGCCTGTCCCGCCGGTGTGAAATGGACATGGTTCCACATGACGGGACCTGGCTGGTAGGCCGTCTAGTGGAGTCCTCGGGGGGGGGGGGGGGGGGGGGGGGGGCGCGGGGGGGATTCGACCCCGGGGGGGGGGGGGGGGCCACGGTGGCCTGGCCTGCGATCGGGGCCCACCGATCTGCAGGCGGGCCTGTACCATGGGGCCACTCCTTCCTTCTGCTCTGGCCTTTGTAGGGCTCTGCCATGGCCGGGGCGGAGAAGAACCCCCCTGCACATGTGCATGAACCACGCCGGCGGTTCTGCGCATGTGCCAATTCGCGCCGGCCCTTTGCCGCTGGCAACTTCCGGTTGGCCCGAGGCCGGAATGGTTCGCGCCGTTCTTGCCGCCGCCGTCGGGCCATCCCGCCAATTGCGGGAGAATCCCGCCCCATATGCCTGTGCGAACTCTGTCCATTTATTTATTTATTCCATTTTGTTTTCAAATTTAGAGTACCCAATTCATTTTTTTCCAATTAAGGGGCAATTTAGTGTGGCCAATCCACCTAGCTTGCACATTTTTGGGTTGTGGGTGCGAAACCCATGCAAACACGGGGAGAATGTGCAAACTCCACAGGGACAGTGACCCAGAGCCGAGATTAAACCTGGGACCTCGGCGCCATGAGACTGCAGTGCGAACCCACTGCGCCACTGTGCTGCCCCCCTCTGTCCATTTATAACTGCTAAAACATGGGCTATTGTCACTCATGACAATTTGAGGTATTCTATAGCGAGCAAAAATCTCTTTGCAATGCTTGATGACAGACTTAGCTGATGAATTTGTTGGTTGCACCACTTCTGGAAAGCTAGGGAAATAGTCGATCACTAACAGGTATCCTTTTCCTGCCAGATAAAACAGATCCATTCCTACTTTCTGCCATGGACTTGTGATTATTTTGCATTGGTTCGTTTCTGACAAGTTTCACATTTGTCAATCATGACTTGAATATCTTGATTAATACCTGGCCAGTATACAGTCTCCCTGGCTAGTCTTTTACATTTTTCTATGCCTCAGTGCCCTTCATGAATCTTTTTCAGAATCATTGGTCGTAATGATTTTGGAATTACTGTTCCATTTTGCCTTAGCATTAGTTGCACTTAGCTCTGCTCTGATATTATAGTAGTTAGAGCAGGATCCTTTCGGCCATCTCTCTGTGAGATATTTTATTATCTTCTGTAGAATTTCATCTTTAGTGGTGTCATCTTTTATTAGTTTTGACTTCTCATCTGAGACTGGAAGGGATTCTGTCACAAAATTCACTTGTGCTTGTACATCCTCCTCCAAATGTGGATCTTCTTTCATGTCTACAGCATGAGATAGTGCATCCGTTACAAGAAAATGTTTACCTGGCGTGTATATTAGATCAAAATCATGGGCGGGATTCTCTGACCCCCGCCGGGTCGGAGAATACCTGGGGGGCGGCGCGAATCCCGCCCCGCCACCCCGCCGCTGTTTTTCGGGTGGGAGCGGGATTCACGCCACGCCGGTTGGGGACCATTGGCAGCGGCCCCCCCCCGGCAATTCTCCGGGCCCTGACGAACCGAGTGGCCGTCCGTTATAGGCCAGTCCCGCCGGCGTGAATTACGCATGGTCCCACATGACGGGACCTGTCAGGTAAGTCGGCGGGGGGCGGTCCTCGGGGGGTCGCAGGGGGATCCGACCCCGGGGCGGGCCCCCATGGTGCCTGACCCGCGATCGGGGACCAACGATCTGCGGGTGAGCCTGTTCCGTGGGGGCACTTTTTCCTCCGCGCCAGGCCCCGGTAGGGCTTCGCCATGGCTGGCGCGGAGAAGAAAACCCCCCGTGCATGCGGCAAAATCCGTCGGCCGCTCTGCGCATGCGCGGAACCACGCTGGCAGCTCCGAGCATGCGCCATATCACGCTGGCCCTTTGCCGCATGCGTGAACTCGCGCAGTCCCTTCAGCACCGGCTGGAGCGGCGCCAGCCCCTCCGCCGTCCACCTAGCCTGTTGACGCCAGAGTGGTTGGCGCCGGTTCTCCTGCCGGCGTGGGGACTCAGTCCCCCAGAAGGGAGAATCCCACAGCATATCTTTGTAACTTCATTATCATGTGTGGTATCCTGGGTGACATGTCATTTAGATTCTTTTTACTATCACCACAAACGGTTTATGGTCAGTTTCCACTAAGAATGTCGGTAGGCCACACACGTAGGGGCTGGTTTCAGGGGCTAGTTTAGCACAGGGCTAAATCGCTGGCTTTGAAAGCAGACCAAGATAGGCCAGCAGCACGGTTCAATTCCCGTACTAGCCTCCCCGAACAGGCGCAGGAATGTGGCGACTAGGGGCTTTTCACAGTAACTTCACTTGAAGCCTACTTGTGACAATAAGCGATTTTCATTTCATTCATTTTTTTCATTTTTCACTTAGTCATGGAATTTGTTTAATCCATTAATTAAGCCCAAGCATTCTTTTTCTATTTGAGAATATCGCTGCTCTGTGTCAATCACTGACCTTGAAGCATAGGTAATTGGAAGCCAATTCTCGTCATTGTCTTGCTGCAATAATACTGCTCACAACCCACCTTTCGACGCACCTATCGATACCTTTGTCTTCTTCGTAGGATCTAAAACGTTAACACAGGCGCTGAAGTCAATGCTTCCTGTAATGTTTGCCATTCATGTTCATGTTCATGTCTGTCCGACCACTGGAAAACTGTGTCCTTCTTTATTGATTCTCTCCGGCACGTTATTTTTACTGAAAGATGACGAATAAGCTTTCCCACATAATTTATCATGCCAAGCATCCTGAGGACTCCTTTTGTGTCAGTAGGATGTGGCATGTTTAAAATCACCTTGATTTTTTCTCGGTCAGGTTGTATACCGTTATCAGCAAGTTTGTCTCCTAAGAATGTGATTTTTTTCGACACCAAACTGACATTAGGCTTTATTCAGTTTCAATCCATACTTTTTGATGCTTCTCAGCACTTTGACAAGCCTTTCGCTGTGCTCTTCTCTCGTTGATCCCCATGCAATAATGTCGTCAACCTGTACTCTGATGTCTGGAATGCCTTCTACGATGTGTTCCATTGCCCAATGGAAAATTTCAGCTGCTGAAATAACACCAAATGGCATTCTGAGAAAACAGTATCGCCCGAACGGCATATTGAAGCTGCGCAACTTTGGACTCTCCTCATATAACTTGAATTGCTAAAAACCCTGTGATGCATCTAGTTTGCTAAAACATGTCGCTCCTGACATCTCACATATGGGGCAAAATTCTCCAGTATCGGCGCGATGTCCGCCGACCGGCGCCAAAAATGGCGCTAATCAGTCCAGCATCACGCCGCCCCAAAGGTGCGGAATCCTCCGCATCTTGGGGGGCCCAGATCTAACCTTGAGGGGCTAGGCCCGCGCCGGACTGACTTCCGCCCCGTCAGCTGGCGGAAAAGGCCTTTGGTGCCCCGCCAGCTGGCGCGGAAATGACATTTCCGGGCGGCGCATGCGCGGGAGCGTTAGCGGCTGCTCACGGCATCCCCGCGCATGTGCTGTGGAGGGAGTCTCTTCCGCCTCCGCCATGGTGGAGACCGTGGCGAAGGCGGAAGGAAAAGAGTGCCCCCACGGCACAGGCACGCCCGTGGATCGGTGGGCCCCGATCGCGGGCCAGGCTACCATGGGGGCACACCCCAGGGCCAGATCGCCCCGCGCCCCCCCCAGGACCCCGGAGCCCGCCCGCGCCGCCTTGTCCGGCCGGTAAGAGAGGTGGTTTAATCCACGCCGGCGGGACAGGCATTCTAGCAGCGGGACTTTGGCCCATCCGGGCCGGAGAATCGCGCGGGGGGGGGGCCCGCCAACCGGCGCGGTGCGATTCCCGCCCCCGCCGAATCTCCGGTGCCGGATAATTCGGCAACCGGCGGGGGCGGGATTCACGCCAGCCCCTGGCGATTCTCCGACCCGGCGGGGGGTCGGAGAATCTCGCCCATGATTTCTTCTCCCTTTGGAATAGGATTGTGCTCTCTTTTAATGTTCAAATTGAAATTGTTCGGATCCATACAGATATGTAGGTCATTGTTACGTTTCTTCCCGCAAACCATGGAGTTCACCCAATCTGTTTATTCTTCGATGTGTCTTGCACTCCAAATTTTGTCATTCTCTCCAGCTCTTTCTTCAGTGGAGTTGGTACATGTCTTGGTGTGTGTATTACTGGTCGTACATTGCCTTTTAACTGTATGCGATAGGTGAATGTTAACGTTCCGAACCTTGGAACGTTCAGGAAATTCTTTCAGGGTTGCATCCATTGATGTCTGTTGCCTGGTTATATTACAGTCTGCAGTGTAGACCCTTTTCACTGCTCTAGTGCTTCACATGCTTCCACTCCCAATAAAGATTCATGCTCAGCCTCTACGATTGAAAATTTTATTGAGTGCATTTTGTTCTTTACATGGACCTCTAGTTCACAAACTCCCAGTGAACTAATTTTTTTCCATCATAATCTTTTAATGGTGTTGTGGTATTTAAAATATGTGGCTTAATCTTTATTTCTTGTAAATTGGATAAACTGATTAAATTGGCTCTCGCTCCCATGTCAAGTTTGACATTGATGAATGTTCCATTAATCATCAAAGAAACTGTCCAGTTATCTTTGAACATTTACATCTGCATTGCTGTTGGTGAGAATTTGCTTTGACGCCTGTTTAACTTGCTTGCTGTCACAATGTGTAACTTCACTAGATACTATCAGAAAAGTGTCTTCAAGATTTATTTCATCAATCACGCTGATTGACTTTGGCATTTCTGATTTTTTTTAGTCGAAAAACATTGTTTCGCAAAGTGATTTTTGCCTTTGCACCGAGAAGAGACTTTACCAAATGCTGGAAATTGCCTTTGCAAATGTTTGTTGCCGCATCTCTTGCATAAAATGGAGGTTTTGTTTACTCGATTCAAGTGGCCGCTGCTGCTGGGTGTGTCATAACACTAATGGCATCAGCTACCCCTCCGAGCTTCGCGCCAAAGTTGTTCAGATGTAGAGTGCTAACCTGCTGCGCAGCTAGCTCGTTGGCATGGCAGATCTTAATAGCATCATCGATTTGAAGGTCATTTCCCTTAACAGCCTCTCCCGTACCTTGTCATTACAAATCCCGAACATGAACACGCTTGCAAGGTAAAAAATTACATGAATGACCCTTCAATCGCAAATCGTTCAAAAAACTATCAAACAATTCACCTGCCTTCTGGGTGCGCGTGCAAAAAATATAGCGCAAACGTCTCATTTTTCTTCGGTGTGCAATGCTGATTGAATTGCTTTACAACCTCTTTGAAGTTTTTGCTGTCTGCCTCAACATCAAAAACCACCGTATTAAATATTTCTATCGCTGTGGACCTCCTATAGTGAGCAGCAACGCTATGCGCCTCTCATCAGGCTGTGCCTGCAGACCAAGGGCTTCAACGTAGAGTGTGAATTGATGTTTAAAAATATGCCAATTCTAATCTACATTACCAGTGACTCGAAGCTGCTGTGGTGCCTTCAGACCTTCTATCCTGGACTTTGAAGCCTAGCAATGCGTTGAGTGTGAGTTTCCAGTAGTTCATGAGATTAGTAGAAGATTTATTCTTTTTTTTTCTCAGCAGTTATCTTTAGTTGTTCGGATCTTCAAAGAATCTTGTTTTCTTGTTAGATCTTCAATCCTGGTGCCATGTTATGTTCTGGTACGTGGCCAATTGGAATAAATGCACTAAAGAACGTCTAGCTCTTAGACTAGTTAAAGTTTTATTATTTAACAATTGCGTGGTTAAGATAACCATAAGAATATTATCAAAAACTACCAACGACAATAAATTAATTATGAGCTACTACAAACTGTGACAATCCACTACAAAGAACCTGTATCAACTGCCTGAGGTAACAGTGTCACGTGGTTGCCACCAACTGGTCAGAGGTCTTGTCTATCACTATATACATAACTGTTTATACATATCATGACAGTCATCACTCTCTTGCCTTGTATGTTGACCTGCTAACAGTCCGACACAGACCCATCACCCTAGAGTGATGTAACACAGATCCTGGGAGCCCAGGACGGTGGAACAGGGGTTGCTAGAGGGGTGGGGATGTGGGAGAGGTGGGGGGATCGGGGAGGGAGGGGGAGAATGGAGGGGATATTGGGGTGGACCAGTTTGGAAGGTGGAAAGGGGAGAGGGGGAGGGATGATGGATGAAGCCATGTCCTATATGAAGCGGGCGAGGATGAGGGGCTCCCTGACCCGCCAGGCATGCCGGACCTTTGCCGCACCTGTCTGTCCTCCATCCTCCGGCTGGTTCCATGGGTCCAACTCGGGCTCATCCTGCAGCCCTTCCTGGTCCAGCTTCTCCTCGGAGGTGGCCGAATGTCCCGAATTTCCCGAATGGGATAAGCCCCACAACTCCCCATTCGAGCCCTGGAATGATCCCAAGGCACAAAGGTTCAAGGCTGCAGTGACCTTGATGGCCACTGGGAGTTGATATCCTCCTCCTCCACATGGTGCCAATCCACAAGGACATGGCACAGGTGCCGCACCGTCCTCTTGTTTTAAAAAAAATTTAGAGTACCCAATTTATTTTTTCCAATTAAGGGGCAATTTAGCGTGGCCAATCCACCCAGCCTGCACACCTTTGGATTGTGGGGACGAAACCCATGCAAACATGGGGAGAATGTGCAAACTCCAAATGGACAATGACCCAGAGCCGTGATCGAACATGGGACCTCGACGCCGTGAGTCAGCAGTGCTAACCACTGCGCCACCATGCTGCCTCCCATCCTATTGTTGAGGTGGAGCCTCCTGCGACACACACTGTCCGTCATCTGTTTGAAGGACCAGCGACGCCTCTACACCTTAGGGCATTGCCGGCTTCCCCTCTGGGTCCCTCACTGGCCTGATGGGCGTCCGAGTCCTCAGGATGTGGGGCAGGGCCATGCACATGGGCCGGCGCCTCTGTCGACGCTGCTGCCGCAGTCTTCTCTAGCGTCTGGCCACCTGGCCTGCCAGCTGTTCCGCGATGGCAGCCTCTGGGGGGTCCACAATATCATCCATAATGTGGTATCTGTAAGAAATTGGAGAGGGTGAGGGATAGACAATCAGCTATGGCTTCCACCACGGGTCCCCAAAACCTCCCCCACCCTCACATCCCCTGCCATCCCTCATGGTGCCATCCAAACCGCCCTGCGCATGCGCACCCAGCGTAGCAGCGTCTCCTGGGCACCAAGCCTCTGACCCTGGACCCCATGCACCCACTGGTAACGTTACCTGGACCGGGCGGTTATTCCTTCCCCGGTCCAGATACCCATCCTGTGGTCGCGGAGGGATGCACTTGGGAGCTGTGAAGTGCTCACATTGCTAGAGTTGCAAATTCCCCATTAGCAATAGCCTGCAGCCACGTGGCCAGCAGCTGTAACAGTCAGTGGGAGTTCAAGTGACCGTCACCATCTCACCACGGGTGGGGCTCTGTCACGGGGGTGTTCGGTAGGACGGACAGGCAGCAGCCGGAGCAGCCCCCGGTATGGTCCCCCCAGGCACTGGGGCAGTGGCCCCAATACCCCCCCGGGCTGACTGCCCGATTCCGAAGATGGCTACTCACCTCCTTCGGGACTACTGACCCATAGCAGCTACTCCGCCAGCTCCACGTTCTTAAAAAGGTATGCCGAATGGCGCCTGCGTGACTGCTTGTTGGGGAGGCGGTTAGATCATAAGTGGCCATTCGATAATCCATCCCATTAATGGGATGGAGATTGGTCTTAATTGGTGATTGTTGGTTTCTCACCACACCGCGGTGGGATTCTCATCTCGCCAACAGGAGAGGGCTGGTTAGATCAGAAAGCTGTCGGTGCCTGGCATAGTTCCTGATTCTGGCCTCTCCCACTATCCAACTGGTCCGCCCGCTCTCTCACCGCCTTGATGTGGCCTGTAGATCGCGCCCACAGAGTTATTTATTTCTATCTACATTATTGAGTCACTTTGTCATTGTAAAGGCCTTGATTAGATCACTATTCAATCTTCTAAACTCAGGTGAATTAAAAACAAGCTTAAGCAACCTTCCCTCATAATTTAACTCCCTAATCTTTAGTTTTACTTCATTAATTTGTGCAATATCCCCTTCAAGGCCAATGTATGTTATCTGAGGAACAGTGTCCAAATCTGATTACAGTACTCCAGATGAGGTCTGACCAATTCTCTGTTCACTTGCTCACAATTGAACTGCAGTCCTCCTGAGATAAAGGAAATTAGGCTTTTGATTACTTTTGTACCTCTGCACTAGCTTTTATTTATCTGTACACAGTCAAACCCTTGCTCCTCCACAGTTCCTAGTCTCTTACCATGAGGTAAATATTCTGATCAGTGAACCTTGGATCTAAAGTGCACTTTGCCTCCTCAAAAGGTTAAACTAGATTAATCATAAATGGCCAAATTTCACCAATTCATGCTGAGTCTCTTTGATCAACTACTTTTCTTTATCTCTAATGGGAGATTTCTGTGACTTTCTTTCCGCTTAAGTTAAACCAATGTGTTTTTGGTTACATAGTTTCTCCCTCCCTCCTTTCTTACATAATGGAGTGACGTTTCTCAATCCAAAATATAATTCCTGAATTTAAGGAGTTTTGGAAACTTATGGCTGTCTAATGTATAGATTCCTCACCTGTTTCTTTTAGTAACCTGGGCTATAAACCATCTGACCCTGGAGATTTTAATTCTCAATGAGCCTTAACATCCCGGTGCACGGCATCAGATTTGGGTACCCCCAAAGTGGCACTTTTGAGTCCCTCTCGAAAGGTAAGGGTCTGTGCAGCAATTTCTCAGACGTGCTAACTTCCCTGGGCAATTGTACTGAGCTGGGAACCATTTGAAATTTGATTAAAATTGCTACCTTCGGATGTTTCTGTCAGTGTTGCGCTAAGAGTTACTTAGAAAAGGTAACAGAAATAAAATCTCTTCTAACTTTCTGTGTAACTATGTGAAAGACCCAGGGCGGGATTCTCCGACCCCCCGCCGGGTCGGAGAATCGCCGGAGGCTGGCGTGAATCCCGCCCCCGCCGGTTGCCGAATTCTCCGGCACTGGATATTCGGCGGTGGCGGGAATCACGGCGTGCTGGTTGGCGCCCCCCCCCCCCCGCCCCCCCCGGCGATACTCCGTTTCGCGATGGGCCAAAGTCCCGCTGCTGGAATGCCTGTCCCGCCAGCGAGAATCAAACCACCTCTCTTACCGGCGGGACTAGGCGGCGCGAGCGGGCTCCGGGGTCCTGAGGGGGGCGTGGGACGATCTGGCCCCGGGGGTGCCCCCACGGTGGCCTGGCTCACGATCAGGGCCCACCGATCCGCGGGCGGGCCTGTGCCGTGGGGGCACTCTTTTCCCTCCGCCTCGGCCACAGCCTTCACCATGGACGACGCATAAGAGACACTCCCTCCTGCGCATGCGTGGGGGTGACGTCAGCAGCCGCTGACACTCCCGCGCATGTGCGGACTTCCGCCGGCCGGCGAAGTCCTTTCGGCCGCGGCTGGCGTGGCGCCAAAGGCCTTTCCTGCCGGCCGGCGACGCGCCAACCACTCCGGCACGGGCCTAGCCCCTCAAGGTGAGGGCTTGGCCCCTAAAGGTGTGGAGAAATCCGCACCTTTGGGGCGGCCCGGCGCCGGAGTGGTTCCCGCCACCCCATCCCGCCGGAACCCCCCGCCCCGCCGGGTAGGGGAGAATCCTGGCCCCAGTCTGTCTGGGGAGGTCATGCAGTTTTTTCTGCACTGCTGGCCGATCCGGACTACGATGCCCATGGTACTGACTACCTCTGCCACCTACGCCCAGGCACAACGAACAGCGGCGGTTGGCAGTCTCCTTGCCGGGTCACCCTCCTCTCCTCCACCGCGTCCAGGAGGGTCTCCTGCTCGGCGTCTGCGAATCGTGGGCCTGCGTGCCTTACTGTCACCTGGTTGGCTGGGATGGTGTGTGTGGGGACTGCAGTGTGTATATGCGGCTGCAGCTTGTCAGCCTCCTGAATGTCAATCGCAAAACCGGAAATCTGGCCGAATTTCTCATTAGAATCGATTGTGTTCCACGTGGCGCCAGTGCTAGCCCCTTAATAGTAGCAGAATCGGTCCAGGTGTGGCGCAGTGTTGCTGGCACGAAGTCCAGGGATTCTGTGTTGGTGTCAACACTTCGTCTCAGAAACAGAGAATCCCGCCGCACATGTTGTGCCTTCTTTGCACCTCCTCCTCCTCGGCCTGTTGGGCGGCCGACCCTCCATTTTCAGATGCTGTCTCCTATTCATCTAGGGCAGGCTCCGCTGCTGCAGCTTCCTCCTCCTTGAGCAACTCCAGCTCGTACAGCTGCAATGCATTCCCCAGAGCTGCGGCGACCAGGAGGAAGGCCACCATTACTGGTTGAATTCCAGTATCGATTGTCTGCAGGGGGTGAAAAGCCGATATGTTAGTATGGTGCATACCCCCGTACCGAACCAGGTCCACCGGGTTACATGGTGGTCCCAGTTGGCACTGCGGACTCTGCCCACGCATGTATCTCCCCCCATCCCCGCACCCCTGGCCCCATTGGTAGCCGGCACCATTTTCGGGGCCTCTGGCCTGGACATCCATCCCTGCTTCCAGGGGTACCATCGACTGCCGCTGCCCATGTCAGCGGTACGTTCTGCTGCCCCGGTCCAGTGCCCCCCTGTAGGGACTACTGTGGCCGTTGCCTTGGGCGGGTTCGTGAAGCCCCGCCAGCAGGTGATGCCCATTTGGGGAGGGGTGTGGTATGGTGGAGTTTTGTATGAGGGCCTGGTAGCCATGTACAGATTTCTATCTCTAACTGAATTTGGCACCCGAGTTGCTTTCAGTTTTATTTTACAATAACGATAAGAGCTGATACCTCACATTTATTAGTGCAACAAAATCCGGAGTAATGAGTTTCTAAGAGGGATTTCGGACAATTTTCTGGAATGATGTTTGAGAATCAACACGGAAATAGAGCTGTCCAGATATAGTAATAGACAACATCACAGAATTAATTAACAATTCAACTTAAGGGACCTACTAGTAAATAGTGATAATGATATTTTTAAAATTAATTTACGGGATGTGAGCGTCGCTGGTTAGGCCAGCATTTATTACTCATCCCTATGACTGAAGAAAATCAGAAAACAAGGCTTTAAATTTACATGAGATAACCTTCAAAGGGAACAGAAATTAATTGATTGTACTAAACTGGAGACAATGGTTCATGGGTACGTCTACAGACAAATAGCGGGAACTAAACTTGTGTCCTCCTGTGTCATTAAGCAGCGCTGTCAGTAAATGAGCTGAGACAAAAGCAAGCAAAAGAAATGGTTTACAAAGGACAGGATGGAAACTACAATTACAGCAAATTTGGAGAGTGGTAACAGGCAACAAATGGATAAGAAGAAAATAATATGAGCTATAATGAAGGCTTAAGGAACAAAACATGCAAGAGTTATCAAAGCTAACAGCAAATGTATTCAATAATATATCATGTAGAAGAAAGTCACAAAAGGGAATATGAGTCCATTAAAGACAGAAACAGGTGAGACTACAATGGCCAATAAGGAAATGGTAAATGTGCGAAGTGAATACTTTCAATCCTTTTTCACAGTATAATAATAATAATCTTTATTAGTGTCACAAGTATGCTTACATTAACACTGGTAGACAAAGAGGACAAAGCAAAACAACTTTATTACGATATTTAATTCCTGAAAACACTCATTAAAGCACCAAAAAAGAGTGGGATAGAAGGTAACCAGAAAAAGGACCATATTGAAGCCAATGGGAAAAACCCTTGAGAATTATGTGCCGTATAAAACAGTATTGATTGTCTATGAACCCACTCCACACTCCTGGGGCTGAATCCTCCGCGCCCTGATACCGAAATCACGTTCGGCGATGGAGAGGAGAATCCGTTTTGCCGCACAAAATCGTTTTTTCAATTCTCCACCCCCCAAAAATCGGTGTTCTCATGGGTTACACCGCGCCGAGTATTCACCGCCTTAGGCCATTGCCTGAGGCCCGCCCCGCGATGCTTCATCCCTGGACGGCCGAACTCTCGACGGTGTGGACCTCTCATGGTCTCAACGTCCGGCATCTTCGCGTGGCGGCTGCGGACTCCGTCCAGGGCTGCCACAGTCGGGGAAGGGCCAATCGGTGGGCAGGGGGGGCTTCATTCGGGTCTGGAGGCAATGTGTGCGGGCAGTCAGGGCCGCGCGAGCAACCAATGTGGGGCACTATTTTGCCGGTCCAGGTCAGCACAGCGCGGCCGCTGGAGGCCGCTGCCGTGCACATGCGCGGCCTCTGACCCGGAAATGCAGGGTGGCATATCGAAAGCTAGAGCTGCGAGCTCTACGGGGGCTGCATACTAGCCCCAAGCAAAATGGTGAATCTGTGGCCTTTTGACGCCAGTTTTCCTGGCGTAAAAGACCACAGTTTTTCCGATGGCGTGTGGACTTAGTCCCCAAAACAGAGAATTCAGCCCCCCTTCTGGAAATCTCACTCCACAAAGCCCGCTCCAGTAAATGTCCATGAGCAACAAAATAAACAGAATTCCAGCCATGATTCCACCCTCTTTTCGCAAGACAATTATGTATTTTTAAAATTCATTTACGGGATGTGGGCGTCGCTGGTTAGGTCAGCATTTATTTCCCATCCCTAGGTTCCCTTCAGAAGGTGATGGTGAGTTGCCTTCTTGAGCCCCTGCAGTCCCTGAGATGTAGGTATACCCAATGTGCTGTTAGGGAGGGAGTTCCAGTATGTTGCCCCAGCGACAGTGAAGGAGTGGCGATATATTTACAAGTCAGAGTGGTGAATGACTTGGAGGAGAACCTCCAGGTGGTGGGGTTCCCAGGTGTCTGCTGCTCTTGTCCTTCTAGATGGTAGTGGTCGTGTGTTTGGAAGGTGTTGTCTAAGGAACCTTGGTGAGTTACTGCAGTGCATTTTGTAGATGGTACACATGGCTGCCACTGTTCATCAGTGATGGAGGGTTTGAATGTTTGTGGAAGAGGGAGTAATCAAGCAGGCAGCTTTGTCCTGGATAGTGTCGAACGTCTTGAGTGTTGTTGGAGCTGCACTCATCTAGGCAAGTGGAGAGTATTCCATTGCACTCTTGACTTGTGCCTCGTAGATGGTGGACAGACATGGGGGGTCAGGAGGTGGCCTGCCCTGGTAGCGACAGTATTAATGTGGCTAGTCCAGTTCTGTTTCTGATCAATGGTAACCCCCAGGATGTTGAATGCGGGAGATTCAGCGATGATAACGCCATTGAATGTCAAGGGGCGGTGGTTAGTTCCTCTCTTCTAGGGGATGGTCATTGCCTGGCACTTGTGTGGTGCATATATAACTTACCACTTGTCATCCCAAGCCTGGATATTGTCCAGGTCTTGCTGCATTTGGACATGGACTGCTTCATTATCTGAGGAGTCACAAATGGTGCTGAATATTGTGCAGTCATCTGCAAACATCCCCACTTCTGACCTTATGATGGAAGGGCGGTCATTGATGAAGCAGCTGAAGATGGTTGGGTCTGGGGCACTATCCTGAGGAACTCCTGCAGTGCTGTCCTGGAGTTGATATGATTGCCCTACAACCACCACAACAATCTTCCTTTGTGCCAGGTGTGACTCCAACCAGTGGAGACTTTCCCCCCTGATTCCCATTGACTCCAGTTTAGCTAGGGCTCCTTGATGCCATACTCGGTCAAATGCTGCCTTGATGTCAAGGGCAGTAACTCTCACCTCACCTCTGGCATTCAGCTCTTTTGTCCATGTTTGAACCAAGGCTGTAACGAGGTCAGGAGCTGAGTGGCCCTGGCGGAACCCAAACTGAGTGTCTGTGAGCAGGTTATTGCCAAGGAAGTGCCGCTGGATAGCACTGTTGATGATTCCTTCCATCACTTGCTGATGAAGGAGAGTAGACTGATAGGGCGGTAGTTGGCTGGGTTGTATTTGTCCTGTTTCTTGTGTACATGACACACCTGGGCAACATCCCGCATTGCCAGGTCAATGCCAGTGTTGTAGCTGTACTGGAATAGCTTGGCTAGGGGTGCGGCAAGTTCTGGAGCACAAGTCTTCAGTCCTATTGACGGGATATTGTCAGGGCGCATAGCCTTTGCAATATCCAGTGCCTTCTGTTGTTTCTTGATATCATGTGGAGTGAATCGTATTGGCTGAAGACTGTATTCTGTGATGCTGGGGATCTCCGGAGGTAACCAAGATGGATCATCAACCCTGCACTTCTGGTTGAAGATTGTTGCGAATGCCTCAGCTTTGTCTTTTGCACATATGTGCTGGGCTCCTGCATCATTGAGGTTGGGGATATTTGTGGAGCATCTTCCGCCAGTGAGTTGTTTAATTGTCCACCACCATTCACGGCTGGACGTGGCAGAACTACAGAGTTTATATCTGATGCATTCATTGTGGAATCACTTAGCTCTGTCTATTACTCGCTGCTTATGTTGTTTGGCACACAAGTAGTCCTGTGTTGTAGCTTCACCAGGTTTACACCTCATTTTTCGGTATGCCTGATGTTGCTCCTGGCATGTTCTGCTGCACTCTTCATTGAACCAGGGTTGATCCCCTGGCTTGGTAGTAATGGTAGAGTGCACCGACCATTTGAAAGATCACCCTATCTAGGCCCAATTGCCCATCCTGAAACCTCTCCCTAAGTGGCAATTTAGCATGTCCAACCCACCTAACCTGCACATCTTTGGATTGTGGGAAGAAACCAGAGCATCCTGGGGAAACACATGCAGACACGGGAAGAAAGTGCAAACTGCACCAGACAGTCATCCAAAGTGGCAATCGAACCCACTTCGTGAGGCAGCAGTGCGAATCACTCTCTCAGGATAACTAATTATAGAGCTGATGTTGGGAAGGTGGCTAGAAAAAAAAATCATACGTACAAAATAATTCAACTCTGTAGCTAATACAACCTTACTATTCTGACTTATCGGGCACCAATCCACAATGCACCTAATTTGCATCTGCCCTTTTACGTTAATGATATTTTCCCTAGGATTTGTCAATCAGACATCAACCGCTTCTCAGGAAAAATGTAGATTGAATTGTTGATCTGAAATTTTCACAAAAGAATGAAATGCAGTACATAAATTCAATGCAGCCTTAACACAGAACTGGATTGTTTCCCTTTCCTCAAGAAGCTATCATGCAAATTGTGTTTAAACTGTGAAGTTATAGCCTAAAATAGAAAAAATATAATTAATATACAAAAATTTCCAACAACTTTAAAATAGTGACACCCTCACCCGATGACAGCCCACTAACTCTCCCCATGCTACCCCAATAATGTCAACTGCCCCACCCTACCTGTTAAACCCATCCAAGACTTCCTCGATTCTCTAAACACCCCCAATCCCTCCAACATCCCCCAAATTCTCCCAAACCCATCAGCACCATCCAACACCCCTAACCTCCCCCACTTCGCCAAACACTCCCAAATCCCACACCTCCAAACTCCCACAACTATCTCCAATCCATCCCAGTATCTAATTGGTTCTAAAATAGAGATTTCACCTCCCAAATTGCACGCAGGAACACTCAGTTATTGCGCTGCTGGTGACCTTCGGGCAGTTTTGTGGCTTTCTGGCAGGCTTTTCAAAAAGAAACTGAGGAATGAAGCTGCCTGTAGGTCGAGAGCAGCAACTGCAATGTCCCAGTGGACATGACAGACCAGCTTTTAAAAAACTGGAAATCTCAGGCTGGCTGTTGCACTTTTTTAACAAGTTGGTCTTTCAGGTCTGCAGCTCTGCCTCTGGCTCCTCAGGCTGAGGGGCAACAGGAAACTATGTTTAGAGTAACGGGTCCGGTCACTTCCCGGGCTCTGACATTGCGTAACGCCTGCACCCCCGGGCTCTGCTTGTCTCACCTGACAGGTTGAAGTGCTGCCCTGCTGCTTTACCTGCTCCTGAATGCCGCAAATCCCCTGTAGAGGGCACTGAATTCAAACAGACGCTGATGGCTGAAAGTCTCCGCTGATAATCCCAGTAAAAGTTTGTGGTTAAAAAGCCTTTCCTTCACGCTCACAACAAAATTTGGGCCATTGCCTTACGATTTGAGCTATTCTATTTCTCCCACTCTGTAAAAATGAAAATGTAATAACCTGCAAGGGACACACAGGGCTGGGCTGATTGTTTCCCCCGTGTGGCTCGAGGAGTGCGATCTCCCCCGCTAACTACAAGGCTGATACTATGTTGTATATAAGGTCGGCCAGGTAGGTACCGACCGACAGAGCGAGAGGACCCAGTGAGGTTCAAACGGGGCCTTTTGTAAATAGTACTTATTATACGTAAACATCTTCTTCATGTTGCTCGTCTGACTCCCTTTGCCTTTATTAAAGAAAATCTCCAATTACTTTTCTTACATGCTTCTCTGAACTCTTCGTTTATATGTCCCTCTACCACATCACAACTATCAAGGACTTGGAAATGACTCTCACCGAAGTTTTTGCCTATATTCCTATTATTCCATTCTGCTATGTTTTATTACTTGAATTCTATTGTTTGTGAGACAAAAGCTGATCCTGCTTAAAATATTATTTTGTCGACTTCCGGGTGCGGCGATGACCAGCTAAGTCGCACGTTTCGGCAACTCCCGGTGGAACGGACTTTTGGGCTCTTAATAAGAGCCCCAACGGCAATTTTAACGGCTAAAAGCACTGTGCGGTAAACCAGAAGGGAATCCCTCCTGGATACGGATGGAAAAAGGAGAGGAAAGTGGCCGGATTGCGGTGGATCCTCTAGAGCAGCGGCAAGGAAGGCAAGCAAAAACCAAGATGCCGTCGGAAGGTGGCAGTTTAATATGGGGCCCTGAACAACACGAGTTTTTGAAACGCTGCGTGGAAGGGCTTAAAAAGGAGATGAAGAAGGAGCTGTTGGCCCCGATATTACAGGCGATTGAAGGGCTAAAAGATTAGCAAAAGACCCAGGAGTGGGAGCTTCGGGTCGTGAAGGCAAAGGCTGCTGAGAATGAGGACGACATACAGGGCCTGGTGGTGAAGACGGAGATGCACGAGGCACACCATAAACGATGTGTGGAAAGACTGGAGGTGCTGGAGAACAACGCGAGGAGGAACAACCTAAGGATTCTTGGTCTTCCTGAAGGTGCGGAGGGAGCGGACGTCGGGGCATATGTGAGCACGATGCTGCACTCGTTAATGGGAGCGGAGGCCCCGGCGGGTTCGCTGGAGGTGGAGGGAGCATACCGAGTGATGGCGCGAGGACCGAGAGCAGGAGAAATTCCTAGAGCCATAGTGGTGAGATTCCTCCGTTTTAAGGATAGAGAGATGGTCCTTAGATGGGCAAAGAAAACTCGGAGCAGTAAGTGGGAGAACGCGGTGATCCGCGTATACCAAGACTGGAGTGCGGAGGTGGCGAGAAGGAGGGCGAGCTTTAATCGGGCCAAGGCGGTGATTCACAAAAAGAAGATAAAATTCGGAATGCTGCAACCGGCAAGACTGTGGGTCACATATCAAGGGAGGCACCACTACTTTGAGACGGCGGATGAGGCGTGGACTTTTATTGTAGAAGAAAAATTGGAATGAGCGGGTTATTAAAAAAGAACGTTTGAAACAAAATGGTGGGGCGAGTATGGGGGCGAAGAGGGGGGTAAAAAGGGGGGAAAGAGGAGTTTTATGTTATTAATCCTGCGATGTGGTAACTTTTCTCTCTTCCACAGGTGGCGGTGGGGGGAGGAAAGGAGGTGGAGGAGATGGGGGCGTTGGCCATTGGGAGCGGGGCCAGGGGGGAAGCGCGGGCTTGGTTCCCGCGCTATGATAATCATGGCGGGAATAGGGAAGCAGGAAGGAGGGGGCGTCGCACGGTGCGAGCCGAGGTAACGGGGGGAAGCCGAGGTCGGCCAGAGTTTGCTGACTTCTGGGAGCAACATGGGGGGTGTAACTACGCTAGTGGGGGATCTAGCAGGGGGGGTGGGGGGGGGAGTTATTGGGTTGCTGCTGCTGGGGAGAGGGGGGAGCTGGCATGGGGTGGGGTGGGCGGGGGGGCACCGCCTGGGGGGGACACAGCTGCGTGGGAACCGGGTGAGGAGCTGGAAAAAGGGGATGGCTAATCGACGAGGGGGGGGGGGGTAAAAAGCCCCCCAACCCGGCTGATCACGTGGAATGTGAGAGGGCTGAACAGGCCGATAAAGAGGGCACGGGTACTCGCACACCTTAAGAAACTTAAGGCAGACGTGGTTATGTTACAGGAAACGCACTTGAAACTGATAGACCAGGTTAGACTACGCAAAGGATGGGTGGGGCAGGTGTTTCATTCGGGGCTAGACGTGAAAAACAGGGGGGTGGCTATACTAGTGGGGAAGCGGGTAATGTTTGAGGCAAAGACAATAGTGGCGGATAGCGGGGGCAGATACGTGATGGTGAGTGGCAAATTACAGGGGGAGACGGTGGTTTTGGTAAACGTATATGCCCCGAACTGGGATGATGCCAATTTTATGAGGCGTATGCTAGGACGCATCCCGGACCTAGAGGTGGGAAAGTTGGTAATGGGGGGAGATTTCAATACGGTGCTGGAACCAGGGCTGGACAGGTCGAGGTCCAGGACTGGAAGGAGGTCGGCAGCAGCTAAGGTGCTTAAAGATTTTATGGAGCAGATGGGAGGAGTAGACCCGTGGAGATTTAGCAGACCTAGGAGTAAGGAGTTTTCGTTTTTCTCCTATGTCCACAAAGTTTATTCACGGATAGACTTTTTTGTTTTGGGAAGGGCGTTGATCCCGAAGGTGAGGGGAACGGAGTATACGGCTATAGCCATTTCGGATCACGCTCCACATTGGGTGGACTTGGAGATAGGGGAGGAAACAGAAGGGCGCCCACCCTGGAGAATGGACATGGGACTAATGGCAGATGAGGGGGTGTGTCTAAGGGTGAGGGGGTGCATTGAAAAGTACTTGGAACTCAATGATAATGGGGAGGTCCAGGTGGGAGTGGTCTGGGAGGCGCTGAAGGCAGTGGTTAGAGGGGAGCTGATATCAATAAGGGCACATAAAGGAAAGCAGGAGAATAGGGAACGGGAGCGGTTGCTGCAAGAACTTCTGAGGGTGGACAGGCAATATGCGGAGGCACCGGAGGAGGGACTGTACAGGGAAAGGCAAAGGCTACACGTAGAATTTGACTTGCTGACAACGGGTACTGCAGAGGTACAGTGGAGGAAGGCACAGGGTGTACAGTACGAATATGGGGAGAAGGCGAGCAGGTTGCGGGCCCACCAATTGAGGAAAAGGGGAGCAGCGAGGGAAATAGGGGAGTGAGGGATGAGGAAGGAGAGATGGAGCAGGGAGCGGAGAGAGTGAATGGAGTGTTCAAGGCATTCTATAAAAGATTATACGAAGCTCAACCCCCGGATGGGAGGGAGAGAATGATGGGCTTTCTGGACCGGCTGGAATTTCCTAAGGTGGAGGAGCAGGAGAGGGTGGGACTGGGAGCACAGATCGAAATAGAGGAAGTAGTGAAAGGAATTAGGAGCATGCAGGCGGGGAAGGCTCCGGGACCGGATGGATTTCCGGTTGAATTTTATAGGAAATATGTGGACTTGCTCGCCCCGCTACTGATGAGGACCTTTAATGAGGCAAAGGAAAGGGGACAGCTGCCCCCGACTATGTCTGAGGCAACGATATCGCTTCTCCTAAAGAAGGAAAAAGACCCGCTGCAATGCGGGTCCTATAGACCTATTTCCCTCCTAAATGTAGATGCTAAGATTATGGCTAAGGTAATGGCAATGAGGATAGAGGATTGTGTCCCGGGGGTGGTCCACGAGGACCAAACTGGGTTTGTGAAAGGGAGACAGCTGAATACGAATATACGGAGGCTGCTAGGGGTAATGATGATGCCCCCACCAGAGGGGGAAGCGGAGATAGTGGTGGCGATGGATGCCGAGAAAGCATTTGATAGAGTGGAGTGGGATTATTTGTGGGAGGTGTTGAGGAGATTTGGTTTTGGAGATGAGTATGTTAGATGGGTACAGCTGTTGTATAGGGCCCCGATGGCGAGTGTGGTCACGAATGGACGGGGATCTGCATACTTTCGGCTCCATAGAGGGACAAGGCAGGGATGCCCTCTGTCCCCATTATTGTTTGCGCTGGTGATTGAGCCTCTGGCAATAGCATTGAGGGGTTCCAGGAAGTGGAGGGGAGTACTCCGAGGAGGAGAAGAACACCGGGTATCACTGTATGCGGACGATTTGCTGCTATATGTAGCGGACCCGGCGGAGGGGATGCCAGAGATAATGCGGACACTTCGGGAGTTTGGAGAATTCTCAGGATACAAACTGAACATGGGGAAAAGTGAGTTGTTTGTGGTGCATCCAGGGGAGCAGAGCAGAGAAATAGAGGACTTACCGCTGAGGAAGGTAACAAGGGACTTTCGTTACTTGGGGATCCAGATAGCCAAGAATTGGGGCACATTGCATAGGTTAAATTTAACGCGGTTGGTGGAACAGATGGAGGAGGACTTCAAGAGATGGGACATGGTATCCCTGTCATTGGCAGGGAGGGTGCAGGCGGTTAAAATGGTAGTCCTCCCGAGATTCCTTTTTGTGTTTCAGTGCCTCCCGGTGGTGATCACGAAGGCTTTTTTCAAAAGGATTGAAAAGAGTATCATGAGTTTTGTGTGGGCCGGGAAGACCCCGAGAGTGAGGAAGGGATTCTTACAGCATAGTAGGGATAGGGGGGGGCTGGCACTACCGAGCCTAAGTGAGTACTACTGGGCCGCCAATATCTCAATGGTGAGTAAGTGGATGGGAGAAGAGGAGGGAGCGGCGTGGAAGAGATTGGAGAGGGCGTCCTGTAGGGGGACTAGCCTACAAGCTATGGTGACGGCCCCATTGCCGCTCTCACCGAAGACATACACCACAGGCCCGGTGGTGGTGGCTACTTTGAAAATTTGGGGGCAGTGGAGACGGCATAGGGGAAAGACGGGAGCCGTGGTGGGGTCCCCGATAAGAAATAATCATAGGTTTGCTCCGGGGAGAATGGATGGGGGATTTGGAATGTGGCAAAGAGCAGGAGTAACGCAATTGAAAGATCTGTTTGTGGATGGGAAGTTTGCAGGTCTGGGAGCGCTGACCGAGAAATATGGGTTGCCCCAAGGGAATGCATTCCGGTATATGCAACTGAGGGCTTTTGCGAGGCAACAGGTGAGGGAATTCCCGCAGCTCCCGACGCAGGAGGTGCAGGACAGAGTGATCTCAAAGACATGGGTGGGGGACGGTAAGGTGTCAGATATATATAGGGAAATGAGGGACGAGGGGGAGATTATGGTAGATGAGCTGAAAGGGAAATGGGAAGAAGAGCTGGGGGAGGAGATTGAGGAGGGGCTGTGGGCTGATGCCCTACGTAGGGTAAACTCATCGTCCTCGTGTGCCAGGCTAAGCCTGATACAATTTAAGGTGTTACACAGGGCGCATATGACTGGAGCACGGCTCAGTAAATTTTTTGGGGTAGAAGATAGGTGTGCGAGATGCTCGAGAAGCCCAGCGAATCACACCCACATGTTCTGGTCATGTCCGGCACTACAGGGGTTTTGGGTGGGGGTGCAAAGGTGCTTTCGGAAGTAGTGGGGGTCCAGGTCGAACCAAGCTGGGGGTTGGCTACATTTGGGGTTGCAGAAGAGCCGGGAGTGCAGGAGGCGAGAGAGGCTGATGTTTTGGCCTTTGCGTCCCTAGTAGCCCGGCGCAGGATACTGTTGATGTGGAAGGAAGCCAAGCCCCCGGGGGTGGAGACCTGGATAAATGACATGGCAGGGTTTATAAAGCTGGAAAGGATTAAGTTCGTCCTAAGGGGATCGGCTCAAGGGCACACCAGGCGGTGGCAACCGTTCGTCGAATACCTCACAGAATGATAGAGGGAATGGAAAAGAAGAAGACAGCAGCAGCAGCCCGGGGGGGGGGGGGGGGAGGAACCAGAAGGACTCTCAGGGTTGTTAATATATATGTATAATATGTATAGGTTGTTGTTATAGATAATTGTATATTGGACTGTTAAATCATATTTTTGGAGAGTGTTTATCTGAGACAAGGCAGTTGCCATTTAGTTTTAGTTTTCGTTTTTGTTATATATTATTTATTTTTTTGTTTTTGTTTGTTTATAAAACAGGCCATTGTTATTTGTACTGTTATATTACTGTGTAAAGGATACACAATGTACGGTGATGGTTGGCCAAAAACTTTCAATAAAATATATTTTTTAAAAAATATATATATTATTTTGTCTTTTCCGTACTTTCAAAGGTGATTTACAATTTGGTTGGTAAATGTATTATGAAAAACCTATATGGTTTAGCATCTAGTCTGCCTTAGCACACATATGGATGTTAAACACCCCTGCTAATTGCATTGGGCAGAATTTACTGCCATGCATCTCCCCTCCGAAGTCGAGTTCAGAGGTGCGGGGGGTGGGGGTGGAGGTGGGGGCATTGTAATTGGACAGGAGGGTGTATGATTGACATCTCAATGTCTTCCTGCCTCCTTTCAATAAAGCTCGAGGCAGGAAGGGTGAAGGGTGGTCTTCTGAAACGGAGGCCAAGCGAGCTATTCAAGGGCCGCTCAAAGGCCTCATTCCATTGGCACTGCAATTCTACCAGTGATGGGCAGGGGACTTGCCGTGTGGGCCAAACGCATATCAGCCTGCGGTCGAGTAGTTGGTGTCTCATTCTCAGGCATTCTGAGCCCAATGTACCCAGTGCTGGGAGAGGGGTCCCATAGCAAGCTACTCCCTGACGCCCTCGGTGTCAATCCCCTTCCCCCACCACCCCCGAGCCCCATCTCACCCTACATACCTCTCTCCAATGGCTCCGGCACAATACCTAACAAAGGCCTAAGTGCAGTACCAGCACTGGCGACTGTTGTTCCAGAATCCCAGAATCTCCACAGTGCAAAGGAGGCCATTCGGACCATCAAATCCGCACCGACCCTACGAAAGAATACTCTACCGAGGCCCACCCTTTCACCCCATTACCAAAACACATCTTTGGACAGTAAAGAGCCAATCCACCTAATCTGCACATTTTGCACATTGTGTGCAATGAGGAAACCAGAGGAAACCCACCTAGACACAGGGAGAACATGCAAACATCACACAGACAGTCACCCAAGGCTGGAATCAAATCCGGGTCCCTGGCATTGTGATACCACAGTGCTAACAACTGTGCCATTGTGTGGTTTATGCAGCTGTAAACCTCCTGGCCTCTTTGGTCAGAAGCTTTCAGGGGCAGGATTCCTGCCCGAGATTGGGCTTGATTTCACGAGAGGCCCGCTATTGTTCAGGTAAGTATCTAATTGGGGCTAAATCCCACTGGGCCTCCTGAATGTGGTCATACGGTGCGGTTGGCACTGGTTTTCAGGCTGGTGAACATGCCCCGCCGCCCCTCCCCCCACCCCACTCTGGCCATTAAATCCACCTACTACGCTTATTACCATATTATGTGCATATGCTCACTCTTACAAAATGTTTGTATAGATAATTTTAATTATGTTTTAAAATATTAAAACTTATTTAGTAATTTGGTAGCTATTAAATTGTGTTGTTTTTGAAAGCTCTGTTATGTTGATGTTTAGTGCCCTTGACATTGAATTTTCCTCTGCGCATTAAGAAACTTTCAGGTCTGCCTTAATGGAATGAGGACCACTGTGAACCTGTCGCTGTTCATTTTTCAAAGTATTCATCAGAACAAAATTTTCATTCATCCATTCATCATTTTATAGAGAAATCCACTGAATAGCAATGGATATGTAATTTACTTTCTTTCAAATTGAACAGTGCTTCCATTTTTGTGCTCGCCCTTGTCCTTTAATTCAATTGAATCCTGAATTTTCTTTGCAGCTTTCAAAATGCACAGACATATCTTGATTCATTGTATAATTAGCAGATTTGGTCCACTGCAAATGCTTTCAGTCACTTCATCGATAGCAGAGCCTCAAAGCACTTTATAATAAAAAAGTACACTTTTCTTTTGCTTTACTTTCATTCAGAAGTAACGCAGGGATACTCAGGTGGTTAAAAAAGTAAGTAGTTTGACAGTTTGTGCAACACAAAATATTACACAAAGCCGGTTTAATTTTAAATACAAAGAGCATGGCATTTGTTTTCTCATGGCGACATCGACTAAAACCTTTAACACAATTAACCATTGCCAGTGTGTTCATCATCCCAAAACCTGCTGGACCCAAATTGGCATTCATACAAAATATACGTTTACATTTTGTTTCATACAAATGTTACAGCTTTAATTTGTCAATATGAACATGTAAATCTCAAGAATAATTTCTATTGCCAACAAAACTTTAAAATGTGAGGTGAACAGATTCAGTAATTTCATAGGTTTGCGAGTGCTGTTCGGGAGTGTTTAAACTAGTGTGTCAGCGGGAGTGGGAATCGGAACAGCAGGCCAGTAAGTGCAAACACTGGGGAAAAAAGTGAGACTGAGATAAACATAGCGCAGAGTAAGACCAGGCAGAGGGAAGCCGCCGGGCTCAGCGGGACTGTAGGTCTGGAGTGCGTTTGCTTCAATGCAAGAAGTATAACAGGTAAGACAGATGAACCGAGAGCCTGGATTACTGCATGGAACTATGATGTAATTGCAATTATGGCAACATGTTAAAGGAGGGACAGGACTGGCAGCTTAACGTTCCAGGATATCGTTGTTTTAGACGAGTTAGAAGGGGAAACAAAAGACGTGGGGAGTTGCATTGCTGATTCGGGAGCAGATCACAGCTGTGTTGAGGGAGGTCATATTGGAGGGATCTTGTAGGAAGGCATTATGGGTGGAACTCAGGAATAAGAAGGGTGAAATCACAATGTTGGGAGTGTACTATAGATCTCCAAACAGCCCGCAGGAGACTGAGGAGCAATTGTGTAGTCAGACACTGAAAAGGTGTGAAAAAAGCAGGTTAGTTGTAATGGGTGACTTTAACTTCCCCAATATTGACTGGGAATCCTTATAGCCAGGGGCTCGGATGGAGAGAAATTTGTTAGATATGTCCAGGAGGGACATTTGATACAGTATGCGGACAATCCAACCAGGGAGGGGGCCATACTAGACTTGATATTGGGGAATGAGCCAGGCCAGGTGATTGATGTTTCAGTGGGGGAGTATTTTGGGCTGAACGACCATAATTCCACAAGATTTTGAATAGTCATGGATAAGGATATGAGTGGCCTGCGGATGAGGGTGCTTAATTGGGCGAGGATGCTTAATTGGGTAAGGGCCAATTACATCCAAATTAGACAGGAACTGGAGAATGTGGATTGGGAGTGCTTATTTGAAGGCAAATCCACGGCTGACATGTGGGAAGCTTTTAAAGGCCAGTTGATTGAAGTGCAGGACAGACATATCCCCCGCAAAAACGAAGAATAGAAATGGCAGGAATCGAGAAACATAGATGACAAGGGAAATTGTAAGCTTAGTTAAAAAGAAAAAGGAAGCATACAATAGGTCTAGGCATATAAAATTGATGAAGCCCTTGAGTAGGGCAGCACGGTAGCACAGTGGTTAGCACGGTTGCTTCACTACACCAGGGTCCCAGGTTTGATTCCTGCTTGGATCACTGTGCAGAGTCTGCACGTTCTTCCCGTGTCTCTGTGGGTTTCCTCCGGTTGCTCCAGTTTCCTCCCACAAGTCCCAAAAGACGTGCTTGTTAGGTGAATTGGACATTGTGAATTCTCTCTCTGTGTACTGAACAGACGCCGGAATGTGGTGAATCGGGGATTTTCACAGTAACTTCATTGCAGTGTTTATGTAAGCCTACAACAATAAAAAAAAGACAGAGAGAGGAGTACAGTGAAAGTCGAAAGGAACATTACCATGGACTTAGGAGGGCTAAAAGGGGCCATGAATTGTCTTTAGCAAACATGGTCAAGGAGAATCCCAAGGCATTTTATGCATATATTAGAGCAAGAGTGTAGCAAGAGAAAGAGTAGGCCCAGGCAAGGATATTGGAGGGAAGTTATGCGTGGAACCGCAAGAAGTGAGTGAAATTCTTAATGAGTACTTTATGTCGGTATTAACCAGCGAGAAGGATGTGACGGATGTTGAAGCCAGGGATAGGTATGTGAACGATCTTGACAATGTCAACATATCAAAGGAGGAAGTGTTGAGTATCCTAAATTGCATTAAGGTAGACAAGACCCCGAGGCCTAATGGGATCTATCCCAGGTTACTGCAGGAGGCAAGGGGAGAAATAGCTGGGACCTTAACAGATATCTTCACATCCTCTTTGACCACAGGTGAGGTTCCAGAGGACTGGAGACTAGCCAATGTTATTCCCTAGTTTAAGAAAGGAAGCAGCGATAATCCAGCAAATTATAGGCCGGTGAGCCTGACACCAGTCGTGGGGAAGTTTTTGGAAAAGATACTGGGGGACAGGAGAGATGCACATTTGGAGAAAAATGGACTAGTTAGGGGCAGGCAGCATGGTTTTGTATTGGGATGGTCATGTCTCACCAACTTGATTGAATTTTTCGAAGAGGTGACAAAGAAAATTGATGAGGGAAGTGCTGTGGATGTAGTTTAAATGGACTTAAGTAAAGCATTGACAAGGTTCCACAATGCAGACTGGTACAAAAACTAAAATCACATATGATTCGGGGTGGGCTGGCTGTGGTAAACCACTGTATTGTATTGTATTGTATTGTTACATGCCTGGGCTTGTCCATGCTGGCTCCGCCTGTGGCTCCTCCCCTCGGGCTCATGTATAAAGGTGACTGGTCTCCGTCTCTGATCCAGTTCGGGATCAGGGGCCAGGAGGCTTTCTGTTTAGTGTATTAAAGCCTCAGTTACGTTCACCACTCGTCGTGTATTCATTGATGACATATCAATTTAATACACTGAGCATCTAATATGAATTCATCACTCAAGCCCGATCGCCTGGAGCTAGACCCACAGGCAGCCGCGCCACTGCAACTTTTGAGCACTGGCTAAGCTGCTTCGAAGCGTACCTCGGATCCTTCACCGAAGACTTAATCGACCTCCAAAAGAAGCAGATTCTCCACGCATGGGTGAGCCCGCAAGTCTTTCTTCTCATCAGGGACGCCCCCTCGTATACGGAGGTGACAATGCTGCTGAAGGGACACTATGTTAAGTCTGTGAACGAGGTGTACACTAGGCATCTTCTTGCCACGAGATGACAATGCCCTGGGGAGTCACTAGCAGAATTCCTGCAAGCCTTGCGGGTACTCTGCCGGAGCTGTGACTGCCAGCCGGTATCGACTACCCAACACGCGGAGCTGTTGATCAGGGACGCTTATGTTGCGGGCATGAAATCGAGCTACATCCGCCAGCGATTGCTAGCAGGGGGTACACTCGGCCTCCCAGAGACAGTGCAGCTCTCAAACTCACTGGAGGTGGCCTACCAGAACATGGAGGCCTACACCTCCAACCGCGCAGCACCCTCGTGGACGCCGCCATCATCCGACCCAGGTGCGCCGCAAGCCTGTACCGCGCAGCAGCCCGCCAACACCGGAAGCCCCAAGCGCTACTTTTGCAGCCAGGGTAATCATCCCCGACAACGCTGCCCTGCACGGAACGCGACTTGTAACGGGTGTGGGAGGAAGGGCCACTTTGCGAAAGTCTGCCAGGCCCGATCTCTCCCTAAAGTTTCTAGGCCCAGCAGCGCTGCCTGCTGCCTGTCGGGGCCACCCCCAGCTGCCGCGCCACCCGCCATGTGCGACCCGTGGGCGCCGCCATCTTCAATTTCGGCCGCCACCTGCGACCTTTGGGGCCGCCATCTTTAACGCCATTTTGTACTTCACCCGCCACTCGCGACCCACGGGGGCCGCCATCTATGACACCATCTCTGATGTCACCCATCACACGTGACCCATGGGGGCCACCATCTTGGGACCACTCCGCAGCCTCCTGGGAGCCCTGCTCACCCGATCGTACGTTGGCCGCCGCTACCTCCGACCAGTCATCACCTCACAAAATCGACGATGACCGTCCGGATCAACGGGCACGAGACGGCCTGCCTTTTCGACTCCGGGAGCACAGACAGCTTCATACACCCAGATACGGTAAGGCGCTGCTCCCTCCCAATCTTACCCGCGACCCAGAAAATCTCCCTGGCGTCCGGATCACATGCAGTAGAAATCTGGGGGTACTGTGTCGCGATCCTTACTGTACAAGGCATAGAGTACACTAACTTCAAACTCTACATCCTTCCACATCTCTGCGCTGCCCTATTACTGGGGCTCAACTTCCAGTGCCACCTACAAAGCCTTACTTTAAAGTTCGACGGACCTCACCGTCTATAGCCTCGTGACCCTTAAGGTCGCCCCACCCTCGCTCTTCGCTAACCTCACCCCGGACTGTAAGCCCGTCGCTACTAGGAGCAGATGATACAGTGCCCGGGACAGGGCCTTTATCAGGTCGGAGGTCCAGCGACTCCTATGAGAAGGGATCATTGAGGTTAGTAACAGCCCCTGGAGAGCTCAAGTGGTGGTCGTCATGACTGGGGAGAAGCACCGGATGCTCATCGACTCCGTCAGACCATCAACCAGTATACGCAGCTCGATGCGTACCCCCTCCCCCGCAGATGTGACATGGTCAATCAGATTGTGCAGTATCGAGTCTTCTCCACAGTTGACTTGAAGTCCGCGTACCACCAGCTCCCTATCCGCCTGGAGGACAGCCAATACACTGCCTTCGAGGCAGATGGCCGCCTCTACCACTTCCTCAGGGTTCCTTTCGGCGTCACCAATGGGGTCTCGGTCTTCCAACGGGAAATGGACCGAATGGTTGACCAGTACGGGCTGCGGGCCACGTTCCCGTACTTAGGTAATGTCACCATCTGCGGCCATGACCAGCAGGACCATGACGAAAACCTCCGGCACTTCCTCCACACCGCCAAACTCCTGAACCTCACTTACAATAAGGAAAATGCGTTTTCCGCACAACTTGCCTAGCCATCCTTGGCTACGTTGTGGAAAACGGAGTTTTAGGGCCCGACCCCGACCGCATGCGCTCCCTCCTGGAACTCCTCCTCCCCCACTGCCCCAAGGCCCTGAAGAGATGTCTGGGGTTCTTCTCCTACTATGCCCAGTGGGTCCACAATTATGCGGACAAGGCCCGTGTGCTTATTAAATCCACCGTTTTTCCCCTGATGGCTGAGGCCCGCCTGGCCTTCAACTGCATCAAGGCAGATATTGCCAAAGCCGCGATGCACGCTGTGGACGAGTCCATTCCGTTCCAGGTGGAGAGCGATGCGTCGGACTTTGCGCTGGCCTCTACCCTCAACCAGGCGGGCAGGCCCGTGGCTTTCTTCTCCCGTACCCTCCATGCCTCCGAAATTCGACACTCCTCCGTCGAAATGGTAGCCCAAGCTATTGTAGAAGCTGTGCGACGTTGGAGGCATTACCTGGCCAGCAGGCGATTCACTCTCCACACTGACCAATGGTTGGTTGCCTTCATGTTCAATAACACACATGGGGGCAAGATCAAGAATGACAAGATTCTGAGGTGGAGGATTGAGCTCTCCACCTACAACGACGATATCTTGTATCGACCTGGGAAGATCAATGAGCCCCCAGATGCCCTATTCCGCAGTACATGTGTCAGCGCACTAGTTGACCAACTCTGGGCCCTCCACAATGACCTCTGTCACCTGTGGGTCACCCGTTTTTTTCACTTTACCAAGGCTCGCAACCTGCCTTATGCCATCGAGGAGGTCAGGGACTGCCAGGTCTGCGCGGAGTGCAAAGCGCACTTCTATCGGCCAGACAGAGCGCACCTGGTAAAGGCCTCTCGCCCCATTGAACGCCTCAGCATCGATTTCAAAGGGCCCATCCCCTCCACTGATCGCAACGTGTACTTCCTCAACATTGTTGACGAGTACTCAAGATTCCCCTTTGCCATACCATGCCCTGACATGACATCTGCCACCGTCATCAAGGCCCTGCACAGTCTTTTCACCTTGTTTGGGTTCCCCACCTACATCTATAGCGATCGGGGTTCCTCCTTCATGAGCGACGAGTTGCGTCAGTTCCTGCTCAGTGTGGTAAACCACTGTGTACTGATATTAGAGGTTGTACGGTAGAACCTGCATGACAGGTTCACCTGTGTCTCCTGCATGCTAGCTCTGTCCAGGAGGCGGGTTATAAATATGCATGGCCTCCAGCTCGCAGCCATTTTGCCAGCTGCTGTGGGAGGCCACACATCTGATACTAATAAAGCCTCAGTTTGGATTCAACTTCGTCTCCAGTCAAATTGATCGTGCCTCAATTTATTAGTATCAGATTCAGAAGATGGACCTCCGGATTAAACCAGATCGACTGCAGCTGGATCCACACGCAAGCGACGCCAGAAAGGACTTCCAGCACTGGCTAGCTTGTTTTGAAGCGTATATCAACGCGGCACCGACCCCTGTTCCAGAGGCTCAGAAGATCCAAATATTGTACTCCAGACTCAGCCCCAAAGTCTTCCCGCTGATTATGAACAGAAGACGAACACGCTCTTCGCCAGACACGCGCTCGCAACGCGTATTCAACTACCTGGTGAGTCAATCGAGGACTTCTGGAGGGCCCTGATCCCACTAGTTCGGGACTGTGACTGCCAGGACGTTATAGCTAAGGAGCACTCAGATCTCCTTAAGCGGGACGCTTTTGTGACTGGGATTGGGTCTGATATTATCAGACAGCAGCACCGAGAAGGGGTCACGCACGACCTCGCAGAGACTAAAACACTAGCGCTCACCATGACGGTCGCCCTGCGCAATGTACAGTCCTATGCCCCCAACCGCGCAGCCCACTCCTCCTACGCTTCATGGCCCCCACACGCAGCCGCCCCAGCGGGGGTGCTATCCACCCTATACACCCGCGCTACATGCCAACCAGTGATCTCCGGAGTGCCCCAATGCTATTTTTGCGGCCAGCAAAAACACCCCCGCGAACGCTGCCCGGCCCGCGCGGCCCTTTGTAAGGCCTGAGGGAAGAAGGGCCACTTCGCTACGGTGTGCCAGGCCCGCTCAGCGGCTGCGGTCGCCCCCCCTCCCCCCCGGTCACGAACAATGGGCGTCGCCGTCCTTCTCTCCTCCCAGGCCTTGTGCGACCAATGCGCGCCGCCATCTTCTCCCCCGCACAACACGTGTGTTTCATGGCCACCGCCATCTTGCTCCACCCCACAACGTGCGTTCCATGGGCGCCGCCATTTTGTAATCCCCAGGACCTCCGGGCGCCACCATCTTGTCCACCCCGCAGCACATGGACACGAACGGCGTTCCAGGACCTCAACTCAACGGCCGCCTCGCTACCCGACAATCAACCACGGCTGGCCTCCATGGCAATCGATGAGTCCCGACCACAGAATCTCACCAACGCATCCACCAGCGTGAAAGTCAACGGCCATGTGACCTCCTGCCTACTGGACTCCGGGAGCACCGAGAGCTTTGTACACCAAATACGGTAAGGCGCTGCACCTTTAAGGTACACCCTACCAATCAAAGTATCTCCCTGGCCTCCGGATCCCATCGCGTAGCGATCCGGGGGTACTGCACGGTCACATTCACAGTCCAAGGCGTAGAGTTCCACGGCTTTCGCCTCTACGTCCTCCCTAACCTCAGCGCTGCACTTATCCTCAGCCTGGACTTCCAGTGCAACCTCCAGAGCCTGACTCTTAAATTCAGCGGACCCTTACCTCCCCTCACTGTGTGTGGCCTCGCGACCCTAAAGGCCGATCCTCCTTCCCTCTTTGCCAATCTAACTCCAGATTGCAAACCCGTTGCCATCAGGAGCAGATGGTACAGCACCCAGGATAAGGCCTTCATCAGGTCCGAGGTCCAGCGGTTGCTTCGGGAGGGCACCATCGAGGCCAGCAACAGCCCCTGTTGCTACCACTTGGAGAGCCCAAGTGGTTGTGGTTAAGTCTGGTCACAATCCCAGTCACAAGAAAAACCGAATGGTTGTGGACTACAGCCAGACCATCAACAGGTACACGCAGCTCGACGCGTACCCCCTCCCACGCATATCTGACATGGTTAACCAGATTGCACAGTACCGGGTCTTCTCAACGGTGGACCTGAAATCTGCTTACCACCAGCTCACCATCCGTAAATCGGACCGGCCATACACCGCCTTCGAGGCAGACGGCTGGCTATATCTCTTCTTTAGGGTCCCCTTCGGCGTCACCAATGAGGTTTCGGTCTTCCAAAGAGAGATGGTCGACCGGTACGGCTTGCGGGCCACGTTTCCATACCTAGACAATGTGACAATCTGCGGCCATGATCAGCAGGACCACGACGCCAACCTCGCTAAATTTCTCCGCACTGCCACTCTCCTCAACCTCACATATAACAAGGTAAAGTGTGTGTTCCGTACAACCCGCTTCGCCATCCTCGGTTACTTGGTCCAGAACGGAGTTCTGGGGCCTTATCCCGGCCGCATGCTCCCCCTCATGGAGCTCCCCCTCCCCCACTGCCCCAAGGCCCTCAAACGTTGCCTGGGGTTCTTCTCATATTAGGCGCAGTGGGTCCCAAACTATGCGAACAAGGCCCGCCCACTCATACAGTCCACCCAGTTCCCCTTCACGGCCGAGGCACAACAGGCTTTCGCCCGGATCAGAGCTGATATTGCCAAAGCTGGAATGCACGCTGTAGACAAAACACTTCCTTTCCAAGTAGAAAGCGACGCTTTGGACGTCGCCTTTGCCGCCACCCTCAACCAGGCAGGCAGGCCCGTGGCATTCTTTTCCCGCACCCTCCATGCCTCTGAAATTCGGCACTCATCCGTCGAAAAAGAGGCCCAGGCTATCATTGAGGCTGTGCGACATTGGAGGCATTACCTGGCCGGCAGGAGATTCACTCTCCTCACTGACCAACGGACGGTAGCCTTCATGTTCAACAACACACAGCGGGGCAAGTTCAAAAAGGATAAAATCTTGCGGTGGAGAATCGAGCTCTCCACCTACAATTACGAGATTAAGTATCGCCCTGGCAAACTCAACGAACCTCCAGTCGCCCTATCCCGAGGTACATGTGCCAGCGCACAAGTAGACCGACTCTGGACCCTGCACAACAGCCTTTGTCACCCAGGGGTCACTTGGTTGTACCATTTCATTAAGGCACAAAGTTTGCCCTACTCCGTCGAGGAAGTAAGGACAATCACCAAGGACTGCCAGGTCTGTGCGGAGTGCAAGCCACACTTCTATTGGCCGGACCGCGCGCCTCCTGTCCCTTTGAACGCCTCAGCGTGGATTTCAAAGGCCCCCTCCCCTCCTCCGATCGACACACATATTTCCTTAGTGTGATCGATGAATACTCCCGGTTTCCCTTCGCAATCCCATGCCCCGACATGACGTCTGCCACCATCATTAAAGCCCTTAATTCTATCTTCACTCTGTTCGGCTTCCCCGCCTACATCCACAGTGACAGAGGATCCTCATTCATGAATGATGAGCTACGTCAGTTCCTGCTCAGCAGGGGTATCGCCTCCAGCAGAACAACGAGCTACAACCCCTGGGGAAACGGACAGGTAGAAAGGGAGAATGGGACGGTATGGAGGGCCGTCCAGCTGGCCCTGCGGTCCAGAAATCTCCCAGCCTCCCGCTGGCAAGAGGTCCTCCCTGATGCACTACATTCCATTCGCTCATTACTCTGCACTGCTACTAAGAGTACACCACATGAACGTCTTTCTGCCTTCCCCAGGAAGTCCACATCCGGGGTATCGCTCCCAACTTGGCTCACAGTTCCGGGAACTGTGCTTCTCCATAAACATGTGCGGCTCCACAAGGCAGATCCGTTGGTGGAAAGGGTGCACCTACTCCACGCAAACCCACAGTACGCCTACGTGGCGTTCCCCGAAGGCCGCCAGGATACCGTCTTCCTTAGGGACCTGGCACCAGCAGGTTCCACCCCCACACCACCCCCGTCGCCCCCGGCGCCACCCTCCCCTCCCCCGCTGCCCCCATCACCACCCCCTAGGACCGTCCGTCCTCCCCCTGCCCACCCCCGTTGATGAAAAGGATTTCGGCACGCTCCCGGAGTCAACTTCGACCATGACAGCGCCAACATCGCCGTCACCACTTCGTCGATCTCAAAGGACCATCAAGGTACCGAACCGGCTGAACCTCTGACCGGCCCGCCGGATGACCAGAGACATTTTTTTTACTACTCTGTAAATATTAAAAATAGCTAATTGTATATAGTTATCCACCAACCCCGCCGGACTCAATTTTAACAGGGGGTGAATGTGGCAAACCACTGTGTTCTGATATCAGAGGTTATACGGTAGAACCTGCACTACAGGTTCACCTGTGGCCCCTGCATGCTAGCTCCGCCCAGGAGGCAGGTTAAAAATATGCGTGGCCTCCAGCACGCAGCCATTTCGCCAGCTGCTGTGGGAGGCCACACATCTGATACTAATAAGGCCTCAGTTTGGATTCAACTTCGTCTCCAGTCAAATTGATCGTGCCTCACTCAGCAAGGGCATCGCCTCCAGCAGGGCGACCAGCTACAACCCCCGGGGCAACGGACAGGTGGAGAGGGAAGGCCGTCCACCTGGCCCTACAGTCTAGACGTCTCCCAGTCTCCCATGGCAGGAGGTCCTCCCCGATGCGCTACACTCCATCCGGTCGCTCCCGTGCCACCAACGAAACTCCTCACGAGCGTATGTTTGCCTTCCACATGAAGTCCACCTCCGGGCTCCCATCCTGACTGACAGTCCTAGGGCCCGTCCTCCTCCGCAAGTATGCGAGGAGCCATAAATCAGATCCCTTCGTCGAGAAGGTCCTGCTCCTCCTTGCCAATCCACAATATGCCTACGTGGCACACCAGGACGGGCGACAGGACACAGTCTCCCTTCAGGATTTGGCACCTGCAGGTTCCCCAACAACCACCACCCCCGACCCTCCACCGTCTTTCCCCACCTCTACCCACCTACCTCAAGAACTGGTACCCGCAGGCTCGCCAGCGACCATCACCACCACCCCCGCCCATACACCGCGCTCCCCCCCCCCACCCCCCCACCCCAGCCCCCCTCCACCAACTCAACAATTGGGTGACGAAGAGGGCAACACGCTCCCGGACGCGAAGGTCCCGACACCGGTGCCCACACCACAGCCGGGACTGAGGCGATCACAGCGGAAGGTCAAGGCCCCCGACAGACTTGATCTTTGAGCCCACTTCACCCCCGTTGGACTCTTTTTTTTAACAGGGGGTGAATGTGGTAAACCACTGTATTGTATAGTATTATATTGTTACATGCCTGGGCTTGTCCCTGCTGGCTCCGCCTGTGGCTCCTCCCCTCGGGCTCATGTATAAAGGTGGCTGGTCTCCGCCTCTGATCCAGTTCGGGATCAGAGGCCAGGAGGCTTTCTGTTTAGTGTATTAAAGCCTCAGTTACGTTCACCACTCGTAGTGTGTTCATTGATGGCATATCACTGGCTAGATGGATACAGAACTGGCTTGGTTATAGAAGACAGAGTGTAGCGGTGGAAGGGTTTTTCTGAATGGAGATCTGTAGATAGTGGTGTTCTGCAGGGATCAGTACTGGGACATCTGTTGTTTGTAGTATATATAAATGACCTGGAGGATAATGTGGGTGGTCTGATTAGTAAGTTTGCGGATGACGCAAAGATTGGCAGAGTTGCTGATAGTGCCGAAGTTTGTCAGAGGATACAATAGGATTTGATAGATTGGGGACTTGGTCACAGAAATGGCAGGTGGAGTTTAATCTGGACAAATGCAAGATGATGCATTTTGGAGGATCAAATCTAGGTATGCATTATACTGTAAATGGCAAAGCCCTTAGGAGAATTAGCATACAGAAGGATCTGGGCGTGCAGGTCCACAGTTCCCTAACAGTGGCAACACAGGTGGCCAAGGTGATTAAGATGGCATATGGCATGCTTGCCTTATAGAATAATCATAGAATTTACAGTGCAGAAGGAGGCCATTCGGCTCATCGAGTCTGCACCGGCTCTTGGAAAGAGCACCCTACATAAGCCCACGCCTCCCTACCCCATAACCCAGTAACCCCACCCAACACTGAGGGCAATTTTGGATACTAAGGACAATTTAGCATGGCCAATCCACCTAACCCGCACATCTTTGGACTGTGGGAGGAAACCGGAGCACCCGGAGGAAACCCACGTACACACGGGGAGAACGTGCAGACTCCACACAGTGACCCAAGCCGGGAATCGAACCTGGGACCTTGGAGTTGTGAAGCAATTCTGCTAGCCACAATGCTACCGTGCTGTACATATTATTTAAATAAATTATTATTTTGTATGAATTTTTCAACCTCTTGAAGTAACTTAACACAAATAGTAATAACAAAAAAGGTTCAATTTTGGCATTGAATAAGAGGAAATTCATATCTTTTCGGGGTATACTTGCATGGCTAACCAATTTTATTGTTGACCTGAAGTTAGTGATATTGGATATAAACTCGAGGCCAGGTCTGACTGCCATGATCATTTTAAAGATGTGGGGCTTGATTCAGTGACTGCCTTGTGCCCGGCGTGGATTTGGGCACTCCGAGTAAATAGCGGGAAAAGCCAAATTCAAGATTGGGCACAAACCATTTTGCGATTAATCTGACCCGCACTCGATGACAAGTTTTGGATCATGTCCAAGAATGGCAAGAATATCATTAATCCTTATTTGCATTCATAAGAACATAAGAACATAAGAACTAGGAGCAGGAGTAGGCCATCTGGCCCCTCGAGCCTGCTTCACCATTCAATGAGATCATGGCTGATCTTTTGTGGACTGAGCTCCACTTTCCGGCCCGAACACCATAACCCTTAATCCCTTTATTCTTCAAAAAACTATCTATCTTTATCTTAAAAACATTTAATGAAGGCGCCTCTACTGCTTCACTGGGCAAGGAATTCCATAGATTCACAACCCTTTGGGTGAAGAAGTTCCTCCTAAACTCAGTCCTAAATCTACTTCCCCTTATTTTGAGGCTATGCCCCCTAGTTCTGCTTTCACCCGCCAGTGGAAACAACCTGCCCGCATCTATCCTATCTATTCCCTTCATAATCTTATATGTTTCTATAAGATCCCCCCTCATCCTTCTAAATTCCAACGAGTACAGTCCCAGTCTACTCAACCTCTCCTCGTAATCCAACCCCTTCAGCTCTGGGATTAACCTAGTGAATCTCCTCTGCACACCCTACAGTGCCAGTACGTCCTTTCTCAAGTAAGGAGACCAAAACTGAACACAATACTCCAGGTGTGGCCTCACTAACACCTTATACAATTGCAGCAGAACCTCCCTCGTCTTAAACTCCATCCCTCTAGCAATGAAGGACAAAATTCCATTTGCCTTCTTAATCACCTCTTGCACCTGTAAACCAACTTTTTGCGACTCATGCACTAGCACACCCAGGTCTCTCTGCACAGCAGCATGTTTTAATATTTTATCATTTAAATAATAATCCCTTTTGCTACTATTCCTACCAAAATGGACAACCTAACATTTGTTAACATTGTATTCCATCTGCCAGACCCTTGCCCATTCACTTAGCCTATCCAAATCCCTCTGCAGACTTCCAGTATCCTCTGCACTTTTTGCTTTACCACTTATCTTAGTGTCGTCTGCAAACTTGGACACGTTGCCCTTGGTCCCCAACTCCAAATCATCTATGTAAATTGTGAACAGTTGTGGGACCAACATTGATCCCTGAGGGACACCACTAGCTACTGATTGCCAACCAGAGAAACACCCATTAATCCCCACTCTTTGCTTTCTATTAATTAACCAATCCTCTATCCATGCTGCTACTTTCCCCTTAATGCCATGCATCTTTATCTTATGCAACAACCTTTTGTGTGGCACCTTGTCAAAGGCTTTCTGGAAATCCAGATATACCACATCCATTGACTCCCCGTTATCTACCGCACTGTTAATGTCCTCAAAAAATTCCACTAAATTAGTTAGGCATGACCTGCCCTTTATGAACCCATGTTGCGTCTGCCCAATGGGACAATTTCCATCCAGATGCCTCGCTATTTCTTCCTTGATGATAGATTCCAGCATCTTCCCTACTACCGAAGTTAAGCTCACTGGCCTATAATTACCCGCTTTCTGCCTACCTCCTTTTTTAAACAGTGGTGTCACGTTTGCTAATTTCCAATCCGCCGGGACCACCCCAGAGTCTAGTGAATTTTGGTAAATTATCACTAGTGCATTTGCAATTTCCCTAGCCATCTCTTTTAGCACTCTGGGATGCATTCCATCAGGTCCAGGAGACTTGTCTACCTTTAGCCCCATTAGCTTGCCCATCACTACGTCCTTGGTGATAACAATCCTCTCAAGCTCCTCACCTGTCATAGCCTCATTTCCATCAGTCATTGGCATGTAATTTGTGTCTTCCACTGTGAAGACCGACCCAATAAACGTGTTCAGTTCCTCAGCCATTTCCTCATCTCCCATTATTAAATCTCCCTTCTCATCCTCTAAAGGACCAATATTTACCTTAGCCACTCTTTTTTATTTTATGTATTTGTAGAAACTTTTACTATCTGTTTTTATATTCTGAGCAAGTTTACTCTCATAATCTATCTTACTCTTCTTTATAGCTTTTTTAGTAGCTTTCTGTTGCCCCCGAAAGATTTCCCAGTCCTCTAGTCACCCACTGATCTTTGCTACTTTGTATGTTTTTTCCTTCAATTTGATACTCTACCTTATTTCCTTAGATATCCACGGTCGATTTTCCCTCTTTTTACCGTCCATCCTTTTTGTTGGTATAAACCTTTGCTGAGCACTGTGAAAAATCACTTGGAAGGTTCTCCACTGTTCCTCAACTGTTTCACTATAAAGTCTTTGCTCCCAGTCTACCTTAGCTAGTTCTTCTCTCATCCCATTGTAATCTCCTTTGTTTAAGCACAAAACACTAGTGCTTGATTTTACCTTCTCACCCTCCCTCTGTATTTTAAATTCCACCATATTGTGATCGCTCCTTCCGAGAGGATCCCTAACTATGAGATCCTGAATCAATCCTGTCTCATTACACAGGACCAGATCTAGGAAATGAAAATGAAAATCGCTTATTGTCACAAGTAGGCTTCAATGAAGTTACTGTGAAAAGCCCCTAGTCGCCACATTCTGGCGCCTGTTCAGGGAGGCTGTTACGGGAATTGAACCGTGCTGCTGGCCTGCCTTGGTCTGCTTTCAAAGCCAGCAATTTAGCCCAGTGTGCTAAACAGCCCCCGCTGGGACCCGAGGGACCGCTTGTTCCCTCGTAGGTTCCATTATATACTGTTCTAGGAAACTATCGCGGATACATTCTATAAACTCCTCCTCAAGGCTGCCTTGACCGACCTGGTTAAACCAATCAACATGTAGATTAAAATCCCCCATGATAACTGCTGTACCATTTCTACATGCATCTGTTATTTCTTTGTTTATTGCCTGCCCCACCATAATGTTACTATTTGGAGGCCTATAGATTACTCCTATCAGTGACTTTTTCGCCTTACTATTCCTGATTTCCACCCAAATGGATTCAACCTTATCCTCCATAGCACCGATGGCATCCCTTACTGTTGCCCGGATGTCATCCTTAAATAACAGAGCTACACCACCTCCCTTACCATCCACTCTGTCCTTCCGAAAAGTTTGATACCCTCGGATATTTAACTCCCAGTCGTGACCATCCTTTAACCATGTTTCAGTAATGGCCGCTAAATCATAGTCATTCACGATGATTTGCGCCATCAACTCATTTACCTTATTCCGAATACTACGAGCATTCAGGTAAAGTACACTTATGTTGGCTTTTTTACCTCTGTTCTGAATCTTAACACCTCGATCAGTTACCTCTCCTAAGTTATATTTCCTGGTAACCTTTCTCCTAATTTTCCTTGTCGTTGAACCCATATCTTCATGTAACAACCTGCCGCGTCACTTACCATTAATGTTTTCACTTCCCGTTTCTTTTCTTTTAGTATTCCTGGTCCTATTCACTGAGCTCCCCTCAGTCACTGTACCTTGTACTGTCGCACTTTTTGGTTTTTGACTATGGCTTCTCTGCCTTACACTTTCCCCCTTACTGCCTTTTATTTCTGTCCCTGTTTTACTACCTTCCAACTTCCTGCATCGGTTCCCATCCCCCTGCCACATTAGTTTAAACTCTCCCCAACAGCTCTAGCAAACACCCCCCCTAGGACATCGGTTCCAGTTCTGCCCAGGTGCAGACCGCCCAGCTGCGCAGCAGAGCCAGCCACGGTGCCATGAACCTGGCTGCTGCTGCCTTCCCCTGGTGAGCCATCTCCCTCAACAGTATCCAAAGCGGTATATCTGTTTTGCAGGGAGATGACCGCAGAGGACACCTGCACTGCCTTCCTACTCTTCCTCTGTCTTTTGGTCACCCATTTTCTATCACCCTCAGTACCTTTCACCTGCGGTGTGACCAACTCGCTAAACGTGCTATCCACGACGTCCTCAGCATCGGGGATGCTCCAAAGTGAGTCCATCCGCAGCTCCAGAGCCGTCAAGCGGTCTAACAGGAGCTGCAACTGGACACACTTCTTGCACGTGGAGCCAGGAACAGTGGACGTGTCCCTGAACTCCCACATCGCACATTCATTTCTATCTCATTAAAGAGATTGAAATCAAATGAAGCGGCCTCCCAGGAATTGCCCGACTCCCCAGCGGGAAGTCACGCGGGTGTTGTGTAGTGCTCCTTTTCAAAAACATGAAGTTGTTGCAATGGCTACTGAGGAGAAATGAGTAGGCGAGGAGCCATTTGTATTTACCAGCATGCAGCTCAAGGGCACTGTAGCTGCTGCCTCAGTACTCCGGGGGGAGAGGGGGTGGGGTGGGGGAGTGGGGGTGGGGGGGGGGGCGGGAGTGACCCCCTCAGAGGGGTTGGTCAGGGGCCTGAAGGATTCTAGGTCAGGGGTTACCTCTGGACTGGGTGAGGTGGGGGGGGGGGGGGGTGGTAAGGGGCTTTGTGTCTGTGAGACCTTCAATCCATCTTTAAATATTGTTGAGACCCATAACAGGGCAACCACATCTGCCGCCTGTCTGGCCTACCAAACACTTCCAGCACAGAGCCCTTTTCTTGCTTCTATCCAGAAATTCAATTTCATAGAAACATAGATACACAGAAAATAGAAGCGTGAGGAGGCCATTCGTCCCTTAGAGCCTGCTCCGCAACTCATTTTGATCATGGCTGATTATCAAGTTCAATACACTGATCCTGCCTTCACCCCATATCCCTTGATCCCTTTAGCCCCAAAAGCTGTATCTAATTCCTTCTTGAAATGACACACCATTTTGGCCTCAGCTACTTTCTGTGGTAGCGAATTCCACAGATTCACCTCTCTCTGGGTGAAGAAATTTCTCCTCACCTCAGTCCTAATAGGTTTACCCCTTATCCTGTGTGAGTGTGTGTGTGTGTGTGTGTGTGGATAGGGGATAAACCATCTTAACACCATGCACCTAAATACCCATAATTCCATGCGCTTTAACTTTACATAGTAATCTGCTATGTGAGATCTTGTCGAAAGCTTTCTGAAAGTCTAAATAAACCACATCCACCGATTCTCCTTGGTCAACTCTGCTAGCATCGCCGTTGCGAAACACGGAACCATGCCACAGGACATGTGAAAAATCCTGCAGTGTTTTGAATTTAGCAAGCATGGGCTGGTGGGGTAAGGTCTGTACTTTGCGTATTCTGAACAGCCAAAGGGGACGAGCTGTTTGACGCTTTCCGACAGTCGTTGGGACATACAGCCTACGTACCTGAGATCACAGTAACACTGACATTTATATGCCACATTATTCATTTGTATGATAGGCAGAAGGCCTTTATGACTTAATGGAATAATCTTATTAATGGAGAATACTACTCGTGTTGCTACTGCATCGTCACAATATGAAACTCGTGTTCACATTTTTGAGATGCCTCGCCCTTCCAGGATAATCTAAGGTAGACTGGGCACTTTTCAGAAGCAAAAGTGGTGGCTTAGGACCATTAGTGAGTTTGCTTGATACATAATCGGCAATGATTAGAACAGGGTAGCATCATGTCTCTTTGTTCAGCAATAACTAGAGGAGGTTAGATTGTGTATATACAATCCTCTTAGGAAAAGAGGCTTGTTAATTTCAATATGTTAAGAGCACATTAAGAGCAAGGTTAACATGGGTTTTGCAGGATGTATAGGGTGTTCCGAGGCTTCCTGGAACCCACTGATAAAAATAAAGTGAAAACACAGTGATAATTGAGGGAGTTGAAGAAATGATTGGGAAACATTCCCATAAGGAAATCACCACTGTTTTAGAGCCACAGCGAGGGATTTTCTGACCATTCACATTGGTGGGATCTTATGACCCTGACGATGGCGCACCCACACTGAGGGGATCGCTATGGCGAGCGGTGCGTTGACAATGGCGGCACCAGGAGACTGGTGAGCCGCCTCCACTACTACAGAACACGCCGCAAAAGGGTGGGGAAATCCCACCCAGAGAGTCATAGAGTTTTACAGCTCAGTGCCTGGTCTAACTCTCTGTTCTGAGAGTTTTTGTTTCACTACTTTATTTTCACTATGTTGGAAGTTACATTCAATACTTTGGAGATTCACGTGTCTGATATTTATTCTGCAGCTGTGATATAATAGATCAGCATGAGTGCAGCTTGTGCTACATTAGTCTGGATCTCAGATGAGGATCAAGAAAACTAACAGCACGATGAACAGCAGAAGCAACAAGAAAGCCACCAGCAGAATCCGCAAAGCCTTCTGCTGACAAACCTGCCACTTCAGTTGGCAGAGGATTTGAGCAGAGGGGAGCAGATCACAAGAGACAATGCCCACAACATGCAGGGGGTACAAGGCAGAGGATCAGCTTCCCGAACATGTCAGAACATCAGGGTCTCAGGACCAGGCTCCTCCACTCAGGTGGTGGGAAACATTTGCAGCCTTGCTGGAAGGAAACATTGTTCCCAAGTGCGCCTGGTGATCACACTTTATCAGTAGCTGTCAGTTCCTCCACTGCCCTCAACTTCCTTGACTCTGACTCCTTTCGGGGATCTGTGACAGATGCATTTACAGGATCTTTCCATCAACTGCCCACAAATACATTATACAAGTGATTGATGCCATCTTTGCCAGGGCAGGCAATTGTGTAAACTTTGCCACTGATGATTCCAGTCAGAATGAGCAGATGCTCAGGCTTGCGGCTCTGGCTGGCATCCCAGAGGTACAGCATCACTGACTATAGACACATGGCAATGAATGGCAAACAAAACAGAAGTGACATGAGGAAAACCTTTTTTTATGTAGTGAATGGTTAGGATCTGGGATGCACTGCCCGGCAGTGTGGTGGAGGCAGATTTAATAGTGGCTTTTGAAGGGGAATCGGATAATTATCCAACGAGAAAAGATTTTCAGGGCTATGGAGAAAAAGCAGAAAAATGGGACCAGCTGAGTTGCTCTTGCAGAGAGTCAGCACAGACACGATGGGCTGAATGGCTTCCTTTTGAAACAAATCCATTTGATGGTTTGATGATTAAGAGAGCCTGAGATCACCCAAAAACATTCATTACCGCAAGGCTGTTAAGAACTGGGGAAAATTAAGATTAAAAAATGAAATTGTGGTGAAATGAAATAAAACACTGAATTGATAAGAGCAGCTGATGGGGGGATATTGATATTGTCATGTGAGAGTACCTTTAAGGAATGGGTGTTTATAAATGGATGGGTATATAAATATCTGTAGTGAGAGTACCTTTAAAAAATGGGTGTTTACTACAGCAGTGATGGCAGAGAGTGGGTGGAGCTGGGCTGTCAGTCAGCTTTTTACTTTTGTTTTAGGCTGTTTGCTGCAGGGTGTGTTTTAGTTTTGTTTTCAGTGTTGGAGCTGAAGCCAGACAGAGCGGGTGTACTGTTGATCTCTCTGCCATGAAAAGACTATCTCTTGATCATTTGGTGAATTCAGAATTATAAATGTTCTCAGTAGCGAATGTAAACATAATGTGCTCCTGTTAAAAGGGATTTCTTAAGTCTTCTGGATGTTAAAAGGACAGCTTATGGATTACTTAGTGTTGTATTCTATGGGGGTTGTATTTGAATTAATGGTTGCTAAGTTGTTCACTGTATGTTTTAAAAAAGGTTAACTTGAGTTAATAGAATAAATGTTGCTTTGCTTTAAAAAATACTTTTCCATTTCTGCTGTACCACGCCTGTAGAAAGGGCCTTGTGCTCCCCATACCACAATCTATGAAACGTTGTGGGTCAGGTGAACTCCATGATACACTTTGGGGTTCTCTAAACCCTGGCCCATAACAAATTGGGGGCTCGAGGGGGATAAAAGTCTATCCATTGGATTGGCTTAGTGAACTTAAAGACAGTGAGGGGTGAGCATATTGTAGTTGCTTTTCAGGTGTGGTATTTCAGTTTAAGTAGGGAGTGTGTTGTGGACAATGACTCTTTCAGAGGCTCAGAAGATTTTCCGGGTGGAGACGGTCACACGCAGTACCTTACGGACAGAGACTAAAAGCAGACTGGTAGATTTGACAAAAACATTGCAGTTAACATTACCTGACAAAATGCGAAAAGGTGAGGAAATTATGGCGGCGGCTAAGCATTTAAAGTTGCCTGATACAGTTTGACTCATTGGAAATGGCAAAAATTCAGTTACAAATTAAACAAATGTAGCATGAGAAAGAATTAAAGCAGCTTGAATACAAGAAAGAGGAAAGAGAAAGGGAGAGAGAAAGAGATAGAGAGGAAAAAGAAAGAGAGAGAGGGGAAAAAGAAAGAGAGAGAGAGGAAAAGGAAAAGGAGAGAGAAGAAAGGAGAAAAGAAAGAATAGCCCTGCAGAACAAAAAGAAAGAGAAAGGGAGATACAGATCAGGAAAAAAGATAAAGAGAGAGAGTTTGAACTTCAGAAAATGGCCATGAAACATGGCAGTCTGTTAAAATTGGCAGGCGTAAAGGGAAACCTACAGTTGGATGATAGTGATGAGGATAGTGAGAAAGAGCATCATAGTCGAAGGCTTGGTGGGGATCTATTTAAATATGTCCAAGCATTGCCAAGGTTTGACGAGAAGGAAGTGGAAGCCTTTTTCATTTCATTTGAGAAGGTGGCTAAACAAATGAAATGGCCACAGGACATGTGGGTATTACTGATTCGAACAAACTGATAGGTCGGGCGAGTGAAGTGTTTGCATCACTACCGGAGGAGGTAGCTGGGACGTATGAGGAGGTGAAAAAATCCATCTTAGCTGCATGTTAACTAGTGCCTGAAGCCTACAGATAAAGGTTTAGAAATTTAAGGAAAGAACCTGGTCAAACATACATAGAGTTTGAAAGGATCAAACAGAGTAATTTTGATAGGTGGATAAGGGCTTTGAAAATAGACCAAACGTATGAAGCTCTCAGAGAAATAATACTTTTGGAGGAGTTTAATAATTCAATTCCTGATGCCGTGAGAACACATGTGGAAGAGCAGAGGGTCAAAACTGCGAGATGAGCAGCAGAAATGGCAGATGATTATGAATTAGTTCATAAATCAAAGCTTGGTTTCCGACATCAGTTTCAGCCTGTGAGGGATAGAAACTGGGGACATGAGAAATACTCAAGTGGTAGAGGCAAAAGTGATCTGATGGGAGATAATATGGAGGGTGTACCTCAGATTCAACAAAAAATCCAGGAGGGTGGAAAAGAAATGAAAAGTTTCAAATGTTTTCACTGTAATAAACTAGGCCATGTAAAGTCACACAGTGTTGGTGGTTGAAGAAAAGCACTGGGAAGGCTGATGTGGTAAAACAGAATAAGACAGTGGGGTTTGTTAAAGTGGTAAAGGAAAGCCCAAGTGAAGTGAAGGAGGTGCAAAAGATTGTACAGCCTGATCAAGAGGTGATTGATAAAAGGTGCCAGATCTCTTTAAAGAATTTACTTGTGTGGGGAAAGTTTACTCATGTGTATCAGGAGGAGCAGGTAAAGAAGTCACAATTTTAAAAGATACAGGAGCTAGTCAATCTTTAATGGTAAGAAATGAGGAGTTATGTAGTTTGGGGGGAATGTTGCCAGAAAAGGTGATAATGTGTGGAATTCAGGGTCAGAGGAGTAGTGTTCAATTGTACAAGGTAATGTTGGAAAGTCCAGTGAAGAGTGGTGAAGTGGTAGTAGGAGTAGTAGAGAAACAATCTTGTCCAGGAATATAGTTTATCTTGGGTAATGATATAGCTGGATCGCAGGTGGGAGTGATGCCTATGGTGGTTGATAAGCCAGTGGCGAATCAGACAACTGAAGTGTTGAAGGATGAATATCCTGGGATTTGTCTGGATTGTGTGGTAACAAGGTCGCAAAGTCACAGGTTAAGACAAGAGGAGAAATCAAAGAGTGAAGATGAAGTTGAAGTGCAATTATCAGAAACGATTTTTGATCAGATGGTTGAAAAAGAAGAATAGGTGGAGGATGAGGCGGATATTTTTAGTTCAGGAAAATTGGCGGAGTTACAACAGAAAGATGTAGAAATAAAACGGATGTATCAGAAAGAGGATCTGAGTGTGTACCAGTGTGTTATTACCGTAAAAGTGATGTCTTGATGAGAAAATGGAGACCTTTTCATATGCAGACGGATGAAAAGTGGGCAGAAGTTCATCAAGTAGTATTGCCGGTAGGGTATAGAAAGGAGGTGTTGCGAGTTGCACATGTGGTACCAGTGGGAGGTCATTTGGGAATAAGGAAAACTCAAGCTAAAATCCAGAAACATTTTTATTGGCCTGGACTACATAAAGATGTAGTTAAATATTGTCAATCATGTCACACATGTCAAGTGATAGGGAAACCTCAAGCAGTGTTAAAACCAGCACCCTTAATACCCATTCCAGCATTTGAGGAACCTTTTACAAAGGCCCTAATTGATTGTGTAGGACCGCTTCCTCAAACGAAAAGTGGGAATCAATGTCTTTTGACTTTAATGGATGTGTTTATTAGGTTTCCAGAGGCCATTTCAGTACTTAATATTACAGCTACAAAGATTGTGGAGGAGTTACTTAAATTCTTTACGAGATATGGACTACCTACAGAAATACAATCGGATCAAGGATCAAATTTTACCTCAACGTTATTCAAAGAAGTTATGGATAGCTTAGGAATAAAACAATTTAAATCAACAGCATACCATCCAGAATCGCAGGGAGCGTTAGAAAGGTGGCATCAGACATTAAAGACAATGTTGAGGGCTTATTGTCACGATTATCCAGAGGATTGGGATAAAGGAATTCCATTCGTACTGTTTGCAATTAGGGATGCACCTAATGAGTCAACCAAATCGAGTCCTTTTGAACTAATTTTTGGTCATGAGGTAAGAGGACCACTTAAATTGATAAAGGAAAAATTGGTGAGTGTGAAATGGGAAATTACATTATTGGATTATGTGTCAAATTTTAGGGAATGATTAAATAGAGCAGGTGAATTGGTTAGACAACATTTGAAAGTTACACAAATGTGATGAAACGGGTCGCGGACAAGAAATCCAAAGTTCGTAGTTTTGCCAGTGGAGATAAAGTTTTAGTGTTGTTACCAGTGGAAGGTGAGACTTTAAAAGCTAGGTTTTGTGGGCCTTATCAGATTGAAAGGAAATTAAGTGAGGTGAATTATGTGGTAAAAACACCAGATAGAAGGAAGACTCACCGAGTGTGTCATGTGACTATGCTTGAAAGGGAAGGAGAGAAAAAGGAGGAGGTTTTAATGATTCTAACTCAAAGTGACGAACCAAATCCAGATGATGGTGAATTTGACATACCTCAAATTCAATTGGAAAACGAGAATGTTCTTAAAAATTGGGACAAATTGTTGAGTTACCTTCCAGAGGAAAAACGGACTGACCTGAAAGAGTTATTGATATCACATGGGCATATTTGTGGAGATAAATTGGGAAGTACTAAAATGGCTATACATGATGTAGATGTGGGAAATGCTATTACAATCAAACAACATCCATACAGACTTAACCCTTTAAAATTGGCACAGGTTAACAAAGAGATTGAGAGTATGCTTAAAAATGGCATAATTGAAGTGGGTTGCAGCCAAAAGAGCTCACCCATAGTGATGGTACCTAAACCAGACGGTACCCAACAGTTGTGTGTGGACTATAGAAATGTTAATGCAGTTACAAGAACGGACTCTTGTCCTATCCCACGTTTGGAGAATTGCATTGAGAAAGTGGGAAAATCAGCTTTTATTTCTAAACTGGATTTACTTAAAGGCTACTGGCAGGTACATTTATCCGAAAGGGGGAAGGAGATTTCAGCTTTTGTGACTCCAGATCGTGTATTCCAATTCAAAGTTATGCCATTTGGCATGAAAAACGCTCCAGCCACATTTCAACGGTGAATTAACAAAGTTGTTTCAGGATTACCTACTTGTGCGATATACATCGACGATCTGGTAATTTTCCACCAGACATGGAAAGAACATTTAAAACATCTGATGGAGTTATTCGATCGACTTCAGGAGGTAGGTTTGGTGATAAACCTAGCCAAAAGTGAATTTGGAAAAGCCCAAGTCACTTTCTTTGGCCATACAATCGGACAGGGTCAAATGGTCACACGGGACGTGAAACCAACAGTTATTGAGGAGTTTCCGATACTCTCAAGACGAAGGGCAATAATACGATTTCTTGGCATGAGTGGATTTAATCGAACATTTGTGCAAACGTTTTGTAGCGTGATTGTTCCACTGATGGACTTGCTGAAGAAACGTCAAAATTTTCAGTGGACAGCGGACTTTCAACGGGTATTTGATGGCCTGAAAGCTGTGATAACCAATGCTCCTGTGTTGGAGAATTACAAGGGACTCTGTGATCAGATTGATCTAAAGTATCTGACTTTAAAGAGAAATGTCGAGGCTTAGAGAAATGGACGGATCATGCAGAGACCTTCTTGTTCAAAGAGACTGTTAAACAGGAAGGATTTCAGTTAGAATCATAGAATCATAGAATTTAGAGTGCAGAAGGAGGCCATTCGGCCCATCGAGTCTGCACTGGATCCGGGAAAGAGCACCCGACTTAAGGCCACACCTCCACCCTATACCCGTAAACCAGTAACCCCACCTAACCTAAGGGCAATTTAGCATGGACAATCCACCTAACCTGCACATCTTTGGGCTGTGGGAGGAAACCGGACGACCTGGAGGAAACCCACGCAGACACAGGGAGCAGGTGCAGACTTCGCACAGTTGGATGATGAAGAACAAAAATGGACAATATTATTGTACCTGTTTGCGTGTGTTGGTTTTTTTAAAACAAAAAAGTATATTTACTGTGTGCATTTCTTAAAGGATAGTGAAAAGGTGAAAAGTGAAACCATCTTGAAGTTGATGGTTTATTTTTTTTCTTGGGGGGAGGTACCTTGTGAGAGTACCTTTAAGAAATGGGTGTTTATAAATGGGTGTGTATAGAAATATCTGTAGTGAGAGTACATTTAAGAAATGGGTGTTTACTACTGCAGTGATGTCAGAGAGTGGGTGTAGCTGGGCTGTCTGTCAGCTTTTTACTTTCGTTTTAGGCTGTTTGCTGCAGGGTGTGTTTTAGTTTCGTTTTTAGAGTTGGAGCTGAAGCCAGACCAAGCAGCTGTACTGCTGTTCTCCCTGCCATCAAAAGACTATCTCTTGATCATTTGGTGAATTCAGAATTATAAATGTTCTCAGTCGTGAATGTAAACCTAATGTGCTTCTGTTAAAAGGTGTTTCTTTTGTCTGGATGTTGTTTGGGAAGTTATTATGGATGACTTAGTGTTGTATTCTTTGGGGGTTGTATTTGAATTGATGGTTGCTAAGATGTTCACTGTATGTTTTAAAATGGTGAACTTGAGTTCACAGAATAAACATTGTTTTGCTTTAAAAATTACTTTTCCATTTCTGCTCTACCACACCTGTAGAGTGGGCCGTGTGCACCCCCCTTGCCACAATCTATTAAAAGTTGTGGGTCAGGTGACCTCCATGATACACTTTGTGGTTCTCTAAACCCTGTCCCATAATACCTACCCTGCACATATTTTTGGGTTTGGGGGTGAGACCCAAGCAAACACGAGGAGAATGTGAAAACTCCACAAGGACAGTGACCCGGGGCCAGGATCAAACTTGGGTCCTCAGCACCGTGAGGCAGCAGTGCTAACCACTGCACCACCATACTGCCTTCGGCGTGCCATGCCTGAAAGGGGGTCGGACATGTCAGGAAGAACTGACCCGCCATTGAAGACATCTGGATGGCCGCAGTGGGCACTGCCACACCTCCCCCACCACCACACCATATCCTCCCCTGCAAGGGAGAGTGAAGCCGACAGCAAATGAGCACCCAGAGGAAACCCACGCAGACCCAGGTGTTGTGATAAAAGATCAGCCAAGGTCTCATTGAATGGTGCAGCAGACATGAAAGGCCAATTGGCCTAGTCCTGCTTCTGTGTCTTATTTTCTTGATTATAACTTGAGGACTTTTGTAAGTTCTAAGTATTATTTGAACAGCAGGGATGGCTCCTTGCGAGAAAGGGTACCCACTCAGGAGGTGGCTGATGATGCCAATGCGGAGGCCACAAACAATCGCTGAGACTCGCTACAATGAGGCTCATGCGTCAATGCGTGTACTGAACTGCTCAAGGTGCAGTTCCATTGCTTGGCCAGGCCTGGGGAAGCCCACCAATACAGCCCCCAGAGGGTGTCAAGCGTCATAGTGATCTACTGCGCTCTGCATAACCTGGTACTACAGTGAGGTGAGCAGCTGGATCAGGAGGAGATGAAGGAGCAACACATCTTCTTGGATCAGGAGAACCTTGAGGATGGCAGTGAGTGGCAAACCGTGGAGGAGGTAGAGGAAAGACCCCGGGCAATGGCCAGGGCCCGCCTGGGGCGCAGCCCTCATAGCCTTTCGGTTTTGGGACGATCAGGCCTAGTGTGTGAAGATCCCTGCAACCATGGGACCTGATGTCCGCTGTAGTGCCCGCGGGAGGTCATTGTGATGGTAGCTACATTTACGGATGGATACTAAAGCAATTGGCTATATGCTGCAGGAGAATGATGATGACTTACAGTGAGGACAGATCAATGCTCTTCTCATCCTCTGCAAAATCTTTGACTCCTGCCTGACAGGGAGCTGAACTAGACTTGCTACTGAAGGTGGTGATCTAGGAGCCCAGAGAGGTTGAATGGCACGTCCCAGCTGCTACCACCTCCTCCGAGGTCAGGGGACCCGGTGCTTTTCTGCACCGGCTGATAAGCTGGACAGACTCTCACACATTTACAGCCCTTGACATCCTCATCACTTCCTCATAACTAAAGGATACTGTGAGACATGACACACCTGAGCATTGGTGTGGCTGGAGGTTAGGGGGGGGCGGTGGGCGGGGAAGAACCTTCCAAGGATGGGGGAGTTGGGAGGGATGGGAATGGGGGCCCATGCCAGGAGTGGCATGGTTTTATTGTGTCATCAGTGAGGGAGGGATATCACTGCCATTCTCTCATAGAATCATAGAATCTATGGCACAGAGACAAGCCCTTTGGCCCAATCTGGTCCAGGCCAACCAAAAAGCCCATCTAAGCTTACACTATTTACCTACATTTGGCTCATATCCCTCTAAACGTTTCCGATCCATGTATCTGTCCAAGTGCCTTTTAAATGCTGTCAATGTAGGGCGGCACGGTAGCACATTGGTTAGCACTGTTGCTTCACAGCGCCAGGGTCCCAGGTTTGATTCCCGGCACTGTCTGTGCAAAGTCAGCACCTACTTCATTTGTCTGCGTGGGTTTCCTGCGGGTGCTCCGGTTTCCTCCCACAAGTCCCAAAAGGCCTCCTCCTGCTCATATCTTCTATGTATCTGTGTTTCTATGTCTTGAAAGACGTGCTGTTAGGCAATTTGGACATTCTGAAATCTTCCTCTGTGTACCCGAACAGGCGCCGGGATGGGGCGACTAGGGGCTTTTCACAGTAACTTTATAGCAGTGTTAATGCACGCCTACTTGTGACAATAAAGATTATTAATATTATATCCCTGCCTCAATCAATTCCCCCGGCAGCTCATTTAACATACGTACCACCTTCTGTGTAAAAAAGTTGCTCCGCAGGTTTCCATGAATTCTTTCCCCTCTTAACTTAAACCTATGCCTTCTAGTTCTCGATTCCCCAACCCTGGGAAAAAGATTGAGTGCATTCACCCTATTCATGCCTCTCATGATCTTATACACCTCTATAAGATCATCCCTCAGTCTCCCACGCTCTAAAAGAAAAATGTCCTAGCCCATCCAATCTGTCTCTATAACTCAGTCCCTTGAGTCCTGGCAACATCCTTGTAAATGTCTTCTGCACCGTCTCCAGTTTAATAACATCTTTCTTACAGTAAGGTGACCAAAACTGAACACAAAACTCCAGGTGCAGCCTCACCAATGTCCTGTACAACTGCAACGTAACTTCTCAACTTCTATACTCCCATGATCTTCCATGCACAAAGCCGAGCTGACTACTCCTAATCAAACCCTGTCTTTCCAAATGCCTGTATACCTTATCCCTCAGGATCCTCTCCAGTAATTTATCCACCACCGATGTTAGGCTTGCCAGTCTATAATTCCCAGGTTTTTCTTTGCAGCCCTTCTTAAGTAAGGGCACAGCATTTGCGACCCTCCAGTCTTCTGGTAACTTACCCGTGGCTAGCCATGATGCAAATATCTCAGCCAGGGCTCCCGCAATTTCTTCTCTCGCTTCACTCAGTATTCTTGGATATACCTGGCCAGCGCCAGGAGATTTATGTGGCTTCATACATTTTAATACGTCCATCACCTTCTCTACTGTAACGTGAACTGTCCCCAATATATCGCCACTAATCTTCCCAGGTTCCCAAGTCTTCATGTCTTTCTCCACGGTAAACACAGAGGACAAATATTCATTGAGAACCTCGCCCATCTCCCGCGGTTCCACACACATGTGTCCACTTTGGTCCTTGAGGGGCCTTATTCTCTCTCCGGTTACTCTTTTTCCTAAAAAAATCGCTTTGGATTCACCTTAATCTTCTCAGCCAAAGCTACCTCATGCCCCCTTTTTGCCCTCCTGATTTCCTTCTTGAGTATACTCCTGTATCACCTGTACGCCTCCAGGGAATCCCTTGATTCCAGCTACCTGCACCTAAGCTATGCCTCCTTCTTTTCCTGGCCAAAACCTCAATATGTTTTGTCATCCAAGGTTCCCTACTCCTGCCAGCCTTACCCTTCACCCTAACAGGAACATTTAGACCCTGAACTCTAGCTATTTCACTTTTAAAGGCCTCGCACTTGCCGGAGGTCCCTTAGTCCTCAAACAAGATACTCCAATCAACTTTGCAAGCTCCTGTCTAATCCCATCAAAGTTCGCCTTGCCCCAAATTAGAATTTGCACATGTGGACCAGTTTTTTCCCTTTCGCATAACTATTTTAAAATTAATAGAACTATGGTCACTGGTCCCAAAGTGGTTCCCCACCATCACCTCAGTCACCATGCCCTATTTCCCAAGAGTGGGTAAACGTTTTGCCCTTTCCTGAGTCGGACCCTCCACATACTGCATGAGGTCTATGTTAGGAAAATTGAAATCCCCTACTGTGACAACCCGATTACTCCTGCAAGTCGCTCCAATCTCTCTGCATATTTGATCTTCTAATTCCCGTTAACTATTTGGGGCCTATCGTACACGCCCAATAAAGTCACCACCCCCTTCTTATTTCTTAGTTCCACCCACAAAGCCTCGCTGGATGATCCCTCAATTATTTCATCTCTGGCTACTGCCGTCATGCTCTCCTTACTCAAAATGGCAACTCCCCCTCCTCTTTTTCCTCCACCTCTGTCCCACCTAAAGCATCTATACCCTGGAGCATTAAGCTGCCAGTCCTGTCCCTCCCTTAGCCATATTTCAGTTATGGCTCTAATATCTCAGTCCCAAGTAGCCATCCATGCCCTGAGTTCATCAGCCTTACCTGTCAGCCCTCATGGATTGAAATGGATGCAATTTAATCCAACAGGGATAGAACATCAAGTTTTCTTGGTGGTTTGTGGAGCATGGTGCCATGACATGACATTGTGAAGGATTCATATTAGTGAAGAGAGTGATTTTTATTACAAATGTGCTTTTGCAATGGTGACTTCTTTCCAATAGTGGCCAGATTCATCTGTGTCCACTAGGCACCTATTGTGTCTTACTCTTCCTCATCGTCCCGTTATATCTAAATGTCTCCCCAGCGGTGGTTGAGGTTCCTGCTGACTTCTACACCCTGAAATGACCGTGGTGGGTGTCCCCTGGGGGGGCTGGAACTTGAGGATCCGTGCCTCCTTTCGGGCTGCACCGTGTTGCAGTGCTGTGTGCGAGACTGTACATGTGTCGCTCACAGGGAGGGGGGGGTGTCAGATGAATTGGACACCTCCAGAGTCTCCAGTGTGGAGGCTCCCTGGCATGCTCCTGCTGATCCACTTCCCTTTGGTGGCTGGGGCCCCTGGGCTCCTCCATGGGATAGATTATCATAGATTATCATAGAATTTACAGTGCAGAAGGAGGCCATTCGGCCCATCGAGTCTGCACTGGCTCGTGGAAAGAGCACCCTACCCAAGGTCAACACCTCCACCCTATCCCCATAACCCAGTAACCCCACCTAATCCCCATAACCCAGTAACCCCACCCAACACTAAGGGCAATTTTTGGACACTATGAGCAATTTTGCATGGCCAATCCACCTAACCCACACATCTTTGGACTGTGGGAGGAAACCGGAGCACCCGGAGGAAACCCACGCACTCACGGGGAGAATGTGCAGACTCCGCACAGACAGTGACTCAAGCCGGGAATCGAACCTGGGACCCTGGAGCTGTGAAGCAATTGTGCTATCCACAATGCTACCGTGCTGCCCTAGAGGGGCAGCTCTAGTGAGATCCAGAAGACCCACCATCTTCTGGCATTGACACTCGTAGATTTCCACTAGTGTCTGCATTATGAGCTTGAAGCCCTGCACCATGGAACTCATGCCCTCAGCCATGGCGTTTATAAGCTGAACCATGACGCGGACATCCTCCCCTTCTCCCACCCCCCGCACCACAGATTGTACGTCTTGCTTCAAGGTCTCCACTGTGGACACCACCTTCACAGTATTGGCATCATTACATAAGAGTGATGGCACCATCCTCCAGTTGGCCTTGCACCCAAGGAGGCATGCTGTCATCCCTTCCTGATGCTCGTGACTCTGCCTTTGTAGATCCAGCAGCCCTGCGATGACCATACCCAGGGGCAAGTCATCGGACTGGGGCTCAGCAGAACCCTGGGTTCTGGCATCCCTCCGAGTGGCAGATCCCTGGGACATTCTTGCCTCTGCCTGCCGTGGATCTTCAGATGTGAGGTGCTCACTGTTAAGTGACCCAGAAGCCTGCCCGCTTGTTATTCCCATCGAGGTGTTAGTATCTGCGCTTGTGGAGGGTGCGGGTGACAGCTCTGATGCCTCCTCGATGCTAGTCTCCTTGGTTTTGGGGTCTGTGGTTTGCAAAGGGCATGAACATGGCCCGGGCTGGTCAACTGATTGACCTGTAAACATTTTATTGAGGTATTTTTGGTGTAGAAACAACAACAAAATAGACAAGATACATGAAACCATAAACATAGTACAAAAACCTTTTACCTTTCGTACAGGTCCCACCCTTATTATCTCCCTACTCTAACCTAAACTACTCCCCCCCGCCCCGCCATCCCCCCCGCGTCTGCTGACAATTAATTTTCCGCAAACGGTTGCCACCTCCGGGTGAACCCTAACAGTGAACCTCTCAAGGCAAACTTAATTTTCTCCATACAGAGAAAGCTAGCCATGTCCGATAGCCAGGTCTCCGACTTCGGAGGCTTTGGATCCCTCCATGCCAATAGTATCTGTCTCCGGGCTACCAGGAAAGAAAAGGCCAGAGCATCTGCCACTTTCTCCTCCTGGATTCCCGGATCTTCCGACACCCCGGAAATCGCCACCTCTGGACTCAGCGCCACCCTTGTTTTTAAAACCTTGGACATGACATCCGCAAACCCCTGCCAAAATCCCCGAAGCTTTGGACATGTCCAAAACATGTGGACATGGTTCGCTGGTCCTCCTGCGCATTTTATGCACCTGTCCTCCACCCCAAAGAACCTGCTCATCCGGGCCACTGTCATGTGAGCCCGGTGCACAACCTTAAATTGTATCAGGCTGAGGCTGGCACATGTTGCAGACGTGTTGACTCTACTCAATGCATCTGCCCATAAACCATCCTCTATCTCACCTCCCAGCTCCTCCTCCCACTTACGCTTCAGCTCCTCGGTCTGCATCTCCTCCGACCCCATAAGCTCCTTATAGATGTCCGAAACACTCCCCTCCCCTACCCACCCTCTGGAAATTACCCTGTCCTGAATCCCCCTTCGCGGTAGGAGCGGGAAGGTTGCCACCTGTTTACGAAGGAAGTCGCGCACCTGCAAGTATCTGAATTTGTTTCCCCTCGCCAGCCCAAACTTTTCCTCCAGCACCCTCATACTCGGAAAGCTCCCCTCTATGAACACATCCCCCATCCTCGCAATCCCCGCTCTCCGCCATACCCGGAACCCCCCATCCATACACCCCGGGGCAAACCGGTGGTTCTCACAAATTGGGGCCCAGACCGATGCTCCCACATGCCGCCTCCACTGGCCCCAAACTCTCAGGGCCGCCACCACCTGGTGGCTGGTGGAGTACCGCGCCGGCGGGAGCGGCAGAGGCGCAATTACCAACGCCCCCAGACTGGTGCCCTTACAAGACTGGTGTCCTCCACACGCACCTATGCCGAACCCCCCCCCCCCCCCCCCCCCCCCCCCCCCCGCCACCCACTTCCTGATCATGGCTATATTCGCCGCCCAGTAATAATGACTAAAATTTGGCAGCACCAACCCGCCCTCTCCCCGGCTCCGCTCAAGCATTACCTTCCTTACCGTAAGGTCTTGCCCACCCAGAAGAAAGCCCATGATTACCCTGTTGACCCGCTTAAAAAAGGACAGCGGAATAAAAATGGGGCGACATTGAAATACAAATAGGAACCTCGGGAGGACCGTCATTTTCACCGTTTGTACCCTCCTGGCCAGCGACAACGGGAGCGTGTCCCATCTCCGGAAACCATCCTTCATTTGGTCCACGAGCCGGGCCAGATTCAATTTATGCAGCCGGTCCCATTCCAGCGCCTTTGGATGCCCAGGTACCGAAAACTACCCCTTACTGGCCTAAACGGCAGCTCCCCCAGTAGCCCCAGTTGTTTCACAGCTCCAGGGTCCCGGGTTCGATTCCGGCTTGGGTCACTGTCTGTGCGGAGTCTGCACATCCTCCCCGTGTGTGCGTGGGTTTCCTCCGGGTGCTCCGGTTTCCTCCCACAGTCCAAAGATGTGCAGGTTAGGTGGATTGGCCATGATAAATTGCCCTTAGTGTCCAAAATTTCCCTGAGTGTTGGGTGGGGTTACTGGTTATGGGGATCGGGTGGAGGTGTTGACCTTGGGTAGGGTGCTCTTTCCAAGAGCCGGTGCAGACTCGATGGGCCGAATGGCCTCCTTCTGCACTGTAAATTCTATGAATTCTATGATAGCCCTGTCCCCTCGCCTGAACCACAAATATCTCACTCTTATCCATCTTTAGCTGATACCCCGAAAACCAGCCGAATTCCCCTAAAATCTTCATGATTTCCCCCATCCCTTCTACTGGGTCCGAAATGTACAGAAACAGATCTTCCGCATAGAGCAAAACCCTGTGCTCCATTCCCCCCCGGACCAGTCCCCTTCAGCCCCTTGAAGATCTCAGAGCGATTGCCAACGGCTCTATAGCCAGCGCAAACATCAGTTGGGAGAGGGGGCATCCCTGTCTCGTCCCCCGGTGCAGTCTAAAGTAGTCCGAAGTTGTCCTGTTCGTCCACACACTTGCCACCGGAGCCTGATACAGTAATCTGACCCAGTCAATAAAGCCCCGCGCAAATCCGAACTGTCCCAGTACCTCCCACAGATAGTCCCATTCTACCCGATCAAAAGCCTTTTCAGCATCCATTGCGATCACTACCTCAACCTGCCTACCTTCCGGGGGCATCATGATCACATTTAACAGCCTTCTTACATTGGCCACTTTTGTAAGGGCCACGAAGAATCCAGCACGAGTTTTAAGGATACAAAGTAATAACATTTATTTACAATAACATATATATATATAACAGCAGCACCAACTTCCCTTGCTGCACACTCCTTCCTGCTGCTTCCAAACTGGCCAGCTTTATTTATACATGGAGTTTACTAATGGTTTCTCCGCCCCCCTCATTGGGGAAGCTCATACTCCCACAGGATTGTGGGATTGTCATTAGTCCCCAGCCAATGGTAAGCAGGCAGGTTATAACATCCCTCCCCCCCCCAAAGTCCAAGGAATCCACCGAAGACCCTGGCGAAGGAGGGCGTCGGACTCGTTTTGCAGCAGGCCGGACACCATTTGCACGCGGCGCTGGGTCAGGCGGCGTGTAATGAGACGGAGACCGGCGCTTCCGTGATTAACGGCGCAACGGTTGTACATCCACGGCCCGTGGACCCGAGGATTCCCCCTCTGATGCGTCCTGTGTCTCCATCTCAGAGTCAGAGTCTGCTGCCTCCATCATGTCAGCGTCTCTATCTCCATTTGGTTCTGTAACGACCTGCGTAGACTTCGAGTGAGGCACCAGTGGAAGATTATGAGGACTACCTTCCCTTGTCTCTGGTCTCTGCGGCTGTAGAAATGAGCTCCGGGGGCGGGGAATCTTTTGAGGGGATAGTCTTCTGGACCGAACGTGGTCTACATGTTTGCGCTGGAGACGACCCTGGGCTTGCACCTGGTAAGATATAGGGCCCGTTTGGCGAAAGATTACACCAGGAACCCACTGGGCACCACCAGCAAAATTCCGAACGAACACTGGGTCACCGGGCGCAAACTGCCGAATCGGCCGATGCCGAGAAAATCCCTGTCCCTGCCGTTCTAGTGTGCGGCGTACCTTTGCGCCAATGTCCGGGAAAACCATACTAAGGCCGGTGCGAAGCCTCCGACCCAGTAGGAGTTCTGCGGGAGCTACCCCAGTCACCGCATGGGGGGTGGTCCTATACGTAAACAAAAAGCGAGCCAGTCTCGTGTCCATTGATCCGGAAGACTGCTTCTTTAGGCCTCTTTTGAATGTCTGCACTGCGCGCTCTGCCAACCCATTTGAAGCCGGGTGGTAAGGGGCAGTGCGGATATGGCGTATGCCGTTCACCTTCGTGAACCTCGCAAACTCCTCACTCGTGAATGGAGTGCCGTTATCCGTGACCAGCACCTCGGGGAGGCCATGCGTACTAAAGGACAAACGCACCTTTTCAATTGTTGCGCAGGACGTTGTCCCCTGCATCTTATGCACCTCTAGCCATTTAGACTGGGCGTCAATTAATAGAAGGAACATGGATCCTTGAAAAGGGCCTGCGAAATCTGCATGCATGCGTGCCCAAGGCCATCCTGGCCATTCCCAGTGATGTAGAGGCGCGGCCGGTGGAAGCTTCTGATGCTCCCGGCAAATGGAGCAGTTTTGGGCCACCTTCTCAATGTCGGTGTCGAGGCCTGGCCACCAGACATAACTCCGGGCCAACATTTTCATTTTGGTCACAGCTGGATACCCATTGTGCAAGTCTGTTAGTATCAGCTCCTGGCCTTTTTCCGGGACAATCACACGCATCCCTCACAAGAGGATGCTGTCTTCCACGCTGAATTCTGACAGCTTGGAGGAAAATGCCCGCAACTCGCCTGGGAGCTGTCTATGCTGCCCATCATACAGGACTATGTGCCGAACCTTTGACAGGATTGGCTCCGTCTGGGTCCACTCACGGATCTGTGATGCCGTGACAGGAAAGGTGTCCATAAAATTTAGGGTTGCAACCACCTCACCGGTCGTGGGGGTCGACATGGGGCTGGTCGATAAAGGCAATCGGCTCAGTGCGTCGGCATTTGCAATCTGCGTTCCTGGTTTGTGCTCCAGAAAATACTCGCATGCAGCAAGCAACAAAGCCCAGCGCTGGATCCATGCGGAAGCAATGGGCGGCATTGGCTTATCCTCTCTGAAAAGTCCCAGCAGAGGCGGCCATAAATGTACTGGTGGAAGCATTTCACCGCAAAAACCACTGCCAGGCCCTCCTTCTCGATCTGCGCGTACTTTTTCTCCGCTGCAGTCAATGTGCGGGAGGCGAAAGCTATCGGTCGCTCGGCCCCGTTCTCCATCTTGTGGGACAGGACGGCCCCAATACCATACGGGGATGCATCACATGTGACGAGCAAAGGCTTTCCAGGATCATAGTGAGTTAGTAACCCAGACGACGACAATTGTTGCTTTACCCGCCGGAAAGCGGTTTCTTGCGGCTGACCCCAAACCCAGATGTGATTTTTCTTTAGCAGAAGTTGCAACGGGGCCAGCGTAGTTGCCAGATTGGGGAGGAACTTCCCATAATAGTTTACGAGACCGAGAAAAGAACAAAGATGCGAAGTGTCAGTCGGGGCGGGGGCCTGTTGAATCGCACGCACCTTCTCTGCGACGAGGTGCAAACCTTCGCGGTCCACCCGATAACCTAGGTAGACTATTTCCTTAGCCTGAAATACGCACTTTGTGCGACGTAAACGGACTCCAGCCTCCGAAAAGCGCCTAAGGACAGCCTCCAGATTTTCCAAATGGTCCTGCTCCGACGTCCCTGTAATCAAAACGTCATCTAAGTAGACAGCGACACGCGGTAAACCTCTCAAAATGCCCTCCATAACACGTTGAAAAATTGCGCAGGCAGAGGATACTCCAAAGGGCAACCGTGTATATTCATACAGGCCCCAGTGTGTATTAATCATTACATATGGTCGGGAGGTAGGGTCCAGCTCCAACTGCAGGTAGGCGTGACTCATATCTAATTTTGTGAACGAGAGTCAACCTGCAAGCTTCGCGTAGAGATCCTTTTGTGAGGCATTGGATATTGGTCGAGTCGGGAAGCCGTATTCACTGTAAGTTTATAGTCGCCACACAAGCGAACTGTGGCATCTGGCTTCATTACAGGTACAATTGGTGCTGCCCAGTCAGCAAAACGGACGGGCCTGATAATACCCAAACTCTCCAAACGAGTGAGCTCCCCTTCTACCTTCTCGAGCAAGGCGTAAGGCACCGGGCGCGCCCGGAAATAGCACGGCGTGGCTCCTGGTTCAACTTGGATACGGGCTACGGCCCCTTTTATTTTCCCCAAACCAGGCTGGAATATATCTGGGTATCGTCCTAGCACCTCAGTCAACCCTCCAGAAACTGTTTGGAGGATGTGCTGCCATTGCAACCGCAAATGGCGCAACCAGTCCCGACCCAACAGGCTGGGCCCATGGCAGCGCACCACGATAAGTGGGAAACACCCCTCCTGGCGTCCATAAACAACAGGGGTCATTGTAGTTCCTGCAATGTCCAGTGGTTCCCCCGTGTAGGTGGCCAACCTGGCCTGTGAGTCTGTTAATGTAAGGGTCTGTATACCCTGCTTGATGCGGTCGAATGTCCTCTGGGCGATCACGGAGACCGCTGCGCCGGTGTCCAACTCCATCGCAAGCGGGTGACCATTGACCCGTACTGTCACCTTAATCGGGGCCACACAGGGAGCTGCTACACAATGCAGCTGCAGGCAGTCGTCCTCCGTCTCCACGTCCTCAGGAGTAGTCGCCGCAGGTTCATCCACATGGAAGGTACGACCCCTGGGCTGGTCCCAGTTACGGCCCCTGGGCTGGTCCCAGTTTCTGTCGGAGCGACGGCGCCTCTGGCGCCCCCAGGACCGGCGTCCGCGACGGGGTCGGCGCCTACAAGTCTGACACGGACATGGCTCCTCATCCATTGGTTCTGGAGAAGGCTCCCTTCGGGGAGGAATGTCCGACCGCCACTGGCGTCAGTCCGGACATCGCCTCGCCCAAGGTACCGCAGGAGTGCGGGCGGACATTTTCGGATGGAAGGGGTTGCGCCCCAAGGCATGCGCTTCCATTCCCTGTAGCTCCTGCACTCCTCGTTCTGCACTCTCTTAGGACAATACTATTTGAATGGCCTGTTGAAAGTCAATGTTGGCTCAGCTAACAACTTTCTCTGGGTGGCCGCATTGTTAATACCGCAAACCAAACGGTCGCGTAACATTTCTGACAAGGTCTCACCATAGTCACAGTACTCCGCAATCCTGTGTAGCCTGGATAGAAAATCGGCAAGGGATTCTCCAGAGGTCCTCTCAGCGGTATTAAACCGGTAACGCTGGACTATTGTGGACGGGGTTGGGTTAAAATGTTGCCCCACTATATTCACAAGTTCATCAAACGTTTTGGTGTCCGGCGCAGCTGGGTACGTAAGACTCCTAATCACCCCAAACGTATGCGGGCCGCAGGCAGTGAGCAATATGACCACCTGGCGCTCGTTTTCGGTGATATTGTTTGCCCGGAAATAGTAACGCATCCGTTGTGCGTACTGGTTCCAGCTTTCCAGCGCAGCATCAAAAACATCCAAACGTCTGTACAGAGGCATGGTATAATTGAAAACAACTTCCAACCTGTATCCAACAAAAATCCAGGGAGGTGGCTTCAGCAGTGTAGACAGCTAGTCACTTTAACCCTCGTCGCCAGTTTTGTAAGGGCCACGAAGAATCCAGCACGAGTTTTAAGGTTACAAAGTAATAACATTTATTTACAATAACATATATATATAACAGCAGCAACAACTTCCCTTGCTGCACACTCCTTCCTGCTGCTTCCAAACTGGCCAGCTTTATTTATACATGGAGTTTACTAATGGTTGCTCCGCCCCCCTCATTGGGGAAGCTCATTGTGGGGTTGTGGGATTGTCATTAGTCCCCAGCCAATGGTAAGCAGGCAGGTTATAACAGCCACCAACTGCCTACCCTTAACAAACCCCGTCTGATCCTCCCCAATAACGTCCGGAACACAGTCCTCAATCCTGGAGGACAAGATTTTGGCCAGCAACTTGGCATCCACATTCAGCAGGGAGATCGGCCTGTAGGAGCCACACAGCTCCGGGTTCTTGTCCCACTTCAGAATCGGCGAAATCATTGCCTGTGACATCGTCGGGGGCAGCACCCCTCTTTCCCTTGCCTCATTGAACATCCTCATCAACACCGGCCCCAGTAACCCTGAGAACTCTTTATAGAACTCCACTGGGTACCCGTCCGGACGCGGGGCCTTACCCGCCTGCATGGCCTTCAAGCCCTCCACTATCTCTTCCAGCCCAATTGGGGCCCCCATCCCTTCTACCCACTCTCCATCCACCGTTGGGAAATTCAGCCCTCCAAGAAGCGCCTCATCCCCTCCAGCCCCATAGGGGGTTCCGACTGTACAGCCTGCTGTAAAAATTCTCTAAACGCCTTATTCACCCCTACCGAATCACCAGCCAGGTTCCCCTCACCGTCCTTTACTTTCCCTATCTCCCTAGCTGCCTCCCTCTTCCTGAGCTGCTGTGCAAGCATTCTGCTGGCCTTCTCCCCATTTTCACATATCGCCCCCCTCGCCTTTCTCAGCTGCTCCACCGCCCACCCTGTGGTCAGCAAGCTAAACTCCGCCTGCAGCCTCCGCCTGCAGTATCCGCCATTCCCTCAGGAGCCCTGTCTCTGGGGTCTCCACATACCTCCTATCGACCTGCAATATCTCTTTATCAGTCTGTCCATCTCTACCCTGTCAACCTTCTCCCTATGAGCCCGGATCGAGATCAGCTCCCCCCTTACCACTGCCTTCAGTGCTTCCCAAACCACCGCTGCCGAAGTGTCCCCCGTGTCATTAACACGCAGTTAGTTCTGAATGCATTTCCTCAGCCGCTCACACACCCCTTCATCCCGCCAAAAGTCCCACATCTAACGTCCAGTGCGGGCACTGATTATTGTCTTTACTAACCTGCAGGTCAACATTTCTGCATGTGTTGAGGGTTCTCTCTTTTGTCTCTTGTCTCTAGCCCCCCCCACACACACACACAACTTTCACTCTGCAGAAGAGTGGTCCTGTTCCTCGCTGGGTAGCTCAAGGGCTCTTTCTTCAAAGAGTGTTGTGGTTCTCAGCTCGGGTATGACTCCAGCAGGCTGTGCCCGCTCACGCCGGTTGTGCCTGCATTTGTCCTACAATAAAACAGATAGGGAGAGTATAGGGAGGAGAGTTCAGCCGTGTCAGATGGTGATGAAAAGACTTGCATGGGAGGTGAGCGGGACCAGGGATGTGAGAAGCAGAATAGCTTCTGGGGAGATCATGGGGAGGTGGGGGGAGGGTGGTATGACAATTGTCGAGACCCTGTGAGGTGGCGGGGAGTGAGATCACCATGGAGGTATGATGGGTGTGTTAAGGGGCGCAGCAGGAGACATGAGCAGGCAGACTTACCCTGGCTGCATGAAGAAGGTCATTCATCTTCTCTCAGCACTGTAGCCCCATCCTCTTATGGACTGAGCTGCCACTCACAATCGTGGCCACAGCCTCCCAGGTGGGGTTGATGATCTTGATTGCTGGCCAATCACAGGATGTCACGCCTCTGCTTTACACCATCTAGACGTTTGGTGAGGGCTCCCTTCATGAATCATGGTGCTGTCTTCGTGGCAGCTATTCCCCCAGCTGGACAGCGGGTGACATGGTGGCACAGTGGTTAGCACTGCTGCCTAAAGCACCAGGGACCCAGGCTCAATTCCGGCCTTGGATGACTGCCTGTGTGGAGTTTGCACATCTCCCCCGTGTCTGCATGAATAGGACATGATAAATTACCGCTTAGTGTTCAAAGATGTGCAGGTCAGGTGGGGTTACAGGGATAGGGCGGGGAAGTGGCCATAGGTAGAGTGCACTTTCAGTGGGTCGGTGCAGACTGGATGGCAGAATAGCCTCCTTCTGCACTGTAGGGATTCTATGACTTGGAACAAGTGCTAGGGAGGTGCTTAAAAGGAGCACCCCACTGATTCCAGTGTTTTTCCCCGGGTGAGCATATCAGAGACAAGTCGCCATGAGCGTGGCGTGAGTCTCGTGGAAAAAAATTAATTCTGCCCGCCGTTTTGGTTTTGTATGCTTGGGTTGGGGATTAGGAGTTTTATCCTGAAGCCGGCGTTGTGCAGATGCTGGAGTGTGCCAGGATGAAGGGGCATTGAGATATCAAAATATGCCAGTTGGCAGAGGATTCAAGCCTGCATCCTGGCTTTAACTGACTGCAGATTGGTTTTGCAAGCTCACTGATATTCACCAGGGTCAACACTGATGGGCTTGTCAGGCTTGTCAGCCTGAAAAGTCTCGAAATGCTTGAAGCAGGACAGCTGTTTCTTTTTCTAGCGAAAGGTGTTTGCTGGGTTCTCCTGGGAGTATACTTTCATTGCAACATCAACAGCAGGAGAAGTATTTGCCTTCTCAGTGACCTCCAGGACAGAGGCGATGGACACAGAGCTCCAGCACAAAGGAGGGAATATTCTCGATGTTGAATATACAAGCCGAAGGTCAGCTTCCTTGACATGCCTCAGGTTATTGACATTTAGAAAGGCACTTGAAATGCCATAGAATACAAAGTGACGGGGCTACGGACCAAGAGCTGGAAAATAGGATTAGAATAGGTAAGTGCCTGATTGTCGTCACAGACACGACGGGCAGAAGGAGCTCTTTCTGTGCTGTAAAACTCTGACTCTATGACATTCGCAGCCTTTGAAATTCAGAGGATGTTTGTGGAGGGTGACTGCGAGGTATGGATGCGAGATGGCAAGATGGTGATGGTGGGTGACAGTTGTGGCAATTCACATGGGGATGAGAGGAAGTACCTGGTGAGGGTGGAATGACTGGGACGTCAGTGGTCTGAGGAATGCTGTGCAGATGAATCCTGGGGAAGTCAGAGTGTAGGGTTGCCACTTGAATGTGGGATGCCACTCACCTTTTACACACAGATGAGGTTATTGAACTTCTTGGTACATGAATGAGGTACCACATTTCTGCTGCTGTCGTCCTCAGCCACTTCCACTCACACCGACTTACCCTCAGAGGCTGCCCTCTTCCTCTCCGGGAACCAGAGGCCACCTTTGCATGTTGAGACCCCATCAGTAAAGATCTGGGGCACGATTCTCCGACCACCCACCGGGTCGGAGAATCGCCGGGGGCTGGCGTGAATCCCGCCCCCGCTGTGTCCCGAATTCACCGCCACCGGAGATTCGGCAGGGGCGGGAATCGCGCCGCGCAGGTTGGCGGGCCCACCACCGATGATTCTCCGGCCCGCGATGGGCCGAAGTCCCGCCGCTGTCTACCCACGCCAGCCGCCGTGGATTGAACCACCTACCGTACTAGCAGGAGCAGACGGCGCGGGCGGGCTTCGGGGTCCTGGGGGGGGTGGGCGCGGAGGTGCCCCCACGGTGGCCTGGCCCGCGATTGGGGCCCACCGATCCGCGGACGGGCCTGTGCCATGGGGGCACTCTTTTTCTTCCGCCTTCGCCATGGTCTCCACTATGGCGGAGGCGGAAGAGACCCCATCCACTGCGCATGCGCGGGGATGCCGTGAGCGGCCGCTGTCACTCCTGCGCATTCGTCACCCGGCGACGTCCTTTCGGCACCGGCTGGGGCGGCCCGATGCGGGATTCTCCGCAAACGGCGCGATGTCCGCTACCCGGCGCCAAAAACGGCACGGATCAGTCCGCCGTCGGGCTACCCCAAAAGGTGCGGAAATTCCGCACCTTTAGGCGCCAAGCCCTTACCTTAAGGGGCTAGGCCCGCGCCGGAGTGATTTCCGCCCCACCGGCTGGCGGGAAAGGCCTTTGGCGCCACGCCAGCCGGCGCCGAAAGGACTTCGCCGTACGACGCATGCGCGGGAGTGTCAGTGGACGCTCACGGCATCCCCGCGCATGTGCAGTGGAGGGGGGGTCTCTTCCGCCTCCGCCATAGTGGAGACCATGGCGAAGGTGGAAGAAAAAGAGTGCCCCCACGGCACAGGCCCGCCCGCGGATTGGTGGGCCCTGATCGCGGGCCAGGCCACCGTGGGGGCACCCCCCGGGGCCAGATCGCCCCACGCCCCCCCCCAGGACCCTGGAGCCTGCCCGCGCCACCTGCTCCCGCCGGTACGGTAGGTGGTTCAATCCACGCCGAATGGCGAGGGTTGACAGCGGCAGGACTTCGGCCCATCGCGGGCCGGAGAATTGCCAGGGGGAACCCGCCGACCGGCGCGGCGCGATTCCCGCCCCCACCGATTCTCTGGTGGCGGAGAATTCGGGACACGGCGGGGGCGGGATTCACCGACCCGGCGGGGGTGGTCAGAGAATCACGCCCCTGATTCTTCTCATGGCAATTTCAGAATGCCTTCATTTTGACCCCTGTTGCAATCTTTCTAAATATTGATGCTTTAACAGTTAGGTATGGTTGTGGCCACTCTGATTGATCAGGAAACCCTGAAGTGCGATGTAAACACAACAACCTGAAGTGAAAAGGCACAGCAATGCCACTGCACTGAATTTCGGATTCTCAACCCACTGATGCCTCCCCCACTGTGAGGTATTTAAAGGTTAAAATTCTGCTGATCATTCCAGAGACCAATTTATTATGCTGCAGTGGCCATGCTAATGTGCACCTGAAACCATTTCACATTAATGGGAACGTGACACCATAACTGGACTAATTGTCCTACATTTATACGGTTAGTAACCAAGCAACAAGCCCGACCACGCATTCTGTAGTACTGTAATCCAGCTTATTAGATGCTGCAGGCATTCATTTACCTTTTAGCCTCATTGTGCCTTTACTTAATTATTATTTTTAGACACTCAGTCAATTGTATTTTATAAGTCATCATGAACGGTGGCAAAGATTTCATTGTGGGGTTTAGAAATTCTGAATGTGAAATATTGGTCTTTAGTGCTGCTGGAGAAGGCATCACAGAAGCTGGTGGGCCCCTGAATAATGTTCACTGCACCTCCAGTCACTATTGCTCTATGTGGCTCCCATCCTTGGATGTTCAGTTGCATGGGTGACCCCTGCATGCATCAGCTGACGCTGTCATGATGTTGCTCGACACTCAATTTGCAATCTTGGATCAGACAGGTCCGCTCAATGTATTCACTTGTCACTCACCGGGAACTAGTGCCACTTAAAGGACCAAGACAGCAACTTGCAGCTGACACGCTTCTCGACTTACATCTGCTTAGGCTGAATTTGTGGATGTGGCTTTTGACAGCTGCTGCTTTAAATCAGGAAGGACATTGGAAATTGCTCCTCCTCTTCCTTTGTGCTCGGTATGTCTCCAACCAGTGGAGAGTTTTCCCCCTAATTCATATTGACATCAATTTGGCTGGGGGTCCTGGATGCCACATTCAGTCAAATGCTGCCTCAATGTCACGGATAATCACTCTCACCACCCCTCTTGAGTTCAGTTCTTTTGTCCAGTTCTTCAGTTCTTTGGACCACAGCTGTAATGAGGCCGGGATCTGAGTGGTCCCAGCAGAACCCAAACCGAATATCGGTGAGCCAGTTATCGGTTATCGGCTCAGGCATGATGGGAATGGTAGGGTCTGGAATATGCCGGGCCATGAGGTTGGGGCTTGTTGTGATATATAATTCTGTGGCTGTTGATGACATATGCTGTCTCAAGCTGCCCAACCTTGAGCCTCTAGATCTGTTCAGAATCTATCACATTTAGCACAGTGGCGGTAACAAGCAACACAAAGGAGGAAACACCCCTACCCAATGCTCCCCCTGTGACTGCATGGCTGGTGGAAGACTCTTGATTTTCTTTTATTCACTGTTTGGAGTTGGGGGAAGGTTGGTGTGGATTGCAGTTGGCCTTGTAAGATGCCCTCAGGGAAACACTGGGCAATGTGGACCTGATATTGGACTGAACCATCTTGGCAAACGTGTCAGCTGTCTGGGCTTGCTGGTGACAGGCAAAGTAAGGGCACTGGTTGACTGGGGCTGTCATCCTGAGAAATGACAGCAGGTTCATGCAATACTGCCACTCCTACTTGCCTAGGGTGGCATCTCTGCAATCCAAGTCATAAGTTGGAGGACATATTTCTGGACTACTGTCAGAGCCTGCAAGCCCTTTGAATATTGCAATCTGCAGCTGAAACAGCAGCCACGAGATTCTCCATCACAGTTGTGTCTTGCTGGTGCTGTCATAGGGTTGGCCAGCAGTTCCATGGCTCCAAGGTCTGCACCATGCCCTCTGCCAATCTGGCATTGGACTCCTCTGTGCTACGTGACAGAGACAGATGGCTGTCTGCCAATGCACCAAGCAACTCAGTGTCCACGTTCCCTTGGCCCACACAGGACCTCATCTGATTCCCCTGTGGCAGAACCAACTGTGACCTCTCCCTTTGGTGAGCTAACACATGAACTATCCTTGCTCCTGGCCTAGCTACAGCCCAGTCATGTCCAGTGACTCACCGTGTGCTAATGCCAGCTCTATCGTATGCTCTAAAAAAAGTTGCAGTGCCAGTATCTGAGCTTGTGGCTGCATTGTCAGGTTAAGTGACAGTGCTACATCAGCACTAGTGTGGGGGATCTCTCCCACTTCCTCTTGGGTATGTTGTGGCTGGGCAGGCAGCAGTTCTTGGGAGCCGGGAAGCTTAAAAATATAAGGAGAGGGTTGGGAATGAGGGGGGCAGTTGGGGAGGAAAGAAGGAGGTCCATGGCCACACTACCTTCATCTTTCAAGTCACATCAAATCAGGATGACTAGGGAGTCAAGATTATGGGGGGCAGATAGGAAAGCCGAGTTCAGGCCAGATGAGATCAAGCTTGGTCTTATTGAATGGCAGAGCAGGAAGGCAGTGAGAAGGGAGTTGAGAAGAGGCAAAGGAGAATAATTTAGCATCATCCTCAATGGTATTGGAAATACTGGATGTCACTGATTCCACTATAGTCAAGCCTTATGATACGATTATAAGATCATAAGAAATAAGAAGAGTAAGCCACTCAATCCCAGGAATCAACCTCATGAATCTTCTCTGAGCTGCTTCGAATGCAAGTACTTCCCTCCTTAAATAGGGTGAGCGGAACTGTACGCAATACTCTAGTTGTCATCTCACCAGTGCTGTATACAGTTGTAACAGGACTTCCTTCATTTGTAATAAAGGCCAACATTCCAGTTGCCTTCCTAATTACTTGCTGCACCCGTATGCTAACATTTTGTGATTCATGTACAAGAACACCAAAATCTCTCTGTACCACAGCATTCTGCAGTCTTTCACCATTTAAATAACATTCTGTTTTTCTATTCTTCCTACCAAAGTGAACAATCTCACATATTCCTGCATATACTCCATCTACTAAATGTTTGTCCATTCACATAACCTATCAGTATCCCTTTGCAGACTCTTTGATTCTCCGTTTCGTTTTGCCAGCTGGTCAGTGGGGTTTCCTATTGTGAGGCAACCCCATGCCGTCAGGAAACCCCGGGCTGCTGGCAAAACGGAGAATCCCAGGGGCGGCATGTGGCGCAGTGGTTAGCACTGGGACTGCGGCGCTGAGGACCCGGGTTCAAATCCCGGCCCTGGGTCACTATCCGTGTGCAGTTTGCACATTCTCCCTATGTCTGCGTGGGTTTCACCCTCACAACCCAAAGATGTGCAGGTTAGGTGGATTGGCCAAGCTAAATTACCCCATAAATTGGAAAAAAAAAAAAATAATTGGGTACTTTAAATTTATTTTTAAAAACGGACAATCCTGACGGCAGAGAATTCAGCCCTTTGTGTCTTCCTCACTGTATAAATAGCACGTCTGGCTAAAATCCAGTTAGTTCTTCATCCAAGTCATTAACCTAGATTGTATTGAGTCAAGGCCCCAGAATTGATCCCTGAGGCACTCCACTAGTTATAGTTTTCCAATCTGAAAGTGATCCATTTATCCGGATTCTTTGTCCCATGTTTGTAAACTAATCATCTATCCATGCTAATGTATCACCCCAAACACCATGGTCTCTTATCATATGTAGTAACCTTCTATATGGCACCAAACTGAATGCCTTTTGGAAATCAAAATATACTGCATCTACTACTACCACTTTATCCATCCTGCTTGTTACACCTCAAAGAACTCTAATAAATTTGAATATTGCTACAAAGAGAGACAAGTTGCCAAAGGTTTTCCTCTTGTGCTCTTCATGACAAATGTAAGAATGTCAAATTTCAAACAACCACAAAAATTCATACTGCATGAGAAATGGGTGCGGATTGGTTGGCAAGTCTACTCTGATTGGCCAACGCTTTGCCATACAGAATACAAAGGAGAATAATAGATTCTCCAATCTCAATGATAATTTAGAAAAAGCACAAGGTTTGAGCAATGTTGTGCATGCATTTCAGTCCCAGTATGATGCCATATGTCTCGGCAATACAGACCAGCAATTGGCTGATTGAATCAAAAAGCATGTTCCTTAGGTGTTAATAATAGGCAAAAAACAGACTGTACTCAATGAGCCTGTGCTTGTGAGACCCATAACAAATGTTTACTGGGAGATGAGATTTCACAATTGGGCGGCATTTTCTGGACATGAATGCACGACTAGCTACACTAACAACCAATTTAAGATAATCAGTCAAGTTTGTAATGTGGCTCATTTACTCTTGCTGGAAGTGACATATACTCATACACAGGGACACATTCTCTGCAAACAAAAGGAATATATACAGGCCTTGTGCCTTTTTTCAATTACCAATATTCTATAAACATTTGGGAAACACAATTTCCCCTGTTGAGTTTGCCTAATTGTAATGTGGGGCGGTATTCTCCGACCCCCCGCCGGGTCGGAGAATCGCCGGGGGCTGGCGTGAATCCCGCCCCCGCGGCTGCCGAATTCTCCGGCACCGGATATTCGGCGGGGGTGGGAATCGCGACGTGCCGGTTGGTGATTCGTCGGCCCACGATGGGCTGAAGTCCCGCTGCTGGAATGCCTGTCCCGCCGGCGAGAATCAAGCCACCTCTCTTACTGGTGGGACATGGCGGCGCCGGCGGGCTCCGGGGTCCTGGGGGGGGCGCGGGGCGATCTGGCCCCGGGGTTGCCCCCACGGTGGCCTGGCCCGTGATTGGGGCCCATCGATCCGCAGGCGGGCCTGTGCACTGGGGGCACTCTTTTCCTTCCGCCTCCACCATGGTCTCCACTATGGCGGAGGCGGAAGAGACCCCCACCACTGCGCATGCGCGGGAATGCCGTGAGCGGCCGCTGACGCTCCCGCGCATGCGCCGCACGGCAAAGTCATTTCCCCGCCAGCTGGCGGGGCACCAAAGGCCTTTCCCGCCAGCTGGCGGGGTGGAAATCTGTCCGGCGCGAGCCTAGCCCCTCAAGGTGAGGGCTCGGCCCCTCAAGATGCGGAGAATTCCGCACCTTTGGGGCGGCGCGATGCCGGACTGATTAGCGCCGGTCGGCGGACATTGCGCCGATTGCGGATAATCCCGCCCAAGGTGAGGGCTCGGCCCCTCAAGATGTGGAGACTTCCGCACCTTTGGGGCGGCGCCATGCCGGACTGATTCGCGCCGTTTTTGGTGCCGGTCGGTGGACATCGTGCCGATATCGGAGAATCCCGCTGATGATTTTCGAAATATCTTGCTGCTGGCACCTTTGGATTTTAGCATTTAGAAGTTAGACTAACTGTTTCCTGATTGGTGATGTTATATTTGCAGTGCTCCTATCCACTATGGTCTTTCCAAAATCTGGGAAATTTGGAATATTATTACCAAAGTGTCCACTGTCTCTGCAGCCACTTAATTTAATTCTTCGGTATCGGCGCAATGTCCGCCGACTGGCGCCCAAAACGGCGCAAATCAGTCGGGCATCGTGCCGCCCCAAAGGTGCGGAATGCTCCGCATCTTGGGGGTCCGAACCCCAACCTTAAGGGGCTAGGCCTGCGCCGGATGAATTTCCGCCCCGCCAGCTGGCAGATAAGGCCTTTGGTGCCCTGCCAGCTGGCGCGGAAATGACATCTCTGGGTGGCGCATGCGCGGGAGCGTTAGCGGCTGCTGACGGCATTCCCGCACATGTGCAGTGGAGAGAGTCTCTTCTGCCTCCGCCATGGATCGGTGGGCCCCGATCGTGGGCCAGGCCACTGTGGGGGCACCCCCTGGGGCCAGATCGCCCCGCGCCCCCCCCAGGACCCCGGAGCCCGCCCGCGCCACCTTGTCCCGCCGGTAAGGTAGGTGGTTTAATCTACGCCGGCGAGACAGGTATTTTAGCAGCGGGACTTCTGCCCATCCGGGCCGCAGAATCGCGGGGGGGGGCCCCGCCAACCGGCGTGGCGCGATTCCCGCCCCCACCGAATATCCGGTGCCGGAGAATTCGGCAACCGGCGGGGGCGGGATTCACGCCAGCCCACGGCGATTCTCCGACCCGGCGGGGGGTCGGAGAATGTCGCCCCAGGTCTGTGGGACTTCTTAAACTTTAGTTCCATTTGTTTTAGTTGTACTTATTCTCCAGTGATCATGATCATTACAAGTTCCTCCCTCCCCTTTGTCCCCTTCTTTTCTACTACTGTTGGGATGCCGCAAGGGGAATCGGTGATGTACTGGTATTGTCACAGAACTAGTAATCCAGAGAACCAGGGAAATAATCTGGGGACCTGGGTTCAGATCCCATCATGGCAGATGGTGGAATTTGAAATCAATTTTTCAAAACCTAGAATTACAAATCTAATGATGATCTGAAACCATTGTCAATTGTCATTAAAAACCCATCTGGTTCACTAATGCCCTTCAGGGAAGGAGATCTGCAGTCCTTCCCGAATCTGGCCTACACGTGACTCCAGACCTACAGCAATGTGGTTGACTCTTAAATGCCCTCTGAAATAGTCAAGCAAGTCACTCCGTTGTGTCAAACTGTTGCGAAGTCTAAAAAAGGGAATGGAATCGGGCAGACCACCTGGCATCAACCTCGGCACCAGAAATGACAATGGCAAACCCAGCCTTGTTGACCCTGCAAAGTCCTCCTTACTAATATCTGGGGGCTTGTGCCAAAATTGGGAGAGCTGTCTCACAGACTAGTCAAGCAACGTTACAGATAATGTCCCAGATTCCACCATTAACATCCTTGGGTTTGCCCTGTCCCATCCGGACTTGGAAATATATCACCATTTCTTCACTGTCGCTGAGTCAAGATTCTGGAACTCCACCTGTTTGTTTTTTTAAATTGAATGTACCCAATTAATTTATTCCAATTAAGGGGCAATTTAGCGTGGCCAATCCACCTACCCTGCGATCTTTGTGTTGTGGGGGCGAAATCCACACAAACACGGGGAGAATGTGCAAACTCCACACGGACAGTGACCCAGAGCCGGGATCGAACCTGGGTCCTTGACGGCGTGAGGCAGCAGTGCTAACCACTGCACCATCGTGCTGCCTGGAACTCCATCTCTAACAGCACTGTGGTGTACCTACAGCACAGGGGCTGCAGCGGTTCAAGAACAAAGCCCACCACTGCCTTCTCAAGAGCAATTAGAGATGGACAATGAATGCTGGACTAGCCAGCGAAGCCTGCATCCCTTGAACTAATAAAAATATATTTTTCTTTATTCCAGGATCACTCATCTCCTCATCTTATTATAGCCTTGATTTAAACATGGACAAAATAGATGATTTCCAGAGGTGAGGCGAGAATGACTGCCCTTGACACTAAGGCAGCATTTAACCAAATATGGCATCAAGGAGCCCTAGCAAAACTGGAGTCAATGAGAATCGGGGAAATCTCTTCGCTGGTTGGAGCGATGACTGGCACAGAGGTAGATGGTTGTGGTGGTAGGGGGTCGAAACTCTCAGTTCCAGGGCAATACTGCAGGAGTTCCTCAGGGTAGTGTCCTGGGACCAACCATCTTCAGCTGCTTCATCAATGATCTTCCTTCCATCAAACGTACAGATGTGGAGATGTTCACTGATGATCGCACCATGTTCAGCACCATTCGTGACTCCTCAGATACTGAAGTAGCCCATGTCAAAATGCAGCAAGATCTGGACAATATCCAGGCTTGGGCTGACAATTGATATGTAATATTCATGCTGCCAAGTGCTGGGCACTGACCAATGCCAAGAAGAAAGAATCTAACCTTCGCTCCTTAACATGCAATGGCATTACCAACGCTGAATTCCACACAATCAACATCCTGGGGGTTACCATTGACCAGAATCTGAACTGGACTAGCCATATAAATAATGTGGCTACAAAAGCAGGTCAGAGGCTAGGAATTCTGCAGTGTGCAATGCACCTCCTGACTCCCCAAAGCCTGTCCACCATCTTCAAGGCACAAGTCAGAAGTGTGATGGAATATTCTCCACTTGCTTGGGTGAGTACAGCTCTATCAACACACAAATGGCTTGACACCAGCCCACTTGATTGGCACATGTTCCACAAACACCCACTCCTTCTACCACCAATGCACAGTGGCAGCAGTTGGTACCATCTACAAGATGCACTGCAGGAACTCACCAATGTTCTTTACGCAGCACCTTCCAAACCCATGACCACTAGCATCTAGAAGGGTAAGGGCAGCAGAGACCTGGGAATCCCATCGCATGGACGTTCCGCCCCAAGTCACTCACCACCCTGACTTGGAAATATATTGCCATTCATTCACTGGCGCTCAGTCAAAAGCCTGGAACTCCCTCCCTAAACAGCACTTTGGGTTTACCTACACCTCAGACTGCAGTGGTTCAAGAAAGCAGCTCACCAACACGTTCTCAAGAATAATGGTGCTGTGGTCAGTCTGCTCATCCTTCCTTCAATCCCTGCTCTCACCACACCAGCTGCAAGAGCATTGAACCTAGTGGACAATTGCAAGGCCTGAGCTTCCTTTATTGCTGCCTTCTGTATCCCATACCTCACACACTTGTAGTCAGACCCTTCTGCCCCTGACAATGGACCAAATGTGAAGTACTTAGCTAAGGAGTGTGACTGCCTCGCGAGCAAAATGTCCCAGAAAATTTCCCTCACCCTGATGTACCTCAGTATTCGAAACTTGGACTTCAGCTCATCAAATCTGGACCAAAGTTCATTGAGCTGCAGACATTTATTGTAGGTGTGGTTGCCGTGCATCACGCTGATATCCACCATCTCCCACATGCTCCAGGTGGAACACAACACTTATCCCATCAACTTTTACTTGTATTTTGTTTAATTAACAAGGTTTGAAGTTTAGAAATATCATTCAACAGTTATCCTTAGTTATATTATGGAGTTAAACCTGATTCACTGTACGTTTTCCTCTGTTGGGCTCAGTGGATGGGGTTTTGCCAACTCACCGCTGTTGCTCGTCCTCTTATGGGTAACCTTTTTCTGCTGGAAAGAATGCAGATTGTCAGTGTTGCCTTGTGTTTGCATGATGTGCCTGCTATTGCTAAAAGTTAAAGATGTGCAGAGGTAGCAAGAGATCGGTATGAGACTGCCATCATTGGAAAGTATGTGTGTGTGTGGATGGGATTATCTATATATAGTGAGTCCTGCTGGAAGAGCAATGGTGTGGTGCACTGAGCAGCCTGATGGGTTTGGTGAATATGAAATGTGATGTAATGATGCATTCACTGACCTTGACCATACACGTGAAGTAATTAAACTTTTTTGGCAACGCTGCAAGGCCTTTGTAGTCCAGACTCCAGGCAGCCCTTACAACCTGTTCCAATTTCCTTCAGAATGTCTGCCTTGAGGATCTCCTGGCTCCCTTCAGAAAATGGCATCTATTCTTCCCTCCTCCTGGGTAATTAATGCACTCAGCACCTGGGAGCCGTCTCCCTGGCCTTGTTCCCCATTGATTAGAACCTAGTTCAATCTGCAACAGCCTTCCGTTATCCAATGCAGGTTCCCTTTAAGAAGGATAGATTGCCTTTAAGAGCTGACATCCAGCTTGAATATATTGTAGCTTTGCACGCCCTTGGGTGTCCTGATAAGCTTGCAGTTGGGCATCAGTCAAGGTTGAGCCAGGATGGACACTCCGATCACGTGAGCGAAATTTGTGTGCTGCCAAACTAACTGCATCAGGTGTGGACAGATCAAGATTTGTGACCCTGACTCCCAATAAATAGTGTGGAACAATTTCTATTCCCAGGTGTGACCTCCATGAGCATTTGCTGTTGGAACTTTCTGACTCATTCTGTGCTCCTACAGAATATTACACACTGTAAAGTTCCAGTCTATTAATATCCAATGTTAGCCTCAGCATAATTGCTGCAAGTTTGATTTTCTGCATTAAATTAAACCCTGTCAATGTGGATCAGCTTATGATGAATAATAAAAGACCAAATGATGCAATTACCAAATGCAGGGGGGGAGGTGGGAGCTTTTTAATATTAAATCAGCTGAAATTGACCACAATTTTTATGTGTTAAGCATGAACACTTACAACTTATATTTGAAATGGGGTTTAATATGTCCCATTATAAAAACATGCAAAATATAACAAAATTGAAATCACATTTATTGATGCTGGCCATCTTTATATTTTCTTGAGTTATAATTTTGTAAACAGATCATTCTGTTACAGTGGTTCACGTTGCACATTTTATGACTATCTCAGCTGCAATGCAAGTCTCGATATCAAGCAATTATCGTTTACTTGATCAATAGAATATTTCAGCACCTGAAATTACTTTCAGATTATGTTGTAATTTTAAATTACCTTTATTAGAAGGTAATTGTTTTGTTACCTGTGTGGTAGGTAACATGTGCTACTCAAACCTTGGTTAGTGATGAGGTCTTCTGAATCTCGATGAAGACTCAAACTCGTCCAGTAGTAACAAAAGGTTTATTGAGTAACTATAACAATAATTGCATGAGTTCTTTACTTTAACTTTGATACTAGTGATAAGGTTAACAAGATCTAACTACGGTAACTATACGTAACTCCACTAGCCATCTGAACTAGTCTGCCATTGCCCTGGTCACAGTGCACCCAAGAGAGCGCGAGAGACCCAATGTGGTTGCCTTTTATACCCCTGTTGGTCTGGCCCTCTAGTGATCATGTGGTGCTACTGGTTACACATGCACATATAGAGATCCCTACAGTAATGATTGAGAAATTCAGTTGAGGTGCAGCTATCTTACAGACCTGTTTTGCAAGGATCGAAAGGTGCCTGTGCATGCACATTACAAAACTTTTGTATGCCCTGCCTGTTATACCGGATCAGACTTCTCTTTAGGCAGCTAGGACAAAAAAAATCTTGTTTTATTTAAATAAGGGTCTGATGCTCGTTGTAGGAACCTGGGACCCATTTGTGAAATTGAGCCTCCAAGTGTCTAACTCACCACATCATAAATATACTCAACCAAAGAGTCAATAGCAGGCAGAAAGGATCCTATACCTCTAGAGGCCCCTAGGTTGCAGTGAGGGGAGGGCCATGCCACACAGAGAGGGTGTAAGGTGTGGTCTGACAGACCTGCTGGCAGGGTGAAGGGGCACGGGGGGGGTGGAGGGGGAAATGGGGTGGTGGTGTGGGGAGAACCTCCTGTTTGGACACCATGTGCCCAATAGAGGACCTTACCAGTGGCACATGGAGTAGCCATCGCTGGGACCAGCCTGACTGGCCCCAAAGGGCTGCCCCACTTACCTGGGTTCCAGGCTCCCCATGATCACTTCTTGTCCTCAGCTTCCTGCAGTCCCGGTGCTCTTGGTTCAGTTGCTGGTATTGAAGGGCTGTCAGCAACTCTGGTACTGAAAAGCTGCTGGTTTTCTGATTGAAAGGCAGCTCTTGGAGGTGGGCTCCTCATCCTAACAGCCCTGGGAACCCCAGCAGCAGGCAGTAAGTGTCTAAGTGAACACATTGCAGCTCCCAGAAATGACTGCAGCGAAGTTTGTCAATAGCCTTTTACCTGGTGGACAGGGCCATCTCAGTGATCATAAAATTTAGCCTGCTGTGTGTGCCCTTACATTTTCTAACCCAAAAAGAAAGATGTTTGATTTTCCTGGAGGTCCTCTTCATTGTTCCAACTAGCTGACAATCTGCTTCAATGGAAAAGCAGCTTCAGGCAGGCACCTCACCTGCCTGCAGTACCCTGCAGATTAACGTCAGAGATGGATGTAAAGGGTCAGATCCTGAATGAGTAAATAACTGAGTGGGAGGCGTTAAAAACAACCCCAGGAATCTAGTATTGATAATAATAACAGTATTGATCTAATTACTAGTGTGTGATCATCTCTTGCAGATAAATAGTGAAGTTATGGCTGGATAAAAGATTTCCTCCTTTAATTATTGAAACCCAGGATTCCAACTTTATAAATGCTGTCCTGATATATCATACTGAGCACCACAGTGGTTTCACAGACAGACAACTAAATCATCACATTTTGTTTGTGACCATATTAGATATTTTAGAATTAAAAATGCATCAAATGTGAGCAGTAGAAGCCTTCATTTTGTAAATTATCTTTACATTTCCAGTGCTAGATTTAGATTTTAATTGCTGTTGCCTGAATTTTGTTTTCTTTTCCAGCCAATATAAAATCCAGAACTTAATTATAAAACAGTTGCTTGGCATTTATTTACTTTCACGCAGGAACAAAGTAATCAATAGCCAGGATGTTGCAATAAAAAAGGAGAAAGTATTCATGACATAGTAATTGATATTTCATTCTCATCTATTCACATGTTATAGAGGATCCAATAATATAAAATTTACCAACAGTGTTGCCGGACGTACAGCACCTCAGATCCCAAGGCTACCATTCCATTGTGAATAATGAAATCTGGTAATTCAGGGTTGAGAACTGGGAAACTGCAAGTGATCAGGGAGTGCAACTTTTGCACAGAGTATGAAGTTAAGAGTTTGGTGAGTGATCTCTTTCCAAAATTTGCTCTTTTTTGCACTGAACTAAAATGTATTGTTCCAGTCTTAAGCAGGGGTAAACAAGTTCTCGACTAGAGAGCAGCTGTAATTAGATACCTTGCTTAATCTAACTTCTGTAGCTGTAGTGGAGCTGATTTATGTTTGAGCTTCAGATTGGCTAAATGCAGGAGCCTGGAGCACAGCTTGGTGCGGGGTGTGGCTTGGGCACAGAGAGTGAATTTTCGACTTTGGTGAGTGAGGGCCTTCAATAAAGAGGAGAAAGATGAGCTCTGTACCATTTTAAAATTTTCAGCCTCCAGTAGGTGGTGATTTTTCTTCCTTTGTCTCGAAGCTAGGAAAGTGCAACTCAACTCGTAAGTCAATTTATCAATGAGCATCCACTGTAAGGGATTGTGGGTAAATAGCTGCATTATAGAAAAAAATAAATTGTTTAAGTAACCAGGAAGTACAGGAAGTATCACCAGCAGCAGAAATTTGAGCTCTGGGTTTTGGAACTCAAGAGGTGGCTGGAGTCACTGTGCTGCACTCACAAGGCTGAGGACCATGTGGATACCCTGGGCACGATTCCCGCTCCCGCGCCGGTTGGGAGAATCGGCTGGCACGCCATTTTTCCCCACGACACCGATCCGACGCCCTCCCGCGATTCACCCAACCGGCGAGAACGGCCCTGTCGAGTTCTGCGCGGCGCAGGCCGGAGAATCGCCCGGGACACCCAAAATGGCGATTCTCCGCTACACCCACTATTCTCCAGCCCGGATGTGCCGAGTGGCCTGCCCAAAACAACGGTTTCCCACCGGCGCCATCCACACCTGGTCACTGCCGGCGGGAACAGTGTGGGAATGCTGGGGGGGCGGCCTGTGGGGGGGGCGAGGGGGGTTCTTTCACTGGGGTAGGACACAAAAAGGGGTCTGGCCCGCGATCGGCGCCCACCAATCGGCGGGCCGGCTTCTCTGAAAGGAGGACCTCCTTTCCTCTGCGCTCCGCAAGATCCATCCGACATCTTCTTGCGGGGCGGCCTCAGGGAGGACGGCAACCACGCATGCGCGGGTGACGCCAGTTACGCGGCGGAGGACGCGGCGCCATTTTTATGCGGCTCCAATGCCTGGCGTGCGCTGATGATGCTACTTTCACGACACGCCCCCCAAGTTTCTCGCGGCCCTGATCCTCGCCCATTTTTGGGCCCTGAATCGGTCGAGAACGGGGCCGTTTCACGCCGTCGTGAACCTCGACGCCGTTCACGACGGCGTGGGCACTTAGTCGCGGGAGCGGAGAATTGCGCCCCATGTTTAGGGAGTTGGTCACACTGCAGGATAGGAATATGCAGACAGAGAGGGAATGGGTGACAACTAGAAAGTGTAGGGAGGACCACGCAGGCAGTGCAGGAGTGGCATGGTGGCACAATGGTTAGTGCTGCTCCTCATAGCTCCGGGGACCCGGGTTCAATTCCAGCCTCGGGGACTGAGTTTGCACTTTCTCTCCGTGTCTGCATGGGTTTCCTTCGGGTGCTCTGGTTTCCTCCCACAGTCCAAAGATGTGCAGGTTAGGTGGATTGGCCATGCTAAATTGCCGCTTAGTGTCCAAAGGGTTAGGTGGGATTACTTGGTTACGGGGATAGAGTGGAGACATGGAGGGTGCTCTTTCCAAGGGCTGGCGCAGACATAGAATCATAGAAGTTTACAGCATGGAAACAGGCCCTTCGGCCCAACCAGTCCATGCCGCCCAGTTTTTACCATTAAGCTAGTCCCAGTTGCCCGCACTTGGCCCATAACCCTCTATACCCATCTTACCCATGTAACTATCTAAATGTTTTTTAAAAGACACAATTGTACCCGCCTCTACTACTACCTCTGGCAGCCCATTCCAGACACTCACTACCCTCTGAGTGAAGAAATTGCCCCTCTGGGCCCTTCTGAATCTCTCCCCTCTCACCTTAAACCTATGCCCTCTAGTTTTAGACTCCCCTACCTTTGGGAAAAGATGTTGACTATCTACCTTATCTATGCCCCTCATTATTTTATAGACCTCTATAAGATCACCCCTAAGCCTCCTACGCTCCAAGGAAAAAAGTCCCAGTCTATCCAGCCTCTCCTTATAACTCAAACCATCAAGTCCCGGCAACATCCTAGTAAATCTTTTCTGCACTCTTTCCAGTTTAATAATATCCTTCCTATAATAGGGTGACCAGAACTGCACACAGTATTCCAAGTGTGGCCGTACCAGTGTCTTGTACAACTTCAACAAGACGTCCCAACTCCTGTATTCAATGTTCTGACCAATGAAACCAAGCATGCCGAATGCCTTCTTCACCACCCTGTCCACCTGCGACTCCACCTTCAAGGAGCTATGAACCTGTACTCCTAGATCTTTGTTCTATAACTCTCCCCAACACCATACCATTAACTGAGTAGGTCCTGGCCTGATTCGATCTGCCAAAATGCATCACCTCACATTTATCTAAATTAAACTCCATCTGCCATTCGTCGGCCCACTGGCCTAATTGATCAAGATTCCGTTGCAATCCTAGATAACCTTCTTCACTATCCACTGTGCCACCAATCTTGGTGTCATCTGCAAACTTACTAACCATGCCTCCTAAATTCTCATCCAAATCATTAATATAAATCACAAATAACAGTGGACCCAGCACCGATCCCTGAGGCACACCACTGGTCACAGGCCTCCAGTTTGAAAAACAACCCTCTACAACCACCCTCTGCCTTCTGTCGTCCAGCCAATTTTGAATCCAATTGGCAACCTCACCCTGGATCCCGTGAGCTTTAACCTTCTGCAACAACCTACCATGCGGTACCTTGTCAAAGGCTTTGCTAAAGTCCATGTAGACAACGTCTACTGCACTGCCCTCATCTACCTTCTTGGTCACCCCCTCGAAAAACTCAATCAAATTTGAGAGACATGATTTTCCACGCACAAAGCCATGCTGACTGCCCCGAATCAGTCCTTGCCTCTCTAAATGCTTGTAGATCCTGTCTCTCAGAATACCTTCTAGCAACTTACCTACTACAGACGTTAGGCTCACCGGTCTGTAGTTCCCAGGCTTTTCCCTGCTGCCCTTCTTAAACAAGGGCACAACATTCGCCACTCTCCAATCTTCAGGCACCTCACCTGTGGCTGCCGATGATTCAAATATCTCTGTTAGGGGACCCGCAATTTCCTCCCTAGCCTCCCACAACACCCTGGGATACATTTCATCAGGTCCCGGGGATTTATCTACCTTGATGCGCTTTAAGACTTCCAGCACCTCCTCCTCTGTAATATGCACACTTCAAGACATCACTATTTATTTCCCCTAGTTTCCTAACATCCATGCCTTTCTCCACCGTGAATACCGATAAGAAATATTCATTCAGGATCTCACCCAACTCTTGTGGCTCTGCACATAGATGCCCTTGTTGATCCTTAAGAGGCCCTACTCTGTCCCTAGTTACTCTTTTCCCCTTTATGTATTTGTAGAATCTCTTTGGATTCTCCCTTGCATTATTTGCCAAAGCAATTTCATGTCCCCTTTTTGCCCTCCTGATTTCCCTCTTAACTCTATTTCGACAATCTCTATACTCTTCAAGGGATCCACTTGATCCCAGTTGCTTATGTACGTCATATGCCTCCTTCTTCTTTTTGACCAGAGTCTCAATATCTCGAGTCATCCAGGGTTCCCTACTTCTACCCGCCTTACCCTTCACTCTAAAGGGAATGTGCTTACCCTGCACCCTGGTTAACACATTTTTAAAAGCTTCCCATTTACCAGCCGTCCCTTTGCCTGCCAACAGTCTCCCCCAATCTACCTCTGCAAGTTCCTGTCTGATATCATCAAAATTGGCCTTGCCCCAATTAAGAATTTTAACTCTTGGGCCAGACCTATCATTCTCCATAGCTATCTTAAAACTAATGGAGTTATGGTCACTTGTCCCAAAGTGATCTCTCACTAGCACTTCTGTCACTTGCCCTTCCTTATTTCCCAAGACGAGGTCAAGTTTTGCCCCCTCTCTAGTCGGTCCATCCACATACTGAATGAGAAATTCCTCCTGAATACACTCAACAAATTTCCCTCCATCGAAGCCCCTAATGCTCTGGCTGTCCCAGTCAATGTTGGGAAAGTTAAAGTCCCCTACTACTACCACCATATTATTCTTGCAGCTATCTGTAATCTCCTTACATATTTGCTCCTCAATTTCCCGCTGACTATTTGGGGGCCTGTAGTAGTCCTACCAAGGTGATCTCTCCCTTCTTATTTTTCAGTTCCACCCATATAGACTCAGTGGGCGAACCCTCGGATATATCCCCTCTAAGTACTGCCGTGATGTTCTCCCTAATCAAAAACGCCACTCCCCCTCCTCTCTTACCTCCTGTTCTATCCTTTCTATAGCATCTGTACCCCGGAACATTGAGCTGCCAGTCCTGCCCCTCCCTTAGCCATGTTTCAGTCATAGCTATAATATCCCAGTCCCATGTGCCCGTCCATGCCCTGAGTTCATCCGCTTTGCCCGTCAGGCCCCTTGCATTGAAATAAATGCAGTTTAATGTAGACCTTCCTTGCTCTCTGCCCTGCTTTCTCAGGTCATGCTTTACACACTCTCCCTTCCTGCCTTTTGTTTCTGTCCCCACTGACTTCCTACATTGGTTCCCATCCCCCTGCCACATTAGTTTAAACCCTCCCCAACTGCACTAGCAAACACACCCCCGAGAACATTGGTTCCGGTCCCACCCAGATGCAGACCGTCCGATTTGTACAGGTCCCACCTCCCCCAGAACCGGTCCCAATGTCCCAGGAATTTGAAACCCTCCCTCTTGCACCATCTCTCAAGCCACGTATTCATCCTAGCTATCCTGTCATTCCTACTCTGACTATCACGTGGCACTGGTAGCAATCCTGAGATTACTACCTTTGAGGTCCTACTTTTTAGTTTAACTCCTAACTCCCTAAATTCAGCTTGTAGGACCTCATCCCGTTTTTTACCTATATCGTTGGTGCCTATATGCACCACGACAGCTGGCTGTTCACCCTCCCCCTCCAGAATGCCCTGCAGCCGCTCCGAGACATCCTTGACCCTTGCACCAGGGAGGCAACATACCAACCTGGATTCTCGTTTGCGTCCACAGAAACGCCTGTCTATTCCCCTTACAATTGAATCCCCTATCACTATAGCTCTACCACTCTTTTTCCCGCCCTTCTGTGCAGCAGAGCCAGCCACGGTGCCATGAACCTGGTTGCTGCCACCTTCCCCTCGTGAGCCATCTCCCCCAACAGTTTCCAAAACGGTAAATCTGTTTTGGAGGGAGATGACCGCAGGGGATCCCTGCACTGCCTTCCTACTCTTCCTCTGTCTGTTGGTCACCCATTCCCTATCTGCCTCAGTAATTTTAATCTGCGGTGTGACCAACTCACTGAATGTGCTATCCACAACTTCCTTAGCATCGCGGATGCTCCAAAGTGAGTCCATCCGCAGCTCCAAAGCCGTCAAGCGGTCTAACAGGAGCTGCAGTTGGACACACTTCTTGCAGATGAAGGAGTCAGGGACACCAGAAGGGTCCCTGACTTGCCACATCTCACGAGAGGAGCATGACACGGGTCTGAGCTCTCCTACCATGACTTAAACCTGAAGTTAAATTTGAACTACACTACACAGCTAAGAGAAAGTCAAAGAGAGAGAAATCACTTACCAGTTACAAGCCAATCACTCACCTGCTGGCTGTGATGTAATTGCTCCCGAGGCTCCCTCACAGGTCTGCTTCTCTGCACCTCCTTAAGATGAGCACCAAATTCACTTAACTAGTTAATTAATTTACTTAATTAATTGGATTTTTTGGGGGGGCGGGGGGGGGGGGGGGGGGGGGGGGAACTCAACCCCAAACACCAAACTCCAAAAAGACAAACACAGCCCTCACTCACCTCTTACCCGAACTCAGCCTTACCCAAACTTAGATACACTCTGTTTGCCTCCAGCACTCCTTTTCTATTGGCACTTCAGCCACACCTTTTGTATTCTTCCTGATTTACAGTCAGCCAATAGGCCTGCTCCCAAAACTGATCTCCCGAAACTAACAGCTGACCTGCAAGGTAAGGAAGTTGTTAATCAGTACTTACCTCACCCAGGCAGCGACCTTTTATTCTGTCCCCTCTGCCTCGCAGCTCCCGCGCTTTTTCAAACTCCCGCGCTGTTTCCAAGGTCCCGGCTCCCTCTCTCTCCCGAACAGCTGACCTGCAAGGTAAGGAAGTGGTTAACTCTGCTTTCCTCTCCATATGGGCCGAATGATGGGCCGAATGGTCTCCTTCTGCACTGTAAATTGTATGATTCACCTTGCTCATTAACCGGTTTTCCAGTTTAGATTCTGGTGTCAGCAATGGTTCCTCAGAGGTGTGTAGCAAGAGCTAAGTTCAGGGTATCACAAATACTCCTGCGCACAGGCAGGAACAAAGACGAGTGGAAGAGAAATAGAGGTGGGGGTTTGATAGGTAGGGGATGGAATAGGTGTTTCTGAGGCTGTTTTTAAAAAATTAGTTCATGAGACGTGGGAATCGCGGGTAGTGTCAGCGTTTATTGCCCATCTCTAATTGTCCTTGAGGGGCCAGTTAAGAGTCAACCACATTGTAAGTCTGGAGTCACATATAGGCCAGACCAGGTAAGAACTGCAGATTTCCTTCCCGAAAGGACATTAGTGAACCAGATGGGTTTTTATGACAATCGACAATGGTTTCATTTTAATTCCAGATATTTTATTGAGTTAAATTCCATCACCTGCCATGGTGGGATTCGAACCCAGGTCCCCAGATCATTATCCTGGGTATCTGAATTACTACTCCAGTGACAATATCATTGTGCCACCGCCTCCCCATGGTGGAATGTTGCCTCCCGAGTTCCAGGGTCACAGAACAGCTTCAGGACATTCTTAAGGGAGAGAGTGATCAGCTAGAGCTCGTGGTTCACATTAATACCAATGACATAAATAGAAGAAGGGATGAAATCCTAGAAGTAGTGTTTAGGGAACTGGAATAAAGGCAAAACATTGCAGATGCTGGATACAGCACGCCTGACAGCATCTATGGAGAGGAAAGCAGAGTTAACGCTTTGAGTCCATATGACTCTTTTTCAGAGCTGAAGATGGGTAGACATGTGATGGATTATATAGTTGGAGGGGGGTGGAAAAAGTGGAGCAGAATAGAAGCTCAGGAAAAATTGCACCTCAATAGGCCAGGACCAATGTCCTTGTCAGGAGGTCTGCTAGTGCTGTTGGGAAGGATTTAAACTGGTTTCACAGAAGAATGGGAACCTGAGAGTGGACTCAGATGGGGCAAAATCTGAACTGGAAATGGAAGGCAGAACATTAGTGATTGAGTCTGGGAGGCAGAGGAAACAAAGGATAGAAAATAATAAAAGAATTGGCAGTGCTCAAGAGTATCTATTTCAATGCAAGGAGTAGAGCAAATAAAGCAGACACGCTGTAAACATGGCACTATGATATCATAGTCATTACAGAAACATGGCTTTAAAAGGGGCAGGAATGACAGCTCAACATTCCTGGTTACAGTGTTTTCAGATGAGGTAGAGAGAGGGCTAAAAAGGGAGAGGGGTGGCAATTTTGGTTAGGGAAGCAATTACAACTGTGATGAGGTATGATATGTTGGATGAATCATAAATTGAGCTTTGGAAGAAAAACAAGGTGCAGTCACGCTATTGAGAGTGTACTGTGGACCCCCAAACAGGAAGAGGGAGATTGAAGAACAAATACGTAGGACCTATTTTATCTTAGCAGAAAGGTCAGTGATGAGGGGGCATAGATTTAAAGTGATGTGTAGAAGAATTAGAGGGAAGATGAGGAAAAGATTTTCAGCCAAAGGATGTTAAGGGTCCAGAATTCACTGCCTGAAAGGATGGTGGAGGCAGAAAACTTTATGCCATTTAAAAGTTACTTGGATGCATACCTGAAGTCCCATAACCTCCAGGCCTACAGACCAAATGCTGGAAAGTGGGATGAGGTTGGGTGATTTATTTTGTTTCCAGCCAAACACAGACACGATGGATCAAATGGCCTGCCCTGTGCTGTACACCTTCTATAATTCTACAATCACTGTCAACCTACAAGTGTCTGTTCTTTTCAGTTTCAATTTGATTTGGAGGTCCCATCGATATTATAGCGAGTGAGAAGATAATTATAATAACAAAATAAAAAGTATGTTTTGGGAAATAAAAAGTTTTAAGTAACTCAGTATTTTAATGGTGCTCTCTGTTGTTGCCACAAATTAAAGATTCCAATGCTAACCATCATGATCTTTTTCAAAAATTATATTTTACTACTCAGAAGCACTGACAGAGCCATAGGCAGACAGTGTTACTAATGATGTCTCATTACATTTGGAAATTGGTTTAATGATTAGTTTTTTACTTCAATATTATAATTAATAGCAGCAACAGCCTAATTTGGCTCCTTCCACAGTCAACTGCTACATATATTTCTGTTTATAATTCACAGTTCAGTAATAAACAATCCCTTTCAAGCATCTCCTTTTCTAATTAAGATTATATATGACACCTTCTGTCATCTCATAAAAAGTGGAAGTTTGCAATTCTTTGTGACTGAATGTGTTATGATCCTTATGGGGAACCATAAACCGAAATAACTAAATTTACTGAATGACCCCCAATTGAAGAAATTACCAACAAGATTCCACTTTTTATAGCTTTTACTTTAACGCAACTCGGAACCAATACAAATTAAACATAATTTTTTAGGGAAATTATATTTCAAATAAAAAGGTAAACTTCACTTTGAACAGTCGATACAACAAAGATACATTTTCCACAACCACACGCATTCCCCTTCAGCATTTATGACATTACATAGCTAGACAATATGCTGTTATTTATTCATGCAGGGAAGGTCAGGCGTCCTGTTTGTCATCTGCTTTAACTTTTTGAGTTTTATAGGTATGGGGCGAAATTCTCCGGTATCGGCGCGATGCCCGCCAACTGGCGCCCAAAACGGCGCAAATCAGTCGGGCATCGCGCCACCCCAAAGGTGCTGAATGCTCCGCATCTTTGGGGGCCGAGCCCCAACCTTAAGGGGCTAGGTCGGCGCTGGATGAATTTCCGCCCCGCCAGCTGGCGGAAAAGGCCTTTGGTGCCCCGCCAGCTGGCGCGGAAATGACATCTCCCGGCGGCGCATGCGCGGGAGCGTCAACGGCCGCTGACGGCATTCCCGCGCATGCGCAGTGGAGGGAGTCTCTTCCGCCTCCACCATGGTGGAGACCGTGGCGAAGGCGGAAGTGAAAGAGTGCCCCCCGTGGGGGCACCCCCCGGGGCCAGATCGCCCCGCGCCCCCCCCAGGACCCCGGAGCCCGCCCGCGCCGCCTTGTCCCGCCGGTAAGAGAGGTGGTTTAATTTACGCCGGCGGGACAGGCATTTTAGCAGCGGGACTTCGGCCCATCCGGGCTGGAGAATCGCGGGGAGGGGCCCGCCAACCGGCACGGCGCTATTCCCGCCCCAGCCGAATATCCGGTGGTGGAGAATTCGGCAACCGGCGGTGGCGGGATTCACGCCAGCCCCCGGCGATTCTCCAACCAGGCGGGGGGTCGGAGAATCTCGCCCATGATTCCCATCAGCAAGGCACACTTCTATGAACTCTCTCTTTGGGTCATAACAGTCCTGATGCTGTAGCTTTTCAGCATTCCTTTTTGATTACTAACCAATAACATTCCGGTTCACAATTTGGTTACCTCTGCAAATTTTAAGTGTCTCTGGGTTATTCACACAGCTTTCCACGGTTTAGGTGTCCCCCCTCTCTGTAACGGTCTGCTTGTGTCTGGGTCTTCACTCTGGCCATAGAGCATCCATATCTTAACGTCATTCTTATTGGCACTGCTTCCAGGTCGAAGATCGCGAGGTCACGTGTGCCAGTATTACTTAATATCTGAAAAAAGTACAACTGATCCCATTACAATTGATGCAAACACTTCTTTGTTTTAAATATCTTTTTATTCTCCTCATTTTCAACGTTTTCATCAAATAAACAACCAAAGAGAAAATGTACAAAAACAAATACAATAACAAACCCCCACACACAAACCGCCCTGGCTATATGTACAGACCAAAACATACACCTGTACATTCCAGGTAAAAAACAAAGATGAACAGTCAATGAGTAAACAGTGTAATCAAAGACCAACAATAACTCCGACCCCCCCTTTCCCCCCCTAATGTTCAATGGCAACCAATTCTCGAAAGTGCTTAATAAACAGTCCCCATGAATTGTAAAACCCTTCCTTCATCCCCCTCAGTGGAAACGTCACCTTTTCGAGAGTCAAAAAAATCAGGTAGTTCCCCCCGCCAAGCCGAGGCGAAGGATTAAATCTCCACCCTCGCTTCTGCCGGCAGCCCGAGCCGGGCCTAGACCCTGAATATGATTTGTAGGGACCCTGGTTCCAAGTTCACGTGCACTACCCCCGAACTGACACTGAAAACCTCCCTCCAACAAACCCCTCACATTCCATGTAACTATCCTGACCGGGGGACTCTCATCCGCCCCTCCTATCTGCCATCATCACAACTCCTGGCCCTACCCACTGAGCCTGGCCTGCCCTCTCCCATTGTTACCATCAAACTCCTCCCCCTTCCCAGATAACCCCCACCCAGTTCCTCTCGAAAACACCTCACCCAGGATCAGTCCCATCCCCCACATTTCACACCTCCTAAGACCATCAAAACCTCTTCTACCAGGCCTCAATGACCACAGCCCCACCTGCCACCACACTCCTGGTCACTAGCCAGCTTGAGCTATCAGTGTGGAGGCCACTGCCCAGGCCCCACTTTCCCCCACCCGGTCTCAGGAAAACAAAGAAATCACCTTCAAACACACAAACCTCAAAAAACCATCATTGCACAAAATCCCAACTCCTACCTTGTCCAAATAGGCAACTTCACCTCATTTAACGTATATCATAACATGAAATAAAAAATAGAACTATACACAATCTTCCACCTCCCCTACCCTCAGTCCAAGACCAATTCTCAGCCCCGTTTCTCACTTCTGCCCCAGTCCTTCTGCCTTCACAACGCCTATGCCGCTTCTACCATTTCGAAATAAAAAGCTTTGGAGTTGTAACCCTCTACTTAACTGGGTACACTACAGCACACCACTGTTATACAATGCCGTCTTCACTCAGCTGAAGGCCGTCAGCCTCGTCGCTAACACCACAGTTAAGTCCTGGTATATACGTAAACAAGGTCCAGCCCACTGCACTTCCCGCTTCTGCTTCACCCAACTCAAGACCTTCTCCTTCACACGGTATTTATGTAAACAAATAATTACCGCCCCTGGCGGCTCATTCGCCTTTAGTTTGGGCCTTCACGTCATATGAGCCCTATCCAGTTTATATTGGGAGGGATCTTCCCCCTCGCCCAACAGCTCCGCCAGCATCTTGGCAAAGTACTCCATCGGCCTCGGGCCCTATAGCCCTTCGGGCAGGCCCACGATCCTCAGATTTTGCCACCTCGATCTGTTTTCCAAGTCCTCCACTTTGGCTCACAGACCCATGTTGGCCTCCACCACCCTCTGTAGCTCCTCAACCATTGAGGTGAGCTGATCGCTGTGTTGCGACAAGGCCTCTTCCACTCCCTTCAGCTTCTCACCCTGCTCCCACAACTCGACCGATGTCTTCGACACCGTCGCCTTCACCAGGGCAATTGCCTCCTACACTAGCACCTTTAATACCGCCATCATCTCCTTCTTCAATACCTGCATGTGCTTTGCAAACTGATTTTCAAATTCCAAAGCCATCACCTCAGTCATCTTTTCTGCCGTGAACAGTGCGGCCCCACCCAGTTGCCGAGCAGACCCTTCCACACAATGGTGAACCTTCACTCGCCCCCTTCTTTACGGCGGCTTTCTTTTGTTTTTTGGACATCCTCCTTCCTTATGACTTCCTGCACTTATTTAATGAAAAACTGCCCCTGGGATCGGGCATTAAATTCTAAAAAAGTCAAGCCTCGAGCAGGAGCCACCCAACTTGCGACTTCCTCCTACATGCCGCCACCGGAAGACGCCAATGTTAACTCTTTTCAAACATTCTGAAACACAATTACAGATTCCACAGGCATTCTTTAAAAATTACATTTTATTTCATACAGTATTTCTTTTGCATCAAACGTCATCACAAATGTTAATGTATAAACCTAAACTAAAGTAATTGACACATCTGCTAAAAAGAAAACAAATCAATATAGTCACAAAACCCAGAATAAGGGTTTTAAAACTTACATTTTTAAAAATATATAAATCACTGGACATGAAATCTAGCTAGTTTAAATAATTGCTGACTGATCTACATTGTCAGCTTTATGCCTGGATGGACAGTTGACAATCTGTGCATCTGTTTTTGAAGCAGCATGTGTCACATTTATTGTTGCAGGGGGCATGGAGACACAACGGAAGAAAATTATTTTCTGGATTAATAGGTCCAATGCTTTCCTTATTGTCAGAATATCAGTAAAAACAGAGACATGTAGATAAGCTGCAAATTGTATTAAATTCATCATCCAGCTTCTTTAATGTGGATAAGCAAAAGATAATACATATAAGTATGATTATTTTTGATTAAATGACAAAGGATTTACCTTGATGAATGGTTTCTAAATGCTTTGGTCTTTGTAGCATTCTTTGCACGGCTAGCCATACTGGCTTCTGTATTGTGAATTTTTCCCTTGGTTATGTCATCCAAGAATCTCTGACTAAATGGATGAGTATAACATTTTGAAGTTGTACAGCACCAAAGAAAAAGCACAAATGAGTGGCATAATAATGAATTGACTTCACTGTGGAACATAATTGTGAAGACTCATCAGGTGAAAATTAACACCGTCCCCAGTTGAGAGTTTGATGGCATGGGGAATTTAACCAGGCAGAAGTGTGGCGGTTGGGGTTCCCACTGCCTTCAGCCTGAACCCTAATTAAATCTATTGCGGGAAGGTTCATAGATGTCATTCTTGCCCAGACAATTCTCCGGTATCGGCGCGATGTCCGCCGACTGGCGCCCCAAACGGCGCAATTCAGTCGGGCATCGCGCCGCCCCAAAGGTGCGGAATGTTCTGCATCTTGGGGGGCCGAGCCCCAACCTTAAGGGGCTAGGCCCGTGCCGGACGAATTTCTGCCCCGCCAGCTGGCGGAAAAGACCTTTGGTGCCCCGCCAACTGGCGCGGAAATGACATCTCCGGGCGGCGCATGCGCGGGAGCGTTAGCGGCCGCTGACGGCATTCCCGCGCATGCGCAGTGGAGGGAATCTCTTCCGCCTCTGCCATGGTGGAAACCGTGGCGAAGGCGGAAGGGAAAGAGTGCCCCCATGGCACAGGCCCGCCCGCAGATCAGTGGGCCCCGATCGCGGGCCAGGCCACCGTGGGGGCACCCCCCGGGGCCAGATCACCCCGCACCCGCCCGCGCCGCCTTGTCCCGCCGGTAAGGTAGGTGGTTTAATCTACACCGGCGGGACAGGCATTTTAGCGGCGGGACTTCGGCCCAGCCGGGCCGGAGAATCGCGAGGGGGGGGCCCGCCAACCGGCGCGGCGCGATTCCCGCCCCCGCCGAATATCCGGTGCCGGAGAATTCGGCAACCGGCGGGGGCAGGATTCACGCCAGCCCCCGCCGATTCTCCGACCCGGCGGGGGGTTGGAGAATCCCGCCCCAATTGAGGCCCTTGAGTGGACAACTAGCAAGGAAAGCACGACAAGCAAACCTTGTTCGAAGCTAGTCAGTGTCTGATTGAAGGACTCAGCATTGGGAAGGGGTCTGACTGAGGACCACATGTCTGTCCTTGCTCTTGACCTCACTCCCTCCTCTTCCACTGTGAACCCCATCCTGTGACTGCCCCCCCAACCCCCATCCCAGCTCCTAACATCACGCACCTGTATCTTGGCATCCAACGATAATTTTAGGCTTCAGTGGATGTAGTGTTGGCAGCAGCCACTGCATCCCCACTGGGGCCGCCATTCAATAGAACTGCCCCGAGGGTCATTGATCCTGGAGAATGCCAGTCACTGTCCAGTTAAGTGTCTCAGTGCCACTTCTTTTTGTGGGCCTGCTCTGAAACAGGTGTCACAGGGTTCGCACCAGCAGGCAAGACCCCCCCCCCCCTCCCACCCACCCCCATCCCCTTCATGAAACCCAGCCCATTATTTTACAATTTCCTGAAAAAATATCCTAAAAAGAATCCCATGGGGTCACAGATAAATGGAATGACAAATTACTTAGAACTTTTGTATGTAATGAAAGAGAAAACATAGAAACAAGAGGCAACAGACTGAGGATGGAAACCATGCTTTATGATTGTCAATTATAATCAGTTGCAATGAGCTAGTAAGTGGGAGAAGTGGCATACAGAAACATGAGCTCGCATGCAGGGGTGGAAGAAAATGAAAGGAAGCCCAGGGAAAATTGTTATGGATTTTGCCTTTATATTAATATTTAATATTCCAGTAGAGCAACACATTTAGTTTATGTATTTAATGAAGACTGCCACGGGAAAAAAAAAACCATAAACCAGCATTTAAATAGTTTAAAATTAAATCAATGGTAGATTTAATTGTTTGATCCATGCTATTGTGATTCATCTTAGGCAGAATTTAATTGATGTGAAAACAAAGAGGAAAGAGAAGCAGTAAAAATATTTGTAAGACTGACAGAGTGGTCATTACTAGGAGAATGCTTGCGAACACAGTAATTCTGCAAGTATGCTGAGTTCACCGGCTTAAAAAAAAATTACCCCCTTGCATTGCCTGACTTCTGCCCATTGAGACTTAATAACGGTTAACTTTGGAAGCTGAGTTGTTTTTGTGAGAGTGAAAACAGGCTCATCTTCTGTCTGATTATATCTCTGCATGAAAACGTTGGCGGAAAGTAGTGGAAAAATGAATGCTGAGTCAGTAGTATAGCTGACTCACTCTTAACCTTATCTATCCTTCTTGCCTTTCACTGCAACATGAAAAATTACGTTACTGCTGGTGATACTCTTGTTTGCCAGAGCCCAAGAGAAAGATCGGAAAGGGTAGAGCTGCAAGCTGTGTTGACCTGAGGAGTGATGTGCGGGTGAATGTTGGGGAAACCAGAATGTGAGGTGTGTACTTGAACGTGGGATGCTACACACTTTTCCTGCCCTGATGAAGTCCTTGAGCCTCTTTTTGCGCAGAATCCATGAGCGAGGCCCGACAATTCTGACCTCCTCAGCCTGCTTTGTTTCAATATTTTTACTCCTGTCACCTGGGGACACTTTCTCTCCCACTCCTCACAGCAGGCAGCGTACCCTCCACAATGCCTCAGCGAACCAAAAGGGCAACCTTCCCAACTTCACCCTCCATCTCTATGTTCTTCTCTGTTTCCTCACAGTTTTGACATGGATCCATTCCAATTCCTGCCAGGGTCCCTTTAAATGTAGAGTCTTCAGTTTTCTTGCCCAGCCATTCCGATGTCCATCCACTCCAATGTCCAGCCACTCCGACGTCCAGCCACTTTGATGCCCATCCACTCCAATGTCCAGCCACGCCGATGCCCAGCCAATCCGAAGTCCAGCCACTCCAATATCCAGCCACTCCAATATCCAGCCACTCCGATGTCCAGCCACTCCAATGTCCAGCCACTCTGATGCCCATCTTCTCCAATGTCCAGCCACTCTGATGCCGATCCACTCCAATGCCCAGCCACTCCCATGCCCTGCCACTCCGAAGTCCAGCCACTCCAATGCCCAGCCACTCCGATGCCCAGCCACTCCAATATCCAGCCACTCCGATGCCCAGCCACTCCAATATCCAGCCACTCCGATGTCCAGCCACTCTGATGCCCATCCACTCCAATGTCCAGCCACTCATTTGCCCATCCACTCCAATGTCCAGCCACTCCGATGCCCAGCCACTCCGATGCCCATCCACTCCAATGTCCAGCCACTCTGATGCCCATCCACTCCAATGTCCAGCCACTCCAATGCCCAGCCACTCCAATGCCCAGCCACTCCGATGTCCAGCCACTCCGATGCCCAGCCACTCTGATGCCCATCCACTCCAATGTCCAGCCACTCCGATGCCCAGCCACTCCAATGCCCAGCCACTCCGATGCTCAGCCACTCCGATGCCCAGCCACTCCGATGTCCAGCCACTCTGATGTCCAGCCAATCCGATGTCCAGCCACTCTGATGTCCAGCCAATCCAATGTCCAGCCACTCTGATGTCCAGCCAATCCAATGTCCAGCCACACCGATGTCCAGCCAATCCGATGTACAGCCACACTGATGTCCAGGCATTCTGATGTCCAGCCACTCTGATGACAAGCCACTCCGATGTCCAGCCAATCCGATGTCCAGCCACTCTGATGTCCAGTCACTCCGATGTCCAACCACTCCGATGTCCAGCCACTCCGATGCCGAGCCACACTTTGTCCAGCCACTCTGATGTCCAGTCACTCTGATGTCCAGCCACTCTGATGTCCAGTCACTCCGATGTCCAACCACTCCGATGTCCAGCCACTCCGATGCTGAGCCACACTTTGTCCAGCCACTCCAATGTCCAGCCACTCTGATGTCCAGTCACTCCGATGTCCAGCCACCCCACTGTCCAGCCAATCCGATGTCCAGCCACTCCGATGTCCAGCCACTCCAATATCCAGCCACTCTGATGCCGAGCCACACTTTGTCCAGCCACTCCAATGTCCAGCCACTCTGATGTCCAGTCACTCCGATGTCCAGCCACTCCACTGTCCAGCCAATCCGATGTCCAGCCACTCCGATGTCCAGCCACTCCAATATCCAGCCACTCTGATGCCGAGCGACACTTTGTCCAGCCACTCCAATGCCCAGCCATTCTGATGTCCAGCCAATGCAATGTCCAGCCACTCTGATGTCCAGCCACTAAGATGTCCAGCCACTCCGATGCTCAGCCACTCCAATGCCCAGCCACTCCGATGCCCAGCCACTCCGATGCCCAGCCACTCCGATGCTCAGCCACTCCAATGCCCAGCCACTCCGATTTGCTGGGAAACTCAGAGTATCGAATTAAAATATCCTGGTATAATCTGCTCCAGCAACATTTGGTTTCCTGACAAAGAATTATAGAATCATAGAATTTACAAAGCAGAAGGAGGCCATTCGGCCCATCGAGTCTGTATCGGCCCTTGGAAAGAGCATCCTACTTAAGCCCACATCTCCACCCGATCCCTGTAACCCAGTTACCCCATCTAACCATTTTGGACACTAAGGGCAATTTAGCATGGCCAATCCACCTAACCTGCACATCTTTGGACTGTGGCAGGAAACCGGAACACCCGGAGGAAACCCACACAGACACGGGGAGAACATGCAGACTCCGCACAGACAGTGACCCAAGCTGGAATCGAACCTGGGACCCTGGAGCTGTGAAGCTACCGTGCTACCCACTGTGCTACCGTGCTGCCCCCTGTGTGCTGCCCCCTGTGCTACCGTGCTGCCCTGTGCTACCGTGCTGCCCTATGCTACCATGCTGCCCCCTGTGGTACTGTGCTGCCCCTGCTGCTGGCCTCCTCCACTGTGTGTGGGTTTTAATGTGAAAGTTCTGCCCTTTATGTTTATACTAATCTTCGAAGGAGCAGCAATCACCGTTGGATTGCCAATCGCTCTGGCTTTTCTGTGCCACGCTGGAACTCCACATTGCTGGCCAGGTCTTCCATTCCCAGCTTCTCCAAGAATGCAGAGCATACCTAAAATTAAACTGCTTCTTCATATTGCTAGATGGTCAGAAGAAGACACAGCCCTTTTTTACAGCACAAGCTGCTGGATTATCGTAAGTGTGCACGAATGCAATGAAAAACTGGGACCTTTAAACAGCTTTTCAGTGTGTTAGTATATGAGCGAACGGGTGAATCTGTGAGGGATGCCCAGACACTCGGATGCCCAGCCACTCAGATGCCCAGCCCATTGTGGATAGGGGACAGGGTGGATAAGGTGTGTAAGGGGGTTAGTTTGGGTGATGTAAGGGGTAAGGGGTTAGGGTGATAGGTGGGTAGAGTGGCAGGTGGGTAAGGTGATGAGATCAGGTCGAGTCAAGTTAGGAATGAGGTTGGGTCAGGGAGAACCAGGGGGTTGAGGGGTGAGTCAGGTGATGAGGTTGGGTTGTGGGCTAGTGATGGTTAAGGGTAGAGTGGTGGGAGCAGGGTTATGGGTGGTGTGGTGGTGGGGGGGGTGGGGGGGGGGGGGTAGCTGTATAGGTATCCAGGAATTAGCGTAGGAATGTTTTTGTCTAACATTTCCTCGGTAACTATCCAGGTAAGTAATTGAGAACCATGCAAAATCTCTGACTCTAACTCAGCAGTGGAGACTTTGTGAAGGGTCCCAGGGAGCAGGGGAATTTCCCATTGAACGTTCAAACTTCCCAGACAATTCCGATGGGGTCAATGTGTCGGGGCTACGGAGGGTTACATTGCACATCTTGGGGAGTATGTCTGGTCTCTGATAATGGGGAGACAGGAAGATCGGCGCCAAGATATTTTTGAGTTAACTTTAATATTGTTTATTAACCCTTTCTGGTAACCTCTCTTTACCTCCTGTATTACCTTACTCACTACCCTCTTGCACTGCCCATAATCTTTCTGGTTATCCATTCCTTCCATTTGGCATAAGCCTCAACTTTATTTTGACTTTTACCTTTGTCAGCGTGTATTAGCTTTGGAAATGCTACCTTTCCCTTTAAAAGAATATGCCTAGTTAATCAATCTTTATTGATAGTGTCACAAGTAAGCTTACATTAACACTGCAATGAAGTCACTGTGAAAATTCCCTAGTCGCCATAGTACTGCGCCTGCTCGGGTACACTGAGGGAGAATTCACAATGTCTGTAGTACCCTCAATAACGACATGAGAGTGTGGAATGGTAAATGAAGGCTTTAATAAGCAGAGAACTAGCCTGCTGCCGAGACGTGTGCTTACTGGATGCCGCCTACAGGATGTCACCTTAGATACGGCTCCCTGGTGGGTGGAGCCGGAGGCGGAGTCCCCCAAGGTTCCAAATCGGGTCTTAAAGGGGCATCACCTACATGATGTTAAGGGTACAGTAACCATTCATCACAATGTCCAAATCACCTAACAGCACATCTTTCGGGACTTGTGGGAGGAAACCTGAGCACCCGGAGGAAACCCACGCAGAGAGTGTGCAGACCCTGCACAGACAGTAACACAAGCCAGGAATTGAACCTGGGAACCTGGTGCTGTAAAACAACAGTGCTAACCACTTGAGCTACCTGATGCACAATCAATACTCTTGAGACCACGAGGAGTCATATCGATTCAGCTTTAATCAGATAGAACTGTACCCAGCAGCGAAGTTACAGAAGTGAAGGCTGCTGGGACGGCACCGGCTCTTATACCCCGCCTCTCAGGGCGGGGTTATGTACATTACCCAATGGTAGACCCCGCGGTCTAGCCAATGGTCATTCCTCTCTTAGGTACTGCAATACCTGGTATTACCACACTACCGTGCCACCCTCCTGTGATGTCTCCTGCATGAATTCCCTGTATTGTTCCATTACTGCTTTATCCTGTAAATTCCTTTGCTGATCTGTATATGTTCAGTCCTTTCTTAAATTATTTAAATTAGCCATTTGCCAGTTGAACAATTTTTATCCGCAATATTTTCTGCTCAATTGTCCTAATTACTTTCAGCCAAATTATTTCCGGGTCATTGTTAGCTCGATCATTATTGAAATTCATTTCTACGTGATGTGGGCTTTGCTGATCAGGCCAGCATTTGTTGCCCATCCCTAATTGTCCAACTCTCCATAACAACCTCCTCCTGCCCTACTTCATTTCCCACAATAAGATCCAACACTGTTTCTTTCCTTAATCATAACTGAAAATATTGAAATTACTCATTAGCTGGCACAGCATCTGTGGGGAGAGAAATCGAGTTAATGATTAAGGTTGGTGGCCATTCAACATATTTGTTTCCTATCTTGAAGGTTAAGTTCTCCTGTTCACACATTTGTAATTCTTCTCCTTCCTTACCCTTAGCTCTTCCCAGTTTATATAGGGCATTAATGTCTCCTGATATCGCTACTCTATTTTTGCTACCAGAATTGCTGATCTATTTGCTTCCCACTGTTGGCAGCTCTACAAAAGAGCTCCCAACAGCAGCTCCCCCTCTGTTCCTCAACTTTAAAGTCAAATAGATTCAGTCCTAGAATCAGTGCGTATAACCTTTCTATTTCAAACAGCAATATCATCGTCAATCACTTTTTAGACCCTTTCTTTTCCCTTTTCTATCATTCCTTAATACTTGGCAACCAGGAATATTAATAACATATGCCTGGCCTTGTTTGAGTCATGTCTCTATTAATGGAATCAAATCCAGCCTGCAGCCGACCAAACATTTAGTTACACTGCGACTTTGACAAACATACAAATTTAATGGTTCCTTCTCACTTATTTTCCTCAATCTGTTCCCTGTAATTTTTGGGATATTTTGAATTTTCCTGCTGTTTATATCACCCAGTTCTCAGCTTTTGTTGTTATTTTTGGTCCCACTCCCTAACAGTACTATTTAACCTCTCAGAACAAAATGCATGAGTTGCTATCAAGCAATAGGTATGTAATTTCATAGAACATAGAACATTACAGCGCAGTACAGGTCCTTCGGCCCTCGATGTTGCGCCGACCTGTGAAACCACTCTAAAGCCCATCTACACTATTCCCTTATCTTCCATATGTCTATCCAATGACCATTTGAATGCCCTTAGTGTTGGCGAGTCCACTACTGTTGCAGGCAGGGCATTCCATGCCCTTACTACTCTCTGAGTAAAGAACCTACCTCTGACATCTGTCTTATATCTATCTCCCCTCAATTTAAAGGTATGTCCCCTCGTGCTAGACATCACCATCCGAGGAAAAAGGGCTCTCACTGTCCACCCTATCCAATCCTCTGATCATCTTGTATGCCTCAGTTAAGTCACCTCTTAACCTTCTTCTCTCTAGCGAAAGCAGCCTCAAGTCCCTCAGCCTTTCCTCATAAGATCTTCCCTCCATACCAGGCAACATTCTGGTAAATCTCCTCTGCACCCTTTCCAATGCTTCCACATCCTTCCTATAATGCAGCGACCAGAATTGCATGCAATACTCCAAATGCGGCCGCACCAGAGTTTTGTACAGCTGCAACATGTCCTCATGGCTCCGAAACTCAATCCCTCTACCAATGAAAGCTAACACACCGTATGCCTTCTTAACAACCCTCTCAACCTGGGTGGCAACTTTCAGGGATCTATGTACATGGACACCGAGATCTCTCTGCTCATCCACACTGCCAAGAATCTTACCATTAGCCCAGTACTCTGTCTTCCTGTTAATCCTTCCAAAATGAATCACCTCACATTTTTCTGCATGAAACTCCATTTGCCACCTCTCAGCCCAGCGCTGCAGCTTATCTATGTCCCTCTGTAACTTGTAACATCCTTCCGCACTGTCCACAACTCCACCGACTTTAGTGTCATCTGCAAATGTACTCACCCATCTTTCCAAGCCCTCCTCCAGGTCATTTATAAAAATGACAAACAGCAGTGGCCCCAAAACAGTGGTACACCACTAGTAACTGGATTCCAGTCTGAACATTTCCCATCAACCACCACCCTTTGTCTTCTTCCAGCTAGCCAATTTCTGATCCAAACTGCTAAATCACCCTGAATCCCATGCCTCCATATTTTCTGCAGTAGCCTACCGTGGGGAACCTTATCAAACGCTTTACTGAAATCCATATACACCACATCAACTGCTTTACCCTCATCCACCTGTTTGGTCACCTTCTCAAAGAACTCAATAAGGTTTGTGAGGCACGACCTACCCTTCACAAAACCGTGCTGACTATGTCGAATTAAATTATTCCTTTCCAGATGATTATACATCCTATCTCTTATAAACCTTTCCAACAGAAGTAAGGCTCACTGGTCTATAGTTACCGGGGTTGTCTCTACTCCCCTTCTTGAACAAGGGGACAGCATTTGCTATCCTCTAGTCTTCTGGCACTATTGCTGTAGACAATGATGACTTAAAGATCAAAGCCAAAGGCTCAGCAATCTCCTCCCTAGCTTCCCAGAGAATCCTAGGATAAATCCCATCCGTCCCAGGGGACTTATCTATTTTCACACTTTCCGGAATTGTTAACACCTCCTCCTTATGAACCTCAAGCCCTTCTAGTCTAGTAGCCTGAATCTCAGTATTCTCCTCGACATCATTGTCTTTTTCCTGTGTGAAAACTGATGAAAAATATTCATTTAGTACCTCTCCTATCTCCTCGGACTCCAAGCACAACTTCCCGCTACTGTCCTTGACTGGCCCTACTCTTACCCTAGTCATTTGTTTATTCCTGACATATCTATAGAAAGCTTTCGGGTTATCCTTGATCGTACCTGCCAAAGACTTCTCATGTCCCCTCCTGGCTCTTCTTAGCTCTCTCTTTAGGTCCTTCCTAGCTAACTTGTAACTCTCGAGCACCCTAACTGAACCTTCATGTCACATCTTTACATAAGCTTCCTTCTTCCTCTTGACAAGTGTTTCGACTGCTTTAGTAAACCACGGTTCCCTTGCTCGACCACTTCCTCCCTGCCAGACAGGCACATATTTATTAAGGACACGCAGTAGCTGTTCCTTGAACAAGCTCCACATTTCCATTGTGCCCATCCCCTGCAGTTTTCCTCTCCATTGGATGCATCCTAAGTCTTGCCTCATCGCATCATAATTGCCTTTCCCCCAGACATAACTCTTGCCCTGCGGTATATACCTATCCCTTTCCATCACTAAAGTAAACGCAATGGAATTGTGGTCACTATCACCAAAGTGCTCACCTACCTACAAATCTAACACCTGTCCTGGTTCATTACCCAGTACCAAATCCAATATGGCCACGCCTCTTGTTTGCCTATCTACATACTGTGTCAGGAAACCCTCCTGCACACATTGGACAAAAACAGACCCATCTTAAGTACTCGAACTATAGCGTTTCCAGTCAATATTTGGAAAGTTAAAGTCCCCCATAACAACTACCCTGTTGCTTTCGCTCCTATCCAGAATCATCTTTGCAATCCTTTCCTCTACACCTCTGGAACTTTTTGGAGGCCTACAGAAAACCCCTAACAGGGTGACCTCTCCTTTCCTGTTTCTAACCTCAGCCCATACTACCTCAGTAGACGAGTCCTCATCAAACGTCCTTTCTGCCACCGTAATACTGTCCTTGACTAACAATGCCACCCCTCCCCTTCTTTTACCACCTTCCCTGAGCTTACTGAAATATCTAAACCCCGGCACCTGCAACAACCATTCCTGCCCCTGCTCTATCCATGTCTCCGAAATGGCCACAACATCGAAGTCCCAGGTACCAACGCATGCCGCAAGTTCACCCACCTTATTCCGGATGCTCCTGGCATTGAAGAAGACACACTTTAAACCACCTTCCTGCCTGCCGGTACACTCCTGTAACTTTGAAACCTTACTCATGACCTCACTTACTCTCAATCTCCTGTATACTGGAGCTGCAATTCAGGTTCCCAAGCCCCTGCTGAACTAGTTTAAACCCTCCCGAAGAGCATTAGCAAATTTCCCCCCCCCCAGGATATTGGTACCCGCTGGTCCAGGTGTAGACCATCCCATTTGTAGAGGTCCCACCGACCCCAGAATGAGCCCCAATTATCCAGAAACCCTCCCTCCTGCACCACCCCTGTAGCCACAAGTTCAACTCCTCTCTCTCCCTATTCCTCGTCTCGCTATCACGTGACACGGGTAACAACCCAGAGATAATAACTCTGTTTGTCCTAGTAGTTTCCACCCTAACTCCCTGAATTCCTGCCTTACATTCCTATCCCTTTTCCTACCTATGTCATTGGTATCTATGTGGACCACGGCTTGGGGCTGCTCCCCCTCCCCCTTATGGATCCCGAAAACACGATCCGAGACATCACGCACCCTGGCACCTGGAAGGGAACACACCAACCGCGAGTCTCTCTCGTTCCCACAGAACCTCCTATCTATCCCCCTAACTATGGAGTCTCCAATGACTAATGCTCTACTCCTCTCCCCCCTTCCCTTCTGAGCAACAGGAACAGACTCCGTGCCAGAGACCTTTACCCCATGGCTTACCCCTGGTAAGTTTCCCCCCCCCCCCACCAAACAGTATCAAAAGCGGTATACTTGTTACTAAGGGGAACGACCTGTACTGACTGCTTCCTCCCAGCCCCTCTCATCGTCACCCATCTATCTTTATTATTCGGAGTAACTACATCCCTGAAGCTTCTATCTATGACCATCTCTGCCTCCTGAATGATCCGAAGTTCATCCAGCTCCAGCTCCAGTTCCCTAACGCGGTTTCTGAGGAGCTGGAGACGGGTGCACTTCCCACAGATTAAATCAGCAGGGACACTGACGGCGTCCCTCACCTCAAACATTCTGCAGGAGGAACATTGCACTACCTTCCCTACCATCCCCTTTAGATAAAAAAAGAAAGAAAGAGCTTACCTGTTATTCACTCCCCTTCTCAGCAAGCACTCACTCAGCAACCTCTGCGCCCCGCACGATAATACCAACCAATGAACTTATTGTTTTGCTGTGATGTCACTCCTGAAGTGTTTTTAAATTTCAGCCTGCTGTCCAGAGGTGTCCCTCCCAGCTCCCGCTCTTTTTAAATCTCCGCAACTCTCAGCTCCCGCTCTTTTCAAATCTCCGCTCCGACTCGCAGCTCCTGCGCTTTTTAAATCTGTGCTTCGACTCGCAGCTCCCACGCTTTTTAAATCTCTGCTCCGACTCGCAGCTCCTGCTCTTTTTAAATCTCTGCTCCGACTCGCAGCTCCTGCGCTTTTTAAATCTCCGCTCCGACTCTCAGCTCCCGCTCTTTTCAAATCTCCGCTCCGACTCGCAGCTCCCGCGCTTTTTAAATCTCCGCTCCGACTCGCAGCTCCCGCTCTGTTCAAATCTCCGCTTCGACTCGAAGCTCCTGCTCTTTTTAAATCCCCACTCCGACTCGCAGCTCCCGCTCTTTTCAAAGTGTAGGTTCTGACTTTATTGTTGATGCGCAATCAATTACACTCAAGACGAAGTGATTCATAACTGAAGGCTTTAATCTGCTAGAACTCTTCCCCAGCAGCTTCGATACAGAAAGTGAAGGCTGCTTGGATGGCACCGGTTCTTATACTCCGCCTCTCAGGGCGGAGCTATGTACAACAGCTAATGGTAGACTCCTGGGTCTAACCAATGGTCATCCACCTCTTAGGTACCGCAATACCTGGTACTACTACATTCACCCCCTGTTAAAAAAAGAGCCCGGCGGGGTTGGTGGCCAGCGTTAATAGTCGCCTTTCGCATGGTATGACCAGGTATGGAGGTACCATGATGTCGAGGGTATTTACAAAGTGTTCATAGTGCAGCAATCAGTCGATCGGGTGGCCTGGTCGTCCTTCTGGAGTGTCTGGGCCTCGCCGGTGATTCTAATGGGGGTCCCGGCGGTTGCGACTCCGGGAGCGTGATGTCGTCCTCCCTGGCAGCTTCGTCATCCCTAGGCGGCGCTGTTGGGGCAAAAGGTGGACAGGGGGGGAAAGCACCTGCAGGGGGCGTCGGTGTGTGGTCGGGCCTAGGCAGGAGCGGCGGGAGTACTGACCCTCCAGTTAGGTGCTGTGGGGAGAGTGGGGGTGGGGGCAATGGTTCGGGTGCGCGTGGGGCTCCAGCGGGCGCCAGGTCCTGAAGGGAGACTGTGTCCTGCCGGCCGTCAGGGAACACTACGTAGGCGTACTGGGGGTTGGCATGCAGCAGGTGGACCCTCTCAACCAACGGGTCTGACTTGTGCGCCCTCACATCTTTCCGAAGCAGGATGGGTCCGGGTGTCGCTAGCCAGGTTGGGAGCGAGGTCCCGGAGGAGGACTTCCTGGGGAAAACAAGGAGGCGTTCGTGAGGTGTCTGATTTGTGGTTGTACAGAGCAGTGACCGGATGGCGTGGACGGCCACCAGGAGGACTTCCTGCCAGCGGGAGACTGGAGATTCCTGGACCATAGGGCCAGCAGGACGGTCTTCCAGACCATTCCGTTCTCCCTCTCCACCTGTCCGTTTCCCCGGGTGTTGTAACTTGTCGTCCTGCTCGAGGCGATGCCCTTGCTGAGCAGGAGTTGACGCAGTTCGTCGCTCATAAAGGAGGACCCCCTATCGCTGTGTATATATGCGGGGAAACCGAACAGTGTAAAGATACCCTGGAGGGCCTTGATGACGGTGGTGGTGGTCATGTCTGGGTAGGGGATGGCGAATGGGAACCGGGAGTATTCGTCAATCACGTTAAGGAAGTACGTGTTGCGGTCGGTGGAGGGGAGGGGGCCTTTGAAGTCCATGCTGAGGCGTTCAAAGGGACGGGAAGCCTTTATCAGGTGCGCCCTCGCTGGCCGGTAGAAGTGCGGTTGGCACTCCGCGCTAATTTGGCAGTCCCTGGTGACTGTCCTGACCTCCTCGATGGAGTAGGGCAGGTTGCGGGCCTTGTTAAAATGGAAAAAGCGAGTGACCCCCAGGTGGCAGAGGTCCTCGTGGAGGGACCGGAGGTGGTCCACTTGTGCGGTGGCACATGTGCCGCGAGACAGGGCATCAGGAGGCTCGTTTAGCTTCCCCGGACAGTACAAGATCTCGTAATTGAAGGTGGAGAGTTCTATCCTCCACCGCAAGATCTTGTCGTTCTTAATCTTGCCCCGCTGTGCATTATCGAACATGAAAGCAACCGACCGTTGGTCCGTGAGGAGAGTGAATCTCCTGACGGCCTAATGCCTCCAGTGTCGCACAGCTTCTACTATGGCCTGGGCCTCCTTTTCGACCAAGTAATGGCGAATTTCGGACGCATGTCGGGTACGGGAGAAGAAAGCCACAGGCCTGCCCGCTTGACTTAGGGTGGCCGCCAGAGCTACGTCGGACGCATCGCTCCCGACCTGGAAGGGGAGGGACTCGTCGATGGCGCGCATCGTGGCCTTAGCAATGTCTGCCTTGATGCGGCTGAAGGCCTGGCGGGCCTCCGTCGACGGGGGGAAGGTTGTGGACTGGATCGGGGTCGGGCTTTGTCTGCGTAATTGGGGACCCACTGTGCATAATAGCTGAAGAACCCTAGGCAGCGCTCAGGGCCTTGGGGCAGTGAGGGAAGGGGAACCTATGACTTCACTTCACACTACGTTGCCTAGAATGGCTAGACAGTCAGTGCTAAACACGCATTTATCCTTATTGTAGGTCAGATTAAGGATTTCCGCGGTCTGGAGGAATTTGCGGCTTGCTTTTCTTCGGTGTTTTTAGCTGTGGGTTTACTCTGAACAGATTGCTCCCAAATGCGGGACAATCTTTTAACTACCCACTTCTCGTTATGGGCCTCTTCTGAGGGATCATAACTAGTACAGGCATTCTGTCCTGCATCTGTGGCATGGGAGATAAGGGTGCGGGTCCATTTGGCCATGTTGGCTGGGGACAAATGGGCACGGTTTACATCTCCAAAAACGGCTGCGAAGTGAATCCACAGGCATCCAGGGAACGCTGTGGGGTGCTCAGATCTCTTCTGCCTACATTTATTTAGGCCATCTACGGGGTCACCCCGGTTATACCCGATCGCATCCAGGATCGCGGTATGCATTTCTGCAAGGGTGCCTCCTCCTACGTTCTGTGGGTCCGGAAGGGCGGCTGCTACCGATGGATCTAAACTTAGAACCATGAGCTTTACATGCTCTCTCTCATCCAGGCCGTACATGTTCGCCTGATGTTTAACTGTGGCAAAGAAATGGTGGGAGTCTGCGGCGGGGAGGATCAGTGTGATCTTTGCACACGTGTCCCATAATTGGGTCACTGTTAAGGGGGTGGAATATAGGTATTCCGCATCGTCCAATGTGGCTGTGCAGTGGGTGGTTACAGGGTTCATTGGAGCCTGAACTACCTGCTGTGTGGGGCGTTGGGGTGCTTTTCTCCTTTGGGGCTTTCCCTGCGCACATGTTCCCTGAACATATCTCTGCGCTGTTTCTTGTAACACTTCCCAATCAGGGCCGTCTTCCTGGTCTAACTTTTCCCCAAAGGTTTCCTGAAATCCTTTTTGAACAGAAAGCAGTGATTGCAGCTCTGCAATCTGCTTCCGGCACTTTGCATGATCAATGGTGCTCTGTCTTTGTTCTGTGGTGGCAGTGTGGAGTGCTCTCAAGGCTGCCTTGAGATCACTGCATTGTTTCTGTAGTGTCTCACCTGCTTTTCTGTCTCTTTCCTTACCAGGACTGCACGTTGCGTGTCCTGATAGGCCTTTTCATACTGTGATTGGAAACTGCTTAAATGCGCCAGACAAGACTGGTGACCCCATTTGGCGTCAGCCACCTCTTCATCCTTTGCTGCCAATTTCCTCCTTAACTCTAAATTCTCTTTCTGAACCTCGCTTACATCGACTTTACTGTAGGCCCTCAACTTCTTTGCGGAGCGTCTTGACGACCTCCTCTGTGCCTCGCAATTGTGCCAAACAGGACACGATTGCCATCGGCTTGCGAGCTTTCGCTCAGCTCTTTTTATGTATCTCACTCATGTTCTCCCACCAAGTATGCCCTATACTTCCGGGACCTGATTCGTCATTATCGCAGAAATCATTCCACAGGGGCCATCCTTTGCCATTGAGATATTTCCGGATTTCCTCTTCCCAAACGGGACACTGTCCCACTCTACTGCTGCTGGTCGCTGCGACCGCAAATTCCTCAGGGTTCATGAGGCGCTGCATTGCCTGCATGGCCATCTTTCCTATCCGCTTGCTTTGTTTAAATTTGGATCGGGGGCTAAGGCGGTGTCGTAGATGCGGGTACGGCTTGCGCTAATTTCCGAAAATACAGACTTCCGACAGTTTTGACGCAACAAAAATCTATCAGTTTTACCTTATAGCTCTGTTAGTTGCGCATGCATACACACACTTCTGAATTATGACTATTAATCAGAACCGCTTGAACACTTGTGGTTTTCTGTTTCCAATTGGATTCGAATTCAAAATTTCTTGGGTTCTCCCGGAGTGGTTTTCCACTTCTAGATCAGGTCCCGTCAGGATGTCGCCAAAATGTTGCTCGTTTTAGCCTTAGTTTATTTGCTCTAATTCTGTCACCTTTGCTCTTGAGTCGCCAGGTATCTTCCTGATACCGCCACGTGGTCCAAGTCCGAGTAATGATTAATAATCCAACACACCGCTTAGTAAGAGTTAAATCAACGCTCATTTATTATATACAGCAATTAATATTTATACAATAATTCTACTTCTAAACTACTACCTACCACTAACAGGCCAATACTTAACTTTGGAAATGGCCCATCAGGTCAGGGAAATGAATGGCCTTTTGAATGGGTTCTGAGCCTGCGGGATTCAAAAGCTGGTACAGGTCGATAGTCAGGAGTGTCTATCTGGTAGCGATCGTTGGAGTAAAACTTACGGTCTCTTTCAGAAAGGGTCTCGAAGGGTGCGGAGCGGAGAAGAAGGGTCGAGTTGAACTTGGCCCCTATTCTTATAGTCCCCAGGGGCTTCCCACCTCTCGGGGCGGACCTTGTACCTGGTTCCAAGTGATTGGACTCGGTCCCAATCACTTGGTTCGATATTCTCCAATACTGGAGCAATTCCTTGATCGAGGGGTGGTCGTTTACCTTTCTTTGTGTCAGCTCCTGCTGGCGCCGAAAGGTCTGGGTCGGCTTTGTGTTACTAATTTGTAGCATATTATTCCTGGGATTGCTACTTAATATGCAGATGGCTGGGGTGTTGTCATGTTGATGGCTGCAGGTATCGGTTTGGTCTGGCTTCTCCAGTGGCGAATACACTGTTTTACCTGCAGCTGTCTGTTTGAGTCCTGTTGGCTGATTTTCCCATCAGCCTCTTCCGTTCGCCATTTTAAATCAGGGTTTGGCCATTCTAATCGGGAGTCAGCCATTTTACATGCCTACAATATGTCTGCACATACCTTCATAAAGATGATTATTGAAGATCTCTGTTGCATTGCATGTACCAACGTCACTTCAACAACAACCAGTATGAGCAACAGACACACCCAAATATGTCCTAAATTGCTGATGTCCAAAGAACATAATTGATTAACATGTAACCGATTGTGCAACTATTTTCAAATCTATGATGCACCTAGAATAGAATAGAATCTCTACAGTGCAAAAGGAGGTCTTTCGGCCCATCAAGTCCGAATCAGCCTACTGAAAGAGCACCCTGACGTAGGCCCAATCCCCCACCTGTAAGCCCCTTTGAGGGACAATTTAGCAGATTGAATCTGCCTAACTTGGACATCTTTGGACAGCGGGAGGAAATTCACGCAGGCACAGGAAGAATGTGCAAGCTCCATACAGACAGTAACCCGAGGTCGGAATCGAACCCGGGTCCCTGGCACTGTGAGGCAAATAGCCCCAAATAGGAAAAGTTAAATACAAAACGTTTATGATCCCATCAATATGGAAATTCAATGTATGGTATATTTCCTGAACGAGTAAATGGCACTTTCATTCAATAACATAGCTCTTCTTAAAAAATATTTTTATTCTCTTCCTTTTTCACATTTTGCCCCAAATTTACACCCAACAATAAACAATAATCAGTATTGAATGTAATGTCAATCCCCATATCAATGACAACAATCCCATCCTCCCACCAAACCCCCAAACATTAACCTGCATGTTAACATAAACAAATAACAAAAAGGAATCATGAATCACCCATAGTCACCATTAAAACATACAGTACCCCTCCCCCCAATTCTCCCAACACCCCCCTCCCTCCCAATGTTCTGTAGCCATCTGGGATGGCCACTTACAACAAGAAACATGGACGTTCACAAAGCCTAAAGGGAAATGTAGACAATAGTCTGAATGTATATTTGTGAGCACAGAATCCAGACAGCATCGAAACCCCCAACTGATTAGCATTTTAATGGCCCATCTCCGTAAGACAAAGGATTGATACTCAGGTAACCGATACAAGCCCAGACATTTTGGCGCCACTCACTGTACTCAGGAAGCATCAACAACAGGGTCAATGACCGCTTAGGACATGCCCAGCCATCAAGGCACCTGCCCTTTTATTGGCTCAGATCGAAGGCAGTGATCGAGAACTGCCCAAATAGTGGGGTCCAAACCTAAGGACCGCCCAAAAGAGCGCGAAACTGCCCAAGGATAAAGAGAGACACTGCCATGTGTTCGATCTCTTTTGGACCTGGTGCTCCGGCAACGTCCACCTCCAATTGCAGCAGCACCAGAAGCAAGTTCAAGTTCAACGCTCACTACCAGACGGATGAGCCCAGCTGAGCAGCAGTTACTTCTCCAGACCCAGTAGATCCAGATTCGAACAAAGGCCACTGTTCCTCTGACCTAAGCCGGGTGCCTGAAGTTAAGTACAGGTTGTCATAGTTGTTAAGTGTAGTTTAACTAGTAGTGTTTATGTTGCATGTGTCAGTTAATCTTGTGTGTAAATAAAGTACCATTGATCTTGAACTAACTAACTGGTTGTTTGGCTCTTTGATCGATACCCAGTTGAAGCTTGTAGCGGTATCATTTGATACCTGACGACTCTGAGAGCAAATCATATTCATATTCATATAAAAAAAGGGCAACCTTATTGACGGCCATATTTATAGCAAGCAAAAAAGGCAACAGTTATTGGCGACTCCGCTGGGACTCGACCCAGAAGTGACTGTGTCACTCCGAGAGAACCCAAAAAACGTTTGAATTGGAAATCCAAATTGGAAAAGTAAAAGAAACCACAAGCGTAAGACCAGTGTCGAACAAACCTCCACGATTCGGAAGTGTGTAATTTGCATGCGTACTAACAAGGGATATAAGGTAAACTTGATAGGTTTTGTAGTGTGAAACTTTCGGGAGTTGTGTAAACCGGAAAATAGCTTAAGCCATACCCGCTGTTTGCACCAACTCTTTATTCCCCCTGTCCCAAATTGACGGTAGAGATACAGAAATTACGGTGGTAGAGATGGCAATGAAGGCAATGGAATGCCTTATGCACCCACAAGAACCCGAGGTCGCAGCGACCAACAGAGCAGAACAGTGTCCCATATGGGAAGAGGAAATTAGGAAGTACCTAAAGGGGAAAGGATGGCCCCTATGGTCTGAGTTTTGTGCGAATGAGGAAGCAGGTTCTGGTAGTATAGGACAAACTTGGTGGGATAACCTGACCGCGATCCATAAGAAGAATTTAAGTAGAGTTCGTAAGCCGATGGCAATCGTGTCCTGCTTGGCACAATTGCGAGGCACAGAGGAGGTCGTGAGGACGCTCCGCAGACAGCTTGAAGAGAAAGAGAGGAGTAGTGAGGGAAATGTTAGCAAGTGTGAGAAAGTAAATGAGCAACTCCGAGAGCAGCTAGCAGTGAAGGACAAGGCGATGGCTGATGTCAAACGGGCACACCAATCTTGTCTCGCTCAGCTAAGTAGCTTTCAGATCCAATATAAGGCCGACCAAGACACGCAATGTGCGGTTTTGGTAAGAGAGGAAACAGAACACCAAGTATAACAATTGAAAAAGCAATGTGAGGACTTAAAGGCAGCCCTACGAGCACTCCACAGTTCCACCACGGAACAGAGGCAGAGTTCGGTAGACCATGCCAAGTGCCGGCAGCAAATTGCAAGATTGCAATCACTGCTCTCAGTTCAGAATGGGTTCAGAGATACCTTTGGACCAAATTTAGATCAGGAAGATGGCCCCGATTGGCAAGAACTTAATGAAACGGCCCACCGATATGTGAACGAAACGGAAGTTCAGAATAGAGCCTCCCAGGCCCCGAAAAGGAAAGCACCTGCACCACCGACTGCACAGGCAGCATCCAACCCTATGAATCCAGTCACCATGCAGCGTAGAGTCACAACAGAAGACCAACCCGATTTTGTGTACACCACCCCACTAACCATCACCCAGTTAAGGGATGCCCGCGATAAAATAGAAACCTTTCACCCCACATCAGACCCACACCATTTCTTTAAGCGAGTTAGACAACAGACCGTCATGTACGGTCTGGACGAGCAGGAAGAAGTAAAACTCATAGTAATGAGCCTTGACCCGTCTGTTAGTTCAGCCCTTCCTGACCCACAAAATGTAGGAGGAGGTAGCCTCCAGGATATGAAAACAGCCATTCTAGATGCCATTGTCTACAATAGAGGAGATCCAGTAGAAGGACTCAACCGATGTAGGCAGAAAAAAGGAGCGCAACCAACAGCATTTTCTGGACGCCTCTGGATACACTTCACCGCAGTATTCGGTGATGTAACACGCGCCCATTTATCTGCAGACAATATGGCCAAATGGACCCGTACTTTAGTCTCCCACGCCACGGAGGCAGGACACAAGGCATCTGCGAATTACGACCCCTCAGACCTGGCACACAATGAAGTGTGGGTACTAAAGAGACTATCTAGAGCTTGGGAACAATCCCTACATGAAAAGACAGAGCAGGAGAAAGTAGACGCCAACATGAATCCAGTAAGGACACAACAAGACCCCGCATGGGTAAATGAAGGTAGAAATAACACGCAACACCCTAAAGCGCAGGAATGCTACAATTGTGGACAGAAGGGACATTACAGCCAAGAATGCCAAGCCCCCAAAAAACAGTGGAACAAAGCAATGGAATCAGCCCACAAATGCCCCACCTAGGAACAATGCCAGACCTATCCACAGCATTAGCGCCCGTACAGACAACTTGGCCATAAATGGCACCGATTGACGGTGTTCGGACTCCCCAACTTGGGTCTGCGACACACTTTGGGACGAGTCCGGAAGACCGGTAGTTGCAGGCACAGTCCGGGGACACCCCGTTGAGTTCCTTTTGGACACAGGAGGGTCCCGAATCACGTTAAACTCCTCCACGATGTACCAGCGAGATATATGGCCCACTACAGACACTATGACTCTTAGTGGCTTTACAAGACAGCTCCAGCAGGGACACATTACAGCCCCTGTGGATATCCAGATCAGTAACATTAAAACCAAGCACTCAGTCGTTTTGGTAGATTTACCCCAGACAACAGAGCACATCTTGGGGATAGATTTTATGAGCTCACACAATCTTTCTTTCGACCGCGTAAATAAATGTGTGTGGAAAATGGCTAGAGCAGTACGAGCCCCCGCCACGCTCACAGTAGGAGACTACGCACACAGGATTTGCTCAGTGGGAGAATAATGGTTTGATCCACAAGCCGTTACCATGGACAAAACAGTTAGAGAAGTCTTGAAGAGACACAAAGCATCTTTTGCCCAGCACCAACACGACTGCGGTAAAATTCCAGGAATGGTCACCATTACAGGTCCCGATCTAAGCCCCAGAAACAATACGGTTTTCCACAGCAAGCCGAGGGAGAAATAGCTAAAGTAATTCAGAGTTTATTGGATCAAGGTTTAATTCGGCCTGTAGCCTCGACGAACAATGCCCCGATTTGGCCCGTAAGAAAACCAGATGGTTCATGGCGACTGACCATCGATTATAGTGAACTAAACAAAGTAACTCCGTTAGCAGCCCCCACCGTTGCCACGAGTCCCGAGACCATGTTAAAGCAGGGACTTCAGTCAAAATGGTTCATGGTTCTGGACATTAGCAATGGCTTTTGGTCCATTCCATTGGATAAAAAGTGCCAGTACAAATTTGCGTTCACCTTCCAGGGACAGCAGTACACATGGACATGCCTTCCACAAGGCTTCCACAACTCCCCCTCCATTTTTCACAGACAATTGACGAACGGATTAGCAAAATTATCCCGACCCGAATATGTGGACGACTTGCTCCTACAGACTGACACAAGGAAGAGCACATTTCCCTTATTTCTGAACTATTAGGTCTCCTGAAAGAAATTGGATGTAAAATCAACCCCAAAAAAGCCCAAATTCTCCAAGAAAAGGTCACTTATTTAGGTACATTCAGAGTGCATGTTAAGCGTGAGATAGAACAGAAAAGGATCGATTCAATTGTAAAATTGCCCTTGCCTCAAAATGTTTCAGCACTCTGGTCATTTTTAGGACTGGTTGGTTACTGCAGGAACCATATAGATGGTTTTGCCACAAAAGCATCCCCCCTTTCCGAGCTCCTTAAGAAACAGGCCCCGTGGAAATGGCTTCCACAGCACATGGATGCCGTAGATGCATTGGAACGCGCCCTAAGTACAGCCCCTGCTTTGCAGGCACCAGACCCATACTGCCCATACGCGATAGAGGTAGCGACCACCGACCAAACCCTTTCGGCCATACTTCTCCAGGAAAGGCACGATCGTTTAGGACCGTAGCCTATTCCTCACGATTTTTAGATCCAGTAGAGCAAGGATTCTCTGCCTGCAAAAAGCACTTGCTCGCAGTTTTTTGGGCTGTTCAATACTTCTCGTACATAACAGGACTCAACCCCGTAACCATTTTGACCGAGCACACCCCGACACAGCTACTGTTAGACGGTGGGCTAAAAGACGGCACAGTATGCTAAATTCGAGCAACGCGCTGGACCCTACTTCTACAAGGATGTGACATTACAGTAAAGAGGACAAAGACGCACACATTTCTGGCCGATACTCTGACCCAGCAGATTTTAACTAGATGGGGACTCCCCCGGAGTATTGAGTCAGACCAAGGTTCGCACTTCACAGGAAGAGTAATGAAAAACGTCCTGACAATTTTCGGAATTAAACAGAAGTTTCACATTGCCTATCACCTACAGTCCAGCGGCATTGTGGAACCCATGAATCGAACCCTAAAGGCAACACTTAAGAAAATGGTGCAGCAGCATAATACGACATGGGACACAGTTCTCCCATTCGCACTGATGTTTATTAGAAACATGGTGTCGAGTTCGACAGGATACACCCCCCACACCCTCATGACCGGACGACCCATGAAGGGTACCGAGTATTTATTTGGACTTGATTAGGCCAGCCCTACATTCACCGCCCTTACCCACGAAAATGCGGTTCAAAACAATGAAGAATATTAAAGCAGCACAGCTCGCTGCAGCTGTTTGACTAGGCGCTAGGAAAAAGCAGAGTAAGGCCTGCTTTGATAAAACAATACATCCTGTAGAATATACAGTCGGACAGTAAGTCATGATCTCCCTGTACAATCCTAGTTCATTCCTATCCCCCAAATTTGCAGGACCCTACTCAATTTCCGATAAAGTAAGCCCTTCAGTTTGCAAGATTACATATCCTAATGGAAAGTCAGGATGGTTCCACATAAACCAGCTTAAGGTTTATGGAACGCAGTGCAGCCACTCACACCACATTTCATTGGCAATGGCAGACAACGAAGACCCGCCCACTGGCAACCCATCCAGCCCTCCTCCAGCCAGGACAGCACGTCCACAGACATGACTTTGACTGTGCCCCCAGAGACGAATTTCACCCTCACACTTGATTTGACCGCTAGTGATAGTGATAGCGACAGTGAAAGCACCACGGACGTACTTGATATTCCCGATCAATGGAAAAACAGACCAGGCCCCAGTCACTACAGCCCCAGTGACACCGACCACGATATGTTCGACCCCTCAGGGACCATTTATTTTCCACTACCAGAACTTGACCCACCGCCCGACGATAGCGATCCCCCCCTTGCCCCTACTGTCCTACAGGATAAGAAACAATGGCACCGCGACAATTCTTATCGACTGATAAGAAACGACAAGATGGATCCCACATCAGCCCACGCCGCCTTGTCACAGAAACTCCTGTCACGAGTTTGGCAACAGGGAGATGGTGATTACTCAGAGTCTGAATCCCACCATGCTAACCCCTTTGAGACCCTTTTTGGAATGGAACCCTGAGGTGTCCAGATGATGAGGGAAAGGAACCGATTAAGATTTACGGTGTCCTATTCCCTGATGGCGCCTGCCCGGCTTTCTTTCTTTAGTATGTTTTTTAATGTTGAATGTTTCTCTCTTGTACGACTTTGTGTGTCGATCTCATGCAAAATTTCTTGATACAGTTATGACTACTCTTTTGACGTGACATGGTAGTTAAAGGCACAAGTTTGTCGGAAGTCCTTAGCAATTCAAATTCTTATCGTTCTTGTAAGGTCACTCAGGTAGTGGAGTAACGGCACTGATCCCCGCCCTGCCTGAGGACCCCCTATGTATTTGGTCAGCCAAGCCCGGGTAATGGTGCAACGGCACTGATCACCGCCCTACCCGGGGATTCCACCCATTCTTGCCCTGCCGCGGCACATACGCACCCCATTCGGAAAATTCTTTTCGAAACTCTGTTACTGTTCTTTTAAATATGTGGTTTAAAGAATGCACTTTGCCAAAATTTTTGTTTGCTTTCCGGCGACCCTTCGGTTGCTAACCCCCGTCTGCTATTTAAATGTTAAAACACTTGGTTGAAACAAATTTGGTGCCAGAAAACAAAGCTACCTCACCACTGGACGGAAAAATTGTCCGCCCATTTAGCCCATCGAACACAGGCTGCGAGAGTGCTCGCACTGTGACAGAATTTATTTTTCGGATGTCTTGTCTCCCAAATGGTTGGTTTAAAAAAAAAAATGAGGGAGTCACATATGGTGACGATTCTAAACGGGAAATTGATGTTAAGGAGAAACAGACAGACAAACGAGATATTAAACGACAAGATATTAACATATATTATGCTTGTAGCCCCAGGAAGATATGAATATACCAGGAGACAAAGGAAGACAAAGACAAAATGAAGACGGACCTGGTGATCTGCATCATGATCGTCGTTGGATCACTACAGTTGCGCGCGTTATCAGCCCCTATACCTCTCACCACACAGGCCCTAAACATGACCACCCAACACGATACCCCTAGTCCGGACACTACACCACACATAGACACAGCCACTGATACCCCCACATGGTGCGATAATATCATAAAGTGGTATTCCCTTTCGGACATGGTCGAACCACTATTGATTATAGCAATACTTTGCAGTGTCATCCAGACACTCAGACTTAGGAAATGGTGAAGGAGAGCCTCCCACCCTCCAGTATACACACTCAGAGCCACTTTTCTCAGACTTCAACAGACCCCACACTCTTTTTGAACCTTTCCTCCCTAATAAATTCCGCGGTTTTTAATAAAATTACTTCTCTGTAAATTGACATAAGTGTTAGGTAGAAATGTGATGCTGCTATTGTTTATTTTGTACTGTTTTATAAGTTCCTTTCGTGATTAGAAAGTAGCATAGGTGTAGTTTAGGTAAGGACAATTAGAGATTCCCCTTTTGTGTAAAGAAACTGAAGTGTATGATTGAATGTTACAGTGCCCCCTTAGAATTTTTATAGATGTGTGTTGTATTAAGAAAAACTTAGGTAAATGTTCTGACCCATTGGACAGAGTAGGATAGAACCTGTCCTTGATTGAGGGTGCTCGGCATACCAGAGAACAGGAGAAGATTCAGTAGTGTGATCCATCATGCTTCGAGTTTAGGATCAAGAGGACGGACTGTAGCCATCTGGGATGGCCACTTACAACAAGAAACATGGACGTTCGCAAAGCCCAATGGGAAATATGAACAATGTAAGATTCAGGCAGGCACAGAGCCTGAATGTATATTTGTGAGCAAAGAATCCAGACAGCATCGAAACTCCCAACCGATTAGCATTTTAATGACCCATCTCCGTAAGGCAAAGGATTGATACTCAGGTAACCGATACAAGCCCAGACATTTTGGCGCCACTCCCTGTACTCAGGAAGCATCAACAACAGGGTCAATGACCGCTTAAGACACGCCCAGCTATCAAGGCACCCGCCCCTTTATTGGCTCAGATCGAAGGCAGTGATAGAGAACTGCCCAATTAGTGGGGTCCAAACCTAAGGACCGCCCAAAAGAGCTCGAAACTCCCCAAGGATAAAGAGAGACACTGCCATGTGTTCGATTTCTTTTGGACCTGGTGCTCCGGCAACGTCCACCTCCAATTGCAGCACCACGACCAGAAGCAAGTTCAAGTTCAACGCTCGCTACCAGGCGGATGAGCCCAGCTGATCAGCAGTTACTTCTACAGATCCAGTAGATCCAAATTCGAACAAAGGCCACGGTTCCTCTGACCTAAGCCGGGTGCCTGAAGTTAAGTAGAGGTTGTCATAGTTGTTAGGTGTAGTAAAACTAGTAGTGTTTATGTTGCATGTGTAAGTTAATCTTGTGTATAAATAAAGTACCATTGATCTTGAACTAACTAACTGGTTGTTTGGCTCTTTGATCGATACCCAGTTGAACCTTATGGTGGTATCATTTGATACCTGACGACTCTGAGAGCAAATCGTATTCATATTCAAATAAAAGATGGGCACCCTTATTGATGGCCATATTTATAGCAAGCAAAAAAGGCAGCAGTTCGATGTAATCCAATTCTCGAAAGTGCATAATGAATAATGCCCACGAATTGTAAAACCCTTCCATCCTTCCCCTCAGTTCAAATTTGACATTCTCAAGAGTTAAGAATTCCAGCAGGTCCCCCGCCACACCAGGGCACAGGGTGTAGAGGTTGATCTCCACCCCAACAGGATCCGCCTTCGGGCGATCAACGAGGTGAAGGCTACAATATCAGCCTCCGCATCCGTTTCCAAACCCAGCTGGTCCGACACCCCGCATATGGCCTCCCGAGGGCTCGGGTCCAGTTTCACGTGCACCACTTTAGAAATTACCCTAAAATCCTCCTTCCAGTAATCCTCCAGCTTTGGACAGGACCAAAACATATGAACGTGGTTTGCGGGCCCCCCTCCGCAATGTTCACACACATCTTCTACCCCCTCAAGGAGCCGGCTTATCCTCGCCCTTGTGAGGTGTGCTCTATATACCACCTTCAGCTGTTTTAACCCCAACCTCGCGCATGAGGTGGAGGCGTTCACCCTCCAGTGCACCTCACACCAGAACCCCTCCTCCATACCCTCTTCCTCCCACTTGGTCTTGATCCCTTTCAGCAGTGCCTTCTCCTCTTCCAAAATAGCCCCGTAAACCGCCGACTCTACCCCCTTCTCCAATCCCCCTGTCGTCAGCACCTCCTCCAGCAATGTGGAAGCCGGCTCTATCGGGAAGCTCTGTATCTCCTTCCTGGCAAAGTCTCGAACCTGCATGTATCTAAATATTTCTCCCTGCTCCAGCCCATATTTCGCGCCCAGCTCCTTCAATCCTGCAAACTGACCCCCAGGAAACAAATCTATTAGTGTCCTAATTTCTTTCTTCTCCTATCTCTGGACTCGCTGAGTATTTCCCCGGGGCCGCCGGGAGCGGCGCTGTTGTTAGCACCTTCAATCCCAACACCCTACACAAACTCTCCTCCATTCTGACCCACTGGGAGTCAACCCCTCTGACCCAGCTCCGTACCTTCTCCATATTTGCCGCTCAGTAATAATACATCAGGTTCAGAAGACCCAAACCCCCTGCCTGCCTTCCTCTCTGTAGTAGCACCATTCTAATTATAGCCACCTACCCTTCCCATATGAAGGAGGTAATCATCCCTTCAATCTCTCAAAAAAATGTCTTTGGCAGGAAAATCGGCAGGCATTGGAAAATAAACAGAAATCACGGCAAAATATTAATTTTAACCGCCTGTACCCAAGCCGCCAGTGATAGAGGGAGACCATCCACCTTGCCAGATCAGCTTTCACTCTCCCCACCAAACTAGAAATGTTGTACCTACGGAGCCCCCCCCCTCAATTCTGAGAAACCTGCACCCCAGGTATCAAAAGTGAGTCTCTGCCCTACGGAATGGCAGCCCCCCCCCAGCCCTGCCCCCGGCCGAGACACCACAAAATATTAATTCTTGTCTAGATTTAATTTGTACCCCGAGAAAGACCCAAATACCTGAAGCAGCTCCAGTATTCCCCCTTTTGACACACTCGGTTCCAACACGTATAATAAGTCATCGGCATAAAAAGACACCCTATGCTCTATCCCCCCCCCCTGCCCCCCCCTCCCCCCCCCTCCCCCCCCCCCCCCCCCCGCACAATCCCTTCCGTACCCCCGAATGTCTTAACAATGGCTCAATCGCAAGTGCAACCAGCGGGGGGGGGGGGGGGCTGTACGACCCATACTCCGACGGATCCTTATCTCTTTCAAGCAACAGGGAAATCAATGCCTACCCCAAAGTTTGTGGTAACACCCCCTTCCCTATCGCCTCCTCAAACATCCTCACCATCAGCGGTCTCAGCTTATCTTTGAATTTCTTATAATATTCCACCGGAAACCCATCAGACCCTGCCACCTTCCCCGACTGCATCCTCCCAATCGCATCTTTTATCTCCTGCTCCACTATCGCCCCTTCTAATGTAGCCCTGTCCCTTTCCCCTAACCTTGGGTACTCCAGCCCATCCAGATATTCTTGCATCCCCCGGCCTCCCCCAGGTGGCTTTGACCTGTACAACCTCTCATAGAATTCCTTAAAGACTTTGTTAATCAGATCTGGAGCTACCACCAACATCCCTGTCCTGTCCCGCACCTGGACAATTTCCCTTGCCGCAGCCTCCCTCCTGAGCTGACCCGCCAACATGGAGCCTTCTCTTCATGCTCGTAAACTATATTCCTTGCTCGCCTCAATTGGTGTACCTCCTAAAGCTCACCTGGAGTTCCTTCCTCTTTTCCAACTTCGCTGGGTCTCCATCTTCTGCATACCTCCTATCTATCCAGAATGTCATCTATTACCCTCTGATTCTCTAACCTCTCCTCTTTGTCTATCCTAGCCTTGAACGAGATCACCTCACCCCTCATCACCCTCTTTAGAGCCTCCCAGACAATTGCCTTTGACACCTCACCTGTGCAGTTAAAACCTACATATTCCTTGATTACTTTTTCAATTTTGTCACAGAACACTCAGTCCTCCAACAGTCCCACATCTAACTTCCACCCTGGTCTCTTTACAACCCCCTTCTACAGTACCATATCCACCCAATGCGGAGCATAATCTGATATTGCAATTGCCGAGTACTCCAACCCCTTAACGCCAGCCAGCAGCGCCTTCCCCACCATGAAAAAGCCAATCTGCGAGTACACCTTATGGATCACTGAGAAAAACGAGTACTCGGGTGCAGTAACCTCCAAGGGTCCACCCCTCCCATTTCCACCATTAGCCTAGCCAACGCCTCCCCCCCCCACCCCCGACGGGGCCAGCGAGCACGGCTATGACCTGTCCAACCTTGGCTCCTGCACCATTCCTGTCCCCCCACTATCAGTTTGTGTGTGTCCAAGTCAGGGATGGCCCCACACACCTTCTTCGCGAATCCCACATCGTCCCAATTGGGACCATATACCTTTACCAGCCCCACTATAACATAGCTGTTTGGGGCAGCACGGTGGCGCTATGGTAGCACTGCAATCTCACGGCGCCGAGGTCCCATGTTCGATCCCGGCTCTGAGTCACTGTCCGTGTGGAGTTTGCACATTTGTCCCGTGTTTGCGTGGGTTTCGCCCCCACAACCCAAAGATGTGCAAAGTAGGTGGATTGAACATGCTAAATTGCCCCTTAATTGGAAAAAATGAATTGGGTACTCTAAATTTATTTTTAAAAAATAAAAAAGTAACATAGCTCTTTAAAGGAAAGACAGGCTGGGCTACTGACTCCCTCAAGATATGAGCTACAACCTATAGCCATAACTGACGAATATATCCTCACATGAAAGCTCTTCCCCAGCAGGAGGAGTAATGATGATAGGTGAATAAAGTTTCCCATTGTGCATACCTTGGGAGTGCTAAACAAATGGTTTGGATGCTTGAACTACTCCAATGCTTCCCAAAGATACCATTAAAATGATTGTAGTGTCCTGCAAGCTGCACATTGTTGCCCTGAGCAATCTCCTCACTGTAAACTTAACTGAAGAACAGCTGCAAAAGCCTGGAAGATCCTAGAATAGAGTTAAATGTGGGAGCTAACAGCAGTGACAGCATCAGGAGTGTGAAGATTCCATGACATTGTTTTCCAGGGAGCTCAGTAATTAGTTGCCAGAGTAGATTTTCAATTATGGAGCTGCTTTACTTTTTTTTAATAGAGAATTGCTTCATCAGACTGAATTGTCTGATTGTTACTCGGAGTTTAAGCTCCGAGTAACTGTCCTCAACCTATTTCTTAGGACCAGGAAGAAATGGGTTGAGGACAGTTTCTGGGAGCTTAAACAATGTAGAAAATTCAGTCTGTGAAGCTGTTGAGCATTTCAATAATATTTTGAAGGAATGCAGAAAGCTCAACACAAAGGCTAAAAACAGAAAGGGCAGTAAGTACTATGAAGTAACTGAACACCACAGACAAGAACACAGTTAACTATAGAAACTCAAGGAATACAGAAACTGAAGCAATTGATAATACTGTCTTCTCCGTTAAATTGGATTTTTTAAATGATGAAATCCATATTGAAAGCAAAGAAAGAGATGGTTCCTATAAATGCTGGTTGTTTTCTCTACAAACCTATAAGTGTGGCAGTTCATGGAGGCCTGTCTCCTCACCTTACCCCATGTTTGTGGAGTGGTGGCCCTCATCTGTATATAACCGATTGTCTATCTCTAATGGAGAAAGGTTCCCCTGGTCCTTTGTGACCATTGCCTTACTGAGAGGACTGCATGTTCTTTGTTATGGTTGCTTTTGCATAACTGACACTTCCAATGGCACATTGATGGTTATAATGAGACTGAAAGGATACTGCAGCACATAGTGGTTAGACACAGACTAATGATCCTGAGACATGAGTTCAAATCCCACCGCATTAGTAGAGTGTTTGAATTCAGTTAATTAAATAAACATGCAATTTTAAAAATGGTATTGGTAATAGTGACAATGAAGGTACTGGATTGTTGTAAAACCCCAGCCGATTCACATGTCAATTAAGGAAGGAATTCTTCCATCCTTGCCCAAGCTATGTTTTTGTGGTTGACTCTTGGCTGTACTCTGAAATAGCTGCTGTGAAGACATCTAATATGAATACAATTGGACTGGCCTCCCAGCATTGACCTCGGCAACGGACATCACAGTGGCACATCCAACCCAGCCGTCTCTGCAAACGCCTACTCACTAACATACTGGGGACTTGTGTCAAGATTGGAAGAATTGTCTCACAGACTAGTTAAGCATCAGCCTGACATGGTCACACTCACGGAATCCAATCTTTCAACCAACATCCTAAATTCATCCATCCCACTGCTGGGATATCCTGTCCCACAGGCACGATAGACCGACCAGATGTTGTGGCACAGTCGGGAGGGAGAGGCCTTGGGATTACCCAACATTGACTTCAAATTTCATGAAGTCTTGTTGCATCATGTAAAATATGGAAACCTTCTGCTGATTACCCCCTACCACCATGAACGCTCAATGTTGAACACCACTTTGAAGAAGCAATGAGGGGAGTGAGGACACAGAATCCACTCTGGTTGGAGGACTTCAATGTCTATCTACAAGGCTAGCTCGGTAGCACTACTATTAACCAAGCGAACTGCAAAACTGGGTCTCTGGCAAGTGATAAGAAAACATGAGGGGAAAGCCTACTTGACATCATCCTCACCAACCTATCTGTTGTATGTGCATCTATCTATGATCGCATAGGTAGGGTTGACACAGCAACATCCTTTTTGAGACAATGTTTCATTTTCACACTGAGGATACCCTCCATCTTGTCGTATGGCACTACCATCATGTTAAATGCGATAGATTCAGAACAGATCTATCAGTCCAAAAATGGGCATCCATCCATTAGGCACTGTGGACGATCAATAACAAGAAAATTGTACTCTGCTCCAGTCTAGTACCCCATGGCCTGTCATATCCCTCTCTCTACCATTATCATCAAGCCATTGAACCCTGGTTCAATTGGGAGTGTAAAAGATTTTCCAGACGCAACATCAAGCCAAGGTGTGACACAGGATTATGACCATGCTAACTGTCAGAAGCTGCACGTCATTGTCAGAGCAAAGTAATCCTGCAACCAATGGATCAGATCAACGTTCTCCTATTTCCAATCATGAATAGTGGTGGACAATTTAAATAACCAACTCGAGGAGGAGACTCAATGAACAACCCCATGGTGCATCCCAGCACATGGTTGCTAAAGACAAGGCTAAAGGCTTTGCCAGCATCTTCTGTCAGAAGAGCGGAGTGGATCATCCATGTGATATCCATAATAATAGATGCCAGATTTCAGTTAGTTTGATTAATTCCACGTGATATCAAGAAACAGATGAGTGCAATGGATACAACAAAGGCTATAGGCCCCAGCAGCATCCTGGTTGTAGTGCTGAAAACAACGCTCAAACCAAGATGCTTCAGAACAGCGATAGCAATCTAACAAAGTGAAAAATTGTCTGGGTATGTCCTGTCCACAAAATGCAGGACAAATCCAATCCATATTGTAGCATTGATTTCTCAATTATGTGCAAGGTAATGGAAACAGTCAACAACAGGGCTATCAAGAGTCATATGTTTACCAATAACTTAGAACTTCATAGAATCCTTACTGTGCAGAAGGAAGCCATTCGGCCCATCGAGTTTGCACCGACCCTTCAAAGGAGCCCTCTACCCATTTACACTCCCCTGTCCACCCTGCCCTATTCCCGAAACCCAGACCTTAACCTGCACATCCCTTGACATTAAGGGGCAATTTAGCATGGTCAATCCACAAGTGTAAGAAAGAGAAGCCCTTTTGACACGATTTTCAACCATCACATTTCAGGAGGCTGGAAATAGTGCTGATAGGAATGGTGCTCACTTTACAATTAAAACCTGCAGGTTTACAGGCCGTTCTTTCAAGAAGAAACAAAGAAATTGGCCTGTAATTTCTGTGGACTGGCAATCAGAGTTGGATTTTCAATCCACTCTGACTTACTTACCTGAAGGTGAAGCCATTCGTTCTTCACCCGACATTCTGGATCAGGCTGAATGAGAACAGTGCAGTGTAACAGGTTCCTGAGGCCTTGTTTCGGAGGCAGCTGAGTTTGAAGTAAGGAACCAATGCCCTGTAACAGCCATAAAGCAGATATCCAGTTACTTTAAGAAGGTAGGTGTGTAAGGTAAGTGTGTAGGATTAGGGATGGGGGGGGGGGTGCAGGTGAAGGTGGGGTGTGGGTGGGTGCCACATGGTCATTGGGAGGGATCAGGTGCTGGGGACCAAGATGGTCAGTTGAGGCAGAGGGAAAGGGCTAGGTATAGTCAGTCAGCTGGTGAAGATGGTGGTCAGTGGGGGAGCAGTGGACAGTGGAGGAGTTGGGTGAGCACTAGGGTGCTCAGTTGGGGGTGACATGGTCAGTGAAGGGTGGTCAGTGTGAGTGGTCAGGTGGCAGGGAGGTAGTCAATTGGGGGTGGTTAGTAGAAGGGGTGGGTGGACAGTGCACCAGCTAGTCAGGTGTTAGTTGGGGGACATGTGGTCAGTGGGGTCATCAGGTGGTCAGGATGGTCAGTGGGGGCAATGGTCACTGTGGTAAACAGGTGGTCAGGTGAGGTGGTCCTTGGAGGTTGGTCAGTGGGAGGATCAATTGGTCACTGAGGGTTAGTCAACAGGTGGTCAGGTGTTTGGAGGGTCAGACAGTCAGTGGAAGGGTGTGGGTGGGGGGGGGGGGGTGACAGGGAGTGAAGGAGGTTTCCCCAGCACACCTTTGAGGTATCTCTCATTACGATGCGCCAGAACTTAGAGCTTCTGGGCCAATGTCAAACTAAAGCAGATGTCTGTGTAAACAAACTGGAATTATGCATTGAGGAGATTACACAGAACACAAGGAGCCTCTTCAATAAAAACGCAATATCAGAAATTTTGCCAGCTAGATGGTTGAGATTGGCATGAGCTGGACACTGTATTGTTTTTTTTTTGTAAATTTAGAGTACCCAATTTTTTTTTTCCAATTCAGGGCAATTTGGCATGGCCAATCCACCTAATCTTTGGGTTCTGGGGGTGAAACCCACGCAGATATGGGGAGAATGTGCAAACACCACACGGACAGTGACCCAGGGCCAGGATTCGACAATAGAGTGTCCTTCTTCATCTACGTGAAAATACAGTGTCCATCTTAAACGACCTGACAACATAAAGTATTTCTTAATACACCTGACAATACGGTGTCCTTCAAAACGTACCTGACAATACAGTGTCCTTCTTAATCTACCTGACAATACAGTGTCCTTCAAAATGTACCTGACAATACAGTGTCCTTAATCTATCTGACAATGCAGTGTCCTTCTTAAACTATATGACAATACAGTGTCCTTCTTAATCTACCTGACAATACACTGCCCTTCTTAATATAGTAAGAAGTCTTACAACACCAGAATGATTCACCTGAGGAAGGAGCAGCGCTCCGAAAGTTAGTGTTTGAAACAAACCTGTTGCACTTTAACCTGGTGTTGTAAGACTTCTTACAATGCTCACCCCAGTCCAACGCCGGCATCTCCACATCATGGCTTCTTAATATACCTCACATACAGCGTCCTTATTAATCTACCTGGTGCTACAGTGTCCTTCTTAATCTATCTGGCAATACAGTGCCCTCCTTATTCAACCTGACAATACAGTATCCTTCTTAAACTACTTGACAATATTGTCCTTCTTAATCTACCTCACAATCTATCGAACAAAACAATGCCCTTCTTAAACTACCTTACGATAAAATGTTCTCCTTAATCTACTTGGCAATACAATGTCCTTCTTAATTTACTTTACAATAAAGTGTTCTTCTTAATGTACCTGACAACACAGTGCCCTTCATAATCTACATTGTAATAGTGACCTTCTTATTCTAATTTACAATACAGTGCCCTTCTTAATCTACCTGACAATAGAGTGTCCTCCTTATTCTACATGCCAATGCAGTGTCCTTGTTAATCTACCTGACAATACATTGTTCTTCTTCATCTCCCTGATAATACAGTGTCCTGCATAATCTCCGAGATAACAATGTCCTCCTTAATGGACCTGACAATACAGTATCCTTCTGACTTCCGGTGATGACGATGTGCTTAGCAATCGTATGGCAAATTGCTCTCCTCCCGAGGACCTGCAAATTAGCCACATTTCATTGAAAACACGCCACTAAAACCAACAACTCATTTCCCCAACCTCAGTAAAACAGGGAAAAGAGAGAAGAGGAAAATTGCCCGGATAAGTCAGTGCAGGGACAGAGCAGAGACCAGGAGTGGAAGGAGCCTGGAGCAGAAACAATCGGACGAGCCGATCCGCGGCGGTGGAGCGAGAAGGGCAGACCAGCCACACACAAAGCTCTCCCTCACCAGGGGGAACTGGATGACGTTCTTCTCGGAGGCACTGAAGGAACACAGGCAGGAGATGAAAATACGGATATCCAGGCAGCGGTGAAGGGCGCAGTGGCTGAAGCTGTGGCACACATGCAGCTCGTCCTGGACAAAATGGAAAAGGGACTGGAGGCCCAAGCCACGATGATCATAGACCTGAAAAAGGCCGCAACAGACCAGAGTGACCGGATCGTTTCCCTGGAGAAAGAGGTGGCGAGGTTGGTCAAGACACAGGACAGTTTAAAAGGAAACGTTGAGGACAAAGAAAACCGATTGTGGTGGCAAAACCTGCGGGCCTTGGGCCTACCGGAGGGGATCAAAAACTATGTGGTCCAGATGCTGGGCAATTTGATGGGCAGGGAGACCTTGCCCAACTCACCAGAAATAGACAGAGCACACTGGTGGCTGCGACCAAAGCCCAAAGCCAGGGACCAACCAAGGGCAGTAATAGCCAAACTGCATCAGTACCAGGACCGGGAGAGAATCTTGTGCTGGGCTTGGCAGTCCAAGAACTGCAGCAGGGAAGGACACAAAATTAGAATCTACCAGGACATTGGAGCTGACCTGGCCAAAAATGTAACAGAGCAAAGGCCGCGCTATACAAAAGTGGCAAACGTTTTGGTATGCTGTACCCAGCGAAGCTCTGGGTCCATACCAGAACAAGGAACATTTCTTTACAGCCCTGGCCAAGGCGGCAAGTTCGTCACGGAGTTTGGGCTGGAACAGCAGCAACAAGGAAGGCGATGAGGGGCCCGCGAGAAGAAACAGCAACGCGGCAATGGGCTGACATGGGGGGGAGAGAAAAACCTCTCTCCCCCCCGCTACCACAACATGCATGGCCAAAAGCACACCACCATGCAAGAGACCACATTACACAGGAGAACGTGGCCTTGCTCGAGACAACAAGGGTAGCAACAGAGGGAAGGCGGAGTGGCAATCAGGAAGAGTACAGGGTAAGATGGGTGATATAGCAGGCCGGAACTCCAGACAGCGGGCGAGGAAAAGTGGGACAGTAACTCCCAGGAGTGGGGTCACTACACCAACGGGATAGCTAGCACCGGCAACAGACAGAGGCTGTGGCATGCCGCTAGCAGGGGGGGGACAGTGCCTGGCAGCGGGGGGAACAAACAGCAAGGATGGGGGGTACGTGGGGAGAGGACCAGGGGGGAAGGGGGATGGGGGTGGGCTACGGGAAGGGGGGAAGGGGACAGGAGGGAGGCACGCGGAAATAGAAACAGATAATGGCAGAAGGAGAACAGCGATATGGCTACAAAGAGCCACAACCGGGGGCCCGGAACAAAATAGCACTGTAAGCAACCACTTAGAACGGTCCCTGGGGGAAGGGAGGCACCAGAGCACAGGGGCATATCCAGGTGGCGGACGCACAGTTGGCGGCCATGTTGGATATCCCCTGGACAAAGGAAAACCCCAGAGTGCAGGGGCCCGACCACATGGGGAGAACAGTGACTGCGGTCATCTTGGACGGCCCCCGAACAAAGGGAAACTCCGGAGTGCAGGGATGCAACCACCAGGTAAGTATGGTTAATCCTACAGGAGCGGGGGACAAAATCCCCCCACCAGGATAGTCACCTGGAATGCCAGGGGACTTCATGGCCTAGTGAAAAGATCCAGACTCTTCACTCACCTGAGCAACATGAAAGCCAACATAGTCTTCCTCCAAGAGACATACCTGAGAGAGCAGGGTCGACTGTGGGTAAGAAAGGACTGGGTCGGACAAACCTACCATTCCTGTTACGGGACGAAGGCCAGAGGGGTAGCCATACTAATTAAAAGAGGATGATGTTTACAGCATCAAGGACAGTTACGGACCCAGAGGGACAGTACGTCATGGTCAGCGGGGCCCTAGGCGGTAGTATTCATTAACGTGCACACTCCCAACTGGGACGACACGGAATTCATTTAAAAGATCACGGCGGAAGTCCCTGACATAGATATGCACCGACTGATCATGGAGGAGGGGCTTTAACTTTGTACAGGACCCGCGGGCCAGCAGGTCGAACCCCAAAACAGGAAAGACCTCCAACATGGCAAAAGAACCCGGTCTCTTTATGGAGCAGATGGGACGGTTGATCCATGGTGATTCACCCACCTAGGGGAAAAGAAGTTCTCCTTCTTCTCCCCAGTACACAATGTATATTCATAATCTACCTGACAGTGCAGTGACCTTCTTTCTCCACTTGACAATACAATGTCCATCATAATCTACCTGGCAATACAGTGTCCTTCCTAATGTCCCAGGCAATATAGTCTCCTCCTTAGTCTACCTGGCAATACAGTGACCTTCTTAATGTACCTGGCATTAGTATCCTCCTTAGTCTACCTGAAAATACACTGTCATTCTTAAACTACCTGACAATACAGTATCCTTCCTAAACTACCTGACAACTGTGGCCTTCTTAATATACCTGACAATAGTGTGTTTCTTTTTCTACTGAAAATACAGAGGCCTTATTAATCCACTTGACAATACAATGTCCTTCTTAATCTACCTGACAACACAGTGTCCTTCATAAGATACCTGGCAATGCAGTGGCCTTCTTAATCTACCTGATTATATCGTGGCTTTATCAATCTACCTGACAATACAGTGTTCTCCTTAGTCTACCTGACAACTCAGTGTCATTCTTAATCTACCTGACAACACAGTGTCCTTCTTAATTTACCTGGTAGTGCAATGTCCTTCTTAATCTACCTGACAACACAGTGTACTTCTTAATTTACCTGGCAGTACAATGTCCTTCTTAATCTACCTGATTATACAGCGTCCTTCTTAATCTACCTGACAACACAGTGTCCTTCTTAATTTACCTGGCAGTACGATGTCCTTCTTAATTTACCTGGCAATACAATGTCCTTCTTAATCTACTTGACAACACAGTGTCCTTCTTAATTTACCTAGCAAGACAACATCCTTCTTAATCTACCTGGAAATGCAGTGTTCTCCTTAGTCTACCTGACCAGAAGACCTTAAGACCAAAAAAAATAGGAGCGGAAGTAAGGCCATTAGGCCCATCGAGTCCACTCCACCATTCAATCATGGCTGATTTCAACTCCATTTACCCGCTCTCTCTCCATAGCCCTTAATTCCTCGAGAAATCAAGAATTTATCAACTTCTGCCTTAAAGACACTCAACGTCCTGGCCTCCACCGCCCTCTGTGGCAATGAATTCCACAGACCCACCACTCTCTGGCTGAAGAAATTTCTCCTCATCTCTGTTCTAAAGTGACTCCCTTTTATTCTAAGGCTGTGCCCCCGGGTCCTAGTCTCCCCTGCTAATGGAAACAACTTCCCTACGTCCACCCTATCTAAGCCATTCATTATCTTGTAAGTTTCTATTAGATCTCCCCTCAACCTCCTAAACTCCAATGAAACTAATCCCAGGATCCTCAGACGTTCATCGTATGTTAGGCCTACCATTCCTGGGATCATCCGTGTGAATCTCCGCTGGACCCGCTCCAGTGCCAGTATGTCCTTCCTGAGGTGTGGGGCCCAAAATTGCTCACAGTATTCTAAATGGGGCCTAACTAATGCTTTATAAAGCTTCAGAAGTACATCCCTGCTTTTATATTCCAAGCCTCTTGCGATAAATGACAACATTGCATTTGCTTTCTTAATTACGGTCTCAACCTGCAAGTTTACCTTTAGAGAATCCTGGACTAGGACTCCCAAGTCCCTTTGCACTTCAGCATTATGAATTTTGTCACCGTTTAGAAAATGGTCCATGCCTCTATTCTTTTTTCCAAAGTGCAAGAACTCGCACTTGTCCACGTTGAATTTCATCAGCTATTTCTTGGACCACTCTCCTCAACTGCCTAAATCTTTCCGAAAAAGAACCTTTTATCCCAACTCTCTGCCTTCTGCCTGACAGCCAATCGTCAATCCATGTTAGTACCTTGCCTCGAATACCATGGGCCCTTATTTTACTCAGCAGTCTCCCGTGAGGCACCTTATCAAAGGCCTTTTGGAAGTCCAGATAGATAACATCCATTGGCTCGCCTTGGTCTAACCTATTTGTTATCTCTTCAAAGAACTCTAACAGGTTTGTCAGGCACGACCTCCCCTTACGAAATCCATGCTGACTTGTCCTAATCCGACCCTGCACTTCCAAGAATTTAGAAATCTCATCCTTAACAATGGATTCTAGAATCTTGCCAACAACCGAGGTTAGGCTAATTGGCCTATAATTTTCCATCTTTTTCCTTGTTCCCTTCTTGAACAGGGGGGTTACAACAGCGATTTTCCAATCCTCTGGGACTTTCCCTGACTCCAGTGACTTTTGAAAGATCATAACTAACGCCTCCACTATTTCTTCAGCTACCTCCTTTAGAACTCTAGGATGTAGCCCATCTGGGCCCGGAGATTTATCAATTTTTAGACCTCTTAGTTTCTCTAGCACTTTCTCCTTTGTGATGGCTACCATATTCAACTCTGCCCCCTGACTCACCTGAATTGTTGGGATATTACTCATGTCTTCTACTGTGAAGACTGACGCAAAGTACTTATTTAGTTCCTCAGCTATTTCCTTGTCTCCCATCACTAGATTACCAGCGTCATTTTGGAGCGGCCCAATGTCTACTTTTGCCTCCCGTTTGTTTTTAATGTATTTAAAGAAACTTTTACTATCATTCCTAATGTTATTGGCTAGCCTACCTTCATAATTGATCCTCTCTTTCCTTATTTCTCTCTTTGTTATCCTCTGTTTGTTTTTGTAGCCTTCCCAATCTTCAGACTTCTCACTACTCTTTGCCACATTATAGGCTTTCTCTTTTGCTTTCATGCATTCCCTAACTTCCTTTGTCAGCCATGGCTGCCTAATCCCCCCTCTGATAACCTTTCTTTTCTTTGGGATGAACCTCTGTACTGTGTCCTCAATTCCTCCCAGAAACTCCTGCCATTGCTGTTCTACTGTCTTTCCCACTCGGCTCTGCTCCCAGTCGATTTTCGTCAGTTCCTCCCTCGTGGCCCTGTAGTTACCTTTATTTAACTGTAACACCTTTACATCTGATTCTACCTTCTTTCTTTCAAATTGAAGATTGAATTCTACCATATTATGATCACTGCCTCCTAAGTGTTCCCTTACTTTAAGATCTTTAATCAAGTCTGGCTCATTACATAACACTAAGTCCAGAATGGCCTGTCCCCTCGTGGGCTCCATCACAAGCTGTTCCAAAAAGCCCTCCTGTAAACATTCAATGAATTCCCTTTCCTTGGGTCCACTGGCAGCATTATTTGCCCAGTCCACCTGCATATTGAAGTCCCCCATGATCACTGTGACCTTGCCTTTCTGACATGCACTTTCTATTTCGTGGTACATTTTGTGCCCCTGGTCCTGACCACTGTTAGGAGGCCTGTACATAACTCCCATTATGTTTTTTTTGCCTTTGTGGTTCCTCAACTCTACCCACACAGACTCCACATCATCTGACCCTATGTCGTTTAGTGCTATTGATTTAATTTCATTCCTAATTAACAAGGCAACCCCGCCCCCTCTACCCACCTTTCTGTCTTTTCGATAGGTTGTGAATCCCTGGATGTTTAAATGCCAGTCCTGAACCCCCTGCAACCACGTCTCTGTGATGCCTACCACATCATACCTGCCAGTCATAATCTGGGCCACAAGCTCATCTACCTTGTTCCGTACCTGCGCGCATTTAAATATAGCACCTTTAATTCTCTATTAACCGTCCCTTTTTGTTTTCTTAGTGTGGTGGACCTTGGTTTACTGAGCCTTTCCATACACTGTATCATATTTTGTGGGATGGGGACTATCGTAACCTCTCCTGAGTTCTGTCTTTTCGTGCTTTTTTGTATTCCTAAGCAGCTACGCTTCCCACTAATTACTTCACCTCTTGGTTCCCTGACTTTCCCTTCCCCCCCAATCTCTAGTTTAAAGTCCTATTGACCACCCTATTTACTCTTTTCACCAGAACACTGGTCCCAGCTCGGTTCAGGTGGAGACCATCCCAACGGTATAGGTCCCCCCGTCCCAAAACTGATGCCAGTGTCCCATGAAAAGGAACCTCTCTTTCCCACACCACTCTTTCAGCCACGTGTTAACTTCCCTTATTCTTGCCTCCCTATGCCAATGTGCACGTGGCTCGGGCAGTAATCCGGAGATTATGACCCTTCGGGACCTGTTTTTTAATTTGAACCGTAGCTCTTTATAATCTCTAAACAGGTCCTCTTTTCTGACAACTCAGTGTTATTCTTGATCGACTTGACAACACAGTGTCCTTCTTAATTTACCTGGCAGTACAATGTCCTTCTTAATCGACCTGGAAATGCAGTGTTCTCCTTAGTCTACCTGTCAGTACAATGCCCTTCTTAATCTACCTGGCAATACAGTGTCCTTCTTAATCTACCTGGCAATACATTGTCCTTCTTAATCTCCCTGGCAATACAGTGTCCTTCTTAATCTCCCTGGCAATACAATGTCCTTCTTAATCTACTTTACATTACAGTGTCCTTCTTATTCTGCCTGCCAACACAGTGTGTTTCTTAATCTGCCTGACCTTCTAATCCACTTGACAATACAATCTCTATCATTTAAAAAAATATATTTTTTATTCTCCTCCTTTTTCACATTTTCTCCCAAATTTACACCCACCAAAAAAACCAATCATCAGTAACAAATATGTCAATCCCATATCAATAACAACGATACCATCCTCCCACCAAACCCCAAACATTAGCCCGCATGTTCACAGTGTAGCCACCTGGGATGGCCACTTCCAACTAGGTGCAGAGCAACTCGCAAAGACTGATGGGTAAAATGGACAAGCCAAGAATCAGGCAGGCTCAGAGCCTGAAATACAGATTTGTCAGCAAAGTCCAGACAGCATCGAAACTCCGTCCCATTAGCATGTTAATCGAAGGACCGCCCAAAAGAGCGCGAAAACCCCCGAGTATAAAAGAAGAGTTCGCCATATGTTCACTCTCTTGTGGCCTTGGTACCCGGTCACTGCCATCACCAACTGCAGCAACACCAGAAGCAAGTTTGAGTTCAACGGTCACTACCAGACGGATGAGCCCAGCTGAGCAGCAGTTACCACTTTGAACCCAAAGATCCAGAATTGAACAGCGGCCACTGTTTCCTGACCTAAGCCGGGTGTCCGAAGTTAAGTACAGGTTGCCTTAGTAATAGGTGTTGTTGACTAGTAGTGTTTATGTTGCATGACTGATTGTATCTAAATAAAGTACCCTTGACCTTGAACTAACTAACTGGTGTTTGGCTCTTTGGTCGATAGCCGGTTGAAACTTGTGGTGGTATCATTCAATCCCTGGCGACTCTAAGCATTTGGACATAGACAATATAGAAAGAAGGCAAATTCACTGATTGCCCTAATTGGAACAGAGCCACAGAAAAGACCAAGTAGTAGACATAAATCGACAACAGTTATTGGCGACATCTGACGGGTCTCGACCCAGAAGTGACTGTGTCACTCCGAGAGAACCCACAAAAGCATTTGAATTAGAATCCAAATTGGCAAAGTAAAAGAAACCACAAGCGAAACCAGTATCGATCAAACACCCAGAATTCGGAAGTGTGTAATTTGCATGCGTACTAACAAAGGGATATAAGGGAAACTCGATAGATTTTGGGGGTTGCGTAAACCTGAAAATAGCTTAAGCCGTACCCGTGTTTGCACCACCGCTTTATTCCCCCTTGTCCCAAATTTCCGATAAGAGACAGAAGTACTTGTAGGGATGGCCATGTAGGCAATGGAACGCCTTATTTATCCACAAGAGCCCGAGGTCGCAGCGACCAATAGATCAGAACAGTGTCCCGTATGGGAAGAAGAGATCAGGAAGTACCTAAAGGGGAAAGGATGGCCCCTATGGTCTGTGTTTTGCGCGAATGAAGAGACAGGTCCTGGCACCATAGGATAGACTTGGTGGGACAGCCTGACCAAGAGCCATAAAAAAAGTTTGACTAAAGTTCGTAAGCCGATGGCAATCGTATCCTGTCTGGCACAATTGCGAGGCACAGAGGAGGTCGTGAAGATGCTCCGCAAGCAGCTAGAGGAGAAGGAGAAAAGTAGAGAGGAAGATTTAAGTGAATGCGAGAGATTAAATGTACAGCTCCGGGAGCAGTTAGTAGTGAAGGACAAGGAAATGGATGATGTCAAGAGGGCACATCAATCCTTTCTCGCCCACCTTAGCAGCTTCCAAATCCAATACGATAAGGCCTACCAGGACACACAGAATGCTGTAATGGTGAGAGAAGAGACAGAGAATCAGGTACAGCAGCTAAAGAAACAATGTGAGGACCTAAAAGCAGCCCTCTGAGCACTCCACAGTTCCACCACGGAACAGAGGCAGAGTTCAGTGGACCATGCCAAATGCAGGCAGCAAATTGCAGGGTTGCAATCCCTGCTATTAGTTCAAAATGGGTTTAGAGACACCTTTGGCCCACAGCTAGACCAGGAAGACGGCCCCGATAGGCAGGAACTCAGTGAAACGGCCCAACGGTACGTAAGCGAGACCGAGAATCAAAATAGAGCCCCCCCAGGCCCCAAAGAGAAAAGCACCCGCACCACTGACTGTACAAGCAGCACCCAACCCAATGAACCCCATCAGCACACAGCGCAGGGTTACCACGGAAGACCAACCCAATTTTGTGTACACCACCCCATTAACTATCACCCAGTTACGAGATGCCCGAGAAAAGATAGATACTTTCCACCCCAAATCAGACCCACATCACTTTAGTAAAACAACAAACCTTGATGTATGGTTTAGACGAGCCGGAGCAGGTTAAGCTCATAGTTATGTGTTTAGACCCTTCAGTTAGTTCAGCCCTTCCCGACCCATGGCCATTTTAGACACCATAGGGTATAACAGAGGAGATCTGGTAGACGGACTCAACCGGTGCGGGCAGAAAAAGGGAGAACATTCAACAGCGTTTGCTGGACGCCTTTGGATCCATTTTACTGCGGTATTTGGTGAGTTAGCCCACGCCCATTTATCAGCAGACCATATGGCCAAATGGACCCATACGTTAGTGTCCCATGCCACAGAGGCAGGACAGAAGACTTGCGCCAGTTATGACCCCTCAGACCCAGCACGCAATGAAGTGTGGGTTCTGAAACGATTGTCCAGAGCTTGGGAACAGTCGATACAAAAAAGACAGAACATGAGAGAGTAGATGCCACCATGAACCCAGTAAAGGCTCACCAAAACCCCGCATGGGTAAATGAAGGCAGAGGTACAGCGCAGCACCCCAAGACACAGGAATTGCGGGCACGAAGGACATTATGCTCGAGAATACAATGCCCCCTGAAGCAGCAAAGGAATCAGCACCCAAACGCCCCCCCAGAAACAATACCCGACCCATTCACAGCGTTAGCTCCCGACCAGATAATTAGGCCATGAGTGGCACTGATTGACGGTGTTCGGGCTCCCCAATTTGGGTCTGCGATACCCTTTGGGATAAGTCCGGAAGAACGGTAGTCGCAGGCACAGTCCGTGGACACCCCGTCGAGTTCCTTTGGGACACAAGAGGGTTCCGAATCACGTTAAACTCCTCCATCATGTTCCAGGAAGAGATTTGGCCCACTACGGATACCATTACCCTTAGTGGCTTTACAGGTCACCTCCAGCAGGGACACATCACAGCCCCTGTGGACGTACAGCTCAGTAATATTAGGACAAAACATTTGGTTATTTTAGTAGACTTGCCCCAGGCAGCAGAACATATTCTAGGTATCGATTTCATGAGTAAACACAACCTCTCATTCGACCCAGTTAACTGATGCATCTGGAAAATGGCTAGAGCAGCACGAGTGACCGCCACGCTCACAGTAGGAGAATATGCCCATAGAATCAGCTCAGTAGGAGAGTACTTGTTTGATCAACAAACCATTACCACAGACAAAGCAGTTAGGAAGGTCTTGAAAAGACATAAGACAGCATTTGCCCAGCACAAGCACAACTGCGGCAAAATCCCAGGTTAGTAAACATTACAGGTCCTGATCCCAAGCCCCAGAAATAGTATGGCTTCCCCCATCAAGCCGAGGGAGAGATAGCCAAGGTAATTCAAAGCGTATTGAAGCAAGGCGTGATTCGACCCATTGCATCGACAAATAATGCCCCGATGTGGCCAGTAAGAACACCCGATGGATCATGGCGACTGACCATTGACTACAGACAAATGAACAAAGTGACTCCCCTAGCAGCCCCCACCATTGCCACAAGTCCCGAGACCATGTTGAGACAGGGACTCCAGCGAAAAAAATTTCGGTATTAGGCATCAGTAATGGCTTTTGGTCCATTCCACTGGACAAAGCATGCCAGTATAAATTTGCATTCACCTTCCAGGGACAGCAGTAAACGTGGACGTGCCTTCCACAAGGCTTCCACAACTCCCCCTCCATTTTCCACAGACAATTGGCAAACGGATTATCTAAATTTTCCCGCCCTGAATGCCTTGTTCAATATGTGAATGACTTGCTCCTACAGATTGACACCAAGGAAGAGCACATCTCACTTCTTTCTGAATTATTGGAATTCCTTACAACGATTGGATGCAAAATTAACCCCAAGAAAGCCCAAATTCTTCAGGAAAAGGTCACTTATTTAGGTACAGTCATCATGCATGGGAAGCGTGAAATAGAACTCAAACGGATTGATTCCATTGTATATTTGCCCTTGCCCCAAAACATTACAGCCCTCCGGTCATTTTGAGGACTGGTTGGTTATTGTCGGAACCATATCGACGGATTAGCCACAAAGGCAGCCCCACTCTCTGATTTACTAAAGAAACAAGCACCATGGAAATGGCGTCCACAGCACACGGATGCCGTGGATGCATTGAAACGTGCTCCGAGCACAGCCCCCGCTTTGCAAGCCCCCGATCCCCACTCCCCGTACGCAATAGAGGTAGCGACCACAGATCGCACCCTTTCGGCCGTACTCCTGCAGGAAAGGCACAATCAGCTGGGACCCGTAGCCTATGCCTCACAAGTCTTAGATCCGATTGAACAAGGATGTTCAGCCTGCGAGGGGCACCTATTAGGTACAGTACTTCTCGTACATAACCGGACTCAGCCCAGTAACCATTTTGACCGAGCACACCCCGACACAGCTTTTATTGGATGGCAGACTAAAAGATGGCACAGTAAGCCAAATTCGAGCAGCGCGATGGACCCTACTCCTACAGGGACGCAACATCACTGTAAAACGGATCAAAACGCACACGTTTCTGGCCGATAACTTGCATTATTCAGGGACCCCACATGAGTGCGAGATCATAGCCCCAAAACACACCACAGGACCCTTTGTTCCAAAGTCGGTACCAAGAAAGACAGGTATTGGACCCCAGCCCACCGACAAAGCCCTGAGAATTTATGTAGATGGATCCTCCACAGTCCTTGAGGGAAAAAGGATAACAGGCTGTGGCATTTATGTAGAGGACGCGCAAGGACGCGCTTTAGAAGAGATAGCTTTAAAGTTGCCTGGACACTTAGGTTCGCAGGCAGCCGAGTTAGCGGCCATTGCTTACATTGTCCAGCATCCCGATTCATTCCCAACCCCTGCAGACATATATTCGGACAGTTTGTACGTCTGCAACAGCCTTACGGAATTCCTACCCCTGTGGGAATCGAGAGGATTTATTTCCGCGGACGGAAAACCTCTACCCTCAGCCCCACTGCTCAAACATATCCTTCAGACAGCTAAAGGCAGAGAATACGGCATCGTCAAAGTAAGAAGTCACCATCACTCCTCCCCACCCGGTAATGTGAAAGCTGACGCCCTAGCAAAGGCAGAATCACGACATGGCCACGTTTGGCAACCCCCCGAGAGTGCCCCAGTACACGCAGTTCAGGTCTCACAGACCAACATCCAAGACCTAGCCCAGGCACAAAAAGAAGACAAAGCATTAAAGGAGATTTTGAAAGGAACCTTCCCAGCCCCCTCTGAAAAATTTGGAAATTGTTTGACGGTCCATGAGGGAATCGTTCTCAAAGATGGAGTTTATGTAGTCCCCACCCAGGACAGAAACGAGATAATTTGCAAGTTCCATGACGGACATGGACATCAAGGGATTGAATCCACCCATGCCCACCTCCGACCCCTCTGCTGGTGGCCCGAGATGAAAACCGACATGTCGCACTACGTTGAAAACTGTTTAATTTGTGCTCAAAGCAACCCCGATAGGTATGCGAGAAAAGCCCAGCTCCGACACACCCGCCCTGTAAATGGCCCGTGGACAAACCTTCAATTAGATTACATTGGCCCCCTCACCCCTGCAGAAATGGTTACAAGTATGTGTTAGTGGTGATAGACACGTTTATGAAATGGGTCGAAGCATTCCCATTGAGAACAAACACAGCCAAGGCCACCGCAAAGATCTTAACAGAACAGATTTTTACAAGATGGGGACTCCCCCGTAGTATTGAATCGGACCAAGGTTCCCCCTTTACGGGAAGGGTCATGAAAAATGTAATGACGATATTTGGAATTAAACAAAAGTCCCACATTGCCTATTACCCGCAGTCCAGCGGCATTGTGGAACGCATGAATCGGACGCTAAAGGCCACCCTTAGGAAAATGGTACAGCAGCACAATAGGACATGGGACACAGTGCTCCCATTCGCACTGATTATATTAGAAACACGGCGTCGAGCTCTGCAGGATATACCCCCCATACCCTCATGATCGGACGATCCATGAAGGGTACCGAATACTTATTCAGACTTGATTTGGCCAGCCCCGCAGTCACCGCCCTGACCCATGAGAAAGCAGTCCAGCACATGGTAGAGAATATTAAAGCAGCACAGCTCGCTGCAGCTGTTCGACTAGGCACTAAACAAAAGCAGAGTAAGGCCTGCTTTGACAAAACAGTACACCCGACAGAGTATACAGTTGGACAGCAAGTAATGATCACCTTATACAACCCTAGTTCGTTCCTCTCCCCTAAATTTGCAAGACGCTATTCAATTTCAGCTAAAGTAAGCCCCTCAGTTTATAAAATCACGTTTCCAAACGGAAAATCAGGATGGTTCCATGTAAATCAGCTTAAAGTTTATGGAACACAGTGCAGCCACTCGCACCACCTCTCATTGGCGATGGCAGACAATGAGGACCCACTGACAACCTGAGTTCCCCCTCCCCCAGCAGCATCAGCACGTCCACAGACAAGACCTTGACCACGCCCCCAGAATCAAATTTCACTCTGACACTTGATTCGGCTGCCAGCGACAGCGACAGCACAACTGAAGCCCCTGAGAGACCCGAACAAAGATCCCTCGAACCAGGCCCCAGTCACTACAGGCCCAAAGATGACGATACTCTCAGCCGCTATGAAAAGATTTATCTGCCCGATCCGGAACCTGACCCGCCACCCGACGATAGCGACACCACCTGACAACCTCCCTAAGGACCATGAAGCACTGGCACCGTGACAATTCCTGTCACTTGACGAGAAATGACAAAATGGACACCACATTGGCACACACCGCGTTAGCACGCAAACTCCATGAAGGAGTTTGGCACCCGGGAGATGGCGACAGCAACGAGTCTGATTCCCACCATGGTAATCTTTTTGAAATGGAATCTTGAGGTGTCCAGATGATGAGAGTCAGGAACCAATGGAGATTTATGGTGTCCTGTACCCTGATGGAGCCTGTCTGCTTTTCTTTCTTTAATTTGTTATTTTTTAAAATGTTGAATGTTTCTTCTTTGTGCAACTATTTGTGTCGACCTCACAGAATTTCTTGATACAGTTTATTCTTTTGGCCTTACACCAAAGTTCTTGATGCAGCCATACTTGTCTGACGCCACATGGCAGTTAGTGAAGTAAGTTTGTCTGGAATCCATATCGTTACAAATTTGTACCGCTCTTGGAAGGTCACTCAGGCAGTGCAGGAACGGCACTGATCCCCACCCTGCCTGAGGACCACCTATACATTTGGTCAGCCAAGCTCGGGTAGTGGAGCAACGGCACTGATCACCGCCCTACCCGGGGATCCCACCCATTTTTGCCCTGCCGTGGATCATACGCACCACCTCATTCGGATGCTTGTTTTTGAAACTCTTTTTCTGTTTCTTTCGAGTCCTGTGGTTTAAAGAATGCTCTTTGCCACTACTTTTGCCCTTCCCGGCAAACCTTCGGTTGCTATCCCCCCACATACTATTTACATGTAAGAAACAATTGGTTGGAAAAACAAGTTTGCAGAGGACGGAGAAATTGTCCGCCCACTCAGCTCATCGACCACAGGCTGCAAGGCTGCTCGTGCTGTGACACAGAATTTTGGGGGGGAAGTCTTGTTTCCGCAAATGGTTGTTTAAAAAAAAGAAAAAATGAGGGAGTCACATATGGTGACGATTATAATAGGAAAATTGACGTTAAGGAGACACAGACGGACATACGAGATGTTAAACACAATGATAACAGACACTATGCTTGTTCCCTTTGAGAGATACGAAGACACTCGATGGTGAAGGAAAACCAAAACAAGATGAAGATGACCCTGATGATCGGCATCATGATCGTCGCTGGAACTGCCCAGCTACGCGGGTTACCCACTTCTACCCCCCTCACCACATAGGCCCCGAACATGACCACCCAATACAACACCCCCAGCCCGGGACACTACACCGCACGCACACCCGCCACCGATACCCTCACATGGTGTGAGAACTCATCAAGTGGTATTCACTGTCCTACACAGTGGAAGCCTTACTAGTAATAACCATATTGTACAGTGTCATTCAGACAATTAGATTGCGGAAATGGAGACAGAGAGCCTCCCGCCCCCCAGTATACACATTTAGAGCCCCTTTCCTCGGACTCCTGCAAACCCCACACTCCTTCTGGACTTTTTTCTTTAATAAATTCCGCGTTTGTTGTTTTGTTAATAAAGTTTATTTTCTGTGTACGAATGTCAGTGATAGGCAGAAATGTGTTGCTGCTATCGGATATTTTTTGTACTGTAAGATAAGTTCTTTGATTGTTAAATAGCAGCATGAGTGTAGTCTAGTTTTACTGAATGTTAAATGGCCCCTTAGAGATTCATAGACATCTGTTGTTTAGGGAAATTAGGTCAATGGTTTTGGACCCATAGGACAGAGTAGAGTAGAACCTGTCCTTCGTTAAGGGTACCCGGCATCCCAAGAGAACAAAGAAGACCCAGTATTGTGATCCTTCATGCTTCGCGTTGTGGATCAAGAGGACAGAGTGTAGCCATCTGGGATGGCCACTTACAACTAGGTGCAGAGGAGCTCGCAAAGACTGGCGGGTAAAATGGACAATCCAAGAATAAGGCAGGCTCAGAGCCTGAAATACATATTTGTCAGCAAAGTCCAGACGGCATCGAAACTCCGTCCCATTAGCATGTTAATCAGGTCGATTAGCAGGTGATGGCCCATCTTCCCCAAAACAAAGGACTGGTACTCAAGCAACCGGGACAGTCCCAGACATTTCGACGCCACTCCCTGTCCAAGGGAAACGCAAACAACGGGGTCAATGACCGCTTGGGACGCGCCCAGCCATCCAGATCCCCGCCCACTTATTGGCTAAGGAATCGAACAGAGTGATCAGGGATTACCCAATTAGTAAGGCCCAAATCGAAGGACTGCCCAAAAGAGCGCGAAAACCCCCGAGTATAAAGGAAGAGTTTGCCATATGTTCACTCTCTTTTAGCCTTGGTACCCCGGTCACGGCCATTGCCAACTGCAGCAATACCAGAAGTATGTTCGAGTTCAATGCCCACTACCAGACGGATGAGCCCAGCTGAGCAGCAGTTACCACTTCGAACCCAAGAGATCCAGAATTGAACAGCGGCCACTGTTTCCTGACCTCAGCCGGGTGTCCGAAGTTAAGTACAGGTTGCCTTAGTAATAGGTGTAGTTGACTAGTAGTGTTTATGTTGCATGACTGATTGTATCTAAATAAAGTACCCTTGACCTTGAACTAACTAACTGGTGTTTGTCTCTTTGATCGATAGTCGGTTGAAACTTGTGGTGGTATCATTCAATACCTGGCGACTCTAAGCATTTGGACATAGACAATATAGAAAGAAGGCAAATTCACTGATTGCCCTAATTGGAACAGAGCCACAGAAAAGATCAAGTAGTAGAGAAAACGCACAACAACATAAACAAATGACATAAAGGAATCAGGAATCACCCATAGTCACCATCAACACACACCACACTCCTCCCCCCCAACCCTCCCACCCCCCCTCCCCAAATAATGTTCGATGTTATCCAGTTCTTGAAAGTGCATGATGAATAATGCCCATGAATTTTAGAACCCCTCCATCCTTCCCCTCTGTTCAAACTTAACCTTCACAAGAGTCAAGAATTCCAACATGTCCCCCCACCGTGCCAGGGCACAGGGTGTAGAGGCTACTCTCCATCCCATCAGGATCCGCCTTCGGGCGATCAACGAGGCAAAGGCTACAACATCGGCCTCCGCACTCGTTTCCAACCCTGGCTGGTCCGACACCCCGAATCTGGCCACTCAGGGGCCCGGCTCCAGTTTCATGTGCACCACTTTAGAAATTACCCTAAAAACCTCCTTCCAGTAATCCTCTAGCTTTGGACAGGACCAAAACATACCAACGTTATTAGCGGGACCCCCCCCCCCCCGCAACGTTCACACACATCCTCTACTCCTTCAAAGAATCGTCTCATCCTCGCCCTCGTGAGGTGTGTTCTGTATACCACCTTCAGCTGTATCAGCCCCAACCTCGCGCACGAGGTGGAGGCATTCACTCTCCGGAACACCTCATACCAGAACCCCTCCTCCGTATCCTCACCCAATTCTTCCTCCCACTTTGCAGCAGTGGATCCCTTCCAGTGGTGCCTTCTCTTCTTCCAAAATAGCTCCGTAAACCGCTGACACTACCCCCTTCTCCAGTCCCCCTGTCGTCAGCACCTCCTCCAGCAATGTGGAGGCCGGCTCCACCGGGAAGCTCTGTATCTCCTTTCAGGCAAAATCTCGAACCTGCATGTATCTAAACATTTCCCCCGGCTCCAGCCCATACTTCGCTTTCAGCTCCTTCAGCCCTGCAAACCGACCACTAAGAAACAAATCTTTTCATGTCTTAATCCCCTTCTCTTCCCATTTCCAAAAATTTCCATCCCACCTCCCTGGCTCAAATCTGTGATTCCCCCGAATCGGCATTTCCCTTGACCCTGCCCCCAACCCAAAGTGTTGGCGAAACTGCCTCCAAATTCTCAATGAAGCTATTATTACCGGACTCCCTGAGTACTTCCCGGGCGCTATCGGGAACGGCGCTGTTGCTAGCGCTTTCAATCCCAACCTCCCAGCACAAACTCTCCTCCAGTTTGAACCACTGGGAATCAACCCCTCTGACCCAGCTCTGCACCTTCTCCACATTCGCCGCCCAGTAGTAATGTTTGAAAAGAGCTGCCTCCCTCTCACTAACCCCGTCTGATCTTCATCTATCACCTTCGGGAGGCACTCCTCCAGCCTACCCGCCAATACCTTCGCCAATACTTTTGCGTCCACATACAGAAGCGATATGGGCCTATACGACCCACACTCCGTCGGATCCTTATCTTTTTTTAGCAACAGGGAAATTGATGCCTGCCCCAAAGTTTGCGGCAACACCCCCTTCCCTATCGCCTCTTCAAACATCCCCACCATCAGTGGCGTCAGCTTATCCTTGAATTTTTTATAATGTTCCACCGGAAACCCATCCCGTCCCGCCACCTTCCCCGACTGCATCCTCTCAATCGCATCCTTTATCTCCTGCTCCACTATCGCTCCTTCTAATGTAGCCCTGTCCCTCTCCCCTAACCTCGGGTACTCCAACCCGTCTAGAAATTCCTGCATCTCACGGTCTCCCCCAGGTGGCTCTGACTTGTTCAATCTCTCATAAATTTCCTCAAAAACCTTATTAATCAGATCCGGAGCCACCACCAACTTCCCTGCCCTATCCTTCACCTGAACAATTTCCCTTGCCGCTGCCTCCCTCCGGAGCTGACCTGCTAACATACCTTAATGACCTGCCTTATCTCCATGTTCGTAAACTGCACCCCTTGCTCGCCTCAGTTGGGGCACCGCCTTCCTGGTAGATAGCCGGTCAAAGCTCGCCTGTAGTTGCTTCCTCTTTTCCAGCTTCGCTGGATCCCCATCTTCTGCATAACTCCTATCTACCTCCAACATCTCATCTATTACCCTCTGCCACTCCAACCTCTCCTCTTTGTCCACCCTGGCCTTAAACAAAATCACCTCAACCCTCACCACCGAATCCCACATTGTCCCAATTGGGACCGTATACGCTGAACAGCGCCACTAATCTCCCCTCCAGCATCCCTGTCACAATCACATATCTACCCCCCTGATCTGCCACCACCTTCTCCATCTGGAAGCGTACTCTTTTGCTGACCATTATCGCTACCCCTTCCGTCAAATCCAGAGTGAAACACCTGACTAACCCAGCCCTTTTTAAGTCTCACCTGGTCCTTCACCCTCAAGTGAGTCTCCTGCAGCATTGCTACATCGGCTTTCAAACTTTTAAGCTGCGCAAGCACCCTTGCCCTCTTGACCGGACCTCCTAACCCCCTCACGTTCCAAGTGACTATCCTAACTGGGGGTCTCTCACCCCCCCCCACCCTTCTTATCCACCATCATCATATCACCGGGCCCTGCCCCATGAGCCTGACCCGCCCCTATCCATTATTCACATCGAACCCCTTCCCCCTCCCAACCCCGCAACCCTCCCCCCTCCCCTCGCCTCTTAGGCCCATCAAAACCTGCTAAACAGGCTCCAATGTCCGCAGCCCTCCTCTCACCTCACCTTCGTTCACTGGCCGACTTTAGTTAGCTAGCGCGGGTGGCTCCCCCCGCCAAGTTATACCGTCTCCTCCCACCCAGTCCCAGAGAAAGAAAAAACAAAAACAACTATCCAACCCATACAATTCACTAAAATAAGATATAACCGTCGCAACACAGAATGCCAATCAACCCAACCAATAACTTGAACTCTGTAACAATGTGAAGAGAAGTAAATTACAATACACGTCAGTAAAAAGAAAGTTATAGCATTTATACATTTTCCAGCTCCCCAATCACAGTCCACAGTCTCTCTTCCAGCTCCGCTCCTCACATCTGTTCCAAGCCTTCTGCCCTCACGAACGCCTCAGTCGCCTCCGCTGTCTCAAAGTAAAAGACTTTGGCATCATACGTCACCATCAGCTTCACCGGGTAAACCATACCTAATCGCACCCACTTTTTGTACAGTGCCACCTTCACTCACCCGAACGTCGCTCGTCTTTTCGGCAACTCCACCGTCAGGTCCCGGTAGATCTGAACTCCAGCACCATCCCACTGCACCTCGCGCTTCTGCTTCAGCCAGCTTAACACCTTCTCCTTCATGCAGTACTTAAGGAAGCAGATAATTACTGCTCTTGGCGGCTCATTCACTTTGGGCTTCGGCCTTAATGACTGATGAGCACGGTCCAGTTCGTACCGGAAGGGGTTCTGACCCTCCCCCATCAGCTCCGCCAACTTCTTAGCGAAGTACTCTGTTGGCCTTGGACCCTCTGCCCCTTCGGGCAAGTCCACAATTCTCAAAGTGTGCCGCCTCGAGCTGTTCTCCAAGTCCTCCATCTTTGCTCGGAGCACTCTGTTGACCTACACCACCCTCCGCAGCTCGTCCCCCATCGGGGTGAACTGGTCGCTGTGCTGCGACACGGCCTCCTCCACTTCCTTCATCTTCTCGCCCAGCTCTCTCAATTCGGCCGATGGCTTTGCCACAGCTACCCTCACTGGGGCGTATGCCTCCTCCACCAATGATTTCAATGCGACCGCCGTCTCCTTCCTCAAAGCCTCCATGTGCCTCACGAACGGCTTTTCCAGCTCCACTGCAATCACCTTCTCCACCGTAAGCAGTGCAGCCCCACCATGCGGTCTGGCATCCGCCATCTTGTCAGCACTTTTGCTCGTTCTCTCATTCAACGGCGAACCCGCGTTTCCTCCCTTCTTCAACGCTGCTTTTCGCATCCTTTAACGGCTTATTATTTTTCCTCTTTTTTTCCACCCCTCTTTACTTCTTCAATCTTTTAATTTTTTTAATTTTTTATTTAATAGAAAAAACAAAAAAAATGTTTTTCCCTTCCTTCAAAAAAAAGGGGGGAAAAAAAACTTTCACCAAATTTCTTCAAAACTTCTTTCTCTTCTTTTTTGTATTCCTCCAGAATTTCCCTGCGACCGGACTTCAATCTTCTCACCACATTCTAGGCGGGAGCCATCTGATGTGGGACATCTCACCTACATCACGCCCTGGCTTCGGGCCTGCCGCCTCGGCCTCTGTTTAGCACCGCCCCTGCTGCTCTGACCTCCGCGTGCGCTGGCCCAACGCCTCAGCACCAGCCGCCCGACACCCGTGCAGGGTTCCTCGCCGGTTTTCAAACCGGACCCGCTTGCTACCCAAGACAGCCCCAAAGGCCGCCAATAATCAGGGGGGAAAGCGAAGAATCAGGGAGACCCCCAAATGCGCCGCAAATAGTGGCCACCAGCGGGAGCTCTTCTTGCAAACGCCACCGGAAGTCACAATCTCTATCATAATCATTGTCAGAGACCCCTCACAACCAGTCTTTGCCCTCTTCCAGACCTTTCCATCAGGCAGAAGATACAAAGGTCTGAAGACCCGCCCATCCAGACGTCGGAACAGCTTCTTCCCCACAGCCATTAGACTCCACATCGACACCTCCTCGGACTGATCTGTTCCCTGTAGAAACACTATTCACGATGCCCTGTGCTGCTCTTGTTTACGTATTGCTTTGTTTGGTTCTTTGTTGATGTACCACTTGTCAATGTACTCTGTCGATTATTCTTTTGTCTACTATGTACGTACTGTGTACGGTTCCTTGGCCGCAGAAAAATACTTTTCACTGTACTTTGGTACAAATGACAATAAATATAAAACAATCAATCAATAATCTACCTGACACAACAGTGTCCTTCTTAATCTACCTGACAATATAGTGGCCATATCAATCTACTTGACAATACAGAATTCTCCTTAGTCAACCTGACAACACAGTGTCCTTCCTAATCTACCTGACAATACAGTGTCCTTTTTATTCTACCTCACAATACAGTGTCCTTCTTATTCTACCTAACTATACAGTGACCTTCTTCATTGACTTGACAGTACAATGTCCATCATAACCTACCTGACAATGCAGTGTCCTTCTTCATCTTTGTGATAATATAGTGACCCTCATAATCCACCTGGAACGACAGTGTTCTTCTTAATCTACCTGTGTCCTTCCTAATCTCCCAGGCAATACTGTGAACTCCTTAATAGACCTGACAATACAGTGTACTCCTTAGTCTACCTTACAATTGTTATGGGCCAGGGTTTAGAGAACCCCAAAATGTATCATGGAGTTCACCTGACCCACAACTTTTAATAGATTGTGTTATGGGGAGCACACGGCCCACTCTACAGGTGTGGTAGAGCAGAAATGGAAAAGTAATTTTGAAAGCAAAACAATGTTTATTCTATGAACTCAAGTTAAACTTTTTGAAATATACAGTGAACATCTTAGCAACCATCAATTCAAATACCCCCAAAGAATACAACACTAAGTAATCCTTAATAACTTCCCAAACAACATCCACAAGACAGAAGAAACACCTTTTAACAGACGCACATCAGGTTTACATTCACTACTGAAAACATTTATATTTCTGAATTCACCAAATGATCAAGAGATAGTATTTTCATGGCAGAGAGATCAACAGTACACCTGCCCTGCCTGGCTTCAGCTCCAACACTGAAAATGAAACGAAAACACACCCTGCAGCAAACATCCTAAAACGAAAGTAAAAAGCTGACAGACAGCCCAGCTCTACCCACACTCTGACATCACTGATAAACATCCATTTCTTAAAGGTACATTGCTTAAACACTCATTTCTTAAAGATACTCTCACATGACACCTCCCCCAAGGAAAAAAAAACCCCATTAATTTCAAGATGGTTTAATTTTTCACTTTTTCACCATTCTTGAAGAAATGCACACAGTAAATATACTTTTTCATCTCAAAAAACAACACACGCAAATAGATAGAAAAATAGACTCCATTTTTGTTCCTCTTCCTCCAACTGAAATCCTTCTCGATTGACAGTCTCTTTGAACAAGAAGGTCTCTGCACGATCCATCCATTTCTCTACGCCTCCGCATGTCTCTTTAAAGTCAGATACTTTAGTTCAATCTGATCACAGAATCCCTTGTAATTCTCCAACACAGGAGCATTGGTTATCACAGCTTTCAGGCCGTCAAATGCCCGTTGAAACTCCGCTGTCCACTGAAATTTTTGACGTTTCTTCAGCAAGTCCATCAGTGGAACAATCACGCTACGAACCTTTTGCACAAATGTTCGATCAAGTTCACTCAAGCCAAGAAATCGCATTACTTCCCTTTGTCTTGAGGGTATTGGAACTCCTCAACAACTGTTGGTTTCACATCCCGAGTGACCATTCGACCCTGTCCGATGGTATGGCCAAGGAAAGTGACTTGGGCTTTTCCAAATACACTGTTGGCTAGCTTTATCACCAAACACGCCTCCTGAAGTTGATCGAGTAACTCCATCAGATGTTTTAAATGTTCTTTCCATGTCTGGCTGAAAATTACCAGATCGTCGATGTATACCGCACAATTGGGTAATCCTGAAACGACTTTGTTAATTCACCGTTGAAATGTGGCTGGAGCGTTTTTCATGCCAAATGGCATAACTTTGAATTGGTATATACCATCTGGAGTCACAAAAGCTGAAATCTCCTTCACCCTTTCGGATAAAGGTATCTGCCAGTAACCTTTAAGTAAATCCAGTTTGGAAATAAAAGCTGATTGTCCCACTTTCTCAATGCAATCCTCCAAACGTGGGATAGGATAAGAGCCCATTCTTGTAACTGCATTAACCTTTCTATAGTCCACACACATCTGTTGGGTACCGTCTGGTTTTGGTACCATCACTATGGGTGAGCTCCATTGGCTGCAACCCACTTCAATTATGCCATTTTTAAGCATACTCTCAATCTCTTTGTTAACCTGTGCCAATTTTAAAGGGTTAAGTCTGTATAGATGTTGTTATATTGGAACAGCATTTCCCACATCTACATCACGTATAGCCATTTTAGTACTTCCCAATTTATCTCCACAAATATGCTCATGTGATATCAATAATTCTTTCAAGTCAGTCCGTTTTTCCTCTGGAAGGTAACTCAACACTTTATCCCAATTTTTAAGAATATCCTCGTTTTCCAATTTAATTTGAGGTATGCCAAATTCACAGTCATCTGGATTCTTTTCGTCACTTTGAGTTAGAATCATTAAGACCTCCTTTTTCTCTCCTTCCCAAAGTACCTTTTAAGCATATTCACATGCCACACTCGGTGAGTTTTCCTTCTATCCGTCGATTTTACCACATAATTCACCTCACTTAATTTCCTTTCAATCTGATAAGGTCCACAAAACCTAGCTTTTAAAGGTTCACCTACCACTGGTAACAATACTAAAACTTTATCTCCACTGGCAAAACTACGAACTTTGGATTTCTTGTCCGTGACCCGTTTCATCACATTTTGTGCAACTTTCAAACGTTGCCTAGCCAATTCACCTGCTCTATTTAATCATTCCCTAAGATTTGACACGTAGTTATGTAATTTCTGATTTCTCACTCACCAATTTTTCCTTAATCAATTTAAGTGGTCCTCTTACCTCATGACCAAAAATTAGTTCAAAAGGACTAAATTTGGTTGACTCATTAGGTGCATCCCTAATTGTAAACAGTATGAATGGAATCCAATTATCCCAATCCTTTGGATAATCGTGACAATAAGTCCTCAACATTGTCATTAATGTCTGATGCCACCTTTCTAATGCTCCCTGCGATTCTGGATGGTACGCAGTTGACTTAAATTGTTTTATTCCTAAGCTATCCATAACTTCTTTGAATAACCTTGAGGTAAAATTTGATCCTTGATCCGATTGTATTTCTGTGGGTAGTCCATATCTGGTAAAGAATTTAAGTAACTCCTCCACAATCTTTTTAGCTGTATTATTACATACTGGAATGGCCTCTGGAAATCCAATAAACACATCCATTATCGTCAAAAGATATTGATTCCCACTTTTTTTTTAGGAAGCGGTCCTACGCAATCAATTAGGACCCTTGTTAAAGGTTCCTCAAATGCTGGAATGGGTATTAAGGGTGCTGGTTTTACCACTGCTTGAGATTTCCCTATCACTTGACATGTGTGACATGATTGACAAAATTTAACTACATCTTTATGTAGTCCAGGCCAATAAAAATGTTTTTGTATTTTAGCTTGAGTTTTCTTTATTCCCAAATGACCTCCCACTGGTACCTCATGTGCAACTCGCAACACCTCCTTTCTATACCCTACTGGCAATACTACTTGATGAACTTCTGCCCACTTTTCATCCGCCTGCATATGTAAAGGTCTCCATTTTCTCATCAAGACGTTACCTACTCTCGTATCTACTCAGATTCCTCTTCCGTTTATGCTTTCTGATACATCCGTTTTATTTCTACATCTTTCTGTTGTAGCTCTGCCAATTTTCCTGAACTAAAAATATCTGCCTCATCCTCCACCTATTCTTTTCCAACCATCTGATCAAAAATCAAAAATTGAATGATCAATTCTGATAATTGCACTTCACCTTTATCTTCACTCTCTGATTTCTGCTCTTGTCTTAACCTATGACTTTGCGACCTTGTAACTACACAATCCGGAAAAATCCCAGGATATTCGACCTTACCTTATATAATGGAAGAATACTACTCTCACCTTGAATTCCACATATTACCACCTTTTCTGGCAACATTTTCCCCAGACTACATAACTCCTCATCTCTGACCATTAAAGATTGACTATCTCCCGTATCTCTTAAAATTGTGACATCTTTACCTGCTCCTCCTGATACACATGAGTAAACTTTACCCACACAAGTAAATTATTTAAAGAGGTCTGGCACCTTCTTATCAATCACCTCTTGATCAGGTTGTACAATATTTTGCACCTCCTTCGCTTCACTTGGGCTTTCCTTTACCACTTTAACAAACCTACTGTCTTTTCCTGTTTTACCACATCAGCCTTCCCAGTGCTTTTCTTCAACCACCACACTGTGACTTTACATGGCCTAGTTTATCACAGTGAAAACATTAGAAATTTTTCATTTCTCTTCCACCCTCCTGGATTTCTCTTTTAATCTGAGGTACACTCTCCTTATTATCTCCCATCAGATCACCTTTACTTTTACCACTTGAGTATTTGTCGTGTCCTCAGTTTCTATCCCTCACAGGCTGAAACTGATGTCGGAAACCAAGCTTTGATTTATGAACTAATTCATAATCATCTGCCATTTCCACTGCTAACCTCGCAGTTTTAACCCTCTGCTCTTCCACATGAGTTCTCACTACATCAGGAATTGAACTTTTAAACTCCTCCAAAAGTATAATTTCTCTGAGAGCTTCATACGTTTGGTCTATTTTCAAAGCCCTTATCCACCTATCAAAATTACTCTGTTTGATCCTTTCAAACTACATGTATGTTTGACCAAATTATTTCCTTAAATTTCTAAACCTTTGTCTGTAGGCTTCAGGCACTAGTTCATATGCACCTAAGATGGATTTTTTCACATTCTCATACGTCCCAGATACCTCCTCCGTTAGTGATGCAAACACTTCACTAGCCCTACCTATCAGCTTTTGTTTGAATCAGTAATACCCACATGTCCTGTGGCCATTTCATTTGTTTGGCTACCTTCTCAAATGAAATTAAAAAGGTTTCTACCTCCTTCTCATCAAACCTTGGCAATGCTTGGACATATTTAAATAGATTCCCACAAAGCCTTCGACTATGACACTCTTTCTCACTATCCTCATCACTATCATCCAACTGTACATTTCCCTTTCCGTCTGCTAATTTTAACTGACTGTCATGTTTCATGGCCATTTTCTGAAGTTCAAACTCTCTCTCTTTATCTTTTTCCCTGATCTGTATCTCCCTTTCTCTTTATTTTTCCTCTCTATTCAAGCTGCTTTAATTCTTTCTCATGTTCCATTTGTTTAAGTTGTCACTGAATTTTTGCCATTTCTAATGAGTCAAACTGTATCAGGCAACTTTAAACGCTTAGCCACCGCCGTAATTACCTCATCTTTTTGCATTTTGTCCGGTAATGTTAACTGCAACGTTTTTGCCAAATCTAACAGTTTGCTTTTAGTCTCTGTCCGTAAGGTACTGCGTGTGACCGTCTCCTCCCCCCAAAACTTCAGAGGCTCTGAAAGAGCCATTGTCCACAACACACTCCCCACTTAAACTAGAATACCACACCTGAAAAGCAACCACAATATGCTCACCCGTCACTGTCTTTAAGTTCACTAAGCCAATCTAATAGATAGACTGTTATCCCGGACGAGCCCCCAATTTGTTATGGGCCAGGGTTTAGAGAACCCCAAAGTGTATCATGGAGTTCACCTGACCCACAACTTTTAATAGATTGTGGGATGGGGAGCACACAGCCCACTCTACAGGTGTGGTAAAGCAGAAATGGAAAAGTAATTTTTAAAGATGTTTATTCTATGAACTCAAGTTAACCTTTTTGAAACAAACAGTGGACATCTTAGCAACCATCAGTTCAAATACAATCCCCAAAGAATACAACACTAAGTAATCCTTCATCACGTCCCAAACAACATCCAGAAGACAAAAGAAACACCTTTTAACAGAAGCACATTCACTACTAAAAACATTTATAATTCTGAATTCACCAAATGATGAAGAGATAGTCTTTTCATGGCAGAGAGATCAACAGTACACCTGCTCTGTCTGGCTTCAGCTCCGATACTGAAAATGAAATTAAAACACACCCTGCAGCAAACAGCCTAAAACGAAAGTTAAAAGCTGACAGACAGCCCAGCTCCACCCACACTCTGACATCACTGATAAACACTCATTTCTTAAAGGTACATTTCTTAAACACCCATTTCTTAAAGGTACTCTCACATGACACAATACAGTGACCTTCTTATTCAACCTGACAATACAGTGTCCTTCTTACATTATACCTGACAATACCGTGTCCTTCTTAACCTACCTGACATTACTGCCCTTCTTATTCTACCTGACAATATGGTGACCTTATTAATCTATCTGACAGTGCAGTGACCTTCTTAAGTCACTTGACAATACAATGTCCATCATAATCTACCTGACAATACAGTGTAATTCCTAATGTCCCAGACAATATAGTGTTCTGCTTAATTTACCTCCGAATACTGTGTCCTTAGTATTCCTGACAATACAGTGACCTTCTTAATGTACCTGGCATTCGTGTCCTCCTTAATCTACCTGACAATACAGTGGCATCCTTAAACTCCTGACAATACAGTGTCCTTATTAAACTACCTGACAATTGTGGCCTTCTTAATATACCTGACAATACAGTATGTTTCTTATTCTACCTGACAATGCACTGGCCTTATTAATCCACTTGACATTACAATGCCCTTCTAAATCTACCTGAGACTATAGTATCCTTCTTATTCTACCTGACAAAATATTGTCCTACCTAATCTCCCAGACAATACAGTGTCCTTCTTAATCTACCTGACAATACAGTGTCCCCCTTAGTCTACAGACAATACAGTATCCTCCTTAATGTACCTGACAATACAGTGTCCTCTTTAGTCTACCTGACAATACAGTGTCCTCCTTAATGTACCTGACAATATAGTGTCCTCCTTAGTCTACCTGACAATACAGTGACCTTTGTGTCCTTTTTAGTCTACCTGACAATACAGTGTCCTTCTTAGTCTATCTGATAATACAGTGTCCTTCTTAATTTGCCTGACAATGCAGTGTCCTCCTTAATCTACCCAACAATACAGTGTCCTCCTTAATCTACCCGACAATTTGGTGTTCTCCTTTATCTACCTGACAACACAGTGTGCTCCTTAATCTACCTGACAACAGTGTTCTCCTTAATCTACCTGAGAACACAGTGTGCTCCTTAACCTACCTGACAACACAGTGCACTCCTTAATCTACCTGAGAACACAGTGTGCTCCTTAATCTACCTGACAATAAAGTGTCCTTCATAATCTACCTGACAATACAAGTGCCCTTCCGAGTCTACTCTTTTTTAAAATATAAATTTAGAGTACCCAATTCATTTTTTCCAATTAAGGGGTAATTTAGCTTGGCCAATCTGCCTAGCCTGCCCATCTTTGGGTTGTGGGGATGAAACTCACGCAAACACGGGGAGAATGTGTAAACTCCACATGGACAGTGACCCAGAGCCAGGATCGAACCTGGGTCCTCGGCGCCGTGAGACAGCAGGGCTAACCCACTGCACCACCGTGCTGCCCGATTCCGAGCCTACTCTTGACAATCAAAATGTTCTAGCAATATAACGCACAAATATGTTCAGAACATGATAACCTTATAATCAGTACCTATTGTTGCAGCCGTCTCCTTCCACTGATTGGTCAGTTTTCCATCTTGTTGCCTGCAGCCCTTCTTCCACCGCCTTGACTGAAGCAACAAGGTTACCTTCAAAGTTTCTTTTATATATTTTCCTTTCAATGGTGGGCAGGATGTTACATCGCCAAGGGCTCCATGACCTATTAATGATAGACTTAGATCATAGAATCATAGAATCATAGAATTATAAAATCATAGAATCATAGAATCCCTACAGTGCAAAATGAGGCCATTCGGTCCATCGAGTCTACACCGACACTACGAAAAAGCCCTCTATCTAGGCCAAAAGCTTGCACTATCCCCATAACTCCTCCTAGGCCAAATACGCATAGCCAATCCACCTAACCTGCACATCATTGGATTGTGGGTGGAAAGCAGAGCACCTGGAGGAAACACACTCAGGTATGAGGAGAAAGTGCAAACTCCACACAGACTGTCACCTGAGGTCAGAATCTAACCCTGATCACTGGCGCTGTGAAGCAATAGTGCTAACCACCGCACCATCGTGCCACCCATCATGATAATGCAAAATATATCACACTTATGTTTAAAATGTAAATGGTGCATGACACTGCCTATCTTACTTAGACTCCCTTTCAGTAAATGTTATCATTTGTAGAACACAGTACATTGATTGGCTTGATAGCTCATGCCAATCTCAACCATCTCACTGGTAAACTGATAATGATCATTTATTGAAGAGGCCCATTGTGTTCAGTGTAATTTCATCAAGGCATACTTCCTCATTGTTTACACAGATGTCTCCTTTAGCTACATCTTGTTTGTTCGTGATAGCACCATCTGCTTTTGTTTAGCAGGCATTAATTGTAAAATAAGCACTATTCCCAGCTTTACAAAGCATGCTGGTTGAATATCCAGCTGGAAAATTGTGCCAAAACGGGATTTCCTCCCAGTACCAGGCAATAACTATTTCCAACAAGAGAGAGTCCAACCACTTCCATTTGACATTGCTGAATGCCTTGCCATCAACAGCCTGGCAGCTGTCATTGACCAGCATTGGACCAGCCATATAAATACATTAGCTACAAAACCAGGTCAGAGACCAGGAATTCTGGGGCAAGTAACACACTTCCTGACTCCCCAAAACGGGTTCGACGTCTAAAAGGCACAAGTCAGGTGTGTAATGGTACACTCTCCACTTTCTAGGATGAGTCAACTCCAATAACGCAGAAGAACCTCAACAGCATACTTGATTATCACTTAAACTACCACCTTACATATTCACCATCCCCACCACTGGCACACACTGGCTTCAGTGTTTACCATCGACAAGTTAGACTGTAGCAACTCACCAAGCTTCCTTTAAAAGCACCCAGCAAACCCGTGGCTTCCGCCACCTAGAAGAACAAGTGCAAATAGACACGGGAACAACATCACCTGCAAGTGCCCTTCCAAGTCACTCACCATCACAGTGTGGACATATATTTATGTTTCTTCATTGCTGTTGGTTCCAATCCTGGAGCTCCCTTTCTAACTGCACTGTGGGTGTACCTGCACCAAAATCTATCCGGTGTTACGAAGGAAGAAAAGCTTTTGTTAAAAGGAGAGATGAAATGAACAGGGACTCCTATTTAAAACGGGGACGGTTACAATTAGATCCAACAGAGGGGTTCAGAATGGTGAGGAGTTTTTAAAATATAGTACATTAGGAAAGAAAGCTATTTCTATTGGTCGCTCATTCAGGAAATAAATTTCAGTTCACCATCAAAAGAAGAAAGATAAAAGCAAATTGCTGCAGATGCTGGAATCTGAAACAAAGACAGAAAATACTGGGCAATCTCAGCAGGTCTGTCAGCATCTGTGGAGAGAAGAGAGCTAATATTTCGAGTCTGGATGACTCTTTGTCAAAGGAAAATTATCCTTTTTCATGCAGTGGTTTATCAGAATACCAAATGCACTCCCGGTATTGGTGTGGGAAGTTGAATCTACAATATTTTTCAAGAGGGAAGTGTCTGTTGAGGCAAGTTTTTTACACAGAGAGTAGTGGGTGCCTGGAACTCGCTATCGGAGGAGGTGGTGGAAGCAGGGACGATAATGACATTTAAGGGGCATCTTGACAAATACATGAATAGGATGGGAATAGAGGGATATGGATCCAGGAAGTGTAGAAGATTGTAGTTTAGTCGGGCAGCATGGTCGGCACGGGCTTGGAGGGCCGAAGGGCCTGTTCCTGTGCTGTACATTTCTTTGTTCTTTGTTCTAAATATTTGAAGAAACTTCCAGAAGGTAGAGGGAATGTGACTCAATGGATTGCAGGTGGTCAAAATGACCTTCTTCTGGACTGAAATCTGTGGAGTTTTATTTTAGCATATTTTAAGTGGAGGTCAAAAGTGAATAATGATTTAACTCCAATTAGTTTCAGACGAAAAGCTATCATATATCAGATACCCCAATCCATATCTAAGGTTCAGTATCATCTCTATTCCATTATGTTCAGCACGACGTTGCTCATTTCGTCAGTTATGGGTTAGGTTAAATACACAACCTAATGCAAGTAATTGATACCGAGTGAACTCCAACACTTGTGAACGTTGAAAAATATCTGGCTTCATAAAGCGGGCGGAACCTTCTCAATAATGGAGAGCTGCGTCCAACTGCACAAAGGGAATATTCTTCATTGAACTGGGGAGCAAGTGGCGAGGGTGGAGGGCACTGGTTAGAGAGAGAGAGAGAAAAATCTTCACAGCTCAAATAGCCTGTTTGTCTTGTAACATTCCATGCGAGAGAGTAATGATTTTATGATAAGTCCTGATTATGTAATGTTAGGGTTTGTGTTTAATGTTTGCTGTTTTTTGTTTATTGTGGGAAGCTGGGTGTAAATCGTGACTTGTGCTGTCTTAGCCCCTCCAAAGTCGACATTCAACACAAACACATCTCTGCTTCCTGTCACTGCAAAGATTGCACCCCTCCCTCCTCTCACTGTCAGCATTGACCCCAATGGCATCATTGGCAGGAACTAAAGGAGCGGGAATGGTCAAATGGTTTTCTTTATCGCATTTCTGAAGGAGGACGGTAGCAACGAGAGTGTCACCGCGGAAGCTGCTGGTGTTGGGAGTTTGCTCAGTGAATGATTCTCCGACTTGAGCCGGCTGTCAGGAGGTGTCTTCCGGGATAAGTGAGTGGACGGCTGCAGCGCTGGAGCTGAGGATTTCTCCTCAGGAATCACACTCTGGCGCAAAGAAGACGTTTCTGCTTCCCGCAGCCAAGCTGAGGGACAAACACTCGCTTCATTGGCACTGGCATGTTGTGGCAGATGTTGCCATTCCGGCAACAAGCACCGGCTCCGCGTCGGCGGTGATCACCTTTCAACAACAAACATGCACACTTGTTAATTCAAAAGGCTTGATGGATAGAAAGTGCCCTTGGTGTGGCCAGCAGAGCGAGATGTGACCCACACGACCCACAACGTGCACGTCACCGCACTCCTCTTTTCAAATCCGATGCTTCGCAAAGCTGAAGACTCCATAAGTGAGGGGTTTGCGATTGTAAACAACAACAAAAAAAAGCTTCACTCTCATCCCGCCAATTCTCCCGGCCACAGCTGCCGAGATGCAGACAGCGAGCGCTCTCCAAGCAGACGTAACATGTCACTTGGAGGGACTTTCCTGGGATTGAGCTGGTAAGGGAGCTGCTTCTCCGCGATTGTATATGTGTGTGTGTGTGTGTGTGTGTGTGGCTAAGTTGTACCTACTCTGCCAGGGGAATGTTGTGCCCTTTGCATTGGGAGTGGATCAAGAGAACGGGGGAAGAATATTCATTCTGTCGATTCTCACTTTGAACTAATGGAGCTGTTATGTTGCAGAGAGAATTGCAGAGACACCAAAGGAATGGCATTTGAAGTAGCTGCCGACTAATCTTTTACCTTTTTGCCAGTAGAGTAAAGCCGATGCTTATAATCAAAACTGAGTGGTTCTATTTGGGACTTTCCAAGTAGTTTGCTTGAGGATGTGTGTTGGGGTGGTGGTGGTGGGGGGAATCAATGGTTGGACATTGTTGCAGCACTACAGGCCACTTGCTCACAGCTACCGATAAACAGATTCGGTCTGTTTTGTGTCATCTTTAGGACGCCACTAGATTCAATATCATTGCATCGGTGGGGGAACAGAAACGAGAGCGGCCACTTAACACTGAAACGTTGGTAAACATCAGCTGTAGTGTATGTATGGATAAAGCGGACACGCGTTCCAGCCAGCACACGCTGTGACATTATCAAACCTGGTGGAAATCGAGAGGCGGAATGTGTGCGCACAATCTGCTTCGTGAACCCTCCAATGTCGTACACTTCACTGTCAAACAAACAGCCAGAAAACGGTCTTTTAAATGGGGAAAAAAGGTGAAAAGATCTATTTATGTGAATCTGAGGACGAATACTAGGCGTTGAGACGTGTGTTTATATATATATTTTTTAAAGCATGCACAGGAAAGGGATGTGCCCTTGATGGGCGCTGTCCTCCCGTATAACTTTCCAATTCTTCATTCAATGATTTCAGACTGTCAAAATCAATCAGTGAGTATTCAGCATAGGTTAAAGTTGATCTCCAACCAGACCATTCGTCAGGTAAGATTACAGAATGGTTTAACCTGAAGAGGAAGCTTGATCTCATCTTCCACAATGTATAAGTACTGTTACCCCGTCACAGCAATCTTAAAGTCGTGTCCTCAACCACTTCCTGGTAGCTTGCTCCCAGCTATAGACTGTCCTCTGTGTTTTCCCGACCCTTCAGTGTCTTGATTTAGATCAAAGCGCTTACCTTACTTCACTGTATATTGCCTACAGAAAGTGGTTGCAAAGCTGAAACATAAAAACCCGACCGATTACTTTTTACAGCTTAAATAGCTTTATAGAAAATCCATGATGTGGAGATGCCGGCGTTGGACTGGGGTGAGCACAGTAAGAAGTCTTACAACACCAGGTGAAAGTCCAATAGGTTTGTTTCGAATCACTAGCTTTCGGAGCACTGCTCCTTCCTCAGGTGAATGAAGAGGTAGGTTCCAGAAACATATATAGCACAAAGTCAAAGATGCAGGACGATACTTTGTGAATCCAGTAACACAGATATTCCAAATGAAGTGCAACGTGGACATAAATCATTAACTCCTTAGGTGTTGATGATGCGGGGCTGCGGGCCTTGGACAGGTTAAAGTCCAACAGTTCATTTGAAATCACAAGCTTTCCGAGTGCTGCTCCTTCATCAGGTGAAGTGTAGGCAGGTTGACAATCACAGCATCGCGTTGGCATTCGAGAGATCCTCAAAATGCATCAGAACACACAAAGGAACACAACCGCTATGCAAACCTGGGCCATTACACTAAAAAAAAAACGGACATAAATTGTGCACGGTTCCAATCTCCATGCAGGGTAGTTCGAGCAGGTCTCAAAGCTCATTACAACCCTGACTAAACTTCCAAAATAATTCATTCTTCCGCACTTTCCCTCTCCCTTTCTGAATAACCCGCCAGATCTCTGATAAATGCATGTTCACTGAGAGATGCTAATGAATTGGACTTGCGCTAGCGGAATCAAAGCAGCCTTGAACGTGTCACCAACTATCACATCATTGATCCTTGAGCGCAGGAGGAAGCCAATGCGGCATTTTCAAGAGCGGGGGAGCTGATAATGCCGGGAGTACAAGGGGAACCACCTGCCTGCACCCGGTTATTAAGGCTTGACGTCCACGTGTACAGCACAACTTTCAAATAATCATTGTCCAATTAAGCACATAATGAGTAAGAACGAGTGGTTTTAGGAGTTCTTCAGTTGCCTGGAACATTGTAACTCTGAGGTTTGCATTGGTTGAGTACGATATTTGAGATGAGTGAAGGGGTCGGTGACTGTTGCAATCTGCAACATTAAAGGCGCCCAGGAGATGGCACTCCGATATGTATAAGATTCCAATGGGTAGACTTGGAAGGGAGTGAGGAAGTGCCATGATTGTTGAAGTGGGCGATACAAAACAGTGGAATGTCTCTCTCTATCTCTTTCCCTATACGTGTGTGTCTTCATTTAAACTGTTAAAACATGTAACCCGGAACAGTAAAAATGCAAATATGTGGCTCATGTAACAGAATGTCACGTGAGAGTACCTTTAAGAAATGGGTGTTTAAGAAATGTACCTTTAAGAAATGGGTGTTTATCAGTGATGTCAGAGTGTGGGTGGAGCTGGGTTGTCTGTCAGCTTTCTTACTTTCGTTTTAGGCTGTTTGCTGCAGGGTGTGTTTTAGTTTAGGTTTTCAGAGCTGGATAGCTGCAGTCACAGCCAGAAGGGGTATTAGTCTCTCTCTGTAATCTAAAAACTGTAAATCGATCCTTTGGTGATTTAAAACTAATAACTGCTCTCAGTAGTGACTTTAACCTGATGTGCTTCTGTTAAAGGTTATGTTTTTACGTCTTATGGATGTTAAAAGGAAAGCTTAAAGGATTACTTAGTGTTGTAGTCTTTGGGGGTTGTATTTGAATTAATGGTTGCAAAGATGTTCACTGTATGCTTTAAAAAGGTTAACTTGAGTTCATAGAATAAACATTGTTTTGCTTTAAAATATACTTTTCCATTTCTGCTGTACCACACCTGTAGAGTGGGCCGTGCGCTCCCCATACCACAACCTATTAAAAGCTGTGGGTCAGGTGAACTCCATGATACACTTTGGGGTTCTCCAAACCCTGGCCCACAACAAGAGCTCCATTGATTTTTTATATAAATTCTAACCTGCTATGCGAACAGGCTGAGGACGGGCGAGCAATATACCAGGCAATTAGTGAACTCGGATTATTTTAGAGTTTGGAATGACCAAACACGTTGGAATGTATGAATTATGAATTGTTTAATTTCAGCCTGCGTCCACAGTGAAAATCAAAATTATACGGTGCTTGTTGTAAATGTTGATGCATTTGTATGCAAATTTTATCTGCAGAGATTATTGTGCGAAGATCAAACACAGTGGCAAGTTTTGAGATTTCTGCTGGGACTAGTTAAGTGGAAAAATATTTTTCGGGTTGTCCTTCCCAGGCTCAACCACCCCCACATTGTAAAAACCAAAATACTTTATAACTCTTATGAATTAGATCACGATCGTTTTGTTACATTTCCTTGGCGTCTGCAAAGCTCCCGATTTCCAATTTTGATTGCTGTCATAGATATAATTCTGTTCTCCTTGTGACCATTGCTGGCTATTTAGAAAGTAGTTTAAATCATCCTTATCTGTTTGAAATGATGTTGCGGTAATAACTGGCCCAGGAAACAAGCTGCCATGATAACCTCTGACTACTCTTTCCTCGCACTGTATTCTGAGCTTTGATCTCTTTTTGAATTCCAACTACATTGAACGTTTAATGATTCCCTTTTATGGAACACCAACATAGACTAATACAATAGGAGAAGGGCTTACTGAAGTCTTTATTCATAAAACAGTTGGAACAATAATTTTGTCACTAGGAAATTATTTGTATTGAGAACAGTTTAGGGAACTCCAGTCTTAAGAATGAATTTTTGAGATATTGTCCTCAAACACAAAATTTTCACTTAAATGTGACACAGGGTTGTGATTGCACACGCACACATATACATTATGCCTATTTCTCTCAATATGGATGTGAAAGGATGAATTTACCTCCTCAAGATTTTAGGATGGAGTTCAGACTTAGACTCCCTACTCTGACAGACATTGAGAAATGGAGCAAGCACCTTTACTGACACAACTGATACCATCTAAATCGTGGTAGTAAATATTCCTCCAAGGTTCTAATGGGAGGACGTTGGTTTTGGAATGATAGCTCTTAAATAAGTCTTCATCATTTTCTGTAGGTTAACTGTAAATCTTTATTAACATAGGACTATTTACACATGGACAGTAAAGGGTACAGGTTAGGAGCTATCTCCATGCTTAGGTCTTTACCAGTTGCTGCTCAACACCGTACGGACTCCTGAGTTTGGGTCATATGCCTGCTTACACCACTGTGTGGGTGGTACTGTACTAGGTCCTGCATTTACCCCGTATGTGCCAGACCCTTATACTATACTGTCCCCAAGTCTTTATCTGCTGTGTATGAAGTAGACACCAGTCTACTTAATGCCATACAATTGTTAAGTCTCATAATTTACATTGTTGTAACCACATTATTGCTAAAACTGGGTTTGCATTATTATAACATTCCCACTGCCCCATCTCCCCCTCAAGTCCTGGAATTTACAGATTCACGTAATCTGGAGGTTTTATAACCCTTGCATATCTCATGCACCATTCTGTCGGAAGAGTGGTAAGCTCTGTTGTTTCTGGTTCTCCCTTTTGGCTTGCAGGTTGGAATAGGATTTGAGTGCCTTCCTCAATACTTCTCCACTGTGCAATGGAGCAGCTGGTGTCAGGATAGGGTGGAGACTCTTCTGGTTTCTTCTGATCATCTCGTCTGCCATGCTAGCATTGGTCCTCATTCAAATGTCTGTGATCCAGACATTGTCACCCTTCTGCAGCAGTGGAAAATGTCGGGCACAGAAGCGGAAGCTTGCTTTTCTGCCTGTATGATCTGCTCTTTTGTTTGAATGTTCAGGTTGCCAACCTTGGCAGAAGTTGTGTGTGAAGTTTCCTGTCCATCTGGAGCTTGGAGAGGAACAGGCCACACTAAGGGGTTGGACCTGTAAGTGAGCAGTGTAATGGGAAAGTCCGCACTCTTTTTCAGGAGGGTTTTCATCATGCGGGGATGTGCAGGGATAAGGGGTTGCGTTTGGTCCTGGCAGGACAATGCACAAACCTAGTAATTCGCACTGGTCTTCTATCATCTATGAGATGACTGGCCCACAGGCATCAGTGGATTGGTTTTGTGCCCTGCAGTTAGTGATGCTTACATGATGGTGAACTATTTCTTTAAGTTGTGGCTGGGATGACCAGCAGTTCAGGTGGTCATTTATAACTGGAAAGTGGTTTTGCAACTTCAACATTTTTTTTTGTTGCAGCACCTCCTTTGGGTCTCTGACAAGGCCAATTCTTGTTGGCAGTATCTGTGAATGTGTCCACACTCTTCATTTGCTTGAGGGAACCCCCACGCAATTCTCTAACAGGCCTTGGGAGAGGCTGGTGTAGACCTGTTTGTCTACAACAGCAAATCCTTCCTGATAGTGGAGGACCATCTCATCCTGATGAAAGTATGACAACTTTGTACGACTACCACGAGATGGTCATCAAAACATGACAAATTATGTTTGCGAGCCATGGCATCCCAGATCAAATATGTCCAATAATGGTCTACAATTCTCTAATGAATACTTCACACACTTAATGCCCACAGCCAGCTACTGCCACTGCATCATCTCCCTAAGATAACCACAGACAAATGGAGAAGTGGAACAAAGGGTCCGCATGGTGAAAGATATAACATTCTAACAGGACTGGACAGGCTAGATGCAGGGAGGATGTTTTCCCTGGTTGGGAAACCTCGAACCAGGGAGCACAGTCTCAAGATACTGGGTAGACCATTTAGGACTGAGATGAGCAAACATTTCTTCGCTCAAAGGGTATTGAACCTGTGGAATTCATTACCACACAAGGTTGTGGAGGCCAAGTCACTAAATGTATTCAAGAAAAAGATAGATTTTTTTTTAGATTTTAATGGCATAAAGGGGTATGGGGAGAAAGCAGGAATATGGCATTGAGATTGAGGATCAGCCATGATCATATTGAATGGCAGAGCAAGCTTGAAGGGCTGAATGCATGGCTTACTCCTGCTCCTAGTTTCTATGTTTCCTCATGCATTTGCTTCTGACAGATTTGTGGAGCCTGGTTGTGATGGCAGGCAGGGGTCTGCTTGTTGTTTGGGAGCAGGCCACCAGTTCTGAAACGAAGTTCACATCCTGTTTTGCAGGGCCCACTGTGGCTCTTGAAAGTATACCTTCCATTATCTTACTTTGTCCTTGGACATAGACTTCCTCACAAGCAAATAACACAAGACACTGGCTAAAACTCTGGATCATGGGAGGCATCTTTACAAGCTCCATCTCATTCAGTAAGGAGACTAGTCATTTATGGTCCCTCTTGATTGTAACTTTGAGGCTGGTGATGTAGTCAGAAAACTCTTTGCATGTTCATGTCACCACAAGGGCTTAGTTTTCTATGACAATGTACCTTGTCTCGTTAACCGACAGCTCTGTGGAAGCGTAATTCAATGGTTGGCAACATCCATCCAGTTGAATCTGAAAGAGGACCGTCCTGAGGCCTGTGGACGCAGCATCTGCTGCTATGATAGTGGGCAGGACTTGGGCATGAAAGGCTAGAATGTCAGTGAAGAGCTTCAATGCCTTGATGCGTGTGACTGCTTTATTTTGCTGTCGGCCCGGTACTATGTTGGTCTTTCTTGAACAGGTGTCACAAGGGTTCCGTGACCTGTGTCAGATTATGTATGAACATTGCCAACCAATTCACCATCCCCAAGAGATCAGAGACTGAGGAAGGGGTGGGGAACTCGATAATCGCCTTGGCTTTCTGTGGGTCAGCTGTGATGCCGTTGCTGCTGACGTTCTGGTCCAGGAACCAAATGGAAGATATGGAAAATTTTCATTTCTCATTCAGCGTCAACCCTGCTTCCTGCAGCCACTCGCAGACTGCTGTGAGCTTTTTGCTGTGCTCCTCCACTGTCACCCTGTGAAACAAGACATCATCCATCTGGTAAATGACCCTCTGAAGGCTGTGTAAAATGTCCAAGATTGTGTATTGGAATATCTCTGGGGCAGACATAATTCCAAATGGCAAGCAGTTGAAGAAGAATCTGGCGAGGGGGTAATAAATGCTGTTAGGGGCCCGGAGTTCCCATCAAGAGGAAGCTGCCAGAATCTGCTATTTATGTCTGATTTCAAAATACGGTTCTCTTTGAGAGTTTAATTAGGCTCTCACGCACTGAGGACATGGTGTTAAGAATCCTGCTGATGTTATCTGTGAGAGTGCCTCAAAATCCCAAAAGATAACTTGAAACACTGGTTCTTAATGGTGTATCTTTGTTTGGAATAATGTAAGGAATTGTGTATAATCCATTGAGTAGCCAGTCCAGTTGTTGTGTCAATAATTAACAAAGAATATTTATTAAAGTAAAAGAAAAGAAGACAAACACACAACAAAAGACTAATATACATTGTGACACTTAAGTATATGAATAACTAAATACACCATTTTATTGGAAGTTACCTCAAAATTATTTTTTCCAAAAATATACCCAGGTGCCCTGAACCATAGAGAAACCCCCTTTTCCAAGCAACATCCAATTTTAGTAACTCTATAAGTCAAATCCAGTGAATAGTTACCATACAATACCGCTTAGGTGACCAAGTCTGGGAAAATGCCTCTTCCTACTTCAGCGAAGGCACGATACTGCATCTTTTAGAGGAGAATATTTGCAATCTGCCGTGGCTCTAAATGTTAGCTGCAACAGGCCTCCACGGCTCAGATCATAGATGGAAATGGTCTGTTTGACTGTTGAGTGGAGAACTAGCCTCCTTCCCCAATGAATATTAGCAGTTATATTGTTCCGTCTCTTCGATTTTCCCCTCTGTGGATTCTGCTATCAACCTCTCTCAAATTCCCTGCCTTTAGAAGTTACCACTTGTATAGCCCCACTGATCTCTGGTAAACAATGCTTCTGATATGGCCATTCGCAACTCAATGCTTCTATACTCCTGCTAATCTTGTTACTGGGTAAATCGCATCTCCTTATTCCTCGAGATGCCTGCTAGGCTTGTAATTTGTTGTTATTTTATTTTCATCTCAACTTCACTGTTAATCTTGTTAATTTCCCACATTCCTAACAATGGGATGAACCTCTCTGACCACATACAGCCTTGCTAAGCTATGTGAGGTCGACATGGATGCAGGGGGACTGATTCAGGTTTAGGACTGGGACCATTCTGGAATACCATGTGGCAGGTTGTGTGACTGGGAGATAACTTCCATGTTCACCACCTCCACTAGTTGCTGCTGTACTTTCCTTTTGAGGTGGTGGGTGATTTTATTTGGAATAAAAAGGCACATTGGTTTAGCATCATCCCTCAGCATAGTCCTACCCACTTTTTTCAGATGGCCCAGACCTTTAAAGAGCTTTGGGAACCACTCTTTATTTGGAGCCAGGCTCTTGTTTGTTGACCTCATCAAATTTTTGTAGGAGGTTCAGTTCATCACAGACATTGCAGTTTAATAGAGAGTAGTCCTGGTTGCAGGCGATGAGCAGGATCACTTGAATTGTTTTGCCCTAATATCTCAGTGTCGGCTGCAGGGTGCCCTTGACTGAAAATCTGAATCATCCTGCCGTGTACAGGGGCATCGTAGGCCAGCCGTTGAGTCACCAGCCATGGTTCTTCATCCAACGGGACGGTTACGCTTGCACCAGAATCTAATTTAAAATTTGTTGGATGGCCCTTGACAAAGACGTGTGTATTCTAGAATGAGAAAACACAATCATTGACCTCATCCATGAAGCATGGCTGAGTGTCTTCTGGTTTCGGTCTCGACCTCGTGGATTATTTTTTGGGAGCCTTCTTTGTGTTTCTGGGGTTTTAACTTGCACAGTTTGCCATAGTATGTCAACCTGTTACAATGGAAGCATTGGGCTACACTTACAGGACACTGATCTCTCCTCTGAGGGCATTTCGCATCATAATGCTTGCAAGGTTGCTCTGCTGGGTGGTTTGGGAATTGCAGTCTCTGACTTGGATTGACCCGGTGTCTTTGCATCCTAATAGGGTTGTCTGAGAGCTGCCTTCTAATCCATGCTTTATTCTCTCCCCTTAAGGATGTCCTGTGCTACTTGCAGAATTCAGGCAGTCAAATCATCCAGATCACCTTGTCCAGGGTTAGATCTTCTTTAGCTTGTCGGAGGTTCGAAAGTACATCATCTTTTACACCCACCACTATTCTGTCTCTGATGAGTTCAGACTTTAAATCTCCATATTCACACCCCACTGCCATCCAGTGAAGATCATTTATGAAGGAATCGATGGCAGTTGGACTCTGTTTTTGAATTTAGCCCTTTCCAATATTTAATGTTGAAATGTTTTTAAATCTCCACAAATTTGGCAGATGACTCATTAATACCCTATCTTACAATGATGTCAACTGCAATTGGGTCTATAGAGTAAAGTAACATGTTCACCTCCACTTCTTCTGACTTTTTATTTGAATCAAGATTGGTGCTATATGTTTAAAATCTTTTCCTCCAATTTTGTGACTGGTCTGGGCCTTGGGTTAGTCCAAATTGAGTTGGAAATGTTGAATTGTGATCCATGTTAAAAAAGTAATAATTTTCTGTGCAACTTTAAGAGCTTACAGGTTTTTAAGATGGCATTGCCGTGGGCAGCACTTGGTGTGGTGTTAGCATTGCTGCCTACGGCGCTGAGGATCCGGGTTCAAATCCCAGCCCTGGGTCACTGTCTGTGTGGAGTGTGCACATTCCCCTCGTGTCTGCATGGGTTTCACCCTCACAACCCAAAGATATGCCGGTTAGGTGGATTGGCCATGCTAAATTGCCCCTTAATTGGGAAAAAAGTTTGAAAAAAAAGAAAGAAAGATGGCATTGCCGTTGACTTTGAGGCAAAGGAGTTTCCCTAGCTTGCTAGTTTTGGCAGACTCTGCAAAATGATAATTGTGTGCTTCTTGAAGAAGTCTTTGAGCAATGCTTCAGAAACAGAAAATGTTGGAAAAACTCAGCAGGTCTGGCAGCATGTGGAGAGACAAAATAGAGTAAACATTTAGATTTTGCTTCAGTGCTGACCACTGTGCTACCGTGCCGCCCTCAAGAGCATGAGGGCAAGATGTTGAGTTGAAATTGCAAGCAACAGGAAGTTTAGGGACACGCTTGTGGGCTGAGAGAAGCTGTTCCATGAAGCGGTCACCCAGTCCTTATGGTGTATTCATTGACCTTTTCACCTCTGACGCTGAACGCACTGTACTCAGAAAAGCAGTCAGATTCATCCCCTTATCTCCTCACCTCAATAAATTTTGGGCTTGGCATGATGCTGAATTCGTCTCCCATCACCTTCGTCTCCCTGATAATTTCTTTGGGCAGGGAACCTCCCCCTGTTCAATGGATCATTTTGCTCACCTCCAGTATTCTCCCTCTACCTTGACCCCACCCTCTGGCTGTCTACGTGATCTTGATCTTTTCACTGAGAACTATTGGTGCGACATCAACGTCCCAATTCCTCTGCCCTCCTCATCTACTCCAACCTGTCTCCCTCTGAACTTCCTGCACTCCATTCTGACATTGTGATCAAACCTGCTGACAAGGGTGGTGTTGATGTTGTCTGGTGTACGGTCATGTGAGAGTACCTTTAAGAAATGGGTGTTTATCAGTGATGTCAGAGTGTGGGTGGAGCTGGGCTGTCTGTCTGCTTTTACTTTTGCTTTGGGCTGTCTGCTACAGAATGTGTTTTAGTTTCATTTGGAGAGCTGGATAGCTGTAGGCAAAGCAAGGAGCTGTATAATGATCTCTCTCTGCAACTAAAGACTGTCTCCAGATCAATTGGGTGATTTCAAAGTGCTGACTGCTCTAAGTAGAGAATTTAAACCTGATCTCTGTGTTAAAAAGGGTCTTTTGGTCTTATGGATGTTGCAAGGAAAGATTAAAGGTTACTTATAAGATATTGTATTTGTGGCGATGATTGGTGCTGATAGTTGTTAAGATGTTTATTGTGGGTTACTGTGTTAAAGTGTTAACTGGTTTCATAAATAAACATTGTTTTTTTAATTTAAAAGTACTTTAACTCTCTGTGGCACTACACCTGTAAGGTAGGCCCGTGTGCTCCCCATAACCATAATCTATTAAAAGTTGTGGGTCAGGTGAACTCCATGATACACTTTGGGGTTCTCTAAACCCTGGCCCATAACAGTACTAACCTCTATCTTGCAGAGGCTGAAGGCCAACTAGCAGATACCTCCTCCTAGTTCCCCGTGGACCATGACCCCACCATTGAACATCAAGCCATTGTTTTCAGGACTGTCACTGACCTCATCGCCTCTGGAGATTTTCCCTCTACAGCTTCCAATCTCAGTCTCCCAACCCCACACAGCCCACTTCTACCTTGTTCCCCAAATCCACAGACAGGGCTGTCCTGTTAAACCAATCACATCAGCCTGTTCTTCCCCCATGGAACTAATTTCTTCCTATCTTGACTCCATCCTCTTACTCCTTGTCCAGCCTTTTCCCATCTACATTCGTGAGTCCTCTGATGCCCTAAGTCATATCAACAATTTCCAATTCCCTGGCCCTAACTGCCTCTTTATTATGGATGTTCAATCTTTCTACACCTCCATACCCCAACAAGATGGTCTAAAGGCTCTGCTTATCCCTTGTGAAGAGGCATGAAAAATTCCGGTTCACCACCACTCCCATCCACCTGGCTGAACTTGTCACTAAATAATTTCTCCTTTAACTTGTCTCACATTTTGTAAATAAAGGTGTTGCTATGGATACCCACATGGGCCCCAATTATGACTCCTTTTGTGGGTTATGTGGAACACTCCTTGTTCCAGTCTGACTCAGATCCTCTCCCACAACTCTGTTTCTTTACATCGATAGCTGTACCTTGTTCTTGTCTGGACCTGGAAAAAGTTATTGATTTTGTTTCCAATTTTCACCCTTCTCTCACCCTCGCATGGGCCATCTCCGTCACTTCCCTCCTTGACCTCCCTGTCTCCATCTTCAGTGGTAGACTGACTACCAGTATCCATTATAAATCCAGCAACTTTGTCTACCTTGCAAGCTATCTTGCCTACAGCTCCTCACACTTTGCTTCCTGTCAGGACTCCATCCCATCCTTCCAGTTTCTCTGCCTCCACTGCATCTGATGATGAAAAAGGTGCCTCTGACATGTCTGCCTTTTTCCTTAATCGATGTCCCCCCACTCCAATGGTTGACAGGACACTTCACTGGGTTCAACCCATTTCCCACACCTCTGTCCTCACCCCTTCCCCTCCCGCCCAAACCATGATGCGGTCCTTCTTGTCCTCATTTTCCCCCCAATCAGCCTCTGCATTCAAAGGATTATTATCTGCCATTACTGCCAGCTCCAGCATGTTGCCACCACGGAACACCTCTGCTCCTCACTGCCCCCTGTCAGCATTCCACAGGGACTGCTCCCTCTGTGACATCCTGGTTCGTTCCTCCATCCCCCCAACTCCTCATCCTCTTCTCATGGCACCTTCCCTTGCAATTACAGAAAGAGCAACACCTGCCCCTTTACCTCCATTCAAGGCTCCAAACACTCCTTTCTGGTGAAGCGACATTTTACTTGCACTTCCTTCAATTTGGTCTACTGTAGGTAGGGCAGTGGATGTTGTCTATATGGACTTCAGTAAGGCCTTTGACAAGGTCCCTCATGGTAGACTCGTACAAAAGGTGAAGTCACACGGGATCAGGGGTGAGCTGTCAGCGTGGATACAGAACTGGCTAGGCCATAGAAGGCAGAGAGAAGCAATGGGAGGGTGCTTTTCTAATTGGAGGGCTGTGACCAGTGGTGTTCCGCAGGGATCAGTACTGGGACCTTTGCTGTTTGTAGTATATATAAATGATTTGGAGGAAAATGTAACTGGTCTGATTAGTAAGTTTGCAGACGACACAAAGGTTGGTGGAATTGCGGATAGCGATGAGGACTGTCAGAGGATACAGCAGGATTTAGATTGTTTGGAGACTTGGACGGAGAGATGGCAGATGGAGTTTAATCCGGACAAATGTAAGGTAATGCATTTTGGAAGGTCTAATGCAGGTAGGGAATATACAGTGAATGGTAGAACCCTCAAGAGTATTGAAAGTCAGAGAGATCTAGGAGTACAGGTCCACAGGTCACTGAAAGGGGCAACACAGGTGGAGAAGGTAGTCAAGAAGGCATACGGCATGCTTGCCTTCATTGGCTGGGGCATTGAGTATAAGAATTGGCAAGTCATGTTGCAGCTGTATAGAACCTTAGTTAGGCCACACTTGAAGTATAGTGTTCAATTCTGGTCGCCACACTACCAGAAGGTTGTGGTGGCTTTAGAGAGGGTGCAGAAGAGATTTACCAGAATGTTGCCTGGTATGGAGGGCATTAGCTATGAGGAGCGGTTGAATAAACTCGGTTTGTTCTCACTGGAACGACGGAGGTTGAGGGGCGACCTGATAGAGGTCTACAAAATTATGAGGGGCATAGATAGAGTGGATAGTCAGAGGCTTTTCCCCAGGGTAGAGGGGTCAATTACTAGGGGGCATAGGTTTAAGGTGAGAGGGGCAAGGTTTAGAGTAGATGTACGAGGCAAGTTTTTTACACAGAGGGTAGTGGGTGCCTGGAACTCGCTACCGGAGGAGGTGGTGGAAGCAGGGACGATAGTGACATTTAAGGGGCATCTTGACAAATACATGAATAGGATGGGAATAGAAGGAAGGATACGGACCCAGGAAGTGTAGAAGATTGTAGTTTAGTCAGGCAGCATGGTCGGCACGGGCTTGGAGGGCCAAAGGGCCTGTTCCTGTGCTGTACATTTCTTTGTTCTTTGTTCTTTGTTGTATTCGCTGCTCCTAATGAGGTCTCCTGTACATTGGGGAGATCAAACGCAGACAAGGTGAAAGCTTCGCAGAACGCCTTAGCTCAGCCTGCAAGCACAAACCCAATCTTCCTGTCGCTCGCCATTTCAACTCAACATCTTGCTCTCATGCTCACATTTCCATCGTTGGTCTGTTGCAATGCTTCAGTGAAGCCCAACGCAAACTTGAGGAGCAGTACCTCATCTTCCGATACAGCCCTCAGGATCCAACATTTAGTTCAATACCTTTAGATAGTGACATTTGCCCTCCATCCTAACCTGTTTTTATGTATCCAAAGTATTTTTGTCCGAAGCAAATCACATCCCCTCTTCCTCCCCCACTGGGCCATCTGTCACTTGTTCTTTCACTGAGCACTGATCTTTGTTCTCCCATTAACACATTATGCAACTACTAGCACATTTCCTGTTTTTGTTTCAGATTTTAGGAGCCAGTGTTTTGCTTTTATGGAACCATAAAATTCCTTCAGTGCAGAAGGATTCACCCCATTGAGGTTGCACCGACGCTCTGAAAGAGCACCCCACCCAGGCACACTTCCCCGCCCTATCCCCGTAACTCCACCTAACCTGCATATCCTTTGAACACTAAGGGGCAATTTAGCATGGCCAATCCACCAAACCTGCACATTTTTGGACCGTGGGAGGAAACCAGAACACCCGGACAGATGCTGGGAGAAAGTGCAAACTCCACACAGATAGTCACCCAAGGCCGGAAGTGGACCCTGGTCCATGGCACTGTGAGGCAGCACTGCTAACCCCTGTGCCACCCTGCCACCTCTTCGCAATGACTGCTTGGATCATCTGTGTGCTGACTTCTTTCATTCCATGATTTGCTATGCTGAGTAGCGAGAGGTTCAAATTTAAAATTATGCTTGCCATTTTGCGAGCTGGACAGTCATGAGATTTGTGAGAAATATAAATAATTAATTCATTTTCTGATCTTACGAGTCCGAAGGCAATGTGTTGGGGCTCTGGAGGGGGAATTGGGTTTTAGCCACAGGCTTTCCTTCAATGGCACCTTTGAAACTGAATTATGGAAAGGGCTTCAGGGCAGGCAGTAGCCTGGAACTTTAAAGGATTGGCTTACCGTTGCAGACTCTGTGTTCTCAAGATGGACTTCCACTTTCAGCATCCAAAACATTTTCTGGCAAAACTTCTCTAAATCTTCAGTTTTTGTTGGGAGCTTCCCCCAGGTCAGAATTTTCATTGAAGTTCTTTTCATAGTCTAAGGATCTCGGCTTGTTTTACCTTTTCAGCAAGTTTGAGGGTTTTGATCCCGGCTGCCACCATGTTTGGAGGGTGTTGGTTACAGAACGGTGTCTCTTAAAGAAGCCTTCATAGTCTTCAGTAAGTTAACTGTAAATCTTTATTAACAAGTAAAACTATTTACACATGTACAGTAAAGGGTACAGGCTAAGAGTTAACTTCATGCTTAGGTCTTTACCAGTCTCTAATCAACAAGAGGGTTGGGATAAATGGGTCTTCCTCTGATTGGTGAACTTTAACTATCGGAGTGCCACAAGGGTCAGTCCTCGGACCTCAACTGTTTACAATCTACATAAATGATCTGCAAGCAGGGACAGAGTGTAACATAGCAAAATTTGCTGATGATACTAAAATAGGTGGGAAAGCAGGTAGTGAAGAGGAGATAGAGATTTTACAGGCGGATATAGATAGGCTAGGAGATTGGGCCAAAATTTGGCAGATGGAGTTGAATGTGGATAAGTGTGAGGCGATCCATTTTGGCTGAAAAAATAGAAAGGCAAATTTTTATCGAAATGGAAAGCAGAATCAAAATGCGTCTGGGCAGCGGGTTCTGGGTGCCTTTATTCATGAATCGCAGAAAGTCGGTATGCAGGTACAGCATGCAATTAGAAAGGCAAATGGAATGTTAGCGTTTATTGCAAACAGACGAGAGTAAAAAGTGGAGAAGTGTTGTTGCAATTGTCTCGGGTGTTGGACCCACATCTGGAGTGTCCAGTTTTGGTCTCCTAATTTGAGGAAGGATATGGTGGCATTGGAGGCAGTTCAGAGGAGGTTCTCCAGATTGATTCCGGGGACGAAGGGGTGACGTATGAGAAGAGATTAAACAGTTTGGGTTTATACTCACTGGAGTTTAGAAGGATGAGAGGGGATCTGATCGAGGTGTATAAAATACTAAAAGGGATAGATAAAGTAAACGTAGACCAAATGTTCCCCCTTGTGGGGAAACCTAGAACAAGAAGTCACGGATATAGGTTAAGAAGCGGTAGATTTAGAACTGAGATGAGGAGGAACTGCTTCTCGCAGAGGGTTGTGAATTTGTGGAACTCGCTACTCCACAGTGCGGTGGAATCTGAGTCATTAAATGGTTTCAAGAAGGAGATAGATATATTTCTGATTTTAAAAAGGGTTAAAGGAATATGGGAAACAGGTAGGGAGGTGGATTTGAGAACAGGAAGAGATCTGCCATAATCTGATTGAATGGCGGAGTAGGCTCGATGGGCTGAATGACCTACTTGTGCTCCTAATTCCTATGTTCTTATATTCCTAATACCATACTGACCGCTGGGTCTGGCTCATGTTGCCTCTTACATCACTGTACTTTGCCCCACATTAATCCTCTATGTGCCAGACCCTCATACTACATGTTTACCACTGAGTTTGAGTTAATACTAGCATCTGTGCAACAGAGCCTAAGTTTACATATATAGATATTACTTCATACAGCACTGACAATTAGATGGTCACTAACATAGGAATTCTTTGACTCGTGATATATAGAATGCTCGATCCCCCTAAAATCAACTAAATGGATATTTCAAGGGAGAAAGCTGCCGTTCCTATTTGATATGCCAACCAACAAATAACTTGACCTAAGCCTTTACAGAAAAACCTCTGCAGTTGTACACAAAATCACCCAATAACCAAGTAAAAAATATATCAACACCCTCCTTCACAGGAAGGCATACTGTTGAGCAGCTAAGAATCAGTCCAAGATTACCAATGAGAGTCTAATTGCTCTCCGTTACTAGTAAGTCTGTGTTTATGATTTACATTGATTCATTGCTTCATTGGAATATAAGGCTACATAAACAATACGTTTGCACTGATCTGATTAGAGCAAGCACTTTCCCAAAAAGTGGAATAGTATTGGAGCTTTGAATTACCGTGGAGAGAACAGATTCCCTGTTCAGACTTTTATTGTGAAAATTATATGAATCAGGTAACGCACATAAAACAATCTAATCACAATTCACACAGACAAGGAATTCTGTTGCTGGAATAAAGACATTCTGCTCAAATGTAGTGAAACCAATTATTCACAAATGTCATTTGTTTCAAATTCGATGGAGCTCAGTTTGAAAACATGAACATGACACAAGGATCACCCACCATCACATAAATCAAATCAGATGTAGGGCAATCTGTACTTCAGAAGTATCCGTATATGGCTATGGAGATGTTTATAAGTAAATGTCATTCTCCAGCATCATTGAGCTGGATGGCATTTGTTCGGTAAACAATAGAATTGCATGTTTCTTCTATGGATACTTTGCAGTATGAGAGTTTAATGGAGGATATGAAATGGACAGACTTTAAATAGTCTGGCATTTTAAACAGAGCTCTTCTGTTAAACATGAAGCAATAAAATTTACAGAAACCAGACGGCAAACTGTGAAGTATCAAGTCAAATGAATGCATGTGCAAAATCTGCTCAGTTTATCCTGGCTCTGGCTCATGTGTTCTTTAACATCTCAGTGGGAAATATCAGGATTTAATATGAAAGATGAGTTTATCTGTCGGTTAATCAAATTATAGTCAAAATGGGCATAGATCTATACAAGTTACAAGAAAATTTATTAACTCAAGAGAACTTTTCATCGTGAATTCCAATCTCTTCCATGGCAATTGCAACTTACATAGTTGTGAGCAAAATATTTTGAGCATGAAGAGGCAAATGTGAAGAAAAATAATCCATATATGTTTGAAATGGATTCTACGAATGATGTCATGGAAATTCATAAAAATAAACCACATAGACATTGAATTCAGTGAACTGTGACGGTAACATTACAATTTTAAAACTGGTGAATATCAAAATACATTTCATTCTTTCAAAGTGATTAGTTAAGGATTGACACAGTAATATTGCATTTTGGGATGTAGGTTTTCATTTTTTCACCCTTGCGTGAATTTTCAACCTCAAACATCTATTTATGGGGAAGTAACATTGGGAAGTCAAATTGGAAAAAAACTGTGGGAAGGCGATTATATTCTGGGTTTGGTGTTAAGCTAGAGTCATGCAGCTTTACAGCACAAAAAGAGGCCCTTTGGCCCATCATGTCTGCTCAAGTATCTATTGTGACGAATGGAGGATATTTAGGAATATTGGATTCTAAATATTAGGGCAATTTCAGGGTTAAAGGCCTGGAGCTCCAGTGTATTTGACTGCAGTGGTCATGCTTCAAAAATAATCTTGTTTTGTAAGAGCTTTAAGAAGCCAGAAGGTGAAATTGACCAGAGGAATCTGTTGTTTAGCCTGGGCTAATGTACTGTGGTTTGACTGGGGAAAGTCCCTGGGGAGTTACTGTACTTTCAGCCTGGAAAGGCAATTTGTTTTCCAGTTTGTGGAGATGATGTCGGTGTTGGGTAGAGCTAAGGGATTCAGAGAGACATTATGAGAAAGCTTTGGAGAGGAAGTGAAGTCTAATCTGTCTGACCCTGAGTCCACAATTCTCTCCCTGTTATATGATAGTTATAAAAGAGTAATAATATTTAAAGCAGAGCAGTCTTGTCTGAGCACAAGGAAGACGCTGAAAAACGCTAGGTGAACCAGCTTTTTGAAGATATTCAGCCAGAGACTGATGGGGTTCTAACAGGAGTCAAATCTGTTCTGTAAAGCAAATATCATGCTATACCATGCTGATTTTAAGGTAGTTTGAGAACTAGATGTTCTTTTCTTGTTTAATGGGGAACTGTTCAAGGGGTAATTGTAAGCTGTTCTTATTGGGTGTGTAGTTAAAGAGTTTAATATTGTATTCATAATAAAGTTTTGTTTTAAAAATACCAAACACCTATTTCTTCATGCAGTCACTCCTGAAGTGAATCATTCTTTCTGAACAGTCTTACAAAATAAACTAAAATATTGGAGTTTTGATCCAGTACCTAGCCATTGTTGGGGTCTGGTCTGGGATCGTAATACTATCTACTCTAATCTCATTTTTCAGCACTTGGCCTGTGGCCCTGTTTGCTATGGTGTTGCAAGTGTTCATCTAAATGCTTCTTAAATGTTGTGAGGGTTCCCACTTCTACCACCCATTCAGGCAGCGAGTTCCAGATTCCCACCACCCTCCGGGTAAAAAGGATTTTCCTCAAATCCCCTCTAAATCTCCTGACACTTACCTTAACATGGTGGGAGATTTCCTCAATGCGCTAGTACAACAACATCTATAATTTGTTTTACAATCCTGCTATACCTAACCTGTTGAGAAAATCTTGCTTATTGCTGACTTGAAGTGGACAGAATTTTACTTTGCACCTGATCATGCAGTAGCTAATCACTAAATACTTATGCTGTCACTGAAACTCAATTGAAAAAAACATCCCATTCCCCAATATTAACACACCTCATCTTGAAGCGTGCAGGAAAATTATACAAGTGCTTAAACTAATTTTTAGTGATATAAATGTTAAGATTTTTTTCTGATAAATGTTAAGTTTTTTTCTGCTGTGTATAAACTGTCAACTGATTTTGTTTTATATTATGGAAAATTGGATGTTCTCTGCTTGTTCTGAAATAATGTAATAGTTTTTAGGTTACTGTCTGAATTGGCGGGGATTCGGTGGGGAGGGCTGTTTAATCTGCTGCTAGGTTAATTGCTTTGCCGTGGGTCTGAAACACGTACAGAAAAATAAGTTTGTCACTTTGTAGAAAAGAGGGATTTCTATTTCTTTTGATGAAGTTCTTTCTTTCTTTTCTTTTGATGAAGTGCTTCTGAAAAGGTTGGTGGTTACCGACTGTTGATATACAAGAAAAGTAACCTCTGTCATTCCTCATGTCCTTTTACGTCATTTAATAATGAAATGGGCTTCGCTGGGGAAGGAAATAAAATTGTTTATTTTTCTTAATAAGAAGTAGAGTTGGTAATTTAAAAAAAAATCCAATTAAGGGGTAATTTAGCGTGGGCAATCCACTTACTCTGCACATCTTTAGGTTGCGTGGGTGAGACCCACGTAGACATGGGGAGAATGTGCAAACTCCACACGGACAGTGACCAGGAGCCAGGATTGAACCCGACTCCTCAGTACCGTGAGGCAGCAGAGATGGTAAAATTAAGAGATTAGGGAGAATGGAGCGTTGGGAGATTGGAGAGGACCTGTACAATGCAAGGAGGTGAGACAGAAAATATACAAGTTTGCAGCAATAGTGAATTAAAGCTTGTAGAACTGAAGAGCAGACTATTTAAGTCTTAGGAAAACCATGACAGGATTCCAACTAACAATTTATAAATCATATATTGGAACATCTGTGATGCAAGCAGTCTGACTGAGTCAGAGAAAATTGTTACTTAACTGACTCAATGTGATAGATGATTCTTATAAGAAGTTCACCATTATAATCTGTGAAACTGAAAAAAATAGAGATTGGTTGGATGTGGTCCAAGTGCTGTTCTATCCAGCAAGATTTTCCTTATTAAATTTAGAGACAAGGATTCAGAATGCATCACACAAAAGTGTTAAGTATCTTTGTTGACAGAGCAAGCAATTATCTATTCTCCCAGCACCAACAAAGAGTTTTTTGGTGAGGGTAACAACCATCTTTCCCAAGTTTGGTTGGATGCAATAGTTGTTCAGAGGTGAATTCAATATGGATATGGATTTGATTCATGGCAAATCATCCTTCCTTTAGAATAAAAAATATTATTCCAATTAACAATATCCAAGGAGATTCTCCCAGTTGAACCTGTATCTTGGCTATATCAATTCATTATTTATTGTGAATAAGCTGAAGTTTGAATCAAAAATAATTCTATTTCATGAGGATGTTCTATGAAATTAAGGGCTACCTTCTCCTCTGTATTTCCAGGATGATAATAGAAAACCATTAATTCCCTCCCCCTACCTCACAAGGACTACTGATGGCTACACTTTGCCCATTTGCTGTATATAGATTACAGTGGGGAATAGTGTACATTTTACCAGCAGAACTTCTTGGCATATATCCTACTAATGTCATTTCCTGGATCCATCACTTGGAAAGTGGTTGTAATGGTGAAAGGAGATGGTGTTTTACACTCGCCCACTTTCACTTTGTTCTTCCCCAAGAGCATACCTGTTGAAAGCCTTGGTCTCAGCCACTTGATGGGCCAAATGGCCTACTTCTGCTCCTACATCTGAGGTCTTATGGTCGGGTTGGAAACGTCTTCCAATCTCCAGGGCACTTTTGCTATTTTGGAACACTTCTGTCCCATCTGTTTTCTTTTTAGCGTATCTTCACACACACTTTTTTCCCTTGGGGCTTGGTGGGGAAGTGGTGGCAGGAAGGGTTCCCGAGCTGATCATCAGTCGTACTACAGCAGTAATGTCACAGCTGCATTGGCAGAGTTTTCTTCTTCAGCAATAGTGGATTCACTTTCAGTGGGGGTGAACTGACTGCGACACCATCCTCTATACCAAATAACCCTTAACGTAGCACAAAGCAAGATTGCGGTGGGATCATTGGGGGAGTTTTGTCGAACAATTCGTGCCTGAGTTTTAGGTTGCTGCTTAATTACATTTCTTGTTCTGTAATGAACACAAGTAAGACCAGGGGCGAAATTCTCCGGTATCGGCGCGATGTCCACCGACTGGCGCCCAAAATGGCACGAATCAGTCGGGCTCCGCATCTTTGGGGGCCGAGCCCCAACCTTAAGGGGCTAGGTCGGCGCCGGACTAATTTCCGCCCCGCCAGCTGGCGGAAAAGGCATTTGGTGCCCCGCCAGCTGCGCGGAAATGACATCTCCGGACGGCGCATGCGCAGGAGCGTCAGCGGCTGCTGACGGCATTCCCGCGCATGCGCAGTGGAGGGAGTCTCTTCCGCCTCTGCCATGGTGGAGACCGTGGCGAAGGCAGAAGGGAAAAAGTACCCCCACGGCACAGGCCCGCCCGCGGATCGGTGGGCCCCGATCGCGGGCCAGGCCACCGTGGGGGCACCCCCCAGGACCCCGGAGCCCGCCCGCGCCGCCTTGTCCTGCTGGTAAGGTAGGTGGTTTAATCTACGCCGGCGGGACAGGCATTTTAGCGGCGGGACTTCGGCCCATCCGGGCCGGAGAATCGCGAGGGGGCCCGCCAACCGGCGCGGCACGATTCCCGCCCCTGCCGAATATCCGGTGGTGGAGAATTCGGCAACCGGCGGGGGCGGGATTCAAGCCAGCCCCCGGCGATTCTCCGATGTTTCCTCACTTAAAATAAAATCCTTCAAGTGTCTTTGGCAGACAGATTAGAGAGCCAGGATAGAGGGAGATGGGACCATTGGTGGACAGATAAGATTTGGATTCTCCTTGCCTCATTGCATTGGGTGGATGTAATGTAAGGGGGTGTAATGTTTGAACTGGATGAACCCTGAATCAGAAGTGGCATCTTCTGACCCGTGCTATATACTCGGGAGCAATTGTACTGGAAGGAGAAGGCCAAACTTGCTCAAATTTCATCCTTGACTTTAGAAAAGAAAAGAAAGACTTGCACTTACATCTCGTTTTGCATGAACTCAGGTCATCCCAAAGTGCTTTACAGCCAATTAACGCCTTTTGAAGTGTCCCCACTGTTATAATGTAGGAAACACAGCAGCAATTTTCATTCAGCAAGCACACACAAGCAGCAATGTGATAATGACTAAATAACCTGTTCTTGTGATATTGATTGAGAAATAAATATTGGCCGGGGCACCGTGGCTACCTCCTTTGCTCTCTTTTGAAAAGATGTCATGGAATCCTTTACATCCACCTCAGAGGTCAGACTGATTTCCAGTCTCATCCAAAAGTTTTGTTGTATTGAATAAAGCTAGCGAACATTTCTTAAAATCAGCCTATACCTCTTAAAGGGGAGATACATTCTGACTGCAACAGATGTTGGATGTGGCTGAAAAAGACTTTCCAAGCAGGAAGATATCAGAGCAATGCAGCCCCATGTCATGGAAAGGGCTCCTAGATTCTCAGATGCAATGCTGGAGACTTTAGTGCAGGAGGTGAAAAGGAGAAGAAATGTCTTTTATCTGTAGGGAGCCAGGAGATCCTGCAGGCAGACATTGCGAAGACAGTGGGAGCAGATAGCCACAGATGTTAATGCCAGGATTCTGACCCTGAGCAGCTGCGCACAGTTCTAGAAGAACTTCAATGGCATCACCTGAACAGCCAAGGTCTATGGATGCAACTTGACATTCCATCTTCCATCAACCCCATCAGCAACCTCACACACTGCTCAATGCACCAACAATCACCTATCAGCAATTTGTATGCTGCATCTCACCCCCATACACTCACTGCTTCAAGTCTCATACATGAAATAACAGCAAAGACTTGTTGGGGGACAGTTGTGACTGCATGTCCCCACTCTCTTGGAGGAGACAGTGTGCAGCACTACTGAGGCAGCCATACCAAAGCTGTGGCAACAGGGGTCAGCAAAGCCACCTATGATATGTTCTTATGTACCTTTTCAAATCGCACTTCACCCTCATCCAATAATCTGATATGATGTACAAGAGATATGTTACATCACTTGCTTTCGGCTAATGCACCCCTTCCCTCAGACCAAACCTCTCCTTCACATTTATGTTTTTTGATGCCCAGGACCAGCCACCTTGCTAACTAGTGGTGACTGAAGATGAAGGACCAGTACAAGAGTGCATATCTGAGGAAGAAGCACTTTTGCTAGCACAGCCAAGCTCCTGTTCCGATATTGGAAATGTGCATAACTTAGAGGGTAGTACTGAGACAAGATTTGCACATGGTGAATCACTGGGCATGAGTGGTTGCAACCAGGCCAGGAAGAAAGGACAGTGCAGCTGTCAGCTCACTTAGGCAGATGGTTTGGCCATAGGGGACTCAAATGAGGACGTAGATGTGGCTGCATACAGGATGGGCATGCACAATGACACGCTTGGTGTATTGGCAGGCATGTCAGTGAATCTGCTGTCATTTCCAAGCAGCATGAAGAGGTCTGGCTCTAACTTGGCACAGAGCTTGGATTCTACCCTTTGCAGTATGGAAGAGGTGGCCAACTGCATAGTATCACTTGTGGACCCGACCATCATGGAACATCTGATGGTCAATATCTCAAATTCTGTTGCAGCACAAACAAATATCTCTGGTTAGCACAGCGAGAGCGCAGTCTGAGATTCATAGATCTCAGCTTGTCGTCATGTTAGCTCAGAGTGCTGCCATCATAGCTCATTGCTCAAAAGGCACTTGCAGAGTGTCACAGCAGCCCAATCACCTGTCCTCTGTCGAAAATGTTGACATCCGAGTCAGACTTTTAGACTGAAAATGTAACAGAAAATGAGGTAAACCACTGTTGCACCTATATTAGGTGATGTATGGTAGGACCTGTACTACAGGTACGGTGGTAGTCCCTGTCCAGTAGGCGGAGTATAAATATGTGTGTCCTCCGTGCCATTTCGCCAGCTGCTGTGGGAGGCCACACATCTTAGAGTAATAAAGCCTCAGTTGTATTCAACTCTCGTTTTTGTGCAATTGATCGTGCGTCAATTTATTGCTCTAAGATTTTCAGAAGATGGACCTCCGCATCAAGCCGGATCGCCTGCAGCTGCATCCGCAATCAAGCAACGCCAAAAAGGACTTTCAACACTGGTTAGCTTGTTTCGAGACGTACATCAGGTCTGCACCTATCCCTGTTCCGGAGGCTCAGAAAATACAGATACTGTACTCGAGGTAGAGCTCCAAAGTCTTTCCGCTGATCTAGGTCAAGCTGAACTACGACGAAGCCATGGCGCTATTTGAAGAAAATTACGCCCAGCAGACGAACACGCTCTTCGCCAGACACGTACTTGCCACTCGCTCTCAGCTCCCTGGTGAGTCCATAGAAGACTTCTGGCGGGCCCTAATCCCAGTAGTCCAGGACTGTGACTGTCAGGCCATTACGGCCACTGAACATTCTAACCTCCTTATGCGGGATGCTTTTGTTACGGGGTTTGGGTCGGACCTCATACGCCAGCGACTTTTAGAAGGGGCCACGCTCGATCGCGCAGAGACAAAGAAGCTAGCGCTCTCTATGACGGTCGCCTCGCGCAATGTTCACGCTTACACCCCCAGCCGCGCAGCCCATCCCTCCTACGCATCGTGGACCCTACATACGGCCGCCCCAGCGGGGGCCTTACCCAGCCAATACGCCTGCACCACGTGCCAGCCAGCGAACCCCGGGGGTCCCCGATGCTACTTTTGCGGCCAGCAGAAACACCCCAGGCAACGCTGCCTGGCCTGCGCTGCACTTTGTAAGGCTTGCGGTGAGAAGGGGCACTTCGCCGTGGTGTGTCAGACCCGCGCAGTCGCCGCTATCGCCCCCAACCCCCTCGTTTACGGACATTGGGCGGCGCCATCATCACCTTCCCGGACCACGTGCGGCCAGTGGGCGCCGCCATCTTCTCCCCCTCAGACCACGCGCGGCCAGTTGGCGCCGCCATCTTCTCCCCCTCAGACCAAGCGCAGCCAGTGGGCGTCGCCATCTTCCCCTCCACGCAACACGTGCGGCCCATGGGCATTTTGTCTCCCCAAGATCTTCGGGCGCCGCCATCTTGTCTCCCCCATGGCACATGCGCACCACCAGCATTCCAGACCAGTGCCCCCCTGGCACCCCATCATCTGACACCAGCGACGACCAACCATGACTCACCTCAGTGACCATCGACCAGTCTCGACTGCACAACCTGGCCACCGCATCGACCAGCGTTAAAATCGACGGACACGTGACCTCTTGCCTGCTGGACTCCGGGAGCACCGAAAGCTTCATCCACCCGGAAAGGGTAAGGCGCTGCTTCCTCACGGAACACCCCGCCAATCAAAGAATCTCTCTGGCCTCCGAATCCCATTCCATGGCGATCCGGGGGTACTGGACGGTCACACTCACGGTCCAGGGTGTAGAATTCAGCGGCTTCCGCCTTTACGTCCTCCCTAACCTCTGTGCTGCCCTACTACTCGGCCTGGACTTCCAGTGTAACCGCCAGAGCCTAACCCTGAAATTCAGCAGGCCCCTACCACCCCTTTCTGTGTGCGGCCTCGCGACCCTAAAGGTCGATCCACTTTCCTTCTTCGCAAATCTAACCCCAGATTGCAAACCCGTCGCCACCAGGAGCAGACTGTACAGCACCCAGGACAGCACCTTCATCAGGTCCGAGGTCCAGCGGCTGCTTCGGGAAGGCATCATCGAGGCCAGCAACAGCCCCTGGAGAGCCCAAGTGGTAGTAGTTAAAAGTGGGGAGAAACACAGAATGGTCGTGGACTACAGCCAGACCATCAATCGGTACACGCAGCTCGACGCATACCCCCTCCCACGCATATCTCAAATGGTCAATCAGATTGCACAGTACCGGGTCTTCTCAACGGTAGACCTCAAATCCGCCTACCAGCTCCCCATCCGTAAAGCGGACCATTCATACACTGCCTTCGAGGCAGACAGTTGCCTCTATCACTTCCTCAGGGTTCCCTTCGGCGTCATCAACAGGGTCTCGGTCTTCCAAAGGGAGATGGACCGAATGGTCGACCGGTACAGTTTGCGGGCCACCTTTCCGTACCTAGACAACGTCACCATCTGCGGCCATGATCAGCAGGACCACGATGCCAACCTTGCCAAATTTCTCCACACCGCCACTCTCCTAAACCTCACTTACAACAAGGAGAAGCGCGTGTTCAGCACGAACCGCTTAGCCATCCTCGCTATGTGATCCAGAACGGAGTTCTGGGGCCTGATCCCGACCGCATGCGTCCCCTCATGGAGCTCCCCCTCCCCCACTGCCCCAAGGCCATCAAACGCCGCCTGGGGTTCTTTTCATACTGTGCCCAGTGGGTCCCAAACTATGTGGACAAGGCCCGCCCACTCATACAGTCCACCCATTTTCCCCTGTCGGCCGAGGCCCAACAGGCCTTCGCCCGTATCAGAGCCGATATCGCTAATGCACGCAGTAGACGAGACGCTGCCCTTTCAAATGGAGAGCGACGCATCAGACGTCATCCTAGCCGCCACGCTCAATCAGGCAGGCAGACCCGTTGCATTCTTTTCCCGTATCCTTCATGCCTCAGATATTCGGCACTCCTCAGTCGAAAAAGAGGCCCAAGCTATCGTTGAAGCTGTGCGGCATTGGAGGCATTACATGGCTGGCAGGAGATTCACTCTCCTCACTGACCAACGGTCGGTAGCCTTCATGTTCAATAACACACAGCAGAGCAAGATCAAGAATAATAAGATCTTGAGGTGGAGGATCGAGCTCTCCACCTACAATTACGAGATTTTGTATCGCCCCGGCAAGCTGAACGAGCCACCAGACGCCCTATCCCGAGGTACATGTGCCAGCGCACAAGTAGACTGACTCCGGGCCCTGCACGACAGCCTTTGTCACCCGGGAGTCATACGGTTGTACCATTTTATAAAGGCCCACAATCTGCCCTACTCCGTCGAGGAAGTACGGACAATCACCAGGGACAGCCAGGTCTGTGTGGAGTGCAAACCGCACTTCTACGAGCCGGACCGTGCGTGCCTGGTGAAGGCCTCCCGCCCCTTTGAGTGCCTCGGTGTGGATTTCAAAGGGCCCCTCCCCTCCACCGACCGTAACACGTATTTTCTCAGTGTGGTCGATGAGTACTCTAGATTCCCCTTCGCCATCCCATGCCCCGACATGACGTCTGCCACCGTCATCAAAGCCCTCAACACAATCTTCGCTCTGTTCGGTTTCCCCGCCTACATCCACAGAGACAGGGGATACTCATTCATGAGTGATGAGCTGCGTCAGTTCCTGCTCAGCAGGGGTATCGCCTCCAGCAGGACGACAAGCTATAACACCCGGGGAAACGGTCCAGGAACCTTCTGGTCTCCCGCTGGCAGGAGGTCCTCCCTGATGCACTACACTCCATTCGGTCACTACTGTGTACCGCCACTAACAACACACCCCATGAACGTCTCTTTGCCTTCCCCAGGAAGTCCACATCCGGGGTGTCGCTCCCGACTTGGCTTGTAGCTCCAGGACCCGTCCTTCTCCGTAGCCACTTCTGACTCCACAAGGCGGACCCGATGGTGGAGAGGGTGCAGTTGCTCCATGCGAACCCCCAGTATGCCTACGTGGCGTACCCCGACGGCCGCCAGGATACTGTCTCCCTCAGGGACCTGGCACCAGCAGGTTCCCCCTTACACACCCCTCCGGCGCAGCGCCACCCTCCCCTCCCCCGGCGCTTCCAGCAGCAACCCCCCCAGGACCATCCGTCCTCCCCCTGCCCACACCCGAGGATGAAGAGGATGTCGGCCGCTCCCGGAGTCACCGAAGACCAGACCAGCATCGGTATCGCCGCCACCACTGCGTCGTGTTAAATCTCTGACTGGTCCACTGGACTTCAAAAGACATTTTGGTTTTTTTAACAAATATTGTATATGTAAAACCCAGTTGTTGTATATAGTTCTCCACCACCCTCGCCGGACTCAATTTTAACAGGGGGTGAATGTGGCAAACCACTGTTGCACCTATATTAGATGATGTATGGTAGGACCTGTACTACAGGTACGGCGGTAGTCCCTACCTGCTGGCTCCGCACAGTCGGCAGAGTATAAATATGTGTGTCCTCCGTGCAGCAGCCATTTTGCCAGCTGCTGTGGGTGGCCACACATCTTAGAGCAATAACGCCTCAATTGTATTCAACTCTCGTCTTTGTGCAATTGATCGTGCATCAGATAACAGCACAATTAAGTTTACTTGGACAAGGAGAGTGACCACGACAATCAAAGGTTGCAGCCAGGCACACTCTGCCACACAAAGGGAAGTACAGATCTTGAAACACAAAAAAAACGCATCCCCACAGGTAGTGACATCGATAATTTCTGAGCCTTTCTGTTGGCTTAGACTAAGACAAAGGTATCATTTTGATGCAAAGGAGAGGTGATCAGATGTCATCAATGCATTCTGCGATATGGTTCTCACACTGGGGGTCGACGGAATGGCGGGAGAGGCTGGGGTCAGCAAGAGTCAGCTGACTTACGGGAGTGCCATGGGGGGAGCAATACAGCTAGGGGGGGGGACCTAGCTGGATGGGGGGGAGCGGGGGGGGAAGGGGGGGGGAACTGGGTTGCTGCTGCATTTGCCAAAGGGGAGCTGGAGTTCAGAGAAGGAGTCGGGGAGGCGGTCCGCCGCCTGGGGGAATGGAGGGTGCGGGAGGTGCGGGCATGAGGCTGGTCTAGAAAGGGAGATGGCTAGTTGGCAGGGGGGGGGGAGGGGGGGCTGATAACTTGGAATGTGAGAGGCCTGAATGGGCCGGTCAAGAGGGCCCGTGTGTTCGCGCACCTGAAGGGACTGAAGGCAGATGTGGTTATGCTCCAGGAGACGCATTTGAAGGTGGCAGATCAGGTTAGGCTGAGAAAGGGGTGGGTAGGGCAGGTTTTCCACTCGGGGTTGGACGCAAAGAATCGAGGGGTGGCGATCTTAGTGGGGAAGCGGATGTCGTTTGAGGTGCTGAACATCGTGGCAGATAATGGTGGTCGGTACGTGATGGTGAGTGGTAAGCTGCAGGGGGTGCGGGTGGTACTAGTGAATGTATACGCCCCGAATTCGGACGATGCCGGATTCAGGAGGCGCATGTTGGGTCGGATTCCGGACATGGAGACAGGGAGCTTGATAATGGGGGGGGACTTCAACACGGTGTTGGACCCAGCATTGGACTGCTCCAGGTCCAGGACAGGTAAAAGGTCGGCGGCGGCCAAGGTGCTCAGGGGGTTTATGGACCAGATGGGGGGAGTGGACCTATGGAGGTTTGCCAGGCTGGGGGCCAGGGAATTTTCCTTTTTTTCCCACGTCCATAAAGCCCACTCCAGGATAGATTTCTTCATTATGAGTAGGGCATTAATCCCGAGAGTGGAGGGCATTGAATATTCAGCCATAGCTATCTCAGATCATGCCCCGCATTGGGTGGAGCTGGAGTTTCGGAAGGAGAGGCACCAGCGCCCGCTGTGGCGCCTCGATGTGGGACTGTTGGCAGATGAGGAGGTGAGCGGGCGGATCCGGGGGTGCATTGAAAGATATTTAGAGGCTAACGACAATGGGGAGGTGCAGGTGGGGGTGGTCTGGGAGGCGCTGAAGGCGGTGGTCAGGGGAGAGCTAATCTCCACTGGGGCCCATAAGGAGAGGAAGGAGAGGAGAGAGAAAGAGAGATTGGTGGGGGAGATATTAAGGATGGATAGGAGGTATGCAGCGGTCCCCGAGGAGGGTTTACTCAAGGAGCGACGAAGCCTCCAGGCTGAATTCGACCTGTTGGCTACCAGGAAGGCAGAGGTGCAGTGGAGGAAAGCGCAAGGGGCGGTGTACGATTGTGGGGAGAAGGCGAGCCGGATGTTGGCACATCAGCTTCGGAAGCGGGAGGCAGCGAGAGAGATTGGGGGAGTTAGGGATAGAGGGGGGAACACGGTGCGGAGTGCGGTAGGAATAAATGGGGTATTCAGGGACTTTTATGAGGAGCTGTATAGGTCTGTGCCCCGACGGGGAGGGGGGGATGCACCGATTTTTGGATTGGCTGAGGCTCCCGAGGGTGGAGGAGGAGCAGGTGGTTGGGCTAGGGTCACCGATTGGGCTGGAGGCGCTGGTTCACGGGTTGGGGAGCATGCAGGCAGGGAAGGCCCCGGAGCCGGATGTGTTTTCAGTGGAATTCTACCGGAAGTACATGGACCTGTTGGGCCCACTACTAGTGAGGACATTCAATGAGGCGAGGGAGTGGGGGGGCGGGGGGGGGGGGGGGGGGGGGGTGCCCTGCCCCCGACGATGTCCAGGGCGCTGTTCTCGCTGATTCTGAAGCGGGACAAGGACCCATTACAGTGTGGGTCGTACAGGCCGATCTCGCTCCTCAACATCGACGCGAAATTTTGGCGAATGTACCAGAATTGAGGACTGTGTCCTGGGGGTGATTCAGGAGGACCAGACAGGATTTGTGAAGGGTAGGCAGTTGAACACCAATGTGCGGAGGCTCCTCAATGTAATTATGATGCCTGCAGTGGAGGGGGCAGCGGAGGTAGTGGCGGCTATGGACGCGGAGAAGGCCTTCGGTAGGGTGGAGTGGGTGTATCTTTGGGAAGTGCTGAGGAGGTTTGGGTTCAGGCAGGGGTTCATCAGTTGGGTTAGGCTACTTTATGAAGCCCCGGTGGTGAGTGTGGCCACGAACCGGTGGAGGTTGGAATACCTTTGGCTGTACCGGGGGACGAGGCAGGGGTGTCCCCTAACCCCCTAGTTGTTCGCATTGGCAATTGAGCCTTTGGCCATGGCACTGACGGAGTCCAGGAACTGGAGGGGACTGGTTCGGGGGGGAGAGGAACACTGGGTGTCGCTGTATGCCGATGACCTGTTATTGTATTTGACGGACCCAGCAGAGGGGATGCCGGAGGTAATGCGGATCCTCAGGGAGTTCGGGGACTTTTCCGGATATAAGCTTAACGTAGGGAAGAGTGAGCTCTTTGTGATACACCCAGGGGACCAGGGAAGGGAGATAGACGAGCTTCTGCTGAAGAGGGTGGAAAGGAGCTTTCGGTACCTGGGGATCCAGGTGGCTAAGAGTTGGGGGGCCCTGCACAAGCTCAATTTGACGCGGCTGGTGGAGCAGATGGAGGAGGAGTTCAAAAGGTGGGATATGTTGCCACTGTCGTTGGCGGGTAGGGTGCAGTCAGTGAAAATGACGGTCCTTCTGAGGTTCCTCTTTGTGTTCCAGTGCCTCCCCAACCTGATCCCTAAGGCCTTTTTTAAATGGGTCAGCAGGAGCATCATGGGATTCTTGTGGGCAAATAAGGCCCCGAGGGTAAAAAGAGTGTTTCTGGAGAGTAGCAGGGACAGAGGAGGGCTAGCGTTGCCCAATCTATGTGGGTACTACTGGGCTGCCAATGTGGCGATGATCCGTAAGTGGATAACGGAGGGGGAGGGGGTGGAGTGGAAGAGGCTGGAGATGGCGTCCTCTGTGGGCACGAGCCTGAGAGCGCAGGTGATGGCACAGCTGCCGCTCCCGCCGACAAGGTACACCACGGGTCCGGTGGTGGCGGCAACTCTGAAAATTTGGGGGCAGTGGAGGCGCCACAGGGTGAGGTAGAGGCCTCGGTTTGGTCCCCGATCCGAGAGAACCATCGGTTCGTCCCGGGGAGAATGAATGGGGGGTCTCTGAGCTGGCATCGGGCAGGAATTAAAAGAATAGGGGACCTGTTTATAGATGGGACTTTTGTGAGCCTTGGGGCGATGGAGGAGAAATTTGGGCTGCACCCCGGAAACGCCTTCAGGTACATGCAGGTGAGGGCGTTCATGAGACGGCAGGTGAGGGAATTTCCACTGCTTCCAGCACGTAAGATTCAAGATAAGGTGCTCTGTGGGGTGTGGGTTGGAGAAGGCAAGGTCTCGGCGGTCTATCAGGAGATGCAGGAAGAGGAGGAGACCTCGGTGGAGGATCTAAAGGGTAAATGGGAGGAGAAGCTTGGGGAGGAGAAAGATGAGGGTCTGTGGGCTGATGCCTTGGGTAGGGTTAATTCTTCCTCCGCTTGCGCCAGGCTTAGCCTGATACAATTTAAAGTTCTTCACAGAGCGCATATGACAGGGGCGAGGTTGAGTAGGGTTTTTGGGGTAGAGGACAGGTGTGTGAGGTGCTCGAGGAGCCCAGCAAACCACGCCCATGGTTTGGGCGTGTCCGGCGCTGGATGGGTTTTGGAGGGGCTTTGTGAGGACTGTCTAAGGTGGTGAACACCAGGGTCAAGCCGAGCTGGGGGTTAGCATTATTTGGGGTATCGGACGAACCGGGAGTGCAGGAGGCGAAAGAGGCCGGTATTCTGGCCTTTGCATCCCTGGTAGCCCGGCGGAGGATTCTGTACAGTGGAAGGATGCGAAGCCCCCAAGCGTAGAAGCCTGGATCAGCGACATGGCACGGTTCATTAAATTGGAGAGGGTAAAGTTTGCCTTGTGAGGGTCTGTGCAAGGGTTCTTCAGGCGGTGGCAACCGTTCCTAGACTTTCTAGCGGAGCGTTAGGAGGTGGTCAGCAGCAGCAGCAGCCCGGGGGGTGGGGGGGTTTGGGTAGGTGTTTGTTATTGTTTCATGGGGGGGTTTGTACATTGGGGGGAATTCGCGATATAAGTGTACGATGTTGATCTGTGTGTTTTATGCTTTTCTTTTTTCTGTAAGGGGGGGGGGTTTGCTAAAATTGAATAAAAATATATATTTTTAAAATGCATTCTGCGGTAATTCTACAGAGATAGGTATATTAGCAATATAAAAGCCGAGGTGGTCGATTGACGTCATCGCGCTCGGTGATACTGCTATTGTTATGGCCGAGACATTTTCAGAACCCCAAAATGTATCATGGAGTTCAACCAACCTCTCCCTTTAATGTATTTGTTCCTTTTCCTAGCACACGGCTTGTTCCCTCGGTGTGGAATTACAATTATGGACATGTGGGTTTTTAAACACAAAACAATGTTTATTCCATGAACTCAACTTAACATCTTAAATAAACATTGGATCTCTTAACACCCCTTACTTCAAAGATAACTCAGAAAATATTGCAACAGTAAATAATTCCTCAAAATGTTCCTTAAAACTTCCAAGAGTCTTAACACCTTTAAACAGAATCACATCAGGTTAAAGGCTTTACTATTATGAGTTTAAATCACCCTAATGATCCAGAGATAGTCTTTCATGGCAGAGATCCAGCTCACTGCAAACACAGACACTCCCCAAGCTCTTTTCCTCCAAACTGCAGCTTACTGGAAACAAACAGACACACACAAGCTGCTTTTCAAACTGCAAAACTAAACTGCAAAATGGCTGACCTAACCTCAGCGCCACCCACTCTCTGACATCACTGTTTTCTTAAAGGTACATTGCTTAAACATCCATGTCTTAAAGGTACTCTCACATGACACTATAGACAAAAGGTGTGTGTGTCACAATACAAAGGGGAGGGTGACCACGTCAGGAAACCAATTCACTTCCAGACAGTGTAATCAACTTACAAGTGGCCACTTGTCTGCTGACTGAATTAATGAGTTAGCTGCAGCAATTTCTATGGGACACTTTAAATCTTTATTTCAGGTATCCCACCATGCTCTAGTTGGCCATTTTAAGTTTCCACATTCTCTCCTTTTGTCAAATATTGATGACAACACTATTCTGGTATTCTTTTCAGTTCAGTCAGGTACTGGTCTTCTGGGGTTATTTCAACAGCCATTATGGTGGGCCATTATGGTGGGCAGGGGATCTATGCTCTTGGTTGCCATGTGGCAGCAACCTTTTATGGCGATTCCAAGGAAACAGATGCAAACGCATAGTCCATTATTAGGATAACGCCTTGCAATATGGGCTTGCTCAGGCCTCCTAACAAATCTTTCAGCCAATTGTCCCAACATCCCTGTGGAGACCCATCATAGATTTTGGCTGTCTCTTTTCTGATGTGGCACCTAGATTTGTAATATTTTCTGAGGCATCTGGTATATAGGTGCAGCATTCTAACTCCATTAGGGTGCAAGTTCCTCCTTTTTCTGCCAGCAGGAAATCTAAGGCCATCCTAGTTTGTAGGCCTTTCGTTCGTGTGGCAACCATTTCAGCCGTGATTTTGTCCAATGCCCCTGCAGTGTTATTTGTTACCACCTCTAAAGCTGCTGCCAAGTTTATTGATTCCCAGGCTAGTTTTCCTGCTCCATATGGTGGGTACAAAATGGCAAAGAAACGCTTTGTTTCTGTGATGGCTCTCCTGCCTCGAGAATGCGCAAGCTTTCTTGGAAGTGAGGATGAATGATAGATATAGGGCACCTCGAATTCTAGATAACATGATCTTGGCCAGTCGATAGGCAACCAGGGATAGGTCTTGTACCTGCAGATAAAGTATGTCCCATTATATGACGCATCGTGAATTATCCCTTCTATTTGTAGGCTAACAGCAAAGTTACCTTTCCCTGTCATGTTCTTAAGTCCTCTAAAATGTGAGGAGTAGTAGCTCTGGGAGTCATTGAAAGAGCGTGTGCAGGAGCTATTATCTACTTCTTCCTCACCAGTCAGACTCCTGTATAGGCATATGCAGCCCTTGGGGGCCCTTTGCCCAGTGATATTAGTGAGGAGGAGGACGGGTGGCCTATGGGATGTGTTGTACTTGGGCTGATACCAGCCTGAAAAGGCTGCCATTGAGTACCCTGCAGACCTCCAGGTCACCAAGTCCCCTTCACTGTCAGAACTGTAGCTATCCCCATTTGTGGAGGCCCCTTCCCTTGGCCCCTTTCTACGGGAGCCGTTTTGGAATAGGTACCACTCCTTAGGTGTTTAAAGGGATAGGTCTTAATGGTATTCCCCCTTTACTGTGTATGGGCACATGGGTACAGAACTAACAGTTAGATAGGTTGACTCCTCTTGCGCATAGACTTTACAGTGCAGAAGGAGGGCATTCGGCCCATCGGGTCTGCACCAGCTCTTGGAAAGAGCATCCTACCCAAGGTCAACACCTCCACCCTATCCCCATAACCCAGTAACCCAACCCAACACTAAGGGCAATTTTGGACACTAAGGGCAATTTATCATGGCCAATCCACTTAACCTGCACATCTTTGGACATACATATGACATGTAAAGGAAAGTGTTCATATGTGGTCCAGTAATTGTCCCAGTTAGTCCCATTAGGCAGAAAATCGCCAGTATTGTCAATCCTGTCCCCCAGTTTCCGGCGAGGGCTCTTTTGCAGTGTGATGCGTATATCCATTTCGATCGCTCCTTAAACTTCACTACGGTGTTGGTCATCAGTAGAATCTGGAAAGGACCCTCAAACCTTGGGTGTAGGTTGGTCTTCCTCTTGAAAGCCTTTATGTATACGAAGTCCCCTGGTTCAAAGCTATGGCACTTTCCCTTTGCTGGGTCCACCTGAGCTTCCTTAGCCTGCAAATGAAATCTAGAAATGCTTTTTGTTAGGGCAATACAGTAGTTCAGCATACTTCGTCCATCTTGTGAATGTCCATTTGCTTTGCCGTGCACGGTGCTGAGAAAGGTAGTGTCTGATGTCGCCCCATAACAATCTCATGGGGCGATAGTCCTGTTGCCCTGTTGGTTGCTGATCTTATCACCATTAGTGCCAAAGATTCAACCCATTTTAGTCCAGTTTCATTGCACAGTTTTGCTAGCTTATTTTTTTAAACTCCATTGTATCGTTCCACCAGTCCGGCTGACTGTGGATGGTAGCTGCAGTGAAAGTGCTGGTTAATTTTTAGAGCTTTACACATCTCTCGTATAATAGTTCCTGTAAAATGTGACCCATTGTCGCTTGATAGCTGTACAGGGATGCCAAATCGCTGAACAATTTCTTTTAACAGAAGCTTAGCAACCATAGTTGCATCATTGTGTTTACATGGAAAAGCTTTGATCCACCGAGAGAATACATCTATAATTACTAAAACATATTTAAAACCCATACATGGTGGTAGTTCAATAAAATCCATTTGTAAATTTACAAAAGGTCCTGTTGGATTTGGGTGGGAGGCAGACCGTACTTTTTTCGTTTTTCCCGGATTTATGGTTTGGCAAGTGGCACATTGTTCACTAATTTGTTTTGCAATTGCCAAAATACCTGGTGCATACCATCTTATCGCATATAGTCTGCCAGTCTGAATGTATGAACACATTGGGCAATCCATGGGAGTAAAGATTTGGGTGCCACCGTACTGCCATCATGGTGAACCCATATTCCTTCAGGGGTCTTTGTATATTGATTTTGTACCCAGGTTGTAACCTCGGCAGGATTTGGAAGTGACTGGAAGGTCAATACATCATCAATTGTAGGTGGGGAATCAACAGGCTTGGTATCTCTTGAAACAAAAGCAGTTCCTTGCGCACAAGTATCTGATAGTGCTGCCTGTTTTGCAGCTTCATCTGCCCTCCCATTGCCTATTGAAATGTTCTCATTATATCCCGTGTGGGCCTGGCAATTTAAAATTGCCAATTGCTTTGGGGTCTGAATGGCCCATAAAAGATTGTCTACTAATTCTGCATTTTTAATAGTTGAGCCTGACGATGTTAGGAATCCCCTGAATTTCCAAATCTGTCCATAATCATGGGCCACTCCAAAAGAATACCATGGATCTGTATAAATATTGTCAGTGGCTAATATACAGGCTCGTATAAGGGCAAATAATTCAGCTTGTGCTGAAAAATTATCTGGAAGGGTGGTTGCCTCTATGGCTTCATGGGGTGACACAATATCATAGCCAGCGCAGCATTTTCCTTTCTGATTTCTAAGCGCTGATCCATCTGTAAAATATGTTAAATCTAGGTTGGTCAGTGGTACCTCACCGAGGTCTGCGCGTGGCTTAGTTACTAGGGTGGGTAACCGTCTCACAACAGTGAGGTGTGCCGACTTCAGTGTTAAGGAGTAGGGTAGCAGGGTTGAGGGTTTTACATCATTTAATAGTTGTGGTACCCACAATAATGACGCTTAGAGTGTAAACGGTAAAGAAGGCTTTAACAGACTAAGAACTATGCTAGAGCCGAGACATGTGCTAACTGCTGCACAGCCCACAAGGCAGCCCCTTATATATGGCTCACAGATGGGCGGAGCCAGAGGCGGAGTCCCCAGGGTTCCAAGCCCGGTCTTAAAGGGGACGTCACCTTACATGATGACAAGGCAGTAACCGTTCATCACAATAGTTAAATTAGAGTTTGTCAAAAGTTCTACTTCGTATCTAATTGTCCTTGCCGGAGTCAGGCGCTGAGTTGTGCATTTAGTGAGGAGAATTTCGACTGAGTGGGGCACATGTAGAGTGGTGTGGTGATTCAGGGTGATCGTCTGGGCTTGTTGTGCGGCAGCCCTCATGGTCTGTCTATGTCCCATGCGGTCCCCTGTAACCTCAGAATTCTCTCCTAGACCCCCTTTGGTTAAATCCCCCTCGACCCCTCTGTGGTTCGTGGTGTGGGTCTGTCCTGGAAATTTGTGTCCTTTTTTGTGCTTATTCGGGGTTACCTTATGGCTAGCTTCTACACTCTTTTCTCTGCATCTTTCTGCCTCTCTCTTCCAATCCCCAAAGGCTGACCAATTTACCTTTTTGTTTCCTTTACGCCCTGGGTCTCCACCCATCAAGCATTCTTCTGGCATGAAATTATTTCTAAGTTAAATGACCCGTTGGGTGGGAATGGCCTACTCCCCCCTTTGGTCCATTTTACCCAATCTTTTAAATGGCCTACAGATGACTGACCACAATTCTGATGCATAAAATAGGCTGGTGTGCCCTTTGGTGGTGCTTTACATGCTCTGGTTCCCATTCTTTCAAGCTTGGGTGATAAGTAGTGTTAAACTCTGGTATCACTATCCCTTAGTCCAGGTTGTTTCAATTTATAGGAATTACAACAGTTCTTATGCATACATACAACTTACAAATACTTATGCTTTAACTAAGTATACGAAGGGGTGAGTGTTGGCGGAAGAAATTGCTATAAGTGTCAGGATTGGTATAATAAAGGTGTCTCAAAGTATTGTACTAGCACAGGTCAAGGGCAAACCAGCAGGCAAGGGGTTAAACATATACCAAAGGAAAACCAGCAAGCAAGGGGTTAAAGTCACCCACATTGGAAATGATTTAATCATCTCACAGAACATTTGAATATGAAAAGAGAAACAGGAGGTTCCAGTAGGTCTAAGGGATCCATTGTCCAACACATTCGCACCTCTTCTAGAAGTTAAATATGGTAAGCACAAACCCATGAGATTGTAAGGAAACATTGTATTCTTTAATTGTTGTCCCCCTACGGGGACCAGAAAATATGCATACTGATCACTTTGTATTGCTCCGAATGATTCAGTGATGTCAATACCTGCTTCTGACTCCAAAGAACTTGAAATATATATGCGTGTAATTCTGACTATGATCAGAGCTGACTTTTGCAAGCTACAGGATGGTCGCGGGGTCTGTCTCTCCTGTGTGCACAGTTTTTCCGAATTAAACAAAGTTTTACCAAAACCACGCGGTCGAGAACAGACTTTGAGGTTTTTCTTCCCTCCAACATACGATCAATTCTTGATCTACGTTGTTCGCCACTATAGATTGAGTCCTTACTTATACAATTCTAACTTATCTAAACTGCCCGAATCCTTCTTGGGTGTTCCATACAACCCTCAGTACAAATACCGCCAACTTTTGACTGTGTTCCCATCACATGTTGCAGTATGCAAGGTTGTCCGCGACAGATCCTTTTACCTTTTAACTTTTGCTCTCTTTCACATTTGCGGCATGTAGGCTGTCTGCTACAGAGTCTTTTATCTTTTATCTCTTCAACGTCCGTGACGTGTAGGCTGTCCGCGACAGAGCCTTTTACCTTTTAACCTCTCTAGGGTGTGCCTCGACAGCCATTTACCTTTTTAACTGTGGAGTTACTTTCAGAACCTGTGTTTTTATGTCAGGTTTGCCACCACGCTCCAGTTGGCCATTTTAGATTTCCACACCTGCCACAGAGTGCTACAATTACAACATTTAAGCTGCCAACATTGTTCCTAACTTTGGCTGTCGTCCCAAGCTGCTGCCACCTGTGTTGAGGTGCTGCAATCTGAAGTCAGGCCTTCTAGGCACAGCTACTTAAATTCACCCTGCAATGCCATCTGCAATCTCCTTCACTGAATGTCAACAGCCTTCCACCAGGCAACCTGCAGTCACTGGGGTAATGCTACATCAGAGCACTAGACCAGGGAAAGGCACCCACGAAACTAAGAGAATGTATATGGGTGAATAGTTGTGTATTGTGTGTATATGGAAGCATTGTTGGATAAAGTTGATATGGAATGTTTGCTTTGTTATCTCTTTTATTTCAAGGATTTTGCCGAAGAGAATTTATGATTTGTTCTAAAGATATTGAAAGCTGGGGAAGTGTGGAGCAACTGCAATTTGAGATATTTTCTGGGGAACCGGAGTTTGATCAGATGCTCATGGCCAGCCTGTATGGAATAATGATGTGCTGGATACCTCCTCCCAGCCTCTACCCTCCCTTTTCTTCGTCTTCTTTCTCCACCGGTGGTTAGTGAAGCCCTGTTCGCAAGGATGGGCCCATCAAGATGACCACATAGAGCTGGGGAATGCAGTAGATCACCATGAATTATGAGGCACAATCCAGATCTCCCCAGGTTGTCTAAGCAGCACAAGCATTGTTTCAGAGTGCTGATAGCCTGCAGCAGGATATTCAAAATTCCACCCTGGCTATCATTATCCAGTGCTGTTACACGTGGTTAGTAGCAGAGGGGAGTCATCATCCATGTGACAATGGATGGACATTGTTATTGAGCAGCTTGGGGCCTCAAAGATAGCTAGAATGTCCTACTGGTACTGGGTGAAGGTAGATACTATGTTGGAAATTGTCAGGCTGGCCACCACCGCCACCCTCCTCTCCCACCCATTCTACTATCATTTATGTCATCACCTGGTTCCTGTTATGCTGAGGCAAGTAGTAATACAGGACAATTTTGCAGCATGATTGTTTTGCAGTCCCTATCTGGAAATCCACACAGATGATAACTGTATATATTTTATTTTATTTCTGTTGCAGTAATGTTATTAAAAACCCTGGTTAAAATACATACAGGCAGTGTCTCTACTAAAGTTGCAATTAAGAAGTCATAAAAGGTGAGGTCATTAGTGTGTTTGACCACTTACTTGGTTCAGATAAAAGGCTAATGGAATAGTGTTTATATTTCTGGAAATTCCCTGCAGTGTAGATAATTGATAAGGGATTGTTTTTAGTCTTAGTTAAGTAGGTTGTGGAACTTAGTGGTATCCATATGGTGTAATTAATGGAAGGAACCAGGCCTGACGGCAGTTTTGTAGTCTGTTATAGGATTTTGGAATTGAACAGCAGTTTTGCCAAATGCTATTAGATTGAGCAGAAGTGTACTGAATCTGCTCTTGAAAGGAATTCTCACCAAAGGTCTGCACAGCTAAGCAAGTAATCTGTTTTGTGAACTTTATTTATAAGTGGCATTTGAACTGTATTGGAATTCTTAATTGGAATTAGTGGCAGGTATGGATAGCAAGTTCAAGTTTTTCCTTTTATTTAAGAACTGTATTACTGTTAATTGTAAACGCTGTTTCTTATATTTTAATGTGATTAATTCTGTGCTTAAATTAAAGTTTGTTTTGACATAAAAAATATTTATTGGTCAGAGTCATCATTCGTGAGGTGAAGAGTCCATTCCTCACAGTTTTACAAATTGAAACATTGTTTGGGGTTCTGGGATGGTATCCGAAAAAATGTTTGGGTCTGGTCCGGTATCCTAACAAAAGTCAAGTGCTTCTTGGTAACAGTCCAAACTTGCCTTTTATCAGTTCACGCCCATAAACAAAAAAAAGGAAGTGTTTGAGTAGTCTCCAGCAGCCTCTTTAATGCTTCTACATCCAAAGCTCTGACTAGTCCAAACAAATTTAGGAATTTGGCACTGAAATGGGTACAGAAGCCTTCTTTCAATTTTGTTATTAAGCGTGGGTTCATTTGAGGTCACTGCTTAATAATAGACCTTGTCCAGTTTAAAGATAGCATGTATGCCTCTGTATATCTTGCAGAAGGCTCCACCTTGTTAATTTGGTTATAGTTGTGCCTGATTTATATCTGTAAGACAACAACATGTCCGACTGATGCAAAAATTGAATCTTTTCCGATCCAAAATATCAATAGAAAATAAAGCGGATAAGACTAGCCTGGGCAATGTTATAGTTCAGAGTCTGTATGTGGCTACTGGGTTCAGGATGAAGAAGTGTTTTCGGCAATTTTGTTTTTATCTACTTGATAATATGTCACAACTTTGAATTCCTGAAAAATGAGGCAACCAGCAGCAAATGGGCAGAGATAAAAGTGTTGTATGCCGGATAAAGCTGAGTAAGTTGCACCCACTAAAAGAACAGATTGGATGGCTAGCAGCAAGCTTGTTCCCTAGCCCCAACCACCAACCCGATCAAGGAAAGTTACTCACAGCTAAATATTACTCCCGCCCCCCATTTCTAACTCATTTGATTCTTTCTCAATTGAATTATTTAAATACACACATTGTTTGACCAGAAGACCACAGAGAAGTCTTGGGGCGGGATTCTCTTTCGGCCAACGCTGAAATCGGGAAATGCGATTGGGTAGAGAATAGCCTCCAATGCCAAAATCGCGGTAGGTGCAGTTTGACGCCAAATCGCGATTTTCTGGCACCCCATCCCACGCCGTTTAAACGCCATCTGTATATCATTAGCGGGCCTGACCCTGTATTCACCGGGGCCTCCGCGATTCTCCACCTCTGATGGGCGGGCCGAGTTCCCGAAGGCGCGGTTCACTTGTGGTTTCAAAAATCGTGAATCTGGCATCGTGGCTGCTGAGAAAGACAACCTGCAATCACTGGGGTAATGCTACATCAGAGCACTAGACCAGGGAAAGGCACCCACAAAACTAAGAGAATGTATACGGGTGAATAGTTGTGTATTGTGTGTATATGGAAGCATTGTTGGATAAAGTTGATATGGAATGTTTGCTTTGTTATTTCTTTTATTTCAAGGATTTTGCCGAAGAGAATTTATGATTTGTTCTAAAGATATTGAAAGCTGGGGAAGTGTGGAGCAACTGCAATTTGAGATATTTTCTGGGGAACCGGAGTTTGATCAGATGCTCATGGCCAGCCTGTATGGATAATGATGTGCTGGATACCTCCTCCCAGCCTCTACCCTCCCTTTTCTTCGTCTTCTTTCTCCACCGGTGGTTAGTGAAGCCCTGTTCGCAAGGATGGGCTCCTCAAGATGACCACATAGAGCTGGGGAATGCAGTAGATCACCATGAATTATGAGGCACAATCCAGATCTCCCCAGGTTGTCTAAGCAGCACAAGCATTGTTTCAGAGTGCTGATAGCCTGCAGCAGGATATTCAAAATTCCACCCTGGCTATCATTATCCAGTGCTGTTACACGTGGTTAGTAGCAGAGGGGAGTCATCATCCATGTGACAATGGATGGACATTGTTATTGAGCAGCTTGGGGCCTCAAAGATAGCTAGAATGTCCTACTGGTACTGGGTGAAGGTAGATACTATGTTGGAAATTGTCAGGCTGGCCACCACCACCACCCTCCTCTCCCACCCATTCTACTATCATTTATGTCATCACCTGGTTCCTGTTATGCTGAGGCAAGTAGTAATACAGGACAATTTTGCAGCATGATTGTTTTGCAGTCCCTATCTGGAAATCCACACAGATGATAACTGTATATATTTTATTTTATTTCTGTTGCAGTAATGTTATTAAAAACCCTGGTTAAAATACATACAGGCAGTGTCTCTACTAAAGTTGCAATTAAGAAGTCATAAAAGGTGAGGTCATTAGTGTTTTTGACCACTTACTTGGTTCAGATAAAAGGCTAATGGAATAGTGTTTATATTTCTGGAAATTCCCTGCAGTGTAGATAATTGATAAGGGATTGTTTTTAGTCTTAGTTAAGTAGGTTGTGGAACTTAGTGGTATCCATATGGTGTAATTAATGGAAGGAACCAGGCCTGACGGCAGTTTTGTAGTCTGTTATAGGATTTTGGAATTGAACAGCAGTTTTGCCAAATGCTATTAGATTGAGCAGAAGTGTACTGAATCTGCTCTTGAAAGGAATTCTCACCAAAGGTCTGCACAGCTAAGCAAGTAATCTGTTTTGCGAACTTTATTTATAAGTGGCATTTGAACTGTATTGGAATTCTTAATTGGAATTAGTGGCAGGTATGGATAGCAAGTTCAAGTTTTTCCTTTTATTTAAGAACTGTATTACTGTTAATTGTAAAGCTGTTTCTTATATTTTCATGTGATTAATTCTGTGCTTAAATTAAAGTTTGTTTTGACATAAAAAATATTTATTGGTCAGAGTCATCATTCGTGAGGTGAAGAGTCCATTCCTCACAGTTTTACAAATTGAAACATTGTTTGGGGTTCTGGGATGGTATCCGAAAAAATGTTTGGGTCTGGTCCGGTATCCTAACAAAAGTCAAGTGCTTCTTGGTAACAGTCCAAACTTGCCTTTTATCAGTTCACGCCCATAAACAAAAAAAAGGAAGTGTTTGAGTAGTCTCCAGCAGCCTCTTTAATGCTTCTACATCCAAAGCTCTGACTAGTCCAAACAAATTTAGGAATTTGGCACTGAAATGGGTACAGAAGCCTTCTTTCAATTTTGTTATTAAGCGTGGGTTCATTTGAGGTCACTGCTTAATAATAGACCTTGTCCAGTTTAAAGATAGCATGTATGCCTCTGTATATCTTGCAGAAGGCTCCACCTTGTTAATTTGGTTATAGTTGTGCCTGATTTATATCTGTAAGACAGATACAGCAACATGTCCGACTGATGCAAAAATTGAATCTTTTCCGATCCAAAATATCAAGAGAAAATAAAGCGGATAAGACTAGCCTGGGCAATGTTATAGTTCAGAGTCTGTATGTGGCTACTGGGTTCAGGATGAAGAAGTGTTTTCGGCAATTTTGTTTTTATCTACTTGATAATATGTCACAACTTTGAATTCCTGAAAAATGAGGCAACCAGCAGCAAATGGGCAGAGATAAAAGTGTTGTATGCCGGATAAAGCTGAGTAAGTTGCACCCACTAAAAGAACAGATTGGATGGCTAGCAGCAAGCTTGTTCCCTAGCCCCAACCACCAACCCGATCAAGGAAAGTTACTCACAGCTAAATATTACTCCCGCCCCCCCATTTCTAACTCATTTGATTCTTTCTCAATTGAATTATTTAAATACACACATTGGTTGACCAGAAGACCACAGAGAAGTCTTGGGGTGGGATTCTCTTTCGGCCAACGCCGAAATCGGGAAATGCGATTGGGTAGAGAATAGCCTCCAATGCCAAAATCGCGGTAGGTGCAGTTTGACGCCAAATCGCGATTTTCTGGCACCCCATCCCACGCCGTTTAAACGCCATCTGTATATCATTAGCGGGCCTGACCCTGTATTCTCCGGGGCCTCCGCGATTCTCCACCTCTGATGGGCGGGCCGAGTTCCCGAAGGCGCGGTTCACTTGTGGTTTCAAAAATCGTGAATCTGGCATCGTGGCTGCTGAGAAAGAGGGAGAGAGATAGGACACGGAGAGGGGCAACTGCGGGCTGCTGGCCCAGACACTGGACCTGCTGGCTGGGATGGGGGCCTGCTGCCAGGGCCGGGTGAGGGGGGAGCAGGACGAGCGGCTGGGGTGATCCCCCCCCCCCCCCCCCCCCCCCAAGGAACTGGGACGGTGCCCAGGCACTGACTGCCATTACTGCGGCCACCTGGTTGCGCACTCACTGACGACCCACTCTGGCTGTATGGGTGCGCCCACCCCCAAACTTCAACCTCCGCATCACGCCCCCCACCCCAAACACCATACCCAATAGGCCGCCACGCAGCAGCGGTCCACCCAGGACCACACCCATGGCAGCCCCCAGTGAAGGCAGTGCCAGCCAACGGTACCCCTGGTATCAGGCACGGGCACTAGGACCAGAGGCCCCCAGGGTGCTGGCCACCAACGGGGCAGGAGTGAGGGTGTGGGAGGGGGGTAAATGCAGGAGCGCAGCCCGCACTGCCATCCTGGGCCACTGTATAGCCCATGGAACCTGATTGGGCATGGGAGTATGAAGCATGCTAACAAGTTGGCCTTTCACCCCCTGCAGACAACAGCGTTTGGAGTTCGAGCAGCAATGCTGGCCGCCCTGGTGATGGTCGTAGCTCTGCGTCATGCCCTGCAGCCATATGAACAGGAGCTGCTCATAGAGGAGGGGGAAGTTGCAACAGCGGGGTGGGCAGCAGCAGAGTGTGCAGCAGCTGAGTGGCTAAAGCAGAGCAGGCTGCAGAGGGGCAGATGGCAGCCGCACAAGCTGGAGAGCCAGCTGCCCAACATGCCGAGGAGTGGGAGGTGCCAAGGAGGTGCCGCAAGGAGGGGGCAGCACGGTAGCATTGTGGATAGCACAATTGCTTCACAGCTCCAGGGTCCCAGGTTCAATTCCGGCTTGGGTCTCTGTCTGTGCGGAGTCTGTACATCCTCTCCGTGTGTGCGTGGGTTTCCTCCAGGTGCTCCGGTTTCCTCCCACAGTCCAAAGATGTGCAGGTTAGGTGGATCGGCCATGCTAAATTGCCCTTAGTGTCCAAAATTGCCCTTAGTGTTGTGTGGGGTTACTGGATTATGGGGATAGGGTGGAGGTGTTGACCTTGGGTAGGGTGCTCTTTCCAAGAGCCGGTGCAGACTCGATGGGCCAAATGGCCTCCTTCTGCACTGTAAATTCTATTTATAAAAAAAAAAATTAGTTCTTGTGTGTACCGGCACCGCCCGTCATTTGAGGAGCTGCCGGACCGGACATGACGTTGGAAACTCCAGCTGAGCAGAGAGACAGTGCAACATATCTGCCGAATGATGGCACACCTGGCACCGCGGGGGTATGGTGGAGGACACCCACTCCCGAGGTACAGACGATCCAGGGGATGGCATGGTGGACCCACAGGCACTTAGGGACCCACCATCCCCCCCCCCCCCCAGCCCAGGGGCAGCCCACCCCTCCACCAATGGTGGCTCACCCTCCCATTTACGGAAGCCATCCTCCACGGGGGCTCCGGCACCACCCCCCACCTGCCCAATCACTGGGGCAGCAACCCCAGTGCGCCCAGGCTCATTGCCAGGGAACAAAGATGGCTGCTCAACTCCTCAGATCCCTACAGTAGCCGTTCCGCCAGCTTCACATTTTTAAGATGCTAATTGGCGCCCTCGTGACCACTTGCTGGAGAGGCAGTTAGACCAGGAGAGGCCGTTAGATTGGGGTCATTCCCTTTAATTGAATGGCGATTGGCTTTAAATGGTGCTTAGTGGTTTCTTTCCACGCCGTGGCTGGATCATTATTTCGCCAAGGGAGCAGGCCAGTTAGATCACAAACCGATTGGCACCCGGCGCTGTTCCCAATTTTGGCCTCTCTCATGATCTAATGCTGTGTTGCGCTCTCACTCAAGCGCGACGCAGCTGTAAAATTGCGCCCAGGATCTCTTCACTTCTGGGGCGAAATTCTCCATTATCGGCGGAAAGTCCGCCGATCGGTGCAAAAAACGGCGCAAATCCCACTTGCGTCACGTCATAAAAATGGGCCGATAGTCTGCGGCCCGAAATGGGCTAGCAGCGACGTAACGGGATCCGCGCTTGCGCAGTGGTTCACGCCGTGCAGCGTCATACGCGCTGCACGGCGTGACGGCTCATAAGGCCGCGCAGCTCCCCCCCACCCGACCGGAACAGCCGACCGCAACACCCGGCTTGATGGCTGGCCGTCGCTCAGCCCCGAGGTTCGAGTCACGCGATGTGGAGGCGCTCCTGGACGCGGTGGAGCAGAGGAGGGACGCCCTGTATCCCGGGCATGGCCGCAGAGTTGCCCCACGCCACAGCCGGCGTCTGTGGAGGGAGGTGGCAGAGGCCGTCACCGCTGTGGCCCTAACACCACGGACAGGCACCCAGTGCCACAAGAAGGTGAACGACCTCGTCAGAGCAGGCAGGGTGAGCCTCCCCCATATCCCCCCTCCCCCATATCCCCCCTCCCCCATATCCCCCCCTCCCCCATATCCCCCCCCATATCCCCCATATCCCCCCTCCCCCATATCCCCCCTCCCCCATATCCCCCATATCCCCCCTCCCCCATATCCCCCTCCCCCATATCCCCCCTCCCCCATATTCCCCATATCCCCCCTCCCCCATATCCCCCCTCCCCATATTCCCCCCTCCCCCATATCCCCCCTCCCCCATATCCCCCATATCCCCCCTCCCCCATATCCCCCCTCCCCCATATCCCCAAGTGAATCCAGCCCTAACCTTAACCTCTGCAATGCACGCGCAACCGATGGCGTGCATTCATATACCTGCCTAACACTGTTGCCTTTTACCCCTGCCACCACCACCCCCCCCCCCCCCAGGAGAAGCGCGCACACAACAATAGGGAGCATGTGAGGACTGGAGGAGGGCCCGCTGATGAGAGGCCACTGACCGTACACGAGGAAAGGGCCCTGGAACTGGCTGGCGGACCTGAGGACCGGGAGGTTGCTGATGCAGATGTCGGGGCCCCACGAGCAAGTGAGCCACCAACAGCCCGTCCCCATATCCCCCCTCCCCTATATCCCCCTCCCCCGTATCACCTGATCACTGCCTGATGTCTAACCATGCATGCTTCATTGTGTATCGCAGGACCAAACGTCCAGGCACCCATCCCCGCAGATGCAGACCGCCCGCAGGATGCCCCTCGGAGACCACAGGAGACGGAGAGACCCGCACCCTCCAGCATGTGACGCCCGCAGGATGCCCCTCGGAGACCACGGGAGACGGAGAGACCCGCACCCTCCAGCATGCGACGCCCGCAGGATGCCCCTCGGAGACCACGGGAGACGGAGAGACCCGGACCCTCCAGCATGCGACACCCGCAGGATGCCCCTCGCACACCACGGGAGACGGAGAGACCTGGAGCAACAGGGAGACGACACCCCCGTCACGTGCGGGAGCGACCACCCAGCGATGAGGGGGGCAGCCACAGGCCCCCGTCACATCCGAGCCAGGACACCACTACCCAGGACACCACTATCCAGGACACCCCTACCCGGGACACCACTACCCAGGACACCCCTACCCGGGACACCACTACCCGGGACAGCACTACCCAGGACACCCCTACCCGGGACACCACTACCCGGGACAGCACTACCCGGGACAGCACTACCCGGGACAGCACTACCCGGGACAGCACTACCCAGGACACCCCTACCCGGGAAGACGAAATACCGGACAGTGACTCAGAGTGGATGGGTGGAGACGAACCCCCACCCCAAAGTGCCATGGACTCAGAGTGGGACGAAGAGCACGACACAACGCCACTGCTGTCACCAACACCCTCCACCATCGCAGAAACACTCACCACGGTTGGGCACTTTAGTGATGAGGCGTCTGGTACACTCACTGGTGCGCACAACACAGCCGTCCCGGTACAGCAGGTGGAGGTAGGAGCAGCAGAGGGACCGGGCGGTCGGAGGGCAGCCCAGGCCAAGCGAACATCTGCCGCCCAGATGGATCCCGGGTTCCTGCAGTTACCACACCCACACATAGATCCGATGCAACCACCGACACGGAGACGAGCGAATAGGGTGACGGGTGGCTTGCGGCGGCTGCAGTCGCAGGTGGAGGAGTCCACCCGCGTCCAGGAGCTGGGAGTGGTCCCGGTCATGCGTGCCACCCAGGCTGACACCGCACGGGTGGCGTCCGCGGTGGAGGCAATGGGTGCGACGGTGTCAGACATGGGGAACGGTTTGCGAGGCCTGGGGCCTTCCGTGCAGGCGGCGTCTGTGGCCCAGGAAATGGCTGCCCTCTCACAGGAGGCCATGAGCCAGTGCCAGCGCCAGATGCGCTCAACGCCATAGCCCAGTCTCAGCAGGCCATGGCCCAGTCTCAGCAGGCCGTGGCCCAGTCTCAGCAGGCCATAGCCCAGTCTCTGCAGGCCATGGCCAGTCTCAGCAGGCCATAGCCCAGTCTCTGCAGGCCATGGCCCAGTCTCTGCAGGCCATGGCCCAGTCTCAGCAGGCCATCGCTGAGGGCATCGGCGCCAGTGGCCATGTGCGAGCTGGCGTCGCACTGTCGCAGACAGGGTTCGACAACCCCCTGGGCTCCATGGCTGCAAACCTGCAGACCCCTGTCGATACCAGCACGGGCCTCCAGGACTGGCAGCGCCAGATGTCGGGGGCGCGTCGGATGGCCAGTCCGTTCGCATCCCCCACCCATGTAGAGGCCTGGGGGCCATCGGGCACCCCGAGGGAGGAGGAGGTGGTGTGGTCCATCCCGGCTCCCTCTGTAGGGGAGGTCCCGGTACACCGCGACACCTCGGACTCCCCCCCTTCCGTCCCAGGTGCATCGGGTGGGCAACGGGCAGGACAGGCTGGCAGCTCGCCATCCCAGTCGCCCGGGCCGCAGCCTGGCCCATCTAGGCCAGGACGCCCCAGGAAACAGCCGCCAAAGGGATCCAGTGTCAGAGGGCAGGAATCACAGGAGTCCACCTCCAGTTCTGCCGTACCGTCTGGGGAACCACGTAGACGTAGTCAAAGGGCCCGTAAGGCCAAACAATTAGACACTGAGTAAGTTGGCACGGGTGCAGGGCACAGATGAGTTTTAGGGGCTAGGGCACGTGCATGAACTCCTTTGGTTATTAAAGTCAATGTTACACCTACCGAAGCTGCCTTTGTGCTCTGTCCAAAGTGTGCGGGGGTGTCATGTACGTTGAGCACAAGTGTGTGTGTGAGGGGTGGTCTTACCTCAGCCCCAGGTGAGTCTGCCCCCTTCCCCCTGGGCCGCCATCAACATCCCCCGGGCAGAGGACGGGACCGTGCGCTGCAGTGTCACAGCCGCATGCAGGGATGGTCCGGGTGGATGGTGGTACTGTGGCCATGGGTCAGACATAGTCCAACGATGTAGAGCCAGGAGCTCATCGGAGGCGGGTTGTCATCATTCTCCATGGCCTGCGATAGACACGCGTCCACCCGCAACTGGGTGAGCCCGGCCCGTTGTGCCGCCGGTGGATCGGCAATTGGGGGTGGGGGGGTGGTGTGCATGCGGGTGGGGTGTGTGGGGTTGGGGAGGGGGGTGAGGGTGCTGGGTGGGTGGATGGGTGGGGGGTGTGGGTGGTCGGCTGTTGTCATGGTGTGCGGTCTGTGGCCATACTACCCGATTCCCACGCCCATCTAGTCAGTGAAGCGGGCATCTATCAGTCTGTCCCGTGCCCGCTGGGCCAGCCGGTAACGGTGGACAGCCACCCGCCTGTGTCTACCCCGTCTGCCCTGACCATTGCCCCCATCCCCCTCATCTGGGGAGGACTGGGCCTCTTCCTGCTGCTCCTCCACTCCGCCCTCCTCTGCCTGCGGCACATCGCCCCTCTGCTGGGCTATGTTGTGCAGGACGCAGCACACCACAATGATGCGGCCGACCCTATCTGACCGATACTGGAGGGCGCCCCCAGAGAGGTCCAGGCACCTGAAACGCATCTTCAGCACGCCAAAGCACCTCTCGATCACTCCCCTTGTCGCTACATGGGCATCATTGTAGCGGCTCTCCGCCTCATTGCGTGGCCTCCGTATAGGCGTCATCAGCCACGATCGCAATGGGTAGCCCCTGTCGCCCAGCAACCAGCCCCTCAGCCGGGGATGGCGTCCCTCGTACATGCCGGGGATGGATGACCGCGACAATACGAATGAGTCGTGTACACTGCCTGGGTGACGGGCGCAGACGTGCAGGATCATCATGCGGTGGTCGCAGACCACCTGTACGTTCATTGAATAGGTCCCCTTCCTATTAGTGAACACGGCCCTGTTCTCTGCAGGTGGCCGCACGGCGACGTGCATCCCATCGATCGCGCCCTGGACCATGGGGAACCCGGCAACGGCAGAGAAGCCCACGGCCCGGGCATCTTGGCTGGCCCGGTCCACGGGGAAGCAGATGTAGCGGTGCGCCATGGCATAAAGGGCATCTGTCACTGCCCGGATGCACCGATGCACCGATGTCTGCGATATGCCGGACAGGTCCCCACTCGGTGCCTGGAATGACCCCGTTGCATAAAAGTTCAGGGCCACCGTAACCTTGACGGACACGGGGAGAGGGTGTCCCCCGCCAGTGCCACGCGGTGACAGGTGTGCCAGCAGGTGGCAGATGTGTGCCACGGTTTCCCGGCTCATCCGGAGTCTCCTCCTGCATTCCCGGTCCGTGAGGTCCTGGTATGACTGCCGGGGCCGGTACACACGGGGCGCCCTCGGGTGCCTCCGTTGCCGTGGGGCCGCGACGTCCTCCTCCCCCTCCTCGTCCTGTCGGTCAGGTGTCCCTCCAGCCTGGGCGGCTTCCGCCTGCCCCTCTGCGGCAGCATGCGCCGCCTCTCTGGCACGCTCCTCCTCCTCCTCCTCCTCATCCAGGGCAACATAGACATGAGCGGCTGCCACCACGGCGGCCAATATCGCTGGATGGTCTGAAAACATGACGGCCTGATGGGGGGAGGGGAACGACGACATGTCATCATTACCCATATCCCCTCCTCCCCCCAGCCAGGTGGCATGGACCGCATGGGTCCAACTGTTGGAGGCTGACACCTGGCCAGGTGGACCAACTCATTTGCCCTCCCATCACCCACCCCGGCACGGACCCCCCCCCAACCCCCAACCTCCACCCCGGCACGGACCCCGTCCCCAACCTCCACCCCGGCACGGACCCCCTCCCCAACCTCCACCCCGGCACGGACCCCCTCCCCAACCCCCAACCTCCACCCCGGCACGGACCCCAACCCCCAACCTCCACCCCGGCACGGACCCCCCCCCCAACCTCCACCCCGGCACGGACCCCCCCCCCAACCTCCACCCCGGCACGGACCCCCTCCCCAACCTCCACCCCGTCACGGACCTCCTCCCCAACCTCCACCCCAGCACGGACCCCCTCCCCAACCCCCAACCTCCACCCCGGCACGGACCCCAACCCCCAACCTCCACCCCGGGACGGACCCCCCCCCCAACCTCCACCCTGGCACGGACCCCCTCCCGGCACTCCCCCGGAGCCCAGCCTACTCTAACCACCCCCCCCCCCCCCACCCCCCCGCCGCACACACACACACACAAGCCGAGACACACCTCTCCTCACGCAATCAGTCTGCGGCCACGCCATTTCCTGCCCAAAGCCAACCCCCCAGGCCGTCACTCACCTCCTCGCTGGTCGGCGTGAGCCTGTAGCACCGGGTCACGCAGATGAAAAGGAGGTTTGATTGACGTCGACGTGAACGGTCATCACGTCGACGGGACTTCGGCCCATCTAGAAGGGAGAATATCGGCAGGCCGAAAATCGGCTGCGTTTCGCAGACCCGTGACATTCTCCGCGGCAGCGGCGCCATTAACGCCCCGCCGACTTTTCTCCCTTCGGAGACTTCGGCGGGGGCGGGGGCGGGATTCACGGCGGCCAACGGCCATTCTCCGACCCGGCGGGGGGTCGGAGAATGACGCCCCTGGTTCCTTTCTGTGGACCCTGATGGTATCTCACAAATGGCTGCACACCACTGCATCTTACTGATCACTGAGCTGGACAATACAGTCATTCTTCATTTCACAACAGATGTAGCCTCACGGGGCTGTGCGTTTTGCGGCAATCACTGGATTCCCCAGGTGTAAAGCATCATCAATGTAGCGATGAAACCATCCAGTGACATTCATAAACAGGAAAGGCTTCCTCTCTCTTAAAGTTGAACTGGTCTGCAACCACAACAAGAGTTCCCTCCCTGAATGTGTTCACTTTCCTGGCTGATGCCATAGGGTGAATTCTCCACCGGCGGGATTCTCTGTTCTGACACCAGCGCACCCCCGCCCGTGGGTTTCCCAGCGGCGTTGGCTGGCTACAATGGGAAATCCCATTGTCCAGCGGCAGGAACAGAGAATACCACTGCCATCGAAGGCACGCCGCCAAGGAACACGGGGCTGAGGAGTTGGAGAATTCACCCCCGTGACTCTTTAATCCTCCAGCAGTCCAGACTTTCACTCCATATTTGAAAGTCCATGGATGGATTTGAGGGAACAAGGGATATGTCTTGATGAGGTGGCTACTCAACTCTCTATGGAATCTCCATAGAAAGGATCACTGAATCACAGAAAATACAGTGCCGAAGAGGCCCTTCGGCCCATCAAGTCTGCACCAACACATGTAAATTACCTGACCTGCCTACCTTATCCAATTTGCCAGCACTTGGCCCATAGCCTTGAATATAATGACATGCGAAGTGTTCATCCACATAAATTTTAAAGGATGTGAGGCAACCCGCCTCTATCACCCTCCGAAGCAGTGCACTCCAGGCCATCACCACCCTCTGGGTAAAAAAGTTTTCCTCACATCCTCCCTAAACCTCCTGCTCCTCACCTTGAACTTATGTCCCCTCATGACTGACCCTTCAGCTAAGGGGAACAGCTCCTTCCTATCTTCCACCCTGTCTATGCCCCTCATAATTTTGTACACCTCGAGCAGGTCGCCCCTCAGTCTTCCCAAATCCAATGAAAACAACCTATGCCAATCTAATCTCTCTTCATAACTTAAATGTTCCATCCTAGGTATTATCCTGGTGAATCTCCTCTGCACACCCTCTAGTACAATCACATCCTTCCTATAATGTGGCAACCAAAATTTCACCTGGTACTTCAGCTGTGGCCTCACCAAAGTTCTTTCCAACTCCAACATGGCCTCCCTGATTTTGTAATTGTTGCCTCGATTGATAAAGGCAAGCGTCCCATATGCCTTTTTCACCATCCTATTAACTTGCCCGTCTTCCTTCAGATATCTATGGACAAACACCCCAAGGTCCCTTTGTTCCTCGGAACTTCCCAGTGTCATGTCGTACATTGAACACTCCCTTGTCAAATTTCTCCTTCCAAACTGTATCACCTCACAGATTTCAGGGTTTACTTCCATCTATCTTATCTATCCATTTGACCATCTTAACTATATCTTCCCATAACCCAAGACACTCAACCTCACTGTTAACCACCCAGCCAATCTTTGTGTCATCCACAAACTTACTGATCCTATATATGTAGTCATGTAGGTCATTTGTACAAATGACAAATTCATAGAATTCATAGAATTTACAATGTAGAAGGCAGCCATTCAGCCCATCGAGTCTGCACCGGCCCTTGGAAAGAGCACCCTACTTAAGCCCATCCCTGTAACCCAGTTACCCCACCTATCCCTGATAGATGACCCAGTACAGATTCCTGTGGTATGCCATTGGACACTGGCTTCCTGTCACTAAAGCAGCCATCTGTCATCACCCTCTGTCTCCAGCAACTAAGCTCATTTTGTTTCCACCTTATCAAATTACCCTGTATCCCATGTGCTTTTGCCTTCTTTATTAGTCTTCCCTGTGGAACCTTTGCAAAGGCTTTGCTGAAATCCATACAAACTACATCAACTGTACTACCCTCATGTACACACCTGGTCACCTACTCAAAAAATTCAAACAAATTTTTTGGGCATGACCTCCCTCTGACAAAGCCATGCTGACTATTCCTAATCAAGCCTGGCCTCTCCAAGTGGAGATAGATTCTCTCCTTCAGAATTTACTCCAATAGTTTCCTTACCACTGATGTCTCTGAAACTCTTCTCAAATATTGGAACCACATTCACTGTTCTCCAGTCCTCTGACACCTCCCCCGTGGCCAGAGAGGAATTAAACATTTGGGTCAGAGCCCCTGCAGTCTCCTCACTCGCCTCCCACAACAATCTGGGGCACAATTCATTTGGATATCCAAATACACTACATTTACTGGTTCCCCTTTATCCACAGTGCTTGTTACAACCTGCAAGAACTCTAATGAATTTGTAAAACTTGATTTCCCTTTCACAAAACCATGCTGACTCTTCTTGATTCTATTGTGATTTTCTAAATGCCCTGCTACTTCCTCCTTAAAACTGGATTCTAGTATTTTCACAATGACAGATGTTAGACAACCTGGCCTATAGTTTCCCACTTCCTGCTGTCTCCCTCCTTTCTTGAAAGGTGATGGTACATTTGCGGTTTTCCAAGCCGAAGAGAACCTTCCAGCATCGAGGGAAATTTGGAATGCTACAATCACTGCATCCAATGTCTCTGTGGCCACTTTCTTGAAGATTCTAATATGCAGGCCATCAGGAGTATGGGATTTGTCCCATTAGTTTTCCAAGCGTTTTTTCTTTCGGGTGGCAAAGTGGTTAGCATTGGTGCCTCACAGCGTCAGGCACCCGGGTTCGATTCCGGCTTTTTGTGATTGTGTGGAGTTTGCACATTCTCCCTGTGTCTGCGTGGGTTTCCTCCGGATGCTCCAGTCTCCTTCCACAATCCAAAGATGTGCAGGTTAGGTGAATTGACCATGATATATTTCCAGTTCGCATCCAAAGCGTTAGGTGGGGTTGCAGGGATAGTGTGGGCATGCGTCTTGGTCAGGTGCTCTTTCGGAGGGTCGGTGCAGACTCGATAGGCCAAATGGCCTCCTTCTACACTGTAGGGATTGTATGTGATTGTGATTGTTTTACATTCCTCCCTTCCTTCTGCCTCTTGACTTCCTACTATTCTTCGGATGCTTTCTGTGCCTTCAGCTTGGAAAATATAGAAAATACTGTTCACAGTCTCTGCCATTTCCTTGTTTCCTATTATTAATTCTCCAGTCCCACCCTTTAAGGGAATGACACTTACTTTAATTGCTCTCGTCCTTTCTATATTCTTTATATTCTTGTATAAACTTTACCTGTCTTTTTGTAAGTCTTTCTGATTTTCTCTAATACTCTAATTTCTCTCTCTTTCTTTATTTTAAGTCATTTTCTGCTGGTTTCTAAAATGTTTCTAATCTTCTGCTCTGCAACTAAACATCACAACATTGTACATCTTTTCTTTCATTTTGATACCATCCTTAGTTCCATAGTTAGCTATGGATGTGGATCCATCTCATAGAGTTTCCTTTTCATCTTATCTTTGCTGGGAGTTATGAAATATCTCCTTAAATGCATGCCACTGCATCTGTGCCATCTCACCTTTTAATCCATCTTCTCAGCCCACTGTAGTCTACTTTGCCTCCGCCAGATTACAAGCCCCCATTGTTTCTTTATTTATTCTCTGTCCTACAGCATACACGTCAGGGGTCCTATAAACTACTCCCATCAGTGACATCTTTGCTATTTCCTATCTCTACCCAAACTAATTCTACATTTTGATTTTCCGAACCAGGATAATCTTTCACGACTGTACTGAATCATATTTTATTAACCTCCTCCTATTCCTTTCTTCCTGTTCTCTAAAATGTTGAATGCCTTTAATATTTGTGGTCACTTTGCAACCATGTCATATACTCATTTACTTCTATTTGTGCTGTCAATTAATTTATCTTCTTATGAACGCTGTGTGCAATCAGGTTAAGAGCCATTAGTTATCATTTTCCCTACTTTGATCTGACTTGCTGGTACACTCTTATGTTTGGATACTCTGTCATGTGGGAGCACATCTGTTGTTATGGGTCAAGGTACAGTCTCCTTTCTTGTGCCATTGGAGGCCTTGCATCTATGCCCAACTGAGCATGGCTGTGTCTGTCCTCCATCCTCTCATGTGGAACTACCCATGGCCATGGCTGTCTCTGCTACTCGTGCCCTTCTCCTCACCCAGTACTCAGTATCTAAACATGTGGCTTGACCCACTGAGGTGAGAGTGCCTGCGCTGTTGAACAGTGCATCTGTCAGGTGCAGTGATAATTCCTCAGTTTTGTGAGGTTCTTTTAGGGCTACAGTGGGAGAAGAAGAGGGTGTTCTTGAGCAGATGCCTGCATCTGCAGGAGACACCAAAAGAGGTCATGAGAACTAACCTAGAAAAGCAGAAAACAGTGCAATGCGAGGGCTTCCCAATGCAACTCCGTTCCTTGCCACACTATCGGGTAGGATGGCCTTTACTATACTCTACTACTGAGCACTTCACATTTTGGAATTGCCATTTGCACCATGGGTTCCCACGAGATCCTACCATTGTGATGCATGAAATGCTTAGTGGATTTGACAGGATAGCTGCTGAGAGGCTGTTTCCCTGGTGGTGAATATAGAACTTGGGAGCATTGTGTCAGATTAAGGAGTTGATCATGTTGGAGTGAAATGGGGAGACATTTAATGAGAAGTGTTACGACCCCCTCGGAGGTCACGGGTTATGCACCATCCGGTTCCCCGTGACCAACATGGAGTATGAACACCCCTGATAAAATGAGGCGGGGCTTCCCCTTAACAAATTGGTACCTCATTGTATTTAAACCCCAATCTGGTTGCAGAGCGGTGAGAGTGACCTTTCGGGGCAAGGAGAGTTCGCTGCGTATATCAGATAGACCTGTGTTCATTTTACATCCTACCGTGCATACCTGTGTGTCTCTTCATTGGATTCTACAAGAAGGTTGTAAATTTTTGGCATCCACTTACCCAGAGAGCTGTGGCTACTGCCTTTGAGTATCTTCAAGACTGAGATCAATCGATGTCTGGGCACTAGGACATCAAGAGTAGAAATTGATAGTGGTGTTCGCATACAAGTTCAGCCAAGATCAAACTGAATGATGGAGCAGACTCAAGGGGCAGGCTCAACCTACTCCTGTTCCTATTTTTTAAGTTTGAAGGTGAAGTAGGACAAATCTATTTATAAAAGGGGGCCTCTGAATCAGAACAGTTTGGAAAACTAGGGATAACAGGATAAAATAGCTGTAGTTTACAAAGTAATGTTAAAGAAAGCAAAGTTGACATTAAAATCCTACAACTGTTCAGAAATATCATTCCCAGTGTTTGAAACTGAGATCCCGGTGTGTAAAAAGCTTCAAAGGCCAAGAGACTAGTTGTCAAATCTGAGACTGGACTGAACGAACAATTTTGTTTTTGGCGATGCTACCTAACATAGCCAGAGGTTCCACAGTGTCCTCAATGATTAGGGCTCAGGATTGTTTTTTTTATTTCCCTTTATTTATCCTGGAGATCCTTGGGCCAGTTGCAGTATGCTTGCTGACATCACAGTTAAGATCCATTCACTCAGTACCACTGGGACTCTTTTGTTTGGCATTTTCTTTTGCCACACCAGGTGGTGTATTTACCCATTGAATCGCTAGGAGCACACCTCACCCTATATATATATATATAGAATACCTTGTTCCATTTTATCTGACGTGTAGGCAGAAGAATTTCTTCAACAGACTGAGAGATGAAAACTTGCAAATATATTGACATAATGCAAATATTCAGAAAACATTCAAACTTTATAAAGTGAGATTTGCAACAAATCCTACAATATTGATAAAATATTGACTCATGCAAGTTGAGGGTAAATCATAGCTTGAAATGTTGAATTCTACCAAACAGTAACATTTATATTGCTGTCCAGATATGTCACATCAATTGCCAGAATGGTGACTAATCTTCTCTCTGTTCTTCGGGCACAGTGCAATGAGAGTCAATCATTCTAACAGCTACATTAAGGAAGCTACATTTTCTTCCAGAACTGCATTTGGAAGATGAAAGTAGCACTTAAGAGATGTGTAAAAGTTTTACTCTTCCAATTATATTGAAAAATCACTTCTTTATTCCAGTACTTGTGAAAGCTTACTGTGAAGTTAAGTTCTATTGATGTACCAAAGGTAGTTGACAATATCATGGGAAAGAAAAAATAATTAGAAACAAACATGACAGTTTTTAGAAAAGATGCTTAACAATCTTGATAAGTTTATTAAGGTAATGACAGACAATAGGTATGGGCATTATGCAGTGAAGGTGGTGTATTTCGATTTAGCAAAAATCTTCAGTAAGGTACATTGCAGAAGATCAAGTGGTACTTTTAGGAGAAGAACAAAGAGAGTAGATAGTTTTGTTTATTCAGGGGAGGTTTGGCTCATCCATAGGATCTCTCCAATGCAGAATGAGGCCATTCGGCCCATCAAATCTCTACTTACACTCCAAAAGAGCACCCTATCCAGGTTCACACCCTCCACCCCATCCCTGTAACTCCACCTAACCTGCACATCCTTAGACTCTAAGGGGCAATTTAACATGGCCAATTCACCTAACTTGTTCTTTGGACTGTGGGAGAAAACCGGAGCACTCGGATGGAGACCCACACAGGCAGGGGAGAATGTGCAACCTCCACACAGCCATCAAGGCTGGAATCGAACCCGGGTCCCTGGTGCTGTGAGGCATCAGTGTTAACCACTGTGCCTCAGTGCTGGTATACAGGTTAAGCAAGGCAATAAGCCACAAAGACCCAAAGACATCTCCTTCTTTAGAAACAAGTAGTTACATAGCCTGAGGTGAGCACTTAGCATCAACCTTGGGCAAAGCAGTTATCTAACAAATACCACAGCCTGTATGGGGATTTAAACACCCACCATGAGCATCATTCTGCACTGCACTCTGGACTCTGGACTGGACTGTACAAGCCACCTCGCCAACTGAGCTCCAGGTTAGGTTGCACTTCAAGTAGATACAGCCTTGGAGCACATTAATGGAATATTGGGTTGATGGTAAGTATAGAATGTAAAAGGTAAGAAGCCAGAAATTCATTTTGCATTATATAGGTGTTATTAGATCGACCACTCATTACAAGCAGTGCCTGATGTTCAACTCCATTGCAATCAATGGGATTACATTTGAAAGGGTGTACAATGGGTGGCTGCTGCACCCATTTTGCACCTCAATCCAGGACTAATCTGCACACCAAGATATAAAAGTGTATTTGCATAAAAAGCTTAGAAACAAAATTGGCGTAGTGTGTAGTTTTGGTATCAATACTGTAGGAAGGATCATGAGGCAACGCAGAAGGTTCAGCACAGGTTGTTACCTGATATGAGGAAATGAGAATATACAAAAAGCCATGGGGAATTGGGGCTATTTTGGTTACAACAGTGGGAATTTGATTGAGGTATTAAAATTATGAAGTGATGCTACAGAGTAAATAAGAACAGAGGGGCCTAAATTCAATTGCAGCCAGAAATGAAACAGTCGTCACACTGATTTCATGTGCTAGAATGAAAGCCACAAGCACCTTCCTGTGGTCTCATTGGAATCGATGGGGAGAGCTGTCAGCATTCCCATACAGCTCAATGGCTCCTTCACATTTCAGCTGCACTGACACAGAGCCAGCTTGAAGGTAAGCTCAGAAAAGGGAGGAGATGGCAAATGGGAGGTGAGGGTGAATGCATAGTTGTTGCAGCCTGCAATATTTATAGTATTAACGTGAAAGCTGCGGGTCTCTCCAAATCTTTTTGGTTCCACATTAAAGTTATTTTTTCTTGAAATACAAACTGCCTATTTCTTAAGACCATAAGACATAGGAGCGGAAGTAAGGCCATTCGGCCCATCGAGTCCACTCCACCATTCAATCATGGCTGATTTTAACTCCATTTACCCGCTCTCTCTCCGTAGCCCTTAATTCCTCGAGAAATCAAGGATTTATCAACTTCTGTCTTAAAGACACTCAACGTCCCGTCCTCCACCGCCCTCTGTGGCAATGAATTCCACAGACCCACCACACTCTGGCTGAAGAAATTTCTCCTCATCTCTGTTCTAAAGTGACTCCCTTTTATTCTAAGGCTGTGCCCCAGGGTCCTAGTCACCCCTGCTAATGGAAACAACTTCCCTACGTCCACCCTATCTAAGCCATTCATTATCTTGTAAGTTTCTATTAGATCTCCCCTCAACCTCCTAAACTCCAATGAATATAATCTCAGGATCCTCAGACGTTCCAGGGGCACAGATAGGCGCTTCTGTGGACGTGAAAGAGACTCCAGGATGGTATGTTGCCTCCCTGGTGCCAGGGTCCAGGATGTCTCCGAACGGGTAGAGGGCATCCTGAAGGGGGAGGGCAAACAGGCAGAGGTCGTTGTACATATTGGTACTAACGACATAGGCAGGAAGGGGCATGAGGTCCTGCAGCAGGAGTTCAGGGAGCTAGGCAGAAAGTTAAAAGACAGGACCTCGAGGGTTGTAATCTCGGGATTACTCCCTGTGCCACGTGCCAGTGAGGCTAGAAATAGGAAGATAGAGCAGCTAAACAAGTGGCTAAACAGCTGGTGTAGGAGGGAGGGTTTCCATTATCTGGACCACTGGGAGCTCTTCCGGGGCAGGTGTGACCTGTATAAGAAGGACGGGTTGCATCTAAACCGGAGAGGCATAAATATCCTGGCCGCGAGGTTTGCTAGTGTCACACGGGAGGGTTTAAACTAGTATGGCAGGGGGGTGGGCACAGGAGCAATAGGTCAGAAGGTGAGAGCATTGAGGGAGAACTAGGGAATAGGGACAGTGTGGCTCTGAGGCAGAGCAGACAGGGAGAAGTTGCTGAACACAGCGGGTCTGGTGGCCTAAAGTGCATATGTTTTAATGCAAGGAGCATTACGGGTAAGGCAGATGAACTTAGAGCTTGGATTAGTACTTGGAACTATGATGTTGTTGCCATTACAGAGACCTGGTTGAGGGAAGGGCAGGATTGGCAGCTAAACGTTCCAGGATTTAGATGTTTCAGGCGGGATAGAGGGGGATGTAAAAGGGGAGGTGGAGTTGCGCTACTTGTTCGTGAGAATATCACAGCTGTACTGCGAGAGGACACCTCAGAGGGCAGTAAGGCTATATGGGTAGAGATCAGGAATAAGAAGGGTGCAGTCACAATGTTGGGGGTATACTACAGGCCTCCCAACAGCCAGCGGGAGATAGAGGAGCAGATAGGTAGACAGATTTTGGAAAAGAGTAAAAACAACAGGGTTGTGGTGATGGGAGACTTCAACTTCCCCAATATTGATTGGGACTCACTTAGTGCCAGGGGCTTAGACGGGGCGGAGTTTGTAAGGAGCATCCAGGAGGGCTTCTTAAAACAATATGTAGACAGTCCAACTAGGGAAGGGGCGGTACTGGACCTGGTATTGGGGAATGAGCCCGGCTAGGTGGTAGATGTTTCAGTAGGGGAGCATTTTGGTAACAGTGACCACAATTCAGTAAGTTTTAAAGTACTGGTGGACAAGGATAAGAGTGGTCCGAGGATGAATGTGCTAAATTGGGGGAAGGCAAATTATAAACAATATTAGGTGGGAACTGAAGAACATAGATTGGGGGCGGATGTTTGAGGGCAAATCAACATCTGACATGTGGGAGGCTTTCAAGTGGCAGTTGAAAGGAATACAGGACCGGCATGTTCCTGTGAGGAAGAAAGATAAATACGGCAATTTTCGGGAACCTTGGATGACGAGTGATATTGTAGGCCCCGTCAAAAAGAAAAAGGAGGCATTTGTCAGGGCTAAAAGGCTGGGAACAGACGAAGCCTGCGTGGAATATAAGGAAAGTAGGAAGGAACTTAAGCAAGGAGTCAGGAGGGCTAGAAGGGGTCACGAAAAGTCATTGGCAAATAGGGTTAAGGAAAATCCCAAGGCTTTTTACACGTACATAAAAAGCAAGAGGGTAGCCAGGGAAAGGGTTGGCCCACTGAAGTATAGGCAAGGGAATCTATGTGTGGAGCCAGAGGAAATGGGCGAGGTACTAAATGAATACTTTGCATCAGTATTCACCAAAGAGAAGGAATTGGTAGATGTTGAGTCTGGAGAAGGGGGTGTAGATAGCCTGGGTCACATTGTGATCCAAAAAGACGAGGTGTTGGGTGTCTTAAAAAATATCAAGGTAGATAAGTCCCCAGGGCCTGATGGGATCTACCCCAGAATACTGAAGGAGCCAGGAGAGGAAATTACTGAGGCCTTGACAGAAATCTTTGGATCCTCGCTGTCTTCAGGGGATGTCCCTGAGGACTGGAGAATAGCCAATGTTGTTCCTCTGTTTAAGAAGGGTAGCAAGGATAATCCCGGGAACTACAGGCCGGTGAGCCTTACTTCAGTGGTAGGGAAATTACTGGAGAGAATTCTTCGAGACAGGATCTACTCCCATTTGGAAGCAAATGGACGTATTAGTGAGAGGCAGCACGGTTTTGTGAAGGGGAGGCCGTGTCTCACTAACCTGATAGAGTTTTTCGAGGAGGTCACTAAGATGATTGATGCAGGTAGGGCAGTAGATGTTGTCTATATGGACTTCAGTAAGGCCTATGACAAGGTCCCTCATGGTAGACTAGTACAAAAGATGAAGTCACACGGGATCAGGGGTGAGCTGGCAAGGTGGATACAGAACTGGCTAGGCCATAGAAGGCAGAGAGTAGCAATGGAGGGATGCTTTTCTAATTGGAGGGCTGTGACCAGTGGTGTTCCACAGGGATCAGTGCTGGGACCTTTGCTCTTTGTAGTATATATAAATGATTTGGAGGAAAATGTAACTGGTCTGATTAGTAAGTTTGCAGACGACACAAAGGTTGGTGGAATTGCGGATAGCGATGAGGACTGTCGGAGGATACAGCAGGATTTAGATTGTCTGGAGACTTGGGCGGAGAGATGGCAGATGGAGTTTAATCCGGACAAATGTGAGGTAATGCATTTTGGAAGGTCTAATGCAGGTAGGGAATATACAGTGAATGGTAGAACCCTCAAGAGTATTGAAAGTCAAAGAGATCTAAGAGTACAGGTCCACAGGTCATTGAAAGGGGCAACACAGGTGGAGAAGGTAGTCAAGAAGGCATACGGCATGCTTGCCTTCATTGGCCGGGGCATTGAGTATAAGAATTGGCAAGTCATGTTGCAGCTGTATAGAACCTTAGTTAGGCCACACTTGGAGTATAGTGTTCAATTCTGGTCGCCACACTACCAGAAGGATGTGGAGGCTTTAGAGAGGGTGCAGAAGAGATTTACTAGAATGTTGCCTGGTATGGAGGGCATTAGCTATGAGGAGCGGTTGAATAAACTTGGTTTGTTCTCACTGGAACGAAGGAGGTTGAGGGGAGACCTGATAGAGGTATACAAAATTATGAGGGGCATAGACAGAGTGGATAGTCAGAGGCTTTTCCCCAGGGTAGAGGGGTCAATTACTAGGGGGCATAGGTTTAAGGTGAGAGGGGCAAGGTTTAGAGTAGATGTATGAGGCAAGTTTTTTACGCAGAGAGTAGTGGGTGCCTGGAACTCGCTACCGGAGGAGGTAGTGGAAGCAGGGACGATAGGGACATTTAAGGGGCACCTTGACAAATATATGAATAGGATGGGAATAGAAGGATACGGACCCAGGAAGTGTAGAAGATTGTAGTTTACTCGGGCAGCATGGTCGGCACGGGCTTGGAGGGCCGAAGGGCCTGTTCCTGTGCTGTACATTTCTTTGTTCTTTGTTTGTTGTTCTTTGTTCATCGTATGTTAGGCCTACCATTCCTGGGATCATCCGTGTGAATCTCCGCTGGATCCGCTCCAGTGCTAGTATGTCCTTCCTGAGGTGTGGGGTCCAAAATTGCTCACAGTATTCTAAATGGGGCCTAACTAGTGTTTTATAAAGCTTCAGAAGTACATCTCTGCTTTTATATTCCAAGCCTCTTGAGATAAATGACAACATTGCATTTGCTTACTTAATTACGGACTCAACCTGCAAGTTTACCTTTAGAGAATCCTGCGCAAGGACTCCCAAGTCCATTTGCACTTCAGCATTATGAATTTTGTCACCGTTGAGAAAATAGTCCATGCCTCTATTCTTTTTTCCAAAGTGCAAGACCTCGCACTTCAACCCACGTTGAATTTCATGAGCCATTTCTTGGACCACTCTCCTAAACTGTCTAAATTTTCTGCAGCCTCTCCACCTCCTCAATACTACCTGCCCCTCCACCTATCTTTGTATCATCGGCAAACTTAGCCAGAATGCCCCCAGTCCCGTCATCTAGATCGTTAATATAGAAAGAGAACAGCTGTGGCCACAACACTGAACCCTACGGGAGACCACTCGTCACCGGCACCCAACTCTCTGCCTTCTGCCTGACAGCCAATCGTCAATCCATGTTAGTACCTTGCCTCGAATACCATGGGCCCTTATTTTACTCAGCAGTCTCCCGTGAGGCACCTTATCAAAGGCCTTTTAGAGGTCAAGATAGATAACATCCATTGGCTCTCCTTGGTCTAACCTATTTGTTATCTCTTCAAAGCACTCTAACAGGTTTGTCATGCATGACCTCCCCTTAGTAAATCCATGCTGACTTGTCCTAATCCGACCCTGCACTTCCAAGAATTTAGAAATCTCATTGTTAACAATGGATTCTAGAATCTTGCCAACAACCGAGGTTAGGCTAATTGGCCTATAATTTTCCTTCTTTTTTCTTGTTCCCTTCTTGAACAGGGGGGTTATAACAGCGATTTTCCAATCCTCTGGGACTTTCCCTGACTCCAGTGACTTTTGAAAGATCATAACTAACGCCTCCACTATTTCTTCAGCTACCTCCTTTAGAACTCTAGGATGTAGCCCATCTGGGCCCGGAGATTTATCAATTTTTAGACCTCTTAGTTTCTCTTGCACTTTCTCCTTTGTGGTGGCTACCATATTCAACTCTGCCCCCTGACTCTCCTGAATTGTTGAGATATTACTCATGGCTTCTACTGTGAAGACTGACGCAAAGTACTTATTTAGTTCCTCAGCTATTTCCTTGTCTCCCATCACTAGATTACCAGCGTCATTTTGGAGTGGCCCAATGTCTACTTTTGCCTCCTGTTTGTTTTTAATGTATTTAAATAAACTTTTACTATCATTCCTAATGTTTGGGATATGGTGTAAGGGCCGGAGAGTGGAGCTGAGTCCACAAAGATCAGCCATGATCTCATTAAATGGCGGAGCAGGCTCGAGGGGCCAGATGGCCTACTCCTGTTCCTAGTTCTTATGTACTGGCTAGCCTACCTTCATATTTGATCCTCTCCTTCCTTATTTCTCTCTTTGTTATTCTCTGTTTGTTTTTGTAGCCTTCCCAATCTTCTGACTTCCCACTACTCTTTGCCACATTATAGGCTTTCTATTTTGCTTTGATGCATTCCCTAACTTCCTTTGTCAGCCATGGCTGCCTAATCCCCCCTCTGATAACCTTCCTTTTCTTTGGGATGAACCTCTGTACGGTGTCCTCAATTACTCCCAGAAACTCCTGCCATTGCTGTTCTATTGTCTTTCCCACTAGGCTCTGCTCCCAGTCGATTTTCGTCAGTTCCTCCCTCATGCCCCTGTAGTTACCTTTATTTAACTGTAACACCTTTACATCTGATTCTACCTTCTTTCTTTCAAATTGCAGACTGAATTCTACCATATTATGATCACTGCCTCCTAAGTGTTCCCTTACTTTAAGATCTTTTATCAAGTCTGGCTCATTACATAACACTAAGTCCAGAATGGCCTGTTCCCTCATGGGCTCCATCACAAACTGTTCCAAAAAGCCCTCCTGTAAACATTCAATGTATTTCTTTTCTTTGGGTCCAATGACAACATTATTTACCCAGTCCACCTGCCTATTGAAGTCCCCCATGATCACTGTGACCTTGCCTTTCTGACATGCCCTTTCTATTTATTTCGTGGTGCATTTTGTGCCCCTGGTCCTGACCACTGTTAGGAGGCCTGTACATAACTCCCATTATGTTTTTTTTGCCTTTGTGGTTCCTCAACTCTACCCACACAGACTCCACATCATCTGATCCTATGTCGTTTAGTGCTATTGATTTAATTTCATTCCTAATTAACAAGGCAACCCCGCCCCCTCTGCCCACCTCTCAGTCTTTTCGGTAGGTTGTGAATCCCTGGATGTTTAAATGCCAGTCCTGAACCCCCTGCAACCATGTCTCTGTGATGCCTACCACATCATACCTGCCAGTCACAATCTGGGCCACAAGCTCATCTACCTTGTTCCGTACACTGCGCGCATTTAAATATAGCACCTTTAATTCTCTATTGACCGTCCCTTTTTGTTTTCTTAGTGTGGTGGACCTTGGTTTACTGAGCCTTTCCATACACTGTGTCATATTTTGTGAGATGGGGACTATCGTAACCTCTCCTGAGTTCTGTCTTTTCGTGCTTTTTTGTATTCCTAAGCAGCTACGCTTCCCACTGATTACTTCACCTCTTGGTTCTCTGACTTTCCCTTCCCCCCCAATCTCTAGTTTAAAGTCCTATTGACCACCCTATTTACTCTTTTCGCGAGAACACTGGTCCCAGCTCGGTTCAGGTGGAGACCATCCCAACGGTTTAGGTCCCCCCTGTCCCAAAACTGATGCCAGTGTCCCATGAAAAGGAACCCCTCTTTCCCACACCACTCTTTCAGCCACGTGTTAACTTCCCTTATTCTTGCCTCCCTATGCCAATTTACACGTGGCTCGGGCAGTAATCTGGAGATTACGACCCTTGAGGACCTGTTTTTAAATTTGAATCCTAGCTCTTTATAATCTCTAAACAGTTCGTCTTTCCTAGACTTGCCTATGTTGTTGGTACCGACATGGACCACAACAACTGGATCCTCCCCCTCCCTCTCCAGTATCCTTTCAAGCCGGTCAGAGATGTCCCGCTCCCTAGCGCCGGGCAGGCAACATACCATGCGGGACTCTTTATCCGGCTCACAAAGGATACTGTCTATCCCCCTGATAATAGAATTCCCTACAACTACAACTTGCCTATTTACTCCCTCCCCTTGAATGGCCTGCTGAACCATGGTCAGCTGACTCATCCATGATTAGTCCTCTGTGGACTTGACAGGCCTCTGTGGACTTGACAAATTGTGCTACACAACCTCTGATTAATGTAAACAAATTTAGCAAAAGGTTCTGAAATATTTGCAGGGCTGTCATTCAAATATAATTTCTGGTGGGCCTTAAGACAATGCCAACAATGGCCCAAAATTGCACAACTCTTTAGAGGCAGGCCCTGCTGACATGCTAGCTCCATTATAATGAGGCCTGGGCTCTAATATAAGGGGAATATTGGGCGTCATCCTTCAGAAGCAGGGAATTTACTTGTGTGACCACCCCCAGAAATGAAAAAGCTTTGAATTTCCGGACACTAAATATGTGAGAAAGACTGATAACTCGCTGTTGGAGGGCAATTAATTCTTCTATATTTTGCTAACCAAAAATCACAGTTTGACATACTATTGCAGCTTCTACGGCTAATATCCTGAATCACCCAGAATTAGAACAAAGAACAAAGAAAAGTACAGCACAGGAACAGGCCCTTCGGCCCTCCAAGCCCGTGCCGACCATGCTGCCCGACTAAACTACAATCTTCTACACTTCCTGGGTCCGTATCCCTCTATTCCCATCCTATTCATGTATTTGTCAAGATGCCCCTTAAATGTCACTATCGTCCCTGCTTCCACCACCTCCTCCGGCAGCGAGTTCCAGGCACCCACTACCCTCTGTGTAAAAAACTTGCCTCGTACATCAACTCTAAACCTTGCCCCTCGCACCTTAAACCTATGCCCCCTAGTAATTGACCCCTCTACCCTGGGGAAAAGCCTCTGACTATCCACTCTGTCTATGCCCCTCATAATTTTGTAGACCTCTATCAGGTCACCCCTCAACCTCCGTCGTTCCAGTGAGAACAAACTGAGTTTATTCAACCGCTCTTCATAGCTAATGCCCTCCATACCAGGCAACATTCTGGTAAATCTCTTCTGCATCCTCTCTAAAGCCTCCACATCCTTCTGGAAGTGTGGCGACCAGAATTGAATACTATACTCCAAGTGTGACCTCACATTTGTCCAGATTAAACTCCATCTGCCATCTCTCCGCCCAAGTCTCCAAACAATCTAAATCCTGCTGTATCCTCATCGCTATTCGCAATTCCACCAACCTTTGTGGTGTCTGCAAACTTACTAATCAGACCAGTTACATTTTCCACCAAATCATTTATATATACTACAAATAGCAAAGGTCCAAGCATTGATCCCTGTGGAACACCACTAGTCACAGCCCTCCAATTAGAAAAGCATCCTTCCATTGGTACTCTCTGCCTTCTATGACCTAACCAGTTCTGTATCCACCTTGCCAGCTCATCCCTGATCCTGTGTGACTTCATCTTTTGTACTAGTCTACCATGAGGGACCTTGTCAAAGGCCTTACTGAAGTCCATATAGACAACATCCACTGCCCTACCTGCATCAATCACCTTTGTGACCTCTTCGAAAAACTCTATCAAGTTCGTGAGACACGACCTCCCCTTCACAAAACCATACTGCCTCTCATTAATACGTCCATTTGCTTCCAAATGTGAGTAGATCCTGTCTCGAAGAATTCTCTCCAGTAATTTCACTGATGTAAGGCTCACCGGCCTGTAGTTCCCTGGATTATCCTTGCTACCCTTCTTAAACAGAGGAACAACATTGGCTATTCTCCAGTCCTCTGGGACATCACCTGAAGACAGTGAGGATCCAAAGATCTCTGTCAAGGCCTCAGCAATTTCCTCTCTTGCCTCCTTCAGTATTCTGCGGTAGATCCCATCAGGCCCAGGGGACTTATCTACCTTAATATTTTTCAAGACGCCCAACACCTCGTCTTTTTGGATCTCAATGTGACCCAGGCTATCTACGCACCCTTCTCCAGACTCAACATCCATCAATTCCTTCTCTTTGGTGAATACTGATGCAAATTAACCGATAACAGCTAGTTACTTTCCACAGTAAAATTGTCCATGTTATAGATATGTGTTGGATGAATGAATTTGTGCATTAATATTTCTGCTTGACACCATGGATTACCGTGCCCCACGTTCTCCCCATTTAATCTTCAAACCTTATCTAAATCGATTCAGTTAAAGGGAAGTATTTCTGGTTTAATCTAATGTCCGAAGACCATGTGCGGAATTCTCCATTTGGGAGACTATGGGCTGGATTCTCTGCTTTTGAGGCTATGTCCAGAGGAAGTGTCTGGTTTTACGAAGAAAAATATCAGCAAGGTCCCACCGGTCCTCCGACCAGTGAGGGGCTAGCAGCCACACCATGTAAAGTGCTCGGCCTTCCCGATATAAACGCCTGGAGAATTGCTGGGTCCATGGCCGTGCATGCGCTCGGCAACGGCCTGCAGCGGTCTTGCCGTACAATTTGGCGTCGACCGCGCGTGGACATGACCTGCAGATCGACACCCCCTCGCCACCCCGGGGCACACCACACCAGCCCACCGGCCCTCGCTGAAGGTCCCCCGGCCAGCAGCATGGCTTCCCACCGACTGGTGGCACTGGACATAGTCCGCAGCTGCCACGCCGGGTTCACGAAAACTGAGAGCACAGGTATCCCGCGCCATCGGGAACTCGGCCCATCGGGGGCGGAGAATTGGTGGAGGGTCTTCAGGTAATGTCCTGAGGCCATCCCAATGGCGAGTGGCGTACTCCTCAATGACGCCGTTTTGGAAGGGGCGGCGCATCTGAAAACAGGCGCCGCCCCCGATTCCGTTGGAAACAGGGATTCTCCTCCCGATCGCCGATTACAATATTGGCGTCAGGTAGCGGAGAATCCCAGCCCCTGCCGAACACCCCCAGTCAGTGGAACGGCTCCCCCGCGCCCCCGACTGTGGTGGCGCAGGACACAGACCGTAGCCTCCACGTGAGGACCCTGAAAACTGAGAGGACAAGCGACCAACGCCGTCGTGAAATCGGCCCATCGGGGGTGGAGCATTAGGGGAGGGCCTCAGCTGACGTCCTGATCCGTCCCAACAGCGTGCGACGCATTCAGCGATTGCGCCATATTTCAGGGGTCGGAGCGTCTGAAAAACAGCGCCGTCCCCAATTTCAGCATAAAAGCTGATTCTCCAGCTAATCGCCGAATGCGATTCTAGCATCAGCAATCGAAGAATTCCGTCAGAAGTGTTGATGCCACCGCAGAATCCGTGGACTTTTCCGACAGAAAAAATGGCACCGCACCTGGACCAATTCTGCTGCTGTTGATGGGCTATCGCCGGTGCTGCAGGGAACACAATCGATTCCAATGCAAAAGGGTGCAGGAGTCACCGGGTCCGTGATTTGCATTCGGGAGGCTGACAGGCTGCAGCTGCACATACACATGACAATCCCCACACACACTCAACCCAGCCAACAAGATGCCACTGGTTCCGCTGGAGCATGCCCATACGGCTGATGGTCAGCTGGGACCAGAGGGCACCCAGGGGTGTGCTGGTGGGACACTTATACAACCCGTGGCACTAATTTCAAAGTGGGCTGTTAGCAGTGTGCACAGCTGCATGGCTGCCTTGTCGGCAGCGGCAATGGTGTTCCCTGCCTGTCCACCCCAACCCCACAGCCCACCTCCTGGTTACCCCCCCACTACTCCCCACGGCCCTGGCAGAAGCCCCTTGGCCAGTGGCACAACTGTCAGCAAACTATGGCGATGTTGGACACCTTCCGTACGCCTTCTCTATTCCTCAGCAGCCGCCAAGCAGGTTTCACGATTTTTCAAAGCACAAGTGAACTTCACTGTCGGGAACTCGGCCCATCGGATGTGGCAAATCGTGGAGGCCCCGGAGAATACAGGGTTGGGCCCGCTAATGATCTGCAAACGGTGTCTACTGTATATGCGTTCCAGAACACATTGACGTCGCTGTCGAAGTGCTGGATTTGGCATCAAATCAGCATCTGCCGTGATTCTGGCATCAGAACCGATTCTCCGAGCAATCGTATTTCCCGATTTCGGTGTCGGTTAACGGAGAATCCCGCCCTACATTCTCCCGCCAAATATGAATCAGCTCTGATTTGCACTCAGACAAATCAAAGGTGATTCACTATACCTTACCATGCAAATTTATGTATGGCGGGGTTTGCAAAGGATTCCCTCATGAATGCCACTATCGGGCCACCATTTTGAGTGGGCAGTCCGCTAGTGAGGTCCGGCAGCTGGGCCACTCCCCCCTGCAATGCAATTCCACTCCCCCCCGCCCCCCCCCCACCATCTGGGATTTTCTGGGTCACCCCCCTCCGATAGTATGTGGATGAACTGACACCCCTCACCCACCCCCACCAGAGACCCCATTATAGAGACTCCCAACAGAGACCCCCCAGAAGACAGCTACCTACCAGAAACCCTCCCCCCAATACAGAGATCATCACCAGAAACCCCCCCCCATAAGAGGCATCCTTACCAGAAACCCTTGTAAGAGAGATCCGGCGGGGGTCGGAGAATCTCGCCCATGGTTCTCAAACCTAGTTAAAATTCTGATGCACTTATACTATTATTGCCTGGTAGTTTTTACAGCAGATGGCTGGAAGGTTGAAGAGTACTGGATACGGCTGGCTGGGTAGCTCCCTCTGTTCATAGATTTCTTTCTCCAATAGTCAAATTTGTACCTTACACATGGTATGTTTTTCGGTAGACTTATTAAAAAGATGTGAGTTATGTCTCACAAAAATCTTAAACACATTTGCAAAGAAGAGTTTTATAATTTCATTCCGCATATAATAGTTTAAATCCTCCTCCAATGTGATCGCGCTCGCTTTATAATGGAAATTTAAACAATGAATTAACCATATTATTGTCTTCAATTTGCACTCTGTTAAGGTAATAAATTAAGTGCAACAACCTGCTCGATTGTTGCATTTGTTCATTAACTGAGGGGATAGTATTTTACTAATAGTTACTTAACAGCTTTTGGTGATAAATAGAAGCAAAACACTGAAGCATTCTTCTTGGCCCAAAAGGTTGATGAGACCAGTCAGAAGAATGTTGCATTTTTCAAGCTTTCGTTAATAGCGGCAATAGTTTCATTGTGGGTTGTAGCAATGATCCATAAAAGACCTTAACTGCTCAACAAGAAAAGGACAGCAATACTTTGTATCAGTAAGGTTAATGGGTGACATAACATTTGCAAATTCCTAGGTAAAGTCATTTTTATATATCATGTGTGATTTTAAGGGAATATGAGGAAAATGCATTGGAATAATTCTTGTCATCTCTACGATTAGAATATCATGCTGTATCATAAACATTGTACTGTGGATACTGGAAATCTTAAATACAAGCAGAAAATGGTGGATATACTCACAATTTTGATCGTATCTCTGGGGAGAGAAGCATGCTTCAGTCAATGACCTGTCATCAGAATTAAACGGAGGGCCGGATTTTCCCCCCTCCTCCCCCCACTGTGACTTGTTTTCGGGTGGCGGGAGCAACTCATCATTGGCCGCTGGCAGGATCTTCAGGTCCTGCCGATATCTACGGCATTTTGCATGTCTTTCCCACCCGCCGCCGAAGAACTTGCCACTGGAGGGGTGGGAGGGTTGGTGGGGGCGGGGGTGGCGCCGTTGGCGAAAGTGAAAGATCCTGCCAGCGAAATAGGCCGGAAATTCCCTGTCCACGGTGCTTCTCTCTCCATTGATGTTGAATGTTTTACCTGCTGAATATTTCCAGCATTGTCTGTTTTTATTTGTTACATCATGGCTGCTCCATATGCACCACTGTAACTATCAAACAGAAAGGGGGTGCATTCTTATGCCATTGTTGTCCTGTTTGCACTTAAACCAAGGCGGTAGCACGGTTAGAATTCTGTTTTGGGTAATGATGCTGGAATTCACATTTCCAGCATTGAAAATTGAGACTGGTAGAAGGGCGACTTAATGCTGCATTAGACCAGACTTTCTATTAGAAGGTGGTAGAAACCTAGAAATCTCTTCCCCCAAAACACCGTAGACACTGTGCAGAATTGAAAAACTGAAATTAATACAATTTTGTTAAGCAAGGATATTAGGGGTTACAGAACCAATTCTGTAAGTATCTTACAGAACTTAAGATACAGAATCACTATTATCTAATTGAAAGGCGGCACGATGGCACAGTGGCTGGCACTGCTGCCTCACGACGCTGAGGACCCGGGTTCAATCCCGGCTCTGGGTCACTGTCCATGTGGAGTTTGCACATTCTCCCTGTCTCTGCGTGGGTCTCACCCCACAACCCAAAATGATGTGCAAGGTAGATGAATTGGCCACGCTAAATTGCCCCTCAATTGGAAAAAAAAGAATTGGGTACTCTGAATTTTTTTAAAAAACTATTATCTAATTGAGCTGCAGGACAATTTTGTCATTCTATGACATTAAATGAGCACTTGAAATGTGCAGTATTATGGGGAATAGGCAGGGGAATGGCACTAAGACACAATGCTTGTTTGGGGGAGCCGGTGCTGACACGATGGGCCAAATGGCCTCTTTCTGCACTATAGTGATTCTATCGCAGGCTTGAGGAGCTGAATGTCTTACTCCTGTTCCTGTATTCCTTCCTATAATGTCATAAACAAATGCAAGTTGGAATTAAATGACAATGTTATGACTTCATTTATCTCTCAGCTCTCCCTAACTATTATTCGTTCCTCTTCCCACCAGCAACCATGGGCGCTGCAAATGTGGAGGTAGCTATTTCCGGTGAGAATTGAAGATATCTTCAGCAACCATCCGAGAAAGATGAATGGAGGCCTTGGAGACAGTTTTCTGACAGTTACTTGTAGGTTTTCAGCCATAAATACTTCTGAATTGAATGTACTTGCTGCAGTTGCCAGCTACACCAACATGATTCTGCTTTTCAGTCCCAGTACTATTTCCACACCTCTGCAGACAAACCCTTCACAATTGGCCTTGCGCCTAAATTCCTACATCTAGACTGTTAAGTTTCCTATTGGGGAGTGTGTTTCACACTTGCACTCTGCTTATCACATTCTAACTAGTACCCAGACACAACATTGAGTTGTTCCCATGCTGATTCCCTCAGGTAGTCATCACCCACCTTAAAAATTCTCAAAATGAAAATCACCCTAATCGGTTAATATTCTCCCAGTTCACACAGTCACATTATCATGAAGCCGTTTTCATTTTAATTTCCAGAGGCTTACTTTCTGTGAGATGAGATTTACACATCCCCAGCAGGTATGTTTTCCATGGGGTGGCATATAAAATAGGATGAACGCCTACCCTACACCCTTCCCCCAACTCACTCCATAAGTTTGGGGAGGGGAGGGTGGGGGGTGTGAGAGGGCACCGAATTCTGATAGCCTGCCTGCTATATTTAATAATAACAAAGCAAAGGTCAAATAGGCTTGTTATTAATGCTGAGAATATACTGCCCACACCATAAAACATTCAGTGTGGGAAGCCCAATTTTCTTTCACTCAGATTCTTAAAGGGCAGGAAGGAAAGGGTAGGTTTGCTCTTTGGGGGTGTTCTTTGCCGACCATGGAGTGGCCTCCTTGTGGTAGTATGTATTGGGGGTCATGTGGGACTGGAAGCCCTAATGTCATTGGCTGACAGATCCCGGGTCCTGGTTGGCCGTTGACCTCTAGCTCCGCCCTGAAGGCAGAGTATAAGAAGCCGGAGTCTTCCCCCGCAGGCCAGTTTACTATCGAGCTGCAGCCCTGGCAGTGGCCACCAATGCCTTGGTGGTACTATTGGCACTGATAGAGTTGCTGGCCAATCCAATTGGCTGGCAGCTTCAGAGGGCAGGTCTTCCTCCTCAATGAGGGGTACATGTCCCAGCCGGCCCCAGTTAATTCATCCTGCAGTGCTCTGTGGCTGCATGGTGGGTTGGCATGGAGTATTTTGGCTCCACACCAACATTGCTTCCAGAGGGGGGGGGCTTGCCGTCTGCACCCCCTTCCCTCATCAACCCACCTTAATATTCAGCCCTATGTTTGTCTTTGTCATTCTGAGATTGTTGCTTGTTCTGCACACTGCGATCTGGCGCTGCAGACAACGTGAATTTTCCAGTGACTTCTTAACTTGTGCTTCATGTCTAATTTCCTATTCTACCTCAAACTTTCAGGACATAAGTCTGTTGAACTCACTGCAAGGTGCAAGGGATATGTCTGGAAAAAACTGATTGAAGTTGGCTCCAATGATCCTTCAACTGAAGCACAATACAAATTTTTACTCAGGGTTTTCATTACAGCCAATTTCCAAACGTCTACCCATGGTGTTGATTGGAAAATTACCCCCCCCCCCCCTAATATTGAGTACTATATCAAAACTGGCATATATCCCTATTTGCATATTTAAGCAGCCACCTCCCAATTGTTTCAGGTAGGTGTGCTGTGTGGCCAATGAAAACCACACCTTCAGCATTCAACATGGAGTCTACGTCCCCCACCCTCCACTACCCTAGATCTGCTAAGCAGTCCATTGATGGGAATGTTTTACATTTATATGATCTTAAATAGGTTCCATTATATCCCAGATGACTTCAGTAATTGATTCTAAAAGATAAAAAGTCAGTGGGAAAAATACACATTAATGTAAACTACCGACTTAACAGGTCATTACACTTCAAACTGCATGTGAAGCACTTTGAGGTGTCTCTAACATATGATGAGGCATGATTTGACTGAATTAAAATTTAATTTTAATACAGATGGAAAGAGTAACAACAAAAATGATGGCTTTAAAATCACTCAATTAATTTCTGTATTTTTATTGTTTGTAGGGCAAGTTATTCTGTGTGGACGCTAAGATCAGATCTTTACATGCTGACTCCCTGTGATGGATGAAGCTGTTTTAAATGAGAGGTATGCCATGGAGAAACTTCAACAAATCTTCTGAAATTTATTATGGCATTAAACATTAGAGTAGCGGAATGATTGCAAATATATGTATGCAGTTCTTGGATAGCAAATTAATTATAGCAAAAAATCAATATTGGCATAGTGCTATATATTACATTGATAACCAGTGATTGTTTTTTGTATATTTTCGGCATCACATCGTTTAACTTACATGAATGATATAATTTAATAAGTTGGTGTTTACTAAAATATTTAAACCAGTAAACAAGACTCTGATATATTTGCCTAGCCTACATGCTCTGTATCCCACTTTGAAAAATGTAATATATATATAGGGAAAGGCAGCAGATAGAGGACAAGTATGCAGTTCGAATGGCTTTGTGAGGTTTACTCCCATCCATTCTACTGTCCTCACACCACTTCTGGGGCGTCATTCTCCGCCGGCAGGAGTCTCCGTTTTGCCGGCGCCCGGGGGTTTCCCGACAGCGTGGGGCTGCCCCACAATGGGAAACCCCATTGACCGGCCGGTGTTACGGAGACTCCCGCCGGCCGGTCGGAGCAGAAATGTGGCGGGGCGGGTAGGAGAATTTCGCCCCTGATCTTAACCTGTTCCCTTGAGTAGGCGTGAGAGACACCAAAATGCAATTGTGACTGAAGATTTGAATGAAGAAGCCATTGTGGCTTCTTAGCAACTTAACAGGGAGAGGAGCAAGGGCCAGAAGAGGCCCAACAAGGTAAGTGGATTTTCTTTATTTAAGTCCCTAGGATGAACAGAATTGCTTCTGCGTCCCAGAGAGTTTCGTAACCCGTAACCCTGGGTTCCCATCTCCCTGGATGGGGAGGCTCTACCAATCCTCCTCTCCAACCACTAAAGTGCTGGAGACCTATCTTTCAGACCCCCCGCTGTGCCTCTTGCTAGGTTCACGTGGGAAACTGATGAAGCCTCAGCAGATAGTGCCCGGGAACCAAAATGTCCTAGAATGCTGCAGCATGTAACTTGTTGGATTGACTGCACAACTCCCAGCTTGAGTTATAACTGGAGCTAACTTTAGGGACTATTTTGTTAAAAATTATAAAAATGGAAACCTGATACTGTAACATAAAAAAGCTGAAGTAGTTGAACTCTGAAAAGACAGTTACAAAGTAAACCAAGTTTTATATCAATTTTATATATATGTATTTATATATATATTTAAATATATTATATATATATTTATGTTTATCCAGTCTTTCATATCCAAGTTCAAGATATCATCTACCAAGGAATACCTGTACATCATATACAATCTGTTTACATTTGACAAAGAAGTGGATAATGTTGCATTCAGCACAAGTTTAATACTGTTATTGACTTTGAGAGTGTTTTAAGTGTGCAATAAATGACTTCATGCTGATATGTGCAGTTAAAATACTGCATAATTATGCTGTCTGGCAGCTCGTTATTAAAGTACGTTAGCTTTCAAAATTTCAAGGCGATCCAGTGAATTTATGTCAGGTTGTTTTGGACAGCACATTACGGACTAAAAATCTCACTCCATCACATATTATTGTCAACAATTTACACGGTGCAAACACGCATCTGATAAGAAAGCAGCTTCATTTTTTGACAGTTTTATGTACTCAAGTGTTTGATTGAGCATATCAGTCATTATAGGGATGGTTACTTACTAAAATAATGAATTGACAAGCAGCCGCAACAATGCATTAACCGTACTGATTCCAGGTATTTTGATGGCTTAGCTGCAGTTTCCATGGTTACCTGTTGCTCTGATTGGTTGTCTCCAGGGAAACAGTGGTCACTCAATCAGAAAGATACACCAGTAACAAACTTTCACTGTCTCTTGATTCCTCTCTATACTAGTAATTTTCCAGACATAACCTCAATATTAAGTGAGGGGAGTGTTGAGAAAGATGTCTAAAATCCCTTGGGAAACCTGGATGTAAGTTCAGCGTGTCTCGCTCAACATTTAAGACATCTAGTTCATCATCATTTTATTTCTTAGTTTGGTGTCAGTTACACGGCACTGGCCATGTAATACATAATATACAATAATATATGAAACTGAACCAATAATTCATATAAAAATTCCTGAAGTCTTTGGTCCTTGGCTGCCCAATAATTAGTCACCAGGTTTGTAAGTAGAAATACAATTATCGTTTATTTACAACAAGAATGATGATGAAATATGCAGTAAACACAATTGGATATCAGCAAGCTTACCTACAACCCCCATTAACTGTCCCATCCTCAATCCACACACACAAAACAGACAAACACAGAGGGGGGAAGGGGTAGGTCAAGAGATAAGAGTCATTGCTTCAAATGGTGGTTCTTCAACACATTTTCCTCAGAGAAAGGTGGTTGATCAGAGTCTCTGGTTAACAGCTGATAATGATCTTCCTTGTTGAGTCATTCATTCAATACAGCACTTACAGGCAGCAGGCTTTCCGTAGAGATGCTATGGGTGCAATCTAACCAAAAAAAAGAGTCCATTCTCGGTGGGAATCGAGGGACTGTTCCTGGCGCTACAAGCGGCGGGAACGACGCCGTTATCTAACAGCACCCTGTTTCTTGTTGGTGGCCCAGCAGGCAATGCATCATTGCCCCCGTCCCCCCTCCCGAGACTGATCGCAGTTGCATTTCCTGCACTGAGGAGCTCTGTTCGCCGGAATTTCTCAGTGCAGGAGATGCCATTTTAAATGGCGCTCCGATCACTCGACCCCCTCCCCCCACCTAACGTAACCCTTGGACTCGCAATACCCCAAATCACATGTACGGAAGTCCTTGGGCCCCCCAGACACCCACCTCACACGGGGTGGGCACCCCTGGGCCCAATTCCAGGTGTGGGCAAAATGCCAGCCTGGCACCTTGGCAGTACTGCCAGGGTGCCCAGGTGGCACGGCCAGGGTGCCAGGATGGCAGTGCCAATGTGCCCATGTGGCATTTTGCCCATGCTGGGGATCTGATCCGGGGATGCCCTACCCTTATGAGGTGGGATGTGGGGGGCTCCAGGACCCCCTTATAGGTGAATTGGGGCATGAGGGGGTGGCTCAAAGGCTGTGCTGGGGCCCTCGATATCGGGGTCCTGAAATGATGCAGAGTCCCATTGGATAGAGTGGTCTTTCCCGGCGCTGCGAGCACCTGGCTAAACGCGCTCGACACAGGGTTCTGTTTTATTTCCAATAAATCATGCCTAGTAATACAAATGCAAATCTTTCTTATGAAATAGAGCAGTTCCATCATAATTTATCAGTGCACAGACAATTTTTTTTTACATGATGTATAGGTCGTGTTGTAAATCAAAATTAATATCTAGCATCTCTGCCTTACTTCAATGAGCTATTATCAAGCTCACTATTTTAATTTCAAGCAGCTCGATAGCCTCCCCCCATCCACTCCAGGAGGCTATCACCCACCTCACAATAGCAGCCTCACACCAAGCCCCACCCCCCCCCCACCTCCCCACCCCCCCCCCATCAGCCTCGCTCACTGCCACCATTCACCTTCCCAGTGCTCGTTGCTGCTCCAATCTCAGCCTGTTTCTCTCCCGTGTTTGTTGCTGATAGCTCAATAGTGAACCAATCAGCAGCTAGAATTGGAGAGAAACAGCCTGTTATTGGGGGAGCAGCTTGGCCTAAATTCTGTCACTTGCGCAGAAAAGATCCACAAAAATGGTTCCAGGGATGAGGAACGTCAGTTATGAAGATAGATGGCAGAAGTTAGCACCGTTTTCCTTGTGCAAAAGATGGCTCTGAGGAGATTTGATAGAGCTACTCTAAATCATGAGGGTTCTGAACAGAGTAGATTGTGAGAAACTGGGCAGGATTCTCCCGCAACTGGCCAGATGGCCCGATGCCGGTGCCAAGAGCGGCGCAAACCACTCCGGTGTCGGGCCGACCGGAAGATGCGGAATCTTCCGCATTACCGGGGGCTAGGCCGGCGCCGGAGGGGTTGGTGCTGCGCTGAAGGCCGGTGTGAGTTGCCGCATGTGCAGAACCACCGGCATGGTTCCGTGCATGCGCAGACCAGCCAGCATGTTTCCTGCGCATGCGCAGGGGGGTTCTTCTCCACGCCGGCCATGGTGGAGCCCTACAGAAGCCGGCGCGGAAGGAAAGAGTGCCCCCACGGCTCAGGCCCGCCCGCAGATCGGTGGGCCCTGATCGCGGGCCAGGCCACCGTGGGGGACCCCCCGGGCTGGATCTCCCTCGCCAGCCCCCCCCCCCCCACCTAGCCGGCCTACAAGCCAGGTCCTGCCGTGATGGATCATGTCCATTTCACGCCGGCGGGACTGGCTAGGAAATGATGGCCGCTCAGCCCATCGGGGCATGGAGAATTGCCGGGGGGGGGGGGGCGCTGCCAACGGCCCCCAACCAGCACGGCGTAAACCCCGCCCCCGCCCGAAAACCAGCACTGGAGACTACGGCAGCCGGCGTCGGAGCGGCGGGGCGGGATTCGCGCTGCCCCCCGGAGATTCTCCGACCTGGCGAGGTGTTGTAGAATCCTGCCCACTGTCCTGAGTTGTGAAAGAAATCTCCGATTTAAAGAAATTAGCAAACGAAGCAAAGTGACATGAGGAAAATCTATTTAACGCAGTGAGCGGTTAAGGTCTGAAGTTCACTGCCTGAAATGCGGTGGAGGCAGATTCAATCAAAACATTCAAAAGGCAATCAGACCGCTATCTGAAAAGTGAGAATGTGAAAAGTTACAGGGAGAAGGTGGAAGGATGGCACTCATTGCTCATTCTGAGAGATGCTGCAGAAATGATGGGCCAAATAGCCTCCTTCTGGGCTGCAACAAGTCTGTGGTTCTATTTATGAGGGAAACATTTCTCTGATTGGTCACCCCCATGATTTAATTTTCCAGGGCATGTTTAAGGCTTTCGAGGGCACCGTGGCCCTTGTCTTTTAAACCTACTTTCGAAGCACATTGACCATGATTATAGAATCATAGAATTTACAGTGCTGAAGGAGGCCATTTGGCCCATCGAATCTGCACCGGCCCTTGGAAAGAGCACCCTACCTAAGCCCACTCCTCCACCCTATCCCCGTTACCCAGTAACCCCACCCAACCCAACCTTTTTGGACACTAAGGGCAATTTAGCATGGCCAATCCGCCAATCCACCTAACCTGCACATCTTTGGACTATGGGAGGAAACCGAAGGAAACCCACGCAGACACGGGGAGAACATGCAAACTCCGCACAGACAGTGACCCAAGCCGGGAATCCAACCTGGGACCCTGGAGCTGTGAAGCAACTGTGTTAACCACTGTGCTATCGTGCCTCCCAAAATTTATTTTGATTACAGGGTCCAGAAGAGTTAGCCACAAGGCAGCCAGTGCTGCCTGGGATGAGGCGGCGGCAGCTGTGAGCTTGGGGAATGTGATCAGGAGGACTGGCCTCCGGTGCCATAAGGTCAATGACCTACACCGGACAGCACGAGTGAGTAGACACCAACGTCCCCACCCCTCCCAACTCTCCACGCGACTCCCTATCATCCCTCCACCCTCTTCCCATTCAAACCCCCTAACCCTTCCTTCACACACCTCTCCCACCACTGTAAAACACGGGTGCAGTCAACGATGCCCCCACTGCTTCTCCCCAGGAAAAGCTCTCCGATAATCTTCAGGAGAGGACCAAACTGGCGGATGAGTGCCGGACCTAAGAATCCTCACCTCCTTCGAGGAGCGTGCCCTGGAGGTGACGGGGTTGGCCGAGGACAGATCGGTCACCCACATGGAGGTTGGTGGACACCGCAGAGGTGAGGAACCACGGATCCATCCAGAGGATCTGTCAAATTTGAGTTATTATTGCTTTACTGACTGACTCATCCATCCCTCCCACTGACCACATGTCCATTCTCCCACAGGTCCTTCAGCTGGCCCATCCCAGCCGGCCCCCTCTCCTGACTTCGAGCAGAACACCTCGTAGGAGAGCTCAGAGGATGCACTGTAGTCAAGGCACAGCTGTCATTCCCCACCCTCCAACTGCGCAGATACACTCACTTTGGTGGGAAATGTTAGTGGACAGGCTTCTGGGGCACAATCTGCTGAGCACCACACTAGTGCTGATGTAATCAGTTGGAGACAGGAACCTCCATGAAAGACAGCAGTTGGATGGGCTGCTGGATCCCAGGACCCAGCTGGGTCCCAGTCAGATGCTGAGCCTGTGGTACAGAGTCACCCGGAGCTGATTGAGACAAAAGGGAGCAGATGGGACATTCAGGGGGAAATGTCAGTGTCACTCCAGCAGAATTATAGCCAATTAGAGGTGCCCCAGAGGCTACGGGTGCAGGAGATGGCACCGGTAATGAGTGGCACTGAGGCCAACACTGTTAGGGTGGCGACCGCAGTGCACTGGAGACTGGTGCACGATGTCAGCACTATTAGTCAAGGTGTCCAAGTTGGCGCAGTTGGTGACGGCCATGGCTGAGGGTCTTGGCAGAATGTCCGACTTGCTGGGGGATGTTACCCAGCACTAGACTGACCTTGATGAGGTTCTGCGGGACATGTCCTACTCTCAGATGGGCTTGGCCGAGATGCTGTGGAGCTTGTCCCAGTCACTGAGGACTATTGGCGAGGGCATCAACACTATGGTGCAGATCATAGGGAACCACCAGAGTTGGCAGAGCAAGATGATGTAGGGGCAGCCGGGGTTCGAATTAGCTGCCCCACCATCCCAAGGTGAACCTCAGGGCCCTATGGGCACCAACCAGGTAGAGGGGGTGCTAGGTGCCTTCTGAATTCGAATGGTGGGTTCTTGCCTGCTGCCACTGGCCCAATCAGAGGGCCCACAGCTGTGGATGATGGAAACCCCACACGGAGAGGTGGGCACCGCTCAGGCAGAAACGGGAGTGCGAGGGTATCTCAAGATGGATGCATCCTAGAAAGCATCAACACAATTGCAAAAATATGGAAACATGAAGCTGATAAGGCCATCAGCTTGGAACAATAACCCTGCTGGAGGATACATTTTGGCTGTGGCTGTGGCTTTTCCTCAATGCAGCCTGTCACTGGGGCAAGGAGTCTCTAGTTCTGATGATCCCCAGCCTGCCACTGGGATGCCGCCTTCATGGAACTAGCAGATCCCAAGCTTAGCAAGTGGTCGCTCTGACACTGTGAAGATCCTGGTGGATCTTATTATTGCCAACACACCACGGCTAGGTGGGTAGCTGCTACTGACCCAATTCTCTTATCTTCTATCTTACTCCTGGTCCGTCCTTTAAATCTGCCAGTGCGGGAGTGGGAACAGTTCATTGTGAACAGCTGCTGCTGCATTGTACTCATGTTTTTCCTCCTCTTCTTCCTTCTCCACTCCTCACAATGTAGACAACCTGCCTCGTTTGTCCTGTGGTTCCAAACTTCAATATTGTGCAGCACACGATGATTAGTCTGAACACTGGGTTTTGTGGATTGATGGATACCATTAGATCTGTGTGGGCACCTGAAACATATCATCAACATGCTGATGGCTTGTTTCTTCACACATCTCATGGTACAACATTCATTATAGTGCTATTAGGCTTCAGTAGCTGGGTTACTGACAATTGTTAACAGCCATTTTTGAAGGACATGTTCCTTTGTCTCCAAACAACAACCCTTTAAGTGCACTTGAGGGTCCAAAGTGTTGGGTGTTGCAAGACAAAAAACACCGTCGCAGCCTCAGGAATCTGGCACACTTACCGTCTGTGACTGCACAGTAGCTGCACATTTATGGAGTGAAAGCCCTTGTGGGTCTCAAATGTTGCTGGATAATTTGGTGCTTGGGTGGTGTATTGATTTGTGTCTGCAGTCAATTACACTTGTATCTGTTTGAAGCCAGCCAGAGATGCAAATCTTACCACCCATTCATTCTAACTGGCATCATTGGAGGCAAATTGTACACACTATTGCTGACCTTGATGAGCAATCATCAGTCAGCAGTCAAAGAACAAAGAACAATACAGCACAGGAACAAGACCTTCGGCCCTCCAAAGCCTGTACCGGTCATGATACCACCGTCGGCCAAAACCCTCAGCACTTCCTAATGTCATATCCCTCGATCCACAACCTGCCCTGGCAACGCGTTCCAGGCACTCACCACCCTCTACGTAAAAAACCTACCTCGCACATCTCCTCTAAACTTTGCCCCATGGACCTTAAACATATGTCCCCTGGTGATTGACCCCCAAGTCCTATACATTTTTGGTCACTGACTGGGAGTCGGATATATCTCCAGCAGAGCCCTGGAAAAATCCAGTGGTACAAAAGTTGAGGGCGGTAGTTTTCTTACAGAAAATGTTAAAGCACAACTACCAGCTCCTGTTGCGAAGAATCAGCAGGTATGTGCCTAAATTGATAACCTGAGCCCAGGAAACACTGGGGTTCAGAAATGTCAAGGAAACTCTGGGCAGAATTCTCTGATCCTGAGGCTAAGTGTTGACGCCATCGTAAACGCCGTCGCGTTTTTCGACGGCGTCAACATGGCCTCAGGATCAGCAATTCTGACCCCTACAGGGGGCCAGCACGGCACTGGAGCGACCCACGCCACTCCAGCTGCCAATCCCGGTGCCAGATGGGCGCCGTGGGTCCGTGGATGTGCAGTGGGACTGGCGCAATTCTGCGTGTGCGCGATGTCTCCCTTCTCCGTGCCGGCCCCGACGCGACATATGGCGTAGGGCTACAGGGGCCGGTGCGGAACAAAGGAGGCCCCCAGCCCGAGAGGCTGGCCCACCAATCAGTGGGCCCCGATCGCAGGACAGGCCACAGCGGAGGCCCACCCCCGGGATTGGAACCCCACAGGCCGCCCTCGGCTCCTTCCACGCTGAGGTCCCGCCGGGTAAGGCCAGAAGCGGGATTCCCCCCTACCCGGCGGGGCAGGGGGTTCCAGCGTAATCTAGTGGCGGGAACCACTCCGGTGTCGGGCCGCCCCAATCTCCACACCTTTAGGGGCCAAGCCCTCACCTTGAGGGGCTAGGCCCGTGCCGGAGTGGTTTGCGCTCCACCGGCTGGCGGGAAAGCCCTTTGGTGCCACGCCAGATGGGGCCGAAAGGTGTTCGCCAGGTGACGCGGGTCGGTGCATGCGTGGGAGCGTCAGCGGCTGCTGACGTCGTCTCTGCGCATGCGCAGGGGAGGGGGTCTCTTCCGCCTCTGCCATAGTGAAGACCATGGCGAAGGCGGAAGAAAAAGAGTGCCCCCACGGCACAGGCCCGCCCGCGGATCGGTGGGCCCCGATTGCGGGCCAGGCCACTGTGGGCGCCCCCCCCGGGGCTAGATCGCCCCACGCCCCCCCAGGACCCCGGAGCCTGCACGCACCGCCTTGTCCCGCCGTTCAAAAGGTGGTTTAATCCACGCCAGCGGGACAGGCATTCCAGCAGCAGGACTTCGGCCCATCGCAGGCCAGAGAATTGGCAGGGGTGGGCCCGCCGACCGGCGCGGTGCGATTCTCGACCCCGCCGACCGGCGTGGCGCGATTCCCGCCCCTGCCGAATCTCTGGTAGCGGAGAATTTGGGACACGGCAGGGGCGGAATTCACACCAGCCCCCGGCGATTCTCCGACTCAGCGGGGTGTCGGAGAATCCTGCCCCAGGTTAGAACGGCACCGGCGGGACTCGAGTTTTTTGATTCGGCCGGGGGAGAATCGCCGGGGGTGCCCCGTGGAGCGGCCCCCGACTGGCGCCATGACAACTGCACTGGCGCCATTGGCGCCGATTTTCCGCTCTCCGGAGAATCGCGTCCCAGTGTCAGGGCGGCATGGCGCGATTTGCGCCGGTCACGGCGATTCTCCGGCCCGGCACATGGGTGAGAGACTCCCGCCTTCTGTTTCTGTCTGTCGATCCTGTGTCATGGTTAAGGCCTCCTGTGAGCGGCACCTCTCTGCTGTCCCCTCTCTGCTGCCTCCCTCTCTTCTGTCCCCTCTCTGCTGCCTCCCTCTCTGCTGCCCCCTCTCTTCTGCCCCTTCTCTGCTGCCTCCCTCTCTGCCTCCCTCTCTGCTGCCCCCTCTCTGCTGCCCCCTCTCTGCTGCCTCCCACTCTGCTGCCCTCCACTCTGCTGGCCCCTCTCTGCTGCCCCCTCTCTGCTACCTCCCACTCTGCTGGCCCCCTCTCTGCTGCCCCCTCTCTGCTACCTCCCACTCTGCTGGCCCCCTCTCTGCTGCCCCCTCTCTGCTGCCCCCTCTCTGCTACCTCCCACTCTGCTGGCCCCCTCTCTGCTGCTCCCTCTCTGCTGCCCCGTCTCTGCTGCCCCGTCTCTGCTGCCCCCTCTCTGCTGCCTCCCTCTCTTCTATCCCCTCTCTGCTGCCTCCCTCTCTGTTGCCCCCTCTCTGCTGCCCCCTCTCTGCTGCCCTCTACTCTGCTGGCCCATCTCTGCTGCCCCGTCTCTGCTGCCCCGTCTCTGCTGCCCCCTCTCTGCTGCCCCTTTTCTGCTGCCCCCTCCCTGCTGTTCCCTACTCTGCTGCCCCCTCTCTGCTACCCCCCAGTCTGCTGCCTCCCACTATGCTGGCCCCCTCTCTGCTGCCCCCCATTCTGCTGCCCTCCTCTCTGCTGGCCCCCTCTCTGCTGTCCCCCTCTCTGTGGGCCCCCTCTCTGCTTCCCCCCTCTCTGCTGCCCCCTCTTTGCTGCCCCTTCCCTGCTGTTCCCCCCTCTGCTACCCCCCAGTCTGCTGCCTCCCACTCTGCTGCCCCCTCTCTGCTGCGCCCCACTCTGTTGGCCCCCCATTCTGCTTCCCTCCTTTCTGTGGGCCCCCTCTCTGCTGCCCCCCTCTCTGCTGCCCCCCTCTCTGCTGGCCCCCCATTCTGCTGCCCTCCTCTCTGTGGGCCCCCTCTCTGCTGCTCCCCTCTCTGCTGCCCCCCATTCTGCTGCCCTCCTCTCTGTGGGCCCCCTCTCTGCTGCCCCCCATTCTGCTGCCCTCCTCTCTGCTGGCCCCCTCTTGACTGAACCCCCCATTCTGTTGCCCCCCCCCCCCCGCATTCTGCTTCCCCCTCACTGCTGCCCCCTCTCTGCTGGCCCCGTCTCTGCTGCCCCCTCTCTGCTGGCCCCGTCTCTGCTGCCCCCTCTCTGTGGGCCCCCCTCTCTGTTGCTCTCCTCTCTACTGCCCCCTCCCTGCTGCCCCCAATCTGCTGCCCCCTCTCTGCTGCCCCCTCTTTGCTGTTCCCCCCCCCATTCTGCTTCCCCCAATATGCTGGCCCCCTCTCTGCTGCCTTCCCCGCTGCTGCCTTCCTCTCTGCTGCCTCCCTCTCTGCAGCCCCCTCCCTGCTGTTCCTCCATCGCTGCTGCCTCCCTCGCTGCTGCTTTCCTCGCTGCTGCCCCCTCTCTGCTGCCTCTCCCACTGCTTCTCCCCTCTCTACTGCCCCCTCTTTTCTGCTCCCGTTTCTGTTCCTCTCCTCTCTGCTGTTCCCTTTCTCTGCCGACCATCTGCTGGGATCTTAGCAGCAAGCTGCTGCTGCCAGTGATTATCATATTGTTTCTCGCCCAAGAACAAATTTCAGACACCCAGGATGTCATCCATTCTGAAGGGATTCAGAAAAAACCCCAGGTGTAGAAAAGAAATACGGAAAAGTACTGTAAACAAATCCTTTCCCACTAGCAGGTGAGAATTCACCTGTGAGTACCAAGTATTTAATGCATTATCTTATACAAGACACTAGTTAGACCTCAGCAGAAATATTGTGTACAGTTCTGGGCACCACACTATAGGAAGGATGTGAGCGAATTGGAGAGATGCCGAAGAGGTTGACAAGAATGGTATCGGGGTGAGAAACTTCAGTTATGAGGACAGGTTGGAGAGGTTGAGACTATCCTCCTTGGAGAGAAGAAGGCTGATAGGAGATGAGGGGGCTGGACAGAGTAGATAGGGAGACTCTGTCCCTGCTTGGGAAAGGATCAAGAACGAGAGGGCACAGATTTAAAGTAATTTTCAAAAGAAGCAAATGTGTTGCTGGGAAAAACGTTTTCACTCAACGAGTGGTTTGGGTGGTGGAATGCACTGTCTGGAAGTGTGGTGGAGACAGGTTCAATTGAGAGGGCATTAGATGATTACTTGAATAGAAACAATGTGCAGGGGTACGGGGAAAAGGTAGGGGAGTGGCACTATTCATAATGTGCATTTGGAGAGCCGGCAGAGGCGGATGAGCCAAATGGCCTGCTTCTGCACCGTAACAACACTGATTCTGTGATATTTTCATGAGATTTATTCAGTCCCCTCAATTTGCAATGCCTAGTCTGTTTTCTTTCAATGGCGAGTTTCAGGGAGCCCAGGAAACCCATGGATGTGGACCGGGGTTCTCCGAGCCCGTGCCTGGCCGGAGAATCGCCGGGGAGGGGGGGGGGTTGCGCGAATCCCGCCACGCCGCTCCGACGCCGGGCCACCGATTCTCCGGCGACTGGAGAATCGGCACCAATCGCGCCGGTGCGGTCGCCGCAGCACCGGTCAGGGACCATTGAATGCGGCCCCCGCTGCGATTCTGCGCGCTCGACGGGCCGAGTGCCTGCCGAGTCCCGCCGACATTGTTTGCGGATGGTCCTACCTGGCGGGATCTCGGCGTTCTGGCTGCGGGGGCCATCCTGGTGGGGGGGCAGGGGGAGCCGACTCCAGGGGTGGGGGCTCCACGGAGGCCAGGCCTGCGTGGCCTATGTTCCTCCTCGCTGGGCCCCTGAAGGGCTCCGCCATGTTGCGCATGGGCCGGCGCGGAGATGGCCGTGGCGGGCATGCGCAGACTTTCGGCGCCGGAGCAGTGCGCAGCACTCCGGCACCATTCTAGCCTCCGAGGACGGGGAAAATGGCTGGGCCTGGAAGGCCCATAGACACCGGCGCCGCTCGCATCAGTTTTGACGCCGGCGTCAACACTTGGCCGAGATTTCGGAGAGTCCCGGCCCCGAGGTTAAACTCAAAACTGTCTTGGATGTATTTCTCCAATTGAGCAATGACTGCCTGTTAATAGGCAGGCTGCTGCCCACGGGGAGTTTCTGCACAACCAGCCTAACATGCCTGATTTAAATGTGGAAGTTGACAAGCTGGACTCCATACTCTCATATTCATGTCAGTTTTAAATCCCCTTCACCCATATGCAAATCCACATGTTCCTTCACGTTAAATTTCCATGCAGTAAATTAGTCCAGCTTTTCCCAAACTGGATTCTGCAGAATCCTGAATTTTGAAAAAGACATCCAGAGGTTTTGCTGTAGGTCTGGCTATTTTTTAAATTAAAAAAAAGCTTGATCATCAGAGGGTGGTTTTCACACTATGTTGGCTACTGATGGGCACACTAGTCCGCCGATCAGCAGCCAATGCACTGAGAAGCCAGTCTCTAATTGAATGAGTTGGAAATAGCAGCAAAGTCTGTGTGGTAGTCACCCCTGTTGTATTATATTGTATATACTGCACTGCATATGAGGGTATTACGGTAAGGCCCCTGCACACAGGCACGGGGGTAGATCCCTGCCTGCAGGCTCCGCCCAGTAGGCGGAGTATAAATGTGTATGCTCTCCGAACTGCAGCCATTTCGGCAGCAGCTGTGGGAGGCCACATATCTCTGTGTAATAAAGCCTTGATTATTCTCTACTCTCGTCTCGTCGTAATTGATAGTGCATCAGTTTGGCCTCAGAGGGGTGAGAGGGGAAGAGGGCTTGGCGCAAGGGGGAGAGAGAGGTGAGAGTGGAAGTGTGTGTTGCAGAGATAGCTGAAAGTGCGAAAGTGTATTTGTGCATGAGAGGGAGAGAGGTGGGAGTGTGTATGTGAGGGAGGGAGAGAGGTGGGTGTGTGTAAGTGAGGGAGGGAGAGAGGTGAGAGTGTGTATGTGAGAGAGGCAGAGAGGTGGGTGTGTGTAAGTGAGGGAGGGAGAGACGTGGGAGTGTGTATGTGAGAGAGGCAGAGAGGTGGGAGTGTGTATGTGAGGGAGGGAGAGAGGTGGGAGTGTGTATGTGAGGGAGGGAGAGAGGTGGGAGTGTGTATGTGAGGGAGGGAGAGAGGTGGGAGTGTGTATGCGAGGGAGGGAGAGAGGTGGGAGTGTGTATGTGAGGGAGGGAGAGAGGTGGGAGTATGTATGTGAGAGAGGGCGAGAGGTGGGAGTGTGTATGTGAGGGAGGGAGAGAGGTGGGTGTGTGTATGTGAGGAAGGGAGAGAGGTGGGAGTGTGTATGTGAGAGAGGGAGAGAGGTGGGAGTGTGTATGCGAGGGAGGGAGAGAGGTGGGAGTGTGTATGTGAGAGAGGGAGAGAGGTGGGAGTGTGTATGTGAGGGAGGGAGAGAGGTGGGAGTGTGTATGCGAGGGAGGGAGAGAGGTGGGAGTGTGTATGTGAGGGAGGGAGAGAGGTGGGAGTATGTATGTGAGAGAGGGAGAGAGGTGGGAGTGTGTATGTGAGGGAGGGAGAGAGGTGGCTGTGTGTATGTGAGAGAGGGAGAGAGGTGGGAGTGTGTATGTGAGGGAGGGAGAGAGGTGGGAGTGTGTATGTGAGAGAGGGAGAGAGGTGGGAGTGTGTAAGTGAGGGAGGGAGAGAGGTGGGAGTGTGTATGTGAGGGAGGGAGAGAGGTGGGAGTGTGTATGTGAGAGAGGGAGAGAGGTGGGAGTGTGTATGTGAGGGAGGGAGAGAGGTGGGAGTGTGTATGTGAGAGAGGTGGGAGTGTATATGCGAGAGAGGGACAGAGGTGAGAGTGTGTATGTGAGAGAGGGAGAGAGGTGGGAGTGTGTATGTGAGGGAGGGAGAGAGGTGTGAGTGTGTATGTGAGAGAGGTGGGAGTGTGTGTGAGACAGGGAGAGTGGTGGGAGTGTGTATGTGAGGGAGGGAGAGAGGTGTGAGTGTGTATGTGAGAGAGATGGAAGAGTGTATGTGAGGGAGGGAAAGAGGTGGGAGTGTGTATGTGAGGGAGGGAGAGAGGTGGGAGTATGTATGTGAGAGAGGGAGAGAGGTGGGAGTGTGTATGTGAGGGAGGGAGAGAGGTGGGAGTGTGTATGTGAGGGAGGGAGAGAGGTGGGAGTGTGTATGTGAGGGAGGGAGAGAGGTGGGAGTGTGTATGTGAGAGGAGGGAGAGAGGTGGGAGTGTGTATGTGAGAGAGGGAGAGAGGTGGGAGTGTGTATGTGAGGGAGGGAGAGAGGTGGGTGTGTGTATGTGAGGAAGGGAGAGAGGTGGGAGTGTGTATGTGAGAGAGGCAGAGAGGTGGGAGTGTGTATGTGAGGGAGGGAGAGAGGTGGGAGTGTGTATGTGAGAGAGGGAGAGAGGTGGGAGTGTGTAAGTGAGGGAGGGAGAGAGGTGGGAGTGTGTATGTGAGGGAGGGAGAGAGGTGGGAGTGTGTATGTGAGAGAGGGAGAGAGGTGGGAGTGTGTATGTGAGGGAGGGAGAGAGGTGGGAGTGTGTATGTGAGAGAGGTGGGAGTGTATATGCGAGAGAGGGACAGAGGTGAGAGTGTGTATGTGAGAGAGGGAGAGAGGTGGGAGTGTGTATGTGAGGGAGGGAGAGAGGTGTGAGTGTGTATGTGAGAGAGATGGAAGAGTGTATGTGAGGGAGGGAGGGAGGTGGGAGTGTGTATGTGAGGGAGGGAGAGAGGTGGGAGTATGTATGTGAGAGAGGGAGAGAGGTGGGAGTGTGTATGTGAGGGAGGGAGAGAGGTGGGTGTGTGTATGTGAGGAAGGGAGAGAGGTGGGAGTGTGTATGTGAGAGAGGCAGAGAGGTGGGAGTGTGTATGTGAGGGAGGGAGAGAGGAGGGAGTGTGTATGTGAGAGAGGTGGGAGTGTGTGTGAGACAGGGAGAGTGGTGGGAGTGTGTATGTGAGGAAGGGAGAGAGGTGTGAGTATGTATGTGAGAGAGATGGGAGAGTGTATGTGAGGGAGGGAGAGAGGTGGGAGTGTGTATGTGAGGGAGGGAGAGAGGTGGCTGTGTGTATGTGAGAGAGGGAGAGAGGTGGGAGTGTGTATGTGAGGGAGGGAGAGAGGTGGGAGTGTGTATGTGAGAGAGGGAGAGAGGTGGGAGTGTGTAAGTGAGGGAGGGAGAGAGGTGGGAGTGTGTATGTGAGGGAGGGAGAGAGGTGGGAGTGTGTATGTGAGAGAGGGAGAGAGGTGGGAGTGTGTATGTGAGGGAGGGAGAGAGGTGGGAGTGTGTATGTGAGAGAGGTGGGAGTGTATATGCGAGAGAGGGACAGAGGTGAGAGTGTGTATGTGAGAGAGGGAGAGAGGTGGGAGTGTGTATGTGAGGGAGGGAGAGAGGTGTGAGTGTGTATGTGAGAGAGGTGGGAGTGTGTGTGAGACAGGGAGAGTGGTGGGAGTGTGTATGTGAGGGAGGGAGAGAGGTGTGAGTGTGTATGTGAGAGAGATGGAAGAGTGTATGTGAAGGAGGGAAAGAGGTGGGAGTGCGTATGTGAGGGAGGGAGAGAGGTGGGAGTATGTATGTGAGAGAGGGAGAGAGGTGGGAGTGTGTATGTGAGGGAGGGAGAGAGGTGGGAGTGTGTATGTGAGGGAGGGAGAGAGGTGGGAGTGTGTATGTGAGGGAGGGAGAGAGGTGGGAGTGTGTATGTGAGAGGAGGGAGAGAGGTGGGAGTGTGTATGTGAGAGAGGGAGAGAGGTGGGAGTGTGTATGTGAGGGAGGGAGAGAGGTGGGTGTGTGTATGTGAGGAAGAGAGAGAGGTGGGAGTGTGTATGTGAGAGAGGCAGAGAGGTGGGAGTGTGTATGTGAGGGAGGGAGAGAGGTGGGAGTGTGTATGTGAGAGAGGGAGAGAGGTGGGAGTGTGTAAGTGAGGGAGGGAGAGAGGTGGGAGTGTGTATGTGAGGGAGGGAGAGAGGTGGGAGTGTGTATGTGAGAGAGGGAGAGAGGTGGGAGTGTGTATGTGAGGGAGGGAGAGAGGTGGGAGTGTGTATGTGAGAGAGGTGGGAGTGTATATGCGAGAGAGGGACAGAGGTGAGAGTGTGTATGTGAGAGAGGGAGAGAGGTGGGAGTGTGTATGTGAGGGAGGGAGAGAGGTGTGAGTGTGTATGTGAGAGAGATGGAAGAGTGTATGTGAGGGAGGGAGAGAGGTGGGAGTGTGTATGTGAGGGAGGGAGAGAGGTGGGAGTATGTATGTGAGAGAGGGAGAGAGGTGGGAGTGTGTATGTGAGGGAGGGAGAGAGGTGGGTGTGTGTATGTGAGGAAGGGAGAGAGGTGGGAGTGTGTATGTGAGAGAGGCAGAGAGGTGGGAGTGTGTATGTGAGGGAGGGAGAGAGGAGGGAGTGTGTATGTGAGAGAGGTGGGAGTGTGTGTGAGACAGGGAGAGTGGTGGGAGTGTGTATGTGAGGAAGGGAGAGAGGTGTGAGTATGTATGTGAGAGAGATGGGAGAGTGTATGTGAGGGAGGGAGAGAGGTGGGAGTATGTATGTGAGAGAGGGAGAGAGGTGGGAGTGTGTATGTGAGGGAGGGAGAGAGGTGGGTGTGTGTATGTGAGGAAGGGAGAGAGGTGGGAGTGTGTATGTGAGAGAGGCAGAGAGGTGGGAGTGTGTATGTGAGGGGGGGGAGAGGTGGGAGTGTGTAAGTGAGGGAGGGAGAGAGGTGGGAGTGTGTATGTGAGGGAGGGAGAGAGGTGGGAGTGTGTATGTGAGAGAGGGAGAGAGGTGGGAGTGTGTATGTGAGGGAGGGAGAGAGGTGGGAGTGTGTATGTGAGAGAGGTGGGAGTGTATATGCGAGAGAGGGACAGAGGTGAGAGTGTGTATGTGAGAGAGGTGGGAGTGTGTATGTGAGGGAGGGAGAGAGGTGTGAGTGTGTATGTGAGAGAGGTGGGAGTGTGTGTGAGACAGGGAGAGTGGTGGGAGTGTGTATGTGAGGGAGGGAGAGAGGTGTGAGTGTGTATGTGAGAGAGATGGGAGAGTGTATGTGAGGGAGGGAGAGAGGTGGGAGTGTGTATGTGAGGGAGGGAGAGAGGTGTGAGTGTGTATGTGAGGGAGGGAGAGAGGTGTGAGTGTGTATGTGAGAGAGATGGGAGAGTGTATGTGAGGGAGGGAGAGAGGTGGGAGTGTGTATGTGAGGGAGGGAGAGAGGTGTGAGTGTGTATGTGAGAGAGGTGGGAGTGTGTGTGAGAGAGGGAGAGTGGTGGGAGTGTGTATGTGAGGGAGGGAGAGAGGTGTGAGTGTGTGTGAGAGGGATAGAGATGAGAGTGTGTATGTGAGAGAGGTGGGAGTGTATATGCGAGAGAGGGACAGAGGTGAGAGTGTGTATGTGAGAGAGGGAGAGAGGTGGGAGTGTGTATGTGAGGGAGGGAGAGAGGTGTGAGTGTGTATGTGAGAGAGGTGGGAGTGTGTGTGAGACAGGGAGAGTGGTGTGAGTGTGTATGTGAGGGAGGGAGAGAGGTGTGAGTGTGTATGTGAGAGAGATGGAAGAGTGTATGTGAGGGAGGGAAAGAGGTGGGAGTGTGTATGTGAGGGAGGGAGAGAGGTGGGAGTATGTATGTGAGAGAGGGAGAGAGGTGGGAGTGTGTATGTGAGGGAGGGAGAGAGGTGGGAGTGTGTATGTGAGGGAGGGAGAGAGGTGGGAGTGTGTATGTGAGGGAGGGAGAGAGGTGGGAGTGTGTATGTGAGGGAGGGAGAGAGGTGGGAGTGTGTATGTGAGAGAGGGAGAGAGGTGGGAGTGTGTATGTGAGGGAGGGAGAGAGGTGGGTGTGTGTATGTGAGGAAGGGAGAGAGGTGGGAGTGTGTATGTGAGAGAGGCAGAGAGGTGGGAGTGTGTATGTGAGGGAGGGAGAGAGGTGGTAGTGTGTATGTGAGAGAGGGAGAGAGGTGGGAGTGTGTAAGTGAGGGAGGGAGAGAGGTGGGAGTGTGTATGTGAGGGAGGGAGAGAGGTGGGAGTGTGTATGTGAGAGAGGGAGAGAGGTGGGAGTGTGTATGTGAGGGAGGGAGAGAGGTGGGAGTGTGTATGTGAGAGAGGTGGGAGTGTATATGCGAGAGAGGGACAGAGGTGAGAGTGTGTATGTGAGAGAGGGAGAGAGGTGGGAGTGTGTATGTGAGGGAGGGAGAGAGGTGTGAGTGTGTATGTGAGAGAGGTGGGAGTGTGTGTGAGACAGGGAGAGTGGTGGGAGTGTGTATGTGAGGGAGGGAGAGAGGTGTGAGTGTGTATGTGAGAGAGATGGAAGAGTGTATGTGAGGGAGGGAGAGAGGTGGGAGTGTGTATGTGAGGGAGGGAGAGAGGTGGGAGTATGTATGTGAGAGAGGGAGAGATGTGGGAGTGTGTATGTGAGGGAGGGAGAGAGGTGGGTGTGTGTATGTGAGGAAGGGAGAGAGGTGGGAGTGTGTATGTGAGAGAGGCAGAGAGGTGGGAGTGTGTATGTGAGGGAGGGAGAGAGGTGGGAGTGTGTATGTGAGAGAGGTGGGAGTGTGTGTGAGACAGGGAGAGTGGTGAGAGTGTGTATGTGAGGAAGGGAGAGAGGTGTGAGTGTGTATGTGAGAGAGATGGGAGAGTGTATGTGAGGGAGGGAGAGAGGTGGGAGTATGTATGTGAGAGAGGGAGAGAGGTGGGAGTGTGTATGTGAGGGAGGGAGAGAGGTGGGTGTGTGTATGTGAGGAATGGAGAGAGGTGGGAGTGTGTATGTGAGAGAGGCAGAGAGGTGGGAGTGTGTATGTGAGGGGGGGAGAGGTGGGAGTGTGTAAGTGAGGGAGGGAGAGAGGTGGGAGTGTGTATGTGAGGGAGGGAGAGAGGTGGGAGTGTGTATGTGAGAGAGGGAGAGAGGTGGGAGTGTGTATGTGAGGGAGGGAGAGAGGTGGGAGTGTGTATGTGAGAGAGGTGGGAGTGTATATGCGAGAGAGGGACAGAGGTGAGAGTGTGTATGTGAGAGAGGGAGAGAGGTGGGAGTGTGTATGTGAGGGAGGGAGAGAGGTGGGAGTGTGTATGTGAGAGAGGTGGGAGTGTATATGCGAGAGAGGGACAGAGGTGAGAGTGTGTATGTGAGAGAGGTGGGAGTGTGTATGTGAGGGAGGGAGAGAGGTGTGAGTGTGTATGTGAGAGAGGTGGGAGTGTGTGTGAGACAGGGAGAGTGGTGGGAGTGTGTATGTGAGGGAGGGAGAGAGGTGTGATTGTGTATGTGAGAGAGATGGGAGAGTGTATGTGAGGGAGGGAGAGAGGTGGGAGTGTGTATGTGAGGGAGGGAGAGAGGTGTGAGTGTGTATGTGAGGGAGGGAGAGAGGTGTGAGTGTGTATGTGAGAGAGATGGGAGAGTGTATGTGAGGGAGGGAGAGAGGTGGGAGTGTGTATGTGAGGGAGGGAGAGAGGTGTGAGTGTGTATGTGAGAGAGGTGGGAGTGTGTGTGAGAGAGGGAGAGTAGTGGGAGTGTGTATGTGAGGGAGGGAGAGAGGTGTGAGTGTGTGTGAGAGGGATAGAGATGAGAGTGTGTATGTGAGAGAGGGAGAGAGTGTGTGTGAGAGAGAGAGAGTGGTGGGAGTATATATGTGAGAGAGGGAGAGTGGTGGGAGTGTATATGTAAGAGAGGTAGGAGTGTGCATGTGAGGGAGGGAGAGAGGTGGGAGTGTGCATTTGAGGAAGGGAGGTGGGAGTGTGTGTGAGAGAGGGAGAGAAGTGCGAGTGTGTGTGAGAGAGGGAGAGTGGTGGGAGTGTGTATGTGAGAGAGGGAGAGAGGTGCGAGTGTGTGTGAGAGAGGGAGAGAGGTGCGAGTGTGTGTGAGAGAGGGAGAGTGGTGTGAGTGTGTGTGAGAGGGGGAGAGTGGTGAGAGTGTGTATGTGAGAGAGAGACGTGAGAGTGTGTGAGTGCGGGAGAGAGTTTGGAGTGTGTGAGTGCGGGAGAGAGTTTGGAGTGTGTGAGTGTGGGAGAGAGTTTGGAGTGTGTGAGTGTGGGAGAGAGTTTGGAGTGTGTGAGTGTGGGAGAGAGTTTGGAGTGTGTGTGAGAGCGTGAGAGAGTTTGGAGTGTGTGAGTGTGGGAGAGAGTTTGGAGTGTGCGTGAGAGCGAGAGAGAGTTTGGAGTGTGTGAGTGCGGGAGAGAGTTTGGAGTGTGTGAGATCGGGAGAGAGTTTGGAGTGTGTGAGTGCGGGAGGGAGTTTGGAGTGTGTGGTGGTATGTATTAGGGGTCATGTGGCACTGTGAAGCCGAGATGCTATTGGCTGACAGATCCCGGGCCTGGTTGGCTGCCGACTCCTTGCTCCGCCCTGAAGGCGGAGTATAAGAACCCGAGCCTCTCCCCGCAGCTTCATCTGTTGCTGAGCTGCTGGGGACAAGCATCGCTTAATAAAGCCTGGATCGACTTCATCACTTCTCGTCTCTCGTAAGTCATTGTGCGCTACAATTTATTAAGCGAGCTAAAAGACTATGGAGCTCCGGATCGCCCCGGAATGCCTGCGGATCAGCCCCCACGCAGCGAACTCGGCAGCTGTATTTAAACACTGGCAAGCATGCTTTGAAGGCTACCTCCGAACGGCCCCCAGCCGGATCACAGAAGACCAGAAAATGCAGGTCTTGCATTCGAGGGTAAACCCGGAAATTTACCCTCTCATAGAAGACGCACATGATTTCCCGACGGCGCTCGCATTGCTGAAGGGCATTTACGTTCGGCCCGTTAACCAGGTCTACGCGCGCCACCAACTCGCAAAGACCCGGAGAATCGCTAGAGGAATTCTACGTCGCGCTGCTAATTTTGGGACGGGGCTGCAGCTGCCCGCCGGTGAACGCGATCGAACACACGGACCTGCTAATTCGCGATGCATTTGTGGCAGGTATGAACTCTCCCCAAATCCGCCAAAGACTTTTAGAAAGAGAGTCGCTAGGACTCTCAGAGGCATGGGCCCTTGCAGCTTTCCTAGATGTGGCCTCGCAAAACGTCCGCGCCTACGGCCCTGACCGCGCGGCAGCCCCTTGGGCTCCGTGGACCCCCGTCGCGACAAACTCCCCCCCCCTCGCAAGGTTGCGCGGTTAAAGCGCCAGACCATCCCGGGGGGACCGCTGCTATTTCTGCGGGCAAGTGAAACACCCCCGGCAGCACTACCCAGCCCGCGCAGCTATTTGTAAAAGCTGCGGCAAGAAGGGCCATTACGCGGCACTGTGCCGGTCCCGGGAGGTCGCCGCAATCCCCGGAGAAGAACGAGCCCAGCACATCCCAAACGCTCCCCAACCCCCCCCCCCCCCAGCGCCCCATGTGCGACCCGTGGGCGCCGCCATTTTGGGTCCCGGGCACCACGAAGGGAGGATGGGCGCCGCCATCTTGTGCCCCCCAGAGCCACGTGCGATTCATGGGGGCGGCCATTTTGTCCACCCCCGACCACGTGCGATCCATGGGGGCGGCCATTTTGTCCACCCCCGGCCGCGTGCGATTCATGGACACCACCATCTTGGTTGACAACAAAGGACCCCAGCATCGACGGCTCCACGGGGTCCGAAGAAGACGCCGCGACACTACTACCACAACTGGCTTCGGTGACACTGGATCAATCGCGGCTCCAGACGACGACAACAACGGTGCTGGTCAATGGATATGAGACGCCATGCCTGATCGACTCCGGGAGCACTGAAAGTTTTATTCACCCAGACACGGTAAGACGCTGTTTTCTGACCATCCATCCAAGCACGCAAAAGATTTCCCTAGCTGCAGGATCCCATTCCGTAGAGATCAAAGGGTTCTGCATCGCGAACCTAACGGTGCAAGGGAGGGAGTTTAAGAACTACAGGCTCTACGTCCTTCCCAAACTCTGCGCTCCCACATTACTGGGATTAGATTTCCAGTGTAACCTGCAGAGCCTAACATTCCAATTCGGCGGCCCAATACCCCCACTCACTACCTGCGGCCTCGCAACTCTCAAGGTTGAACCGCCGTCCTTGTTTGCAAACCTCACCCCGGATTGCAAACCCGTCGCCACTAGGAGCAGACGGTACAGCGCCCAGGTCCGGATATTTATTCGGTCTGAAGTCCAGCGGTTGCTGAAGGAAGGCATAATCCAGGCCAGCAATAGTCCCTGGAGAGCCCAGGTGGTAGTAGTAAAGACCGGGGAGAAGCAAAGGATGGTCATAGACTATAGTCAGACCATCAACAGGTACACGCAGCTAGATGCGTACCCTCTCCCCCGCATATCCGACATGGTCAATCGGATTGCCCAGAATAAGGTCTTCTCCACCGTGGACCTCAAGTCCGCCTACCACCAGCTCCCCATCCGCCCAGGTGACCGCAAGTACACCGCCTTCAAGGCAGACGGGCGTCTATACCACTTCCTAAGGATCCCATTTGGCGTCACAAACGGGGTCTCGGTCTTCCAACGGGAGATGGACCGAATGGTTGACCAGCACGGGTTGCAGGCCACGTTCCCGTATCTCGACAACGTAACCATCTGCGGCCACGATCAGCAGGACCACGACACCAACCTCCAAAAGTTCCTCCAGACCGCTAACGCCCTGAACCTCACATATAACGTGGAAAAGTGCGTTTTTAGCACAAACCGTTTGGCCATCCTGGGATACGTAGTGCGCAATGGAATAATAGGCCCCGACCCCGAACGCATGCGCCCCCTTATGGAATTCCCCCTCCCCCACTGCTCCAAAGCCCTGAAACGTTGCCTGGGTTTCTTTTCATATTACACCCAGTGGGTCCCCCAGTACGCAGACAAGGCCCACCCGCTAATACAGTCCACTACCTTCCCCCTGTCGACAGAGGCTCGCCAGGCCTTCAGCCGCATCAAAGCGGATATCGCAAAGGCCACGATGCGCGCCATCGATGAGTCCCTCCCCTTCCAGGTCGAGAGCGACGCATCCGACGTAGCTCTGGCGGCCACACTTAACCAAGCGGGCAGACCCGTGGCCTTTTTCTCCCGGACCCTCCGCGCCTCAGAAATCCGCCACTCCTCAGTGGAAAAGGAAGCCCAAGCCATAGTGGAAGCTGTGCGACATTGGAGGCATTACCTGGCCGGCAGGAGATTCACTCTCCTCACGGACCAACGGTCGGTAGCCTTCATGTTCGATAATGCACAGCGGGGCAAAATTAAGAATGACAAGATCTTAAGGTGGAGAATTGAGCGCTCCAACTATGAGATCTTGTATCGTCCCGGAAAGCTGAACGAGCCATCCGATGCCCTATCCCGTGGCACATGTGCCAACGCACAAATAGACCGCCTCCAAGCCCTCCACGAGGACCTCTGCCACCCGGGGGTCACTCGATTTTACCATTTCGTAAAGTCCCGCAACCTCCCCTACTCTGTGGAGGAGGTCCGTACAGTCACCAGGAACTGCCACATCTGCGCAGAGTGCAAACCGCACTTTTTCAGGCCGGGTAGAGCGCACCTGATCAAGGCTTCCCGCCCCTTTGAACGCTTCAGTTTGGATTTCAAAGGGCCCCTCCCCTCCACCGACCGCAACGCATACTTCCTGAACGTGGTGGACGAGTACTCTCGTTTCCCCTTCGCCATCCCCTGCCCCGACATGACAGCGGCCACAGTCATTAAAGCCCTTGGCACCATATTCACACTGTTCGGTTGCCCCGCGTATATCCATAGCGACAGGGGGTCCTCCTTCATGAGTGACGAGCTGCGCCAGTTCCTGCTCAGCAAGGGCATAGCCTCGAGCAGGACGACCAGCTACAACCCCCGGGGGAACGGGCAAGTAGAGAGGGAGAACGGCGCGGTCTGGAAAGCCATCCTACTGGCCCTACGGTCAAGGGATCTCCCAGTTTCCCGGTGGCAGGAGGTCCTCCCGGACGCTCTACACTCCATCCGGTCGCTGCTGTGTACCACCACTAACCAAACGCCCCATGAGCACCTCCTTGTCTTCCCCAGGAAGTCCTCCTCCGGAACGTCGCTGCCGACCTGGCTGGCGGCCCCAGGACCCAGCTTGCTCCGGAAACATGTGCGGGCGCACAAATCGGACTGGTTGGTCGAGAGGGTTCACCTTCTCCACGCGAACCTGCAGTACGCCTACGTGACGTACCCCGACGGCCGACAGGACAGGGTCTCCCTGCGGGACCTGGCGCCCACCGGCAACACGCACACACCCCCGACACCGATCTTCCCCTCCCTGCCACCGGCGCACCCCGCGACCGCCCCCTTCCCGGGGGGGATTGGCCCTCCTCCCGTGCCCGCCCAGGAGTAAAACAGGAACAAACACCGAAACGCTCCCGGAGACGACAACGCCTGAGCAAGCACCTGCACCACAACCGGGGCTGAGGCGATCGACGAGGAAGACCAGACCGCCCGCTCGACTCGTGGAATCCGCGTGACACAAAGAATGTTGTTGTAACAAAAAAAAAATGTTTTTGCTAATATTGTAAATAGTTCTCACAAACTTGTACATAGCCCAGTGTAGGGCTAAAGCTGTAGTAACACTGTCTGAAATTTTGTTCCAGGGCCAGCCTTGTAAACCCCTACCACCATGCGAACCACCACCTCGCCGGGTTCCTTTTTAACAAGGGGTGAATGTGGTGGTATGTATTAGGGGTCATGTGGGACTGTGAAGCCGAGATGCTATTGGCTGACAGATCCCGGGTCCTGGTTGGCTGCCGACTCCTGGCTCCACCCTGAAGGTGGAGTATAAGAACCCGAGCCTCTCCCCGCAGCTTCATTCTGTTGCTGAGCTGCTGGGGACAAGCATCGCTGAATAAAGCCTGGATCGACTTCATCACTTCTCGTCTTTCATAAGTCATTGTGCGCTACAGAGTGTGTGAGTGCGGGAGAGAGTTTGGAGTGTGTGAGAGCGGGAGAGAGTTTGGAGTGTGTGAGTGCGGGAGAGAGTTTGGAGTGTGTGAGTGTGGGAGAGAGTTTGGAGTGTGTGTGAGAGCGGGAGAGAGTTTGGAGTGTGTGAGTGCGGGAGAGAGTTTGGAGTGTGTGAGTGCGGGAGAGAGTTTGGAGTGTGTGAATGCGGGAGAGAGTTTGGAGTGTGTTTGAGAGCGGGAGAGAGTTTGGAGTGTGTGTGAGAGCGGGAGAGAGTTTGGAGTGTGTGTGATAGTGGGAGAGAGTTTGGAGTGTGTGAGTGGGGGAGAGAGGTGAGAGTGTGCATGTGAGAGCGGGAGAGAGGTGAGAGTGTGCATGTGAGGGCGGGAGAGAGTTTTGAGTTTGTGAGTGCGGGAGAGAGTTTTGAGTGTGTGAGTGCGGGAGAAAGTTTGGAGTGTGTGTGAGAGCGGGAGAGAGTTTGGAGTGTGTGAGAGTGGGAGAGAGTTTGGAGTGTGTGTGAGAGCGGTAGAGAATTTGGAGAGTGTGTGTGAGAGAGGTGGGAGTGAGTATGTGTGTGAGAGCGGGAGAGAGGTGGGAGTGTGTGTGAGAGTGGTAGAGAGTTTGGTGTGTGTGTGTGAGAGAGGTGGGAGTAAGTATGTGTGAGAGTGGGAGAGAGGTGGGAGTGAGTATGTGTGTGAGAGCAGGAGAGAGGTGGGAGTGTGTGTGTGAGAGAGGTGGGAGTGGGTATGTGTGTGAGAGCAGGGGAGAGGTGGGAGTGTCTGTGTGAGAGCGGGAGAGAGTTTGGAGTGTGTGTGAGAACGGTAGAGATTTTGGAGTGTGTGTGTGAGAGAGGTGGGAGTAAGTATGTGTGGGAGCGGGAGATAGGTCCGAGTGAGTATGCGTGTGAGACCGGGAGAGAGGTGGGAGTGAGTGTGTGAGAGCGGGAGAGAGTTTGGAGTGTGTGTGTGAGAGAGGTGGGAGTGAGTATGTGTGTGAGAGCGGGAGAGAGTTTGGAGTGTGTGTGTGAGAGAGGTGGGAGTGAGTGTGTGTGTGAGAGCGGGAGAGAGTTTGGAGTGTGTGTGAAAGAGGTGGGAGTAAGTGTGTGTGTGAAGGGGAATGTGTGTGTAGCACTCCTAGTATTAAACAAATCTGTGAGCAAAAGAATCCTTCCATTAAAAATGACAACAATAAGGTAAGACTTAAGTATTTATTGAATAAAACAACTTTTTAATTACAATGAATGTGTACATATAAGAATATAATTTTTAAAAATAAATTTGTTTTTGTATGTTTGTACCTATTGCGTAAAAGAAATCAATATTTTGCGGCTTAACTCTTCAACACAATAAGACTAAGAGGGTCTGTGTAGATTTAATGGGCCAAATGGCCTCCTTCTGTTCTGTGGGGGTTCTATGGTTCGAAGAATGTTTCTCATGAGTTCCGTTAGTATTCCATGGCCGGAATGTTTGGGAAACCCTGGGTGGGATTCTCCGACCTCAGGCTGGATTGGAGAATCGCCGGGGGGGGGGGGCCAATCAACGCGACGCCGCTCCAGCGCTGCTCCGACTCCGGTCGGCGTGGCGCCGGCCGGAGGCCGCTCTACGCAGCCCCTCCGGCGATTCTCCATGCGCGATTGGCGGAGTTGCCGCCGAGATAGGCCGAGTCCCGCCGGCGCCATTCACGTTGTCATGATATACACTCATGCACATAATGAGATACAGACAGGCAGTGACAGACACCCAGTACAGCCAATCAACACACAGGACAGAACACAACCAATCACCAGGCAGAACACTAAAAGGTGGTCTGGCACTATAAAACACACGAGGCATCAACACTCTGCCTCTGTCCACTGGTGACAACTGTAGTGACAGTCAGGGTGTATATATCAGTTAGCACCTTCTACATGTGGCTCAGAGCTAGTCTGGTCTAGTTAGTTATAGTAAGCACGCTTAGATTAGTAGAATGTCAAACCCACAGCGAACTGTGTGCACTGCTTAACAAGTTCAATAAAGCGTATTGAACCAACATCACAGTTTGGTGTCTACTTTCAAGTACAACTGTATCCAGTTGCAGTCCGTGTTACCCCAGGGTGATTAACACAACATGGTACCAGTAGTCTACTTTCTCTAAGTGATTTACCTCGAGTGATTCCGTGACGACCAGCAAGTGCCTTCCAGCGGCATGGAGACGATCCAGGCCCCTCTACAGCTATGGATCTCCGGCAATCTCGGCGCCAACTGCTGGGTCTTCAAGCAAAGGTTCCTTCTCTACATTGAGGCCTCAGACCTCGAGAGTGCGTCCGATTCCAGAAAAATCGCGCTGCTCCTATCAACTGCGGGGGACCAAGCTGTCCAGATTTTCAACTCGCTTAATTTTACCAACGGCCAGGACAAGGCCAAATTCAAGACCGTTTTGGAGAAGTTCGGCAGTCACTGTGAAGTCGAAACAAACGAGAGCTTTGAGCACTATATATTCCAGAAACGCCTTCAGGGTAAGGATGAACCTTTCCAATCCTTTCTAACTCATCTCCGTATATTAGCGCAGTCCTGCAATTATGGTGCAACCGCTGATTCCATGATCAGGGATCAGATCGTGTTTGGGCTGCACTCCGATTCCTTGCGGGAGCAACTCCTCAAAATTAAGCACATGACCCTGCCAGTCGCAATCGAGACATGTATAGTGCATGTATCCTCAATGTGGATTCCGCGGACGAATGGCGTGCTGTCATACAAGTAAATCAATGCAGCATCCAGTTCAAGCTGGACACTGGTGCTTCTGCCAATCTCATCTCTCAAGCTGATTTTGACCGCATTAAAAAGCAACCCAAAATTCTTCCACCAGCCTGCCAGCTCCTCGATTATAATGGCAATGCCATAACTGCACTCGGATCTTGTCATTTATTCGTCTCCAACAAGACCATCAATGTCACACTGCGATTCAAAATCGTCAAGCCTGATAAGGCATCCCTGCTCGGTGCCCATCCATGCAAGCCACTCAACCTCGTAGAGCCAGCCCATGCCATGTCTTCCTCCAATGTGGATCTTCAGGCTGACATTGATGACATCCTTGCTCAATATCCGGATGTGTGATGGAATGGGCACTCTGCCATACTGCTACAAGATCCTACTCAGGCCTGATGCCACGCCAGTAATCCATGCACCACGCCGGGTGCCGGCTCCTCTGAAGGAACGTTTAAAGGCACAGCTACAGGAGCTCCAAGACCAGGGCATCATCTCCAAAGTGACAAAACCGACTGACTGGGTCAGCTCGATGGTCTGTGTGAAGAAGCCCTCAGGAGTGTTGCGGATATGCATAGATCCCAAAGATCATAACCAGAACATAATGCGGGAACACTACCCGATCCCGAAGCGGGAGGAACTGACCAATGAGATGGCACACGCCAAATTCTTCACGATGCTAGATGCATCGCATGGTTTCTTAACAATTTCAATAAAGCGTATTGAACTAACATCAAAGTTTGGAGTCTACTTTCAAGGACAACTGTATCCAGTTGCAGTCCGTGTTACCCCAGGGTGATTTACACGACACACATGTGGTCCTACCCTGCGGGACCTCGCCGTCCATCCTGCGGGGGGTGGCCTGGTGGGGGGGGGGAGGTGGGATCCGGCCCCGGGGGGGGGCCTCCAAGGTGGCCTGGCCCACGATCAAGGCCTACCGATCGGCAGGCCGGCTTGTCCTGGTGGGGGCCTATGTTCCTCTGCGCCAGGCCCCTGTAGCTCTCCGCCATGTTGCGTCGGGGCCGGCGCGGAGAAGGAGACCTATGCACATGCGCAAATTTGTGGCGGCCGTAGCGCCCGTGCGCGAACTTGCACCGCCCATAGCGCGCATGTGCGAACACCTGCCACCCATAGCGCACATGTGCGAACTCACGCCGGCCATAGCGTATATGTGCGAACTCGCGCCTCCCGTAGCGCGCATGCACCAAATCTTGCCGGCCGCAGCACAAATGCGCGGAACTCGCGCTGGCCGTAGTGCGCATGCGCAGACCCACGGCGCCCGTTTGATGCCGGTATCGGCAACTGGAGCTGCGTGAGTCGCTCCAGTGCCATGCTGGCCCCCTGTGGGGCGCAGGAACGATGCTCCTAGGGGCCTGTTGATGCTGTCATAAAATGCGACGGCGTTTACAACGGCATCAAAACCCTGAGATAGTCCATTCAAAAGAAGATTAGTTATAACGAAAATGATAAGATTATGGGATATTATTAGATGGTGTAGGAGCTTTTTTTATTCTTTGAAGGGATGTGACTGTCGCTGGCTAGGTCAGTATTTATTGCCCATCCCTAATTGCCCTTGAGAAGGTGGTGATGAGCCATTGCCTTAAACCACTACAGTCCATGTGCTGTCAGTGCACCCACGGTACTATTTGAAGGGAGTTCCAGGATTTTGACCCAGAACAAGTGAAGAAATGGTAATACAGTTCCAAGTCAGGATGGTGTGTGGCTTAGAGGGGAACTTGCAAGTGGCAGCGTTCCCATGCTTCTGCTGCCGTTGTCCTTTAGATGATAGAGGTTGCGGGTTTAGAAGCTTTTGTCAAAGAAACCTTGGTGAATTGCTACAGTACATCTTGCAGTTGGTACACTGCTGCCATTATGCGTAGGTGGGGGGGGGGGGGGGGGGGGGGGGAGTGAGTGTTGAAGGTGGGATGCCAATCAAGTGGACTGCTTTGTCCTGAATGGTGTCAAATCTCTTGAGTGTGGTTGGAGCTACATTCATCCAAGCAAGTGGAGTGTATTCTATCACATTCCTGACTTATGCATTGTGGATTGTGGACAGGCTTTGGGGAGTCAGGAGGTGAGTTGTTCACCATAGAATTCCTGGCCAATGACTTTGTAGCTACAGTATTTATATGGCTGGTCCAATTCAGTTTGCTCCTCTAGGATGTTGATAGTGGGGTTCAATGATAATAATGCCAATGAAGGTCAAGGGGCGATGTTAGATTCTCTCTTTTTGGAGGTGATTATTGCCTGGCACTTGTGTGGCATAAATGTTACATGCCACTTATCAACTCAAACCTGAGTGTTGTCCAGGTCTTGCTGCATGTGGGCATGGGCTGCTTCAGTATGTCACAATAGAAACATAGAAAATAGGAACAGGAGTAGGCCATTTGGCTCTTTGTGCCTGCTTGCCATTCATTATGATCATGGCTGATGTTCCAACTCAGTAACCTGTTCCTGCTTTCCCCCCAAATCCTTTGATTCCGTTAGCCCCAAAATATATATATAACTGCTTCTTGAAACCTACAATGTTTTGGCTTCAACTGCTTTCTGTGGTAACGAATTCCACAGGCTTGCCATTCTCTGGGTGAAGAAACTGTTCCTCATCTCAGTCCTAATTGGTTTATCCTGTATCCTTATACTGTGACCCCTGGTTCTGGACTCACCGCCATCAGGAACATCCTTCCTGCACCCCTAATCTGTTTAGTTCTATTAGAATTTATAGGTGTCTGTGAGATTCCCCCCTCGTTCTTCTAAACTCCAGCAAATACAATCCTAACCAACTCAATCTCTCCTCATACGGTGCTTAACATTGCGCAATCATCAGCAAGTATCCCCACTGCTGCCCTTATGCTGGAGGGAAGATCATTGATGAAGTAGCTGAAGATGGAGGGACCTAGAACAATACGCTCAGGAACTCCTACAGTGATGACCTGAGACTGAGATCATTGACCTCCAACAACCTCAACCATCTTCCTTTGTGCCAGATTTGCTTCAAACAGTGGTGGATTTTCCCTTTATTCTCATTGGCTCCAGTTTTGCGAGCGCTCATTGATGCCACACTGGGTCAAATGCTGCCTTGATGTCAAGGGCAGTCGCTCTCACCTCATCCGAAATAGATCTCAACAATTGAACATTTATCGGAGGTCACAAAGCAGAATTATAGAGAAAGCTCTTCAAGGGTTTTGGGCGGGATTCCCTCAGCCCGGGGGCCGGGCCGGAGAATCCCCGCGACCGGCGTGAATCACGCCAATCCGCCCGCACGCGATTCTCCGCAGAGCAGAGAATCGCCGCCATTGGCGCCAGCGTGGCTGGCGCGGCACTGGTCGGGGGCTGCTCTGCGCAGCCAGCCTGCCGTTTCTCGGCCCGGGATGGGCCGAGCGGCCGTCGTAAAATAGCCGAGTCCCGCCGGCGCCGTCCACACCTGCTCTCAGCTGGCGGGAACTCGCAGTGGAAGGGTCAGGGGACGGCCAGTGGGGGGGGGGGGGGTCCAATGTGGCCTGGCCCCCTGTGGCGGCCAGAATTACTGAACCTGAGGCTGTGTTGATGCCGTCGAGAAACGCGAGGGCATTTCCGACGGCATCAACACTTAGCCTCAAGATCACAGAATCCCGCTCTTTATGTTTTATTTGATTGAGTCCTTACTGCTTCGATAGTAATGAGAATAGTTGTGTGGAGGAACAGAAAGAGAAATATCAGTGAAATTGGGATCATGCAATATATTATCAACAGGCAGGCATTATTACGGAAAAAATAATGAAATTTGTCTGCTTTGAAAGGTGAGAGTTCAGGCACATCTATTGAATAATCGAGACAAAATTGGAAATGTGTTTCCATTAGTTGCTGAGCACAAGCTGAATTCAGAAGCAGTTGCTTTTGATGACTCCATAACAGAAAAGAGTAATGAACATTTTGTCAAAAACATATCCTCTTAATTCTACCACAGGCATAAAACAGGAGCTGAGGAGCCGGTTATGTGTGCTATCCACCATGTTGAACGGAGCTTCACCGAGGCTCTGTGGTGTTTTAGGAGTATTATATGGAAGTATGAAAAGTGCTCAGTATAATATTTCAATTGTTAGGGTGGCACGGTGGCGCAGTGATTAGTACTGCTGCCTCATGGCGCTGAGGGCCTGGGTTCGATCCCAGCCCCGGGTTACTACCCGTGTGGATTTTGCACATTCTCCCCGTGTCTGCTTGGGTCTCACCCCCACAACCCAAAGATGTGCAGGGTAGGTGAATTGGCCACTCTGAATTGCCCCTTAATTGGAATTTTAAAAAATATATATTTCAATTATGTAAGGGCCCTTCCTGATGTTTCCAGTGGTGGGTGTGTCCAGGACCAGGGGTCACAGTCTGAGGATTCGGGATAGACCATTTAGGACAGAGATAAGGAGACATTTCTTCACCCAAAGAGTGGTGAACCTGTGGAATTCATTACCACAGGAAATAGTTGAGGCTAAGACACTGAATACATTTAAGAGGCGGCTAGATACGGCACTTGAGGTGAATGGGTTCAAGGGTTATGGGGAGAGAGCAGGATCAGGCTATTGAGTTGGATGATCAGCCATGTTCGTGACGAATGGCAAAGCAGGCACGAAGGGCCGAATGGCCTCCTCCTGCTCCTATCTTCTATGTTTCTCTGTTTATTGCCTGTCTATTTCCTTGTTTCCCCTTTCCTTTTATTGTTGCTGTTACATTTGATTCATGGATGATTTATGGACATATGTCTTTCAGGCAACCTGCCATTTTAATTAAAGCAGAAGAAAAGAGTGGCCTGTGGCTTTAATTCAAATGGAAGGATCCAGAAGGCTGCGCTGATTTAAAGTGTGGGCCAGCACCAATGACAGATATTGGCTGGCACTCTCTTTGGTTCATTTTGCTGGTCGTCAATGAATTGGCCCAAAAGGCTTGGTAGCAAGTGGTAACTGGATATTATCATGATGGAATATTTTTCAGAGCCACAAGGTTCCATTTTAGTTTCACTTTAGAGATCTGGCAGTAATGGAGAAGATCCAGCTACATCCTCTCCAGAAAACTGCTGTTAAACTTCTTCAAAAAGGACCCACTAAACTCTCTCTCTCCAATAAGCCTGTGGGTATTGGGTTCCTGAAAAAGGGGCCTGAAAGCAGGCCATGAACTGAGAGCAAAGTCTGATGAAACAGGGACTAAAATTGTGAGTACAGGCTGCCAAACAAGGATGGTGATTTACAAACGTACTGTGGAGAACGCCTGCAAGGAATAATCATCTGAAGCAAAGACTCTTTTCTCTTTCATTTACAATCCCTCCCCCTTTTCCACCTTTCCGTGTTTGTCAGTCTTGTATGTGTGTGTAGAGGGTGGGGAGGCAAGTTACAGTAGGAGTTAGGTTCTTTTCAATATTTAACCAGGTGTATCTGCTGCGTATTTTACCATTAACTTTGTTAGAAATAAACAGTATTTGCATTTCAATTTACAAACCTGATGACTGTAATCATTGGGCAGCCAAGGGCAAAAGATTTCAGGAATTTTTATTACTTCACTTGGGTTTTGACTCTGGGTCACGGGCTGAAATTGACCACGTACTTGCCCAGGATGGTGTAACAATTGGACTTCCCAGCACCTGATTCACCAACTGATAACTCAATTAACAAATCACAGACAAAAGGTTGCTTAAATAGCTCATTCATTCCAAACAGATTCGTTGCTGCTTTGACCTTTTAGGATGCTGGTTAAATTCTGGGTGTTTTCTGGCCAATAATCTGCTTTCTGCAATTGAATTCTGATTATTACTTACTGGTGCTGAATGGCTTTTGGGGGTCTTCAAAGCTGAAGGATGAGGCAAAGCAATCAAGAAGACAGAAGAGGAAAGGCGCAGCAAAGGATCGAGGAAAGAGGAGGATGTTAAAGTCAGGACATCACAGAGGCTCCCCATATCAAGAAATACACCTACATCACCTTTCTATTGAACAGAATAAAGCAGGACTGGATAGCATGAATCTCTGTCATCAATGCACAGTTTCCCAGGGTTCAAAGTGCCATAAACCTCATCACATCTCCTTGTGTCCTCTCCATCACCATCATGACATCTTTCTGAATAGAAAGGGCCTTCCAATTTCTGAATTAATTTTTTTTGCAACTGCAGGTAGTGTGCCCCATGTAGGCCTGTGCACAATCACCTGGCAGCACTCATAATTCATTCATCCTGTACCCCTATGTTATCTTTATTCTTTCTTTTAATAAATTTAGAGTCTCCAATTATTTTCGTTTACAATTAAGGGGCAATTTAGCATGGCCAATCCATCTAGCCTGCACATCTTTTGGGTTGTGGGGGTGAGACCCACACAGACAAGGGGAGAATATGCAAACTCCACACAGACAGTGACCTGGGACCGGGATCGAACCTGGGACCCTGGTGCCGTGAGGCAGCAGTGTTCGCCATTGTGCCACCGTGCCACCTGTTATCTTTATTCAAACCAGGCGATCAGATGAAGGGTTGGCTCCAGGGTGACAAAGAGCACAGGGCTTCATCGCTGGCTTTGAAAGCAGTCCAAGGCAGGCCAGCAGCACGGTTCAATTCCTGTACCAGCGTCCCCGAACTGGCGCTGGAATGTGGCGACTAGGGGCTTTTCACAGTAACTTCATTTGAAGCCTACTTGTGACAATAAGCGATTTTCATTTTCATTTCAAGAGTATCCCCTCCAGACATGGCTCGTGACTATTAGGAAAACGGGGGCTGTGTTCACCATGGCGGATGGGCTGCTTGCACATTGATACAACAGGTGTCAACCATGTTGACATTAGTGATGGACATGCCTCTCCGAACTTGGATAGCTCTCTCTGGCGCCTGAAAACCTCAGATAAGTTGACCTGAATTGTCTGACGTGCATAAATTACAACAAAGCAGCAGCTTTTAAATATGAACTGCTTGTCCCAATCCAAGGGATAGCAATTCTCCCTTGCTGCTGCTCAATGGACAGGATTTCTGATGTCTTCAAAATGAGTAGCTGCAGCTTATTTGCCTTCCTAATTTGTTTCTGAAACTGATGGTTTCTTCCAGTGCAAGTAGTTGGCTCTTAAATTTGAGAAATAGCTTCTTTAGAGCAGCTGATCCTGCCCACGCAAAGTGGTAGACTCCACACATCTGGACCACTCTTCACAGGGAACACGGAAAGGAACTGATCTTGCTGCATCCTGCAAAGCCATCCTATGGAAACTGGGATCCTTGTGCATGCTGCAAGCAAATTTCGAGCGAAATATCTGCTCAAATATTTTGAGTCAGCTTATCTATCTGTTTTATAAAATTGGTAATTGTGTTCCAGGTGAATCGTAATCCTATTGATCGAATAACAAACCTCTTGTCAGCCCATTTACCTTCCAGCCCTGCTATTATATTAATTGATACCCAACTGGGGTATTCTCAGAAATATTGTAATGTGTATCTCTCTGTATGTTTCATGATATATCTGATCAAAGGTTTATAATTGACGGTAATTCCATCTATTATCTGTTTTGCTTTTAGTACAAGTGATGGTGAGCCTCATGAAGTTCCTGCTTTCTCTATGGTTCAGAAGACCGTTCTCATCACATTTCTGTCGGCTATTATGATAATGACTATTTTGGGAAATCTACTGGTAATGGTAGCTGTATGCAAGGACAGACAGCTACGGTGAGTGGCTATGTACCATAATAATGTGAGTCTAAACTGAAATCTGACGAGGGAGGCCATTTTGGTGTTTGTTGCACTTTTCTGAGTAACTGAATGATTATATCACCGACTGGTTGTCAAAATACTGCAGTAATTATTGTTGTGTCAATGTGTGTGGAAGAAGCAGCAGGCTGCACATGAAAATTACATGCACCAGCTATGCTTCAGGAGGGGGAGGTGTCCCTGTAGACTGTGCAAAATATCCATATGGAAAAAAACATCAAATCAGCAATTTTTTCCTAATGGGTGGTTTCAGCCATTCAAAAAAATAATTTCTGCCAGAAATTGGGTTGGAAATTGTTGGGGCCTGTGGTGTTGGGTGCTCTGGTGCACAGATGAGCCAACACAGTTGTATGTGGTACAACTCTATTTTATTTTAACTCTTGTATACAGTTTGTTCTGGATACTCTGCACGTGCTGTCTCCCTGAGTGTGTCGTGTAGCAGGTCTGTCCTTGTCCTTGTCTCCAGCCAATACTGACCACACGGTGTCGTGTTTGTGCTTTTATATCTTTCTGTGATTGGTTGTGGTGTTGTGTGTTCTGATTTGTCTGTTGGTGTGTCTATCATGATGTGTGTGTTTGAATATCATGACAGGGCCTTGCTCAAAATTGCAGTAAAATGGAACCTCCGCCCGCCAGCCAGCCCTTCCAAAGGTTGAAGACACCAAATTCAGTAAACAGAGACTTTTGTACGACTGGAGCTCACAAAGGTTCATCAGTTGTGGTTAACCTGCCCCAAGTCAATCTGCCCACCTATGGTAAAGGAAGCATTGTCCTCGGGAGGAACAAATGGGCCAAATTAACATTTTTTTTCAAATTCTTATATTGTAGCCACTCAAAGTAGAAAATGTTTCAGGCATTTGCAAGTCTTCGCTGGTGCTTAGGCTGGATCTTAACTGGCATGAGTTTGGCTGATAATTTTGAATTGCATAAAATCTGAAGTTCCCTTGAAAGATTGGGAACTCCCACAATAGACCCTTTGATATGGAACAACAGACAGATGTGCTCCTGGACGCTGAGTGAAATTTCCAGTTGAAATATTGCGGAATACTAGTGGAATCAAGGTCCAAACCACATTCCAACCTATGCCCTCGCAACAAACCCTCAGTCTCTTACATCTTCTCCAGTTTTGAAATGTTAGGTGTTTTACAGAGATATAGGACAAACTATAATCTAATTGATTGGGATGGGGTCTCACCTGCTGGCCCATGAACCTCTTTTCGGGGAAGTGCGCTGAATTAAGTGCAAATCAGGTATTTAACTGGACAGCGTTAGGCCTTCCTCAGGATCAAGAACCCTGGGATTGGGAGTCCCGCCCACTGAGATCTCCAAGATGCTGCTGTCAGCTCTTCATTGCTAGACAGCGCCACTGGTGAGGCAGTGGCTGATACCGATAATGCATGCACTTGAGGCCCAGGAGAACCGCAGGACCAAGATCACAGGTGAGTGATGGCAGGATGGGGATCGAGGATGGGGATCATGGAAGACACAGTCTCAATTGATGGCAGGGCAGAAAGTATCTACCCTCCCCTCTCTTGCCTAATTAAATGTCGCCACTACAAAACCCGCTATGGGGGAAGGCATTAGGTTCCTTCCATCGAATCATACTGGCATCTGAAGAGGCCTCTCAGCCCATTCAGCCCCTGCTAGTTCTCTGTGGAGCAATCCAATCAGTACCATTCGCCCTTTCTATCCTCATGCCCATACACATTTATTTCACTCAAGTACTCATCCATTTTTGTTTTTAAATCAATGATCATCACCACCCTGCTAGACTATAAGTTCCAGGCAATTACCATTTACTGTGTAATATAAATTCTTCCTCGCATCCTCCATGCATTTCTTGCCCAAAGCCTTAAATCTGTGTTCCTCTTCTTTGTACCATCAGCTAATGGGAACAGCTTTTCATGTATATCTTGTTTAAACCCGTTATTATTTTGTTCAACTCCAGCAATCTTCCTTCAATCCCCTTTGCTTCAAGGAGAACAGCCCCAGCTTCTCCCACCTAACCTTGCAGTCAATGTCATTCTGTGAAAGCTCTTTTTGCACCTCTCAAGGACCTTTGCATTCTTCCTAAGCATAGTGACCAGAACTGGATGCAATACTCAAGCTGGATCCTAACCAGAGATTTTTAAGGTCCAGTATAAATTCCTTGATTCTGCATTAAATATTTCTAATTGTGAAGCCATGACTTGCTAATTACTCCCTCAATATGTCCTGGCACCTTTAAAGATCTCTGCACATGAGCCGTCATGTCACTTTGACACTGCACACTCTTTAGAACTGTATCATAATGTCTATATCACCTTTCTCTATCTCTTTTGCTAAACTTCATCACCCCACACTTCTCTATATTAAATTCCACCCTGTCTGCCCATTCTTTTAGACTTTCTATGTCCTGTTGCAGTCGATTGACATCATCCTCACTGTTTGCTGTACCTTCAAGTTTGGTCTCATGAGCAACTTTTGAAATGTTATTCTGCATTCCAAAATCCAACTCATTTACATGTGTCTAAAACGCAGTGGTGCCAGCACTGACCACTGGGGTACACCACTTAAGACCTTCCACCAGTCAGAAAAACAATCATTTATTCAAATGTTTCCAAGCTGCCATTGGTCCACTTATTGGATGGGCCGCATGCGAACCATCCTTTAGTGTGGTATTTCACCAAAGGCTTTCTTAAAAGCTCCACAGACAATGGGCTTGACACAAGCAAAACATTTTTAAAGAGGCGATTCTCTGACCGCGTTGCTCTTGAGCGAGAGTATAAGGCAGCTGGAGAATTCCAGGTGAAATCTCCATGGGCCTCCCGGCAGCCTCCGCGCCATGCGGGATTCACCCAAGTGCCACAAGGCGTTGGATTTGGAACTCAGCTCAAAAGGGGCAGGATCGAACAACGCTTGTTTCCAGAAACAGGGGTTTCTTTTCTGCTGGGGGTTCTGTGAGGGGTGTGTCCCTTTTGTCAAGGGAGACCCCGTCGGCGCTCCCTTTAGCAAGGAGATCGCTGTGGGGGGTGTGGTTCATTTAGTTAGGGGATCTCTGTGGGTTTCCTTCAGTTAGGGGGTCCTTTTGCAGGGTTCCTTCAGTTAGGGGGTCTTGGTGGGGGGGGTCTCCCTATTCATGGGGTCCCTGGGGGATCTCCCTATTCATGGGATCCCTGGGGGATCTCCCTATTCAGGGGGTCCCTGGGGGAGGGTCTCCTTAGTTAGAAGGTCCCGGGGGGGGGGGGGGGGGCAGGGTCGGTTATCTTCATACTTTAGGCAAGAAGGGGCACCCAAGCAATCCCGGGGTGGGGGGAGGGGGGGTGCGGGGGGGTGCGGGGGGGGGGGGGGGGCTGCTTTGTGGTGCAGCGGGATTGGACGGCTGCGGGTCTTCGCTATCGGACTGCCCGCTTGGAATGACAGCCCAATAGTGGGATTTCCTCAGGAATCCCGCATATTCCACGCCATGCAAAAATGTGCATGGCAATGTATACGGAATGGCTTCCTGATTTGCGCTCTTCGCCGGGCAGCATACGTGGATTTCCTTGACAGCAAAATTTGTGCAGCACTTGGACCGATTCAACAACTATTAAGAGGCTAGCACTGGCGCTACATGGAACACAATCGATTCCAATGAGAAACGATGCCGGATTCGCCAGATACGCGATTGACACTCAGGGGGCTGACACGCAGCAGCCACATATACATACTCCACACACACTCATCCCAGCCAACAAGATGGCACTGGAGAGTGCCCATCCCGCTGATGGGTTAGCTGGGGCCAGAGGGTACCTGGGGAGGAGGGGCGGTTGTTGGGATGATACCGATATGACCCATGGCCATAAGTTCACAGCGTGCTGTCAGCTGTAGCGCAGCTGCATGGCAACTTTGCGGGCCGCGGCAATGGTGCTCCATGCCCATCCACCCCAACCCCACAGTCCATCTGCAGGCCACCTCATGCTCCCCCTCCAGCAGAAGACCTCCGGCCAGCTGCACAACTGTCAGCTAATTATGGTGATGTTGGACACTTTTCATACCCCCCTCGCTCTCCCTCAGCAGCCACAGCGCTGGTTTCCCGAATTTTAAAAGCATAAGTGAACCTCACCATCAGGAATTCGGCCCATTAGAGGTGGAGAATCGCCGCTGTCGAGGCGACAGAGAATTGCAATTTGGCATGAAACCGACACCGACCACGATTTTGGCGTCGATTCTCCGCCCAATTGCGTTTCCCGATTACAGCGTTGGTCAGAGGAAAATCCCACCCATAGTCTCCCAAATGGAGAATCTCGCCCATTATCTTTAAAGTTTCAACTTTCTCCTGCATGTGACTCACTCTCTCAGAGCAGTCCGATTTACCTTCTGTTCCATTCCCAGAGTTTCTATCCTTTTTAAGGTCTTTAAGTTCTAATAATTTCCAAACATTCATGCATATGTCACCCAAATGCCTGTCAGACACTTCACTGTTCCCAGGTTTCTGTTCCAGGCACGACTTCCCATCTCGTTACTCTTAAAGTTGACAGTGAACTATGCATACTCCCTGTCTATAGACTGAGCACAGAATGAAAATTAAGTGGTTACAAGTAGAAACATTAGCACTAAATGTACAACACTAGCCATGAATTACACAAATGCCTGCTCATAAAACTTTCTATGAGTTTTACTCTTGATTGTGCTGTGATTAGAAAACCATCAATGCAGGGGTTTTAAGGTGTGTGTGAAAAGGACAAGCCATTATGTGTCCCCGTACCCAATCAGATTGAAGAATCATTATTTAGCCGTATGGTTGCGGTTATTCATGAAGGCCCTGCCTTCTCAATCTTGCCCCTCACCTGAGGTGTGGTGATCCTCAAGTTAAATTACCACCGGTCACCTCTTCTTCTTAAAAGGGGAAAGAAGCCTATGGTCATCTGGGACTATGGCAACTTTACTAAGCAGTGAGAAGCCTGAGCCAGGAAGTGCATGCTAGATGCAAAATCAAGTGTAGACTGCCAAACAAAGAAAAGATGGGGTTAACAGACTGAGAGGCAAGAGACTGAAAGAAAAAATAAGAATTAAATTTTAGCAATAATTAATATCTGAAGCAATGGGATTTCACACATGAAAATGTTAATTTTCAATGCCAGAGAGGGTGTTTGTCAGCAAAAAAAGATTTACTTGTTGCAAATTAACATATACTGAAATGGACAATCCCTAAATTTTATTGGTGAGTTTAATAGGCATTTATTGCATAAGTTTTGCAACTTTACGTCAAAACAGGTAATTCAATGCTGAGTCTCTCAGTAAGTAATTGTTCTGTGTTTCTTAAGGGAAATGCCATGAATAGCAGTAACATAATAATGCTTTATTACCAGAATATATTCTCTTGCAAATTCTTTATGCTCCAATTTTGTAAGAGAAAATGTGTATCGTAGAATTTACAGTGCAGAAGGAGGCAATTCGGCCCATCGAGTCAACACCGACCCTTGGAAAGAGCACCCTACATAAGCCCACGCCTCTACCCCATCCCAGAAACCCCATCTAACCTTTTTGGACACTAAGGACAATTTATCATGGTCAATCCACCTAATCTGCACGTCTTTGGACTGTGGGAGGAAACCGGAGCACCCGGCGGAAACCCACGCAGAATTGGTGAGAATGTGGGGACTCCGACAGACAGTATATATTTCATTAAAACTTTGAGAGACAAAAGTATCTAATACCATATTAATGTTCCATATGTGCAATAAGACATCTTCAAGTTACTTTTCATTGCATATTAGCAGCAGTCCATATCTGAACTGTTACACTTGGAACCCTTTACAATTCCGTGGTTCATACATAATTACCCAAATCCTTGCATTCATTTTGAAATCCAGAGGTTTACCATATGGAACACAGGGCTCTGTTTGAAAAGCAAAGATGAGGGAAGTATCAATTTAACAGTTTTTCTTTATAAATTAAAAATCTGTTAACAAGGAAAGATTTTATCATTTTGAAAATGAGAATGAACTTTGCAAGCAATAATAACATAAAACAGTGTATTATGACACTTGCAACTATGTTGCTTCAACATTTCTCAAATAGCTAATGAGACATTTAATTAAAATGAGCGGTGTCACATGCATAATTTGTGCAGCAAAGTAACATTTTTAAAAATGAGAATGTCTGACAAATATATAGCTAGCCCCCATAACAAAAACGTGTGCAGATTCTTAATGGGGGGAATGGGCCCCAAGTATGTAAAAGAGACAATACGTATGGCAACATGTAAATGAATGTCAATAGGTTTCTGGCAGCAGAAATTGCACAATTTGAAGAAAAGTACAAACGTAAAACTTGAATATAACTGTAGAATAACAGCAAAGGACACAAATTGACCAAAAGGAAATAGTAGGTGTTAGAAATTTATGTACAAATCACCATTCAAATGCATGGAAATGTTAGGATAAGAAAAATCTAGTGGGTAGAATTTGCGATGCTGTTAAAGAGATGCAGGGTCATGCAAATCAAATTGCACTTACCACAATGGGGGAGAAAATGTGCTGCAAAAAGAATTTCATTGGGCAAAATCAGCTGATTGAAAAACAAAACATCATTGCATGTTAAACAGGTGAGTCTCGTAGTAATGCTAAACATGGGTGAATATTCAATGTAGCAAACATTACACATTTTATTTGCATCTATTTTTTCATTTGTACCGTTGTACAGAAGAAAGCATATGTGCAGTTTAGTATTTAGTCTGCAGACATTCTGAAAGCATGTTTAAACTTTATTTAAAATGTTTTTGTGCTCATAAAACAGTATTATTCAGTGACAAATGCTACTGTCAGAAAACTATTGAACTTGAGTCTCACACATCATTAATATGGCTTTGGCGATAATTTATAAATAAATTGATATATGTACTGTGCACCTCCAACCCCCATTATGAATGTGATGTGATAGTCTTCAACTGTTTCCCTTATGTTATAAAGAAATGCATGCCATCTGTAAGCTGCTGAGAAGCCTCATGAGTCATCTGATGGAGAAATCACATTTTTTCTTCCTTCAAAACATTCTTTCCCGAACACTGTCAGCCGCACAGATAAGAAGTTGCCCTTTTGGTTAATGAAAGGGTGATCAAGTCCATTAATAGATATTGCAGAACTTATCTTCATGATTGGGATGCTTTGGCTCCTGATTATTCCCAGAAGAAGAGGAATGAAAGGGATAGAAATGGGAAAATTTGGAAGATTATGAGGAGGAAGCAGCCTGAGGACAGATATTTGAGCAATCTAATGAAGCTCCCCGGGAACAGGAAGCAAGGAGGGCGGGTCACTTGATTGTGTGGAAGGTAAAATGTCAGCTTCCAGCAGTGGGATGAAAGTTGGGAAGTGAGCTGGTGATGGATTAAAGGTGGATTTTGGTTCTTGATGGCAAACAATGGGAACGTATTTTTAATGCGTACTTATTAAACACTTGGTCACCAGATTAAATTGTGCTATCAGGATTAAGTCGGCAACAAACAAGAAACATTTGTCTTCAGATTGACAATTGGTTAAGAATGGCACACAGCAGGCAAGGTAGTCTTCGTGGTAGGCAAGGTAGTCTTTGTGGTGGATTAGGAGAGAGTAGGAGCTGCCTTTCTTGAGTGGGAAACTTTGTTGGAACAGGGAAGAGGAGGCTGACCTGTTGTATTGAGCTTGTTTGGCTGCTGTCTAGGGAGGTCGGGGTCTGGCATTCTGAGGGAAGGAGATTGTGTTGTGGTGGCACTGTGAAGGGTTAGGAGGACACAAAGAGGGAGCTAGATGACAGAAGGAACGTCAATCTCTGCCGAGGCAACTCGAGCGTGACATAGGGGAGGTCAAAGGTGGTCAGTGTTAAGGCGAGCAGAGCTGGGGATGACGGGGGCAGGCCGGTGGTGATGAGGGGCTTCGCGATGGTGGCTGGGGGCAGCTCTAGATCAACAGACAATTGATCAAGGGTAATGATTAGTGACTCAAGGGTCATAGTAGGTGGGGTTAGGGTGATGGAGGGAGTATCGAGGGTGATGGAGAGAAGGTCAAAATGACAGACAGAGTGTATGGTGATAGCTTGCCATTCGGGGATCCAAGTGTGGTAGGTGGGGAGGGAGTAACAGCAGATCAAGTTCAAAATCATCCTCTCAGACAGACAGAATGATGCTGCTGGCTTACAAGGAGTGGATACCAGTCCGGTTACTTTTGTATGTACATTTACATATGGTGTCTGGACCATCGACCACCGTGAAGTAATGATGGGGTCAGCAACGTCCTGCCTGCGCCATACAATTGGCTGTGCCCCTCGATTGTGCATTGATTGGTCACCTCATGATTACATGTGGCTAGCCGTCTTGCCCCCAAGCGGAAATCCCACTCATTCCCAGTACTGCCATTGGGACACCTGGTCTAAGACTGCCCTGTGATAGCGTGTCAATCCACTGTAAATACATAATGGGGTAGATTTGATATTATTATATATTGAGAGATTGTAATAAGTGTATAGATCTGTACCACTGCAACATTCAGTTTTATGTGAAAATTTTAAAAAAACAGTTTCACTTGGGACCTATTTTTACAATTTTCTCCGTGTTTTTTTTAATGCGTTTTTCTAAATATTCTGATTTATTATAGGAAAATCAAGACCAATTACTTTATTGTCTCTTTGGCATTTGCTGACTTACTTGTTTCAGTCATGGTAATGCCTTTTGGAGCTATTGAATTAATACAGCAAAACTGGATATATGGGGATAGATTTTGTCTCGTCCGAACTTCGTTAGATGTCCTGCTTACTACAGCATCTATTCTTCATCTGTGCTGCATTTCTTTAGATAGGTAGGTAAAATGATGTACTTTTCTCTGCTGTATCCGATTTAAAATGACACATGGCGACATGATAAGTATATATACAGCACAGTCTTTTTGATAAAACTAAATTCTACCAGAGGGCTAACCTTGTTACTGTGAAGCCTTGGAGCATAAAATGGTGTTTCTTACATTTGGTGACTATGGTCTACTATATTTTATATAAAAGATGATAATTTTCAAGCTTGGTAAATCAAAGTTGTTCTTATATGTCATTAATTTCAGGGATGTATTGATAAGAAATATCTTTGTCTCTCAAAATGCAAAGAAATAATAATTTAAAAAATACATTACCCTCAATTTAAATAATTCCTTTCTTTTTAAGTTCAATGAGATGTCCAATTGCTATTATGATGTGGAATGGACTGACTCAAAAAGGAGTGGAGCTGAATTCTGAGAATTGCCATTAATAATTTTTCAGGCAATTGTTCTCATTTTTGTTCTCAGGATGTGGACATGTGGGACAACGCCCATTCCTTGTAGTCTTGAGAAGATGGTAATAGGTTTTTTTCTCCCTGAAAAACTGCAACCATTGTACAGACTGTACTTTACGAGGGTTTTAAGTAGGGATTTCCAGGATTTTAACCCTGATTATGAGGAGATGCAAATATATTTTTCAAGTAAGGGTAGAGTGTGACTTGAAGGGGAACCTGGAATTGATACTGTTCTCTCAGTCTCTTATCATGTTGCTTTTGCCCTTTGTGGTGGTAGAGGTCACAAGCAGGGCCGAGGAGCGAAATCATGGGCCCTGGTACTTCTCTTGTTTCTGGGCCCTTTATCCCACCTGACCCACCCTCCCATTACCCTTTTTCCACACAGAATTGGGAACCATATTCAGTGGGGACAAATTGTTTCATATATGTTCAGCTAAACTTCACGGTTGTACTTTATTCCTCTGTTTAATAAAGCCCATCGAAAATTAAGGTCTCAGTTTGATATACTTTACAACCACAGATTTTTCAGACAATTCCACATGACTTGATTGTTCATATCATGAAACTAGCTCTGCTTCTTTGAAGCTTGTGCCACACAATATCAGGAGAGCAACATCCAGTGGACCTGAACCTTGAGCACTGCAAACAACAATCCTATGTACAAACGGGAATATCTTGAACGAACCCTGACATATTCTAATGGCACATGACCTGTGGTTTCACTTCCAAGTTAAAAAATCACATGCAATAATGTGCTATTTCTATCTACACAAGTGGTCTTTGTTAACAAAAAAAATACACTGTGCATTGAGTAATTAGTTTCTAATAATAAGGCTGGGATTTTCCAGTCCTGCCATGATGGGACCTGCTGCGAGGGTGACAGCTGGCCAGCCAAACGTCCATTCACTTTTGATGGGATTGGATCGGTTATGGGCGGGGCCCAGAAATTCCCAACCATAGTCAACGCTTCAGCTCCACAATCTGCACTAATTCTGAGAAAGGGTCACTGACTGTTGTATCTCTCTGAACAGATGCTGCTAGATGTGTTGAGCATTTCCAACACTCCCCATTTCTATTGGAGCAAATATAACTCCTTTTTTTAGGCCTCCAAAAAACCATCAAACTTCTTGTGAAACTGTTGTTCCCCTTCAGAAGAAACCCAGAAGCAGCTGCCCGAGACCCGGTTTGACACAGCGCTAAACGTGATTTTTAAAAAAAAGTTAAGGTATGAAAAGAACATAAACAACTTGCTGAGCATAAAAAATCAACGCAGTAACTTGATTTTTCAAAAATTAATAATTAATAAAAATGATATAAAAAAGTGTCAAGTCTCAGTCTCTCACCAAATGTCCATTCACTTTTGACGGGATTGGAAGGTCTCGGCTGTGAGCAGAGCTGGAAAGTCCCAACCACAGTCTCAGTCTCTCATGCCTACTCCATGATTTTGTGCCCACGTTCATCGAGAGCACAAACAGCAAACCAGGTGCAAAATCTCGTGAGACTCAAAAAAAAACCAGAATCACACCGGCGAGATCTCAGCTTTGCCGCACTCGACAATGGTCGTGAAGAGGCTGGTGAATCTCGCGAGAGGCGTCTCGTGACACTTGCCTGCCTCGTCATGCCTCGCAAGATCTAACAAGATCTCGCAAGGTTTTGCGAAATGGATCTCGCACATTGAGGACGGGACCCAGATTTGCATATTCAGGTGAGCACTTAATCTCACTTAATCTGTCGGATCTACCCAGCACTCGGGACGTAATGGCCTCGGGTACCTTTCAGCATTGGTTTCCACAAATGTAGACCAAGCATACTGCCACTTTGGGGGGTGGGGGGGGGGGAGGCAGGCATTCGGGGCTCTTGGTGGTGCTGCTCTGGGCAGAGTAGTACCCTGGCAGTACCATCCAGGTACCATCTTGGCAGCACCACCAGGCTGCCAGGCTGGGACTGCCCAGTTAGCATCATGCCCTTTCAAGGGATCAGGCTGAGGGATGCCCAGCCCTTATGAGGTGGGATGCGGGGAGCTCAATAACCCATTATTAGTGGGTTGGGGGAATCCAGAGGCCGCGGTGAGGAATCTAGAGATTGGGACGCCATTTAAAAATGGTGCACCGATCTCTTCCTGAAGGTCGCTCATGTATGAAACAGGACCATGTGTGACCTCGGTGGAGCATTCCTAACCGAGGCCCAGAAATGAAGCAGTGTCCCATTTAACAGTGGGATCATTCTCAACACTACCAGTGCCGGGAAACACCCGTTTAAACACAGCTCAACACAGCTCTCTGTTTCATTTCAGTTAAAATCGTGCCCCACATTTTCCAATTTTCCCTGCCACTCACCAATAACAGAATGAGATTCCCTCCCAGAAAGACCAGGACCCTCATTTCAATAAATGTTAACATAATTAGCGGACTTTGACCACATCACCCCCCACATTTGGAATTCCCACCTTGCCAACGTGATATTACATCAGCAAGGTTTAAAACTGCTTTTCAAAAATGGGAACCAGGCGCCGGGAAGCAGCCAGAGTGCCTGTGCCAGCAAAATGATAGAAGGGGTTATCAACAGTGCTATCAAATGGCACTTACGTAGCAACAGCCTATGCATTGTTGCTCAGTTTGGGTTCCGCCAGGGTAACTCAGCTCTTGACCTCATTACATCCTTGGTTCAAACCATCGATGCATCCCCACTATCAACATCCTGGCAGTTACCATTGACCAGAAACTGAACTGGACTAGTCATATTAATACTGTGGCTATCAGCGCATGGCAAAGTCTAGGCACCCTCAGCAATTAACTCACCTTCTGACTCTCCAAAGCCTGTCCACCATCTACAGGTCAGGAGTGTAATGGAATACTCTCCACTTGCCTGCATGAGTGCAGCTCCAACTACACTCCAGAAGCGCAACACCATCCAAGGCAAAGCAGCCTGCTTGATAGGCATCCCATCCACAAACATTCAATCCCTCCATCACTGATGAAAATTTGCAGTCGTATGTACTATCTACAAGATGCAGTGAAGGAAGTCACCAAGGCTCCTTAGGCAGCACCTTCTAAACCCACAACCACTACCATGTAGAGAAAAAAGACAGGGGATACCTGGAAAAACCACCACCTGGACATTCCCCTCCAAATTACTCACCATCCTGACTTGGAAATATATCGCCGCTCCTGGGTCAACATCCTGGCATTCCATCCCTAACAGCATAGTGGGTGTACCAACAGCTCAGGGACTCTAGCAGTTCAAGAGGCAACTCACCACCACCTTCTGAAGGGTAACTAGGGATCAGCAATAAATGTTGCCTGAGCCAACAAATCCTATATCCCATAAATGAATTTTTAAAATGGGTGGACTACATCACCCAGAATGTGTCCTGGCTGTCAGAAAATGGCCACCTGGCCTGAAGCTCTCGATCCATTAACCCTTTACATTACAGAACTTTGTCCTGGAGCAGAGCGCTCACCGTGAGTTATCTGCAAAATCTGGACATTTGAGAGACAGGATGGTGCTGCATGACCCCGTGCCTCCTGAAAGCATGAACTCTTGTGATTAGCACCATGTGCCATCTGCCTCTCCCAGGCCTGGTCAGGGCTTGGAGGGGAGATCAAAGTAAGCTTAGTGAGCTGCTGCCATGCATGTTGTGGATAATATATACAGCAGTCACAGATGGATGCAAGAGATTGCCCTTCGTGTTGGATCGGGTTACTGGGTTATGGGGATAGGGTGGAGGTGTGGGCTTGGGTAGGGTGCTCTTTCAAAGAGCCGGTGCAGACTCGATGGGCCGAATGACCTCCTTCTGCACTGTTAATTCTATAATGGGTTTTGTGTCTGGTGGCAGAGGCATTAATTTTTTTTAAATATTATTCTAGATGACATAGATGTTTCCCAAATCCATTTTTATGGTAAACTGAGTCATTAATATTTGGCTGACCTGCTGGTTTTAATGCACAAATGTAGACATTTGCAATTGTATTGACTCAAAGTGGAATATATAGGAAGGCCAGAACATTGCAAATTGTGTTCTTAACATCTAGATTTCAATTTCCACCGTTGAAAAGAGAATAAAAAAGTTCTGAGAGATTTTGTGATAACTACAAACATCCTATCTGATCAAGTCATTGCTCAACATAACTGTATTTCTTGTTCTTAACTGTAAAGAAAATAAAATTGACAGTTGAGTGTTTACACCCAGGCCATCCTCCAATTGAACCTATGCTGCCATTCAATGAGCACTACATAATTCCATATATCCACTTCTGCCCCTGTCTCTTAATACCTTAATGCCTTGGGCAGCACAGTGGTGCAGTGGTTAGCACAGCAGCCTCATGGCGCCGAGGTCCCAGGTTCGATCCTGGCTCTGGGTCACTGTCCGTGTGGAGTTTGCACATTCTCCCCGTGTTTGCATGGGTTTCACCCCCACAACCCAAAGATGTGCAGGGTAGGTGGATTGGCCATGCTAAATTGCCCCTTAATTGTAAAAAATGAATTGGGTACTCTAAATTTCAAAAACATATATATCTTTAATGCCTTAATAGTATCAATCTCAGTGGAAATAGTTTCTACCGACCGAAATGTTTTACTGAATATCATGAAAAATTTGAACAAAACATACCTTAACTTTATAAACTCCAGGGAATGCAATCTACCCTTGTAATTTGATCCTTGGAGGCCGGGTCTTATTCTGATAAATTTACACTGGCAGCAAAGCCAATTTATCCTTCCGAAGGTGTGATGCCCAGAACCTCTGACAGAACTCTAGGTGAGGGCTAACCAAGGTCTTGTGTTACTAAAGCATAATGTCTGCCTCCTCCTTTTCTAATTCTCTAGATATCAAGGCCAACATATTCCCCATCAGCCTTTTTGATTATTTTCTGTACCCATCTATGACGTTTTAATGATTTATATAGGCATTGCTGAAGAAGGAAGTTAAGGGATCTAAAGCAAGGACCATGGGGGGAGTGATTAATGTTTGAAGAATGGAAATTAATTATTTGAAAAACAGTATTTTTATGTTTTGCCAGGTACTATGCCATTTGTTGTCAACCTCTGGTTTATAGGAACAAAATGACACCCTTGTGCGTTACTTTAATGCTCGGGGGTTGTTGGATTATCCCATCATTCATTTCATTCCTACCTATCATGCAAGGCTGGAACATCATTGGAATACAGGAATTGGTAAGTGCTTTTCAATCTAATAAAATTAAAACATGATATGGAGATATGTTACATACCAATGTGTCACACATGGAAATGAGTAAATGCTATGAATATTTCTGTGCAATTGTTCCAAAGTCCTTGAATGTATTGTCATCTCCCAAATCTTTTTTTTGAATAAATTTAGAGTACCCAATTCCTTTTTTCCAATTAGGGGGCATTTAGCGTGGCCAATCCACCTACCGTGCACATCTTTGGGTTGTGGGGGTGAAACCCACGCAGACACGGGGAGAATGTGCAAACTCCACATGGACAGTGACCCAGGGCCGGGATTCAAACCCGGGTCCTCAGCGCCGCAGTCCCAGTGCTAACCACTGCACCACATGCCGCCCATCATCTCCCAAATCTTGACACACTTTTCCATTTTGAATTCTTCCAACTGGATTTCTGGGGCGTCATTCTCCGCCGGCGGGAGTCTCCGTTTTGCCGGCGCCCGGGGGTTTCCCGATGGCATGGGGCTGCCCCACAATGGGAAACCCCATTGACCGGCCGGTGTAACGGAGCATCCCGCCGGCGGGTCGGGGCAGAAATGTGGCGGGGCGGGATGGAGAATTTTGCTCCTGTTCTTGCAACAGTACTGACGTGGGACGCGATTGAACCACCGCATTGCACCCGGCGCAGATCAGGGCACGCCGGGTAAATAGAGAAAAGGCCAAAATCGAGATTCGCACCAGTATGCTATCTAATCGGCCCGATCCTGATGGCGAGTTCAGGTTCACGCCCAAATATGGCGAATATATTATTAACCCTCATTTGCATTTATTTCTATCTCATTAGCTCGATTGAAGTCAAATGTAGTGGCTTCCCAGGAATTAACTGGCGGGAAATCATGCGGGCGTCTTTTAGCACTCCTTTTTAAAACAGGAAGCTGGTGCAATGGTTGCTGAGGGCAACTGAGGAGCCGCTTCCATTTTCCAGCATGCAGCTCAAAGGCATTCAAGGGAATCCCTCAAGTAGGTTGGGATTGGTCGGGGGAAGGTTGGGGGGGGGGGGGCTTTCCTTCTGTAAGGTGTTCAAACAACTTTTAAATTTTCCGGATACCCATAACAGGTGCAACTGCAGCTTCTGTCTGCCTGTCCCACCAAACACGTCTAGGACAGTGCCCTGTTCCTGGTTCTATACAGAACGTCAATTTAACTCCCTTTTACTGTGAGCAGTCTCTAGCTTCACAGCTGAAGGTTGTTGCTAATGTGGAATTAGTCTTGTTAGTTGTGAGAGCCGCTTACTCTGCTGGTGGCTGCAGAAACCTGGAGGCTGTTGTTGCTGTTTCCTTCCTTTTCTGTATCTGGAAAGAAGGATAATGTTTTCTACGATACCTGGATCCTGGAACACTGGGTTTAGGGGGATGTATTAGTCCAGAAGGCAATCCAGTTTGAAGCAAGAAAACGCTGCGGGACCTGAAGCACAATATTGTCCCAAATGAGCCACCTGCTAACGCCGTTGCTGGTTGTCCATCTCTCTCCTTCTCCAATTCCTTACATATATAACAATATGGCTGGTTATGCCCGTCCTGCATAGGCTGTCCTCGTGGGGCTAGTAGCAGACCAGGCAGCCAGGTCTCAGGCCAAGGAGAAACCCAGAGGGGGATGCCAGTGACGGCACAAGGCATACAGGCGTCAGTCTTTCAAGGAGATGACTGACAGCATGTGCTGTAGACTCCACCTCAACAAAGAGACAGTGCAGCACTTGGGCCACGTCATCATGGACTTGGCACCTTGTGGAGGAGGTGAACACCCGCTCCCAGTGGCCGTGAAGGTTGCTACCTCTGTGGTGTTAAAAATTCTAATTAAGTTGGCAAATCATACTCTGATGTCAGCATCAAAGTAAAAAGCATCCCTAATTTTGTTGCAAAAGAGATTTCAGGTGAAACTTTCAGCTTCAGTGGAGGTATGAAATCCCTTTTATTGGAAAGGCAGCCCACATAAAGATTAACATTAGTGAAAAGGAAAATCAGACAGGGGCACGGAGTTTCCACTTTGGGCACAATCCTGGCTTAAGATGGTGCAAGTTTTCAGAAGGTCACTGCAGCTCTGCACGTTTATGCAATTACATCATTCCAGGGCTCGAGTGAGGTCACGGATGCCCTATATGCCCGGCCATCAGATTTGAACTGGACCAGGCCCAGCATGACGCCCAGGCTGAAGGATTCTCCACCATCGCTGGAATGCCCAGCTCCAAGGGGCAATTAATGGCATGCGTGTTGACTTGTGCGCACCATGGCATCAGGGAGTTACCTTCATTAACAGGAAGGGGTTTCACTCCTTAAATGTTCAACTCGTGTGCAACCACCACCTCCAGATCACGCACGTGTGTGCATGTTTCCCAGGGAGGTGCATGACAGCTACAGCTTGGGACATTCAGAGATCCCCAGCGCCTTTGAGGATCACCCCACAATGACGGATTGGCTCTTGGGAGATAAGGGGTACACGCTGAGGTCCTGGATGATGACGCCACTGCGGAGGACTGAGAGCGAGGTGGAGACCCGATATAACAATGCCCATGCTGCCACTCATGCTGTCATTGAGTGATGCATCAGACTGCTAAAAATGGGGTACTGATGCCTGGACTGCTCTGGTGGTGCCCTGCAGTACAGTCTCCAGAGGGTCTCCCGCTTTGTGGTGGTCTGTTGTGCCCTTCACAACCTGGCAGCGGGGCGACATACTGGAGGAGGAGGAGGAGGGATATGCGTCCTCATCTGAGGATGAGGCGGAGAGGAAGGGATGGAGGACAAGCCAGAGGACACACAGGAGGAGCCGGAGGATGGGGGACAGGCAGCAGCAATGGTCCGACATGCCCAGAGAACCAGAGAGGACCTTATCCGATTCTCATAGGATGAGGCTTTGTCTGTCAGCTCACTTCCTCCCTCTCAATCGCTCCTTCCACCCAATATCTCCTTCCCCCAATTCCTCCACTCCCCCAATCCCATCTTTCCCTCCAACTCCTCTCCCCCCACCCACCCCATTCCCCGTCTTCCCACCCATTTCCCTCCTTCCTCCCCATTCATTCCCTTCCCTCACCCCCCTACACCCTCCCCAACTACCTTATTCCACCTTCCAAGGGTCTGTGTAACATCACCCCAGCCAGGTTGATGGGCCCATATTGGCACGGTCAGTGGGTCAATATACAAGGCAGGAGAGTGATGCTAACTCACTGTGAGGTCAGCTCTGGTGTTCCTCAGTTTCTGCTAAAGTCTGACTCCTGTCATTCTGCTGACAGCTCGCTCACACCCATCCTCTGAACGGGGTCTGCATCGGAAGCATTTGATCTTAAACCACTGTGCCCGGGTGGGGGTGGGGGGGTTGATGGGGGGAGCCGAGGGCAACAGAGGGCGGGGATGCAGGCAGGTCTGCTGTAAAGATTGACATGACAGAGACTTCACATTATCAGGTGTAAGATGTTTTAATTGTGCACATTTGACATTTCTACTTCCGCTAGTTGCAGAGAGTGCCCCCCCTCCATGCCCACTCAGTGATCCTCTCTCTTCTTGAACTTCCATAGTCTACTGCTGTGCTGAGGTGTGTCCCCAGGACTCACATCAGAGGTGGACATGATGTGAAGATGCCGGCGTTGGACCGGGGTGAGCACAGTAAGAAGCCTTACAACACCAGGTCAAAATCCAACAGGTTTGTTTTGAAGCACTAGCTTTCGGAGCACTGCTCCTTCCTCAGGTGAATGAAGAGGTAGGTTCCAGGAACAGAAGCGTTTTCCAAGGCGGCCCTCAGGACATGTGACAACGCAGAATTGCCAAGCAGAAACTTATAGCCAAGTTCCACACACGAGTACGGCCTCAACCGGGACCTTGGATTCATGGTGCATTACATTCACCCCCCATCATCTGGCCTGGGCTTGCAAAATCCTACCAACTGTCCTGGCTTGAGACAATTCACACCTCTTTAACCTCTGATTATCCCTCTCTCCAGTTGCTCCGCCTGGACCTGTAAAAACCTAATTACCTGCAAAGACATTCATTCAAAGTATCATCTTGCATCTTTGACTTTGTCTATATATATGTTTCTGGAACCTACCTCTTCATTCACCTGAGGAAGGAGCAGCGCTCCGAAAGCTAGTGATTCGAAACAAACCTGCTGGACTTTAACCTGGTGTTGTAAGACTTCTTACTGTGATCAGGGGTGGAGGCAGCCTGTTGCTTTCTGCGCCATATGGCTTTTCAGGCCCTTGGCAGACATTCTCTCTTGTAAGTGATGCACCATTTTGACTTGGAAATGTATCGCTATTCCTTCATTGTTGCTGGGTCAAACTCATGCAACTCCTGACCTAATAACACTGTAGGTCTAAGAAGGCAGATCAGTATTGCATTCTCAAGGGCAGTTAGGGCTGGGTAATAAATGTTGCCCGTGCGCGCAATCCCAAACAAAAGTATAAATAAAAAATCCATGGTTTGAACAGGTCAAAGTTGACCTTACAAATAGCTGCACCTGCCAGGTCTCTGATCTTCTGTTGCAGAGGCTATGCCGGTGGAGGTTTGGAGGTGATTCTGAACAAGCTCCAGAAATGCAAACAGAGCTATAATGGGAGGAAGGCCACCTGAGTTCCATTATTGTTTTACAGAATACAAACAGCTAACTGCCTCCTAAAATACTAATCCGTAGGTTCTACTTCGAAGCACTAGAGAAGGTGAAAGAAAAGCATGTTTATTCACATAGGGAATTATCTGAGAATAGTTTTGTTTCTCTTCATGTCAGACTTTGTGATAATAAAATACAAAGTGCACTTATTTATCATAGAATTTACAGTGCAGAAGGAGGCCATTTGGCCCATCGAGTCTGCACCGGCTCTTGGAAAGAGCACCCTACCCAAGGTCAACACCTCCCCCCTATCCCCATAACCCAGTAACCCCACCCAATACTAAGGGCAATTTTGGGTACTAAGGGCAATTTATCATGGCCAATCCACCTAACCTGCACATCTTTGGACTGTGGGAGGAAACCGGAGCACCCGGAGGAAACCCACGCACACACGGGGAGGACGTGCAGACTCCGCACAGACAGTGACCCAAGCCGGAATCGAACCTGGGACCCTGGAGCTGTGAAGCAATTGTGTAACCACAATGCTACCGTGCTGCCCTTATTTATGTCTTGTTATTCAGAGAGATCAGGGACATAAAGGAAAGGGTGCACTTATTTGATGGTGACTCATTCACTAAGGCAATGACTATCGCCATGATTATTTAGGGAAAAAGGTGTCATCATGTTCCAGGATAAGGGGCGAAATTCTCCGGTAACGGCGCGATGTCCGCTGACTGGTGCCCAAAACGGCGCAAATCAGTCGGGCATCGTGCCGCCCCAAAGGTGCGGAATGCTCCGCATCTTTGGGGGCCGAGCCCCAACCTTAAGGGGCTAGGTCGGCGCCGGATGAATTTCCGCCCCGCCAGCTGGCGGAAAAGGCCTTTGGTGCCCCGCCAGCTGGCGCGGAAATGACATCTCCGGGCGGCGCATGCGCGGGAGCGTCAGCGGCCGCTGACGGCATTCCTGCGCATGCGCAGTGGAGGGAGTCTCTTCCGCTTCTGCCATGGGGGAGACCGTGGCGGAGGCGGAAGGGAAAGAGTGCCCCCACAGCACAGGCCCACCCGCGGATCGGTGGGCCCCAATCGTGGGCCAGGCCACCGTGGAGCACCCCCCGGGGCCAGATCGCCCCGCGCCCCCCCCAGGACCCCGGAGCCCGTCCGCGCCGCCTTGTCCCGCTGGTAAGGTAGGTGGTTTAATCTACGCCAGCTAGACAGGCATTTTAGCGGCGGGACTTCGGCCCATTCGGGGCCGAATTCGGGACCCCCCAGCGGGGGGTCGGAGAATCTCGCCCGAGGTCTGGATTGAAGTATTGTCCTTTATTTGAAAGTGGGGGAGAAGGAGGTAAGGCATAGTTAGCAAAGAAGTGTTAAATGAAGGAGAAGCCTTCAGTGAAGATGTGCTCTGCTATACCTTCTGTGGGTCCTTTGGTTGCAGATCATCACAATGCTCTCCTCCATGTGCTACTGCACCGCCCCCAACTCCCAAAACTCTTGTTCCTCTTACGCAAGTCTCTCGTGCTTCCCTCTCACTTTGCCCTACAATTCTTGGTCATACTTTCAGCTGTGTAAGCCTTAAACACACTCTTCATTTGCCTCGCCACTCCTCTTATCTTTTAAGACCCTCCTTAAAATTCACCTCAGCAACCAAGCTTTTAATCACCCTTCCTAATATCTCTTTGTTTAACTTGGTATTCAGTTTTTCCCTTGCCACCATTTTTTAAATTGTGTTTATTCATCTGGATGTCGAGCCAAGTTCTCTGAGCTTTGAGACTCTATTCACTTTGTCAGTGACATATTCCCATTGCTCGTCATTTTCTTTGCATGGATGGAAGCAGACCTTTGCTACAATGCTATGTTTGTATTTTTCACTAACACTGGCACATCTGCGGTCTGGTCCAAGAAACGGGCTGTCTGTTGCCATCAGTCAAATATTTATGACTTCAGTTACACATTCCCATGCTGGATTTTTGGAATTTTTTTTTACATTTCCAGAAGTCAAGTGCTTATGAAGTGTGAGGATTTGCAGATTTAGTATGATAAGCCGTTGCTTTGCAATTGCTGCTAAGAAAATTGTGTCTCTCAGAATTTTCATGGAATAATGTCTCACGTGCTTCCACAATTTAATTAGTTTTTCTTAAAAATGGCAATCGGCATGCTTTCCTCCTATTTATTGACACCAGATAAATTTCCGTATCCAAAGCAATTGGGTCCAAAACACAAGCAGCTTAACTCTGGTTAATGCAGCTTCTAGGATGAGCTGACATTAACAAATTATATTTATTTTCTTCTCTCCCATAATATTCTGAAGGACTTATCTTCGTTCTGGGCAGGCTTTCATTTGTGCTGGGCATCTTCATTGACCCAAGTGATTACAAACATAGAAGATAGGAACAGAAGTAGGCCATTCATAGGAACATAGGAATTAGGAGCAGATGTAGGCAATTCAGTCCGTCGAGCCTACTCCGCCATTCAATCAGATCATGGATGATCTCATCCTGGTATCAAATTCACCTCCCTACCAGTTCCCCATATCCCTTTAATCCGTGTTTTATTAGAAATTCGGACTCTGGAGCACGCATTGCCATTCAATATGATCATGACTGATCCTCTTTCTCAACGTCATACTCCTGCTCTCCTCCATACCCCTTGACATCTTTCGGGCGCGATTCTTCCAAGATGCTTCTAAGTGTGGTAGCGAGCGGGATTAGTATTTGACCTGGCGAGATCATCACCACAATACAACGTTAATTGGTCCACTTAAGGAGGCCCCATGGGCTTCATGTCACAAATGAAGGCTCGCCAGCGGATTCGCCGGGACTGCGCTCGCCAACCCCACCCCCCCTCCCCCACCCCTCCTCCGCTAATAAGGTAGAGTAGCCCATAAACTGCTCTTGCACAGTCAATCCCACTCAGCTTGCAGTCATGGCGTCGAGACGACCGGCCAAATGATTCGGGAATGCAGACCTGGGGAGGCTCCTAGAGGTGGTCGAGGCCAAGAAGGATGTCCTGTTCCAACGGGGGATCCTGGAAAGCAAGCTACGGGGCAGCCAGTGCCACCTGGAAAGAAGTGGCAGTGGTCGCCAGCTCGGGCAGCGTCACTAGGAGGACCGGCACCCAGTGATGCAAGAAGAGCACCGACCTACACTGGGCCGCGCTGGTGAGTTGGCAGGGACAGCCCCCACATGAGACTGCACCTGGCACAGCCCCCACCCTGGATCGTGCCATGCCATGGCCCATTCATGCCACCCATGCCGGCCTCCTCCCCAAATCCTTCTCATAAACCTTCCCCTCCACCCACCCCAAGCACCCTCCCCAACCACTCCCCACCTCAGGATCTTCCACCTCCCCCACGCTGAACCACGCGTGCGGCTATTAATGTTCTCTCTGTGTCTTTGTTGGAAATGTTATTGTGTGGCGCAAATGTAACTTGCCACTTGTCAACCCAAGCTTGGATATTGTCCAGGTCTTGTTGTATTTGGACATGGACTACTTCAGTATCTGGGGAGTGACGAATGGTGCTGAACACTGTACGACCATCAGCAAATCTCCCCACTTTTAACCTTATATAGGAAGGAAGGTCATTGATAAATCAGTGAAGATGTTTGGGCCTAGAACACTACCCTGAGGAACTCCTGGGGGATGTCCTGGATTGAAGTTCTCTAATCCATCATGGACAAGACACCCCTAATATCCTTGTAGTTTTCTTTGTTTAGATTTAGAATTCTAGTTTTGGATTGGACTATTTCACTTTCATGAAGAATTCCATCATGTTATGGTCACTCTTCCATATGGACCCTGCACATCAAGATTTTTAATTAACTCTTGCTCATTGGACAATACCGAATCTAGGAGCAGCAGGAGGCCATTTGGCCCTTGGAGCCTGCTCCGCCATTCATTATGATCATGGCTGATCATCCACTTCAATAGCCTAATCCCGCTTCCCCCATATCCTTTGATCCCCTTCGCCCTCAGTGATATTTTTAACTGCTTCTTGAAAACATACAGGGTGGGATTCTCTATTTGCCGATGCCAAAATCGGAAAAGGCAATTGGGTGGAGAATTGGTTCCGATGGCAAAAATGCGGCAGGTGCTGATTTGACGACAAATCGTAATGCTCCAGCACCTCAGCAGCAGTGTCAATGCATTCTGGAACGCACGTACAGTAGACAACTTTTGAATTTCATTTGTGGGCCCAACCAGTACACTCCATGATTCTCCATTCTCCATCTCCGGTGAGCTGAGTTCCTGACGGCGAGGTTCACTTGTGCTTTTAAAAATCGTGGAACCGGCATAGCCGCTGCAGAGGGAGAGACTGCTCTACGCGGCCCCCGACCGGCGCCGCGCCGACCATACCGCCGCCGGTGAGCGGAGAATTGGCGGACAGGCGTCGGGGCAGCGTCGCGCGATTCCCGCCCGGCCGGGCGATTCTCCGACCCAGCGTGGGCTGAGAGAATCAGCCCCATATATTTGTAATGTTTTTTTATAGTTGTTGGAAGTATGTTCTAAAATTGCCGATTCTACCATTAATAATGTAGGTGTAAATCTGCAATTTCTTGAAAATTATTTTGTCAAATGAGTGTTCAAATTTTCCCCAGAGAAATGTATTGATTTTGATAGATTCAATTTTAGAAACATTGAATGATCTGGTAAGACCTTGCTTTCTTCATCACCTTGCAGGTAGACGAAAGAAAGTTCAGCAATGACACAAGTACAAAATGTATTTTCATGGTGAACAAGCCTTATGCCATAACGTGCTCAGTTGTAGCATTTTACATACCTCTTATTTTAATGGTACTGGCATACCAAAGGATATATGTGACAGCCAGAGAGCATGCACGACAGATCGAAACATTGAAACGTGCGGGAACCTCGACGGAACAACAAGCTGACCATCCAGGCAACCATAGAATGAAGACTGAAACCAAAGCAGCCAAAACATTGTGCATTATTATGGGATGCTTTTGTCTCTGCTGGGCACCATTTTTCATCACAAATATTGTGGACCCATTTATAAACTACTCTGTTCCGGACCAGCTATGGACAGCCTGCCTATGGCTTGGATACATTAATTCGGGGTTGAATCCATTTCTCTACGCTTATTTGAACAGGTCCTTCAGGCATGCCTTCCTGAGAATTCTGTGCTGCGGTGAACGATACAGACGATCCTCTTTACTGGGGCAGACAATACCGTGCTCCACTACAACAATCAATGGCTCAGCACATGTATTGAGGTAAGTGTTACACTTTACATTTACTCTTATGTTAGTCCTAATGTAGGTGATCAATAATAAGGCCCCAGATTTACGATCTTGGTAAGTCTAAACTTTTAGTTTGTATTGGAATTCATTACTGAAAGCTGTTACTTTGATAACATGAATTCTGTGAGTTCTTTATGCATGCTTTGTGTGGTTTCTGAGCAGGCAAGTGAGGGAAATGCAATTAGGGAATTTGTTCTGTTGTTTGGTGGGTGTATTCAAATGAAATGATAATGATGGAAATGCATGAACTGGCATATGTTCCATCATTTACTCCTTGGCAACACTGGTTAGCAGGGGAACCATTCCCTTCTTGGCATCACGGCTGCTGAAGCAGTGGATGAGGATTTCAAACTTAAATGGCAACAAATCAATTGCATTAAAACAATTAGCCATTGAAAAAATTGACTCAATTTTTAATTTTTTTTCTTTGAACCAGCATTTTTCACTCATGATTTCCCTCCATCCAAGATAATGGTGAGATTGATAATACTGTGAGGAACCCACCACAATTATTATCAATAACCCACCTCAGGAGACCTGTTAGAATGAGGGTGTACTGATTGGACAGGGCCACTGAACTATCAGAGATTCCACAAGACCAGGAAATCCAGGACAGCAAGAGATTGATAGGTGGAATAATATGGCTAAATATTTAGTGGATTAGAGGAATAGGAATATTTGCATTGATTTCCAGGCGGTGTTTGAATGCAGATATTTACAAAAGTTTTGTGGAAGGTGGATGTACAACTTTGTCATGAGTAGATGTAAATGCATTTTGTTCTTGCAATCCTCAGTTATTCATAATTCATAACAATTTAAAAGTCCAAAGATGTGCAGATTAGGTGGATTGGCCATGCAAAATTGCCCCTTAGTATCCAGGGATAAGCAGGTTAGGCTAAGGGGTTACAGTAATTGGATGGATGAGTGGATCTAGGGAGAGTGCTCTTTCAGCGGGCCAGTGCAGGCTTGATGGGCTGTATGGCCTCCTTCTGCACAGTAGGGGTTCTATGATTTTATGAGTTCTGAATACGAGTGTGGAACATTTTGGGCTGAGAGGAGTATGCATTTTTAGACAGATTACCCATTGGGAATGTGAACTCAAGGGTAGAACCCTGTCCTCTGCAACTTGGTCAGGATTTTATGCACCCACTCTTAGGACCAGCAGGAAGGTTGAGGGGGAGGATGTATAAAATCAGGTGGGATGGTGACGGGTGCTGTACCTATTGCGTTCTCGCTCACCGCCACTTGGACTTTACCAGAGGCGGGATAGGTGGCGGGCAGCCTGCCTGCCTTAAGCCAGTTGAGATCCAGTGCCAGTCTTCCAAGTGGCTATATCGCAATTGTGAGTGTTGATATTAAGTGTCAGCAGCAGTGACGATAGTAGCGTACAGAGTGTCCCCTCCTGGATTTTGTACTGAGTTAGTGATCAGTATGAAATCTGGCTGTTTTAATTTTCCACTACTTAAACCAAACCTAGCACTATTTAAGTCAATTGTAATATGTTTGCTCAACTGAAGTCAACACGCTCAGGATAGAATAAGGATTGAATTTGGGATCTACTCTGTCTCATTGGGTCATTACCAATACCAGGCGGTGCCTTTTTTGACTAAGCCACTAGAATCTTCAAGTCTACAATTCCAACAATGAAACCAAATAATCCACTGAAAAAATTAGAATAGATGGGTTGGAAATTCATTACGACCCATTTTCAGGATGGGCACACCCAAAATGTGTCTGATCCTGGGGGTCCAAGACTTGGCCATGAGCCTCATCGAAGTAATTGGTAAAACAGCTGGCCAAAGGCAGCTCACCCATTTCAGTCTATCCTATTTGGGCCACCTGTCTCACCACAAAGGTATCTCTTGGTGAGGCGAAGAAGAAAGGCTTGAAGGAAAATAGTATTTTGATGACCTATGAATAACAGCAGCCCTTGAGGTGTGAAGCTCAAAAGAGAAGTCCTGCTACTCCTGGGTCCATGTAAAAGTATCTTTTAAAATGCTTTCCTTTAGTTGGTGGCTGTTTATTGCGAGGCCTCATCAATGGCAGGGGATGAGTGGAGCAAGCCCAGTACCTCAGATACCTTTCTTGTTTTTGGGAAGGTATCTTAAAACAAGTGTTAGACCCACTAATACCTTTCTTATGTGGCAGCCAGGTAAACCTGAGAAAAACCTCTGATCTCAACTTGGGTCATAGGATCGGACATAGAGCAAACTTCTCCCAACTCGTCCGCAGTGGGTTTGGTGGCGGGCAGATGGGCACGGAGAACCTGACGGGACCCATAAAGTTGGATACTCGCCACCATAAAATTCTCCCATTGACAGGTTAATGGTGGGTTGATCGTCCTGCTGGCAGGTGGCACAAACATCATTTGCATCTCATGAATGCGCATTAAAACAGCTGCCTGTCGGTGTCTATCAGGCCTTCCAATCTTCCATCGCGCCAACAGGAATTCACATCGGCGTCAAGCCCGATTCTTAAAGAATGCCGCGCACAAGATGGCCTTCAGTTTATAAGATGCTTCAAGGTGAGTGTAACAAAGCCTTTCTGGCATAGTGCTGCGCAGCTCCTTATGTGCTCATCACCAACCTGCCAGGGCAGACCGGTTCTTGCCCTCCATCTCCATACTGAGCTGTTCTTCATGGAGAGAAATGTGCTGCTGGACCCATGGACCATCCTGTGTCACCATCTCAGAGCAGTACTGCACCTGGGGTTGGGGAGTACAGGAGTCTCCCCAGTGCCACACACTAGTGTCTATCTGGACAGCACTGTGCTGCAGGATACAAGCAGTCACCGCAACAAAGGTCCAAAGGTATGAGGTTTGACTGGGGAATGAGTGCGAGGTGAGTCTGAATGGGGGGGGGGGGAGCACAGTGAGGATGGCGGCCTGATGAAGACAAAGGGGCAATTTGGAAGGAGGGCTGTGCAAGAAGGGAGAGAAGGATGAGTGTTCACGACTCTGCAGGCAGAGGGGCAAGGAGGTGGATGGATAGATGAGCAATGGAAGGCCGAGGGGAGGGAAGCTGGGCCCCGACAAGGCGGAATCAAAACTGACAAACAAGGGGGTTAAAGTGATACCGCATCATTTACCGGAAGTGGATGCACAAAGATTCCAGATGTAGTGGGTAGAGGTCCAAGTGGGGCATGGGCGCCTCTCTGGTGATGGGCTCAGGGAGAGGGTGGCTGAATCGAGGAACAGACTTCTTGAGGGTTCCCTCTGGGTTGCTGGCATCCTGCATGATCTAGAGGGAGCGATGTGGGTTTGCTGGACTGGTATTTAAATATGATGCCAGTACCTTCAATCCGTCAGCTGAGGGCAGGCAGATAAATCGACTGCCAGCCCGCCATGAGAGTCCGATGGGAACTCGCCTACACAGAATTAATGAGCATGGGGCCTGTCATTCTGGTTGACGGGGTAGGGACTGCTGAAGCTGCACACCATCGCACTTAGGGCAGGATTCACTGAGAGGCCAGCACACTCACATCTTTCCCTCCATTTGGACCTCTACCCACTACACCTGGAATCTTTGTGCATACCCTTCCCGTAAATGATGCTTTGACCCCCTTTGTCAGTTTTCAGCTACCGCAGCGAGCGAGGATGGAGAATTTAGTGGTCAGACAAATCTTCCATTCACTGCAGCAGGACCACAGAATCCCACTGCCATGAACGGACAGAGAATCCAGCCCTTGCTCTCAAAATGGGGGAATTCTGCCCAAAGTCCATTCTGTAGACTAAGTACTGCCACCGGTGGAGAATTGCTGTAACTGTATGCTGCCGCGAGGAGCTCCTGCAAGGAGACATTCATGTCATGTAAATGGGCCAGCGTGCAGCTCGCCCCACAGGTGTCTGATTCGCTGCGGTCGGAATTCACATTACATTCAGAGCCTGACAAGCTGGAATAACTTTTAAACGCTCCACTCAGCACAGACTGTCATTGCAGCCAAGAAGGTGGCTGCTAAAAGATCAGCACCAAGACTCCTGGTAACTGACATTGAATACATGCTGGACACAATTGTGGAGAGGAGGTACACCCTCTTCCTCAGTTGGGGCTGAGACTCAAGCACGTTATACTGAATGAGGCCTGGGATGAGGTGGCTGAGGCTGTGAGTGCTGCCAGCCTCACCAAGGGGACCGGCATGGAATGTCGTAAGGAGATGAATGACCTCCTTCAAGCAGCTTGGGTGAGTAACCACCTCTGTGCCCCTGCATCACTCCCATCCCTCACTCCTCACATTTGCCCCCCCCCATCCCTCGAGACCAACAACACCCCACCTGCCTGCATCTCCTTTACAACCCACTCTCCACAAACCCCAGAACATATATTGTCCTCTTTGGCCAGGAACCTTGCACACAGCTCATTTCACGGCAAGTCGTCATCATCCGCCATCCCGTGGATTGGCAGCAATCCAGGGCCAACACCCTGTTGTGATGCTGAGATGATCCTCTGAGGGGGAGGGAGAAGTGTGGTTGTGGGAAGGAGTGGAAGGCTAGCGAGAGGGAAGGCTGGAGAGCCTGAGGGAAAGGTGGATTTTGGGTGAGGGGAGGTGGGTGTTCAAGTGGGAGGTGGTGCACCTCCATTTGGCACAGTTGGCACACAGTTTCCCTGATGAGCTGTAGCTGTCGGTGGCACACGCAGTCCGGCAACTCCTCGAAGGACAGGTGCCAACGGTATAAACGTGGCCTGACGTGGGGCCACCTACATACCTCCTTCTTGACCTGGTGGATGGCCGGCACTTGAGCCGCACCAGCTGGCTCCTGGGTTCAGGGCCAGGCTCCTACCATGCTGGGTGTTCCCTGGGCTGAACCTGGTGCTCTCGCCACCATCGATCCGCGCCGGCAACAGTGGCCAGGTAGATAGCTAACATTGCTGGCTGTAGTCCGAAATCCATCTCTGCTGGAGGGGGGAGAGTCAGAGAATACTAGCAGATGAGGATTCCCTTGATGATCCGATGCCAACAGGTTACATGGTCACCCTGAGTTGTACTCCTGCGCCACCCTCAATATATCCCCCCTCTGACCCCTTTCAGGTGATGTAGTCCATGGTGCATCCCTGTCCCCATCAGTGCCTAGCTTGTGATGTGTGGAGCCTCTAACCTCACCTCCCATCCCTGCCAACCGCAGTACCGATAGCTGCTGCAACCAGAGTCAGTGATCGGCACTGTGGCCTCTGTCCTGTTTATCCCAATGCGGTCGGTCTACTGTGTGTCTCTTCACTGGGTGTGCCTTGTGCTATCCTCCCACGAGGGGGCGACTTGTGTGGTGCAGACGTTCATACTGTTCTAAGCTAAGGAGGCTGGTGTGCGACCAGGTTCTACGGATAGGGGTGAGTGAGGGATGTGTGCATTTGCTGAGGCCTTAGCTGCAGTGTTATGTGGAGCCTGTTTAACATACAGGTTGTGACAGGGAGCTGATCACGTTTCCTGGCCAGGGACGGGATGGGGGGGGATCAGGAGCGCGGTCGACAGAGAGGGCTTGCAGACATCTTGTGATCCTCAGGGGTGGGCTATTTGATAGTGTCATTGGGGAGGTCTTTACTCGTAGAGGGGCGATGTGCCAGGGAGGGTTCCAGCAGCACCAGTGCTGTGTTAAATAATGGGTTCCGAGACATTCCAATTAGTTGTCTCATTTATGTTAAGTATTCAATAATTGACACTGATATGTAAAGGGGCTTCAGGTGGCCTTTGTGTCAGGTGATGTGATGTTAGAGTTTTGTGCAGAGTCTGTTGAAGTAAATTAAAGGTGTTTGTGGAAAAGGAGCAGAACCTTCGACTCTTTATACAACAGCAGCTAAACATCTAACATGCTGTGTCCTTTGTTTGGGGTGAGCTCTGCTAATGCCCTGCTGCCTCTGCTGTGGGGAAACACTTCTCAGGAGTGCACTGAATGCTAAAACCTGATGGGCCTACGACTGAACATGGCCACGTCAATCCCCTTGATGACACTGCTGGGATATCAGACTGCACAGATGGGCGGGCTGGGTGGGTTGCCACACAACCAATTGCCCTCCGAGCATTTGCAGGGTTCTGTGAGCACTCTCAGTAGCCAGGAGCCTGTACGTCGCAGCTCAGGAGTGGGTTTAAATTAATTTATGCTGCACTGGGGGGTCTCAGCCAGGGCACCTCGATCTAGAGGCGGACACCTTGGGTCCACACACTTGCCACCAAGCCGTTCCCGGCCACTCCCTGAGGTCCAGGCTCACCCCTTCCAGCAATCCCGAAGCGTTTCAAGGGTTTGCTTACCTCCTTGCTCCTCATCAACTATCATGGCACCTGGGCCTCGCTTTAAAATACTTGCACCAAATCACGACCACGTGATTGGGGGTCGGGGGGTATTGTGGGAGTGAAGGAGAATCGGGCTTCCAGGCTGTTAATCCGATTTAAATGCACACAAATCACGTTTTTCCATGGTGCCACCAGCCGGGGCAGTTAGCTCGCTGTTTTTGTTGCCTCCTCTCCTCTTTCCCCCCCTTTTTGTCCCTTCCTCCTTTTCCACCATCTAGTTTGTCCCCCCCCACTTAGTTGCAGGTCACAAACAGGTCCTTGAAGAGGTTGGTGAATTGCCTCCAGGGATTGTGGAAGCCCCCATCCCCAAATATTCGGGTACTGGGCCGCCTTTATCGAAGCCATGTTCAGGGTTGTGGGAGTGAGGATGGAACTATGTCTGTTAGTTGTTGTCTTCGGGGTGTCGGAACAGCCCAAACTCTTTATGGGGAGTGGGGCAGACCCCCTGATCGCACACTGAAGACTCCTGCTCAGCTGGAGATCAGCAGCGTCACCCAAGGCTGTCCGACTTAGCGGAATTCTTGAAATTGGAGAAAAGTACAAATAAATCTTAGCATTAAGCTGCAAGCCAGATACCTATCCAGAAAAAATGTTCCTGAACAATGCTACATTCTCACCAGATGCACAAAGGTACTGGACTGACAGTTCTAGCTTTATTGTGAGCTCGCCATAAAATCCATGTGTGCTGCCTCCTATATATTTTTTTAAACGACAGTTATTTTTTTTAAGAATTGGAAATACTTTTGAGGAGCAGTTTCATACATAAAATAACAAAGCTGCTTTCCTGCCAGTTCTTGAGTTTGATAATTAATTTCTGTGGAAAAGAAAATAGTGATATTGATCTCCCAGTGTGCAGCCACATTCAGAGTATATAGGTTGGAGATTGGGATATCATGTTGTCGCTACGATTCTCCAAATCATGCTCTTTTTGAATGCTAATTTAACCTTTTATTCATTAGTTTTGAAATTGTAATGCTTTGCATCGCATTGTTGATTGACATATGATTGTTGCGATACTTTTATTTGATGCAATGTGACATTTGAGTTAAGAGTGATAATTGAGATGAGAGGCGTTGTGATAACTGAGGTAATCATAAGACGTTAATAGCAAATGTAACCTTCTGCTTTCTTGAAGATGGAATGACCATTTCAGTTTTCAGTTAAATAGCGATTATCACCAAAAGACCATAAGCTAATTGACTATCATTTCCAAAGAGTGCAAAAGGCAGCCATAAGCCAGACATGTGAAAAATCAATCATCCTGAGTGGCAGTCATAAATTGGCTTTGTTTCTCGCTTTTGCAGTCATTTTATTCAAACCCAGAGCAGTATTAATATGGGGACCAGACCTGAACTCTGATTTAATCTTATCACCGTGCAGTGATATGTGCAACTTGACCTACCTAGCTGGATCTCTATCAGGAAATGTATAATCCCTGCAGAACAGTCAAGAGCAGCATGACAGATGGTCAACAAGGCACCATTATTTGGAACACTGAATTATCATTCAGGAAGGCACAAAGCACTTCTAAATTTGTCATCGATGCCCTTGAATTGTTGGCACTTAGCAAACTCTTGATCCAAACCAATTTGCAGCACAGACCTCCAGAATCCACAGCCTCTTTTTCATTGACTAATATATTCATGTCTTGAAATTTCAAATTGACTGTGATAGCGTCAGAGTCTAATATCAATGGAACCAAAAGAAATTTAGGTGTGCGATAGATGGAAAATTTACTCCTTTCATCGAAGTGCAGGTTGCTACCTAACACACACAACTGCTTACTGATTCTTTTCAAACTCTGTTGTACTTTCAATATTTTCTTTTCACATTTGTACAATTATTTGTAGGGTACTGTACATGTTGTCTATACTGTGCTTGTCAAGGAGTAATGTAATACAATTCAGCCAATTTGAGTCTGTCATGGAAAAACCTGGAAGCCTGAATGGTGACTGAACTAAAAGAAACAAATTGAAAAGCTGAAGAGTGTGAATCATGCACCTTCCTGCTTTTTGCCCTTGGCAAAGCTTATTATCCAGTGCAAAAGATAGGAAAAGCAGATGGACATCTGTCAGGCTTGATGTCTGTGATTTCTAGGTCTTCTGGGGGGGGGGGGGGGGGGTGAGTCTCTGGAACTCTTCCCTGAGAACAATGGAGGCAGGGTTATTGAATATATTTTAAGACAGAGTAGAGAGGTTATGGACTAAAAGGATGGTCAAAGAGTATAGGGAGGAGGCAGGGAAATGGTGTTGAGGCCACATCAGATCAGCCATAACCTTGTTGAATGACGGAGCAGGTTTGAGGTGATGAAGGCTTACTCCTGCTCCTAATTCATATATTCATTTGTACATATGTTTGTATCTCCATTGCCTGAAGGCAGCAAGGTGTAGGACCACCCCAGCAGGCTAACATTGGGTTTGCAATAGTATGAAGGGGGCTTGATAGTAACTTTTCTGATATTTACCTTTCTGTTGTCACTTGGATTTGCCCCCTCAGTTCTTCTGACCTGAGAGAAATGTGTGCAAGTAGTCGGGCCCACTTTTTCTGGTACCTTATTATTTGAACTTTCATTCAGCAGAAAAATGAGATGGAAGCTGTGGTTGCATTACCCATTCAGCTCCCTGAGGAGACTTTTCAAAACAGAAAGTAAGTGTACAAGAAACTCAGTTTCAATGGTTTTCAACCCTTTCCCCCCTTAATAGAACCCAGATAATAAGCAGAGTACAAACCAACCATTTTAACATATTCATTGTGTTGCCAGAACAGGCAGGGTGTCACTTTGGTCCATTTGGAGTTGCCATATACATCTGTGGGCATGACATTTTCCAACATAATTCTAACATTTCCATCCTGGGCTATGTTGGACTTTTTAAAAATGCCTGACTGTCACTGGTATCCAATGTTGCTACGGTGATTGAGGCATTCACATTTTAAAAGGCTATGGGCTTGCGTTGTTACTCCTATCGACCAATGCAGAAAATGACTTCTCAAAACCCAATCAACTATTTACTTTGCGGGCAGCACGGTGGGGCAGTGGGTTAGCCCTGCTGCCTCACGCGCCGAGGTCCCAGGTTTGATCCCGGCTCTGGGTCACTGTCCGTGTGGAGTTTGCACATTCTCCCCGTGTTTGCGTGGGTTTTGCCCCCACAACCTAAAGATGTGCAAGCTAGGTGGATTGGCTACGCTAAATTGCCCCTTAATTGGAAAAAATGAACTGAGTACTGTAAATTTACTCTATTTACTTTGAATATACCTGGCCAATCCTGCATTGAGTTTCCTCTGGCAGATGCCCCCGTTGTGCTTTTATTGGCATGACCATTAGCCCTATTCATGCAAATACATCTGAAAATGATGGTCAAGTGTTCAACTAGTAACAATCAGCTGTTCCTGCTCAGTCCTGTCCATTAAAGGCCTCCCAAGGAAACTCAGCCATGTCGTGCCTAGTGCACATCATTTTTAACATCACATCACCTCTGTCACATTTCAGTAAGGGATGTACATGAAAATATTTTGCAGTTAATTGGTTCAAAATGTGTATGCGGAAATCAACAATAAATCAGTAACTGAATACATATGGAAATCACAAATTGAAATGGGAAGCAGGTGTGAATGTAAAATGCACATGCAAGAAAATAGCTAATGTTACTTGTCTTTCCTGAGTTTAAAATGGTTTCACAATGGATTTTGTCAGATGTCTGTGTTTCTTTGAGAGCCCTTGGGCTCGAGCGCAGCAGCATGTTAGAGCCAACAGTGACAGCTGAAGAGACTCAGTCAATATAATTGCCAGCTAGCACCAAAGCCTTCAATTGCCAGCATCCTGCATTCTTCAAGTACTGAGAAGACTCCCTTCATGAATCAGCATGTCATTCTCTGCAAGTGATTTACCCCAAACCCAGAAACTGGGGTACAACATAATGGAGTCTTTTGCTTTAACTAAAGATTTAAAAATAACGTAAAACGTGAAGTTGGAAATTTTATTTTTGAGCAAAGTTTGGGCTGACGAGCTCTTTGCTATGTTTTATTAATTGGGAAGAGAGAAACAGAGACAGATAATAGGAGAAAGAAATTGAAAGTGAGGCATGGAGAGAAATAGTGAAGGACACACCTACATAGAAGAAAGAGAGAAGCAGAAAATTAGGATAAACAAGACACACTCAAAGAGGGGGAAGAGATTGACAGAAAAGCACATGTTTTTTCTAGTTTTTTGCCTTGAACAATGCAACTGGTGATCAACTATAATTAGGGCAAGTGACTTGGTGCAGGGAAAATCGTCAAGCAGCTACAGGAAAATGGTTCAAACCTGACAAGAGTTGAGGGAGGTCCTTTTCTCACAAACCCAGTCATTTTCTCTCCTCATCACAAATTCAATCTTTATGACCATGCATTTAAAATGCCTATGTTTCATGATTATCCTTCTGACATTTAAGGACATTCCTAGTTGGTTACAGTAATAGTAGTCAACGAGAAATCAACTGGCTCCATGTAAATTGCGGATCAAATTACTGGTTGTTGAAACACTCACAAATGGTATCATCAGTCAATGGAATGGGATACTTCCTTGAATTTGTTGAGAAAGCAGGAACATAGGCAGTTAAAACCTACTACTGGTTAAAGGACCACTGTGAGTAGAGCGAATAACAAAATGCATTGTATGTACTAAAGCATATTTCTATGATTGCAAAGCTATATTGTGATTAACTTTACTGTCAAAGTGTAACTTCTGCCTTATTATAAGTGAGAACACAAGAGTTCAACTAATATCTACCAACTTATAATCTATAATATTAGTACAGTTTTTCGTATGCTCACTTTGAGGCTACAAGAAATTCTCAGCATGCTGTTTCTATCAGATTTGGGTATTGTATGATGCGTACAATTCCATCATATCCAATACTCATCTTTGAACTGGAAGGTACACTTACCATTGAACTTAACTTTCAGTACTCTTGGCTCTAGGTGGCACTACTGCTCCTCCAAGGTCTATTTCCCATGTCCATTCTTCTATGTGACCCTGTAAGTAAGTGTTAGTTAAACTTTAATACTCAAAAGGTCCATCACAATATTAGTGACTATACAGTGGAGGAATGGAGAAAACCAGGTGGGACCTGAAACTCTATGTCGTCAGGAGCAGGATTCAGCAGTGCCAGCTGCACAGTGTTTCTGCCAACAGAGTGGGCCAGCTTATTGTAAGGGTGCATGGACATTGTTCCCTTCTGTTGGTTATCATAGTTCCTATATAATAGTTCCTTGTGTCATATCTTGTTTCGAGTGTCAGGTATGGCTCAGCGGTAAAATCCAAGCCATCACCTTTCTTTTATTTTATTAAGCACAATGAAAGTGCATGCTTAGTAAAGCTTTTGAAAATTGACCTTTTGTTTTTAAAAATTAGTTAAAGAAAAGCTACTGAGTTCAAAAGTGCTGGTGAATCAGCCTGTGTAGTCCACATCCCGCTCGCAGTGTCACAACTCTGAGCAAAAATATCACATCCCAAATGTCTTCAAATAAAAGCTTGAATGTAGGCATTAAGAGACACAAAAGGAGATTCAATGAACAAATATAATCTTGGCCTTGTGAAAATCTAAAAATATATATTTTGTTTAGGTCCTTGTTTTCTTCATTAGAAATTTCAGTTACCGAGAGAATGAAAAATCAGAAACATTTTAGAACCACTAGTGGGAACCCAGTAGCAGATTGTGCAATCATAGAGTTGGCACCTTATCACAGGATACAGACTTCACTGGCAAGGCCAGCATTTATTGCCCAACCCTAACTACCCTTGAGAGCTGGTGACCCGTCGCCTTTAACCATATTGTAATCCGTATGGTGCTGTTAGGAAGGAATGTCTAATATTTGACCCAGTGATGTTGAAGGCATGGCAGCAAGTTTCCAAGTGTGTGATTTGGAGAGGAACATGTAGGCGATAGTGTTCAAATCTGCCTACTGTCCTTGTTCTTCTAGGAAGTAAAAGTCGTAGGTTTGAAATGTGCTGGCAAAGAAGCCTTGGTGAGTTTCCAGTGATGGAGAAGTGAAGGTTTCATAGAGTAAATGGGGCATTGAGCAAATGCATACTGCATAGTATCAAGCTTCATGAGTGTTTTTAAAAAGTGAGACTTCTTGTGCCTCCAGAAATAATAAAGTACCTCATGTATTTTTACAGAATTGTTACAAAAGGTTTTCCATGAAACATATGACCGGGATTCTCCCTTCTGGGGACTAGGTCCCCATGCCGGCGGGAAAACCGGTGCCAACCATTCTGGCGTCAACAGCGGAATTCTCGGCATTTTCGGGGGTTAGGTGGACTTCGGAGGGGTTGGTGCCGCTCCAGCTGGCGCCCAAGGGCCAGCGCGAGTTTGCGCATGTGCGGAACACCCGGCGTGATTCCGCGCATACGCGAGGCGTTCACTTCTCCGCGTCGGCCCCCGGGCAATATGGCGGAGCACTACAGGGGAAAGTGCGGAAGAAAGAAGTGCCCCACGGAACAAGCCCGCCCGCAGATTGGTGGGCCCCGATTGCGGGCCAGGCCACCATGCCCCCCCCCCCCCCCCCCGGGACGGATCCCCTCGTGCTCCCCCCCTCCGAGGACCACCCCCGCATACTCACCTGCCAGGTCCCACCGGTGCGTGAGTTGAGTGATTCACACCGGCGGGATTGGCCAAAACTGGACGGCTGCTCGGCCCATCGGGGCCCGGAGAATTGCTGGGGGGAGTGGGGGGGGGGAGCTGCTAACGGCCCCCGACTGGCATGGCGGGAATTCCATTGCCTGAAAACCGATGCTGGAGAATACGGCAGCCGGCGTCAGGGCGGGATTCGCACCTTCCCCTGGGGATTCACCAACCCGGTGGGAGGGTCGGAGAATCCCGCCCATGGTTCTATCTTGTATAGATGGGTGACATGGGCCTCAGGTGGATGTGGGCATCACAGGCTTTTTCAGCATCTATTGCCCATCCCTAATTGTCCTTGAGGGGGTAGTTAAGAGTCAACCACATTGCTGTGGGTCTGGAGTCACATGTAGGCCAGACCAGGTAAGGATGTCAGGTTTCCTTCCCTACAGGACATCAGTGAACCAGATTTTTTTTCCGACAATCGACAATGGTTTCATGATCATCGTTAGACATTTTTAATTCCAGATTTTTATTGAATTCAGATTTCACCATCTTCAGTGGCTGGATTTGAACCTGTGACCCTCTGGGTCTCTGGTTTACTAGTCCAGTGACAATACCGCTACGCCACCGCCTCCCCATAGTGGGTGATGTTCAGGCTTTGAAAAGGGTGAGAGGAGTGCCAGTCAACAAATTCACAGCTTAAAACATATTAGCTACCAAGTTAGGTAGGCCAAGAGAGCTGGGACAATACATTTTAGAGTACTACAAACATAAGGCTGATCTGATCAAGGTTTATACTTTGCTAAAGGGAATAGATTGTGCACCAGTTGACAGACTGTTCCAATGAATAGACTTGGGAGGAGGCCACTGTTTTTAAGTTACAAAAGCCTAGGTCCAGTTTAGATTTCAGGAAGCAGTTATTTTCCGAGAAAAATAGTGAAACAGACTGTCTGTTGGGCAGTGCACAGCACTTCTTTGAGCAAAAGCTAGGCCTCTTTCTGGCTCAGGCAGAGATCAGCGCCAATTATAAATGGCCAGGGATTCGGGCCCAGAGTCTAGATTTGATTGCCCAGTGAGGGATGAAGAAGGAATTTCTGAGATTTTTTTCCCCCCACGTTGACATGAGTTTTTATTTCCCCCCCCCCCCCCCCACTTCCAGATGATTACATGGTTTGAGTAGGGCACAGAGTACCTTGTGATGCACAAGTTCTGTCTTTGTTCATATGCTCTTAGGTTTTCACCACTCTCACCACCTCTTCCTTTCAATGTTTTCACTTCCCCATTGAAAGGTCATTACACATCCAGGGTGTGGTTTATTTAGCATCTCATCTGTGTGGTAACTCTTCAAGCTTGTGCCAGACCAGTGAGTACGATAGGCTGTTTGACCCATGCCAAGCTTGATTCTACTTCACCTTCTATTCAAGTTCTTGGACTTTTCCAGGAGTAATCTCTGAATAATGATCACAAGTGAGAATCGACTTTGATGATGTGTATAGCCGAGTGCCGTATCAGTTAAATAATCTTGTTAAATCTTCAAAAATCCCAAAATCCACACTGCAGATTCTAGTTGTGTTAAGTACTTAACACGGGCAGCACGGTAGCATACGTGGATAGCACTGTGGCTTCACAGAGCCAGGGTCCCAGGTTCGATTCGCCGCTGGGTCACTGTCTGTGCGGAGTCTGCACGTTCTCCCCATGTCTGCGTGGGGTTCCTCCGGGGGCTCCGGTTTCCTCCCACAGTCCAAAGACGTGCAGGTTAGATGAATTGGCGATGATAAATTACTCTTAGTGACCAAAAAATGGTAGGAGGGAATAGGTTCTGGGTTACAGGGATAGGATGGAAGTGAGGGCTTAAGTGGGTCGGTGCAGACTTGATGGGCCAAATGGCCTCCTCCTGCACTGTTATGTTCTATGTATCTATGTAACTGCACACATGTTCTGAGACACAATATCAATTCTGCCTAATTAGAGAATGGCATCCTTAAATACCGTTGCAAATTTTCTCTGAATATCGTATTCATTAAAATATTCAATCGATCTAATTTTTCCTTCAAAGCTTTTTATGATTGACCAACTACCAAGGTAATCCTATCTACAGCAAATGCATTGCAAACACGACATCAACCAAAATCCAAGTGACAATGCTTACACTTTGTTCCTTCTTGTAACAGTCATTTCATAAGTGAACAATGTGGCAGAATGCAAAATCAGTTTACAAAATTCATTTTGTGAGCCAACAGATAGGGAAACCTCAAAGCTCAGAATCATCCAAACCTTGTAAAGAAATGACTGGGTCAGTGGCAATTTGTTGGTACATTTAGTTCAGTTAAAAAGACACGTTGAATTTGTTTAGTTGTAAATGAATGATGATCTATTTTATGTTAACAATTATGCTTACACAATGGCATTAAAGTAAATGCTAGCCTGATTTATTGAATAAGAAATAAATCCATGAGAGTTATGCACATTCATTTATTCAACATGTCAATTTTATTTTGATATATATGTATGTCTATGCTCATGTTAAATTTATATTATAGTTAAGTAGCAATTACAACATGTGCCAACTCTGATAAGCCTCCTAACAACTGCTTCATCAGTAGAGACTTACTTTTTCAAGTGGAGTATGGTACATCATACAACAAGAAATTTATGACAAAGAACAATAAAAATGTTGTAGAAAGATGTAAATTATTTTTTCTTTTAAATTGGGATTTCATCAAAATTCACCATTTGTGGCGAATAGATTCAGCAGATCAGCTGTGAAGACCATTCATCGAATAACTGGATTTATGAAGTGTTATAGTTGCTCTCTTGTCACTTGGGATATCAAGACCATGTCCAGGCCATATCAAGACCATGTCCAGTCCCAAGGTGGCAGTGGGACAACTGGAGCAATCAGGTGGAGGAGGATCAAGAGAGGAGTTGGGAAGAAACAGATGAGAGGGAAGTGGTACAGAAAGAAGAGAAGAGTAAGAGACTGGCAATGAGGTAAAGAAGGGGGTAGATTTTGCACTTTGTTCCATACTCAGACATTATAATCTGAATTTTCCTCCAAAATGCTGCCCATTTTGAAGTGGATGTTGGGTGATCGACTAAGTATGTTACGGACGCGAGAGAAGCAGACTGAAAACCCTAATTCTTATATCCATCCGTGTACATAATCAATGTGGTTTAATTTGGACAAGGCTGCGATAAGTTCCCAAACCCCCATCGTGTATTGTCAGTTTTCATAAAGTCACTAGCAGTAGACTTCCAGGGACTTTTAAAACAGGAGCATTAATTATTCACACACACTTTACCCGAAAAGATTTATTGCTAATTCGCACACATCACATACACACAAGAAAGATAAGGTAAAAGAGAGGAGTTTCACTTCTATGAGTATTAAAACCAAACAGAAAGGTTAACAGTTCATATGATTGTAAGAGTCCAGTGAGAGGACCTTTTACACTTAGGAGCTGAAGTTCAGACAAGCCCTGATAGCTGGAGACAGGATTTCATGGGGTTTCTTCAAATAGGACATGCATAGTAGGTGACGGAAGCAGCTTTGGGAATTCTTGTTCCCATTTCCAGGCAAACATGGGGGCCAGTATTCTCCAGTCATTGGGATTCTCTTTTCCCACCGGCAGCACACTCCCACCTGCGGGTTTCACGGCGATTTGGTGTGCCTTCAATGGGAAAACCCATTGACAAACTGTGGGAAGAGGGAATCGCTCCATCAAGGAACAGCCAAAGAAACATCTGGCTGGGGGACCAGAGAATCCAGCCCAGGATCTTTCAGAAACAGGCATTCTTTCTTGGCTTGACAAAAGGCTAAGTGATTTCAGGAGTGATGTTCATTTTAATGTTTTTGCTGCATTCTGCAATATGCTATTTGCTGCAAAAAGAAGTAAAACTTATAACCAAAGCCTTCCAGAAACATTAGCAGTTCAGACATTTGAATGCTGCCCACTGAAGTATTTCTTTAATTCATTTATATATGTGTTTTGCTGGATAGGCCAGCATTTATTATTGCACACCTGTAGTTGCCCTTGAGAAGGTGATGGTGAGCTGCCTTCTTGAATTGCAGCAGTCCTTGTGGTGTAGATACATCCACAGTGCTGTTAGGGAGGGAATTCCTGGCAGTGACAGTGAAGGAGCGGCAATATATTTCCAAGTCAGGATGGTAAGTTACTTGAAGGGGAACCTCCAGGTGGTGGTATTCCCAGGTACCTGTTGCCCTTGGCCTTCTAGATGGTCACAGTCTTAGGAAGGTTCTGCCTAAGGAGCCTTGGTGAGTTTCTGCACTGCATCTTGTAGATGGTACACACTGCTGCCACTGTTCGTGGTGGTGGAGGGTGTCAACATTTTTGGAAGGGGTACCAATCAAGAGGGTTGCTTTGTCCTGGATGATGTTGAGATTCCTGAGTGTTATTGGAGCAACATTTATTCGTGCAAATGGAGAGTATTCCATTACACCCCTGACTTGTGCCTTATAGATGGTGGACAGGCTTTGGGGAGTCAGGAGGTGAGTTACTCACCACAGGATTCCTAGCCTCTGAACCTGCCCTATAGCCACAGTATTTATATGGCTAGTCCATTGAGTTTCCGGTCAGTGGTAACCCCTGGACTGTTGATTGTGGGGGATTCAGTGATGGTAATGCGATTGAGTGTCAAGGGACAGTGGTTAGATTCTCTCTTATTGGAGATGTCCATTGCCTGTCACTTGTGTGGTGCGAATGTTGCTTGCCACTTGTCAGCCCAAGCTCTCAGGTTAACAAACGTTTCCACCTCCATGGTCAAAAAACATTGATATTCAGTAGAGGCAGATGTGGTCCTTAGAACTTTCCGTGTGTTACCAGCTTCGTTAATTCTCTTTTGTTACCTAGTAATCTTGAAGACAGAAAGTCTGAGGCCTTATGTAAGTCCTGACAAAGGAAGGTGCAACATTCCACATGGATGTGGTCTAGACATGTTTCATACTCCACCTTTTAGAAGCTTCTAGAAGATTGGCCAACTTGCAGTTTCAAAAGTCAGGTCATCTGCCGTAGCCATCTTAATGATTAACAGTGTTCCTTTTTTAAAAAAAATATTATAATATTATGAATTTAAAAAAATATTATAATATTATGACAAGTAAAATGGAATGTTAGAGACTATCTCCTCAGATCTGCTACAAAAAAATATCTGTACTTGAATTATCCATACAAAGTATCAGTCACATTTAAGACCCATCGGTATCCCTATCCTTGTCAGTTAAATGGAATCAAGGCTGTCAATATGTCCAAACATCCACACATACTTGCTCCAACTAATCACCAGTAGTGTACACTGGTGTACAGCTCACGGCTGTATGTGTGCATGCCTGACAGGTCTGTAAAGATGGCACCAGCACCTGCCTTTCTGTCAGGTGATGCTGGGATCGGTGCCTTGCTGTCCACCATTGCTACATGATTGGACGGGCCCTGTGTCTCCAACATGTTAATTGGCCATCCTCTGCATGATCATGGCCGGTGGGCAAAATACTTTTCAATTGGCGACAGCACCCATTTCCAGGTCCACAGCTGAGACCCACTCGGTCGTAATTAAATTCAACTCTCTGTTTCTTGTTTCTTCCTGTTTGATGTGTACCCAGCTATTGGGGAAGCTGGTCTTCTGACCAGTGATTTATCATTGGGTCTGCTGATAAAAACTGACCAGACCTACTCCTTTCCTGGAGTACAGATTTTAAGAAGATGATCTCCTGCTATTGTCAAAAAGAATAACGAATATCCTGGCTTACTGGTCCTAGGATGAGTCAATGTGTCTCATTCTATCTGTATTCTATGAGCTATCACATCAAACAAATTTATTCATCTAGTTTTAATGCACATTGCCAATGTCTGTATCTTGTCAGTTTAAAAAACTGTAAATGTAGGTTATTTTAAAACATAACAGTTAAGCATTGCTCCTTTCTAAAACCTGCTCAATGAAGAAGAAAAAACATCCAAAAAATCGGAAAATGCCGCAAACATTAAATAATTGCTTTTACAGGGGCTTTGGTTGTTCTTCTTGATGCCTTTGCACCACAATAATCCATTCTTGAATTCTCTATCCCTATCTTTTATCAGTGGTTTGTTCATTTCAACAACAAGGAAAGACACGGCACCCATCTTTTCAAAAAATATACCTTTTGGCAGCAATGTGCCTTGATAAAATCTCAAATAAGAGCTTCCTACTGCACAAAGTGTGAATGTTTCCAATTTTCCACAACAACTAGTCACCTTTGTGCAATTGCCAATTTTAGAGCAGATTTTCTGAGTTCTTGCATATGGCAAGGTAACTCCCATATCGTAGGCAGAATTTGATGCTCTCTTCTGTGACAAGTTTGGTGACAAGGGCCTATTAATCAAGCGGGAGGGTGGCAGGTGGGGAGCCTGCTTTCTTTCCGCCATGGTGGGTAAGCCCATAATCCCACTATGTCATCAACTGAAGTCCTTACATGGACAATAACCCCCATTTAAGGGCTCATTCCCTTGCTACTGGTATTCACACAGTGGCGGTGGCACAGGGGACTCAGCAATTGGGATGCTTGAAAAGCAAACCCTGGCATGTTTTCTTGCGGACTTCCGTAGGGTGGGAAGCCCTGGTGTCAGGTACACGGTGGCTGATCTAGGGACAGCATCAGCAAGGTTGAGTGGGGGGTACTGCTGAAAACCACTCCCTGTCCTTACTGTTGACACCCCTACCTCGCAACCCCAATCCTGCCATCACTGGCCTGTGCCTGGTCCATGGTGATCCTAGGCCTTGGGTGGGTATAGTACTTGCAGCAGCTCCCTTGGTGACACTACCAAATAATGAAAAGTAGCCAGCCTCTGATTGGCCGGCAGCTTTCAGCATGATGGTACATCTGTCCCCAGGATCCTTGATCCTGGGGAAGGCCTGCCACTGCCCAGTTAACAGAAATGTGCTTTTAACAGAATAAATGGACACCATTGTGGAATACAATCTCTAAAATACCAATTTTGTTTTCAAATCCGAGGATTCCTTGCAATTCATCTGACCCCTTACCGAAAAGGCAATACGGGGCACTTGCTGGCTCACCAGCCAACAGGTGAGACCATTGTCCCCCCTCAATTTAAATAACACCTCATGAATGTGGTTTACTGATATGCACAGACAAGCATTCGAACAAGCTCCCCTTCATAACAACCTAGACTGAATTGTGAACAATCTTACGCCAATGTTGCAAGATAGAACGTGATCGTAACTGTCCAAACTATTCTCAAACAAGATCCTCACAGTAAACATAAACATCTACAATCCTTCACTGTTGTTAGCTCATAATCCTGGGACCCCCTTCCTAATAGCACAGTGGGTGTATCTACATCACATGGACTGCAGCAGTTAAAGAAGTCAACTCACCACCTCAAGGGCAATTAGGAATGGCAACAAATGCTGGCAAAGCTGGTGACACCCAGCAGCCTATCAATTCATTTTTGATTTACATTCTCAGCTGAAGCCAAATCTATGGCGTAGAGGTTCCAGCCTCTGGATCAGATGTGACCCTCAAGATGCATGTCAGGACCCTGCGGACATCTCGATGGATTGACTCATGGTGAACGGCCGGGAAGTTTGAACTTTCATTGGGGTTACGGGGATAGGTTGGAAGTGTGGTGATAGGGTGGAAGTGCGGGCTTAGGTAGGTTGGTCTTTCCAAGGGCCAGTGCAGACTCGATGGGCCGAATGGCCTCCTTCTGCACTGTAAATTCTGTGTGTGATTCTGTGATAGGGAAATTCCCCTGTTCCCTTGAGTTAAAGTTGGAAACTTTGGAAAGATCTGACTTACGTCCCTGAATCATTACGCAAGAAATGTTAGACAGACATATCCTAGCCCAACTCCTGGGTCACGATACAACTGACCCCCAATCTCTCACAATGGCCCCCCAAATCCACCCTCAACCCTGACTACCCTCCTACAGCCAGCTATCCCCCCCCCCCGATCCTCCTAACTACCCCCCTCCCCAACCTGATCAGCTCCCACCACCTGCCCACCTCTCTAAACCAAACCTGACTACCCATGACACACCTGCCACTTTACCCACCTAAACTCTACCATCTAACACATCTGCCATTCTACCACCTGCCAGCCTACTCATTTACCTACTTAACCTCACCCACCCTACCCAATTACGCACTCACTCATTCACGAACACATTGAAGCTTTGGACCTTATCAGAATACGGCAAACTGCAGCAAAAAAAGGGGGTGTGATTTCTGGGTTGATTCTATTCACTCTCTCTTCATGGATTCCTGCACTGAGCAGCATTCTTCTGTATCATGGAGCAGAGGTTTGGCCAGAAGATTTGTGTCTAAAGTGTCTGATCGGTGTCGGACAAAGTGATTCTGATTGGGAAATTACGGCCTATATCTATGGTAAAATGATGAGAGTGTTGTTGCACTGCTCTACCCTATTTCATCCCACTTTATGAGGCAATCTGCTCCTGATAGGTTGTCAGTGTCTGACCGTTCATACAAAATTTTAATTGTAACACTAACAGATTTGTAACAGCCTCCCCGAACAGGTGCTGTAATGTGGCAACTCGGGGCTTTTCACAATAACTTAATTTGAAGCTTACTTGTGACAATAAGCGATTTTCATTTCATTTCATTTCATATACCTGCATGAGACTGACTGAGAAAGAAATGTCAAATTTGCACATTAAACATTTTTACATTAGTATCAGGGCCTTTGGGCGCAATTCTCTGGGAAGATTTCCAAGTGTGGTAGCAAGAGGGAACTGCCGTGAGCTTCCTGAAGCTTGGCCAGGAATGCTATTCAATGTTAACATCGTCCACTTAACGAGGCCCCTGCGGGCTTCTCACTGAAAATGAAGGCTTGCCAGTGTCCCCCACCCCGCCGCTAGCAAGGTCGAGCTGCACTTAAACAGCAATTGCACAGTCAGCCCCAGTCAGCTCGCAGCCGTAACGCAGAGATGAATGGCCCCACGATTTGGGGATGCAGACCTGGGGAGGGTCCTGGTTGCGGTGGAGGCCTGGAGGCATGCCCTGATCCCCAAAGGGTCGCGGAGCGTGAGTCACAGGGCAGCCAGTGCTGCCTTGGACGAAGTGGCAGCGGCCATAAGCTCAGGCAGCATGATCAGGAGGACTGGCCATCAATGACCTGCACTGGATAGCGTGGGTAAGTTGACATTGCCCCTGGTGCAGGGGTGCCGAACATAGGAATCCTCACGACATTTGAGGAATGGGCCCTCGAGGTGATGGGGGTGGCCGAGGGCAGAGCAGTAGGTCAGCGCACACCGGAGAGGTGTGGATCCATCGGGCCCCACCCGGACGGACTGTCACATGGGAGTTGTTAATGCCATACAGACTGATCCGTCGCTCCCACTGACCACATGTTCATTCTCCCACAGGATCTCCAGCAGAAGGCACCAGCCCATTCGGGGTGGCCCCCTCCCCTGCCTTCCATAAGACCACCTCGGAGAAGAGTTCCGATGATGCCACAGTTGATGCATCTCAGCTGTCATCCCTACCCTCCACCAGCGCAAATACACGCAACTCGGTGGGAAATGCTGGTGGTTAGGCTTCTGGAGCATAATCTGGTGAGCACCACACAGTTGCTGATGCACATCAGGTGGAGGAAAGAACCCCCAGGCAAGTCAGCAGTCGGAGGGCTGCTGGATCCCAGGACCCAGCTGGGTCCCAGTCAGTTGCTGTGCCTCTGGAACAGGTTTGTCCGGAGCAGATGGAGACATTAGGAAGTGGCCGGGACATTCCGAGGGAGATGTCAGCGACAGTCCATTAGGTTCGTAGCCGATTGAAGGAGTTCTAGAGGCTATGGGCACAGGAGTTGTCACTGGCAATGCGTGGCACTAAGGTCAACGCTGCTAGGGTGGCAACCGCAGTGGAGAGTCTGGTGCACGACGCGGCAGCATGAGTGAAGGTGTCCAAGGCGAGGTGCAGTCGGTGACGGTGACGGCTGAGGGCCTCGGCAGAATGTCCAACTCTGGGGAACGTGGTCCACTATCAGGCTGACCTTGATGAGGCGCTGGGGGAAATATTCCGCTCTCAGATGGGAATGGCCTAGGTACCGCGGCGATTTTCTAGGTCGCAGGTGGGCGTTGCCAAGTCACTGCAGAGCATGGGCCAATCACTGAGGAGCACCACCGAAGGCGTCAACACCATGGTGCAGGCAATGGGAAGTGGCCAAGGATGGCAAGGCCAGATGACACAGGGGCAGCCGGGGTTCAATCCAGCTGCCCTTCCGTCCAAGGTTAATCCCAGGGCCTTTTGGCCACCAGCTGGGAGGAGGGGGCGTATGGTGGCAACCCAGACTCATCTTATGGACTGGCGATGGCGGTCACCAGATCCCCCAAGTTACACATCTCTGACGATGCCGCATCACGCAGGCAGCACACAGGACAGGGCGGCATGTGCTGCCGGAAAGTGCCCCGGGGCCCTCCAGCCCCAGAGGATGCCTGCCAGGGACATTGAAGGCCATGGGACGCGGGAAGCAGCTGGCTGCCTCCACCTCTGATGTGCATCCTGGGGACACACTTAGACATAGCGGTAGAGCTAAGAAGGCAAAGCACATGAAGGATCACTGAAGGCTCGGGTGGGGGGGGGGGGGGGGGAGGTGTTGGCGAGGGCAAGGAGTGGAGTGTGCATTGGGGGGAGGGAGCTTTGTGGGTGATTTGGGGGCAAGGGAGGGAGGGTGGATACTGTGGGGCACTGGTGTGCACTTGGACGAGGATCATTAAAACACCGTCAATACAACCAGTATGATGCCTCTGGCTCTTTGTTCTGAGATGTGGGCCGACCACCAATCCCATGCCCCATCCCACCAGACATGTCCCCACCCTCGACCCGCCCTGCACCCGACATGACCTGCCCACGCACACCCAGCCGCGGAAATGTGCCCGGGTCTGGAGCCCAGTCTGCGGAGGTTGCCTGTTGTGTCTGTGGTGTTGCCTCCCGTACTGTTCAAGCGCAGTGTCCATGCATCAAGGTGTGATTGGAATGCTAGGCAATGAGCTGTACATGAGCTCCTAGGAGCAAGAGCCGCGGTCAATAGGATTGTGAGTGGTCAGTGGGAAAGTCAGGCAGGGGCTAGGGTTGAACCCCGGTATGGAACACAAGATACAGGGTTTGGCATAGGGTCCCCGCCCAGCCCCCCCATGGTGGCCCACCCCAAACCGGGGCTGCAGCCCCAGTTTTCCCCCTCCCACCCATCCCCCGAGCACACGGGCAGCATGCCCAGTGCCTCCAGGCTCGTTGCCTGTGAGTAAAGATGACTGCTCACCTCCTCGGCTCCCAACAGCAGCTCTTTCACCAGGTTCACGTTTTTCAAAAGGAGTACTAATCAGCGCCAGCGTGACCACTTACTGGGGGGCCGCTGAATCATGGAGTCCATTGGATATGGAGTGGCTCCTGTTTATTGTATGGAAATAGGGCTTAAATGCGAATAATTGGTTTCTCGCCCATGTAGCAAGATTCCAATTTCGCTTGTGGGAGCAGGCCGGTTGCATTGCAAATGATTCGGCACCCGCCGTGTTTCTCATTTTCCGCCTCTCCTGCTATTCACCGGCTTCGTCTCACGAATGAGAGCGCGGCGAGGCCGGAGAATCACGCCCTTTGAGTTTAACTGGCTTAACTTGACTGGGAAAGTTTAAAATTACAATTAATTAGGTTTTCACATCCTTCAGAAATCCCAAAGCACTTAACAGTAAATGAATTACTTTTTCGCTGAAGTTACTTTTATTTTGGAGCAAACATGGCAGCCAGCTTACACATAGTAATTGTAATAAATGTCCGGGTAATTATTTTCCTGGTTTTGGCTGAAGGATGACTGTTGGGCAGGATTCGAAGAGACATCTCTGCACTTTTTTGAAGTGTACCATGGAATCTTTTGATGTGCACTTTAACAAATAGACGTTTTGGTTTAACCTTATCAAAAAACATTGAAGTGATTTGTTTTCTATTCAATTCATATATTCTTCTCAAATATTTCTCATGGGTTGGAGTTTACGGAGCTGTAAGTCCATCCAACTTCACCAGATGAGAAAGTAACTGGCGATTCAAATAGTTAAACAGGTAATTATCTGAAAGTTTATGTTGCTCATTCCATTTTACAGTGTGGTAGTGAGAGGTCAGGGGCCCTGGAGTCAAAGAGGATCTTTGATTCAGATTTGGGTTCATTGTCACATGGAGGTACAGTGAAAAGTATTGCTCTGCGTACAATAGTCAGTTCGTTCCATACATGAAAACATAGAATGTATATTAACTACATGAGGATACAGAATGAAAATGCATAAACATAGACAGCGGGTGAAGTCTACAGTACAGCTGTAGAGAAAATGCGTAGAAAGTTCAGTCCATAAGATCAGTTCAGACCCTAAGAGGGCCATTCGGGAGTCTGGTAAAAGCAGGGAAGAAGCCGTTTCTAACTCTATTGGTGCGTGTTCTCAAACCTTTGTATCTCCTGTCCGATGGAAGAAGTTAGAAGAGAGAATAACCCGGGTGGGAGGGGTCTTTGATTATGCTGCCCGCTTTCCCAGGGCAGCGGGAGGTGTAGACAGAGTCAATGGGTGGAAGGTGGGTTCACGTGATACATTGGGCTGTGTTCACGACTCTGTTGTTTCTTACGGTTTTGGGCCACGCAGTTGCCATACAAGGCTGTGATGCAGCCAGATAGGATGCTTTCTATGGCACATCTGTAAAAATTGGTAAGATTTTTTTTTTTTTTAAATGTGTTTTATTGAAATTTTTTTCCCAAACAACAATTTTTCCCCTCTTACAAAGCAAACACAACAATAACAATACAGAAATTTTTAACAATACACAAGTAACAAAACCCCTTTATCTTTGACCTAAACTAAACTAAATTCCCCCCTCCCCACCCCCCCCCCTTCCCCCTGGGTTGCTGCTGCTGGTCATCTGTCTTCCCTCTAACGTTCCCCTAGGTAGTCGAGAAATGGCTGCCACCGCCTGGTGAACCCTTGAGCCGATCCTCTCAGGGCAAACTTTATCTGCTCCAGTTTAATGAACCCCGCCATATAATTTACCCAGGCCTCCAGTCCGGGGGTTTTTTGCCTCCTTCCACATGAGTAGGATCCTGCGCCGGGCTACTAGGGACGCAAAGGCCACAACGTCGGCCTCTTTCGCCTCCTGCACTCCCGGCTCTTCCGCAACTCCAAATAGAGCTAGCCCCCAGCCTGGGTTGACCCGGCCCTTCACCACCCGTGAAATCACTCCCGTCACTCCCTTCCAATACCCTTCCAGTGCCGGACACGCCCAAAACATATGTGCGTGGTTTGCCGGGCTCCCGCCACACCTCCCACATTTGTCCTCCACTCCAAAGAACCTGCTCAATCTTGCTCCCGTTATGTGTGCTCTATGTAGCACCTTAAATTGAATCAGGCTAAGCCTGGCGCATGAGGAAGAGGAATTTACCCTGCTTAGGGCATCAGCCCGCATACCCTCCTCTATCTCCTCCCCTAGTTCTTCTTCCCACTTTCCTTTTAGTTCGCCCACCGACTCCTCCCCCTCTTCCCTCATCTCTCGGTAAATCTCTGACACCTTGCCCTCTCCGACCCACACCCCTGAAAGCACCCTGTCCTGTATCCCCTGTGTCGGGAGCAACGGAAATTCCCTCACCTGTTGTCTAGTAAACGCCCTCACCTGCATATATCTCAAGAAATTTCCCCGGGGCAACTTATACTTTTCCTCCAATGCTCCCAAGCTCGCAAAAGTCCCATCTATAAATAAATCTCCCACCCTCCTAATTCCCAACTGGTACCAGCTCTGAAATCCTCCATCCATTCTTCCTGGGGCGAATCTATGGTTGTTCCTGATTGGGGACCCCACCAGGGCTCCCCGCACCCCTCTCTGTCGCCTCCACTGTTCCCAGATATTCAATGTTGCCGCCACCACCGGGTTCGTGGTAAACTTTTTAGGTGAGATCGGTAGCGGCGCCGTCACCAGCGCCTCTAAACTCGTCCCTTTACAGGACTTTCTCTCCAGTCTTTTCCACGCCGCTCCCTCACCCTCCATCATCCATTTACGTATCATTGCCACATTGGCGGCCCAATAGTAATCGCCCAAGTTTGGTAGTGCCAATCCTCCTCTGTCCCTACTACGCTGAAGGAACCCCCTCCTTACTCTCGGAACTTTCCCTGCCCACACGAAGCTCGTGATGCTCCTGTCTATTTTATTAAAAAAGGTCTTGGTGATTAGTATAGGGAGACATTGAAATACAAATAAGAACCCCGGGAGGACCATCATCTTAATTGCTTGCACCCTGCCCGCCAGCGATAGAGGCTGCATGTCCCACCTCTTGAAGTCCTCCTCCATTTGTTCTACCAACCGTGTCAGATTAAGTCTGTGCAAGTTCCCCAGCTCCTAGCGATCTGAATCCCCAGGTATCGGAAGTTTCTTTCCACTTTCCTTAGAGGCAAGCCTTCTATCTCTCTACTCTGGTCCCCTGGATGTATCACAAATAATTCACTCTTCCCCATGTTTAGCCTATACCCCGAGAAATCCCGAACCCCCTCAAAATTTGCATAACCTCTATCATCCCCCCCGCTGGGTCCGACACGTATAACAATAGGTCATCCGCGTATAACGAGACTCGGTGTTCTTCTCCCCCTCTAATCACCCCTCTCCATTTCCTGGAGTCTCTCAACGCCATGGCCAGAGGTTCAATTGCCAACGCGAACAACAATGGAGACAGCGGGCATCCCTGTCTTGTTCCCCTATATAGTCGGAAATACTCCGATCTATGTCGACCTGTAACTACGCTTGCCGTTGGAGCCCCATAAAGAAGTCTAACCCAGCTAATAAACCCGTTTCCAAACCCAAACCTCCTCAACACATCCCATAAATACTCCCACTCCACCCTATCAAATGCCTTCTCTGCGTCCATTGCCGCCACTATCTCTGCCTCCCCCTCCACTGGGGGCATCATTATCACCCCTAATAGTCGTTGCACGTTAACATTCAATTGTCTCCCTTTTACGAACCCTGTCTGGTCTTCGTGCACCACCCCCGGGACACAGTCCTCTATCCTCGATACAGTACCTTTGCCAACAATTTGGCGTCCACGTTCAATAATGAAATGGGTCTATAGGACCCGCACTGCAACGGATCTTTATCCCTCTTCAAAATTAACGATATCGTCGCCTCCGACATCGTCGGGGGTAGAGTCCCCCCTTTCCTGGCCTCATTGAACGTCCTCACCATCAACAGGGCCAACAAGTCCACATATTTTCTGTAATACTCCACCGGGAACCCGTCTGGTCCTGGGGCCTTCCCTGCTTGCATGTTTCCCAGTCCCTTAATAACCTCGTCCACCCCAATCGGTGCCCCCAGGCCTACCACCCCCCGCTTCTCCACTTTCGGGAACCTCAATTGGTCCAGGAACTGCCGCATCCCCTCCTCTCCCTCTGGGGGTTGAGACCTATACAGTTCCTCATAGAAGGTCTTGAACACCTCATTTATCTTTCCTGCCCTTCGCACCGTGTTTCCCCTTTCGTCTGTAATTCCTCCTATCTCCCTCGCTGCTGCCCTCTTTCGCAATTGATGAGCCAACAGGCGACTAGCCTTTTCCCCATATTCATACCTCCTCCCCTGTGCCTTTCTCCACAGTACCTCCGCCTTTCTGGTGGTCAGAAGGTCAAATTCCGTCTGGAGTCGTCTCCTCTCCCTGTACAATTCCTCCTCCGGGGTCTCTGCAAATTCCCTATCCACCCTTAAAATCTCCCCCAGTAATCTTTCCCTTTCCTTGGCCTCTGTTTTCCTTTTGTGGGCCCCAATGGAGATCAGCTCTCCTCTGACCACCGCTTTTAGTGCTTCCCATACCACTCCCACAGGGACCTCGCCGTCGTCATTGACCTCCAGGTATCTCTCAATACACCCCCGCACTCTTGCACACACTCCCTCACCCGCCATCAGTCCCACATCTAATCGCCAGAGTGTTCTCTGCTCCCTTTCCTCTCCTAATTCCAGGTCCACCCAATGTGGGGCATGATCCGAAACCGCTATGGCTGAGTACTCAGCTTCTTCCACCCTAGAGATCAACGACCTTCCCAAAACAAAAAAATCTATCCGGGAGTACACTTTATGGACATGGGAGAAGAAGAAAAACTCCCTAGCCCTAGGTCTAAGAAATCGCCATGGATCCACTCCCCCCATTTGGTCCATAAACCCCTTAAGTACCTTGGCCGCTGCCGGCCTTCTTCCGGTCCTTGAGCTGGATCTATCTAGCCCCGGGTCCAGCACCGTATTAAAGTCCCCTCCTAAAATCAAGTTTCCTACCTCCAGGTCCGGTATACGCCCCAGCATCCGTCTCATAAATCCCGCATCGTCCCAGTTTGGGGCATACACATTAACCAACATGACCTCCATTCCCTCCAGCATGCCACTCACCATTACATATCTACCTCCGCTATCTGCTACGATGTTCTTTGCTTCAAATGCTACCCGTTTCCCCACCAAAATGGCCACCCCTCTATTCTTTGCGTCCAGTCCTGAGTGGAACACCTGTCCCACCCATCCTTTCCTTAGCCTAACTTGGTCCGCCACCTTTAGGTGCGTCTCTTGGAGCATAACCACGTCTGCCCTTAGTCCTTTCAAATGCGCGAGCACTCGGGCCCTTTTTATCGGTCCGTTCAGGCCTCTCACGTTCCACGTGATCAGCCTCACTAGGGGGCTACCTGCCCCCCTCCCGTGTCGACTAGCCATTACCTTCTCTAGGCCAGTCCCATATCCCGCCTCCGCGCTCCCGCTCGCTCCCCCAGCGTCGCACACCATCCCCGCCCACCCACTCTTTAGCCATTTCCTTTTGGATTTCCGCAGCAGCAACCCAGTTGTCCCCCCCCCCCCCTCACCCTCCCTCCCCCCCTCCCCGCTAGATCTCTTTCTAGCATGATTGCTCCCCCATATTACTTCCGTCAGTCAGCTGACTTCAACTGACCCCGGCTACTCCTGCTCACTCCTCGACCCCCCTGTCTGGGGAACTCCCATCCGCCTTGCGCCTGTCTTCCCGCCTTATTCTTTCTGGCGCGGGAACATCCCTTTACCTGACCCGCCTCTTATGGCGCAGCTCCCTTTCCCCTCCCCCTCCCCTTCTCCATTCTCCAACTATGTCCCGTCTTTCCCCCCTCACCGGCGCCCACATTTCCCCAATGTCTCCCCCCTTCCCAATTTACTTCTCAATTAACTTCAACCATAACATTAACAATAACATTTCCTGCAGCATCAGTCCCTCAGTTCCGATCCAATTTCTCTTCTTTGATGAAGGTCCATGCTTCCTCCACCGTCTCAAAATAATGGTGCCTCTCCTGATACGTGACCCATAGTCTTGCCGGCTGCAGCATCCCGAACTTCACCTTCCTTTTATGCAACACCTCTTTGGCTCGGTTGAAGCTCGCCCTCCTTCTCGCCACCTCCGCACTCCAATCCTGGTATACCCGTACCACTGCATTCTCCCATCTGCTACTCCTCACCTTTTTAGCCCATCTCAGGACCTCTTCTCTATCCTTAAGGTGGTAAAATCGCACGATTATCGCCCTGGGTGGTTCTCCCGCTTTTGGTCTTCTCGCCGGAATCCGATTTGCCCACTCCACCTCCAAGGGGCCCGTAGGGGCCTCAGCACCCATCAGTGAGCTCAGCATCGTACTTGCGTACACTCCACAGTCCACTCCTTCCACACCCTCAGGGAGACCCAGTATCCGAAGGTTCTTCCTTCGCACTCCATTTTCTAGGGCTTCGATCCTTTCAGTACACTTTTTATGAAGTGCCTCGTGCGTCTGTGTCTTAACCGCCAGGCCCAGGATCTCGTCCTCAATATCTGTCACCTTCTGCTCCACCACGCGGAGCTCTTTCTCCTGGGTCTTTAATGTCTCCTTGAGCCCCTCAATTGCCTGTAGCAATGGGGTCAGCACCTCCCTCTTCAGCAGCTCCACGCACCGTCTCACAATTTCATCCTGCTCAGGCCCCCATGTCGCCTGCGCTTTCTCCGCCGCCATCTTGTACTTCTCTCTTTCTGACCCTTTGGTCGGCGATTCCTCGCGCTGCAGCCGCCATCGCCGGTTTTTTCCTCCTTCGTTTGGGGGGGACTCCCTTCTCACACACCCCACACCGGGTTGCGTCGTCGAAAAATTCCCCGTTGGGGCTCTTAAAAGAGCCCGAAGGTCCGTCGGAGCTGGAGCCGCCGAAGCGTGCGGCTAGCTAGGTATCACCGCAACCGGAAGTCCCTTCAGTGGCCCTTGATGAGGTCTTTTCACAGTTGTTCCCTCTGCTGCTAGAATTCACCTTTGATACAGGCCCTCAGGTCAGCTTGCAGCTTTAAGCTTGCCCTTCCCCGCCTGTATGCTGGAAGAGGCCCTGTTTATCCTGCAGTTGCAGCCAAATCTTTTACTGTTTCTGCCGTGTCTGGCAACCCAGAGACATATCCTTCCTGGGGGACACTGTCGGGGGAATATTGCAGCCTTCTTCCCACACCGGGAAATGTCAAACAAATGCCTTGGGGGCCCTGTAAAAGAGCCCAAAAGTCCGTTCCAAACAGGAGCTGCCGAATATGCGACCTAGCTCTGCATAGCCGCACCCGGAATTCAAATTGGTAAGATTTGTTGTGGACATGCCAAATTTCCTTAGTTTCCTGAGAAAGTATAGGTGCTGTTCTGCTTTCTTGGTCGTAGCGTCGACGTGGGTGGACAGATTGTTGATGATGTGCACACCTAGGAATTTGAAGCTGCCTACCATCTCCACCTCGGCATCATTGAATGCAGACTGGGGTGTGTACGACACTTTGCTTCCTGAAGTCGATGACCAGCTCTTTAGTTTTGCTGTCATTGAGGGATAGATTGTTGTCATTGCACCATGCCATTAGGTTCTCTATCTCCCTCCTGTATTCTGACTCGTTGTTGTTTGAGATCCGAACCACTACAGTCGTATCATCAGTAAATTTGTAGATTGAGTTGGAGCTGAATTTTGCCACACAGTCATGTGTGTATAGGGAGTATAGTAGGGGGCTAAGTACGCAGCTTTTCAGAGTCCCGGTATTGAGGACTATTGTGGAGGAGGTGTTGTTGTTTATCCTTACTGATTGTGGTCTATGGGCCAGGAAGGCGAGGATCCAGTTGCAGAGGGAGGAGCCGAGTCCGAGGTTTTGGAGTTCGGCTATGAGCTTGGCAGAGATTATAATGTTGAAGGCGGAACTACAGTCGATGGATTGGAAGGTTCCAACTGAGAAATCAGAGATTACTGTCCACATGGGAATTGTGCACTCTATAGGGAGCTCCTCCAGTGAGGAGAACAGGAGAAGAAGGAAGAGGAGGTCAGATGGTCAGGGACAGGTGTACCCTGCTGACGAGGCACTTGAGAGATCTGGTGCTGCTCAAACGGCAGGACACAAAGACCAATGTAACCAAGCCCTTCCAAGGAGAAGAACTTACCTTGTGTATGGAGTTTACAGCCATGTGTCAGAGTGCCATTGGTTTTGAAGATTGCATCTCTCCTTGAAGACAGTGACTCGATTCAGCGGACTCAAGTTAAAGTGCATTTAGCAGGGTGTTGCTTGAAGGTTGCAGTGCTGAGAAACACCCCGCTATCCATCGACGCTTCACTGTTTTTTTTTCTTTGTGCAGTTTCTCCTCGCCGAGGCCGCACTTCGAAGGATTTCCTGCTGACGAGCTGCAGCTTATCAGCAAGAAAGGCTCCTCGCAGATAGGGGTGCCATTTTGACCAGATGCTACAGTCTTTCCCACCTCCCCCCTTTCAGGCCCCCATGCTCTTTTGACCCCCCCCCCCCCACCACCCTCCTCTCATCCTCCCCAAAACCTTGGGGAGGCACTGCCAGGGTGCCCCCCCCCCCCCCCTCCACCCCGCTCTGTTCCCGACCACCCTGGTCCCGACAGCTGGTGAGTCCTAGGTATTGGGTGAAGACGTAAGACTCTTTTAAGTATCTGGATCTCGCTCAGTATGCTTGATTTGTGGCTCGCGTGCAATTCACCCATTGCGCCCGGATCCACACCAGGCACAACACGGTCACTGAATCGCGTCCAGTAGCATCCCTTTGTAAGATGCTGGCAGTGGAGATTAGTACAAGATAGAATACCTCATCACCATCTCTCCTTGACACTGCCTGCTTGAGATCAGGAATTCAGGTCATAACACCTACCCAGGAGCTCCTGATTGAACCATGGAACTATTGTGTTTGGCGCTCCATGAGAGTCGTCAAACTGATCATTAGCCAAGGACTCAACACCTAGCTACCCTCCACTATTCTTCAAAGTGACAGAGGCCTGGACTATTTCAACCTCCAAACGCTAGTCACAAGATTGTCATGGCCTCAGACCAGCTTGTTGTTCCCATTCAGCTAAAACTCAAATTCACTGAGCTGTGAGTGTCTAGGCTGGCACTAGTTATGGATTGGATTGGATGGTGCACCATCCGAGGTCCCATCCTCGTCCTCAGATTTCATAGAATTTACAGTGCAGAAGGAGGCCATTCGGCCCATTGAGTCTGCACCGGCTCTTGGAAAGAGCGCCCTACCCAAGGTCAACACCTCCACCCTATCCCCATAACCCAGTAACCCCCACCCAACACTAAGGGCAATTTTGGACACTAAGGGCAATTTTACCATGGCCAATCCACCTAACCTGCACATGTTTGGACTGTGGGAGGAAACCGGAGCACCCGGAGGAAACCCACACACACACGGGGAGGATGTGCAGACTCCGCATAGACAGAGACCCAAGCCGGAATCGAACCTGGGACCCTGGCGCTGTGAAGCAATTGTGCTATCCACAATTCTACCGTGCTGCCCTGGTCCTTTGGGGATGTTCATTGCAGTTTCGATGACTAACAGGTAAATTATCAATGTTCCCTTCTTCATTTGAGGTAGAGTAAGAGATCGTAGCATCTCAAACACACACCCTGGCCATGTAAATCTGACACTGGGAGATACTCTCCCATCCTTTAGAAGAAACACACACATTGTTTCCTCCACCACTACTACAATCAAACCATCCCCTCCTCACACTGCACCCCCCTCCCTATACCAGACAAACAAGAGGCTGTCTGGATTTGACCTCATCAGTGCTCCCAGCGAGCTGCTGCTATTGGAGTGGATTATACCGATCTTATCTGGAGAGGCCCTGGATCAGCAGATGATATTTCCTCCTTTTTTATCCAAGTCAGGCAAGAGGCACGGCTGGCAAAAGAGTCACCAGGTTGGCAACAGATGCTCTGCCCTACAGCTTCTCTCTGTACACAGAGCTGTTATGATTTCTTTGGGGGAAATGTAAACCAAAATAACCACATTTACTAAATTACCCCCAAATGAAGCAATGATCAACAATATTCCATTTCTGTAGCTTTTTAAACACAAATTAGAACCAAAGCAAATGACACATTAGTTATTAAGCAAATGATACTTCAAATAAAAAGATAAATTTCACTTTCAATATTCGACACAACAGAGATATGACTTATGGAACCAGCAGCACTTCCACCACTTCCCACACAGTGTGGCACGACATATATGCACAGTTCTACAATATGCTGTTCTTTACTCACACTAGGTCAGCACTCCTATACAACAACGGATTTCATCTTCGAGTTTCATGGCTACGCTTATCATCAGCAGGGCATACTTCCATGAACCCTCACTCCCTCAAGTCACGGCAGTTCGCACATGTCGCTTTCCAGAGATCTACATCAATTGACCAATTAATAATATCCTGGTTAATGATTTGGTAACCTGTGGGAAAACACCTAACTCTTTGCATCTCTGGGCTATTCAGCCAGTTTTCCCAGATTTGGACTTTTTTTAGACAGCTCACAATGTACCTCTAAGAGCTCCTGTCTCCTTTTCTGGAAAACTCTTCCCAACGTGATTTACTTCTCCTCCACGCAAAAATTCTCTATGTTACACATTCCATAGACATTTTAAAGAAGTAACAAATTTTTTTCACTACTGTTTCCAGATCAAGGTAATCACAGCTGCCTTACCACAACAATGACAGTCTAAAAATTAAAAATTGCTGCCTTTAAGCATATCCTCCTCAGTGTCCGTGGCCCTTCAAATCAAGAGCTGGAATCAAACTCAAGCTTGTGGATTGACCCCACTACTACAAGCGTAGGCCTTGCTATCGAGGCACTAATAGGGTAGTCCCAGCAGCGACCATTAAATGGTTAACTGGTGTTTAATTGCACAGGATACATCTGTGATTTCACTTCCACCTCCCAGAAATGTCAAATCATCTTTCGTGTAACTTTGTCCCTGTTCTGCTTTTCAGTGTTTGTAGATTCCTACCTCTTCCTACCATAGCTTGAATTTATTTTAGATCTGAGATATACTCAAGAATTGTTTATATGTCTAGACATTATGAGGTAGTCGCCTGATTTAGTATGAATCTTATCCTAACTTCTTTACTTGTACTTGTTAGTTTATAAAAGATACAAAACTTTCCCAAGTTATTTTCACTAATTAAGAGATGGAACAACAAATACAACTGAAGCCCATTGACTGGCACTTTTAATTAACAGTGACCAAATATAGTCAGTATTTGTACAGGCCTGCTCGTTACTGTGCGTACTGTAAGGGGATTTTCACAGTAACTTCATTGCAGTGTTAATGTAAGCCTACTTGTGACAATAATAAAGATTATTATTGTAAACTTCTCAGGTTTTTAAACAGTTTCTCAATTTTAATACTCCTGTCATTTAAAACTAATATTTAAATTTATGCCATTTAAAGCAAATATTTAAATATGTGTTATTTAAAACAAATATTTAAATGTATATGAGCCTTAGATAAATATTTATTACAGCTAATTGATCTCCTATGCTACAACACAGTGTGCGGAATTCAGGTCAAGTGGAATTAGAAGCCACGTGAAATTAGAATTGGACCTAAAAGTGGGATAAGGAAGAAGGCAGATGGAAAACGTAAGAAGCAGCACAGTAGCACAAGTGGTTAGCACTGTGGCTTCACAACGCGAGGGTCCCAGGTTTGATTCCCTGCTGGGTCACTGTCTGTGTGGGGTCTGCACGTTCTCCCCGTGTCTGTGTGGGTTTCCTCCGGGTGCTCCGGTTTCCTCCCACAGCCCAAAAACGTGCAGATTAGGTGGATTGGCCATGATAAATTGCCCTTAGTGACTAAAAAAGGTTAGGAGGGGTTATTGGGTTACAGGGATAGGGTGGGAGTGAGGGCTTAAATGGGTCGGTGCAGACTCGATGGGCTGAATGGCCTCCCTTTGCACTCTATGTTCTATGTAAGACCATGAAGAGGGAATGGGAAGTGGGGAGATGAAGGCCCTGGACTTTTGTCTATGATCAAGCCCAAGATCACTTGTAATGCCTTTTCTTGTCAACTTGGATCTTGTGGGCAGGGTTCTCCATTTGGGAGTTCTCCCACCAGAGGTGAATTGCAAATGGTTTACGACGCCCATGGGAGTGCAAACCAGCAAGCAATTCTGTATTTCTTGCCATACAAATTTATGCATGACGTGGAATCCAAGGGAATCCTGATATTGGGTTGACATTTTGTGCGGGTGGACTGGTAGTGAGGTACTGCAGCCGACCAACCCCAACCCCCACCCCCTCCCCCCCCCCTCCCCCCCCACCCCCCCTCCGCACCCTGCGCAAAGCAGCTCTGAATCTCCCCCCCCCCCCGCCCCCCCCCCCAAATGCGCAGCAGCCCCCCTCCACACCTGGATTACCTGGGTGCCGCCCCTCCACCCCCAGCTACGGGAATGACCCAACTCACCACCCTGCACCCCCCCCCCCGGACCTCTGTAATAGGGAGACCCCCCCAGGGACCCCTATAATAGGGGACCCCCCCCTCACAGGGACCACTGTAACAGGAAGACCCCTCAGGGACACCTTGTAATAGGGAGGCCCTCAAGGACCCCTGTACTAAGGAGACACCCCAGGGACCCCTGTAATAAGGAGATCCCTGTATTAGGGAGACCTCCCACAGGGACCCCTGTAATAGGAAAACCCTCCCACCAGCACCCCAGTAATAAAGAGACCGCCCCCCGGATCCCTGTAATGGGTAGACCCCCTGTGGGTCCCCTGTAAACTAGCGGGAAACATAAAAACTGACTGTAAAAGTTTCTATAGGTATGTGAAGAGAAAAAGATAATAAAAACGAATGTCGGCCCCTGACACTCAGAAACGTGGGAATTCATAACAGGGAACAAAGAATGGCTGAGGAACTAAATTCATCTTTTGCATCTGCCTTCACAAAGGAAGGCATGAATAATGTGCCAGAAGTTCAGAGAAGCACAAGTTTTAGTGAGGAACTGAAGGGAATTAGTATTAGTAAAGAAATAGTTTTGGGGTAACTAATGGGATTGAAGACAGACACATTTCCAGGGCCTAATAATCTTCATCCCAGAGTATTTAAGGAAGTGGCACTAGAGATAGTAGACCCATTGATGGTCATTTTCCAAAATTCGTTGGACTCTGGAATGGTTCCTACAGATTGGGGGGTAGTGAATATAACCCCTCTATTCAAAAAGAGAGATAGAGAGAAAATTGGGAACTATAGACCAGCGAGCCCAACGTCAGTAGTAGGGAAGTTCCTGGAGTCCATTATCAAGGATTTCATACCACAGCATTTGGAAAGCAGTGGTGTAATCAGACAAAGTCAGCATGGATTTACAAAAGGAAAATCATGCTTGACATATCTACTAGAATTCTTTGAAGATGTAACCAGTAGAGTTGATCAGGGAGAACCAGTGGATGTGGTTTATTTAGATTTTCAGAAGGCTTTCGATAAGGTCTCACATAGCAGATTTATATGTAAAGTTAAAGCGCATGGATTACGGGTAGTGTCTTGAGAAGGATAAAAAGCTGGTTAGCAGACAGGAAGCAAAAAGTTGGAATAAATGGGTCTTTTTCTGATTGGCAGGCAGTGACTAGTGGAGTACCGCAGGGATTTGTACTAAGACCCCAACTGTTCACATTGTATATTAATGATTTGGATGAGGGAACTAAATGCATTATCTCCAAATTTGCAGATGATACAAATAGGGGTGGGAGAGTGAGCTGTGAGGAGGATGCAGAGATGCTTCAACGGGATTTGGACAGGCTGAGTGAGTGGGCACATGCATAGCCGATGCAGCATAATGTGGATAAATGTGAGACTATCTGCTTCAGTAGCAAAAATAGAAAGGCTGATTATTATTTGAATGGGTGTAAATTGAGAGAGATGGAGATTCAGCAAGACCTTGGTGTCCTCGTGCATCAGTCACTGAAAGTAAGCGTGTCGATACAGCAGGCAGTAAAGGAGGCAAATGGTATTTTACCCTTCATAGTGAGGGGATTTGAGGATAGAAATAGAGATGTTTTACTGCAATTGTACAGGGCATTGCTGAGGCCACACCTGGAGTATTGTATGCCATTTTGGTGTCCTTATCTGAGGAAGGATATTCTTGCTATGGAGGGAATACAACAGAAGTTTACCAGGCTGATTCCTGGGATGGGGGACTGTCATATGAGGAGAGACTAAATCGGTTAGGATTATATTTATTGGAGTTGAGAAGAGTGAGAGGGGATCCCATAGAAACTTAGAAAATTCGAACAGGGTAGATTCAGAAAGAATGTTCCTGATGGTGGGGGAGTCCAGAAATAGGGGTCATAGTTTTAGGATAAGGGTAAACCTTTTAGGACTGAGGTGAGGAAAAATTTCTTCACCCAGAGTGGTGAATCTGTGGAATTCGCTGCCACAGTAAATAGTTGAGGTCAAAGCTCTTCAAGGCTTAAGGGATCAAGGGATATGGGGGGAAGGCAGGGTCAGAGTATTGAACTTGATGATCAGCCATGATCATAATGAACGATGGAGCAGGTACAAAGGGCAGAATGACCTTCTCCTGCTTCTATTTTCTATGTTTCTATGTAATAAGGAGAACCCCCTAGGGACCCCTGTAATAGAGAGACCCCCCAGGGACCCCTGTAAAAGCAGAAGGCCCAGGGTCTCCTGTAACAGGGGGACCCCCCTCAGGGACCCCCTACCTACAAGGACCTGTGCCTAAAGGACCCCCCACGCACATCCCCCCCCCAAACCCCCGACCCAGAAAAGAGACCCCGGTCGGGAAGCTAGAGAGCAGTCTAGTCCGGGCAATGAGAGGAATTACAGCTGTAACACTTATCTTGAAGTTCCCGGTGCCCATTCCTGGAAGGAGAGCAGCTGTGATCTATCTGCCTTTGGTTCCCACAGGTCCATTAGTTCAAAGCTATTCATAACTTTAAAGTCGGTCTGTGATTGACTGCTTCTACAAATCAACTGCAGCTATGATTCATTCATCTCCCTTCATGGTTCAGTGGCCTAAGTGGTGAAACCTCAATGTTTACAAACATTGACCACATCAAAGAGAGTTAGTGAATTCCAAGCACTAAGTACATTCCAATCACTCAAGCACTTTTTATTTTCTGTGGGGGGAAATCTGTGTGAATGTGTGTGTGTGGGGGGTTCTTTAGGCAGGGGTCACTGTGTGGGGGGGGGGGGCTATTACAGGGATCCCTGTGGGAGGACCCTTTGCTCAGGGGGTCCGGGGGGGGGTCTCCATGTTACAGGGGTCCCTTTAGGGGTCCCTCTGTTACAGGGGTCCCTGGGAGCAGTCTCCTTATAGGGGTCCTTGGGAGGAGGTCTTTCTATTACAGGGTCTCGGGAAGGGGCGGAGGGGCGGCGTAGAGTGTCAGCATGGTCCTAGCATGGCGGACCTCACTGTGGGCCATGCTGGTAAAGACCACAAGTGATTCACGCCCACATGATTCCCGCCATGGTGATCGGAGAATCGAGGAGGGGCGGAGCATAGGATGTCGACGCCCAGCATCAATCCCGATTTTGCCCCGACGCCCGATTCTCCATCCCATCGGCGAACGTAATCCGGCCGTCCCAGGATGGAGAACCCAGCCCTTATATCTTTTGTGGGAACCATGAATTGGATACAATCTGAATTTGAATTGGTTTTTGGAGCAAGTAATGAGATGAATTATGCGCCTGCCCTGTCCATTCTGTGCAATGGCTTGTAACTTTAAGAAGGGAATAATCTTTTTTCAAAATAGGATGAGGAGATGCACTAGAAAAGAGGGAGGGGAAGGAGGATGTTTGGCGACAGAGAGTGGGAGCGGGAGAAGGAAAGGAGGGGGGGGGGAGACAGGCAAGAGGTTGAGAGTCTAGGGGTAAGGGCTTTAAGAGTCTGAGAGTAAGGAGAGAGGGAGGGGAAGAATAATAATGGAGAGAAAATTTGGAGCATTAGGAAAATGAGGAGAAGGGTGGACAAAAAAGGACAGATGGATTGCATCTAAGCAGCAAGGTAATGCTTAATGTGATGATCAGAGGATCAATGCAAATCTGCTGTGCTAACTTGCTTTTGTGTTCAATAATAATAATCTTTATTGTCACAAGTAGGCTTACATTAACACTGCAATGAAGTTACTGTGAAAAACCCCGAGTTGCCACATTCAGGCGTCACATTTGGGTACACCGAGGGAGAATTCAGAATGTCCAATTCACCTAACATCACATCTTCCAGGACTTGTGGGAGGAAACCGGAGCACCCGGAAGAAACCCACGCAGACACAGGGAGAACGTGCAGACTCCGCACAGACAGTGATCAAAGCCGGGAATCGAACCTGGGACCCTGGCGTTGTGAAGCAACGGTGCTAACCACTGTGCTACCGTGCCACCCTTGCATGTGCTGTATGGGGGTGGGGAAGTGGAGCTGAGATTCTGGCATTTTTGTTCACTGCCGAGTTCAAATAATGCCCATTTTGGTTGTAGCAAGGGCCTGAAACCACAGCGTGGGAATTACAATATTTGGAGCCGTCCTGAAGGGCAGAAATGATCTTTACAACTGTCAAACTATAAATCTATTTTAATCACCAGCCCTTTAAAAATTAAAAAAACCTGCCTGTGCCAGCAAAATAAATCTGGTCTCGCAATAATAGCTGTTTGTTGACATTAACCCAATCATAGATCATAGAATTTACAGTGCAGAAGGGTCATTATTAATCATCATGCCATTATTAATGCTTGATTGCATTCCAAAATCTATTAGACCATAAGACATAGGAGCAGACTGCCATTCAGCCCATTGAATCTGCTCCGCCATTCAATCATGACTGATATGTTTCTCATCCCCATTCTCCTGCCTTCTCCCCATAACCCCTGATCCCCTTATTAATCAAGAACCTATCTATTTCAGTCTTAAATACACTCAGTGCTTTGACCTCCATGGCCTTCTGCGGCAAAGAGTTCCACAGATTTACCACCCTCTGGCTGAAGAAATTCCTCCTCATCTCAGTTTTAAAGGATTGTCCCTTCAGTCGGAGGCTTTTGCCTCGGTTTCTGGTTTTCCTACTGATGGAAAAATCCCCTGAACATCCACTCTATCCTGGCCTCTCAGTATCCTGTAAGTTTCAATAAGATCCCCCCTCATCCTTCTAAACTCCAATGAGTATAGACCCAGAGTCCTCAACCGCTCCTCATATGACAAGCTCTTCATTCCAGGGATCATTCTTGTGAATCTCCTCTGGACCCTCTCCAAGGCCAGCACATCCTTCCTTGGATACGGGGCCCAAAACTGCTCACAATACTCCAAATGGGGTCAGACCACAGCTTTATACAGCCTCAGAAGTATACCCCTGCTCTTGTATTCAAGCCCTCTCAACGTGAATGCTAACATTGCATTTGCCTTCCTATCTGCCGACTGAACCTGCACGTTAATCATAAGAGAATATTGGACAAGGACTCCCACGTCCCTTTGTGCTTCTGATTTCCTAAGCATTTTCCATGTAGACAATAATCTATGTCTCCATTCTTCCTGCGAAAGTGCAAAACCTCACACTTGTTCACGTTATATTCCACCTGCCACTTCTTTGCCGACACTCGTAGCCTATCCAAGTCCTTCTGCAAAACCCTGCTTGCTCTGCACTACCTGTCCCTCTGCATATCTTTGCATCATCTGCAAACTTAGCAACAGTGCCCTCAGTTCCTTCTTCCAGATCATTAATGTATATTGTGAAAAGTTATGGTCCCAACACCGACCCATGAGGCATATCACTCGTCACTGGCTGCCATCCTGAGAAAGACTCCTTTAACCCCACTCTTTACCTTCTGACAGTCAGCCAATTCTCTATCCATGCCAGTATCTTACACTTAACACCATTAGCTCTTAACAGCCTCCTATACAACACCTTGTCAAAAGCCTTCTGTAAATGTAAATAGATCATGTGCACTGGGTCTCCTTTGTCTAACTTCCCTGTTACCTCCTCAAAGAACTCTTACAGATTTTTCAGACATGATCTTCCCTTGACAAAGCTGTGCTGACTCAGCCCTATTTTATCATGCACTTCCAAATACTCCACAATCTCATCTTTAACAATGGCCTTTAAAACCTTACCAATGGCCGAAGTCAGGCTAACTAGCCTATAATTTCCAATTTTCTGCCTCCCTCCCTTCTTAAACAGGGGTGTTACAGTCACCATTTTCCAGTCCTCTGGGACCCTCCAGTGATTCCTGAAAGATCACCACCAATGTCTCCATAATCTCCTCAGCTATCTCTTTTAGAACCCTAGAGCGTAGTCCATCCGGTCCAGATGATTTATCCAAGTTCAGACTTTTCAGTTTCCCTCAAATCTTTTCCTTAGTGATGGCCATTACACCCACCTCTGCCCTTGATTCTCCTGAAGTCCTGGCATCCCACTAGTGTTTTCCAATGTGAAGACTGATGCAAAATAACTAGTCAGTTTCTCTGTCATTTCTTTGTTTCCTATTACTACTTGTCCAGCCTCATTTTCCAGTGGTCCAATATCTATTTTTGCCTCTCCCTTACCCTTTATATATTGATAAAAACTCTTGCTACCTTATTATATATTACTAGCTAGCTTGCACTCATGTTTCATCTTCTCCCCCCTACTACTTTTTTAATTGTCCTATGCTCGCTTTTAAAGGCTTTCCAATCCTCTGCTTTCCACTAAATCTCACCACTTTGTATGCTTTTTCTTTTTCTTTCATGTTGTCCTTGACTTCCCTCATCGGACATGGATGCTTCGTCCTCCCCTTAGCATCCTTCCTCCTCCTTGGGATGAATTTCTATTGTGCCTCCCGGATAACTCCCCCAAACTCCTGCCATTGCTGTTCCACTGTCTTCCCTGATCGGCTCCTCTTCCAATCAATTCTGGCCAGCTCCTCCCTCATGTATTTGTAATTACCTTTATTTAATTGTAATACCGTTACATCTGATTCTAGCTCCTCCTTTCAAACTGCAGGGTAAATTCTTTCATATTGTGGTCACTGCCTCCTAAGTGTTCCTTCACCTCAAGTTCCCTAATCAAGTCTGCCTCATTACACATCACAACATTGTTTGTTCCCTAGTGGGCTCTACCACAAGATGCTCCAAAAAACTATCTTGTAGACATTCCACAAATTCCTTTTCTTGGGATGCGCTACCAAAGCTACCAGTCCGCCTGCATATTGAGGTCTCCCATGATTATGATTATTGTAATATTGCCTTTTATATGCCTTTTCTATTTCAATTTATTTCCTGCCCCACATCCTGACTACTGCTAGAGGGCATGTACATAACTCCCATCAGGGTCCTTTTCCTTGGCAATTCCTCAACTCTACTTGGACAGGTTACAAGCCTTCCAATCCTATACCGCTTCTTGCTATCGATTTAATTTCATTCATTACTAACAATGCAACCCAACCCATCTGCTCAACTGCCTGGCCTTTCGATAGGACACATATCCTTGGATATTTAGATCCCAGCCCCGGTCCTCTTGCAGCCACGTCTTTGTGATGCCCACAACATCGTTCCGGCCAATTTCAATGTGCGCAACAATCTCATTTGCCTTGTTTTGTATACTGCACGTGGTCCCAGCATAATTCAAATGAAGATCATCCTATTGGAACAGGACCCCTGTTCCCCAGTACTAGTGCCAATGTCATAGAATCATAGAATTTACAGTGCAGAAGGAGGCCATTCAGCCCATCGAGTCTGCACTGGCCCTTGGAAAGAGCACCTTACCTAAGTCCCACACCTCCACCCTATCCCCTTTATCCCCGTAACCCTACCTAATCGTTTTGGACACTAAGGGCAATTTAGAATGGCCAATCCACCTAACCTGCACATCTTTGGACTGTGGGAGGAAACCGGAGCACCCGGAGGAAATCCACGCACACACGGGGAGAACATACAGACTCCACCCAGACAGTGACCCAAGCCGGGAATCGAACATGGGAACCTGGAGCTGTGAAGCAACTGTGCTAACTACTATGCTACCGAGCTGCCAATGAATTCAAGTCCATTTCTGTCGCACCAATCTTTGAGTCACGCATTTACCTGCTTAATCTTATTGACCTTATGTCAATTAGCTCGTGGCTCAGGTAGAACCTTTTTGGTTCTACATTTTAATTTAGCTCTTAGTTGTTCATACACGGTTAGCATCACATCGGTCCTTGTTTTACCACAACAACTGAATCTTTACCCTCCCACTCCAAGTTCCTCTGCAACCCAGATGAGATTTCCCAAGCACCCAGGCAGGCAACACAATACCATGGGCGGCACGGTAGCACAGTGGTTAGCACTGTTGCTTCACAGTGCCAGGGTCTCAGATTCGATTCCCAGCTTGGGTCACTGTCTGTGCGGAGTCTGCATGTTCTCCCCCTGTCTGCGTGGGTTTTCTCCAGGTGCTCCGGTTTCCTCCCACGTGACCTGAAAGACGTGCTGTTAGGTGAATTAGACATTCTCAATTCTCCCTCAGTGTACCTGAAAAGGCACCGGGATGTGGCAACTAGGTTATCTTTCACAATAACCTCATTGCAGTGTTAATGTAAGCCTACTTGAGACAATAATAAAGATTATTATTTTTATTACCTTCAGGATCCTTGATCCTGGTCACAGAGAACAGTGTCAATGCCCCTAACTATACTAACCCCAATCACGACTACATTTATTTTCTCTCCCCCCACTTGAATGGCTCGCTATACTACGGTGCTGTGGTCAGTTTGCTCATCCACCCTGCAGCCCCCATTCCCTCCACACAGGGAGGAAGAATCTCAAACCTGTTGGACAAGGACAAGGGCTGAGACTCCTGCAACCCTACCTCCTGTACCTCTATCTGCCTCACTCGCAGCCACACCCTTCTGTCCCTGACCACAGGCCAAATTTAAGTTAATTATTCGAAGGGATGTGACTGCTTCCTAGAACATGGTGTCCAGGTACCTCTCTCCCTCCCTGGTGTGTCGCAGCATCCGAAGCTCAGAATCCAGCTTATCAACTCTAAGCCAGATTTTCTCAAACAACCAACACTTACTCGAGACGTGGTCACTGGGAACCACAATGGGGTCTGTAGCTCCCACATCTTGCAGGAACAACACATCCCTTGAGTTCTATTTTATTGAATTAGTTTTTAATTTGGTGTTTACATTTTATTTTTTTTAGAACTCTTATTACCTCAGTCTGAAAGCAATTAATAACCAATAGCCCTTCAAGATTATAAACCACAAAACATATTTTCAAACTATAAGTGATAAAAGTTGTGAAGACTCACCAACCTTACCCACTGTTTACCAATCAGCTTGTAGCTTCAGTTGCAGCAGGGCAAGACTCCTCTCTGAAGATTTAAAAGTTACACAGCAAGGAGAAAAAGCAAAGAGCACCTCCTCCCACCCTGCACCAAATTCCCAATCTGCTTCAAATTCTCAAGTTTAAAGCTCCCTCTGTCTGCGCCTCCCCCTGAATGTGGCCTGTCCCACCGTGAGTGCGCTTTGAAGCTCTTTCTTAAATAGGACTGAGATGGTCTGAGATGATGCAGATGACTCACAGACCAGTTAAGCTTCAAAAGCAAGTAATCAACATCTCTTGACTCCTAATCATGCTTCAGGTGATGGACAGATAACTGCCCCTCAGCTATCTGGGTGGGGCAGCTCCTTATTAAACTTTTAACTGGCCAGCTTAACTTATTAAACAGGAAAGAGGGAAAAACTCACCAATTCAATTCCATTCTGCTTCAAATTCTCAAGTTTAAAGCTCCCTCTGTCTGTGCCTCCTCCAGATATGGCCTCTCCTTGATGCGGAAACCTATCATTATCTCAGTTGGGTTTGTAAGTTCACAGTTTGATTGATAGTTTAAAAGAGTTAGTAAATGATTAGTTGTCTTTGATGTGAGGTTATGAATACAAGTCTGTATTTTAAAAGATTAAGGGCGAGATTCTTCGGTCCCCCAGTCACGTGTTTCTCGGCGGCGTGCCATTCGCTGGTGGCGTGATTCTATCTTCCCGCTGTTTGTCAATGGGATTCCCCCTTTGTAACCATCCCAGGCTGTCACGACACCCACTGGTGGGGATGCACTGCCAGCAGGAAAACTGAGCCGCAATGACTGGAGAATGCCGGCCTAAGTACTTGAGAGGATTTAAATGTTTTAATGCGTTTTCATGAATGGGAATGTTTTCCATACAATAGTGAAGGATGTAAAAGAAATTTAGGTCTTTACTTTGGTTCATCTCAACATGGCTCCTTGGGTCGGCACATGGTGTATAGTGGGTGAGTTGGGATAGAGCGTGTAAGGCAATACATGGTGGGTGAATTGGGCATGAGTTGGCATGGAGGGTATGGAGAGCCATTGGGGTGGGTAGGGGTATCAGTTGGCATGAATGTGTAATGGAAAGGGGATAAGGGGTTGTGAATGGTGAGGGCTAGAGGACTTGATATTCAATAAATCAACTGGGACAAAATCCCAGAAAACCAAGGCAGGCTTTAAAATACTCCATTATTTTAAATTTGTCACAACTCAGTTTGCTGGCATTTGGGATCCTAAGGCCCACTGTTTTAGTAGCTAATAAAAGAGGTGCAATGTTCCACTTAGAGTGTTAAGGAAAAATGTTTAATCTCATAACATATGAATTGCCATTTATATTCTTTGCTGCATTTAATTGGTCCACTTAGCTGTGTGGCTATTCACTGCCACCCTAATTCCCCAACCCCCACCATGAATAGCTTCCACATGGCGCCTTTTCAGAGGAGCCAAGTTAATCAAGGCATCTGGTTACCATGCTTAAAATATAATTTTAAACATTTAGAGTATCCAATTATTTTTCTTTCCAATTAAGGAGCAATTTAGTGTGACCAATCCACCTACCCTGCACATCTTTTGGGTTGTGGGGGTGAGACCCACGCAGACACGGGGTGAATGTGCAAACTCCACACGTACAGGATCAAACTCGGGTCCTCAACGCCATGAGGCAGCAGTGCTAACCACTGTGCCACCCTATGCTTAAACATATCAAGTGTTATTTTTTAATCCAATCTTTTAAAAATGTTCCAATGGATGATTTTACATTTGTGATTAAACAAATGAGTTAGAGCAGAAAATTGAACTGTAAAATCAATTCGGAAAACCAGCGCAAATTTGGGTGCAATTTGAAATTGCATTTCCAGTTGTCCAAAAAGTGGTACCCTATCCCTCCCATGTTATTTGAATAGTAATAGTGTTTTGTAGGTTTAAGAAAGCATGCCTGATTTAGCCATTTTCCTTGGTTTTCAGGTTTGGTAGTTGATAGGGTCACTCCATTATATAAAGGGCAGATAGGACTGCTCGAAGATAAATTACTTAATCTACAGCTCCAACAGCTCAATCAGGCCCAGATAAGATAAACTTATCTACTGTGGAGTAAAGGTTAAGTGTGAATCAAGACAAATGAATAGTGACTTAGCTGATGTAAGTTGTATGAATATAAATGGAGAATTCCCTTTTTCATTTAACAGTACCCTTAATTTTCAATACTAGATTGCACCCCATTTCAGATGATCAAAGTTTAAAAAAGCAATTGGAGTTATTAGTTTCGAAACTCACAATCGCCCAGATCTTCATGTCAATAGAATGTCGAGGTTAATGTTGCTTGCTGTCATTCATACACAAATGGGACAGCAACTTGAGTCAATGGGCAGATGACTGAGTAAACTCAAAATTCCAAAGATTGCTGTATATGCTGCACCATTCAATGCTGAACGTTGCAAAGGTAGAATCTTGTAGTCTTGCTCACCACTAAAACTGCATCAAGTGGCATGAAGTTGCTCTATTTGCATGGCAGATGCTATTCTCCCCCCCCCAACGCCGGGTGGGAGAATCGCCGGGGTGTCGCGCGAATCGCGCCACGCCGCCCCGACCCCCGCACGCGATTCTCCCACCCCCCGGAAACCAACGGCGTGCGATTCGCACCGGGCCACTCGGAGAACCGGCGAGCGGCGATTCTCCGGCCGGGTGGGCCGAGCGGACGCTACGATATGACAGGTTCCCGCCGGTGCCATCCACCCCTGGTCGCTGCCGGCAGGAACTCTGCGGGAACGCTGGGGGGGGGGGGGGGGGGGGCCTGTGAGGGAGGGAAGGGGCTCCTTCACCGGGATGGCCTCCGATGGGGTATGGCCCGCGATCGGGGCCCACCGATCGGCGGGCCGGCCTCTCCCCCCCCGGGCCTACCTCCTTCCGCCTTTCATTTGGTGTTTGCCTTTCATTGTCACAACTGACATTGAATTCACCATTCTAACTTAAGCTTCCTTCTCAGTTCTTGTTTATTTCACGATCCTTCAATCAAATTGGTTAAGGAGTTTCACAGCTGTTTATCCTCATCATCCAGCTCCAGATACCTGCTGCCTTTACTGTGATTTTGTCAGGTCTGACTTGCAGCAACTTGACAAGCAGAAATTTGCGGAACCTAAATGTACTTGGGGCAGGTCTAACGAAAAGTAGATGGTGCAGGATGCCGTGCGACTGTAAAACACGGTCCAATGTTTTAGTTTTGATTGAAAAGTTTAATATTTGCACAATGAAATACAATAAATTTGTGAAATGCTGGGCTGGATTCTCCAGTCCCCCAGCCACTTGTTTCCTGGTGGCACGCGTTCGCTGGCAAGGCGATTCTCTGTTCCCGCCGCTTGTCAATGGTATTTCCCATTGGAGCCATCCCAGGCCGCCGGGAATGCTAGTGGTGGGGGTATGCTGCCGGTGAGAACAGAGAATCCCAACGGCGGAGAATTTTGGCCAATATGTTTCGAGAACTTCAAAATGTACCCTGAATAGAAAATCACCAATTAGCACTATTATAAAGTAAGATAATTGTGACTAACAGATATGACTAATTATCAATTCACCACTTTCTGCAGTGAAGGATCAAAAGAAAACCATTATTGTGAATAGCATTATCAGTTCTATTAAAAATGGTACCTTGTCAATACCACTCTCAAGTCCTTTGTCAGGAATATTTCATATTGTATTTTACACTCTATTTTTGTCTATAATTTTAACCTATGTTTAATAATTGATATTGTGGAAAAAAATGACACTATTATTGGAGTGAAAAGCTACTGAAATGCCAGCAGCAGCTGCAGCTGCAGATCTAATCGAAATTGATGTTTTATTTTAGATGTACTGCTGAATAAACCTTTATATTTAATTTTGTTGGGCTAGAAATATCCAGGTCCTTGAAATGTTGCTGCTCTTCAAGATATTGCATAACTAAGTCCTTGAACAAAATAATCGCCCTTTTATAATTTCATATCAGTGATATAAAAATTGGACTTAAAATATTTGGAGACTATAACCAGAAATTAACTATTGTTTGCCAAGACTTAAATTTTGAAGCAGAGCTCCATTGTCAAATACACAATGGCCAAGCTTTTCATGGAGTTGCGGAGATTCCACAGACCTTTAAAAATGGCAGACAGGACCCAGGTTCAGAAATCCTGCTCCATTTCTGATAGATTCAATTTTCAACAATGAGAGGAAAGGGGATGGGGAATGACTCAAACATGAGGTCAAACCAAACTGAGCAGCACCATTTTAATTCAGTACTGATTAACAACTCAAGAAGGTTATTAAATCATTAGCTGTCTTTGCTGTGCGGTTATTAATATAAGTCCGTTAGTTTGCATGGGCTTCTGTAGCCACCTGAGTTGGCCACTTCCCGACTTAAAATGGAGAACCGCAAAGGCTGAAGGGAAATTCAGCCAACACAGGCAAAGACTAGCAAATACAGAAATCATGGGCGAAATTCTCCCCCAACGGCGGGATGTCCGCCGACTGGCGCCAAAGCCGGCGCCAATCAGACGGGCATCGCGCCGGCCCAAAGGTGCGGAAGGCTCCGCATCTTTGGCGGCCTAGCCCCAACATTGAGGGGCTAGGCCGACGCCGGAGGGATTTCCGCCCCGCCAGCTGGCGGAAATGGCGTTTGTTGCCCCGCCAGCTGGCGCGGAAATGCGGCGCATGCGCGGGAGCGTCAGCGGCCGCTGTCAGTTTCCCAGCGCATGCGCGGGAGCGTCAGCGGCCGCTGTCAGTTTCCCGTGCATGCGCAGTGGGGAGAGTCTCTTCCGCCTCCGCCATGGTGGAGGCCGTAGCGGAGGCGGAAGGGAAAGAGTGCCCCCACGGCACAGGCCCGCCCGTGGATCTGTGGGCCCCGATCGCGGGCCAGGCCACCGTGGGGGCACCCTCCGGGGTCAGATCGCCCCGCGCCCCCCCCAGGACCCCGGAGCCCGCCCACGCCGCCTGGTCCCGCCGGTAAATACCAGGTTTGATTTACGTCGGCGGGACAGGCAATTCCTGGGCGGGACTTCGGCCCATCCGGGCCGGAGAATCCAGCGGGGGGTCCCGCCAACCAGCGCGGCCCGATTCCCGCCCCCGCCCAATCTCCGGTACCGGAGACTTCGGCGGGGGCGGGATTCACGGCGGCCAACGGCCATTCTCCGACCCGGCGGGGGGTCGGAGAATGACGCCCCAGGTATATTGGAACCTGCAAAACAACCGGACAGCACCGAAACCAGCAACTATCTGCATAGTAATGTAGCAGCCATCTACATAGTAATGTGTGATTCCCATGCACAATGGCAACAGTTAAGGTAAAGAAAGCCAAGCCAGACCCCTCGGCGCCAGCAGGAGCCAAGACAAAGGAAGGCCAACGGACACTTAGGGACCGCCCAGCGATCAGGGAACCGCTCCAGCATTGGAGAAATCGATCCAAGTGATCAGAAAGTAGTCCAATCACTTGGAACCAGGTATGGGGTCCGCCCCGAAGGGCAGGAAGCCCCTGGGGTCTATAAAGTAAAGCCCCCAAGTTCAAATCGTTCTTCTTTGGCAGGGTCACTCAGCAACTTGAACCAACCTTTGACAGTGACCTGTCTTGTTGCCTCCAAGCAAGTAAGTTTCAAGTCAACGCACGCTACAAGAGATGTGCTCCTAGTTACCAGTCCATACCAGCTTTTGAATCCCGTAGACTCTGGACCTGAACGAAAGGCCATTTGTTCCCCTGACCTGGTGGGCCAATTCCGAAGCTAAGTATAGGCCTTTTAGTTATAGGAATAGCCTAGAAAGTAGAGTTTATGCATGAGTAATGATTTACTGTGTATAATAAATATGTTTTGATTTGAATCTTACGTTGACTTTGAATCTTACTAATTGGTGTGTTGAGTTATTGATCATTACTTGAACTTGAACCTTGTAGCAGTATCATAAAGATACCTGGCGACTCTCGAGCAAAGGTTATAAAACAGAGCAAATTGAACCAACCAAAAGTTAGCAACATATTACTGGCGACATCCTGACGGGACCCGATCTAGTAGTGGATTAACCACTCCGGGAGAACCCAAAATTTGAATTAGAAATCCAATTGGGAACAAGAAAAACCACAAGTGTTCAAGCAGTTCTGATCAATCCTCATAATTCGGAAGTGTGTTAATGCATGCGTAACTAACAGAGCGATAAGGTAATACTGATAGATCTTTGGTGCGACAAAACTGTCGGGAGTTTGTATTCCGGAAAATAGCGAAAGCCATACCCGTAATTACAGCACCGCCTTAGTACCCCTTGTTCCAAATTTCAAGAGAAGTATTTAGAGAGTAATGATGCAATGCAGGCAATGCAACACCTCATGAACCCCAAAGAATTTGTGGTCGCAGCGACCAGCAGTAGAGTAGGACAGTGTCCCGTTTGGGAAGAGGAAATGAGAAAGTACCTCAAAGGGAAAGGATGGCCCCTTTGGAGCAACTTCTGTGAAAATGAGGAAACAGGTCCCGGGAGTATAGGACATACTTGGTGGGAGAACCTGAGCGAAATCGATAAGAAAATCTTGGGAAAAGCTCGCAAGCTGATGGCAATTGTGTCCTGTTTGACACAATTGCGAGGCACAGAGGAGGTCGTTCGGACGCTCCATAAAGAGATAGAGGAGACACATCGAATGAGCAAGGTCGATGTGAGCGAGATAGAGAAAGCGAACCTAGAATTAAGAAGGAAGTTAGCAGCAAAGGACGGAGAGGTGGATGATGCCAAGTGGGCACACCAGTCTTGTCTGGCGCACCTAAGCAGCTTCCAGATACAGTACGAAAAGGCCTATCAGGACACGCAACGTGCAGTCCTGGTAAGAGTGGAAAGAGAGAAACAGGTAGAGGCATTGCAAAGGCAATGTAGCGACCTGAAAGCAGCATTAAGAGCACTCCATACTGCCACCACGGAGCACAGCCAAAACTCACTAGATCACGAAAAGTGCCGGAAGCAGAATGCAGAACTGTAGTCTTTGCTTTCAGTTCAGAATGGATTCCAGAGCACCTTTGGATCCCAGTTAGATGAGGAAGACGGCCCGGATTGGGAAGAATTAAATGAGACCACGCATAGATATGTTCAGGGAACATGTGCGCAAGGAAAGCCCCAGAAGAGAAAAGCGCCCCAACCCCCCACAGAGCAGATAGTTCAGGCACCCAGTAACCACCCACCGCACAGTCACATCGGATGGAGATACAGAATTTCTTTATACCACCCCCTTAACCGTGACCCAATTACGGGACGCGTGCGAGAAAATCACACCGTTCCTCCCCACCTCAGACCCCCACCACTTCTTTGCCAGAGCAAAGCAGCAGGCGACTATGTACGGCCTGGACGAGCGTGAGCACGTGAAGCTCACAGTTTTGAGTTTAGACCCTTCGCTCGTAGCAGCCCTTCCCGACCCACAGAATGTAGGTGGAGGCACCCTTGAGGAAATGCACGCAACGATCCTAGATTCGATCGGCTACAACAGAGGTGACCCCGTAGAAGGCCTGAATTAGTGCAGGCAGAAAAAGACAGAAGACCCCACAGCGTTTGCTGGATGCCTGTGGGTTCATTTCGCAGCGGTTTTTGGAAATTTGGAACGCGCCCATTTGTCCCAAGATGGTATGGCCAAATGGACCTGCACCCTTATCTCCCATGCCACAGAGGCAGGACAAAAAGCCTGAACAAATTATGACCCCTCAGAGGGAGCCCACAATGAGAAATGGGTTTTAAAAAGATTGTCCCGCACCTGGGAGCAGTCTGTACAAAACAAACCCGCAGTTAGGAAACCCGAGGAACAGCAGGCAGAAGCAGACATCCAAATGGTGAAAATGCACCAGAATCCCGCATGGGTGAACGAAGGCAGGAACAGCCCCCCACAAAAGCCACAGGAGTGTTACCACTGTGGACAGTTAGGACAATTTGCCAGAGAATGCAATGCCCCACAAAAGCCACAGAGAGCCCAGCAGGCAGACACTTTGAATAAGAATGGGACAGAGCCCATACATAGTGTGAGCACCTGTTCAGACCATACGGACCTGAACGGAACGGACTGATGGTGTTCGGGCTCCCCCAGTTGGGTCTGCGACACCCTTTGGGATGGGTCCGGCCGACCAGTAGTTGCAGCAAAGATTCGGGGACAGCCCATCGAATTTCTCTGGGACACAGGAGGGTCCTGCACCACAATCAATTCCTCCACCATATTCCAGAAAATCACGTGGCCCACTACAGCCACCATCACCCTCAGCGGTTTCACAGGCCACTTACAACAGGGACACATCACCGCCCCTGTACCCATTCAAATCGGCAACATCACCACCAAGCACCCCATAGTTTTAGTCGACCTGCCCCACACAGCAGAACACATTTTGGGCATCGATTTTATGAATTCCCACAACCTATCCTTTGATCCAGTCAACCAATGTGTTTGGAGAATGGCAAAATCTGCAAGAGCCCCCACAATGCTCACCATAGGAGAATATGCAAACAAGATTAGCGCAGTCGGCGAATTTTGGTTTGACCCGACCACGATTAGCAGACAAGCATGTTAGGGCAGTTCTGCAGAAACACTGGACAGCATTCGCGACCCACAAACGCGACTGTGGCCTGATGACTGGTTCCGTTCAAATCACAGGACCTGACCCTAGACCCCAAAAGCAATACGGATTTCCCCAAGAGGCAGAGAGAGAAATCGCAAAAGTGATGGACAGCTTATTAGAGCAGGGCGTACTCAGATCAGGGGAAAAATTCTCCGGAAACGGCGCGATGTCCGCCAACTGGCGCCCAAAATTACGCAAATCAGACGGGCATCGCGCCGCCCCAAAGGTGCGGAATGCTCCGCATCTTTGGGGGCCGAGCCCCAACCTTAAGGGGCGAGATCGGCGCCAGACAAATTTCCGCCCCGCTAGCTGGCGGAAAAGGCCTTTGGTGCCCCGCCAGCTGGCGCGGAAATGACATCTCTGGACGGCGCATGCGCGGGAGCGTCAGCGGAGGGAGTCTCTTCTGCCTCCGCCATGGTGGAGACCGTGGCGGAGGCGGAAGGGAAAGAATGCCCCCACGGCACAGGCCCGCCCGTGGATCGGTGGGCGCTGATCGCGGGCCAGGCCACCGTGGGGGCACCCCCCGGGGCCAGATCACCCCATGTGTCCCCCAGAACCCCGGAGCCCGCCCGCGCCGCCTTGTCCCGCCGGTAAGGTAGGTGGTTTAATCTACGCTGGTGGGACAGGCATTTTAGCGGCGGGACTTAGGCCCATCCGGGCCGGAGAATCGTGCGGGGGGGCCCGCCAACCGGCGCTTCGCGATTCCCACCCCCGGCGAATCTCCGGTGCCGGAGACTTCGGTAACTGGCGGGGGCGGGATTCACGCCAGCCCCCTGGGATTCTCTGACCCGGCGGGGGGTCGGAGAATCTCGCCCCAGTAGCCTCCACTAATAATGCCCCGATTTGGCCAGTGAGAAAGCCCGATGGATCATGGCGACTGACCATCGATTACCGGGAACTCAACAAAGTCACCCCCGCAGCAGCCACCATGGTAGCCACAAGTCCCGAGACCATGCTCAAACAGGGACTCAACGCACAATACTTCACGGTTTTGGACATCAGTAATGGATTCTGGTCCATTCCATTGGCAAAAGCGTGCCAGTACAAATTTGCCTTCACTTTTAAAAATCAGCAGTACACGTGGACATGCCTTCCACAAGGATTATACAACTCCCCCTCCATTTTCCACCGACAGCTGGAAAATGGTTTGTCAAAATCTTCTCGCCCCGAATGTCTGGTCCAGTTTGTGGACGACCTATTACTGCAGACAGACACCAAGGCAGAGCACATCAAGCTTCTGTCCGAACTACTGGAACTCCTACAGAAAATTGGTTGCAAAGTAAACCCCAAAAAGGCCCAGATTTTGGAAAACAAGGTGATATATTTGGGTCCGATTATCACGCATGGTAAACGCGAGATCGAGCACAAAAGAATTGACTCGATTGCCAAATTGCCCCTTCCCCAGAATGTTTCAGCCCTCCGGTCGTTTCTAGGATTGGTTGGCTACTGCCGAAACCACATTGACGGTTTTGCCAGCAAGGCAGCACCCCTCTCAGACCTCCTAACGAAAGGAGCCCCTTGGGAATGGCTTCCACAGCAGACGGATGCTGTGGATGCGTTGAAAAGAGCCCTAATTGCAGCCCCCGCACTACAGGGTCCAGACCCACTTTTCCCCTACTCTATAGAGATAGCTAGCACTGACCGCACCCTTTCGGCCGTGCTCCTCCAGCAACGGCACGAACAGCTAAGACCCATGGCTCACGCCTCCAAACTTTTAGATCCTGTGGAGCAGGGATTTTCGGCCTGTGAAAGGCACCTGCTCGCAGTTTTCTCGGCAGTTCAATATTTTTCTTACATAACCGGACTAAACCCCATCACAATCCTCACAGAACACCCCCCCACCCAACTTTTACTGGACGGACAACTTAAGGACGGTACAGTTAGTCAGATTAGAGCAGCTAGATGGACCCTTCTTTTGCAGGCTCGGGACATCACTGTTAAAAGGACCACGGCCCACATTTTCTTAGCCGATAACCTTCAGTACCCAGGCACCCCCCATAAATGTGAAATCATCTCACCACACCACAACACAGGCCCCTTTATCGCAAAAACACCCCCCAGAAAGATAGGTAGTTCACCCCAGAGCCCCCAGCACACAGACACGTGCGCACCTTTGCGAATATATGTGGATGGTTCTTCCACGATATTAGAAGGGAAGTGCATTACAGGATGCGGCATTTATGTCTAGGACGCGCAGGGATGCACCCTAGAAGAAATATCACTAAAGCTACCAGGCCACTTAGGCGCACAGGCGGCAGAACTAGCAGCCGTGGCGTACATTGTGTATCACCCAGATTCCAGCCCCAGCCCAGCAGACATATACTCGGATAGCCTCTATGCCTGCAACAGCCTTACAGAATTCCTACCCCTGTGGAAAGCAAGAGGTTTTGTTTCCTCAGACGGAAACCCCTCCCTTCAGCCCCATTGCTGTGCCACATTTTAGGAAAAGCACAGAACAGGACATTTGGAATTGTCCAAGTTCACAGTCACCACCGTTCCTCCCCCCCCTGGAAATGTAAAAGCTGACGTACTGGCCAAAGCAGGTTCCAGGCATGGATATTTTTGGACACCCCAGAAAGCGCACCAGTGAATGCAGTTCATGTCTCGCAGACTAATATCGAGGATTTAGTGCAGGCCCAGAAGCAGGATAGCAATCTCAGGGAGATTTTAAAAAGAAAATTTACGGCACCTTACGATAGATTTAAAAATGCACTGACCACACATGACGGTGTGGTGTTAAAAGACACCCTTTATGTGGTTCCTGAACAGGACAGGAATCAACTTATTTGTTTATTCCATGACAGTCATGGACATCAGGGAATTGATCCCACTACAGCCCACTTCAGGCAGCTCTGTTGGTGGCCAAGTTTAAAAGAAGACGTAACGCACTACGTTGAGAATTGCCTTATCTGTGCCGAAAACAATCCGGACAGATACGCAAAGAAAGCTCAACTTAGCCACACCCGTCCCGTTAACGGCCCCTGGACTAACCTCCAGATTGATTTTATAGGACCAGTGCCCCCTTGCAGGAATGGTTACAAATACGTACTAGTTGTCATAGACACTTTTACGAAATGGGTAGAGGCATTCCCATCCCGAACGAACACGGCAAAGACCACAGCCAAGATCCTAACCCACCACATCTTTACGAGATGGGGACTTCCCCGCAGCATTGAATCCGACCAAGGTTCCCATTTTACGGGACGTGTCATGAAGAACGTCCTCACGATATGTGGCATTACCCAAAAATTCCACATCGCATACCATCCCCAGTCAAGTGGTATCGTGGAGCACATGAATCAGACCCTAAATCCACCCTCAGAAAAATGGTCCGCAACAGAACAACACCACTTGGGATTCAGTCCTCCCTTTTGCGCTGATGTTTTTGAGAAATACTGTCTCAACTTCCACAGGTTACACCCCACACAGTCTCATGACTGGACGCCCATGAAAGGCACAGAATTTTTATTAGGATTGGACTTGACCAGCCCAGAAGTGACGGCCCTCACACACGAGAACGCAGTCAAACAGTTAGTGGAGAATGTAAAAACGGCTCAGCTAGCAGCCGCAGTAAGGTTAGGCACATGGAAGAAACAGAGCAGGGCCTGTTTTGACAAGACAGTGCATGCGGCTGAGTTTGAGGTAGGACAGCAGGTCATGCTCTCAATTTACAACCCCAGCACATTCCTGTCACCGAAGTATTCGGGTCCGTACTCCATTGCGGACAAAGTAAGCCCTCCGTCTACAAAATTAAGTACCCCAACGGAAAGACTGCGTGGTTCCATACCAACCAGCTTAAGGCATATGGCCCACAGTCCAACCACGCACATCACGTCATGCTCGACGCAGCAGACCACACCCCGCCCACAGCCAATGTATCCCTACCCTCCACCAACACGCCCACCACATCCACGGACTCGCCCTCGACTCCACCCCCAAACTCTAGACTCCGCCCTGGAACGCCCACAGATAGCAGTAGAGACAGCGACTGTGACTCAGACAACAGCCACAGCACGTCTCCCGACTATCCCCATGCAACAGGACCCACACCCAGCGAATCTGACCACGATTCGAGTGATCCCTTCCTCATCACATTCCTCAATAAGCCCCACCAAAGACCACCGCCCTACGATTACAACCCCGATTCCATCCCCACAGAACTAGACACCACCTTTTGGCACCGCGACAACTCATTCAGGCTCGTCCGGAATGACGAAATGGACCCCAAATCGCACCATGCAGCCCTATCAGCCCTGATACATTCGAGAGTATGGCATCCAGGAGAAGATGACGACTTTGAGTCTGACTCCCAAAGCGAGAACCCCTTTGCGATCCTGTTCACAACCGATAACTGATGTGTCAGATGATGTTTAAAAATGAACCGCTTGGGAGAAACGGTGTCCTTTCTGATGGAACCTGCAGCATGTTTAATGTTGTTTGTAGTGGTATTGTTAAATGTTGTTTGTAAGATCGGACATTTTTTCCACGGCCCCACGCCTTATTTTTCGGCCGAAACCTCTGAGAACTTGCACGCACGCTCATCGGCAGAAACCGCTGAGAGCTTGCCAAACCCCCCGTTCGTAACTGCCCTTCTGGTTCGAAGGTAGAACCACTATGGCAACCCCCCACAATGACTACATTTCTTGCCCATTCTTGTCGGTTGCTTAGGCAGTGGAGAAACGGCATTGGTGTCCGCCCTGCCTGAGGCTACGCTCGGGTAGAGCACACACGGCATTGGTCGCCGTCCTACCCGGGGATTCCATCTACAAGATAGGCGCTCCTAGTTACCAGTTCATACCAGCTTTTGAATCCCATAGACTCAGGACCTGAACGAAAGGCCATTTGTTTCCCTGACCTGGTGGGCCAGTCCGAAGCTAAGTATAGGCCTTTTAGTTATAAGAATAGCCTAGAAAGTAGAGTTTATGCATGAGTAGCGATTTACTGTGCATAATAAATGTGTTTTGATTTGAATCTTACTAATTGGTGTGTTGAGTTATTGATCAATACTTGAACTTGAACCTCATGGCGGTATCATAAAGATACCTGGCGACTCTAGAGCAAAGGTTATAAAACAGAGCCAATTGAACCAACCAAAAGTTAGCAACATATTACTTCCTGACTTAAAATGGAGAACCGCAAAGGCTGAAGGGAAATTCAGCCAATACAGGTGGCTACACTTTGAATGGGCTTTTCTGAATGGGAGCTTTTTTCACTATCATAAAGGCTGTAATTGATGTTTAGACCTCTTATTTTATCTCAACATGGCTCTTGATGTCAACCTATGGTAGATATTGGGGGAGATGATAAGGGAAAAGGGTGGTAGGTTGGTTGGCATGAGTTGACATTAAATTATCATGACAGCTGTAGAGGACAGTGCGGTGGTGGTGGAGCGTGGCAGCGGCATGCGTTGGTTTGGAGTATATGGGGGAATTAGGGGTGGATTGGAGGCTTGGGTTGGCATGAAGATGGAATGGGGCTGGGAGACAGGTGAGGGAGTGAAAGGGTGAGGGGTAGAGGGCCTATTTAATATTTAACAGAACAATTTGGGATGAAGTACTCGCGAACTGGAGTGGGCCTTTTCAACAACTTGCGTCAGCACATGGCAGCCCCTGTATTGCCGCCAATCTGCTTCCATATCGGATCATCTATTTTCATTCTGCACGTGCCCCCCAAGAGTGAAGATCCTGCCATTCAGGTGAGCTTCCCTAGAGGCAGGTGTGGTGAGCTGGGGGAATTTCCTAACTCCCGCTATCTGACTCAGGAGTGAAAATCTGGGCCAAAAATGTCAAAACAGTGAAAAAACAGTTCGATAAAAATACATTTTATTGCCATTAGTCATGTTTCTTTGGTGCTGTTAATCTGAGGCTGCTTCACCTGACTGTTATTCCCTCACTTACAGGGAATATACATCGAAAACCATAACCACATTGGAGATACTTTACTTACATCTATCTTTTTCCCAATTTGTTTAACAGACCTTTAAGATAAATTTCCTACATGTGGTCTTTAATCCTATTACATTTTAAATCATTTTTAACCGAGAAATTTTATCAAAAATGTGCCATACTCAACATATTAAAATGATGGAAAGATAAAGACCAGTTGGACCATTGAATCTGACCCACACAGATATATTTTAAGCAGAATAATTCAGAAAGCCCTATAGCCACCAGCAGCCAGATAATATCCAGGGAGAGAAGAATAAATGCACTTTAAAAATCTGAAGGTCAATTTACGGGGGAAAATAATTTTAAAAATTCCTCTCTGAACCCCCCTAGGTGGTCAAAGCCAGTTTAGAAGTCCACTTTGACTGTTTTTTATATTACTTAGTATTCTACTGACATTTGGTATGGTGTGATCTCCACTCCAGCTCCCTTGTGAACCTTTGCAGGGAATTAACATTTCAATGCACAAACTGCCAATTTTTTCCAGAGGTCAACCAACCTCTAGTAAAAGACAAACCACCGAACATGTAGCCTCGTACTTCCTTTGCATAATGTATACCTATAGCCACGGGCGCACCCGAATCTATCTACCTGAAATAGCGAGGATGCAAGGCAAGGCTGGGGATGTTGAGGCCCAGACGATCTTAAATAATCTGCTGCACTACTCCATGCAACAGCCAGATGTGTTGACAACTTTACTGACATGAGTCTGGATTTTGGGTGGAGGATTCACCTGGGAACCTGTGGGAACAGTACCTGGAAGTTAGCGTGAGTTCTGGCTATGATCGGGAAGTCTTGGCACAACTGGGGATTTATGCAGCAATGAGGGGTGATCTTGGGGTGATTGTGGGGAGGGTGGTCTGATTGCGATTGGGAAGAGGTGCCAAGGAGGTTCTAGCCTTCTCAGTTGTGAGGCCCTGAGTTTGGATCCACAAGGAAAATTGGAATGTAAACTTAAAAGTTACCATCTTCTTTTATTCATTCATGGGGTTGGGTATCGTTGGCTTGGCCAGCATTTCTTGCCCATCCTCATTGTCCTTGAGAAGGCAAGTTGCCCTCTTCAACTGCCTCTTCCACCCAGGGTCCAGCTCCTGGCTGGTTTTACCAGACAGGGATGCACCAATAGCTCTCCTCCCCCACTCAAGTCTCAAGCTGAAATTACACATCAGGGGCGAGATTCTCCGACCCCCCGCCGGGTACAGGAGATTCGGCGGGGGCGGGAATCGTGCCGCGCCGGTTGGCGGGCCCCCCCCGCGCGATTCTCCGGCCCGGATGGGCCGAAGTCCCGCTGCTAGGATGCCTGTCCCACCGCCGTGGATTAAACCACCTACCTTACCGGCGGGACAAGGTGGTGCAGGCCGGCTCTGGGGTCCTGGGGGGGGGCGCGGGGCGATCTGGCCCCGGGGGGTGCTCCCATGGTGGCCTGGCCCGCGATCAGGGCCCACCGATCCACGGGCGGGCCTGTGCTGTGGGGGCACTCTTTTCCTTCCGCCTTCACCACGGTCTCCACCATGGCGGAGGCGGAAGAGACTCCCTCCACAGCGCATGCGCAGGGATGCCGTGAGCGGCCGCTAACGCTCCCACGCATGCGCCGCCCGGAGATGTAATTTCCTCGCCAGCTGGCGGGGCACCAAAGGCCTTTTCCACCAGCTGGTGGGGCGGAAATTAGTCCGGCGCGGGCCTAGCCCCTCAAGGTTGGGGCTCGGCCCCCCAAGATGCGGAGGATTCCGCACCTTTGGGGCGGTGCGATGCCCGACTGATTTGCGCCGTTTTTGGCGCCTGTCGGCGGACATCGCGCCTATACCGGAGAATTTCGCCCCAGGTTATGATGGTATCAGATTAATATTTGAACACAAAAACAGAAAAGGAGATTGGATGGGGTGGCTGTTTTGTGTTATTTTATCCCCCCACCCCCACCTCCGCCACCTGCCCAGCTGCCCCCCAGCTCCACCAGGATTCAGGGGGAGGACAGATATCAAAGTTAAGGTCAGTCTTTCAGTACGAGCACAGTCTAGTCCTTTCATTATTCAGAACCACTTTATTGAATCACCAACAGTTATATATTGCTAGACTGTGAAGTTCATACTGGGACACCTAATACAAAGTTAAACATTGAAACACTGATCTATCTATCATAAATAAGTTTAGATATGGAGTGGAACTATTGAAAAAGTCCCCCTGGAATGGAACAATAAGGTTGAGATTGATAGAAATGCAATTTGTCAGTTAATTCAGAACAATAGCTGGGGTAACATATGGATGTCTGCAAGGCTATCTGTTTTTTAATGCCTTTATAAATCATATGGCTAGGGACTTGATAGAAATTGAGTTCCATTCAACAAATAGCTAGTTCATTGGTGAGTGTAACTTTTTATACAGGTCATAGTATTTTGGCGTTACAAACATCAACTGAGCTGCAGGTCCTTGAATAGATCTGTTGTTCTTGACTACTGTCCAAAATAATGGACTTTATACCACTAAACCTGATAAATGATGTAAAATTCCGAGACCAAAGTTAGACTTGCACCAGATGTAAGTGACCATTCAGCACTGCTGACGAATGTGATATAAAATAGTTACTTTAGAGATATTAGTTACTGTAATGTAGAGATAGGCCAGTCTCATCCTGGTGAGTTCACAGACAAAGGATTTCAGACCGCATGGCAAAGCAAGGAAGAGGTGTGTCCAGCTACGGAGGGGAAAAGGATGCTGGGTAATAGGGGCCAGAGGAAGGGTTTGGAAGTGAGCCAATTAGAGTGTATGGCTAGGTCAGGAGGGGTATCAGATGACCTATGGGAATCGTGTATGTGGAACTTGATGCCATTTGTGTTATTAGTAGAGATCCCTTTGTCATATAGACTCACTTGATTCCAGAGGTGTACGAAGCAAGATGTGCTTTGTACTTGCTGTGAATTGAGAAAGACTTGCAAGTCAAATAAAATAACTAATGCTGTACCTGCAAATCCATCTCGACTTTTATTGAGGCCAAACTGACGGGTAAAGAAATTTGGAATTTGTCACTGCAAGGCTTTGAAAGATTTGACCCCCATGCCTTGACTGTTTTACTAGCCCTTTGGACATGGATCGGGCAGCCCGATGCAGCTCACCCGTTTGGAGATCATGCCAATAGCAGCCCCAAGTAGGTCCTGGACAGGCTGGTAGTGTTGGGGGCGGGGGGGGGGGGGGGGATGGAAATTGTCAGGGTGGTGGTGCTTGTAATGAGAGAAGGGAAGTTGGGAACACAGCAGTCTGTGTGGAGCTGTGGAACCAGAAAAATACCTTCTTCAATGACATCCGCTTTAAGTACCTTTAACTAAACTGCTACAGACCTAAAAAGATTGAGCAAAACATAAATGAAACATGCTTATTGGAATCGTAAAATAACAATTATTAGAATCGAGAGGCCTCATCACTGCTTTAGGCAGGCATTCTGGGTGCTTAATGATTGGGGTGGGGCAGGAAGCTGGTGTTGGTTGCTGCCTAAGGTTGGTTTCCCCAGTGCTGATTCTGTATCCTGAAACTGGATGCAATGCATAACCAACTGGAAACCTTTGATTTTTGAAAATAAAAGATAAAGATAATAAACAATTTGCTGTTAGTGGGAGCATTAGTAAACTGTAAGACTTAAAAGCTTGTTATCTGTGGCAGGAACCTTCTAATTTTAGAAGAAAGCATGAGAAAAGTTTTAGGGCCAAGGCTCTGTGACTTCATTAAGTCTAAAATAACAGTCCTAACTCCTTAGTTGATGGAACTGTATGATATGCAGAGACCATGAAACTTGGAAAAAAATCAAAATGTCGTTGTCAGAAGAATTCTAGTTTAACTGCCCATTCATTGCCCCGGGTCACTCCATTTTAAGATTCTTCTCATTTTTGAATAGTCCCTCCATGTCCTCTCTCTCCCTGTGATCTCTTAATCATAGAATTTACAGTGCAGAAGGAGGCCATTCGGCCCATCGAGTCTGCACCGGCTCTTGGAAAGAGCACCCTACCCAAGGTCAACACCTCCACCCTATCCCCATAACCCAGTAAACCCACCCAACACTAAGGGCAATTTTGGACACTAAGGGCAATTTATCATGGCCAATCCACCTAACCTGCACATCTTTGGACTGTGGGAGGAAACCGGAGCACCCGGAGGAAACCCACGCACACACGGGGAGGATGTGCAGACTCCGCACAGACAGTGACCCAAGCCGGAATCGAACCTGGGACCCTGGAGCTGTGAAGCAATTGTGCTATCCACAATGCTACCGTGCTGCCCGTAACTTTCTAAACCACTCACCATCCTGACTGGGGAATACACTGCCATTCCTTTGCTGTCGCTGGGTCAAAATCCTGGAACTCCATAACAGCACTGTGGGTGTACCTACATCACATGGACTGCAGCGCTTCAAGAAGGCAGCTCACTGCCGCCTTCTCAAGGGCAATCAGGGACGAGTGATAAATGTTGGCCTGGTCAGCGATGCCAACATCCCTTGAATGAATAAAGAAATGTTCTCCGCACTCCTTGAATTTTGACCTTTTGTACATCCCCAACTTTCATTGTTCTGCCAGCGGTGCCTATTTCTTCAACTGTCTACGCTCTAAACTCTGGAATTCTCTCCAAACGCCTCACTGCCTCTCTACCTCTCCCTCCATCTTTGAGGCACTGCTTAAAATGTCATGTGTTCTAATATCTTCTTCTAGACCTCGCTTAAACCTTAAGGTCCTGTAAATGTCCATGTTGGAGAGAAGAAATGAATGATACTCAAGATTCGAAAAGATAAATATAAAAGAAGACAACAAGTTTAGTTATTGGATGAGAATACTATCAATGATAGAAAATTGGCTTAATTGTAAAATTATTTGGGACTTTATGCAAAGCTTGAAGAACACATTGACTGCAAAATATGGCTCTGTAGTGCCAAGGGAGTGGTACCAAACTGGAACAAGTGTGTCAGAGGAGTCGGGAGACCTGTCAGCAGAAAGCCTATTTTCAGTAATGGTTCTAATTGCAGTAATTCTTGGGCTGCGATGATTTAACTGTGCCACCCCCTGCAGCCCAACCTGTTACTGTTCAGCAAAGCAAGGACATTGCTGCCAGTACCCTGTTGCTCTAAATTTCTATGCCAGCGAATCCTTCCAGGTAGGAGCAGATGACATGGGCAACATTTCACTGTTCACTACCCAGCGGGGTGACACCTCGGCAATCCCAGCATTCTGTATGGCCCTTTGAAAACTGGTATCCACAGACATGATGGCAGCAGTTTAAGCCTGCATGGAACCAAGCTGGGTTGGCATGGCAACGTGCATGGATCTCATCACCTCAGATTGAGTTCCACTGGTGCACTCAGGTGTTGGGTGGCTTCTTCCTGTACTGCAATGAATGCTGAGGCATCAAGTCTGAGTCCACAACTGCTGCCAGAGACGACCACATCAGAAAGGATAGGCTCTAAACTCTGTGCCAAATTGAAGCCAGACTCTTCTAGGCCCTTTTACAGTGACACCAGGCTCTAAAGCAGATCTGCCAATTCACCAAGCATTTCTGTACACATGGCAATTGACATTCTCCTCAATGCTGTCTTGTCTTCAGCAGCAGAACTTGTCCTTCGGTGAAATGCCCTTTCTTCTTGGTCTGGCTGTTGTCCATTTGTTCCTATTGACTGAACACATGCAGATCCTGACTATATTACCCTATAAGGTACATATAGTGCAAATACAGGGACTTGGAAAATGTAAGTCTCCAAAGATTTATAGTTTGTTCTAAATCTAAACATAAGAACTGAAGATGTTGGACAGATATTTACATTTCCTTTGCAGGAAATTGGGCAGGGAATTGGGCAAGAAATTGGGGGTTAGTGGTGGTGGGGTAATTGAATGAGCATTGCCACTTGTTGCATCAAAGAGACACAATGATTTTTACATGCATAGGAAACCCTGGGCATTCCTCAGTCTTCCACTACCTTCATCAGCCTGACGGTGTTAGACTGTTAACATTGCTGACAGTACTCTTCAGTGTAAAATGTTCAGTTTGACCCACTGCTGATCGGTCTTTCTAAGACCATTGCCAGTTATGGTGACTGATTGGTAGGAACTATTTTTATTTAGAAGTTTACAGAGTTGAAATATATCACAGGACCACAGTAATGGTTGAAACATCTATTTAGCTACGAAGGAGAGTTGCACACTGTACATGGTGATCACTGTTTTCTCTTTCTGTGCTCGTCAATCTCTAGGCTCCCAACCATGATAATGATTGGACAGAAAATTGTGTAGCATTATCTGCAACAGGTCGTGACCCTAAGCTTTCTTGTAGAAACCGTTTAAGATTTTTTTTAAAGTAGGAAGCTATTCCCTGGTGCTTTGCCAATGCTTTTACCCAGCAGTGATTGAAGAAGAATTCAACACAACACGTAAATTTATCTCAGCGGCTTATATGTTTTATTATCTGCTGCCAACAAGGAAAAAAGTCAGGACCTGGAACAGACCCTGATTTACTGCTTTATGAATTAATAGTATAAACATTATTGCCATCCCGAGTGAATTCTTCTCTGAAAGTTGAAATGGAACATTTACTTTGTGACATCAAGGCAAATTGTAGATTTATTTCTCCAACTTTATATCCCCTGTTGTGGTTATTTAAAACTTTTCTTTTTGTTATCCTTGTCTTTTCGTGTTGAGAATAGTAAAAACAAAACGAATGACTAAGTGTCCTTTATTACTGACAAGCAAAAGGCAAGAAACTGTCTTAGTTTTTTTTAAGAGTAAACCTCCAGTTATATTATCATCAAACCTAAATATTTTCCAATATTTTTTCCAATAAAATATAATGGGCGTCATTCTCCGACCCCCCGCCGGGTCGGAGAATGGCCGTTGGCCGCCGTGAATCCCGCCCCCGCCCCCGCCGAAGTCTCCGAAGGGAGAAAAGTCGGCGGGGCGTTAATGGCGCCGCTGCCGCGGAGAATGTCACGGGCCTGCGCAAGGCAGCCGATTTTCGGCCTGCCGATATTCTCCCTTCCGGATGGGCCGAAGTCCCGTCGACGTGATGACCGTTCACGTCGACGTCAATCAAACCTCCTTTTCATCGGCGTGACCCGGTGCTCCAGGCTCACGCCGACCAGCGAGGAGGTGAGTGACGGCCTGGGGGGTTGGCTCTGGGCAGGAAATGGCGTGGCCGCAGACTGATTGCCTGAGAAGAGGTGTGTCTCGGCTTGTGTGTGTGTGCGGCGGGGGGGGGGGGGGGTGGTTAGAGTAGGCTGGGCTCCGGGGGAGTGCCGGGAGGGGGTCCGTGCCGGGGTGGAGGTTGTGGAGGGGGTCCGTGCCGGGGTGGAGGTTGGGGGTTGTGGAGGGGGTCCGTGCCGGGGTGGAGGTTGGGGGGGGGGGGTCCGTGCTGGGGTGGAGGTTGGGGGTTGTGGAGGGGGTCCGTGCCGGGGTGGAGGTTGGGGGGGGGGGGTCCGTGCCGGGGTGGAGGTTGGGGGTTGTGGAGGGGGTCCGTGCCGGGGTGGAGGTTGGGGGGGGGGGGTCCGTGCTGGGGTGGAGGTTGGGGGTTGTGGAGGGGGTCCGTGCCGGGGTGGAGGTTGTGGAGGGGGTCCGTGCCGGGGTGGAGGTTGGGGGTTGTGGAGGGGGTCCGTGCCGGGGTGGAGGTTGGGGGTTGTGGAGGGGGTCCGTGCCGGGGTGGAGGTTGGGGGGGGGGGGTCCGTGCTGGGGTGGAGGTTGGGGGTTGTGGAGGGGGTCCGTGCCGGGGTGGAGGTTGTGGAGGGGGTCCGTGCCGGGGTGGAGGTTGGGGGTTGTGGAGGGGGTCCGTGCCGGGGTGGAGGTTGGGGGGGGGGGTCCGTGCCGGGGTGGAGGTTGGGGGTTGTGGAGGGGGTCCGTGCCGGGGTGGAGGTTGGGGGGGGGGGGTCCGTGCCGGGGTGGAGGTTGGGGGTTGTGGAGGGGGTCCGTGCCGGGGTGGAGGTTGGGGGGGGGGGGTCCGTGCTGGGGTGGAGGTTGGGGCGGGGGGGGGTCCGTGCCGGGGTGGGTGATGGGAGGGCAAATGAGTTGGTCCACCTGGCCAGGTGCCAGCCTCCAACAGTTGGACCCATGCGGTCCATGCCACCTGGCTGGGGGGAGGAGGGGATATGGGCAATGATGACATGTCGTCGTTCCCCTCCCCCCCACCAGGTCGTCATGTTTTCAGATCATCCAGCGATGTTGGCCGCCGTGGTGGCAGCCGCTCATGTCTATGTTGCCCTGGATGAGGAGGAGGAGGAGGAGGAGGAGGAGGAGGAGCGTGCCAGAGAGGCGGCGCAGGCTGCCGCAGAGGGGCAGGCGGCAGCCGCCCAGGCTGGAGGGACACCTGACCGACAGGACGAGGAGGGGGAGGAGGACGTCGCGGCCCCACGGCAACGGAGGCACCCGAGGGCGCCCCGTGTGTACCGGCCCCGGCAGTCATACCAGGACCTCACGGACCGGGAATGCAGGAGGAGACTCCGGATGAGCCGGGAAACCGTGGCACACATCTGCCACCTGCTGGCACACCTGTCACCGCGTGGCACTGGCGGGGGACACCCTCTCCCCGTGTCCGTCAAGGTTACGGTGGCCCTGAACTTTTATGCAACGGGGTCATTCCAGGCACCGAGTGGGGACCTGTCCGGCATATCGCAGACATCGGTGCATCGGTGCATCCGGGCAGTGACAGATGCCCTTTATGCCATGGCGCACCGCTACATCCGCTTCCCCGTGGACCGGGCCAGCCAAGATGCCCGGGCCGTGGGCTTCTCTGCCATTGCCGGGTTCCCCATGGTCCAGGGCGCGATCGATGGGATGCACGTCGCCGTGCGGCCACCTGCAGATAACAGGGCCGTGTTCACTAATAGGAAGGGGACCTATTCGATGAACGTACAGGTGGTCTGCGACCACCGCATGATGATCCTGCACGTCTGCGCCCGTTACCCAGGCAGTGTACACGACTCATTCGTGTTGTCGCGGTCATCCATCCCCGGCATGTACGAGGGACGCCATCCCCGGCTGAGGGGCTGGTTGCTGGGCGACAGGGGCTACCCATTGCGATCGTGGCTGATGACGCCTATACGGAGGCCACGCAATGAGGCGGAGAACCGCTACAATGATGCCCATGTAGCGACAAGGGGAGTGATCGAGAGGTGCTTTGGCGTGCTGAAGATGCGTTTCAGGTGCCTGGACCTCTCTGGGGGCGCCCTCCAGTATCGGTCAGATAGGGTCGGCCGCATCATTGTGGTGTGCTGCGTCCTGCACAACATAGCCCAGCAGAGGGGCGATGTGCCGCAGGCAGAGGAGGGCGGAGTGGAGGAGCAGCAGGAAGAGGCCCAGTCCTCCCCAGATGAGGGGGATGGGGGCAATGGTCAGGGCAGACGGGGTAGACACAGACGGGTGGCTGTCCACCGTTACCGGCTGGCCCAGCGGGCACGGGACAGACTGATAGACGCCCGCTTCACTGACTAGATGGGCGTGGGAATCGGGTAGTATGGCCACAGACCGCACACCATGACAACAGCCGACCACCCACACCCCCCACCCATCCATCCACCCAGCACCATCACCCCCCTCCCCAACCCCACACACCCCACCCGCATGCACACCACCCCCCCACTCCCAATTGCCGATCCACCGGCGGCACAACGGGCCGGGCTCACCCAGTTGCGGGTGGACGCGTGTCTATCGCAGGCCATGGAGAATGATGACAGCCCGCCTCCGATGAGCTCCTGGCTCTACATCGTTGGACTATGTCTGACCCATGGCCACAGTACCACCATCCACCCGGACCATCCCTGCATGCGGCTGTGATACTGCAGCGCACGGTCCCGTCCTCTGCCCGGGGGATGTTGATGGCGGCCCAGGGGGAAGGGGGCAGACTCACCTGGGGCTGAGGTAAGACCACCCCTCACACACACACTTGCGCTCAACGTACATGACACCCCCGCACACTTTGGACAGAGCATAAAGGCAGCTTCGGTAGGTGTAACATTGACTTTAATAACCAAAGGAGTTCATGCACGTGCCCTAGCGCCTAAAACTCATCTGTGCCCTGCACCCGTGCCAACTTACTCAGTGTCTAATTGTTTGGCCTTACGGGCCCTTTGACTACGTCTACGTGGTTCCCCAGACGGTACAGCAGAACTGGAGGTGGACTCCTGTGATTCCTGCCCTCTGACACTGGATCCCTTTGGCGGCCGTTTCCTGGGGCGTCCTGGCCTAGATGGGCCAGGCTGCGGCCCGGGCGACTGGGATGGCGAGCTGCCAGCCTGTCCTGCCCGTTGCCCACCCGATGCACCTGGGACGGAAGGGGGGGAGTCCGAGGTGTCGCGGTGTACCGGGACCTCCCCTACAGAGGGAGCCGGGATGGACCACACCACCTCCTCCTCCCTCGGGGTGCCCGATGGCCCCCAGGCCTCTACATGGGTGGGGGATGCGAACGGACTGGCCATCCGACGCGCCCCCGACATCTGGCGCTGCCAGTCCTGGAGGCCCGTGCTGGTATCGACAGGGGTCTGCAGGTTTGCAGCCATGGAGCCCAGGGGGTTGTCGAACCCTGTCTGCGACAGTGCGACGCCAGCTCGCACATGGCCACTGGCGCCGATGCCCTCAGCGATGGCCTGCTGAGACTGGGCCATGGCCTGCAGAGACTGGGCCATGGCCTGCAGAGACTGGGCTATGGCCTGCTGAGACTGGGCCATGGCCTGCTGAGACTGGGCTATGGCGTTGAGCGCCTCTGCCATCTGGCGCTGGCACTGGCTCATGGCCTCCTGTGAGAGGGCAGCCATTTCCTGGGCCACAGACGCCGCCTGCACGGAAGGCCCCAGGCCTCGCAAACCGTTCCCCATGTCTGACACCGTCGCACCCATTGCCTCCACCGCGGACGCCACCCGTGCGGTGTCAGCCTGGGTGGCACGCATGACCGGGACCACTCCCAGCTCCTGGACGCGGGTGGACTCCTCCACCTGCGACCGCAGCCGCCGCAAGCCACCCGTCACCCTATTCGCTCGTCTCCGTGTCGGTGGTTGCATCGGATCTATGTGTGGGTGTGGTAACTGCAGGAACCCGGGATCCATCTGGGCGGCAGATGTTCGCTTGGCCTGGGCTGCCCTCCGACCGCCCGGTCCCTCTGCTGCTCCTACCTCCACCTGCTGTACCGGGACGGCTGTGTTGTGCGCACCAGTGAGTGTACCAGACGCCTCATCACTAAAGTGCCCAACCGTGGTGAGTGTTTCTGCGATGGTGGAGGGTGTTGGTGACAGCAGTGGCGTTGTGTCGTGCTCTTCGTCCCACTCTGAGTCCATGGCACTTTGGGGTGGGGGTTCGTCTCCACCCATCCACTCTGAGTCACTGTCCGGTATTTCGTCTTCCCGGGTAGGGGTGTCCTGGGTAGTGCTGTCCCGGGTAGTGCTGTCCCGGGTAGGGGTGTCCTGGGTAGTGGTGTCCCGGGTAGGGGTGTCCTGGATAGTGGTGTCCTGGGTAGTGGTGTCCTGGCTCGGATGTGACGGGGGCCTGTGGCTGCCCCCCTCATCGCTGGGTGGTCGCTCCCGCACGTGACGGGGGTGTCGTCTCCCTGTTGCTCCAGGTCTCTCCGTCTCCCGTGGTCTCCGAGGGGCATCCTGCGGGCGTCGCATGCTGGAGGGTTCGGGTCTCTCCGTCTCCCGTGGTCTCCGAGGGGCATCCTGCGGGCGGTCTGCATCTGCGGGGATGGGTGCCTGGACGTTTGGTCCTGCGATACACAATGAAGCATGCATGGTTAGACATCAGGCAGTGATCAGGTGATACGGGAGAGGGGGATATAGGGGAGGGGGGATATGGGGACGGGCTGTTGGTGGCTCACTTGCTCGTGGGGCCCCGACCTCTGCATCAGCAACCTCCCGGTCGTCAGGTCCGCCAGCCAGTTCCAGGGCCCTTTCCTCGTGTACGGTCAGTGGCCTCTCATCAGCGGGCCCTCCTCCAGTCCTCACATGCTCCCTATTGTTGTGTGCGCGCTTCTCCTGGGGGGGGGGGGGGGGGGGGTGGTGGCAGGGGTAAAAGGCAACAGTGTTAGGCAGGTATATGAATGCACGCCATCGGTTGCGCGTGCATTGCAGAGGTTAAGGTTAGGGCTGGATTCACTTGGGGATATGGGGGATATGGGGGAGGGGGGGATATGGGGGAGGGGGGATATGGGGGATATGGGGGAGGGGGGATATGGGGGAGGGGGGATATGGGGGAGGGGGGAATATGGGGGATATGGGGGAGGGGGGATATGGGGGAGGGGGGGATATGGGGGATATGGGGGAGGGGGGATATGGGGGAGGGTGGATATGTGGGAGGGGGGGATATGGGGGAGGGGGGATATGGGGGAGGGGGGATATGGGGATATGGGGGAGGGGGGAATATGGGGGATATGGGGGAGGGGGGGATATGGGGGAGGGGGGAATATGGGGGATATGGGGGAGGGGGGATATGGGGGATATGGGGGAGGGGGGGATTTGGGGGAGAGGGGATATGGGGGATATGGGGGACGCTCACCCTGCCTGCTCTGACGAGGTCGTTCACCTTCTTGTGGCACTGGGTGCCTGTCCGTGGTGTCAGGGCCACAGCGGTGACGGCCTCTGCCACCTCCCTCCACAGACGCCGGCTGTGGCGTGGGGCAACTCTGCGGCCGTGCCCGGGATACAGGGCGTCCCTCCTCTGCTCCACCGCATCCAGGAGCGCCTCCACATCGCGTGACTCGAACCTCGGGGCTGAGCGACGGCCAGCCATCAAGTCGGGTGTTGCGGTCGGCTGTTCCGGTCGGGTGGGGGGGGAGCTGCGCGGCCTTATGAGCCGTCACGCCGTGCAGCGCGTATGACGCTGCACGGCGTGAACCACTGCGCAAGCGCGGATCCCGTTACGTCGCTGCTAGCCCATTTCGGGCCGCAGACTATCGGCCCATTTTTATGACGTGACGCAAGTGGGATTTGCGCCGTTTTTTGCGCCGATCGGCGGAGTTTCCGCCGACAACGGAGAATTTCGCCCAATATATTACAATTCTTCAAGTTTTGGATTATTTACAAGCAGTTTGTTACAACTGGCACTTTGAATTCAGTGGGTATTGAGGTCAAAGAAGCAACTGTTGTCTTACTTTATCCAGAGAAGGTGCCATTACTCAGGATTTTGTGGTGGCAATAGCGTCAAAACAGTAACATCCACCACTCTTACTCCTTTGAAACTGACAGCAACTTCTGGAGTCCACATATGTGCAATGAAACATGGAGATTCAGAGGTTGCTACCCACAATTCTGCACTTCTCCATCGAGACATTTTTGAAGCTACCCCAGATAGAAATCAAATAAAAATCACTGAACTGATGAGAATTTGCCCTTTTCATGCAATTAGTCTTGCTGTAAAAACCCTTGACAAATTTGCAACTTTTTTCACTCGCCGCAAATTTATAAGTGAAGTATTTTAAATAATACAGATTTTCCCAGGTCACTGATGGCGAAGTGCTTTGCTAAACATTTGGACAATGGAAGGAATTGCATCATTTCTCTCCCTGGCATGTAACTTTATCTGGGCACCTATTGCCATTCTATCGTGTCATTTTACTCCTCCAAACTTACCAAGCACCCATCCCTTATTTTCCCACTGACAAACCATCCCCAAGGAAATCACCTTTCACATCTTCTCAGGCACACTCATTGACTGCACCCATCCCACCACCACCATTTCCACTCATTGAAATCTTCAGGCCAATATGTCTTTGCACATTCTCTCACACCTTACTCCCAGGTAGGAGCAGATAGGTAGACAGATTTTGGAAAAGAGTAAAAACAACAGGGTTGTGGTGATGGGAGACTTCAACTTTCCCAATATTGACTGGGACTCACTTAGTGCCAGGGGCTTAGACGGGGCAGAGGTTGTAAGGAGCATCCAGGAGGGCTTCTAAAAACAATATGTAGACAGTCCAACGAGGGAAGGGGCGGTACTGGACCTGGTATTGGGGAATGAGCCCGGCCAGGTGGTAGAAGTTTCAGTAGGGGAGCATGTCGGGAACAGTGACCACAATTCAGTAAGTTTTAAAGTGCTGGTGGACAAGGATAAGAGTGGTCCTAAGGTGAATGTGCTAAATTGGGGGAAGGCTAATTATAACAATATTAGGCGGGAACTGAAGAACCTAGATTGGGGGCGGATGTTTGAGGGCAAATCAACATCTGACATGTGGGAGGCTTTCAAGTGTCAGTTGAAAGGAATTCAGGACCGCGGTGCATGTTCCTGTGAGGAAGAAGGATAAATACGGCAATTTTCGCGAACCTTGGATAACGAGAGATATTGTAGGCCACTTCAAAAAGAAAAAGGAGGCATTTGTCAGGGCTAAAAGGCTGGGAACAGACAAAGCCTGTGTTCAATGTAAGGAAAGTAGGAAGGAACTTCAGCAAGGAGTCAGGAGGGCTAGAAGGGGTCACAAAAAGTCATTGGCAAATAGGGTTAAGGAAAATCCCAAGGCTTTTTACACGTACATAAAAAGCAAGAGGGTAGCCAGGGAAAGGGTTGGCCCACTGAAGGATAAGCAAGGGAATTTATGTGTGGAGCCAGAGGAAATGGGCGAGGTACTAAATGAATACTTTGCTTCAGTATTCACCAAAGAGAAGGAATTGGTAGATGTTGAGTCTGGAGAAGGGTGTGTAGATAGCCTGGGTCACATTGAGATCCAAAAAGACGAGGTGTTAGGCGTCTTAAAAAATATTAAGTTAGATAAGTCCCCAGGGCCTGATGGGATCTACCCCAGAATACTGAAGGAGGCTGGAGAGGAAATTGCTGAGGCCTTGACAGAAATCTTTGGATCCTCACTGGCTTCAGGTGATGTCCCGGACGACTGGAGAATAGCCAATGTTGTTCTTCTGTTTAAGAAGGGTAACAAGGATGATCCAGGGAACTACAGGCCGGTGAGCCTTACTTCAATGGTAGAGAAATTACTGGAGAGAATTCTTCGAGACAGGATCTACTCCCATTTGGAAGCAAATGGACGTATTAGTGAGAGACAGCATGGTTTTGTGAAGGGGAGGTCGTGTCTCACTAACTTGATAGAGTTTTTCGAGGAGTTCCCAAAGATGATTGATGCAGGTAGGGCAGTGGATGTTGTCTATATGGACTTCAGTAAGGCCTTTGACAAGGTCCCTCATGGTAGACTAGTACAAAAGGTGAAGTCACACGGGATCAGGGGTGAGCTGGCAAGGTGGATACAGAACTGGCTAGGTCATAGAAGGCAGAGAGTAGCAATGGAAGGATGCTTTTCGAATTGGAGGGTTGTGACCAGTGGTGTTCTGCAGGGATCAGTGCTGGGACCTTTGCTGTTTGTAGTATATGTAAATGATTTGGAGGAAACTGTAACTGGTCTGATTAGTAAATTTGCAGACGACACAAAGGTTGGTGGAATTGCGGATAGCGATGAGGACTGTCAGAGGATACAGCAGGATTTAGATTGTTTGGAGACTTGGGCAGAGAGATGGCAGATGGAGTTTAATCCGGACAAATGTGAGGTAATGCATTTTGGAAGGTCTAATGCAGGTAGGGAATATACAGTGAATGGTAGAACCCTCAAGAGTATTGACAGTCAGAGAGATCTAGGTGTACAGGTCCACAGGTCACTGAAAGGGGCAACACAGGTGGAGAAGGTAGGCAAGAAGGCATACGGCATGCTTGCCTTCATTGGCCGGGGCATTGAGTATAAGAATTGGCAAGTCATGTTGCAGCTGTATAGAACCTTAGTTAGGCCACACTTGGAGTATAGTGTTCAATTCTGGTCGTCACACTACCAGAAGGATGTGGAGGCTTTAGAGAGGGTGCAGAAGAGATTTACCAGATTGTTGCCTGGTATGGAGGGCATTAGCTACGAGGAGCGGTTGAATAAACTCGGTTTGTTCTCACTGGAACGACAGAGGTTGAAGGGCGACCTGATAGAGGTCTACAAAATTATGAGGGGCATAGACAGAGTGGATAGTCAGAGGTTTTTCCCCAGGGTAGAGGGGTCAATTACTAGGGGGCATAGGTTTAAGGTGAGAGGGGCAAGGTTTAGAGTAGATGTATGAGGCAAGTTTTTTACACAGAGGGTAGTGGGTGCTTGGAACTCGCTGCCGAAGGAGGTGGTGGAAGCAGGGCGATAGTGACATTTAAGGGGCATCTTGACAAATACATGAATAGGATGGGAATAGAGGGATACGGACCCAGGAAGTGGAGAAGATTGTAGTTTAGTCGGGCAGCATGGTCGGCACGGGCTTGGAGGGCCGAAGGGCCTGTTCCTGTGCTGTACATTTCTTTGTTCTTTGTTCTTAGTAACCCAGTGCTGTACCACCACAAGCTTATCCATCCAGCTTTGCAATATTTGGCACTCAGCCCAAACTGTTCCATGCAACTAACTCCCATTTCTCCCACAGAATACCCCTTCCCAGTGATGCCATAGGATATCATCCTCTCTGGCTCTGGCACCTAACAGGGTTCAGTAGCCCCTTTCCAATACTCACTAAGCTATAACTGAGCCTCCCAAATTCCACAATGCTCCTAGTTCTTCCAGATTTTTGCATCCCCAATTCTCCTGTACCCCAAAATACTAGGCGGGATTCTCCAGCCCACGCCGGGCCAGAGAATCGCCGGGCCGGGCACGAATCGCGCGACGCCGCCCCGACGCCGGTCCGCCGATTCTCCGGAGAGCGGAGAATCAGCACCATTGGCACACGCCCGGTCGGCGCGGCGCCGGTCAGGGGGCGCTTTATGCGTCTCCCCCGGCGATTCTCTGCTCGGGATGGGCCAAGCGGCCGCAAAGAAAATCCGAATTCCGCCGGCGCCATCCACGTGTGGTCTTACCTGGCGCGACCTTGGTGTGCATCTGTCCGGGGGCTGCCTGGTGGGGGAGGGAGGGGGAGTTGGACTCCGGGTGGGGGGGGGGCCTCCGCTGTGGCCTGGCCCGCGAACGGGGCATACCGATCGGTGGGCTGGCCTCTCGAGCTGGGGGCCTATTTTACTCCGCGCCGGCTCCTGTAGCCCTATGCCATGTTGCGTCGGGGCCGGCGCGGAGAAGGGAGCCACAGCACTGTGCATGCGTGCATTGGCGCTGGTCGCAGCACGCATGTGCAGCCCCGCGGCGCCCATTTGACGCCGGTATCGACAGCTGGAGCGGTGTGAGTCGCTCCAATGCCGTGCTGACCTACTGAGGGGCTCGGAATCGCTGCTCCTGAGGGCATGTTGACGCCGTCATGAAACGCGACGCCGTTTACGACGGTGTCAACGCTTAGCCTCAGGATCAGAGAACCCCGCCCACTGTCTCTCAATATGCCCAAACTGAGGCCCAGCAGCCTTTCACTGCCCTGAAGTGATATGCACAGTTGCATCAAAAGTAAACGTCATACATATGTGCATTGAAATCCATTATCCATTGGGTACACAGGTGACTGCTAAGGCTGACCTGAGTCCGGAGTCTCATCCTCTAAGTTCTTCTGCAAATGGGACAGGATACCATAGCAAACAACTGAGTTTTGGATGAATTAATGGCTTTGGATTTCCTCAACTTACATTTTCAATTTGCCCTGGTATGCATTATTTTTCAAACTGAGGATATGTCGTTGGCAAAGACTGAAGAGGTTGGGTCTTGTTACTTCAGCAAAGAGAAGACTTAGAGGAAACTTGATGAAATCTTTAAATTTCTGAATGGTTAGACAGTGTAGATGTGCAGAGAATCTTTCCACTTGTGGGAGAATCAAAACTTAGAAGCCATAAGTAACGATAGTTACCAATAATCTCAATAGGAAAATAATGAGAAATTTATTTACCCCCAAAAATAGTTAAAATGTAGAACTCTACCACAGGACTTGGTTGAGACGAATAGTTTATATGCGCAATTCAACTAAAAGGGAACAAAGTCTCTTGCGAGTGCTTGTTGTGTGTTTCCCGGCACTCGTAGAGCCGAGAAATACATGGCTGTGCAACGCCACTCACGTTAAATAAGGGGCCTCAGCGGAGAATGTGCGGCCACAGACCCGTTTTCTACAGAGGAGCTCAGCTCGGCAGAACTCCTCAGGAGAGCGAGATGACATCCCGATCTCCGAGGCCCCCGATGCAATCACCAATCCCCCCCCCCCCTCACCCTCCAACACCCGAACAGGGCACCCCCTGCCCAATCGTCAGCCCACAAAAAATGCCACCTTGGTAGTGCCAACCTGGCACCCTGGCAGTGTCCCTATAAGCTGGCAATGCCACCTGAGTACCTTGCAGTGCCAGGCTGGCACTACCAGGGTGTCAGGCTGACAATGCCAGGGTAATACCCTGCCCAAAGGGAATCCTGATGGTCACCTCCAATGAGACTAGCTGTCTCGTTCTAATGTGCAGATTTGCTAGAAAGTGGTCTCGCCCACAATGTACGGGATTTAAATTGCAACATCTCGTTAGAGATTGCCGTTGCAAGCCGGGTAGATCCCGGGAGCGGGGCTTCCCAGCTTCTAACGGCCACACTGCACCGCGGCAATCTGCTTTTCGGGGCAGTGTGGATGTTAGATTGCGCCCTATATGTATTCAAAAGGTTTTTGGTCAGCTCAGTTGGCTGGATGCCTGATTTGTGATGCGGAGCGACACCAACAGTGTGGGATCAATTCCTGTCCCGGCTGAGGTTAACCATGAAGGCCCCGGCTTCTCAACCTTGCCTCTTACCTGAGGTATGGTGACTCTCAGATTAAATCTCCACCAGTCAGCACTCTCTCAAAAGGGGAGAGTAGCCGATGCCCTTGGGGAATATGTCGACTTTCAATTTCTTTCTTTCATGTATTCAAAAATAAACTAGACTGGTACAGGAGAAAAAATGGAACAGGAAGATATACTGAAATGAGATGAGGTCAATGGAATATGGGAGTAGATTTGTATGGAATATAAGCACTAATACAGATGATTGGTCTATTTCTGTGCCATATATTCTATGCAATTCTATGAAATAAAACATGTTTTTATTTATTCAGAAAGCACAGTTCAGAAGAGTTAAAGCTAATAGAATTGATGGAAAATTATTGACCTGGTTAAGAGATCAGTTCTGCCGTAGAAGAGAGAGTGGGCAGGATTTACCACACAACCCACTGCAAAACACGCCCACCATTGGCCTGTGGCGGGATGTTCTCGTCCCACCATTGTCAATGAGGTTTCCCGTTGAATGTACCCTCGCTGCTGTGAAACCCATGGCGGGGATGCGCAGTTGGGAGATTTCACCGGCATGAATGGCTGGAAAGCTTCAGCCATTATGTCTAGCATGAAAAAAATTAATCTGTATTTGGGATCTCAACTATTCACTGTATTAATTAATCACTTAGACAACTTGGGCGAAATTCTCCGTAATCGGCACGATGTCTGCCGACCGGCGCCAAAAACGGCGCAAATCAGTCCGGCATCACGCCGCCACAAAGGTGCGGAATCCTCCGCATATTGAGCAGCCGAGCCCTAACCTTGAGGGGCTAGGCCCGCGCCGGACTGATTTCCGCCCCGCCAGCTGGCGGGAAAGGCCTTTGATGCCCCGCCAGCTGGCGCGGAAATGACATTGCCGGGCGGCGCATGCGCGGCAGCTTCAGCGGCAGCTCACGGCATCCCCGCGCATGCGCAGTGGAGGGGTTCTCTTCCGCCTCCACCATGGTGGACACCATGGCGAAGGCGGAAGGAAAAGAGTGCCCCCACTGCACAGGCCCGCCCGCGGATCGGGGGGTCCAGATCGCGGGTCAGGCCACTGTGGGGGCACTCCCCATGGCCAGATCGCCCCATGCCACCCCCAGGACCCCGGAGCGCCGCCTTGTCTCGCCGGTAAGAGAGGTGGTTTAATCCACGCCGGCGGGACAGGCATTCCAGCAGCGGGACTTTGGCCCATCGCGGGCCGGAGAATCGCCGGGGGGGGACCCGCCAACCGGCGCGGCGCGATTCCCGCCCCCACCGAATCTCCGGTGCCGGTGAGTTCGGCAACCGGCGGGGGCGGTATTCACGCCAGCCCCCGGCGATTCTCCGACCAGGCGGGGGGTCGGAGAATCCCGCCCTAGGTTTCTAAAATCGACAAACAAGCACCTTGGCTGCTGAGGGATGGAGATGAGGTGGGACATGTTCCCAGAGGCGTGACCCTGAGCTGCTGCCAGTACTGCTGCTTGCAGGGCTGGCTGGGGGGGTGCCTCTGCCAGGGCCGGGAGGGGGGGGGGGGGTAGCAGGGAGGCGACCAGGGGATGGGCCGTGGCTTTGGGGTGACTCACGTGACCGGGGTGGTGTCCAGACATAAACCACCAATGCCGCGGCCTACAAGGCAGCCATCTAGCTGTGCACCCCACTGACTGCCAACTGTGGCCTTTGGTTGCGCAGAGTGACAGCGGCTATATGGATGTACCCACCCCAAGCCTCTACCCCACCAACCCCCACCCCACTCACAACTGGATGCCACCCGCCAGTGGGCATCATGCAGCCCATCCAAGTAGAATGCACACGATAGCCCCTACTGAAGGGTACCGGACGGGGGCCATAGAGCTTATCACTAGCATGAGTAGCACCAGCCACTGCTACCCCTGCCGGCAGGGTTGGGTGCTGGGATTAGAGGCCCTCGCAGTGCCAGGCACCGACGGGGCCAGGGGTGTGGTGAGGAGGAACAGTAGCCAGCCGGTGAGGATAGAGGGCCAACAGGCTGAGGAGGTGGGAAGAAGGCATCGCATCAGGCCTCATGTGTACTGGCGGCGTCTGTCATTCGAGGACTGCCAGACTGGCTGTGTCGTTGAAGAATTCTGCTGAGCAAGGGACCATAGAGCATATCTGCCAGATCATGGCGCACCTGGAATCGCGGGAGCATGGGGAGGACACTCCTGTGGCCATCAAAGTGACGGTCGACCTGAGCTTTTAAGGCAAGAGGTACCTCTAGGCGCCGAGTGGGGACCGATCCAGAATCTCACAGACCTCGGTGCACAGGTGCATCCATGCCATCATGGAGGCCTTATATGCCCGCATGGCACAATATATATTAGCTTCAATGTGGACTGGGCCCACCATGATGCACGAGCAGCAGGATTCACTGCCATTTCCGAGATGCCCCAGGTCCAGGGGGTGATCGACGGGATGCCCGTCCCCCTCAGAGCACTGGCGCATAATGGGCTGGCCTTCACAAACCACAAGGGATTCCACTCAATGAATATGGAGCTGGTGTGCAACCAAGAGATGCACATCATGCACGTCTGTGCTCGATACCCAGGAAGAATGCACAAAGCCTTCAACCTGGCACACTCGATGGTTCCCGACACCTTCAAAACAAACCCCAAGTGAGGGGTTGAATCCTGGGCGACAGGGGTATCCACTGTGTTCATGGATGATGACGCCTCCCCGAGGCCACAGACCAACATGGAGACTCACTCCAATGACGTCCAAGCCGCGACTAGGGCCATGATAAGCGATGCATCGGTGTCCTGAAGATGTGGTTCAGGTGCCTGGACCACTCTTGGGGGGTCCTCCAATATAGTGCTGGGAGAGTCTCCCACGTTGTGGTGGCCTGCTACGTCCTCCACAACATTGCACAGCAGTTGGGCGACATGCTGGAGGAGGATGAACGCCACTTCTCGCCCAATGAGATGAATGCGGGGAGGGGGAGGATGGGTAGGACATGGGGCCCGGGCAGGCATGGGAGGTCACAGAACATGTGCGTTCTAATTGCTTCCAAGTTCACTAACTAGGGGCCCTAGTTTGCGGCACAAACATCCCATCCCACCCCCACAACCCCATCTACCCCCAGCTGACCACCCCCTCCCGTGCAGCCAACGCAATCGATCTCTCACACCCTCTGACAGAGCACTGAGGTAGATTGAAATGTTTGTGCACAAGTGTTTATTGTGAAAAGGTAAACACTTTTGTACAAGTCTGTACCCTATCCTTAACGCTATCCTATGCGCTGCACCTGTGCCAACTTAACTGGTGTCTAACTTTCTGACACAGGCCCTAACGCTACATCTATGTGGATCCCCAGGCGGTACAGCAGGGGTAGAGGCAGCCTGCCGCAATGCCCACCCTGTGAACTGGGTCCCCTTTGGCGGCCGTCCCCTGGCACAAATGGATTTCAACGGTCCTGACAGTCTCTCGGGTGTCCCAGGTGGCATGGTGCCACCCTGCTCTGGCCACCACCCATTGGATGTGTCAGGGACAGGGGCAGGGGAGTGCAAGGCATTATGGTGTTCCAGCACACCTTGCTGTGGAGCTCATCGGCATGGCCCCTATCACCTCCTCCTCCCTCGGGGTGCCCACTGGCCCCCAGGCAACTCCTTGGATTGGGGATGTGGTTGGACCGAGCTCCAAGGGCTTCTCCACCACCTGGCGCTGTCAGTCCTGGAGGCCCGCTCTTGTCTCAGCCAGGGTCTCCATGCTCGCCGCCATGGAGCATAACGACTGGGTCACCACCCTCTGGGACCATGCCAGGTCTCTCTGGGACTGGCTGAGGTCCGCCAGCACCCGGGCAATGCCGTCGATGTCCGCAGCCATGATCTGTTGTGACTGGGCCAAACTCTGGAGTGCCACTGCAATGTCCAAGTGGCCCTGTTACATAGCTGCCAGGCCAGCCACGTCCTGTGCCACTGTCATCGCCTGCACAGAGTGCCCTAAGCTTTGGATATCCTGCCCCATGGCCGATATCTTCGACCCACGCCTCCTGTGTGATGTTGACCTGGGTAGCTTGCATGGCCGACACTACCTCCTACCACTGCACGTGGTTGGACTCCACTAACTGCACCTGCAGCCGCTGGTTGATTGCTGACAACACCTCATGTAGTCCTGGGCTCTGTGTCTGCATCTCCCGCATAGGTGGGACCGCCCTTTTCAGAAGTCCGAGACCCATTTGGTCAGCAGCTAGGGGGTCAGACCCCTCTCCAAACATCCGCCCCCTTGGCAGTTCCTCCCTCCACCTGATGTACCACTGCACTTGTATGGTGCTCACCAGATAGTCCCCCAGGAACCTCTTCACAAATGTGCCCAAGCAAGTTGAGTCTCTCTACGATGGTGGAGGGAGTTGGAGACAGGTGTGATGGAAGTCAGTGTCTTCCCTGGACTGGTGCTCTGGAATGTCTCGGGCTGGCATCAAGGGGCTGGCGTTGCTGTCCGCTGCTGCCTCATCACTGGTATTGTCTTATGGTTGTGGCTGGGGACGGGAGATTCCAGAAGGGCCTCGTCACCAGGTGATCCTGCAAAATACAAGACATGACACACGGTTAGATTGCGGCCTGGGGTGGGGAGGGGGTGGTGGGGTGGTGTAGGGGTACTGGGGTGGTTTGGGGATGGTTGGGTAGTAGGGTGGTTTGGGGGTGGTGTGGTGGTGTGCGAGTGGTGTGAGTGGTGTGAGGGTAGTGGGGTGGTGTGGGGGAAGTGGGGTGGTGTTGGGTAGTGGGGTGGTGTGGGGGAAGTGGGGTGGTGTTGGGTATTGGTGTGGTGTGGGTGGGCTTTGGTACGATGGTGGGGTGGTGTGTAGGTGGTGGAGTGGTGGGGGTTGTGCCACGCGTGCCAGAGGGTCACTTAAACTCAGCGGGGGCTCACTTGCTTGCCCGCATCACCCCACCACCCCCACACCAACTCAGCATGCTTGCCCGATAGCAACCTCCGCCTCAGCGACTGCCTCTCTCCGGGCCCACCAATCAGGTTCTGTGCCCGGCGCTCCGCGACGGTGAGGGGCTACAGGTCTGGCAGTCCCCCTCTGGTCTCTCTCTCCCTGCAATTGTGCGCTGCATTCCCCTGGGGGCGGGGGAGATAGTGTAAGGTATTAGGCAGTTGGGCACATGTGGCACAGGAGGTGGGCAGCTGGTGGCCTTTGTGGCCAGGGCATCCGGCTACAGCGGATGATTGGTGCTGGCATGTGGTGCAGGGTGGGGTGAGGTTTGCACCCGTCCACGTGGCAGAGAGGTGGGGTTGTGTGGGACGGGTATTGGTGCCAGGGGCATGGTGCTGGCTGCTCATCCGAGCTGCCCTGAGGTGGTCGTGCAGCTTCTTCCGTCACTGCTGGCCAGGCCTGGTGCTGAAGCCCACGGCGCTCATGACCTCCGTGTACGGCGGCGGGTGGCAGCCTCCTTCTCACCCCAGGGAACAGGGTAGCCGGCCTCTCATCCATGGTATCCAGCAGGGTCTCCAGCTCCGCATCCGAGAACCAGGGTGCTGACACTTCTTCGTGCTGACATTTTGTTGGCTGGCATGAGTGTGTGTCGGGAGTGGAGTGCTAATATGTGGGTGCTGCTTGTCAGCCTCTCAAGTGTCCATCCCGATCCCAGCGAATCGGTCACGTTTGTCATCGGAATCACTTGAATTCCACATGGCACCGGTGCTAGTCCATTAACGGAATGTACCCAGATTTTCAATGGACACTGAGTGTGTTGGATTAGTAGAGATGGGAGCATAAAATTATAGGGGGACACTGATAGATTAAGTGAATGGGCAAAACTGTGGCAAATAGGCTTCAATCCAAATAAGTATAACATCATCCACTTTGGACCAAGAAAGTATCTTTGCATATCAAGTGCAGTGGAAGCCCCAAAAAGTCCTAAAATGTAGGGGTGATTCTCACAAATGTAAAAAATGCTGATGAATGTTAGCCTTTATAACTAGAGAGCTTTACTATAGGGGAATACAGGTGGTATAGAGAGCTTCAATATAGGGAGATGCAGGTGGTGAGGTGGTGATGGGGTGGGGGTGTTGGGGTGGATGTTTTGTTACAGCTGCAGCCTTGGTTAGATCATGTCTGGAGTAAGTTGCACATTTTTGGCCACCAGACCTTGGAAAGCATAGATTGTTTTCGAAGGAGTGCAGAGCAGGCTCACCAGAATGTTACCAGAGCTCCAAGGATTAAAGTATAGGGAGAGATTACATCATCTAGATTTGTATGCCCTGGAGTGTGGACGGTAAAAGGGGAATATTATTGACGGTTGAGAATTTTGAAAGGAATGAATACGTTAAAAAGAGAAACATTTTTCTGCTGGTAGATGTCGAACCTTAGGCATCTCATTAAGGAAAGAAGTCAGGAAACAACTTTCATATGAAGACTGTAGAAGTGTAGAATTCTCTCTCAGAAAAAGTCAATCATTTTAAATATGATATAATATAATAATCTTTATTGTCACAAGTAGGCTTACATTAACACTGCAATGAAGTTACTATGAAAAGCCCCTAATCACCACACTCCGGTGCCTATTTGGGTACACAGGGAGAATTCAGAATGTCCAATTCACTGAGCAGCACCTCTTTCGGGACTTGTGGGAGGAAACCGGAGCACCCGGAAGAAACCCACACAGACATGGGGAGAATGTGCAGACTTCACCCAGACAGTGACGCAAGCTGGGAATCGAACCTGGGACCCTGGAGCTGTGAAGCAACAGTGCTACCCGCTGTGCTACTGATGGAGATATTTGTGCTAATCAAGGGTATTAAGAGATTATAGAGCCAAGGATGGTGAATGGAGCTTGGACACATATGAACAGATCAGAAATTTTACGTCACCGTAGTCCCCAAGGACCATAGGCTGCTTTCCTTTTTTGAGAGAGAGCTGACTGCTGGTGATTTAACCTGAGGGTCGCCACAGGCAAGGAGCAAGATTGAGAAGATGGGGTTATGCAAATTATGTTGTGCTTATGATAATGAGAGAGAAAATGTGCAACATCGAATAATTTTATGGGCTAAATTACCATGTCTTTATTCACACTGCTATTATGTTTAATGGAAACATTTGCATATAAATGGAGGTAATAGCATTGAAAAAGTGGTGGATACCTCTGTATGTAGAACAGATCATTCGTTATGTTAAATAATGGTAGATCTATTTTAAATTAGTTCATTAACACTCTGCAATACAACAGTTTTAACTGATATACTTTCTTGCTAGAACTATCCTACAGAGGAAAGAAATAACAACAGAATTTTTTTCATTGAAACCTCATTATTCTTCCTTTGTTTCCTGTGATGACCCTCACGAGGACCACGAGGGATTACTCATTGATTTCCTCGTGGGGCTCATGGAGTACGAGTTCCCATGGTAACGGGCGGAGGCCCGTCCAGCTGGGACTCATTATCGAGCCCCTTAAATACCATCCCAGACCCAGTGCGGCTTTACGTTTGAGTTAAAATAAATTTGATTTCATCTTTATCATCATGTCTCCTGGATTGCTGCACTGGCAACGAGGAGCAAGAATGGGATTCTAGGCAGCCCTGCTTAAGGAAAAAGAAATGCCTCCGTAAAGAAGTGGACAAAGAGAACCCAGATATGCTGTTATTCAGGAAACTTGAGCCATAGGATGCGGGCTTGGAGAATTGGTCCCAGTACGCCCAAAGAATGTGCTATTTCTTTTGTGAGAATGGCATAGATGATGACCGCCAACAGAATGCAATCCTTTGGACCGCTTGTGGAGCCCAAATGTTCAACATCATTAAGAGCCTGACCTACCCGGACTCTAAAATGTTTACTCAGCTGGTAGACTTAATAGCAAACAACTGCGATTGGTTATTCTCCAGTGCTACAGGTTTAATACAGCTGGAAGAATCCCTGGAGAACCTGTAATGGAGTTTCTGACCAAGCTCAGGCAACTGGCTGAGTCCTATGACTATGGGCCATTCCTGCTGGAGATGCTACTGGACCGGCTGGTATGCAGGATAAACAATATCGCAACACAGAGAAAACTGCTTTCAGAACCCACCCTTGGTCTTAAAAGAGTCTTAGAACTGGCGCTTGTGGTATTATCAAAACTATCAGCATTACAAGGGTTTATGTAGTACTATGAATAGCCACTAGAGGGAGCTGCAGATACTACTATATAAAGCAGTGATGCTGGACCTTAGGGGAGGAGTGGATGCAGGAGACAGCTAGTGAAGGTCATAAAAGCAGTTAGTGTGAGTAGGTTACATTATAGTTTATACCAGTTAGTGAGATTAGCAGTAGGTGAATGTAGTTAGATGTTATTGATCAATTCTGTTTTCTAAAAGGACTAAGTCGAAAGCCAGTTTAGTAGTGTAAATAAAATCATAGGCCTGTTTAAGTAAAAGCTACACTGTAGTCTTTGTGGAACACTACACCAAACATCTAAAATAAGCAACACTAAGAACACCGCAGCGCTGTCCCTGGAAAATGTGAAAAAAAGGGGACAAGGAACTCCGAGGTTCAATGGACTGCAGCATGCTCAGTGTCAGATGTTCCGCATATCGGAAAACCAGGCTCCCCCTGTTCGCTACTCAGCCACGGCACACAAGACATGGGCTGATGGCTGCGAAATTCCAGGAATGTTTCCTAACTTAATCGGAAAGTGGAATCAAACCAGGAGGCTCAGAAAAACAATTCTGACACCCTACAATCCAAAACCCAGTCCAGGATTTCCTGTTAGTCCCCGGCTGAGATACTAGTGTTGTACGTCATGGGTGCAGCTTTACATTTGAGTTTAAATCAATTTGGATTCACCTCTATCTTATGTCTCAAGGATTACTACATGTTCTCCACTGTGACTCAGAGAGTTCATTCAGCAAGTTTTCCACTGGGGCAGCATGGTGGCCCAGTGGTTAGAACTGCTGCCTCATGGCGCCGAGGACCCGGGTTCGATCCCGACTCCAGGTCACTGCCCGTGTGGAGTTTGCACATTCTCACCGTTGTCTGTGTGGGTTTCACCCCACATCCCAAAAAGATGTGCACGATAGGTGGATTGACCATGCTAAATTACCCCTTAATTGGAAATAAATGAATTGAGTACTCTAAATTTATATTTTATTAAAAAAAACAAGCTATATGGACCGGGAAGATTCTAGATTCAATTCTCGTCTGTTCTAAATTAACTGGTCTGCATTAGAAAGTGGGCTTCATGAGAGGACAGGAATTGGCTGGGTCATGACGTACACAGAGGTGGAGCGGCTTGCTGGCACTCACTGTCAGGATTCACATGAATGAGGTACCAGAGACCATCCTGTGTACTTAGAATTATCAGTGTCCTTCAGTAATACAGGAGGGAAAAGAAAAATTGAATCTCGCAATTCTGGAAAACAAACTCAGCTTGTCGGTCTGTGCGCTTTCCAGTAACAACTTAGTACTATATCAAGCGAATAAGACTTTTTCTGTGCTGTGTTTCTTCATTTTATTCATTGAAGTTACTTGTTTTAAACCTTGATATTATTCTCTATTTATTAACTATCTTCTCTCTTTTTATCTCTTTTCCTGTGTTCAACCTTCTGCAACCTTTCCCACTTCAACTTGAAAGTGGCTGTTCTGCTATCTCCAAACTGCTGCTGCAGTTCTGTAATAACCCTGAACCTGTGTAGCTCTAAAAACAAACGTAAGTGATGCTGCCTTTTTCTGTCTCTTGTCTACTGACTGTTTAATCCAGTATTAACACCTTGAAAGGCAATATTCTCTTGCAAGTCTGTTATTTTGTATCTATCTTGCACTGAAGCTTATTTTAGCATGGAGGCAAAAATATAAATGAGAAGAACATGATCTACTCGGCATCTAGATTTTATCTTTTAAGCCATTTCATCAAAAATAAGTTGTATACAAAATGTTTGTGCGAAGCAAAGGTTTAGTTTAGCTTTTAGTATGGGCACAGATTTCACCTCACTGGCACAGTAGAAGCTTACCACCCTTTTGCTGTTGCTGCTGTGCCACCAGACACTGCTGGCTTGGCCCTGTTGCGAAAGGTGCCCCCACAGGAATCCCCAGCATTCATTAGTAACCTTATCAGGAGTGCTATCCTGATGTCACACTGCCCTACCAGATGATATGATGCCAGAATGTTTAATTTGGACCACAAGGGTCCAAACAACAAATGTGCACATCACCCTACAAAGAGCAAGTGCTGAGTTTCAAGTTGAACCCTGCATTGGTCTTCCTCAAAGGGCCAGCTCCCAACTTCCAGGCAAGCGATTTTACAGAATTTCTGCAATTGTAAAATTTCTGGAAGTAGTCTGGAATGTTTTTGGAAGTGGTGTGGTGATTTCCTAGGTTTGCCAGAAAGTACTGCTGTATCCTCAAAGGAATGGCAAAAGAATAAGTGACCAGTCCATACAGAGTGACTCCAAGTCAGCAGCATGACAGAGAAATGGCACTGAGGCAGCAGAGAGGGTAACCTCTGTGTGATGCCCTCTGCCAACCTAGAGCCAGACTCCCCTATATTCCTTGACAGTCAGTGGTGTCTGCCTGGAAGACTGGTCAAAAATAAGTTGAGTACGGAAGGTTTGTGTTTAAGCAAAGGTTTACCTCAGCTATCAGTTTGGGCAAACATATCGGGCTGGATTCTCAATTTCTGCGACAAAGTGTTGACACCAACGGAGGATCCGTGGACTTTCACGACATGAAAATGGGCGCCGCCACTGCACCGATTCCAGTACTGGTGAAGGGCTAGCACCGGTGCCGCGTGGAACACCATCAGTTCCCATGGAAAATGGTGCAGGATTCGCCGGGTCCGTGATCGACAATCACAGGGCTGACAAGCTGCAGCCGCGCATAAACATACACTCCCACATATCACACATATCAAAGCCAAAAAGATTGGACAGATTGAGCTGGAGCGTGCCCATACAGCTGATGGGTCGGCTGGGCCAGAGGGCATCCGGGGCGGGGTTGCCCCAGGGGGAGAGGGGGGGTCAGCTATACGACTCAGGCCACATGTTTAGAGCAGGCTGTCAGCGGCATGCGCAGCCGTTTGGCTGCCTTGCCGGCTGCAATAATGGTGTTGTGTACCCATCCACCCCGACCCCACAGCCCCCATCCTGGCTACCCGCACTACTCCCCCTGGCCCTGGCAGAAGCCCCCCCCCCGGCCAGCGGCACGACTGTCAGCAAAGTATGGCAGTGTTGGGACGCTGTCCGTACGCCCTCTTTCTCTCTCAGCAGCCACCACACCAGGTTCACAATTTTTTACAGCACACGTGGACTGCGCCATTGGGAACTCGGCCCATTGGAGGCGGAGAATCACAGGTGGGCCCACGAATGATATGCAAATGGTGTTTAAAGTACGGAGTGCGTGCATCGCACGTTTCCGAGGTGACGGAGCATTGCGATTTGGTGTCAAACTGGCGCAAGCTCCGATTTTGGCGTCGGCTAACAGAGAATCCCGCCCCACACCTCTCAATCACAGTTGAAGCCTAACACCCTTGCTGCTGTGCCACTTACAGTGACACAAGACAGCTAGTGCATCACAGTGTGCATACCCAACAGTGCCCTCCTGTACCTCACCAAATACTGATCTGAATCCTCGACAGCAGAACCTAATCTGAGACCTTGCTGCCTGGGTGAGCTAGCAAATGAACCATCCTTTGATGTGATCTGGCCACAATACACTCATCAATAGATGCTGATTCCAATTCTGTAGTAGCCTTCAAACCACATGCAGTGCCAGTGTCTGAGCTGGTGGCTAAGAGTGTCTGATCAAGTAACTAGGCCTTTTCATCAGTGCTTTGCTGTTGCTTTCGCTATCCCTCCCAGTGCTGCCATGGCTGGGCAGGTGGCATTCCTTGGGTGAATAAAATTAGGAAGTCAGATAGGGAAGAAGGAGTGAGATGGGGAGGTAGAAGCTGATGGTCATGCCATCAGATTGATGCTCATCCTGGCAATAGCAGGATAAGTGAGAGTTAAGAAGAGCTATTGCAAAGAACATGCCATCATTCGTAATGCTCTCAAAGACATTGGGTTCAGCTACAGCTGGCCCCATGGTGCTGAGACCCATCTCCTCAAAATGGGACTGAGGAAATGCCGGTGTCCTTGACCCTGAACGCTTCTACTGTGGTCACTTCTGTTGCATGCTGCCTTGTCCTGTAAAAAAAGAGGGCCAAATATCAGTGTTTGTGCCACACTACTTTGTGGGACATGCCTGCAATAGCTGAATAGCTGGAGAGATGGGCAACGCAGAGAATGTTGAGAATGTTGAACTCACGACTACAGGAAATAGTTGAGGCAATGAGCATAGATGCACTTAAAGAGAAGCAAGATAAAGACTTGAGGGTAAAAAGAGTAGAAGATAGGCTGATGGGTTTCAATGAAGAAGGGAGTAGTAGGCTTATATGGAGTAAAAACAATGGAATGGAACTGTTGCACCAAATGGCCTGTTTCTGTAAGGGAAATTGTGTATAATACTATATCATATATATGGACAAGATGGGTATGGAAAGACAATCAGGCTCAGCCAGTCTCCATCTAATCATTGGTGCAATTTTGCGCATATCTGGCTAGCTGAGCCCCTGTGAGAGGAAAAAAAAAGGCTTCTTGGCAGTGCAAAACTTGAATTTTGTCGAAAAGGGAGTCATATGGCAGAAGCTTTTCACCTTACACTCATCAGGACAAAGCCAAGGAAGCCAAATTTCAAACAATCACAATTTATACTACAGACAAAAAGGGTGCCGATTGTTTGAATAGTCAACTCTGATTGGCCGAGGCTTTACCATGGAGGGACCAATGGGGAACTATAGGCTCCCCAAGGTTACAGGTAATTCAAAAAAAATGCAAGGTTTGAACATATTATTTTCAGAGGACAGGGGTGGGATTCTCCGATCCTCCGCGTCAGGCGCGGGGGGCGGCGAATAGCCGTTAATGCCAGAAATCCGGCAAGACGGCATTTCCGTGATTCTCTGTGGACCCGCCAGTCGCGCGTACGTGGTCGATGCGGCGCCAGTCGGGGGCCGTTGAAAGCGGCTCCCGCTGTGATTCTTCGCACTTGACAGGCTGAGTACCCGCCGAGTTCCGCTGAGTCCCGCCGGCGTGGTTCACATATGGTCCCACCTCTGGCTGCAGGGGCCGTCCTGGAGGGACGGGGGGCGGGGGGATCCGACTCCATGGGGGGCCTCCATGGTGGCCAGGCCCGCGATCGGGGGCTACCTATCAGCAGGCACGTTCATTCCGGGGGGGGGGCTATATTCCTCTGAGTTGGGCCCCTGTAGGGCTCTGCCATGTTGCGCGGGGGCCGGCGCGGAGATGGCCGTCGCGCGCATGCGTGGACCCGCGCCAGCTGTGGCGTGCATGGACGGACCCGTGCCAGCCGTGCAGGGCTGCCTTTCGGCGCCGGAGCTGCGCGTGGCTCTCCGGCGCCGTGCTAGCTCCCTGAACAGTGGTGAATTGCTGGGCCAGGAAGCCCGTTGATGCTAGCGTACCCCACTCCGGTGTTTACGCCGGCATCAACACTTGGCCGGGATTTTGGAGAATCCCGGCCCAGGCCTTTGCATAAGAATGTATTTCACTTCTAGCAAATGAAAATGAGCCTGTTAGAAGCTCGACTGATTATCTTAAATTGGTTGTTAGTATAGCTATTAGCACAGTCAGGGTTATTCAGAAAGTGTGGAGAGCAATCAGAATTTCATTATGTAGAGGATTTCTGGTGGTCCCAATGCTTTGAACAGAGGATAAAATAGGATTATGAGGAAAAACCAGAGTCTAATAGCCTGATTTTCTGCTGGAGATATTAGCATTCTATGATTATATTACTGTTGCCAAGTCTTGCTGTAACAATGGAGATTATGGTAGAATTTTATGGACCCCCCCCCCCCACACAGTCAGAAATGGGTTGGCAGGTGGGAGGGGCATAAAATTAGGTGGCATGGCAGCAGCATCGTGCCCATCCTAGACCTATCTCTGCTGGTATTCTACCAGCGGTGGGGGCTGGTATCAGGTGGCCTGCCTATACATATACCACTTAGGACCCTTAGGTGTCCAATTATTGGCCATTTAATTGTCTCTTTCCTCCACCACTGGTAATATGCCACGACGTGTGAAAGAGAGCTGCCTTCTTGCAGGCTGATAAGGGGCCTGTTCCTGTTTGGGTACGCTGTGTCCATTGGAGGTGGTGCTTCCTGCATGTTCCCACTCCTGCCTGGCTGAAGGTGGCCCCACTCCCCTCACTGGCAGAGCAGGGCTGAATGGCCTCCTCCCACTTTTATTTTGTATGTTACTAAGTGTTGCTAGGCTCCTTTTGGGCTGATTCTTTTTGGGGAAGCAATCTTGTGCAGATTCACCTGCTGCACATTATTTTCTGAAAATAGTCACGTGTTTCTTGAGTATTATATTCTCTGTCAATTAAGTTGGAAAAGAACTTACTGCTTCTGCTGTAGTTTCCAAGCAGGAACTGTTAAAATGAAACCAAGGGGCCACTACCTTCTTTCCCAAACTATTTTGGTCGACTGCTGCTTTAAATTGAGCCGGGCGGAGGGTGTCCTTTAAATATGCAGACTTTGCTCAGATTATTTAGTCAAGGACCGATTAACCTGAGGAGGCTATGGTGGTTTCCCCTCCCCCCGCCCCCTGCCCTCACTATGGCCACCTCCCCATCCCAAACCTCCCAGCCCAACCTATTAGGTACAAACACCAGTGCCTGAAGAGGCAAGTGACATATAGCTTTTTTTTAAAGTTTCCAACTTGAAAGGGCGGCACGTGGCACAATGGTTAGCATTGCTGCCTCACGGCGCTGAGGACCTGGGTTTGAATCCCGGCCTTGGGTCACTGTCTGTGTGGAGTTTGCACATTCTCCCCGTGTTTGCGTGGGTTTCACCCCCACAGCCCAAAAGATGTGGATTGGCCATGCTAAATTGCCCCTTAATTTGAAAATAAATAAATAAATGGGTACTCTAAATTTAAAAAAAAGTTTCCAACTTGTATTTTCAGCTTTTGCGTGGAACTTTAATGGCTACCATCTATGTTTGAATTTGATTGGTTCCTGCCAAGCCAAACCGGTAGCCGGTCAGAGATCAACTGCAGAGGTTACAAAGTTCCTGATTTTTAATTATTTAATTTTCCAACAGTTTTCATCTCACTAAAACCATGTTGATTAAAAAGGAAAGGTTGTTCTATGGAGCAAGCAGGACTAAACGTTGTGAGCAACAGCGTGCTTATCGTAACATTGTCACATAAATCTGTTCAAACATTCCTCCAACCAGCTGCGAAATGTGAACTTTTTATATTTCAGAGAAGCAGTAAAACTTTGCATTGCATAACATGTTAACAATGTCTGTATTTGAGTTCCAGGACTGCAAAACTATTGCTAAACTTGCAGAATTGACAGTATAATGTCAAAAGTCAAAAACATTTGAAACATTCAAGGCCAGCCATGCAACCCCAAAGGAACAATCTGCCATATTTAACACAGAATTTTGTGACATTTCTTCTATTATGAACTGAGGCCAATTTAAATCAAATTGCCCAACATATGCTACGCGTGTTTGAATGTAAGAGTCTGGATATCCGTAACGTGTACAATTTATGGCCAGATGTTGAGAAAAAAGCGCTTTGAACATCAGCTTTCATCTTCAGCCCCCACCAAAAACTCATGATGTATAAATTGGCTATGTATAGAGACAGTGTTACATTTTGCATCTGCATAGCCAGACCTGCATTTGCAAATTTGATGACTTTGATCCTAGTTGGTTCCCTCGGGAAAACAAAACATAAGCTTGATGTAATTTTCAGAAAGAAAAGTAGGCCCTTCACTTGTTTGGTCAGTGAATTGATCACAACTGGATGGAAAGGGAGAGAAATTACAAACCAAATTCAAATCTGACAAATGATTTTTTTCCAGGTTATGGTTTATGCTTTGGCACCTCACTGGGTGGTCATCTTAGATCTATGATGATGATGGGAAGCGGTATTTTTTTGACCTGTTATTCACAAGCATCTCCACTGCAATGGGCAACTGTTAGCATCAGCAGAATGATGGGGCTGATTCTGGGCCTAGCTGTCCACATGTCCAGATCAGGTGGAGGAGAGAGCAGAAGGACTGCGCTTAGATCTGCTTTGTGTCCTATTCCTGTTCTGTCCAGCTAAAACCTGTGTACAGATTTCAGGCCCGGAGCTCATTTAAGCTTCAAACAATATTGAAATAAATACCAGTCACAACTTCCCGAATTTGTTCTCTGATTGTGCTTTTGCCTTCAAAGCTCATTTTAGAAAGAATATAAGGGAATCTGTCTGAATTGAAAGGCAGGGGTGGGGGGGTACTTGTTAAGCTGGGATAGGGTATCTCTTTGCTTGCGACGTACATTGCCTTTACAGCTGTATTGGTGAGTAACCTATATTTGGGCTTACTGATTATTTGAAGATATAGGTGAGTTTATCGATGGACCGGTATAGCAACATCAACTACACTGGAACTCGAATGTTCATATAGAAAGAAAACCGTGCATTTTTACAATGCCTTTTATAACCTCAGTACATTTCAAATTGCTTTGCAGTTAATTAAGTACATTTGAAGTGTCACTGTGATAATGTAGGAAATGTCACAACCAATTTGTGATAATGACCAGAAAATCTGTTCTTAGCGAGGGATAAATGTTAGACAGCTTATAAAGAATTATAGAAAGGTTACACCACTTGGACAGGCTCTTTGGCCCATTATGTCCATGCTGGCTCTCTGCAAGAACAGCGCCCCCCTCCCCCCCCAGTCATTCCCTGCAATTCCTTTCCCTTTAGGTCCTTTTCTTTTTTAAAAAAAAAATTTAGAGCACCCAATTTTTTCCAATTAAGGGGCAATTTAGCATGTTCAATCCACCTACCTTGCACATCTTTGGGTTGTGGGGGTGAAACCCACGCAAACACAGGGAGAATGTGCAAACTCCACACGGAGATTGACCCAGAGCCGGGATCGAAACCTGGGACCTCGATGCCGTGAGGCAACAGGGCTAACCCACTGCTCCACCGTGCTGCCCTAGGTCCTTTTCTAATTCCATTTTGAAAGACTGAATCTGGCACTCTCAGGCAATCCAGATTTCAATGACTTGCTACATAAAGAAACTTTTCCTCATCTTGTCAATGTTTTTGTGCCAACTGCCTTAAATTCTTGTCCTCTGGTTATCAAATTTTCCACCAACAGGAGTGGTTTCTCCCTGTCTACTTTGTCGAGCACGCTCATGATTTTGATCATCTCTATCAAATCTCCACTCAATTTTCTCTTCTTTTCGAAGAACACCCATATACTTCATCAATCTGCCGACATAACTTGTTACAATCCCAGGTGATGTTAGAACTGTACAGGAAGATCTCAGAATGGATTCCTGGCTCAAAAGTCCGTAACATTTTAAAAATAAAACGTGGGGGAACACAGTCACAGGGAACAAGAAAAAGAAATTGTTAAACCCGAAAAGTTGGATTATTATGTGATATTCCTCTATTCCCTCCTTAGTTTAAAACTTGCATTGGGATTTTCAGATTAACACGGATTACAAAGTACATCATAACCTACAATGGTCTCATTAACACACAAAGTCCCTTTTAAACACCCAAGATGACTGTGGTAAAACACATTCCTCCCAGATAATTTTCGCATGAGAGTTTCCAAACTCTACTCCCAAAGCATGCTTTAAACCTTTCTCTCATAATAATGCTTTCCCTTGGCGGTTTGCACGAACATCCCAACTGACCCCCCACCTCCTCCCCACCAGCCGATCACCTCCCTTCCATGACCACATGTTCTGCAGTACCCCCCACACCCTGCAACCCCCTCTGTGATCCCTACCTGCGGATGCGGCCCCTGTGTTGGCAGTAACAGTGAATCTGGTCCATGGGATGGAGGACGATGACAACCCGCACTGGGATGAGCTCTGGTGATCCACATCGTTTGACAATGTCTGACTCCTGCCCACGGTAGTGTTTTCCACTGTTCACCTGGGTGATCCCTGCATGCAGGCTGACCATTCTATCGCACGGTTCCACGGAACCGTTGAGGTAGCGTAGGTGGAGACGGGAGGTGGGAGAGGGGTTGAGCGAGAGGGACTGGGAGGAGCAGGGTACCAGGGCAGTGTGTGGGGTTGGAACTGGGTGCTCCAGCCCGTGGCCACCTCCACGGTCCATCGATCTTCCCCCCACCCTTCCCCAGTACTCCCTCTGCAGCCAGCTCAGCCTAGCCATCCCTCACACCCTGCTGATAGGGCAACGAGGCAGGTTGGAACATTTGTGCACAAGTGTTTTTTATGCAAATAGTATGTGAACACCATGACAAGATTTGTGCCCTGCAACTAATGCTATCCTATGTGCTGCACCCGTGCCAACTTAACTAGAGTTTATCTTTTTGGCCTTATGGGCTCTCACGCGATGTCTTGGTGGATCCCCGGGGGTACACCAGGGGTGGAGGTCGCCTGCTGCGAATCCCACCCTGTGAAATGGATCCCATTTGGCAGCCAGCCTCTGGAGCGATCGAGCCTAGATTGGCCCAGCAGTTGCTTGGGTGTCCCAGGTGGTGTGGTGCCATAAACCATAAGACCATAAGACTTAGGAACAGAATTAGGCCACTCTGCCCATCGACTCTGCTCCGCCATTCAATCATGGCTGATATTTTACTCATCCCCATTCTTCTGCCATCTCCCCATAACCCTTGATCCCCTTATTGATCAAGAACCTATCTATCTCTGTCTTAAAGACACTCAGTGATTTGGCCTCCACAGTCTTCTGCGGTAAAAGGTTCCACAGGTTCACCACCCTCTGGCTGAAGAAATTCCTCCTCATCTCTCTTTTAAATGATGGTCCGTTTAGTCTGAGATTGTGTCCTCTGGTTCTAGTTTTTCCTACAAGTGGAAACATCCTCTCCATGCCCACTCTATCCAGGCCTCGCAGTATCCTGCAAGTTTCAAGAAGATCCCCCCACTCATCCTCTAAACTCCAACGAGTACAGACCCAGAGTCCTCAACTGTTCCTCATACTACAAGCTCTTCATTCCAGGGATCATTCTTGTGAATCTCCTCTGGACCCTTTCCAAAGTTAGCAGATCCTTCCTTAGATATGGGACCCAAAACTGCTTACAATACTCCAAATGGGATCTGCCTCCGAAGTACATCCCTGGTATTTTGTATTTTAGCCCTCTCGACATGAATGCTAACATTGCATTTGCCTTCCTAACTGCTGACTGAACCTGCACGTTAATCTTAAGAGAATCGAGAACAAGGACTCCCAAGTCCCTTTGTGCTTCTGATTTCCTAAGCATTTCCCCATTCCCCTGTTCGACCTGCTGCCCATTGGATGTGCCAGGGACAGGAGGGGGGCAATGCCAAGGTGTTGTGGTGTTCCAGCACCTGCCCTACGGAGTCCCGGTACAAACCCCATCACCTCCTCCTCCCTTGGGTTGCCCGATGGCACCCGGGCTACTCCATGGGATAGGGGTGCGACCAACGCAAATTCCAGGGGCTGCCTGTCACCTGGCGCTGCCAGTCTTGGAGGCCTGCTCTCACCTCAACCAGGGTTGAGGCTATGGAGCACAGGGACTGGGACTCCTCCCTCTGGGACTGTGCCACATCACTCAGTGACTGTGCCACCTCCTTCCAGATTGACTCAGGTTAGCCAGCGCCCGGCCAATGCCGACAATGCCCTCAGCCATAACCAGTTGTGAGTGGGGCAATCTCTGGAACGCCGCTTTAAAGTCCAGGTGGCCCTGGTACATAGCTGCCTGTGACAGGGCAGCCCCGTCCTCTGTCTCGACCACTGCCCGCACAGAGTGCCCCAGGGCTTGGACATCCTGACCCATGGCCGATACCTTTGCACCCAAGGCCTCCACTGCAAACGCCACCCGTGCAGTGTTGGCCTGGGTGGCATACATTGTTGGCACCCCCTCTTGCATCTGCAGATGCTGGATGGTTCTGACAACCCCTCATGTAGTCCCCGGCTCTGGGTCTGCATCTGCAACATCGATGGGACCGTCCTTTCCAGACGCCCAAGACCATCTGGATGGCAGCTAGTCCGTGGGGCTGAGGGGGTGTTGAGAGGGGGTGGGGTGGGGGGGTTGTGCCACGCATGCCATAGGAAACTGCAACTCAACTGGGGCTCACTTAGTTGCCTTCTGGCGACCTCTGGCTTGGCGGCTGCCCTCTCTCCGGGTCTACTGACCAGCTCCAGTGTCTGCCGGTCTGCGGCGGTGAGGGGCCGTAGGTCCGGTAGTCCCCCTCTCGTCTTTTCTCTCTCTCTCTCTCTCTCTCTGGTTATATGCCGCCTTCACCATCACATAATCTCTTTGATTTCCATACACATCACCTGGACCTCTGCAAATGTACTATCTTCCTTTTGGGTGCTTAAAGAAGGTGTTTGCCACCATCAGGTAATCGTCTTGACAAAATTGTATCAGGCTCTCTCCTCTTTCACTTCTAATCCAAGACCCTATTGACCGACATGGGTTCCTTCACTGAATGCAGCAACATAATTAGGGGTGGTGATAAGGGCAATCAGTGTCCCACAACTCTCCACCTCTCACTTATGATTCCAAATAGCTGGGTGTACACACCAGCGGCCATACCCTCGGATCTCGACTTGGCAGTCATGCAAAGCTAAGTGATGGGTCCTTAGTTCAGCTGGTGTGGATATGGGGATGTCAGCGTATTCTAATATACATGAAAACTGGAAATGGCGGAAGAGGCAGAGATTAGTAGGATAATGGCTCAGAAGGTGGGGACCAGCAAAATGTGCGACACACCCAGAACTACACTCGTGAGGCTCGGTCAGGCAATGTGGCCAGTTCACAGATCGGGGTGCCATTTTGATCGGCTGCCCAGACCTTCCCACCCCGTTTCAGGCCCCCCACCCCTGCTTTCTGGACCCCCGACCCCAAACTGTGTCAAGGCCTCTGGGAAACCCTCATCACCCGCCGTCCAATTGGCAAGGCCCCCCCTTCCGGGCCCAACCGCTGGCAGTGCCAACCTGGCATCTGGGCACCCTGCTAATGGGCCCGGGTGCTAGGCTACCACTCTGCCCTGTCCCTGGCCACATGGGGGTCTCTAATGCTCTATGAGACCCCCCCCCCCCCCTTCTGAGGTGCCATTACACCTGGTCCGCATTTGTGTGGACAAGTATTAAAAGGTGGCATGCAACGGGGTGTCGCGGGCGCAGCTGTTGATTCCCGGGCACTGGGTGAATCCAGCATTCTGGCTCATTAAAGTATGCTGATGTAGATCTCACCCAATGAGGACAATGACCAGATCACAACAGGCAGAGCAAGTCTAACACTGCGCACTTTCTGTCACCATCCTCCTCGGAGAAGGCAAAGTGATGGTGAAACAGCATTGTAAAAACAGTATGAAGAACATACATATCCCAGTGCAGATATAAATTCAAACCCTTGCCTGCTTGTGGCAAAAATAAAGACAAAATTGAAAATATCAAGACAGAAGAAAGATGTGTGACCATTTAGGCCTTGACATGTTGATGAATGGCTCTAGAAGTAAAAAAACAAGTATGAATGTCTCTGGACTGAGGAAACAGATCAAATCGAGGTCTCAGAACCAGAAATTGAAAGCAAATGAAAAAACATGAAAGAGAGTGCTGCAAAGGAAATATTAGCACAACAGAAAAGAGACAGAGACAAGGGGCGGGATTCTCCATCCGTTCACGGCATCGAGATCCTCCGATCCTGTTGCGGTGAATGGGAGATTCCTCGTCCTTGCTAGCAGCGGTAGCGGGGCGGACTCGCAATGGAGAATCCTGGCCGAGGAGTGAATGTCACGTGAAATACCAGCAATGATGATAGAAAGGAGAAGGAAAAGAAACACAGCTTGTGATGAACGGTTACTGCCTTATCATCATATAAGGTGATGACCCTTTAAGATCGGGCTTGGAACTCTGGGGACTCCGCCTCTGGCTCCGCCCGTCTGTGAGCCATAGATAAAGGGCTGCCACATGGGCTGTGTAGCAGTCAGCACTTGTCTCAGCTCGAACATAGTTCTTAGTCTAATAAAGCCTTCTTTACAGTTTAATCTCTAAGCTTCGTTATTGAGGGTACCTCAATTTATTAGACTAAACTAGATTCAGGATGGACGCAGGCCTAAAACCAGAGAAGCTCAACCTGGAAGCACGAACACCGGATGCGAAGGACATTTTTAGGGCTGCGGTGCTTCGAGGCCTACCTGGACTCCGCAGAGACTCCCATCCTGGGGCCACGCAAGCTGCGTCTACTCCACGCCCGGGTGAGTCACAGAATCTCCGCTCGAAAAGGCGACGACTTATGATGAGGCGGTCGAGTTGGTCCGCAAGCGGTTTGTCAAACCCATCAATGAGGTGCACGCCCGGCATCTGCTCTCTACCTGCCGGCAGCGCTCGGGGGAATCGCTAGATGAGTTTGTTGAGAAACTCACCACGGTTGCCAGGGACTGTGACCATCAGGATGTGACAGGGGAAGTCCATATGAACCTGCACATCAGAGACGCTTTCGTGTCTGGCATCCGCTCGACCTACATCCGGCAGCGGCTGCTCGAAAACGGGGCAAATGACCTCCAGGACACGCCAACGCTCGCCTCCTCGCTGGAGGTGGCCCGACATAACTTGGGTATGTACCCCGCGGACTCTGCGAGCACCCCCCGGAATTCCTCCGACTCAGCCGTATCACAGGCCTGCGCCACGCGGTGACCCGCTCACCATGGGGGCACACTGTGCTACTTCTGCGGACAGGGCCAGCACCCACGCCCACGCTGCCCAGCCTGCTCCGCAATCTGCAGCGACTGCGGGAAGAAAGGGCATTTTGCGAGGGTCTGCCTGGCCAGACCCAGGGGCCAGAAAAGCAAAGAACAGCCGGCCTGAAAATCAGGCTCTCAGGCCCGCAGGCCTCGCAATGCTGCTGCGCACCGACCCAACACAACCCCTTCTGACGCGTCATCAGCCTCGTGCGAATCATGGGAGCGGCCATTTTGTCAGTGGCCATCTTCTCGACATGACACGTGCGACCGACGGCGGCGGCCATTTTACGAGTCCGACTCGGCTGAGGACTCCGACTACCCGCGAGTGGGTGCGATCACACTCAACCAAACTCGGCCAAAACACCTGCAGAACTCCATGATGCAGGTCCAGGTCAACGGGCGCGACACTGCATGCCTCTTCGACTCCGGGAGCACGGAGAGCTTTATCCACCCTGAAACGGTAAGGCGCTGCTCCCTACGCACCCGTCCCGCATCCCAAACCATAGCCCTCGCATCTGGGTCCCACTCGGTGCAAATCAAGGGGTACTGTATTGCGGATCTCTCGATCCAGGGCGCCAAATACACCCGTTTCAAATTTTATTTCCTCCCTCACCTCTGTGCCCCCCCTGCTGCTCGGACTGGATTTCCAGTACAGCCACCGAAGCCTGACACTGAAGTTCAGCGGACCCTTGCCCCACCTCACGGTGTGCTGCCTTGCGACACTGAAAGTCGCACCCCCCTCGCTATTCGCGAACCTCACTCCCGACTGTAAGCCAGTTGCCACCAGGAGCCGGCGCTACAGTGCCCGAGATATGGCTTTTATCAAGTCAGAGGTCCAGCGTTTACTGGGAGAGGGGGTCATCGAGGCTAGCAACAGCCCTTGGAGAGCGTAAGTGGTGGTAGTCCGGTCCGGGGAGAAAAAACGGTTGGTCGTGGATTATAGCCAGACCATAAACCGATTCACGCAGCTTGATGCGTACCCCCTTCCTCGCATCGCGGAAAGGGTAAATCAGATCGCCCAATACCGAGTCTTTTCCACGGTCGACCTCAAATCCGCTTACCACCAGCTCCCCATCCGACCAAAAGACCGCCCCTATATTGCCTTCGAAGCAGCCGGCCGGCTCTTCCACTTCCTCAGTGTCCCCATCGGTGTCACAAATGGGGTCTCCGTCTTTCAAAGGGCGATGGACCAAATGGTGGACCAGTACGGTTTGCGGGCTACATACCTGTACTTGGAAAATGTCACCATCTGCGGCCATGACCAGCAGGACCATGATGCTAACCTCAAAAAGTTCCTCCAGACCGCCCGAGCCCTTAACCTGACCTATAACGAGGCCAAATGCGTTTTCCACACCACCTGGCTGGCCATCCTCGGCTATGTCGTGGAAGACGGGGTCCTCGGTCCCGACCCCGACCACATGCGCCCCCTTAAGGAACTCCCTCTCCCCCGCAGACTCAAGGCCCTCAAACGGTGCTTGGGGCTTTTCTCCTATTACGCCCAGTGGGTCCCCAAGTATGCGGACAAAGCCCGCCCACTCCTAAAGACCACCATTTTTCCCCTCTTGGCTGAGGCTCAATTGGCCTTCAACCGCATCAAGGCCGACATCATCAAGGCCGCTATGCACGCGGTGGACGAAACCATCCCTTTCCAGGTAGAGAGCGATGCATCAGACATTGCCCTGGCTGCTACCCTCAATCAGGAAGACAGACCAGTAGCGTTCTTCTCCTGAACCCTCACCGCCTCTGAGGTTCGACACTCTGCAATCGAAAAGGAGGCACAAGCCATTGTGGAGGCTGAGCGGCGCTGGAGACACTACCTCGCCGGTAGGAGGTTTACCCTCGTCACCGACCAACGTTCAGTCGCCTATATGTTCGATAACACGCAACGGGGCAAAATAAAAAACGATAAAATTTTGAGGTGGAGGATCAAACTCTCCACCTACTCGTACGATATCAAGTATCGTCCAGGGAGCTCAACGAGCCCCCAGATGCCCTGTCCCGCGGCACATGCGCCAACACGCAGGAGGACCACCTGCAAGCCATCCACAATGACCTCTGTCACCCGGGGGTTACCCGGCTCGTCCATTTTATCAAGTCCCGCAACCTACCTGACTCAACCAAGAAGGTCAAGGCCATGGTCAGGGCCTGCCAAGTCTGTGTGGAGTGCAAACCACACTTCTAACGGCCAGACAAGGTTCAGCTCGTGAAGGTCTCGGGCCCCTTTGAGCGACTGAGCGTGGACTTCAAGGGGCCCCTCCCGTCCACCAATCGTTACGCCTATTTTCTCATCATGATCGATGAGTTCTCCCGTTTTCCATTCGCCACTCCCTGCCCCGACATGACCTCAGCCACTGTGATTGAGGGACTGCACGGCATCTTAACCCTGTTCGGTTTCCCCGCTTATATCCACAGCGACTGGGGTACATCGTTCATGAGCGATGAACTGCGACAGTATCCGCTCAGCAAAGGCATCGCCTCAAGCAGAACGACCAGTTATAACCCGCGGGGAAACGGGCAGGTGGAGAGGGAGAACGCGACAGTGTGGAAGGCTGTCCTTCTGGCCCTGCGGTCCAGAAATCTCCCAACCACCTGCTGGCAGGAGGTCCTACCCGATGCCCTACACTCCATTAGCTCACTCCTCTGCACGGCCACGAATGAGACCCCTCATAACCGATTGTTTGTCTTCCCCAGGAAGTCCACCTCCGGGGTCTCGCTTCCACCTTGGCTGATGGCTCCGGGACCTGTTCTCCTCAGGAGGCACGCGAGGAGCCATAAAACGGACCCCCTGGTCGAAAGGGTCCGGCTGCTGTACGCCAACCCCAGTTACGCCTACGTTGAGTACCCAGACGGCAGGCAAGATACGGTTTCCCTCCGGGATCTGGCACCCGCTGGATCCCCCACCACAGACGCCCCTTCCCGCGCCGCTCCCCTGCAGGACCCGGCGCCCCCTACAACACACCCCCTTCCGGCCCTACCCCCCGTTGGTGAGCACCTACCGCACGCCCTTCCTTGCGCCCCCCCTTTACACACCCCGCCGGCACCAGCACCGCTACCCCTGGCCCTGCCTAGTCCCCATGCCCCGACCCGGACCGAAGCTCCGACCGCTGTGCTCCCGGATGTGACCTCAACCGGGACGTCCGTGCCCGCCGCACTATCGCCCGAACTGAAGCGGTCGTTGAGGACGATCCGGCCACCGAGACGGATGGACCTATGATGGCACTTCACCCCCGCCGGACTCTTTTTAAACAGGGGGTGAATGTTCCTGAATGGTTACTGCCTTATCATCATGTAAGGTGATGTCCCCTTTAAGAACGGGCTTGGAACCCTGGGAACTCCGCCTCTGGCTCCACCCATCTGTGAGCCATATATAAAGGGCTGCCTCATGGGCTGTGTAGCAGTCAGCACGTGTCTCAGCTCTAACATAGTTCTTAGTCTAATAAAGCCTTCTTTACAGTTTAATCTCTAAGCTTCGTTATTGAGGGTACCTCACAGCCCAATCTGATGAAATTGAAGAGAAATTAAAGAACGCATGTAACAGGCTAAAGAGAAATGGTAAAATGAGATGTCTGATGAAGTATTAGAGTTGGCAAAGAAATCACAAAATGAGAGTCATGCACCAGAAATTGAAATCTTCAACAGATAGAAAGAAAGGGATAACAGTAGATAGTGAATGCAAAAGAGACAAAGATGGTAAAATATTGTTTGAAAGGGGTGAAACAGCAAAGAGATGGACTGAATATATTAGTGAATTGTATGATGATCCAAATCAAGGCAGTCTTCAAGATTTGGAAGATAATGATGGACCAAACATAATATCAGAACTAAAGAATGTGAGTATTGCTGAAAAAGGATATTTTGTTGAAGCTTTCCATCTTAAACTCATCAGGACAATCGCAAGAATACCAATGTTGGGGAAGAGAGTGCTGATTGGTTGGAAAGTGTACTCTGATTGGTAGAGACGTTTCATGGAGAATGCACTAGATAATGATGACTGACAATTAATTGCCAAGCATTGTTTGAATTATTTTTAAAAGTATTCTTATTGACGTTTTTCATTTTAACATTACCAGAATGCAACAAAACCAAGGAAATGGTACAGCTCCACAAAAATGTTTTGACATGGATAGATACAGAAAGGGACAGGAGAACAGCAATGGATGGCCCAGCACAATCATTAGACACATCCTGGTGTCCTGATGTGCACTACCAGAGAACCAGGGAGAGAAGGATAAGGCCATGAAAATATGGCAAAATGGTGCACCCCTTCCCATGCGGTGATTGCTCACAATAACCACAAGAATTCAGGATAAGATCTCTGCACCATGTTGGAGTGCGCACCAGAACATACCTCCCTCAACTCCAGCAACGCCTTGCGGCCGAGGTCCCAGGTTCGATCCCGACTCTGGGTCACTGTCTGTGCGGAGTTTGCACATTCTCCCCTTGTTTGCGTGGGTTTCGGCTCCACAACCCAAAAATATGCAGGGTAAGTGGATTGGCCACGCTAGATTGTCCCTTAATTGGAAAAAATGAATTGGGTACTCTAAATTTATTATAAAACACTCCAGCAATGCCAGAGGCACCAATAACACATTGTAACATCCTCCCCTCGGATATCAGACCCGTCTGTATCCTTGCAGGAGCCAATCATGGAGTCTTTAACTCCACCGTGACAAAAATTTAAAATTGCAAAAGAAAATTCACGAGAACCCCAGTTTTAAAAGGATATTTTAGATATACCACAAGATGCAACAAAACCCCAATCTCAGGCACGGTGCAAAATGACCAACATTCCAGATATTTATATAGAGTGGACCAGCAAATATTCATACAATAGATTTGGATAATAGTCATTGTGGCCAGCGCCTCCCATCAAACTAAACAAGACAGGAAAAAGCAAAGGAAAGCCAACAGGAGCAGAGGATCTCAGGATAAAAAGGACCAGGATACAGCCCATGTTCCTCAGACGCACACCTGCCACCATATAAGGAAGAGAGAAAGCTGCTCATTCAGACAAAGTAACATCTCAACCATAAGGTGTACCCACATACACTTTGGAACACATCAAGAGTCAGCCCTCTCAGGATGGCCTTAATATGTGCCGGCGGAGAAGGGGGAAGGAGTCAGTATCCCCAGCATTCCTCACACACACCAAAACTTACCACTCAGCCAGTCCCGCTCCTCATAAGCTATACCTGGGGCAGCACACCAGCTCCACCCACATCAGGAAAATCAAATTCACCTCACCCAAGGAAAACCCACCACTGAAGAGAAGAAAAACCATCAGGACATCCATTAATTGGATGTCTACCCCCCCCCCCCCACCTGCTGATATGATAAGAGAACCCCCCCACCCCCCCCCCCCCACCCCCCCCCCCCCCCCCCCCCCCCCCACCCAACCCAACAGACCAAAACGGGACCGTAATGTCACTCTGCTCACTCAGGTAAAAAGGTGCCTGGTATGAGCTCACCTTTCCTATAATATAGTGACCAGAACTGTATGCTGTACTCGAGCTGTGGCATAACCAGTGTTTTATAGGATTCTAGCTCTTATACTGTATGCCTTGCTGAATGTTATAACCTGCCTACTTACCATTGGCTGGGGACTAATGACAATCCCACAATCCTGTGGGAGTATGAGCTTCCCCAATGAATGGGGCGGAGAAACCATTAGTAAACTCCTAGTATAAATAAAGCTGGCCAGTTCAGGAACCAGCAGGAAGGAGTGTGCAGCAAGGGAGGTTGCTGCTGCTGTTATATATATATGTTATTGTAAATAAATGTTATTACTTTGCATCCTTAAAACTCGTGCTGGATTCTTCGTGGCCCTCACAAAACTGCCGACGAAGGTTAAAGTGAATAGCTGTCTACACTGCTGAAGCCACCTCCTTGGATTTTTGTTGGATACAGGTTGGAAGTTGTTTTCTATTATACCATGCCTCTGTACGGACGTTTGGATGTTTTTGATGCTGCGCTGGAAAGCTGGAACCAGTACACACAACGGATGCGTTACTATTTCCGGGCAAACAATATCACCGAAAATGAGCGTCAGGTGGTCATATTGCTCACCGCCTGCGGCCCGCATACGTTTGGGGTGATTAGGAGCCTTACGTACCCAGCTGGGCCAGACACCAAAACGTTTGATGAACTTGTGAATAAAGTGGGGCAACATTTTAACCCAACCTAGTCCACGATAGACCAACGTTACCGGTTTAATACCGCTGAGAGGACCCCTGGAGAATCCCTTGCCGATTTTCTATCCAGGCTACGCAGGATTGCGGAGTACTGTGACTATGGTGAGACCTTGTCAGAAATGTTACGCGACCATTTGGTTTGCGGTATTAACAATGCGGCCACCCAGAGAAAGTTGTTAGCTGAGCCAACATTGACTTTTCAACAGGCCATTCAAATAGTATTGTCCCGAGAGAGCGCAGAACGAGGAGTGCAGGAGCTACAGGGAATGGAAGTGCATGCCTTGGGGCGCAACCCCTTCCGTCCGAAAACGTCCCCCCGCACTCCTGCGGTACCTTGGGCGAGGCAACGTCTGGACTGACGCCAGTGGCCGTTGGACATTCCTCCCCGAAGGGAGCCTTTTCCAGAACCAATGAATAAGGAGCCATGTCCGTGTCAGACTTGTAGGCGGACAGCAGTCCTGGGGGCGCCAGAGACGCCGTTGTTCCGACCGAAACTGGGCCCAGCCCAGGGGCCGTAACTGGGACCAGCCAGGGGCCGTACCTTCCATGTGGATGAACCTGCGGCGACTACTGCTGAGGACGTGGAGACGGAGGACGACTGCCTGCAGCTGCATTGTGTGGCAGCTCCCCGTGTTGCCCCCTAAGGTGACAGTATGGGTCAATGGCCACCCGCTTGAGATGGAGTTGGATACTGGCGCAGCGGTCTCCTTGATCGCCCAGAGGACATTCGACCACATCAAGCAGGGTATACAGACCCTTACATTAACCGACTCACAGGCCAGGTTGGCCACCTACACGGGGGAACCACTGGACATTGCAGGAACTACAATGACCCCTGTTGTTTATGGACGCCAGGAGGGGCGTTTCCCACTTATCGTGGTGCGCTGCCATGGGCCCAACCTGTTGGGTCGGGACTGGCTGCGCCATTTGCGGTTGCAATGGCAGCACATCCTCCAAACAGTTTCTGAAGGGTTGACTGAGGTACTAGGATGATACCCAGATGTATTCCAGCCTGGTTTGGGGAAAATAAAAGGGACCGTAGCCCGTATCCAAGTCGAACCAGGAGCCACGCCGTGCTATTTCCGGGCGCGCCTGGTGCCTTACGCCTTGCTCGAGAAGGTAGAAGGGGAGCTCACTCATTTGGAGAGTTTGGGTATTATCAGGCCCGTCCGTTTTGCTGACTGGGCAGCACCAATTGTACCTGTAATGAAGCCAGATGCCACAGATCGCTTGTGTGGCGACTATAAACTTACAGTGAATACGGCTTCCCGACTCGACCGATATCCAATGCCTCGCATAGAGGATCTCTACGCGAAGCTTGCAGGTGGACTCTCGTTCACAAAATTAGATATGAGTGACGCCTACCTGCAGTTGGAGCTGGACCCTGCCTCCCGACCATATGTAACGATTAATACACACCGGGGCCTGTATGAATATACACGGTTGCCCTTTGGAGTATCCTCTGCCTGCGCAATTTTTCAACGTGTTATGGAGGGCATTTTGAGAGGTTTACCACGTGTTTCTGTCTACTTAGATGACGTTTTGATTACAGGGACGTCGGAGCAGGAATATTTGGAAAATCTGGAGGCTGCCCTTAGATGCCTTTCGGAGGCTGGAGTCCATTTACGTCGCACAAAGCGCGTATTTCAGGCAAAGGAAGTAGTCTACCTAGGTTATCGGGTGGACCGCAAAGGTTTGCACCCCGTCGCAGAGAAGGTGCGTGCTATTCAACATGCCCCCGCCCCGACTGACACTTCGCATCTTTGTTCTTTTCTCGGTCTCGTAAAATATTACGGGAAGTTCCTCCCCAATCTGGCAACTACGCTGGCCCCTTTGCACCTTCTGCTAAAGAAAAATCACACCTGGGTTTGGGGTCAGCCGCAAGAAACCGCTTTCCGGCGGGTAAAGCAACAATTGTCGTCGTCTGGGTTACTAACCCACTATGATCCTCGAAAGCCTTTGCTCGTTACAGTGAATACGGCTTCCCGACTCGACCGATATCCAATGCCTCGCTTTGCTCGATTCTTTGTGGCCCTCACAAAACTGAATAAAATAAATATCCTTTGTGCCTTTTTAAGCAACTTATCTATCTGTCTTGCTACCTCAGGGGTCTGTGGACATGCCTTTGAAGTTTGCTCTGTTCCTCTACACGCCTCAGCATCCGACCATTTATTGTGCATTCCTTTGCCTTGTTGCCCTCCCCAAATACATTACCCCACTCTTCTCCTAATCAAGTTCAACTTGCCAATTTTCTTTCCACTGGGCAAGTCGATTGATATCTTTCTGTAGTTCACAGCTTTCTTGATCACTGTCAACCACATGACCAACATTTCTGTACTCTGCACGTTTCTTAAATTATCTTCCACATTTAAGTCTAAATCATTGATCTATACCATTAAAAGCCCTGTGGAACCTTGCGAGGAACAGCATTCAAGTCACAACAAATGCCTGTTGACCATGCCTCTTTCTGCTCAACCTTGCTACTAATTACTGGCTCGGTAAAGGTACGCTCCTGGTCACAGAGAGTGACAGCGTGTTTACAGAAAAGGTTCAAGATACTAAAACCAAGGAAAAATATCTAGAGTAAAAGATTTGCTGGCCTATAATTTTCTTTGGCAAGCTCAATATTGTGTAGGTGGTTTAGAAGTGGCAAACTAATGGAAATGAGGCCTACACAAGTTGTTCCACTTCACTAGCACTCCATAAGCTTCCCTTCGGCAGTTTTCTCCCATAAATACACCAGGAACTTCAACCATGCACCGCATGTAAATGGCAGGTGCGTATATTTTAGTGAACCCTGCCAGTTCCCTCTTTTCCGCCCTAGGAAACAACACGATTATAAACAGCATAGTTGAGTGTGTGAGTAATCATCCATGTATGCTCAGCTGCATCAGATCATCCATATATCTACAAGTATTTTGAATTTATCTCATACCATTAATGTTAGCAGGATTGGTTATTTTTTAGTTCAGTATATAACTGCAGTGATCCATTTAATTTCAGGGACATTGCTGTCTTTAATTTTCTCCTGATCTTCTTCTGAGGCGAAATATACAATTGACGTAGTCATAATAAGCTTTTGGAAATTGCCCTTTTCAAACAGGATCAATTATTTGCATTCAGTTATTTACAAAATCACTGTGGCATATTGCGTCGTACTCCCACTTGTCACTTGCTAAACATAGCTTTATACGAACTACGAGAAGATTGCTCCAGCTTTCTACAAATATCATTTGTTTATGTGTTTACTAAATAAGTTGTTCAAAAGTTGCAAAGGTTCTCAATCTATTTTGCCTCCAGTAACTGCCTCACCTAATCACCAGGCACATTCAACACCTAATGCATCAGATGTCTAATAGGTTCTTATAAAATGATCAGTTAAACATCTCAGCAGGTAATAAATCAAACATCTGCTTCTGTGAAAATAGATCATCTTGAATTATAAGGAAGTGCATTTGAGGTCACCGTAAAGTTTTCTAACATAGCTATCAGAATCAGGCCATGGGAAGGCCACGTACCTACATAGGTTTCCCTCAAGTTGCTTTAAGCAGTTTGAACGAGCACAGCAAGCGAAAATGGAGTGCAGATTTTCCATAAGGTTTCATAAAAATCATTCACTCAACATCCTTAGTGTCATCGTCAAACATAAAGGTCGTTAAATGTGGAACCATGGCGCGACTGGTGGCAACATTACCCGAGGCAGCAGAGGGCATAGCCGGCAGTGGATCATCTCCGAACACCAATGCTATAGCTTGTGCCAATTGCCATGTTTGGAAGGGCGATAGCCTAGGCGTCCTGTGAATGCGCTGGAAGTATGCAGACTAGTAGAACGTGGTGACAGTCCGCTTGTAATGCCGATTTGGCCTGATGCTCGACTTGCCATTTTAGATCTCGCTGGTCCTATTACGGTCCTTTATTAAACTTATACAACTGATCATGCGTCCAAAAAGAAAAATGGTCTAGTGCAATTTCAAGCGATCACCATTCAACTTAAAGGTGAGGTAACTTTTGACTTTCTTTTGCTGTTCAGACTTAGTAGAAGCACAGTGTATTGTGTTTTTTTGGAAGTGTTGACTGACGTTCCTTCAATCAGAAGGAAATGGTGTTGCATCATTGCGAGGAGTGGTGTGGTCGTGAGCGACCTCTGAGTGCAGCACTTTGCACCCAATTACTCTAGTTCCAGTTTCTCATGGGCTGCAGCTTAACAGGGATGTGGAGCTGAGGCAACAAGAGAGAAGAAACTATAACGGAGGGAGGAGGCGGAGGAATCTCAGAAGGAGCTGGGTCTACAGAGAGCACTTCTCCTACCTCCACCTCAGCTCTATCTCAGCCAGGAGCAGTGTCTGCTTCACTGAGGAAATGGTCACAGAATTGTGCCCTGTCCTCGAACCAGGCTTGCAGGTGCAGAGCAGGGCAAGGATAATGCTGCCAGTAGCTGTCAGAGTCACAGAAGCCCTCAATCATTAAACCAGTGGATCCTTCAAGGATGGATCAGGCAGTATTTCTCAGTTCACCACGCATCACTGCATCAAGGAAGCCAGCGAGACCCTGAATGCAAAAAGAGAGGACTCCATTGTCTTTCTGAGCAGAAGAAGTAGGCACTTGCCTTTTCCAGGATAGCAGGCTTCCCCATGTTTCAGGGAACCATTATCTGGAGGCACATGACTCTGAAGAGGGCACAACTCAGTAGGGACCTGCAAAATAGCCTGAACATGCATTTGCTGGATGACCATGCTCACAGCATCAGGTTGGTGAATTCCCACCACCCTTGGCAGCAGTCCCTGGGATTTCTGCAACTCCCTCATGGCCAATAACTCACCACGTGCAAATGCAGCCTCCAAATTACCCTCCAAGGTACACACGATCCCAATATCTGAGCTGGTGACATGCAAGTATCAGATCAACTCACATTATATCTTCTTGATCACTGTCTTCTTCAGTTTAGGCTTCAGCCTCTTACATCACTGCATGGCTGGGCACCACTTCTGGAGTATTTGAAAGGAGAAAGGCTGAAGGGTTGGGCTAGGATGATAGAAGAAGGGAAAGCAAGAGGTGCGTGGTAACACCTTCTGTAGCTTGCACATCAGAAGAGATTTTGGGATGAGGGGGAAATGGGAGGAGAGAAGGTGGTTTAAGTTGCAGCATGCAGTCAGCCTCTATGTTTGAAGCCACACTGCTGGCCACAACCTCAGTGGTGGGTAGACCAATTATTTCTGTCACTGTTTCCTCCTAGGATGAAAGACATGTAAATGTGTCTATCCCCCACTGATTTGTTGCAGCTAACTCTTATTGTGTGCCTGTTTGTCCTGCAAGCGAGAGAGACAGCATGTGTCAGTAATCATGGTGCAATGTGTGTGGCTATTATGCTCTGAGATATGAATGTGCAGCTTGCAGAGGTGCCAAGTGTATAAGGGTAGGATTAGGCTATGAAGGTGAGGTATGTCTTGTGGTTGATAGAGATTGCAGGTGAGTGAAGAGGATGTAATGATGGAGTATGTGAGGGTGGTAGTGCAGTTGGTAAATATATGTGAAAATGTATTCATTGACCTTGACCTTGTAAGGTCATTAAACCTGTTGTAACATTGTAACTAGGTCCATAAGGTCACACTCTTGGTATTGATATCCATGCATACCTCATCCCACTGCCTTTCCACTGTGTGCCTGGAGGGTCTCCTAGCCCTATGAGGTCAACAAACCACTCTCCTCTTGCACATCTTCTGCACCAAGGCATCCAGCACTGCAGCAGAGAATCCTCTCTTGACCATTGCACCATTTCACAAGCTTTTCCCTGGTTGCCAACACTTAAACTGCCACATCTACCCTACAGAGCTCATTGATGTGTTGGGCAGGTTGGTTCGATGTGGACTGCACTCGATGCAGGGAAGTTAGAAACAGACGTCTAACACAGGAGAAGATCCAACACTGTTTTCTTCAACTAGATGAACTGCTGTACATATTCAGCTGTGGGTCGACACTATACTGAACTGACTGGAGACCTTGTAGTAGCCTGACCAGACTTACTAGCTACCGCATGTTGTTTGCACTTGCTAGCTCGTGGACTCTGACTGTCTCAGTAGCTGGGTCCCGAGAGAGCGGGAAACCTAGTGCCCTCTGGCTTTATAGTGGTAGTGTCCTGTCTGGTGATTGGCTGTGCTGTGTTGTATGCTTACTGGTCATCCTATGTGTCAATCACTGCCTGTCTGCATCTCATTATATACATGAGTGGATATTACGACACTCATCACTCAATTCACCTGCAGATTTCAGAAGGACAGAGAGGGATCTAGGTGTCCGGAAGATGAACCCGCAAAAGGTTAGTACGCAGGTATAGCTAATGATTAGGAAGGCAAATGGAATGTTGCTGTTTATTGCAAGGGACTGGAATATAAAAGCAGGGAAGTTTTGCTGCAGTTGTACCTGATGCTGGTGAAACCACATCTGGAGCACTGTGTAAAGATTTGGTCTCCTTACTTAAGAAAATATATAATTGCATTAGGAGCAGCGCAGAGAACATTCATTTGATTGATTCCTCGAATGAAGGATCTATTTTTACAGGAGAGGCTGGACAGGTGGGCCTATATCCATTGGAGGTGAGAAGAATGAGAGGTGATCTTATTGAAATATAAAAGATCGTGAGAGGACTTGACAAGGTGGATGCTGGAAGGATATTTCTCCTTATGGGGAAGCTGAGAACCAGAGGACATCATTTAAAAATAATGGCCGTGATTTTCTCGTCCCGTTTTCGGGATGCAGGAAAGGCGAAGTGGACGAAGAATCGAGTGGGAGTACCAAAAAGGGCTTTTACAGCAGTGGGGTTTTCCCATTCAATTGTCTCCGCCCCCGCGACAATAACATTATGGGAACGTCGACTTTAAAAGTTGGGATCCCCATTTACTTCAATATATGTCTCATTATCAGGCCTTTACGTGACTTTACCGTTACCTTACACCTGATGGACCCCGAAGTTACGTTATCCATTCATGTTGGCGTGAGGGCATGCTGACGTGAATCATGACAAGCCCCCCACGACGTGCAGCTGGCAAACAGAAACTGCCAGGTCAGGGCGGAGAGGGTCATGTATTGCCCCCTGGCACAGACTGGGCACTGAACCCTGGCACTGAACCCTGGCACTTCCAGGCACTGAACCCTGGCACTGTCCAGGCACTTAACCCTGGCTCTGTCCAGGAACTGTCCCAGCAGTCCGGGGTGTTGTTTCGTGTTGGGCGTGGTGCGGCATTGAGCAGGGGGGGATATAGTTCCGTGTGCTTGGGGGGGGGGAGGTGCTCCATGGTGGTGGTGGTGGGGTGGGGCGCGGAGCGGTGAGGTCTGTGGGTGGGGAATATTTGATTGGGTGTTGGTTTATTTATTCCAGGAAAGGGCGGCACGGTAGCACAGTGGTTATCACTGCTGCTTCACAGCTCCAGTGTCCCAGGTTCAATTCCCAGCTTGGGTCACTGTCTGCACGTTCTCCTCGTGTCTGCATGGGTTTCCTCCAGGTGCTCTGGTTTCCTCCCTGTGGCGCGGGTCAGTCGTGGGGCCGCGAGCGCTGGGACCGTGCGGAGCTCCCTCGCCGGGGACAGCGGTGGTCGGGGCCTAGGTCGGCGGCGCCGGCGGGTCAGTCGTGGGGCCGCGAGCGCTGGGACCGTGCGGAGCTCCCTCGCCGGGGACAGCGGTGGTCGGGGTCCAGGTAGGTTGCGCCGGCGGGTCAGGCGTGGGGCGCGGGACGGGGGTGAGGGTGGCGTTCGGGACGCCAAAAACCCCTTCCTCTCCGTGGAGAGTGTTGGCCGGCACCCAAATCGGGAGCGCCGGCGGCGGGTCGTACATGGACTGCGGGGAGGGGGGTTCGGGAGCGTAGGCGGCGTGCAGGGCTCCCAGTTCTCCCGGGGCCGCGGTGGTCGGGACCCAAAATGGCGGCGTCTGCGGGTCGCACATGGCGTGCTGGGGGGGTTGGAGGCATAGACTGCTTGTAGGGCTCCCTGTGGCCCCGGGACGGCGGCGACCTCGCGGGACCGGCACACCACCGCATAGTGGCCCTTTTTCCCGCAGCTTTTGCAGAAGGCTGCGCGGGCCGGACAGCGCTGCCGGGGGTGTTTCGCCTGGCCGCAGAAATAACAGCGGGCGCCCCCGGTGCGACTCGGCGTTTGGACTGCGCAAGCCTGTGGGGTGTCCGGGGGGGGGGGGGTAGGGGGTTTGCCGCAACGGGTACGTACGGGGCCCAATGGCCTGCCGCGCGGTCGGGGCCGTAGGCGCGGGTATTACGCGCAGCGACGTCTAGGGAGGCTGCTAGGGCCTGTGCCTCTGAGAGTCCTAGCGACTCTTTTTCTAGAAGTCTTTGGCGGATTTGGAAGGATTGCATACCTGCCACAAAAGCATCGCGCATTAACATGTCCGTATGTTTGTTTGCATTCACCGACGGGCAGCTGCAGGCTCGTTCCAAAATCAGCAGCGCGGCGTAGAACTCGTCCATCGATTCTCCGGGAGCTTGCCGTCTTGGCGCGAGCTGGTAGCGAGCGTAGATTTGGTTAACTGGGCGAACGTAGAGACTTCTCAGTGCTGTGTACGCCGTCTGGAAATCGTCGGTGTCTTCAATGAGGGTGAAAATCTCCGTGCTCACCCTCGAGTGCAGGACCTGCAGTTTTTGTTCGTCTGAGACTCGGCCTGTGGTCGATCTGACGTAGGCCTCGAAGCAAGTCTGCCAGTGTTTGAAGGCTGCTGCCGCATTCACTGCGTGGGGGCTGATCCTCAGGCATTCTGGAATGATCCTGAGCTCCATAGTCCTTTTTAGGCACGCTTAATAAATTGTGGCGCACAAAGACTCCGTGAGACGAATAGAGTGAAGTCGATGAGGCTTTATTAAGCGTGTCTGTTCCCCAGCAGCCCGAAAGTAAACTGGCCTGCGGGGGAAGGCACCGGCTTCTTATACTTCGCCTTCAGGGCGGAGCATGAGGTCAACGGCCAACCAGGACCCGGGATCTGTCAGCCAATGACATTAGGGCTTCCAGTCCCACATAACCCCCAATACATACTACCACACTCCCACAGTCCAAAGATGTGCACCTTAGATGGATTGGCCACACCAAATTGCCCTCAGTGTCCAAAAAGGTTGGGTGGGGTTACTGGGTTACGGGGATGGTGTGGAGGTGTGGGCTCAAGTAGGGTGCGCTTTCCAGGGGCAGGTGCAGACTCGATGGGCCTCCTTCTGCACTGTAAATTCTAGGATTCAATGATTTAATCAGAGAACCCTTTAAAAAGGGCGCCCAGACCTTTCGGAAACCTAAGTTTCTGGTGGGCAAAATAAAATTTGAGATTAATCAATAGTCTGTGGAATCCTCTTCCCAGAGAACAGTGGAGGCAGGGTCACTGAATATTTTCAAGGCTGAGTTGATGGAAAAGGTCGAGGGATTAGACAGGAAAGCAGTGTCGAGACCACAATCAGATCAGCCATGATTTTGTCAAATAGTGGGGCAGACCCGAGGGGCTGAATGGCCTGTTCCTGCTCCTGATATGTATGTTCATATCCACCTTTTGCTGCAGCAAGACTGTGCATCTCCCCTGTAAAAGGTGCAAGCTGACTTTAAGAAGCTCAGGCTAGTTTTAGATAAACTTAGTCCCATGCTGAGCGTGCAGCCAGTCAGCAGCTGGGCTGCATGCCACAATCAGGGAGATTAGCAGGCAGCACAAAGTTTACATGTTCCATGCGTAACTCCCATCAGGCGTGGACAAATCGCACATCACAATGCTGGCATGCCCATTTTCAAGAGATAGCAAATTCATGGCTAAAAAGGAATAATTGTAACTGATTTCCATGAATCTCAGTGCTTACATTGGGAGTAATACTCAGTTTTGCATTGCCTAAGTATTTTACATGATTGAATTAATTGGCAGACACTTCTGATCAATGCCGCTAAAATGATGTGACTTTAGCATATCTTTGGCAGCAGATGTATCCCTGTGACGCAGAGCACCAATCAGTTTGATGAAATGGTTTGGATCCTGCCTGTCACATATTTATGTGGAACATCTTACTCCTCCTTCTGCTTTCTTTTCGAATGCGTAAGGACTTCAAATAATAACAACTGATGTAGAGAAGACAAAAATACATTTGCTGCTTTTGTTTAAACGTAATGGGTGAAGCTTGGTACATATATATATCAATAAAACTCTTAAAATACATATTAGAAGGATTAGAAATCAACTGTATGTGTATACAATTTTCATTTTCGTTCAATGTTTTCCATAGCAGAATATAAGCACAGTGCTGAATTCTTCGTTTCTGAGGCTGAGTGTTGATGCCAGCGGAGGAAGGGTGGCATTTTACGACAGAAAAAACAGCTCAATAGCTGCACCGACTCAGCCACTTTAAATGGGCTAGAACCGTCACAACGTGGAATGCAATCAATTGTAAAACGGTGCCGGATTCACAGGTCTGTGATTGGCATTCATTAGACTCACACGCCGCAGCCGCTCTTAAACGGTCCTTCCCCCCACACACACACATTCCCAGTCAACAAGGTGGCTGGAAGGAGAGCAGCGCCGTGGTCCAGAGACGCCGTGGAGGAGAGAAGGATGGCCCTGTACCCCGGCCCGGGAGGAAGGCTGGCAGGCACCGCATACGGCCATGCTTGGTCACGGTGGGAGAGGCGGTCAGCACCGTGGGCAGCGTCATCCGGACTGGCCAGCAGTGCTGGAAGAAACTGCATGACCTTCTCAAGGCGGCCAGGGTGAGTTGGCCGCTCCATGTTCCTGGCACTAACCCCGCCTCTCACACACCCGTAACCTGGCCCCTCCCCCCCGGGCGACGGCCGAACCTCCACCTTCGCCACTGAGGCCACCATCAACCAACCCTGGGCTGCATGCGTCGGAGTGTCTAACGGTTTCACAGATTGTGTCACCCCCCCAAAGAGAAGGCCACGCACAACCACCGGGAGCGGGAGAAGACAGGAGGGGAACCAGCAGAACTGCGGCCCCTCACCATGCCCGAGCAGAGGGGCCTGAACGTTGCCGGTGACCCAGAGGAAAGGGACGTCATCGAGGTGGAGTGCGGTCACGGGCGACGAAGTGAGACCCCAATGTGTAGCAGTTGCCCATGACACATGCGGGCACCCCCCCACCTCACCACCCCAACCCTTCATCTCCCGCACACCCCCACCCCCTCACTCCCCAACCCCCTCACCCCCTCACACCCCTATCATCCCCCTCACCCCCTCTCTCCACAGACCCTCACCCCCCACCCACCCCCAATTCCCCCCCCCCCCCCCCGGCCTGCCAGAGATGGTGTTGGTCCATCCGTAGTCCCCCGCCCCCAGCCAGCCGAGCACTGATGGGGAGAGCAGCCCGGAAACCAGCGCTTCGAACTCGGGTCGGACGATGACACCGACTTTTCGTCACAGCTACACCCTCCACCATCCCAGAGACCAGCACCTCCGTTGGTCACATTAGTGAAGAGGCTGCTGGGACACTGTCTGGTGCGCACCACACATCGCATCCTGTACAGTAGGTGGAGGTAGGAGCAGCCGAGGGGCCGGACGGTCGGAGGGCAGACGGGACCCGGGCTCCTGGAACATCCAGTCCCAGCCACAGTGCAGATGCAGTCAGAGAGCCAGGGACTACAGGAGGGGATGACGGCGAGCATCCAGCAGCTACAGGTGCAGGTGGAGGAGTCCATCCGTGTGCAGGTGCAGGATGTGGTGCCGACCATGCATGCCACCCAGGCCGACATCACACGGGTGGCGTCTGTGGTGGAGGCATTGGTGGCGACGGTTTCAGCTATGGATCAGCATGCCCAAGGCCTGGAGCATTCTGTGCAGGTGGTGGCCAAGGCACAGGAGAGGGCTGCCCTCTCACAGGCAACCATGTGCCAGAGCCACCTGGGCATTGCAGCGGCGCTCCTCAGAATGGCCCAGTCACAGCAGGCCATGGCTGGGAGCATTGCCTGGGTGCTGGCCAGTGTTGCGCAGACATAGAGGGAGGTGGCCCAGTCCCAGAGGGAGATGGTCTATTCACTGGCTAATGCGGCATAGAACCACAGGGTGGTGGCACAGTCGCAATGTGATGTGGCGCATTTCCAGACGGAGATGGTCCACTCCCTGTGCTCCATGGCCACGAGCATGCAGACCCTGGTTGAGACCAGAGCGGGCCTCCAGGACTTGCAGTGCCAGGTGGCGGGGAGGCCTCAGGGGATGGCTCCGCTCGCACGCCCATTCTATAGAGTAGCCCGGGGACCATCGGGAGGAGGAGGTGATGGGGACCGTGCCGGTGACTCCCACATGTCCCTGATGCATCTGGTGGGCAGCGGGCAGAAAAAGGCAGCACCACGCCACCCGGAACACCTGAGCAGCGGCCGGGCCCATCCAGGACGGGTCGCCCCAGGAGACCGGCACAATGGGGACCCTTGTCGCAGGGCAGTAGTCACAGCAGGCTGTCTCCAGTCCTGATGTACCATCTGGGGAACCACCGAGGGGCCCGTAAGACCAGAACGTTAGACGCCAGTTAGCTTGGCACGGGTGCAGGACACAGCTTAGTTATAGAGGCTAGGGCACAGACTGTATATATTTCTTCACAATAAACATCTGTTACCGTTACATCCTGCCTCTGTGCTCTGTCTGATGGCTGTGGGGGTGGGCTGGTCCGGGCTGGCCGGGAGTAGGGGGACCAGTGCACGCACTGTGGGAGTACTGTGCACCCGCCCCCCCTCCCTGCATCCTGACTGTCCCCAGCACCCCCACTCCAGGGATTCAACGGGACTGTGTGCCGGACTGGCCAGCTCGCATGCAGGGATCACCCAGGAGGAAGGTGCTACTGTGGGCATGAGTCAGACATTGTCTAACGATGTGGAGCAGAGCTGATCGCAGAGCGGGCTGTCATCATCCTCAATCCCATGGACCAAACCCACTGTTACTGGCAACCCAGAGCCCTCAGCTCGTAGTGCCGCAAGTATGTATAACGGAGGGGTGTGCAAGCAGGCGGTCTGGCTGTGTAGGAAGTGAGGGGGTGTGGGGCTGGGATGTGGTGTCCATGCCCCCCCTCCTTCCTAGTCGGTGAACTTGGTGGCGATTAGAGCGTCCCGTGCGTGCTGGCCCTGTTGATAACTGATGCTCGATCAATAACTCCAGAAGCGAGATTGGAGACAATTGAAGGCTGTATTACACTAGATGTTTCCCTCAGCAGCGCAGGTACAGAAGGCAGATGCTGGGGTGACATGGGCTCTTATACCCCGCCTTGCTGGGCGGAGCAATGAGAACAGAGTACCTTCTACACCAATGGTCTTCCGGCATCACAGAGTACCGTAATACCTCTAATACTGACTACCACATTCACCCCCTGTTAAAAAACAGTCCGGCGGGGGGGGGGGGGGGGGGGGGCGGGGGGGGGGGGGGGTGGCCTCACATTACAGAGTGGTAGAAGTTAAGGTTATGAAGGTACCTGGTATACCTCTGTACAGCGTTTCGCCTCGTTACATCACAACTATTTACAAAATGTATTTACATTTCAGAATGAAGCAATTAGTCGATCGGGGGCCCTGGTTGTCCTTTGCAATCGTCGTACCTTTGGTGGTGATTCAGGCGGCGGCTTGGGTGACTGTGGCTCCGGGAGCGTGGCTTTGGCTTCTTCGGCAGCTGCTCCATCACCCCTCGACGGGACCGGTGGGAGAACCGATCCACCTGGGAAGGGGGCGGCTGTGGGGTGCGTCGGTGGGAGGGAGGGTGGGACTGGTGGTGGGGGTGTGTAGGGAGACCGTATCCTGTCAGCCGTCGGGGTACGCCACGTAGGCGTACTGAGGATTAGCGTGGAGGAGATGGACCCTCTCGACCAATAGGTCCGATTTGTGCGCCCGCACGTTTTTGCAGAGCAAGATGGGTCCAGTAGTTGCCAGCCAGGTCGGGAGCGAGGTCCCAGAGGAGGACTTTCTAGGGAAGATAAGGAGATGTTCGTGAGGTGTTTGGTTGGTGGTGGTACACAGCAGTGACCGATGGAGTGGAGGGCATCCGGGAGGACCTCCTGCCAGCGGGAGACTGGGAGATTCCTGGACCGTAGGGCCAGTAGGACGGTCTTCCAGACCGTTCCGTTCTCCCTCTCTACCTGTCCGTTTCCCCGGGGGTTGTAATTGGTCATCCTGCTCGAGGCAATGCCCTTGCTGAGCGGGAATTGATGCAGTTCATCGCTCATAAAGGAGGATCCCCTATCGCTGTGTATGTAGGCGGGGAAACCGAACAGCGTAAAGATACTGTGGAGGGCTTTTATGACGGTGGATGCGGTCATGTCGGGGCAGGGGATGGCGAATGGGAACCGGGAGTACTCGTCAATCACGTTCAGGAAGTACGTGTTGCGGTCGGTGGAGGGGAGGGGGCTTTTGAAGTCCATACTGAGGTGTTCAAAGGGACGGGAAGCCTTTATCAGGTGCGCTTTCTCTGGCCTGTAAAAGTGCAGTTTGCACTCCGCGCAGATTTGGCAGTTCCTGGTGGCTGTCCTGACCTCCTCGATGGAGTAGGGCAGGTTGCGGGTCTTGATAAAATGGAAGAATAGAGTGACATCCGGGTGGCAGAGGTCCTCGTGGAGGGCTCGGAGGCGGTCCACTTCTGCGTTGGCACATGTACCGCGGGATAGGGAGTCAGGAGGCTCGTTTAGCTTCCCGGACGATACAAGATCTCATAGTTGTCGGTGGAGAGTTCGATCCTCCACCGTAAGATCTTGTCGTTTTTCTCTTGCCCCGCTGTGCATTATCAAACAAGAAAGCAACCGACCGTTGGTCAGTGAGGAGAGTGAATCTCCTGCTGGCCAGTTAATGCCTCCAATGCCGCACAGCTTCTACTATGGCCTGGGCCTCCTTTACAACTGAGGAATGGCGGATTTCTGATGCGTGAAGCGTGTGTGAGAAAAAGGCCACGGATCTGCCTGCTTGGTTGAGGGTGGCCACCAGAGCTACGTCGGACACGTCGCTCTCAACCTGGAAGGGGAGGGACTCATCGATGGCGTGCATCGTGGCCTTTGCAATGTCTCCTTTGATGTGGCTGAAGGCCTGGCGGGCCTCTGTCGACAGGGGGCAAACCGTGGATTGGATCAGCGGGCGGGCCTTGTCCGCATAGTTGGGGACCCACTGGGCATAATAAGAGAAAAACCCTAGGCAGCGTTTCAGGGCCTTGGAGCAATGAGGGAGGAGGAACTCCAAAAGGGGTCGCATGCGTTCAGGGTCTGGGCCTACAACTCCATTATGCACTACGTAGCCGATGATGGCTGGCGGTCGGTGCTGAACACGCATTTATCCTTGTTATATGTGAGGTTAAGGATTTTTGCGGTATGGAGGAATTTTCGGAGGTTGGTGTCGTGGTCCTGCTGGTCGTGGCCGCAGATCGTGACATTATCAAGGTATGGAAATGTGGCTCGCAAACTGTACCGGTCAACCATTCTCTCGTTGGAAGACCGAGACTCCATTAGTGGCACTGAAGGGAACCCTTCGGAAGTGGTAGAGCCGCCCATCTGCTTCGAAAGCAGTGTATTTGCGGTCGCCAGGGAGGATGGGGTGCTGGTGGTAGGCGGACTTTAGATCCACCATGGAAAAGACCTTGTATTGCGCGATCCTGTTGACCAGGTCGTATATGCGGGGGAGAGGGTACGTGTCAAGCTGCGTATATTTGTTGATGGTCTGGCTGTTGTCTATGACCATCCTATGCTTCTCCCCCGTCTTTACAACCACTACTTGAGTTCTCCAGGGGCTGTTGCTAGCCTCAATGACACCTTCCCTCAGTAATCGCTGGACCTCCGACCTGATAAATGTCCGGTCCTGGGCACTGTACCGTCTGCTCCTGGTGGCAACGAGTTTGCAATCCGGGGTGAAGTTCGCAAACAGGGAAGGCGGATCGACCTTGAGGGTCGTGAGGCCGCAGAAGGTCAGTGGGGGTATAGGGCCGCCGAATTTGAAAGTTAGGCGTTGGAGGCTGCACTGAAAATCTAACGCGAGGAGTGTGGCAGCGCAGAGGTGGGGAAGGACGTAGAGCCGGTAGTTTTTAAACTCCCCTGGACCGTGAGATTCGCCACGCAAAACCCCTTGATTTCTACTGAATGAGACCCGAAGGCCATGGAGATTTTTTGGTTAACGTGGTGAACAGGGAGAGAACACCGCCTTACCGTGTTGGGGTGTATGAAGCTCTCCGTGCTCCCAGAGTCGATCAGACAGGATGTCTCATGCCCATTGATGAGCGCCGTCGCCGTTGCAGTCGAGAGTGTTCGGGGCCGCGACTGGTCCAGGGTCACCGAGGCTACTCGTGGCAGCAGTTGGATGTTTTCATCGGGCGGTGTGTGGTCATCTGAATTGGGATCCTGGAGGCCCAGCCAAGATGGCGGCACCCACTGGTCGCACATGGCTGGGGTTGTACAAGATGGCGGCGCCCATCCATCGCACGTGGTGTCCGAGAGACAAGATGGCGGCGCCTGGATGCCGCACGTGGCCCTGGAGGAGGAAGATGGCGGCGCCCGCTGGCCACACGGGGCCCGTGGAGGGGGTTGTGGTGGCGGTCCGTATTCGCCTCCTGGGACCGCAGCGACCGCCCGAGCCTGGCATACCGCCACAAAGTGGCGCTTTTTGCCGCATCCTTTGCAGAAGGATGAGCAGGCCGGACAGCGCTGCCTGGGGTGTTTGGCTTACCCGCAAAAATAGCAGCGGGCCCCCCCGTGGTTGCCAGGCCGTCTCGCAGCACAAGCTTGTGGGGGGATGGGAGATGCATCGGGGTCAGCTGCGGGGGCGTTCCACGCTGCCCAGGGGGCTGCCTTGCGGTCGGAGACGTAAGCATGGGCATTTCGGGAGGCCACATCCAGGGAGCTGGCAAGGGCCCGTGTGTCCTTGAGGCCTAGTGTCTCTTTCTCCAGCAATCGCTGGCGGATTTGGGAGGACAGCCTACCTGCAACGAAAGCATCCCGGATCAAAAGTTCTGTGTGGTCGCTCGCCGAAACTTGAGGGAAGCTGCAGTTTCTCCCCAACACCAGGAGCGCACGGTAGAATTCCTCCAGCGATTCCCCGGTGATTTGGTGCCTCGTCGCTAGTAGATGTCGGGCGTAGACCTGGTTTACAGGGCGAATATAATGTCCTTTCAGCAGATCCATTGAGGCCTGAAAGTCATCCGCATCCTCGATGAGGGAGTAGATCTCTGGGCTCATCCTCGAGTGCAGAATTTGTAGTTTCTGGTCTTCCGTGGGTATGTTTTCGGCCGTCCGGAGATATCCGTTGAAGCACGCCAGCCAGTGCTTGAAGGTTGCCGCTGAGTTTGCCGTGTGGGGGCTGAGTTGCAGACACTCCGGCTTGATTCGGAGCTCCATTCTTTAAAATCTAGTGTAATAAATTGATGCTCGATCAATAACTCCAGAAGCGAGATTGGAGACAATTGAAGGCTTTATTACACTAGATGTTTCCCCCAGCAGCGCAGGTACAGAAGGCAGCTGCTGGGGAAACACGGGCTCTTACACCCCGCCTTGCTGAGCGGAGCCAGCAGACAGGCTTAACCAATGAGAACAGAGTACCTTCTACATCAATGGTCTTCCGGCATCACAGAGTACCGTAATACTTCTAATACTGACTACCACAATAACATTATGCAGTTTCCCTGCCTGCCCGGGCCCCATGTCCTGCACATCACCCCCATCCCCTGCATCCTCCCCGTCGAACGAGGCCTGCCCTTCCTCCTCATCCTCCTCTCCAGCACATTGCCCCTCTGCTGTGCGATGTTGTGGAGGATTGCAACAGGCCGCCACGATGCAGGTGACCCTCTCAGCATCATGCTGGAGGGCCCCTTCAGAGCATTCCAAGCACCTGAAGCACATCTTCAGGAGACCGCAGTGCCACTCAATCACGCATTCTGGTCGCTGTATGGGCGTCATTGTAGCGGGTCTCCCCCTCGGTCCGTGGCCTCCGGATAGGTTTCAACAACCACGGCTGTTATGGTAACCCCTGTCACCTAGGAGCCAACCCCTCAGCCGGCGGTGCCCTAGAACATGTCAGGCACCAGCGAGTGTGCCAGGATGAAAGAATCGTGCACACTGTCCGGGTATCGGACGCAGAGGTGCACAATGTGCAGCAGATGATCGCAGACCAGCTGGACATTCATTGAGTGATACCCACTTCGGTTTGTGTACAGCGGCCTGTTATCCTCAGGTGCCCAAAGGGTGACATGCATCACATCTGTTTCCCCCTGGACCCGGGGCATCCCGGCAATGGCGGCGATCCCTGCTGCCCGGGCATCCTGGTGGATTCGGCCCCCATGGAAATATATGCCTGGGCATATAGGGCCTCCGTGACGTCATGGAGGCACCTGTGCGCTGTGGTCTGTGAGATCCCGGACAGGTCCCCACTCGGCGACCAGAAGGACCCTGTCGCGTAGAGATTCAGGGTAACCATCACCTTGACGGTCACTGGGAGCGGGTGTCCGTGGTGCCAGGTGTGCCATCATATGGCAGATGTATCGCACTGTCTCTCTGCTCATCCGGAGTCTCCGACGGCATGCCCGGTCCAGCCAGTCCTCGAATGGCAGGTGGCGCTGGCACACACGAGGCCTCATGCAGCGCCTCCTTGGCACCTCCTCCTCCTTGGCCTGTTGGGTGGCCGGCCCTCCAGCCTGTGAGGCCACCACCTGCCACTCTGCAGCCCGCTCCTCTGCAGCCCGTTCCTCTGCAGCCCAGTCCTCTGCTGCCCATTCTGCTGCTGCCCACTCCGCTGCTGCAGTTCCCCCTCTTCTTGAGCGGCTCCCCCTCACATGGCCGCTGAGCTGCTACCAACACCAAGGCGGCCACCATTACTGGTTGAACGCTAAATGCCATTGTCTTCAGGGGGTGTGAAAGGCCAACATGTTAGCATGGTGCATACCCCCGTGCCCAACTGGGTCTGATGGTATACGCGGTGGCCCCGGTTGGCAGTGCGGACTCCCCCAACCCTGCACCACTGCCCCGTCGGTGTCTGGCACCATCAGTGCCCCTGGTCCTTGTGCCCGTCCGGATCCCAGGGGCACCATTGGCTGGCACTGCCCTCACTGAATGCTGCCATGGGTGTGGCCCTGGGTGGACCGCCGGTGAGTGGCGGCTGGTTGGGGGGGTGTTTGGAGCTGGGGAGGGGCACTGTGGCGGGGGGGGGGGGTGGTAGGGTGCAGGTGTGGGTGCATCCATACGGCCGGTGTCACTATGTAGAACCAGGGGCCAAGGTGGGTGGTCAGTGGAAGCGCAGCAAGATGGCCACCGTAATGGCAATCGGTGCCTGGGCACCACCAGCCCAGTCCTGTAGGGCTGTCCTGGCTGCTGGACCTGTTTCCACCCTCCCCTGGACCAGCAGGTGCCTCCCACTGTCCGGGCTGGCAGCCCACAGTCACTCCACTCCTTTTCTGTCCTCCTCTCCCTCTCGCTCAGCAGCCACGATGCCAGGCTCATGATTTTTGAGACCACAAGTGAACCACGCCGTTGGGAACTCGGCCCATCGGAGGCGGAGAATCTCGGAGACCTTGGAGAATAGGGTGTCAGGCCTGCTAATGAAATGTATACTGTACTTTAACCCCGCGTGGTGAGCGACGCAGTTACGCCATTTTCGGTGTGTCGGAGCATCCTGATTTGGCGTCAAACCGGCGCCTACCCCGATTTTGGTGTCAGAAACTATTCTCCGCCCAATCGCGTTTCGCAATTTCGGTGACGGCAAGCGGAGAATCTTGCCCACAGTGTCTCACATCTGGCTATCCGAAAACTGGAGTTGTCCAAAAATTGGACATTTTCACAAGCTGCCATGCATCAGTTTTAATTGTTATTAAATGAGTAAAATAATTTACTGGGACAATTCAGCTAATGCAGCAATGGTGTGGTGGATTTGTTTAGGAATTGGATTTGTTTATTGTCACGTGTACCGAGGTACAGTGAAAAGTATTTTACTGTGAGTAGCTCAAACAGATCATGTGGTATGTGAAAAGAAAAGAAAAAGAAAATACATGATAGGGCAACACAAGGCCGACAATGTAAATACAGAGACACCGGTATCGGGTGAAGCACACAGGAGTGTATTAATCGGGTCAGTCAATAAGAGGGTCATTTAGGTGTCTGGTAACAGCGGGGAAGAAGCTGTTTTTGAATCTGTTTGTGCGTGTTCTCAGATTTTTGTATCTCCTGCCCAATGGAAGAAGTTGGAAGAGTGAGTAAGGCGGGTGGGAGGGGTCTTTGATTATGCTGCCCGCTTTCCCCAGGCAGCAGGGCGTGTAGATAGAGTCAATGGATGGGAGACTGGTTTGTGTGATGCTCGGGCTTGGGCCGAGCAGTTGCCATACCAGGCTGTGATGCAGCCAGATAGGATGCTTTCTATAGTGCATGTGTAAAAGTTGGTAAGAGTCAGTGTGGTGCATCAGACTAGCTATTGGCTTCGCACGACAGACTTTTCCCATGTTCCGGGCGATCCAAGCGATCTTTGACCCACTCAACAGGGCCCTTATCTTAGTACTTAAATTTTTTTTGAAGTTATTTCTTCACTATTGTTATAAACTTAATTATTCGATTTCATGTGCCTTCTATTAATCAAATTGAGGTTTTTGTTTCCTGAAAAGCTGCAAGATCTGAAATTCAGCAAGGACTCCGTCCCCGGGTTGCCGATTTTGAAGCACTGTATCTGTCATTTTCTTTAGTATAATCACTCAATGATTTACGTTTTACAACCATCCAGTCAATGAAGACGCAAATCTGCTTCCATATGACAGATTGTAAAACACAATTTTAAAAAGGCAAAATTCAACCATTTCCTACCAAATAATTAAATATACATTAAAAAATCAGCAAAATAAAAACCAGCAGAATACATTGCATCAAACAGTTTGACACTTGTTATTCAGTGTGTCTGGTAGATGACTTGGAAAAATGAATGATTGTTGCTCATGCAGTATCTCACATTTGTTTTTGTTGATGCGCATCGTCAGTAATTTCACATGTGGTTGGATTTACTGTCAGAGTCAGGCTCAGGTTTCAATCTTAATTTAATTTATTTGTTTTTTCTTGTTGCTCTTTTTTAGAGATGAACCTAATTTTCCCTATGTTTCTTATCTGGATTTTGTTTGTTAATTTTCACTAAATATGTTGTTCTCTTTCACAATGTTCAGTGTTCAGTTATCTCCCAATTTGCTCAGAACGCTCTTATAACAGTGATCTGTTTCCTATGTCCTTAATGACCAAATCCTAACCATTATCTTTCTTTTTACAAACCCTTTAATTCCAGGGTGGCACAGTGGTGCAGAGGTTAGCACTGCTGTCTCACGACGCTGAGGACCCGGGTTCAATCCTGGCCCCGGGTCACTGTCCGTGTGGAGTTTGCACATTCTCCCCGTGTCTGTGTGGGTCTCACCCCCACAACCCAAAGATGTGCAAGATAGGTAGATTGGCCATGCTAAATTGCCCCTTAATTGGAAAAAATAATTTCTAAAATTAAAAACAAATTCTTGCATTCCTTTTGTGACGGTAACGGGTTTATTCCTCTGCGTGCTTCATCACTGACTGTACGCTATTCAAATACCAGCTAAAATGTTCTAAGTGCAGGTTTCAAACTTGAAAAGGAAGCAGGAAAGTTCTAATTCCTTTCAGTGCAAAACGTCACTAAATGTACTACGGCTGAAAATAAGGTAATTTTACACAACAGAATTGAACATTTTGGAAGAGCAATTTACAAATTTATTTTCCATCACTTATTTGGTATTGGTATGTTAGAATTGCGTCTGTATCTCAGAAAGAAAATAATCTCTTCCAAGATTAAAGAGTAAACAATTCCTCTCATTGCAGAATTAACCACTGATGTAAACACCATTTTGTTCTGCCCTTAAGTCATTATGAAGCATTCGCTCAAGAAGTCAGTCCGTTAAAAATGATTGTTTTATCAATTCATTTCAGATAAACTGTGGCAATACTCTTCGTATGTATCGCTTTGATATGCTCTATGTTTAGGGGCTTATGTCAATTTAACAAATCTTATAGAATCTCAAATCACTCGTACTGAGACCTCTTACATCAAATGAAATGGGAGGGAATTTTAACTCCTTCAACCTGGTGAAAACCAGACAATACAGGACATCAAATCAAAGCAGTAGACGCATTGTTGGTTTTCTGCCCCATTGCGATCTTCCTGGCACTGGTTTAATAGGCTGCTGAGGCATCTACCTTACTCAGGCAGAAACTGTCACTGCAATCAATGTTTTTTTTATGTCATTAGGATGCTGAAGCTATTGCAATGGCCTACTGGGCAAAGTAGCAGCATTTTGTTCAGTAGAAGGTATCGGACAAGAGATGGATGCAATCAAAGATGGCTGTTTTTGTATGGTCAATAGGGACAGAGGAGCATCAGTCAAGATCTTTCATAATAAGACAATGAATCTCCCACGGAGTTGCACAGCTTGCACATAACAACTACAGCTTCTGTGATGCGTGTATTGATTTCAGCATCAAGTGACAGGTAGCTGTTGATTGTGGAACCCAGATTGATAGCAAGAATGGACGGGCTGTCTTCCAAGGAAAGGTTGGTGAGGTTAGATTTGTAACCACGAGAGTTTATAAGAGTAAGGGTTGGCTTGATCAAAACCTTCAAGATCCTGAGGGGTACTGACAGGGTGGATGTGGAGAGGATGTTTCCTCTTGTCGGAGAATCTAGAACTAGAGGTCACTGTTTAAAAATAAAGAGTCACTCATTTAATACAGATACGAGGAGAATTTATTTCTCTCTTAGGGTCGTGAGTCTCTGGCACTCTCTTCCACAAGAGACAGTAGAAGATGAGTCTTTGAATATTTTTAGGGCAGATCTAGATAGATTCTTGATTTTAAAAGGGATAAAAGGTTATTGTGATAGGCAGGAATGTGGGGTTACGGTTACCATCACATCAGCCATGACCTTATTTGTTGTTGAAAACTCACCACTATTCTTAGAAGTCCCCCATACCAAAAAGGGCCGATATTCTAAATGGTGAACAGGGATTCTCACTCCCCGACTCCTATGCAGGCTTCAGTAGGTGCTACTCAGGTCAAACTATGTTTTCACGTTATCCCCCGGTATAACCCATACCTTTACAGAAGATTTCATCTATTTACCACTTAGTAGCATCGATCCTGGGTCGCGCATTGTTAAGTAAGTAAAGTAGACTTTGGAATAACCACTGTTTCAGGTTAAAACTTTTAAGTTATTTTATTATTATATTTTTTCTTTTAAAAGCTGCAATCACTGTTTTTACAGAAAAGTAAAAAGATCTTGCTTCTGGATCCTTCTGGTTGGTTGAAGGGACCTTCAGGCCCAACTTGACAATTAATCTTCTTCTTAAAATCTGGTCTTCTTTAAATGAATTCACTGTTCTGCTCGGTTGCTATGTCCTATCTTTCCCATGTACCGAGCTATGAGAACTGACTCTGCTGGTTATCTCTGAGCTGACTCTGCCTCCTCTTTAAATACTGGTCATCCTTTGATGTATCAGCTGTTTTAGCTCGGCTACTTGGCTCTGACCCTTTCCCATGATCAAACTGACTGTAAGCTGACTCTGCTTGCTTCGCTTGTTCCTTCTCTGCTTCTCTGCCTCTCTGCTTCTAGACTTCCTAATCTCCTGTCCCCTTTCTCAGGGTTTATATATTTTTCTAACAGTTATTAAGTTTTTATGACTTTATTGTAAAGTAACTTTTATTTCACTTGAATTCTAAAAAGTATCTTTGATCTAAACATTCTAATACAACTAAGTATTCATTTTGACATGACTTCATCTCATAGATCTGATTACATTGTGTCCTTTGTGATGTTCTAAATGCTTTGATTTCAAGAGGGGTATGAATTTTATTTTCCAATTGTATCCCCAGCTCATAATTTTGACTTTGATTTTGGCTTTAAATTATGTTTCTCGTAGACTAATAGTCTCCAATTTTTTTTAATTTACCTGGTGTTAGCAGAATTTCACACCTATATATTTGTCTCCCTAGTCATTCTTTTCTATCTGCTGATTTTACTTCAATGAAGGTGTGAATCATTACTTTTAGCGTAATGCTAAAAATCCACTTGGTTATAACTTGCAAGTTTTACATTTATCACCTATCAAAACTGAAACTCTCATCCATGCTTTTCCAGATGCTTACTAAGATAGTTAATTTCAATGAAGGTGTGAGCCATTGTTTTTAGCTTCATACAAAAATCCTGTTTGTTTGTTTGGGAGAAGGAATCTGCATTTTATAATGCTGCTCTTTGCAGCTGCTGTTAGCCCTTCGTGGGATCTTTCCCTGTATCCTCTCATGTTTCTCTCAGACCTGATATTGCCAAACTTCCATGTTTCAAAAGACACATCTTTCCATATTATCAATTACATATTGAATGGCGAAGCAAGCTTGAGGGACCGAATGGCCTACTCCTGCTCCTAATATGCATGTTTGTAGATAGATGAAACTATCAACAACCTTGAACGTCACATTGTTAATATCGATAGATGGTGGTATGGCAACATTTCTCTTCCTGATGCTGATGGTGAAACCAACAGATGTGAGAGAGTCTGTCCATTGCCAGTACAGTTCTTCCTCGGTATGGAATCTTAATACAGCATAATCAGCTTAGAGCAACTCTCTGATGAGGTCTTGGCCCACCTTTGTCTTGGATCTTCGGAAGCAAGGCTAAGCATCTTTCCATCATTTCTGGTATGTAAGGAGGCACCCTCTGCAGATGACCCAAAGATATATGACAGCAGCAAAGAGAAGAATATGTCAAAGAATGTTGGTGCCAGAACACAACCCTGTTTGACCCAACTGCAGATTTCCAAGGATTCAGATAGTGTCCTGTCATTTCTGACCTGAACCATCATAATGTTATGAAAAGGGGAGAACCCACTGAGCAGCTTAAGCAGGCAGCCGATTTTTTTCCAGCAGCTTAAATATACCAGCCCCGCTCACATGATCGAATGCCTTGCTGAGTTGGTGAAGGCAATATATAGTCCTTTGTTCATGGAGTTTCTCTTGCAACTGCTGAATGGAGAAGATCACGTCAATTGGAGATCTTCCTTTCCTGAAACCACACTGGGATTCAGGGTAGATTCATTCAGCCAGGATCTGCAGCCCATCAAGGGAAACACAGGGATAATGCTCCACAGGGAGAGGCCCTGCAGTTGTTTTAATCCATGCATTGTCCCTTGTCAGTGTGGAGGGTAACAATCTTTGCATCATGCATATCTTGGGGCTCCCTCCAGCTGAGACAGAGAGGTTTGTACAGGTGATGTAGAAGTGCCGATTTCAGGCGGTAAAGCATCAGAACCTGGAGCTTTGCCCATGGTAAGCGGCTCAAAAGCTTTGCTGAACTCCTCCACTGTGGGTTCGATATCCAGCTCTGCCATGAAAGGCAGTCTTTCAATGGGGTGTAATTCAGCCACTGCGTTGTGCCTGGCGCAAGGCCTGGAGCAAGGCCTCAACTGGGCGTCAATTAGCACTGCTCACCAAAAGCGGAGAGTAATCGTGATGGCCACTCGGGGGTCTTGGAGAACATTGGAATCCCCAAGTGGTTCAGAACAGGGCAAGGCAGTACCCTGGAAGTCCCCCGGCAACCAGGCACCCTGGTATTGCCAGGGCGCCCAGGTGCCAGGTGGCACCTCCTAAGATTCTGGGCCTGAGGGATTCAAGCCCATGAATGGGGGTAAGGGGTGTATTAAGGGTTAGGGGATGAAGGGGGTATGAAGGAGCCTCGTAAAGGTTGGGGGGGACGAAGGGGGGGCCTGAAAGGAGGGCCTGAAAGTGTGCACCTTCAGCGACCCCATAGCGGGGCGTCCTCATTTGGGGGGTAATGTTCATGTCTGCGGTGGGGTGGCATTGCCCTTAGGTGATGGGTGTGGGGGACCCTCAATCTCACTTAAAGATCGGGGCATTCTTTCAAAATGGCACCCTGATCTCTGAGGAGCCGGTCTCGCTGACGAGTTCTACTCCCCACTGCTGTAAACATTTCTAAGTGTGGCTGGACCGGTGAGAAACTCCCCAAGGCCCCCCCAAAAATTAAGTGTGGACGAATCCAGGTAAGGATCGCACCCAAAAAGATGGTGGGAAACACCCCACCAAATCCAACCAAAACGATGCTTGGGAATATTTTCATTGAATCGTGCCCATGGAGCAGGATTCTCAGTTTCAGGGACTATGTCCCCATGCCGTCGTAAAAACTGTGGCCTTTCACGCCAATAAAACTGGCGTCAAAAGGCCTCATATTCATAGCCCTGCGCGGGGCTAGCAGGGACCCGTCATGAATCTAGCAGCTTTAGCTGCAGATACGGGCCCCCGCACATCCGGGTCAGAGGCCATGCATGCGCACGGTGGCCTCCAGCTCCGTGGTGGACTCAGACAGCGGAACTGGACCTCCTAAATAGTGCCCCATTAGTTCCATGCCATCGGGACTTCGGGCGGTCGGGTGCAGAGAATAGCGGGCGGGCCTCCAGTAATGGCCGCAGGTAGTGGGTGCGCGACAGGGGGTCCAGAGAATCGGGGAACCGGCGCCAGTCCCGATTCCATGCACGAAAGTGGATTCTCTGCCCCGGCGCCGGACGCGATTTCGGCGTCAGGGTGCAGAGAATCCAGCCCAAGATGTCTGGAACTTTATTGGTGACAGTGTTCTCCCTGGCGTACAACTTCAGGGAGTATTCCATCCATCTCTTTAACTGCTTACTACAGTCAGTGATGACTTCCCTGTCTTTGTTTTCAATCGAGCCGTTTTCTTTGCTGATGTGTTTTTCTTTAACGGTTTAAACATGCCCCAAACATTCCCTATGCTGAAGGACATCCGGATATTCTGACAGTCGTCATTTGTGTACCCTGAAGACCTCCGTTTGGCTTTACTTTGCGTAACTCTTAAAGCATTCAAAGTTTTCTCACTCAGATCTCTCTTGCAATTAAAGAGAATGGAATGTTAGGCTTCAATGTTAGGCGCAGAGTGCGGTATTGTGAGATGGTGTTTTGTAGTATATTCCATTTTGCTTTTAAATTCTGTGTGGGACTGCAGTGGAACACCTGAGGAACTGTTGCTTTTTACCTGAGTAGACAGTATGACAAATACGAGGACAGCATTTCTGCTTTGAATGAGAAAGCTTCAAGCGTTGCATCCTCATCTGAGTTCACACTAAGGCTTGGATTTTTCGGTCCTGTGCACATGGGGCGTGAATGGCGACTGGAGCGCAAAATAACGCAAGAGGCCCAAATCACATTTTACACTGGCAGGAAGTCCCGTTGCAATTGTCCCTGCCCCTCCCATCAGTGACATAACAGTGTCCCCACCATGCTACATTGGGAACCTAGTTTTAATACATTTGCATCCATTATCAGGCCTCATTGCAGCAATCACCCGCCCCTGCCCCCCCCCCCCCCCCCCCCACACTCAAAAGTCCACCCCCCCCCCCCCCCCCCCCCCCGCACACACACTCAAAAGTCCACCCACAGTGGCATAACATCACAAAGGCACCATCTACGACAACGCTTTAAACACGAGAGCCTGGCAAGCTCGCTTCCAAGGGGAGGTTGAGCCAGAAAGGCAGTGAGGGTGACCTGGCAGAGCGGGACGACAGTCAGGGGGGTGGGGTTAACAGGCAGAGGGGAGGTAACAGACATAAGCACCAGTGCCAGAAGGCGCCAATACATCAGGCCCAAATGCTAAGGGCTCAGGGGCTGAAGATACAGGGGCTACAGGGGCAATGGAGTCATGGAATGTTCATTACTGTGAGTTCATTACTGATAATGTCAGCTCCAATGGAGAGGCATGTCAGCAATGAATAGTCCTTTGCAACTGAGATTGTTCAACTACAAGTCAACCAACATTCCTTCAGTCTGACAGCTAAGCTAATTATGCCCACTAACTCACCACTGCTGTGCATGAACGCCACTGATTGCCACTCAGCAGTTAACCCTTACCATACACTACCACACACTTTACAGTGCAGAAGGCGGCCATTCGGCCCATCGAGTCTGCACCGACCCTTGGAAAGAGCACCCTACCTGAGCCCACACCCCCACCCTATCCTCGTATCCCAGGAACCCCACCCAACCCAACCCTTTTGGACACTAAATGCAATTTTAACATGGCCAATCCACCTAAGCTGCACATTTTTGGACTGTGGGAGGAAACCGGAGCACCTGGAGGAAACCCACGAAGCCTTCGCCTGGAGGTCCTGTGGGAGAATGGACATGTGGTCAGTGGGAGGGATGGGTCAGTCCGAATGTCATTTGCAGCTCATGTTTGATAGGCCCTCCTGGTGGGGCCCGATGGATCCTCACCCCTGCAGGGTCCGCCGACCTCCGTGTTAGTGACCGCAATGTCCTCGGCCACCCCTGTCACCTCCAGGGCCTGTTCCTCGAACGTCACGAGGATTGTTATGTCCAGCACCCCCCGCCAGTCTGGGCCCTCTCCCGTTGATTGTGGAACAGCTTCTCCTGCAGAGACACAGAGGGGGCATTGTTAGCTGCACGTGTTGTGCACAGCGGAGGGGGGGTGTGAAGGAAGGGTTGGGGAGTGAAGGGACCTAATGGGAGGTTGGGGGTGGGAGCTGGCCACGTGGGGGGTGGGAAGGTTTTGAATGGGGGGTGTCAACTCACGCATGAGGCCAGGTGTTGGTCGTTGACCTTCTTGTGGCACTGGTGGCCAGTCCTCCTGGTCACGCTGCCTGAGCTGACGGCCGCTGTCACTTCATCCCAGGTGGCACTGGCTGCCCTGTGGCTCATCCTCCGGGACCCTCGAGGGAACAGCACATCCCTCCACTACATTCATGACCCTCCCCAGGTCCATGTCTCCAAATCTTGGGGCCGGTCGTCTTGCCACCACGGCTGCGATCTGAGTTGGGTTGGCTGTGCAAGTGCTGTTTAAGTGCTGCTCGACCTTGTTAGCGGGAGCTGGCGAGCTCGGTTCTGGCGAATTGGCTGGTGTGCCTTTATTTGCGCATTGAAGCCCATGAGGCATCGTTAAGTGGACAAATTAACATTGTATTCCCTTGCTGGCCTCACCCTGCCAAGCGGCGGGAAGCTCGAAATCCTTCCCGAAAATCACACCAGGTGTCATTTTTTGGGAGAATTGCACCCAGTGAGTTTCTAACACCTTGCTCATGTGGTTACTCTGATTTCTTCCCCAGTCTGGTGAACTTGTGATATTTTTCTTGAATGATTCGCTCTGGGTCTCTCTACAGGGAAGGTCTGTCGATGTTAAGCCTATCAAGTTCCATGTTGATCATAGCTGGCTTGCACGCATTATAAAGCAGACACAAGCCATCTGTCAGGTGCAAGCTGTCCATCCCATGCACATGGTCCTGATGTTCCAAGTGGCTGGTGGAAAAGTTGTCATTTTCTTTCTTTTCATTTGTTAGCCTGGTGCAATGGATTTCATCTATTTGTTGAGCAGAGACTCTAAGCTGCAAGCACCCATTGAAGCAGATGGACTTGTGAGGCATGATGATCCTCTCATCGGTGGAAACAGCCCATAACTTCTGTTCTCAATGACAATCAAAGTGAACTTACTACTCATAACTGCTGTCTTTCAGGTTGTGCTGACACAAGCTTGGGCAGATTTTATGGAGACCCTGGCTGGGCTACTCAAACATCAGGGTCCCTCTTTCTAGTTGAGTCGAAAGGTGTGGTGATCTCTGTAGGTGCATGCACACAAGGGGTTAATGGGTAGATAGCGGCACCACAAGATCACCAGAGGGCTGGACCAACAGGGGTATAAAGGGCAGCCACACGGGGTCTCTGTCTCTCTCTCTCTCTCGGGTGTGCTGTGAACAGGGAAACATCAGAATCGCATAGATAGTTAGTGGAGTTACATTTAGTTACAATTGTTAAATCTTTATCCAATTCCTAGTTTCCATGTTAAGGTAAAGAACTTGCGCATTAATAGTTATAGTTCCTCAATAAACCTTTGTTGTTACTGGACGAGTTTGAGTCTTCTTCAACAAGATTCAGAGAACCTCACCATCAGCCAAGGATTGAGTAACACGTGTTATCAACCACGCAGGTAACACTACAAAAGGAATGCAAAGCACTATGTTTGACACCAATTTGACTGCAGGAGCTGCTAGAAAGATAACCAGCAGGATTCCCCGTGCTGAAACTAAGACGTCAAGACAGGATTCATAGACTTCCACGACAGCAAAAGTGGCGCTGCACCTGGACCGATTCAACAACCGTTGAAGGACTAGCATCGACGCCACGTGGAACACAATCGATTGCAATGGGAAACGGTGCGGGATTCGGCGGGTCTGTGATTGACACTCGGGAGGCTGACAAGCTGTAGCCACACATGCACACTTCACTCCCCACACACTCATCCCAGCCAACAAGATGGCACTGGTTGCGCTGGAGCACGTCCATCACACTGATGGGTCTGCTGGGGCCAGAGGGCACTTAGGAGACACCCATACGACCTGTGGCCCTCAGTTCACAATAGGCATTCAACGGCGTGTGCAGCTGCATGACTGCCTTGCAGGCCGCAGTAATGATGTTCCGTGTCTGTCCACTCCAACTCCACAGCCCACCTCTTGGCCACCCCCGCTACTCCTCCCAGCCTTGACAAAAGACCCCCCCCCAGTCAGTGGCACAACTGTCAGCAAACTATGACGATGTTGGACACTTTCCGTATCCCCTCTCTCTTCTAGCAGCCACAGCACCTGTTTCACAATTTTTAAAAGCACCAGTGAACCTTGTCATCGGGGTTCATCCCAGTGGAGACGGAGAATTGCTGAGATCCTAGAGAATACCGGGTCAGGCCCGCTAATGATATGCCAACGCCGTTTACTGTATGTGCATTCTGGAATGCACTGACACCGCTGTCAAGGCACCAGAGAATTGCGATTTGGCGTGTAACCAGCACTGGCTACGATTTTGGTGTCAAAAACAATTCTCCGCCCAATCCCCTTTCGCGATTCTGGCCAACAGAGAATCCCACCCAACATATGTATACATCAGTCCACCTTTCGCTTCGCTCCAGACTTTTTGGTCAAGGTTGGCCCGTTTAGCCTTTAACTCTCCTGAAATATCTGGAAATCCGTGGAGCTATTCACCCATAGCTGGGAATCCCGGGGTGTGTCCACGGGCCAGTTGGCCTGTACACTGCATGCCTGAGGGCGATGAGACGAGTGGAAGCAGTGTCCTCGAAAATTCTTAAGGCTAACTTAGATTATTGATGGACAAGGGAGTCCAAAGGGGTAGATAGAAAAGTAGAGTGAAAGATTCAGTTTCCATGTGTCGCCATGAGGAAACACAACTGATGACTGGTCAAGGGCGAGGCTGTGTGCTGACAGGGAGAGACTTACACATTTAGTTTTCTTTTCACATTGCTGCCAGTCAGCCATGTGAGATGCAAATGAGAAGCAAACTATCACACAAAAACGGAGAGCATGCTAATTCTCTTTACCCACACACTGGACACATAATTGTGTCGAACAGACATGAGACTGCATGGCAATGTATGGGGACAGAATGGATGGTTGTGAAAGGGACCATTGCTGACAGCAAAAAAGGAGATTTTCAGCACTGGAAGAGAGAGAGAACATGACTGAAACTTTCGGACAACAAAAGGAAGAAGCAATGGGTGACAATTTGAGGAGGATGATTAGAAATTCAAGACGTATTACTTCATGGTGCACTGGGCAGCAGAATGCTGGCACTAGGAGAGAGAATGACAAAAAATACGGAGGGTTGGGTGTCATTGTGAACTCTTGAGTCATAGACATAACTGGCAAAAATACAAACTAACTTCATCAGCTAGTGATGCTCTTTTTAACCTTAGTCTATTTGTTATGATTACGTCACCTTTGCTCACGAGTCGCCAGGTATCTTTATGTTACAGCCACGTGGTTCAAGTTCAGGTTATGATTAATAATACAGCACACCGCTTAGTAAGGATTAAAACAACGGTCATTTATTATATACAACAAGCAATGTTAATACCCTAATACTACTTTCTGTATAAACCTATCAGTACTGGCCAATACTTAACTTAGGAAGAGCCCACCAGGTCAGGGAAACGAATGGCTTGTCCAATCAGATCTGGCCCGCGGGATTCAAAAGGCTGCTACAGGTCGGTGGCTAGGTGTCTCTACCGGATAGCGATCGCTGGATTCAAACTTACTGTTGCCGGTTGCTGTTCTTGCGAAGGTCTTGAGCAGGCAAAGAGGAGAGAGAGAGAGATCTGAACTTTGCCCCTCACTTTTATAGGGCCCAAGGGCTTCCTGCCTCCCGGGGCGGCCCTTGACCCTGAGTCCCAGGTGATTGGATTTGTTCCCAATCCTTGGGGTCGATGTGTCCAATGGTGAGGCAATTCCTCGATCGGGGGGGTGGTCGTTCACCTGTCTTTGTTTCGGCCACTGCAGGCGCCGACAGGTCTGGCCCGGTATTCAATTGCTAATATGTTGCAATTGTTCCCGGGGATAGCCGATTTAACTGCAGATGTCTGGATAGATGGGCTGCAAACAGTCCTGAATGTAACTGCAAATACCTGGGTTGATGGGCTGTTGATAGCCCTGAGTATCGATCTGGGCTAACTTCCCCAGAGCCGAATATGCAATACTGTCTGCAGCTGCCTGCTTGTGTCTTGGTAGCTGCTTTTCCCAGCAGTCTTTCGGGTTAGCCATTTCAAACTGGGTTTTGGCAGCCATTTTACGTGGCTACATTAGCAAATGGTGTTATGGGCAGCACGGTGGCACAGTGAGTTAGCCCTGCTGCCTCACTGCGCTGAGGTCCCATGTTCGATCCCGGCTCTGGGTGACTGTGCGGAGTTTGCACATTCTCCCCGTGTTTGCGTGGGTTTTGCCCCCACAATGAAAAGATGTGCAGGCTAGGTGGATTGGCCATGCTAAATTGCCCCTTAATTGGAAAAAATGAATTGGGTACTCAAAATCAATTTTTTAAAAAGAAAATGGTGTTGTGCTGTATGACAGAGAGGTAGCAGAATATTTACAATAGTCATGCATTACCAAATGAATAAATAACTAACGACATTGTACTCCTTGTACAATGTAATCATTCCTTTTTTGTGAAGAGCTATTGAGAAGAGAATAAATTGTTCTTTGGCAGCGAAACATTGAAAAGCTACCTCCAGCATTCCTGCTGTGTGGCTCAATGGATATGAAACTGCAGGGCAGTATTAAATGGCTTCATCTAATGTAAATGCAGAAAAATTAGCAGCTGTTGGAGATGTAACAGCACTTATGAGTTTAGGATTCAGGTAATTTGGTGTATTTCAAACATGAAAGAGATCTGCACTACATTAGATAGAGACCAATACACAAAAGACATTTAGAACAAAGTTGAGTTGCCAAGAACATTTTCCATAATATTTTGGAGCAGAACTCAAGTATGAATAAAACGAAGATCCCATCTTCATTTCAGAATGGCTTCAATCTCTCGTCACTGCAGATTGGAAGTAGTCCAACTTCACACAAAAATGGTTACATTGAAATATAATAATTGAGCTACAGGATAGGAGAGTCAGAGTCACACAGTGCATTGGAGCAAAAGTGCAGTGTGTTACAACTAGCTTAAAACCACAGATTCCCATATTGTGAGCATTGGATCGCAGCTGTGGCGACAGAACATATAAATCAGATGCTTCCCTACTGTAAATAACAACCTATTTTCCCACATTTTCTCTGAGAATAGAAATTGCTGTTGATTTGGGCGTTAGCTCAGATTTTTCAGTGAATTCCCATTTACACGTTAACCCCAGACACCATGGACTCTGGATGGAAATATAAGTGGAACAATTTCACACCCACACAGCAGGCTGCCCAATGTAGCCTTGAAGAATATTAGCCTGCCGAGCAGCAAGTTATCGACTTAATCAGACATTTAAAGCTTTCTTTTTTTAGCATGCGGGGAGAGCATTCCAGTTGTTTTCTCGACCGTGCTGTTGTGAAATGGTCGCAGGGAGTACAGTACAAGAACATTCACTGATCAAGCACGGGGATGTGTCAGGAAGTTGGGGAAATGTTTGCTTTTGACTTCTGATGGGAGAAAAGTTGAAAGGGTTTAGGTCAGACTGTTATCGGGTCTACAAATCTTCCCGATCTGCTGCCAAACATTTATTTTGTGAGAGGTGGGGTGGGTGCAGGGAGGCGGAAAATGGCCAGAATGTCTTCCTGCAATTAATCAAGATGTTTAGGAGATGTGTAAGAATTGACAAAGTGGTGTAGAAGCAGCTCAGGAGCATTGGATAAGTGCTGCAGTTGTGAATGGTTAATACAGGTTCACAGTGTCTCAAAACCAGCAACCTTGGGATTGAGGCTGTGCTGGATTTCAGATCTTGCCGAGCTTTGGATCACGCAGTTCGCGCAGTTGGTTTGGGTCAAGCTAAGTTGGGAGGGGTAAGGGTCGTTCGGTGTGTGGGAGTAGACTGGTGCGCAAGCAGCAAAGCGGATAACTGGCCAGGCACCACACAATGCCAGTGCCGTACCTAGCCGAACTGCCCAGATAAGTTTTGATGCTTGGCACATTCAAAAATTGGCCGTTTTTCAGACAGTCTTATTTGAGCCACTGTTCTTTAGTTTGGAAAGAGTTGTGGAATTTGTTGAGTTAAATGGAGTGAGATAGTCAGGCGTAAGAGCAGTGTTAGTGGACTACAGCTGTTGGGGAAGAAGGAGAGTCTGGCACAGGAAAAGTAGCATTTGCAACTATAGCAAATCATAAGAAATAGATTCTGGGTTGGGAAGGATATTGCAGAGGCCAAGAAAGAGAGAGGCTGCTGAAAAATGGATTAGATGGACCTTTTTCAAACAATGGAAATTATAATTAACAGCAATTTCCCTTCTTTCTTGATTTGAACTACAAAGAAATACAATTACAACTACATCGGGTGGAATTTTCCGGTATTTTTTCAGTGTCAGGCTCTGACTGAAACCTGTTGTGTCGCTCTCCAGCTGCAGAGCCAAGTTTTTAGTCCAGATTTAAGTGCACCCTGAAAAAAGACCGGGTGTGTGGTTCACACAACCACTGTGGTGGGGCCTGATAGAGAAGGCAAGGCTGGCATCACCGGGATTGGGATGCCATCTTTAAAGGGCACCCCACCCAGCGTAAAAGATAAATGCTCCCCCAGCCCTTCATCCCCATGGATACTGAGGATCCCCCAAGAGCATGACGGCTCCCTCCGCGCCCCCCCCCCCTTCCCACCACATCACAGCATTGGGGATCTGTAGCCCCTATTCCCGCCCCCATGACAGCACAAGCATGGGGGTTCCTTCACAACAAGCGTAACAAGAACCCCCCAATGGGGCTCACCAGAGGGACTGTTCTTGGCACTGTCCAGGCATGTCCCTCTCCCCCCGGGGGCCTATACATACCCTTGACATTCCCAGGGGATCCCCTCCACTAATTCCTGCTTTTCAGAATCTGTTGTAGGCGAGGTTTGAATATTCAGTGAGGGGGGTTCATGTGTTTGGGGGCTCAATAAGTAGATTATAATATAATGAAACGTATTCAAATGATATTTCCTCCCTTTCTGGCCATATCACTGGCAAAGGGCGTGGAAAATTAGGAAACGTGATCTCGCTGGCAAGAATCTCATTTTCCAATTCTCGTGGGATTTTGGGCCCGCATTTCAGTTCTCGCTGACAACAGGTGGGGTCTCAAAATTCTGCCCATTGTATATTTTCAAGATAAAAGATGAAACAACAATAATCTATGTCACAAGTGTTATATTTTAACTGTAATTAAATAAGATGTGAACTGAAATAGATACACTAAAGTATATTGCAGCTCCAATTGTCCCATAAGCTTGGCAATAAAACGTAGTGGTAAATAGGAGAACAAGGCTTCAAAACACTTTGGAATACCCTGATGCCATGACAGGCTCTATGTATATGTAAGTCTTTCCTTTTATTATCTTTGACATCTTACAACTCAATACTGCATGATTCACTGCATGCCTAATAAGCCGAAGAGCTTTCCTTTGGAGCTCACAACAGAAACTTCAACCAAAAAGGGAAATTACAGTGAAGTACCTTTGAAGTCTTGGTCCGAATTTTAACTGCCACATGTTCAAGTTTGTGTCTATCGCCGAGAAGAAGCCTACCCAGCAACAGGCATGTCATCGCTGTGCAGAAAGGGGTTATTCACAGGCTGATTGCTGCAGCAAGGATAGCCAATACAAACATTGTGGCACAACTGGCCACAAAGCAAGAGCTCGCTGGAGTAAAATCTCTCCTCTAGAGAAGAACGCTCAAAGGAAGACATAGAACTCATTCAAAGGAAGAAGCAAAACAAACTCAACTAAGAAAATTCACGATATGGAAGAAAAGAACAATAACCACACTGAAGCAATGGCACTTCATTCTGATGAAGAATTGAAGCTGAACGTACTCTCAGTCCAAGGTGGTTCACACTGTTTTTGGGTAGTGCCAAAACTGAATGGACAACCTATCAAAATGGAGATTAACATGGGGGCTGCTGTCTCCCTAATTCCTGAGACCATCTATGAATTGAAACTTAATCACGTGCTCTTAGTCTACAACCGACCATTGTGCTGCAAAGACCTATCTAATAAACCTCTGCTAATCTTGTATTAAACCCACATGAATCAGCAATCTATTTATTTTGTTAGTCCAAAGATACAATGAAGGAAGGACAACATTGGTGGAATGTGACTGTGAAAAATGGGTGGGAGTTAACACAAAGATGAGGGTGAATGTTGTCTGTTTAGATGGGGTTGTGAGGAGGTGCCAAGACAGCAACAGAGAGTGCAATGAGGTGGAGCTGGGAGGTGGGGTTATCGGAGGAGCATTGTGTGGGACAATGCTGGGAAAGAGTGTGAGGCTTTACAACTGAAAACGTTTTCCTAACCTTCCCTACCCTCATGAAGTTCTGGATTCTCTTTGGGCACCCCTTCCAGGTTTAAAGGATGGACATTTGTTGCTAACTTCCTCAGCCACCAATTTAGCATGTTAGCTTGTTTTGAGAGACTTGCCTCCTCATCTTATTGCAGTCCCTCACATCTCGCAGCAGAGTCTCCAGGTAGGAAGCTGAAGCCTGCAGGCAGCCCTCCCAGGTCTCTTCCCAATTCCTGTGGTTGCTGTAGCCTCAGTAGTCCAAGTGCAGTTCAGCCATTCTGACCAATGACATGCCCCCTTTTATTATGAACTTTTTCTTTGATATAATCAGCATAACATCCCACTTACCTTCTCTGGTAAATCAAGAAATCGGAAAATGGGCTGCTAATACTGTGTCTTAGTTAAAGAGCCTGAGTTCTTTGATAGGCAAAGCGACAAGTTCTTGTCCCACTAGGAACTTCTCCACTACGCTTGGATCAGCTGAAGTGAAACACTGCCTACAGTCACTGTTGTAATTTAGGGAAGTAAATAAGCAAAATACTGTGGATGCTGGAATCTGAAACAAGATCTGGAAATACTGAAAAACTCAGCAGGTCTAGTAGGAGAAAACAGAGTTAACGTTTCGGCTCCGTTTGACTGTTCATCAGAACTAAAGAGAGAGAAAATGTGTTGGGTATTATAATGTAGCTGGGAGACATTGCAACACAATGTAGCTTCTGAAACTGAGGGAGAGAAGTGTTTGCTGAGTTAATGGGGGGGAAAGTCGAATGTTAAAAATGATTGGCTTTTTTAATAGTTGGATCTCAAGATAACTTTTCAGAGATATAAAAGCCTATTTAACATTAGCGGGCATCCGCAACAAGGCACAATTTTAACTCCGACGTTACCAATCCGGCATGACATCAAATAGCCACAAGCAAAACCAGGCAGGAAGTACCAGTGTGCCCTTAAGAGGACAAGGTAAGTTTTTATTATCATTTTAATGAAAATTCCTTGTGATTTCCAAAGCCTGGAATTTTCCTACTTTTTGGCAGGCTACTGCAATGCATTTTTGATATGGTACACACTGCTGCCATTGTGTACCAGTGGTGGAGGGAGTGGATGCTTAAGGTGGTGAATGGGATGCCGATCAAACAAGCTGCTTTATTCTGGATGGGGTCAAGTTTCCTGAGTGTTGCTGTGCTCATCCTGGCAAGCAGAGGGTGTTTCCTTTTCTAGTCTTTGTACTTTGGAAGATTGGTGACTGATTCCTCAGGATTCAATGGAAATGAAATTTGGGCAGCTTGGTCATTTTGTTAAATTCAACAGATAGATCCAATACCATTGAGCCTAATTTACTTTTGGTCCATTAAAAGTTGTAAGGTCCAAAATCCAAACTTTGTAAGAAATACCGAGTGGCTGCTCTCTTTTTACGAAGTTGGCAATAAGGAAACAATTTAGATGGGTTGCGGAGGATGAAACTTTAAAATGATTTATTTACCAGCACAACATCATCGAGTAAACATATAAGCACAATTTCATCTGTGGAATTTCGATCAGAAACTTTGTTAACATAATTATTCTTAATGATTTCATACTGTTACTACCATAATGCAACTGTGTTAGTATTTATTTTCCCCAAAGCCCTTAACAATTAGCCTTTAAGTGGCGTGAATAATAAATTATTTAACTTAGACTCCACTAATAGTTAGAACTAAAATTTATGATTCACGTATCATCACTAAAATTGTTTTATCTTTCCTGTGATGCGTGAATAATAAAGACATTTTCAAATGTCTCAATGTTTAAATTTTCATTTCTGGTATATCATAAAAATTGCTAATTATAGGAGAAGAAAGCAGCATTAACGTAACACAATTTCATTAGTGTTACATAAAGTTGGTATGGTACCACTTGGCATTTTATGCAATCAGTTGCTTTGATTAACATTTTGCTTTAATAGCCGATTGCAAACCAATGGCTCATATTTTACAAACATTAATGGAACTTTTAAAAATAACTTTAGAGGAAGTGATCCAGTATGCTATTTTATTAAAGATGTTTTTTTACCTGCAATGCGTTTAAAATTGCTATTTATTTCATTACAATAATAGCAAACTGTTAATTAATCTGCAATGCGCAGCAATTCAGGAAGAGAATAGCTGAATTGGAGGTTCAACAAAATTTACTCAATTACAGTGAAAAATATTACAAGTGTCAATATATATATTTAATTTTTCCAATTGAGGGGCAATTTAGAGTGGCCAGTCTACCTACCCAGCACATGTTTGTCTTGTGGGGATGAGACCCATGCAGACATGGGGAGAAGATGCAAACTCCACATAGACAGTGACTCGAGTCCTCGGTGCCGTGAGGCAGCAGTGCTAACCACTGTGCCACCATGCCGCCAAAGTGTCAAATATATTAATACAAAACTGAAAGAGGAGATACTGCCAGTATAGGCACAGAGGACATATTTTGGAAATGCTTTAAGTTTGAAATTAAATACTAATACATGCAAACAAATATTAGCTGTGCTCTGTGGAAAATATGTCTATCTAATGAATTGACACAACTTTTATGTTTTCGGTTTATGATATACACAACGGGGGAAGGAAATAAATAAGTGAAGGGTTGTAGCACAGCAGATGTTAATATATGAACATAGAATGGTGTATTTCATAGGCACAGGGGTGCAGGTCCTCAGAAATTTGTGGATGCTAATTAAACACTTGGTGGAAGGAGAAAGGGTATTAATAAGACAAGCTTGTTTGAAAGTCTGCTTTAAGCCTGCAATTTTGGAGCTAATTGATCATTTCATGATTTAAACCTATCTGGAGGTGCTAAAACGATCACCTGCAGTTTTCGCATTTAAGCACTGGACCTCCAGTGCATGTAACCTCCAGGCACCCATTTTCACTGACAGTGTGGCATGCTGACCCACAGCAAAATATTTCAGCATAGCTAAGGGAATGAGGGAGAGGGCCCATAGACAATCAGATGTTCTTTGTGGTGGAGGATGTCCAGGTGATGAGGAAAGTCCTGTACGTGCTGGGGGAGGTTTGTGTGGAGGGAGCAAGAACTTATCTACCATTCCTCTCATGTTCAGCAGCTGTTCCTGCTCTGCTTGGTGTTCTCTCCTCCTCTCGTTCCACCTGCAGGCCAAGAGTCACCTTTTGCAAGATCGCCATGAAAAACTAGTCTCTTTCTTCTTATAACTCCAATTATATCACCAATAAAGTACAGTAGAACAACACTCATTCTCTTTAGATGAAGTCCTCAGAGAATTTCCAAGCAAAATATCACGAGTGTGCTCGTGAAGTCTTGACAAAGTGTCCCAAAAGACCTGACAATGTGTGTCAAAAGCCCTCTTGAAACGCTGTCTCTTTCCAGCAGCAACTGAACAGTGAAAGCCATGCATGCCTTTAAATAGTGTTCAATGACTTCTTTACTCCTATTCAGGTGCGGACTGGTTGGAGAAAGAGGATTCATTGGCTTGCAGCTTCTTTAATGAGCACTAGCAAACAATTTAATTAGTGATCAGAGCCTTAATGATTTCATGACAGCCATTCCCAGCATGTGCTTCAAGTTCTTTACCAAAATGGCATCCTGTATGGTATAGATGGACTAAACTGGCATCGCAGATCAAGGCTGTACATTGGTCACCTCAGAAACCCTAAACTACCCAAGAAAATGACCCACATGGTGTGTGCCATGTTAAGCATACGTTCCAAGCTGTGTACCAGATGTTACATTACCCGCTCATATAATTTGCTGATGTACTAGTATTTCATAGATCATTTACAAAAAAAATAAATAAAAGCCAAATGGTTGAGTATGCACAGACTGTGGCAGATACATCACAGTAAACCTCACGTTCAAATAACAGTTTAGCTGAATCCCAGTAAGCCCCAAGATAAAATAATGGCCTCTCTGAAACACTGACAGATCAACACCCAATGTTACTCCCTTGATTAGAGGAATAGTGTATGTGAGGAAGCAATACGTAAAAGGTCATTAATCTCAAGCAACACTTAAAATATCTCAGAAAACTCATTAAACTTACATCTCACATATACTGTAACACTGCATGTAATTGAATGTCATATGAACTTAAGCATCACAATCAAACATTAACTAAACAAATTAAATCACTTGGGATAAATATTATAGCCTGCCATTCTTTCTTTGAACCCTTAGTGGTTGTTATGAAAAAACATAACAGGAAAAGCAACCAGCAGTTCCACACTATAAATATGACCAATAGATAGGAAGAATTCAGAACAAAAGGAGGCTATTCAGCTCATTTGTGCTTGTGCTGCCTCTCTGGAAAGGCTATCCAATTAGTCCCACTCCGTTGCTCTCTCCCTATAACCCCGCAAAGATTTCACTTCAACTATTTATCCAATTCGCTTTTGAAAGTTAGCATTATATTTGCTTTCACCATAATTTTGGGCAGTTCACCCCAGCTCATAAAGGTGTGCTGTGTAATTTTCTTTCCTCTCATTATCTCTAGCTCTTTTGCCAATTATCTTAAATCTATGTAATCTGTTTGCTGACTCTTTTGCAACACTTTCTCTTTATTCACGCAATCAAGACTCTTTAGACTTTGAACACCTCTATCAAATCACTCTTTAACCTCTCTGTTCTAAGGAGAATAACACCAGATTCTTCAGTAACTCCACTGAAGTCTTTTATCCTGCGTACCATTCTAATAAATCTCCTGTGCAGCTGTTGTTTGCAGCAAACTACCCAGCCGTCAGGTGAACAGCGACCACGACATCAGACAGCCCTGCCATGGCAATCTCTGCAAGGCATGCCAGATCATTGACATGGGTACCACCATTACACGTGAGAACATCACCCACCAGGTATGCGGTACAACTCGGCCAATGTTGTCTACCCCATACGCTGCAGGAAAGGATGTCCTAAGGCATGGAACATTGGCGAGACTATGCAGACGCTGCGACAACGGATGAACAGACACCACGTGACAATCGCCAGGCAGGAATGTTCCCTTCCAGTCGGGGAACACTTCAGCAGGCAAGGGCATTCAGCCTCTGAACTTTGGGTAAACGTTCTCCAAGGCGGCCTTCAGGACATGCGACAACGCAGAATCGCCGAACAGAAAAAGATAGCCAAGTTCTGCACACATGAGTACGGCCTCAACTGGGACCTTGGATTCATGTTGCATTACATTCACCCCCCACCATCTGGCCTGGGCTTGCAAAATCCTATGAACTGTCCTGGCTCGGGACAATTCACACCTCTTTAACCTGTGATTATCCCTCTCTCAAGTCACTCCGTCTGGATCTGTAAAGACTTAATTACCTGCAAAGGTTTGCATTCAAAGTATCGTCTTGCATCATTGACTTTGTCTATATATGTGTTTCTGGAACCCACCTCTTCATTCACCTGAGGAAGAGGCTGCGCTCCGAAAGCTAGTGATTCGAAACCAACCTGTTGGATTTTAACCTTCTGTTGGAAGACTCCTTACTGTGCCCAGCCCAGTCCAACGCCGGCATCTCCGCATCATAGCTGTCGGAAAAGGTAGTTTTAAGGATCTATATTTGTATTGTTAAATATAGAAATAAGGTGTAGATTTAAATGGGGTTAATTTAGTGTTTCCATATAAGGAAGGGTAAACCTATATTTAGATTCATATTAGACAAAGGTATCTGCATAGGTGGAGGTTTGGTTTCAGATAAGACTGAGCTTCTATTGTGCTTAGAGATGGTTACAGTGTGAAAAGTAAGCTAGCTGGGAGAAGAGTAAAATTGTTGCTTAGTAACCAGGGGCACCATGAGGTTAGGAATGCTTTTTGAGTGTCGTTTTAGTTGAATTCATTGGCTGGAATTTGTCGTCCGTGCACTGGTGGTGGGATTCGCTGGTCCCACCGGCAGCGCACCCCCACCCACAGGTTTCCCAGTGGTGTGGGTTGGCTTCAATGAGAATTCTCATTGACAGCAGTAGGAGCAGAAAATCATGTCGCCAGAGAACGGCACGCCACCTCCTATCGCCAAGAAACAAACAGCTGGGAGGCCGAAAAATCTAGCTCAATAGCATTGGTTATAGAAGGCGAGAGAGGGAACATGTCCCTCAGCTTTTCTAGAAGAAAAGCCATACAACTGAGTAATGATTAAGAAAACAAGTGCAAAAAATTTAGGAAACTAACACAAGGAAGAAAGTTTTCCAAGAAGTCTGGAGTTAAAGGAACTAAGAGAAACTGCCTTTGGGAACAAAATTCTGTTGATGGAAGTTAAAGTCAGACCTGGGAAGAAATGAGCTGATGAGGCTCACTACAGATAATGCACATATCTGAACGAATCGTAAGGTATGATGTACTATTTCTAGTTTTTGAAACTGTTATGAGACTTAGTAGCTGCAGTAAGCACTATCTATTAATATATGTCTGTCGTCACTAGAGGTGATGTCACAGATCGCCAGCGTGGGAAACATCCAGAGTGAAGAAGCAGCCTGTCGTGAACACATCTTGTAAATAAAGCTCTGTTAGTTTTTGGCCCTCCGTACTTCCTAGAATCAGTTCTCTGCAATGCATAGCACAAGCAATAGTATTCTCTTGGTGACTGAGTACCTGAGTTTTTGTAAAAGTATGCACGATAGCACAGTGGGTAGCACTGTTGCTTCACAGGTCCAGGGTCCCAGGTTCGATTTGCAGCTTGGGTCATGTCTGTATGGAGTCTGCACGTTCTCCCCGTGTCTGCATGGGTTTCCTCCGGGTGCTCCGGTTTCCTCCCACAAGTCCCGAAAGAGGTGCTATTAGGTAATTTGGACGTTCTGAATTCTCTCTCCGTGTACCCGAACAGGCGCCAGAATGTGGTAACTAGGGGCTTTTCACAATAACTTTATTGCAGTGTTAATGTAAGCCTACTTGTGACAATAATGATTATTATTTTTTAAATCTGAAAGGAGAGATGGAAAACCTGGTGCTGGTATCCATGTTAAAAGTGGAGTGGAAGATTTGTTTGAAAGGATAGTTTGGAAAACCTGGGGAGGATTCTTAATGCAAATCGCTGATGGAAAGCATTATTTGAAAGGGTTTTTAAATCTTTTTTTGAGTGGAGTCTGGGAAACCCTCATGTGACAATCATCTGGGGGGATTGTGAGAGAAGTCCGCAGGAAGTCAGTTGAGTGGTTTCAGAGTCAGGTATTATCTTTGAAAATTAGTCAAATGAAGGGAGGGGGTAAAGGAATATTGTATGTCATACTTAACCAATGCTTTTTTTTGTTGTCAAAACTAATTAGTGGTCCTGTGAGTATGTTCCTCTATGTTTTCTAAAAGAAAAGTAAATGTACAATCTTTTGAGCCAGGGTTGCATTCGGGAATCTTCCCAATCAGTAGTAATGCCAACTGAGATTGTAACATAGTCCCTCCAAGGCTTTGAAACCTACTTTAAGTATGATGCACAGAATTGGACATATTGCTCCAATTGAATTCTAACCAGTGTTCTATGAAGTTTAGAATGACTTGTTGTCTTTGTACTCTACACTTTTACCCACAATATCAAGGATTACATCTGCCTTTTTATTCAACTTCTCACCTTTTTATTCAACTCCTCAACTTTTTATTCAACTTCACAACTTGCCCGACCATCTTTAATAACTGTTTATGTTCTGTCATGTGAGAGTACCTTTAAGAAATGGGTGTTTAAGAAATGTACCTTTAAGAAATGGGTGTTTATCAGTGATGTCAGAGTGTGGGTGGAGCTGGGCTGTCTGTCAGCTTTTTACTTTTGTTTTAGGTTGTTTGCTGCAGCATGTGTTTTAGTTTCGTTTTCAGTGTTGGAGCTGAAGCCAGACCAAGCTGTTCTCTCTGCCATCAAAAGACTATTTCTTGATCATTTGGTGAATTCAGAATTATAAATGTTTTCAGTAGTGTCTTAAACCTGATGTGCTTCTGTTAAAGTTATTTTTTTAAGTCGTATGGATGTTAAAAGGAAAGCTTAAAGGATTATTTAGTGTTGTATTCTTTGGGGGTTGTATTTGAATTAATGGTTGCTAAGATGTTCACTGTATGTTTTAAAAAGGTTAACTTGAGTTCATAGCATAAACATTGTTTTGCTTTAAAAATTACTTTTCCATTTCTGCTGTACCACGCCTGTAGAGTGGGTCGTGTGCTCCCCATACCACCATCTATTAAATGTTGTGGGTCAGGTGAACTCCATGATACACTTTGGGGGGTTTCTAAACCCTGGCCCATCACAGTTCGGAAAACAAATGTAGTTCAAGGGGTTTATATTTGTATTGGCAAAGATTAGAAATAATGTATAATTTTAAGTGTGCTTTGTTTAATGTTTCTGTGGAAGGAAGAATAAAACCTATTGTTGGATTCATGTTGGACAAAGGTGTTTGTATGTGTGGGGGTTGGTTAAGTTCCAACTGTGATTCAATTGGGTTTGCCGAGGATTGCAGCGTGAAGAGTAAATAAAAGCCCAGAGAAGGATAAGTCATTGCTTAGCAATTGCGGCTTTATAAGGTAGAGAAGCTTTTAAGTTTTAGTTTAGCTAATTTGATTGTAGTTGGAGAAAAGTAGCGAGAGAAAAGGCAGCTCCCCCAGCTCTGATAGGAGCAGAAAGCTAGAAAGGGAACATCTCTCTCAGGCTTGCCAGAAGAAAAGCCATACTATGGAAAATGGTTAAGAAAACAGATGTCGGAAATTGAAAGTCCAGCTAGTTAAGGAAACTAGAGAAATGAAGAGAAGTGTCCAAGAAGTCTGGCGTTAAGTGAACAGAGACCAAGGTATTGTTCAGAAGAATTCAAGTAGGAGAAAGCAAAGTTCTGAGTTAAAGAGACAATTGCAGTAACCAGATTTAAAGTGAAACAGCAGCTTTCAAAGGTAAAACAAATGTCTGATGCCATTTTAATACAGTTGAGAATTGAGAGTTAAAGCAATTGTGAACAGTTTGTAAACCAGTGAAGACAAAAAAGCCCTAAAGGGGTTGATGTGAAATCCCAGACTGGATTCCCTGTTAAAAATGGAGCAGAAGCTTTGTTTAAAAGTGCCATTTTGAAAATCTGGGGTGCGATTCTCCGACCCCCCCACCGGGTCAGAGAAATGCCGGGGACCGGCGTGAATCCCGTCCCCGCCGTGTCGCGAATTCTCTGTCACCGGTGATTCATCGGGGGCGGAAATCGCGCCGCGCCAGTCAGCGGGAATCCCCCGCCGATACTCCGGTCCGCGATGGGCCGAAGTCCCGCCGCTGTCAACCCACGCCAGCCAGCATGGATTGAACCACTTTTGGGACGGCGGGCTTCGGGGTCCTGGGGGGGGGGGGGGGCGATCTGGCCCCGGGGGGTGCCCCCACGGTGGCCTGTCCTGCGATCGGGGCCCACCGATCCGCGGGCGAGCCTGTGCCGTGGGGGCACTCTTTTCCTTCCGCCTTCGCCATGGTCTCCACTATGGCGGAGGCGGAAGAAAGCCCCTCCACTTCGCATGCGCGGGGATGCCGTGAGCGGCCGCTGACACTCCCGCGCATGCGCCACCCGGCAAAGTCATTTCCGCGCCGGCTGGCGGGGCACCAAAGGCCTTTCCCGCCAGCTGGTGGGGCGGAAATCAGTCCAGCGCGGGCCTAGTGCCTCAAGGTAAAGGCTCGGCCCCTCAACAAGATGTGGAGAATTCCGCACCTTTGGGGCGGCGCAATGCCGTACTGATTCGCGCCGTTTTTGGCACCGGTCGGCGGACATCGCGCCGATTACGGAGAATCCTGCCCCTGGTCTAGATTTTGGAATGCAAACCCATTAAGGGAAAGCATTATTATGAGAGAAGATTTTAAAGCATGTTTTTGGGAATGGAGTTTGAATACTCTCATGTGATCATCATTGGCATGGCGGCACAGTGGTTAGCACTGCTGCCTCACAGCTCCAGGGATCTAGGTTCAATTCCAGCCTTGGGTGACCAAACATGATGACTACGTTGGAGGTCACCGAGGATATTATAGTCCCGAGTGATTGGGGACATGGCAGGGCAGTGCCCTCGGGAACTGTGGCACTGCAGCACCATGGAAGGGGTGGGGCTTGAATGGAGTGGGGCCTGGAAGAGGGCCTGAATGGAGGTCCATTGGGAGGGCACCGATACCCCGATGCCAGCGATCCTGGAGAGGATGGGGGGGGGGTGAGGGAGAGGGCCTTCATGCCTGCCAGGATGATGATGGAGGGGCACAGAAGACCCAATGTCAGCGAGGGTGTTGGTGGGGGAGGCCTCTACTGCCACTTTGGGGTCTATGAAACCAGGCTTGCAGGCGTGTTTAGGCCGAACCCCTCTCAGTGCTGGTGCCAAATCTGCCCCCCCCCCCACTCCCCCCAAAAAACATTTCTAAGTGTTGGCGGATTGTGATCTGGCTCCCGCCGACTCCTTGTAGGAATCATGCCACGTTTTCCACCAGAGACCACACTTAGAAATGTTTTGGATTGGAGGATTCCACCCATATTGTATCATATTCCAATTTTTTCAAGTTTAACAAATGTTTTTTTCTTGCTGTTAAAATTAATTAGCAGTCCTGAAAATCTGTTCCTCCACATTTTATTAAAACAAAGTAAAATTTATAGGTTTTGAGCCAGTGTTCCATTCTGGGATTTGTCCGTCCAGTTATAACATCAACTGGGATTGTAACACCGAAAATTCCTGTTTCTCTTCCTGCATTCCCTTTAAAACTATGTCAATTAGAGCATATTATCTCTTTTCATCTTCCAAGCAAAATTAATTGTTTCACATATCTTTGGGTTAAATTTAATCTGTCATGTATCTGCCCAGTTCGCCATTCTATTTTGTGTCTGCTGAAGTCTGTTACTTTCTTCCTCACTGTCTACTAAACTGAGCTTTGTGTCATCTGCAAATTTTGAAATTCTGTCCTCATAAACCCAATTTCATATCTTTGATGTATGGTAAAATAAGGAGTGGTCCAACATCAACCCCTGAGAGACGCCACTGTATACTTGCCTCCAGAATGAAAAACGATGCTTACTATTTGCCTTTGCTTTCTGTCCCTTAACCAATTTTATTTCCATGGTGCTACTGCCCCTTCAACCTTACGGTTAATGAGCCTTTAATACAGCATTTTATCAAACACCTTTCGAAAGTCTATTTACACAATATCATGGGCATGTTACTTATCAACCTTCCTCATCAAAGAGCTCAATCAATACAATTTGCCTTCAACAAATCAGTGTTAGCTATAATTTATGAACCAATATTTCTCAAAGTGCCAATTAATATTACCCTGGATTAATATCTCTAGACTAATATCTCTACCCCTGTTGCCTCGTTCATCTCTCTCAACGTTTTTGAACTGTGATGGAATATTTGTAAACTGGGATTCAAACGAACTGGGAGTCTTCTTGCATGAATCACAAAAGGCTAGTATACATCAACAGCAATTAATTAGGAAAGCTAGTAGAATGTTATTGTTTATTGTGAGGGGAATTGAATACAAATGTAGATAGGTTGTGCCTCAGTTATACAGGGCACTAGTCAAACCATGGGCAGGATTCTCCAGCATGGAACACCCGGAATGTTTTCCCCAATGCGATGGAGAATCGGGCTTCGGGGGAAAATCAGGGGAGAAATTCTCCGTTATCGGCGGAAAGTCCGCCGATTGGCGCAAAAAATGGCGCAAATCCGACTTGCGTCACGTCGGAAAAATGGGTCGATAGTCTCCGGCCCGAAATGGGCTAGCAGCGACGTAACGGGATCCGCGCTTGCGCAGTGGTTCACGCCGTGCAGCGTCATACGCGCTGCACGGCGTGACGGCTCATAAGGCCGCGCTGCTCCCCCCCACCCGACCGGAACACCCGACCGCAACACCCGACTGGATGGCTGGCCATCGTCCAGCCCCGAGGTTCGAGTCACGCGGCTCCTGGACGCGGTGGAGCAGAGGAGGGACGCCCTGTATCCTGGGCACGGCCGCAGAGTTGCCCCACGCCACAGCCGGCGTCTGTGGAGGGAAGTGGCAGAGGCCGTCACCGCTGTGGCCCTGACACCACGGACAGGCACCCAGTGCCACAAGAAGGTGAACGACCTCGTCAGAGCAGGCAGGGTGAGCCTCCCCCATATCCCCCCCTCCCCATATCCCCCCCTCCCCCATATCCCCCCTCCCCCATATCCCCCCCTCCCCATATCCCCCCTCCCCCATATCCCCCTCTCCCCATATCCCCCATATCCCCCCTCCCCCATATCCCCCATATCCCCCCTCCCCCATATCCCCCCTCCCCCATATCCCCCCTCCCCCATGTCCCCCATATCCCCCCTCCCCCATATCCCCCCCTCCCCCATATCCCACATATCCCCCCTCACCCATATCCCCCCTCCCCCATATCTCCCATATCCCCCATATCCCCCCTCCCCCATATCCCCCCTCCCCCATATCCCCCCTCCCCCATAACCCATATATCCCAAAGTGAATCCAGCCCTAACCTTAACCTCTGCAATGCACGCGCAACCGATGGCGTGCATTCATATACCTGCCTAACACTGTTGCCTTTTACCCCTGCCCCCCCCCCCCCCACAGGAGAAGCGCGCACACAACAATATGGAGCATGTGAGGACTGGAGGAGGGCCCGCTGATGAGAGGCCACTGACCGTACACGAGGAAAGGGCCCTGGAACTGGCTGGCGGACCTGAGGACCGGGAGGTTGCTGATGCAGAGGTCGGGGGCATACTAGCGAGTGAGCCACCGACAGCCCGTCCCCATATCCCCCCTCCCCTATATCCCCCTCCCCCGTATCACCTGATAACTGCCTGATGTCTAACCATGCATGCTTCATTGTGTATCGCAGGACCAAACGTCCAGGCACCCATCCCCGCAGATGCAGACCGCCCGCAGGATGCCCCTCGGAGACCACAGTAGACGGAGAGACCCGCACCCTCCAGCATGCGACGCCCGCAGGATGCCCCTCGGAGACCACAGGAGACGGAGAGACCCGCACCTTCCAGCATGCGACGCCCGCAGGATGCCCCTTGGATACCACGGGAGACGGAGAGACCCGGACCCTCCAGCATGCGATGCCCGCAGGATGCCCCTCGGAGACCACGGGAGACGGAGAGACCCGGACCCTCCAGCATGCGACGCCCGTAGGATGCCCCTCGGAGACCACGGGAGACGGAGAGACAAGGACCCTCCAGCATGCGACGCCCGCAGGATGCCCCTCGCACACCACGGGAGACGGAGAGACCTGGAGCAACAGGGAGACGACACCTCCGTCACGTGCGGGAGCGACCACCCAGCGACGAGGGGGGCAGCCACAGGCCCCCGTCACATCCGAGCCAGCACACCACTACCCAGGACACCACTACCCAGGACACCACTACCCAGGACACCATTACCCAGGACACCCCTACCCGGGACAGCACTACCCAGGAAGACGAAATACCGGACAGTGACTCAGAGTGGATGGGTGGAGACGAACCCCCACCCCAAAGTGCCATGGACTCAGAGTGGGACGAAGAGCACGACACAACGCCACTGCTGTCACCAACACCCTCCACCATCGCAGAAACACTCATCATGGTTGGGCACTTTAGTGATGAGGCGTCTGGTACACTCACTGGTGCGCACAACACAGCCGTCCCGGTACAGCAGGTGGAGGTAGGAGCAGCAGAGGGACCGGGCGGTCGGAGGGCAGCCCAGCCCAAGCGAACATCTGCCGCCCAGATGGATCCCGGGTTCCTGCAGTGACCACACCCACACATAGATCCGATGCAACCACCGACCCGGAGACGAGCAAAGAGGGTGACGGGCGGCTTGCGGCGGCTGCGGTCGCAGGTGGAGGAGTCCACCCGCGTCCAGGAGCTGGGAGTGGTGCCGGTCATGCGTGCCACCCAGGCCGACACCGCACGGGTGGCGTCCGCGGTGGAGGCAATGGGTACGACGGTGTCAGACATGGGGAACGGTTTGCGAGGCCTGGGGCCTTCCGTGCAGGCGGCGTCTGTGGCCCAGGAAATGGCTGCCCTCTCACAGGAGGCCATGAGCCAGTGCCAGCGCCAGATGGCAGAGGTGCTCAACGCCACAGCCCAGTCTCTGCAGGCCATGGCCCAGTCTCAGCAGGCCATGGCACAGTCTCTGCAGGCCATTGCTGAGGGCATCGGCGCCAGTGGCCATGTGCGAGCCGGCGTCGCACTGTCACAGACAGGGTTTGCCAACCCCCTGGGCTCCATGGCTGCAAACCTGCAGACCCCTGTCGATACCAGCACGGGCCTCCAGGACTGGCAGCGCCAGATGTCGGGGGGGGCGTCGGATGGCCAGTCCGTTCGCATCCCCCACCCATGTAGAGGCCTGGGGGCCATCGGGCACCCCGAGGGAGGTGGAGGTGGTGTGGTCCGTCCCGGCTCCCTCTGTAGGGGAGGTCCCGGTACACCGCGACACCTCGGACTCCCCCCCCTTCCGTCCCAGGTGCATCGGGTGGGCAACGGGCAGGACAGGCTGGCAGCTCGCCATCCCAGTCGCCCGGGCCGCAGCCTGGCCCATCTAGGCCAGGACGCCCCAGGAAACGGCCGCCAAAGGGATCCAGTGTCAGAGGGCAGGAATCACAGGAGTCCACCTCCAGTTCTGCTGTACCGTCTGGGGAACCACGTAGACGTAGTCAAAGGGCCCGTAAGGCCAAACAATTAGACACTGAGTAAGTTGGCACGGGTGCAGGGCACAGATGAGTTTTAGGGGCTAGGGCACGTGCATGAACTCCTTTGGTTATTAAAGTCAATGTTACACCTACCGAAGCTGCCTTTGTGCTCTGTCCAAAGTGTGCGGGGGTGTCATGTACGTTGAGCGCAAGTGTGTGTGTGACGGGTGGTCTTACCTCAGCCCCAGGTGAGTCTGCCCCCTTCCCCCTGGGCCGCCATCAACATCCCCCGGGCAGAGGACGGGACCGTGCGCTGCAGTGTCACAGCCGCATGCAGGGATGGTCCGGGTGGATGGTGGTACTGTGGCCATGGGTCAGACATAGTCCAACAATGTAGAGCCAGGAGCTCATAGCAGGGCGGGTTGTCATCATCCTCCATGGCCTGCGATAGACACGCGTCCACCCGCAACTGTGTGAGCCCGGCCCGTTGTGCCGCAGGTGGATCGGCAAAGGGGGGGTGGGGGGTGGTGTGCATGCGGGTGGGGTGGGTGGGGTTGGGGAGGGGGGTGAGGGTTCTGGGTGGGTGGATGGGTGGGGGTTCTGGGTGGTCGGCTGTTGCCATGGTGTGCGGTCTGTGGCCATACTACCCGATTCCCACGTCCATCTAGTCAGTGAAGCGGGCGTCTATCAGTCTGTCCCGTGCCCGCTGGGCCAGCCGGTAACGGTGGACAGCCACCCGCCTGTGTCTACCCCGTCTGCCCTGACCATTGCCCCCATCCCCCTCATCTGGGGAGGACTGGGCCTCTTCCTTCTGCTCCTCCACTCCGCCCTCCTCTGCCTGCGGCACATCGCCCCTCTGCTGGGCTATGTTGTGCAGGACGCAGCACACCACAATGATGCGGCCGACCTATCTGACCGATACTGGAGTGGTCCAGGCACCTGAAACGCATCTTCAGCACGCCAAAGCACCTCTCGATCACTCCCCTTGTCGCTACATGGGCATCATTGTAGCGGTTCTCCACCTCATTGCGTGGCCTCCGTATAGGTGTCATCAGCCACGATCGCAATGGGTAGCCCCTGTCGCCCAGCAACCAGCCCCTCAGCCGGGGATGGCGTCCCTCGTACATGCCGGGGATGGATGACCGCGACAACACGAATGAGTCGTGTACACTGCCTGGGTGACGGGCGCAGATGTGCAGGATCATCATGCGGTGGTCGCAGACCACCTGTACGTTCATCGAATAGGTCCCCTTCCTATTAGTGAACACGGCCCTGTTATCTGCAGGTGGCCGCACGGCGACGTGCATCCCATCGATCGCGCCCTGGACCATGGGGAACCCGGTCCATGGGGAAGCGGATGTAGCGGTGCGCCATGGCATATAGGGCATCTGTCACTGCCCGGATGCACCGGTGCACCGATGTCTGCGATATGCCGGACAGGCCCCCACTCGGTGCCTGGAATGACCCCGTTGCATTAAAGTTCAGGGCCACCGTAACCTTGACGGACACGGGGAGAGGGTGTCCCCCGCCAGTGCCACGCGGTGACAGGTGTGCCAGCAGGTGGCAGATGTGTGCCACGGTTTCCCGGCTCATCCGGAGTCTCCTCCTGCATTCCCGGTCCGTGAGGTCCTGGTATGACTGCCAGGGCCGGTACACACGGGGCGCCCTCGGGTGCCTCCGTTGCCGTGGGGCCGCGACGTCCTCCTCCCCCTCCTCGTCCTGTCGGTCAGGTGTCCCTCCAGCCTGGGCGGCTGCCGCCTGCCCCTCTGCGGCAGCCTGCGCCGCCTCTCTGGCACGCTCCTCCTCCTCCTCCTCATCCAGGGCAACATAGACATGAGCGGCTGCCACCACGGCGGCCAACATCGCTGGATGATCTGAAAACATAACGGCCTGGTGGGGGGGAGGGGAACGACGACATGTCATCATTGCCCATATCCCCTCCTCCCCCCAGCCAGGTGGCATGGACCGCATGGGTCCAACTGTTGGAGGCTGGCACCTGGCCAGGTGGACCAACTCACTTGCCCTCCCATCCCCCTCCTCGGCACGGACCCCCCCACCCCAACCTCCACCCCAGCACGGACCCCCCCCCCCAACCTCCACCCTGGCACGGACCCCCCCCCCCCCCACCTCCACCCCAGCATGGACCCCCCCCCCCAACCTCCACCCCGGCACAGACCCCCCCCCCAACCTCCACCCCGGCACGGACCCCCTCCCAGCACTCCCCCAGAGCCAAGCCTACTCTAACCACCCCCCCCCCCGTCGCACACACACACATACAACCCGAGACACACCTCTCCTCACGCATTCAGACTGCGGCCACGCCATTGCCTGCCCAGAGCCAACCCCCCAGGCCGTCACTCACCTCCACGCTGGTCGGCGTGAGCCTGGAGCACCGGGTCACACCGATGAAAAGGAGGTTTAATTTACGTCGACGTGAACGGTCATCACGTCGACGGGACTTCGGCCCATCCGGAAGGGAGAATATCGACAGGCCGAAAATCGGCTGCCTTGCGCAGACCCGTGACATTCTCCGCGGCAGCGGCGCCATTAACGCCCCGCCGACTTTTCTCCCTTCGGAGACTTCGGCAACTGGCGGGGGCGGGATTCACGGCGGCCAACGGCCATTCTCCGACCCTCTGGGGGGTCGGAGAATCCCGCCCCAGGATCGGTGCTCGGGAATTGCCCCCAAGCCCATCTGAGGACCACCCCCCTAACAATGCATTGCCTGCCCATGCTTCCTCTAGCAGACCCTGCCACCCCCCCCCCCCCCCACAGGGATCCCCCAAAAAGGGAGACCTCCCAGGATCCCTAAACAGGGAGACCCCCCCCCGGGATCCCTGGAATAGGGTGACACCCCCAGGCACCCCTGCAATAAGGGGATCCTGAGCAGTGCTTACAGGGGCCCCTGAGGGGGTGGGGGGGGGGTGGTGGTCGGGTCAACCCCGTACTTGGGGGTAGGGGGTAACCCAGGCAATCCCGAGGTGGGGGGCTGCTGTGCGATGGGGGGAGGCGGGGGCGGGGATGATTTACGGTACCAGGGGGGTGTGACTGGCCGCGGGACCTCACTATCGCAGCTGAGCATGACTGACGTGCTGCAGAGCATAGCCTTGTCACTCAGGAGCATCGCTGAGGGCGGAGACACCATGGTCCGGACCATAAGGAACCGCCAGGCCTGGCAGAGCCAGACGATGCAAAGGCAGCCGAGGCTCAAACCAGCAGCCCCTCCATCCCAAAGTGATCCCCAGGGCCCTATGGGCACCGATTGCGAGGAGGAGGCACTGAGTGCCAACCCAGACCCGGCCCATGGAGTGGCAACGGTGTCCACCAGCTCCCTTGAGTTCTACCTCTCTGATGAGGCCACAGGCAGCACACGGGACAGGGTGGCACGGCTGTGCATGTGCCGCTGGCAAGTGAGCCAGGACTCTCCGGTCCCAGAGTTCCCAGAAGACACCCGCCAGGGGCATCAAGGGCCACAGGATGAGGCAGCTGGCTGCCCCCACCTCAGATGTGAATCCTGGGGAAACACCAAGGTGTAGTGGTAGAGTTAGGAGGGCCAGGCACATTGGGGATAACTGAGGGTACAGGGGTAGGGGGTGGGGACGGGGGGCTGCGGGTTGGGGGGGGGACGGCACTCTTGGGAATGGAGTATTTCACAGCACATTAAACAACTTCTTGCTCAACCATTATGATGCCTCAGTCACTTTCTTCCGCAAACCCCCGTGGCGCTGACCCAGCCTCTGGCTGTGGGCATGTCCCCGGAGCTGTGTCCCATCCCCTGCGTGTTTCAGACATTGGCTGTTGCGTGTTTGGTGTTGCCTCCTGCAGTGTTCAGGCAGTGTCCATGCATCATGGTGCGATTAGAATGCTAGGCAATGACTCCCGCATGCCACAAGGCCCACCCACCCACAGGAATCCACTTGGCGTGTGTCAAATGCTCACTTCGCTACGATTGCCAATTCCCTATTAGCAATAGCCTACAGCTGCTCAGCCAGAGTCCTCAGCAGTTGGTGGGGGTTATGGGCAATCAGTGGGGCAGATGGGCAGGGACAAGGATTACCCCTGGAATGGGGTTGGGATCTAGGGGTTGGCATGGTGGTGCTGCGAGCGATTGCCCCCATGGTTGCCCCACCCCCACTGTCACCCCCCCACCCTCCCATGGCAGTCCACCCCTGCTGAGTGTCCCCATCCCCGCCAAGCACTGGGGTGGCAAGCTCAGTGCCCCCAGGCTCTTTGTCTATGAGCAAAGATGGCTCTTTACCTCCTCGGCTGCCCACAGAACCGTTCCGCCAGGTTCACGTTTTTCAAAAGGAGTACTAATCGGCGCCAGTGTGACCACTTGCTGGGGAGGCCGCTGAATGACAGGAGGCCACTGGATATATGGTCACTCTCGTTGATTGTATGTAAATGGGGCTTAAGTGGTGATAATTGGTTTCTCGCCACGCTATGGCGCGATCCCAATTTTGCCTACTGGAGTTGTCCGGCGCGGATGTCATTTTTGGCCTCTACCGCTATTCAACGGCCTGGTTATGTTTGACCGAGAGCGTAACAAGACAGGAGAATCGCGCCCCTAAGATCCTACAAGGTGAAATGAAATGAAAATCGCTTATTGTCACAAGTAGGCTTCAAATGAAGTTACTGTGAAAGGCCCCTAGTCGCCACATTCTGGAGCCTGTTCGGGGAGGCTGGTACGGGAATTGAACCGTGCTGCTGGCCTGCCTTGGTCTGCTTTCAAAGCCAGCGATTTAGCCTATACCTAAACCAGCCCAAGGTCTTGACAGGATGGGTCTGGAGAGGATTTTCCCTCTTGTGGGAGAATTTGGAACAAGGGGTCGCCATTTAAAAATAATGGGTCATGCTTTTAATACAGAGATGAGGAGATTTATCTGAGGGTCGTGACAAGAGGGTGAAAGGTTATCGGGAGTGGGCAGGAATGTGGGGTTGTGGTTACAATCAGATGAACTATGACCTTATTGAATGGGCAGCAGGCTCAAGGGGCCGAGTGGCCTACTTCTGCTCCTCATTCATATGTTTGTATGTTCACATATTATCCTCCAGCACTCTGGTACCACTCCCCTATCTGAGGAAGATTGGAAGTTTGCGGACAGAGCCTCTGCAACTTTCACTCTTTCTTTCCTTATCGATTTAGGATGCATCTTGTCCAGACTGGGTGATGTTTCCAGTTTGAGTGCTGCCAACGTTTTTGATGCCTGCTCTTTATCTATTTTTATCCTATCAATTTCTCTACCACCTACTCCTTTACTGTGATATTAATGGTTTTTTTTATTGCAGTGTACACTGGAAACTGCATGTGGGTGTACTGACTGTTTTGTAGGTGAATTCAAGCTGTGATATTGAAAGCTCTGCTGTACAATTCACATCTTGCCTGTCCATCATATTGCAAAGTTACTAGCCATAACGGAAATATATATAGCAAAACTTTCTTTATTGGCTTGAATTAAATCATTTGAAAGATTTGTTGCAGATTGGATTTTGGCATGCCAATCATTCATATTTCACACTGACAGCGTTTCCAGAGCTCTGTCAGCATCTTACCGCCAGCTTTACAAAATCAGCATTTTTACAACTGGAGGTACTTCCCTTTTTTTAAAACGTTGACTTGCAATATTCTGAATTTTTCTTGCATCTATCCACGACTTCACAGAATTCTACACCCAAAGTTTTACAAGTGTGCACAAGGGACCAAACTTTCGCATCAGAGACTGGGAACAGGAAACGGGTCCGATTCCGAATTTGCAAACCTGTCAGAATTGGTCGCAGCATTGTTTTCAGCAAGTCGGCTCTTTACCTGCAGGAGTGACGGTTCTTAGGAGGCAGGTTGACCGACCCTGCAGCAGGCAGGAGAAAAAGCTCACCTCGAACACCAGTGTTGTGCCTGAATCATCCTGTTCATTTTAAATAGCTGGCAAGCACCCTTTGGATGAGAGAGAATATTGTTCTGAAGTCTTTCTCTGCTGTCCCCCATTGTCTGAACCTTTGCAAACTGGCCTAGTAGAAAGAGCTCAAAATCAGTTGCTGAAAAACTTGCAGGATCATTGCTTTGCGCCTTCACTCTTCTTGCTCGCAGCAACCTTTATGAATACAATTAATAATCGAACGTCTCTCCTGCCTGTATGTGCAGACTGTAATGTGCAACAACTGGAGGTGCCAGCCAAGTGGTACAATGGAGCTTTATTTATTATACTAACAATTTTATTGTTATACTGTCAAATGAATAGAGTGACAATTAGAGTGAGTGAATTTGAAGCTAAATCAGATACAAGAAATAGGAATTTTAATCGAAATCACTGGGCAGATTTAAATCAGATCGGGGGGGGGGGGGGGGGTGCGTGGATAACGTTTGAAAAATCTCTTTCCAACTTTAACAACTGCCAGACTTGGGAAACCTGGCAGCTTCCCTGAGGTGAGGACTTGGTGGATTTTGGAGCTAAGTGTTGTGATGTTGCTTTAGTACTGACTAACATACTACTGAATATGTAAGTAGTTTGGTTTACATCATTCAGAGGAGGTGATTCAAGCAGTTAGAGTGACACGTATATAAAGGAGCTCTCCCTACTTTTGTTATTCTTCAATAAAGAACCCTTCATTTAGTTTACCAATAATCATTAGTAATTGGTATGTTTGTGTAAGAATCAAACACACAATAGTATGGCAGCAGTGGATAACATACATGGTGGCAACGATGTTAGCAGTGGTGTTCGATATAATGACAGCAAGTGTGCCTTCATGGACAACAGGGGAAGCCAAAAAAGCCTGGACAACATTGAAGACAGCTGGGAGAAGCAGCGGTAGTGAGATTTAAGGCCAGATTCGAAACCACCCTCACAACTAGGTACTCCAAGAGAGTGAGTAGTTGAAAGTGGAATTTTATCAGAACGGTGGTGGACCAAAAATCAGCGTTCTGGCAGAATCAGATTTTAAAATGCTGATCAGAATCAGAGCTGCAAGACTGCAACACCATGTGGGGTTGTGAGTTTTCCTGGCAAAAAGAGATCTATAGATGGAGTCTGCCAGTGCTGCAGCTACAGAGCTCAAGGGGTTGCAGAGGTCCTGCATTACATTCCTCAAAGAAATGTTGCTGAAGCAAAAATAGTTTAAAGAGAAATCCCTGGGAGAGCAACATTTTGGAAGCAAGAAATATTGTTGCCATGACAACAAAGTATCAAGCTATGAAGGGGAAAGTTAAGGATGTCCTTAATGAATCCAAGCTATTTAAACAGCGTATGGAGGTTTGTTTTTTATACCTTGCACTTACAGAACCTAACGAGCAAGCAATAAAAATAAAGAGAGCAGTTGGTGATTAAGGTCTCTATCACATCAAAATTCTGAACTGTCAGAAGCACAGCAGAAAGGCCTATAAGACCATAAGACATAGGAGCAGAATTAGGCCACTTGGCCCATCGAGTCTGCTCCGCCATTCAATCATGGCTGATATTTTCTCATCCCCATTCTCCTGCCTTCTCCCCATAACCCCTGATCCCCTTATTAATCAAGAACCTATCTATCTCTGTCTTAAAGACACTCAGTGAATTGGCATCCACAGCCTTCTGCGGCAAAGTGTTCCACAGATTTATCACCCTCTGGCTGAAAAAAATCCTCCTCATCTCTGTTTTAAATGATCGCCCCTTTAATCTGAGATGATGTCCTCTGGTTCTAGTTTTTCCTACAAGTGGAAACAACCTCTCCACGCCCACTCTATCCAGGCCTCGCAGTATCTTGTACGTTTCAATAAGATCATCTCTCATCCTTCTAAATTCCAAAGTGTACAGACCCAGAGTCCTCAAACGTTCCTCATACGACAAGTTCTTAATTCTAGGGATCATTCTTGTGAACCTCCTCTGAACCCTTTCCAAGGCCAGCACATCCTTCCTTAGATATGGGGCCCAAAACTGCTCACCATACTCCAAATGCGGTCTGACCAGAGCCTTATACAGCCTCAGAAGTACATCCTTGATCTTGTATTCTAACTCTCTTGACATGAATGCTAACATTGCATTTGCCTTCTTAACTGCCGACTGAACCTGCACATTAACCTTAGGAGAATTGTGAACAAGGACTCCCAAGTCACTTTGTGCTTCTGCTTTCCGAAGCATTTCCCCATTTAGAAAATAGTCTATGCCTAGATTCCTCTTTGTAAAGTGCATAACCTCACACTTTTCCACATTGTATTTCATTTGCCACTTCATTGCCCACTCTCCTAGCTTGTCCAAGTTCTTCTGCAGCCCCCTAGCTTCCTCAATACTACCTATCCCTCTACAGGACCGGGATTCTCCGACCCCCCCGCCGGGTCGGAGAATCGGCGGGGGCTGGCGTGAATCCCGACCGGCCGGTTGCCGAATTCTCCGGCACCGGATATTCAGCGGGGGTGGGAATCGCGCCGCGCCGGTCGGCGAGCCCCCCCCCCCAGCGATTCTCCGGCCCGGGATGGGCCGAAGTCCCGCTGCTGGAATGCCTGTCCCGCCGGCGATGATCAAACCACCTCTCTTCCCGGCGGGACTAGACGGCGCGGGAGGGGTCCGGGGGGGGGGGGGGGGCGCGCGGGGCGATCTGGCCCCGGGGGGTGCCCCCACGGTGGCCTGGCCCGCGATCGGGGCCCAACCATCCACGGGCGGGCCTGTGCCGTGGGGGCACTCTTTTACTACGCGTCGGCCGTGTAGGTCTCCGCGATGGCCGACGCGTAGGTGACCCCCCCTGCGCATGCACAAGGATGACGTCAGCAGCCGCTGATGCTCCCGCGCATGCGCGGACTTCCGCCACCCGGTGAAGTCCTTTCGGCCCCAACTGGCGTGGCGCCAAAGGCCTTTCCCGCCGGTCGGTGGCGCGCAAACCACTCCGGCGCAGGGCTAGCCCCTCAAGGTGAGGGCTTGGCCCCTAAAGGTGCGGAGAAATCCACACCTTTGGGGCGGCCCGATGCCGGAGTGGTTAACGCCACTCCATCCCGCCGGGACCCCCCGAACTTTGTATCATCTGCAAACTTAGCAACAGTGCCTTCAGTACCTTCTTCCAGATCATTAATGTATATTGTAAAAAGTTGTGGTCCCAGCACAGACCCCTGAGGCACACCACTAGTCACCGGCTGCCATCCTGAAAAAGACCCCTTTATCCCCACTCTTTGCCTTCTGCCAGTCAGCCAATCCTCTCTCCATGCCAGAATCTTACCCTTAACACCATGGGCTTTTAACTTATTTAACAGTCTCCTATGCGGCACCTTGTCAAAGGCCTTCTGGAAATCTAAATAAATCACGTCCACTGATTCTCCTTTGTCTAGCTTGCTTGTTACCTCCTCAAAGAACTCTAACAGATTTGTCAGACACGACCTCCCTTTGACAAAGCCATGCTGACTCAGTCCTATTTTACCATGCACTTCCAAGTGCTTCGCGATTTCATGTTTAATAACAGACTCTAAAATCTTACCAATGACCGAAGTCAGGCTAACCGGCCTATAATTACCCGTCTTCTGCCTCTCTCCCTTCTTAAACAGGGGTGTTACATTAGCCACCTTCCAGTCCTCTGGGACCCTTCCTGCCTCCAGTGATTCCTGAAAGATCATCACCAATGCCTCCACAATTTTCTCAGCTATCTCTTTTAGGACCCTGGGGTGTAGTTCATCCAGTCCAGGTGACTTATCCACCTTCAGACCTTTCAGTTTCCCCAGAACCTTCTCCTTAGTCATGGTCAGTGCACTCACCTCTGCCCCCTGGTTCTCCTGGAGCTCTGGCATCCCACTGGTGTCTTCCACCGTGAAGACTGATGCAAAGTAACTATTCAGTTCATCTGCCATTTCTTTGTTTCCTATTATTACTTCTCCAGCCGCATTTTCTAGTGGTCCAATATCTATTTTTGCCTCTCTCTTACCTTTTATATATTGAAAAAATCTCTTCCTATCTTCCTTTATATAATAATAATAATAATTGCTTATTGTCACGCGTAGGCTTCAATGAAGTTACTGTGAAAAGCCCCTAGTCGCCACATTCCGGCGCCTGTTCGGGGAGGCCGGTGCGGGAATTGAACCCGCGCTGCTGGCATTGTTCTGCTTTACAAGCCAGCTGTTAGCCCACTGTGATAAACCAGCCATATTACTAGCTAGCTTGCACTCGTACTCCATCTTCTCCCCCCTTATTGCTTTTTAGTTGTCCTCTGCTCGCTTTTAAAGGCTTCCCAATCCTCTGGTTTCCCACCAATCTTCACCACTTTGTATGCTTTTTCCTTAGCCTTTATGCTGTCCTTGACATCCCTCGTCAGCCATGGATGCCTTGTCCTCCCCTTAGCATGTTTCCTCCTCCTTGGGATGAATTTCTCTTGTGCCTCCCTAATAACCCCCCAAAACTCCAGCCATTGCTGTTCCACTGTCTTCACTGCTAGGCTCCTTCTCCAATCAACTCTGGCCATCTCCTCCCTCATGTCTTTATAGTCACCCTTATTTAATTGTAATACCGTTACATCTGATTGCAGCTTCTCCCTCTCAAACTGCAGGGTAAATTCTATCATATTGTGGTCACTGCTCCCTAAGGGTTCCTTCACCTTAAGTTCCCTAATCAGGTCTGCCTCATTACACATCACCAAATCCAGAATTGCCTGTTCCTTCGTAGGCTTTGTCACAAGCTGCTCCAAAAAACCCATCTCTTAGACATTCCACAAATTCCATTTCTTGGGATCCACTACCAACCTGATTTTCCCAGTCCATCTGCATATTGAAGTCCCCCATGATTATTGTAATATTGGCTTTTTTGCATGCCTCTTCTCTCTCCTGATTTATTTTCTGCCCCACATCGTGACTACTGCTCGGCACCTGTACATAACTCCCATCAGGGTCTTTTGACCTTTGTGATTCCTCAACTCTACCCACAGAGATTCTATGCCTTCTGATCCTATGTCGCTCCTTGCTATCGATTTAACTTCATTCCTTACTAACAATGCAACCCCGCCCCCTTTGCCCATCTGCCTGTCCTTTCGATAGGACATAAATCCTTGGCTATTTAGATCCCAGCCCTGATCCCCTTGCAGCCACGTCTATGTGATGCCCACAACATCGTACTGGCCAATTTCAATGTGCGCAACAAGCTCATTTATCTTGTTCCGTATACTGCGCGCATTTAGATACAACACCCTCAATCCTGCAGTGGCCACCCTCCTTTTCACACTCTCCTCAGTCACTGTACCCTGTACTGTGGCCCTTTCTGATTTTTGACTATGGCTTCTCTGCTTACTCTTTCCCCTTAACTGCTTTTTGTTTCTGACCCCGTCTTACCTCCCTCCGACTTCCTACATTGGATCCCATCCTGAACTTTGGACAAGAATGGAAGATCAGCGGAGAGTCAAGGTCAATTTTAGAATCCATTGACTCGAATGGCCTTTAGACAACAGCCCAAAAAAATGATTGATCAATTTGTCACTAAATGTCGAGAGGAAGAAACAGGTAGTGAGGACACCTGGTCAGGGCAAGGCATGCAGCAAGTGAGGTCTTATGCACCAGCCATGCAACTACCCTGCATTCAGAAACAACTGCAAAACATGTGGTCTAAAGCAGTGTTTTTTTCAAAGTGGGGGTCGCGACCGGCGTGTGGGTTGTGGGTGTTGAAAAATGGGTCAGCAAAAATGATCCCCAAAGATCACCTGATTTTTGTTTTTCCGTTTTCGCTCTGGGAGAGCTTTTGCTATCCTAAACTGATTCTGTTCAAAGAAAAACGGGCGCATTCATCAACTTAAATGTAATACCTAGCCAATACACAAATACAGCGTTTCATAATGAAATAATTTAGAATGGCTATGGTATCAACACTGGTGTAACATTACATACAGGTTTGGTTCTGTTCTGTTTATAGCGCCTATTTTGTGGAAGGCGGTATTACAATGAGGTGATGGTGTAGACAGCATAAGGCCTTCTGATGTGGAGTAAAAGCTTAGATCTGCATCATACAATTCAAGTTCTGTGCACTGTATGAAAGGAAAAGGTAGTAATTGGGAGGGAGGTGTGTTAAATGTACAGTGAATTCCATTTAGATTGTGATCGTAGCAGCCATACCGCAGCTTCCCTGATCAGTTGACTCTGCCTGTGTCTCGAATTTCCCGCCATGAAGGCAGTTTGATGACTATCATCATTGTCTCACAATCCAACTCATGGGCGGGATCCTCCCTTCTGGGGAACTAAGTCCCCACGCCGGCGCATCGGGCCCCGGAGAATCGCCGGGGGGTGCGCTGTCAACGGCCTCAACCAGCATGGAGGCAATCCCGCCCCCGCCCGAAAAACAGCGCCGGATAATACGGCAGCCGGTGGCGGAGGGTCGGAGAACCCCGCCCATTATTTGTGCCCGTGGGCATTGAAGTATTATGCCGTAGAATCAATTTAAAATGAGATGAGGCCTGAAAAACGTGGATGGCTGATGCACAGTAATTGTGAGTATTGTCTGACTTTGGACATTCATTTTGAATTCATATGTTGAGGAGAGGAAGAAGATTCATCGTATTTCTTGAAAGCTGAATTCATGTATCTTTGTTGATACAGGACTCTTAGATCAGCGAATGTGTTTAGGTTGGTGGGATGGTACATGGGATGTCAGTTCTTCAGATCGATTAAGCAGCCTTTTGGTACTTTGGAGCCCAGAGTTAAACCTCGGGTTCGAGATGGAAACGTCCGATTGGACAAAACCAGCCATTTCAGTGTCCGAGATGTGAAACTGTTTGTTGGTAAAGGAAATTTAAAATATACAAGGTGGAATAATTTTGTTGCCATGCAACATCTTGTCTTTAAGTATGCAGAACTGAATGCAATTTACTGTTATACATGAGGAAGATTAATTATATTAATTTTAAATGCATAAAGTGAGGACAGGCTCACCTACGTAGTCAGTGAACTTGATGTGGGTCGCGAGGGACAGCCATTTGGTAAAAGCGGTTCGCTGGAAAAAAAAGTTTGAAAAACATTGGTCTAAAGGAATACTAGGCAAGATTGTTTGGAAGATCTGGCAGAGAAGAAGCAGTCAAAAGCGACAGCAAGCCATAGCTCCAGAGAAAACAGACACTGTCTAGTTGCAAAAGTAAAACAGAATTCACCAAGTAGAGGGGTCAATTACTAGGGGGCATAGGTTTAAGGTGAGAGGGGCAAGGTTTAGAGTAGATGTACGAGGCAAGTTTTTTACGCAGAGGGTAGTGGGTGCCTGGAACTCACTACCGGAGGAGGTAGTGGAAGCAGGGACGATAGGGACATTTAAGGGGCATCTTGACAAATATATGAATAGGATGGGAATAGAAGGATACGGACCCAGGAAGTGTAGAAGATTGTAGTTTAGTCGGGAAGTATGGTCGGCATGGGCTTGGAGGGCCGAAGGGCCTGTTCCTGTGCTGTACATTTCTTTGTTCTTTGTTCTTTGTACACTTTAAAGCATATCCACAAGGTAGGCAGAGACCTGGGGTGAAATTCTCCGGTATCGGATCGATGTCCGCCGACTGGGCAGCACGGTAGCATTGTGGACAGTACAATTGCTTCACAGCTCCAGGGTCCCAGGTGCAATTCCGGCTTGGGTCACTGTCTGTGTGGAGTCTGCACATCCTCCCCGTGTGTGCGTGGGTTTCCTCCGGGTGCTCCGGTTTCCTCCCACAGTCCAAAGATGTGCAAGTTAGGTGGATTGGCCATGATAAATTGCCCTTAGTGTCCAAAATTGCCCTTAGTGTTGGGTGGGGTTACTGGGTTATGGGGATAGGGTGGAGGTGTTGACCTTAGGTAGGGTGCTCTTTCCAAGAGCCGGTGCAGACTCGATGGGCCGAATGGTCTCCTTCTGCACTGTAAATTCTATGCAATTCTATGATAATCTATGACTGGCGCTCAAAACGGCGCAAATCAGTCGGGCATCGCGCCGCCCCAAAGGTGCGGAATACACCGCATCTTGGGGGGCCGAGCCCCAACCTTAAGGGGCTAGGCCCGCATCGGACTAATTTCCGCCCCGCCAGCTGGCGGAAAAAGCCTTTGGTGCCCCGCCAGCTGGCGCGGAAATTACATCTCCGGGCGGCGCATGCGCGGGAGCGTTAGCGGCCGCTGACGGCATTCCCGCGCATGCGCAGTGGAGGGAGTCTCTTCCGCCTCCACATGGTGGAGACCGTGGCGAAGGCGGAAGGGAAAGAGTGCCCCCAGGGCACAGGCCCGCCCGTGGTTTGGTGGGCCCCGATCGCGGGCCAGGCCACCGTGGGGACACCCCCCGGGGCCAGATCGCCCCGCGCACCCCCCCAGGACCCCGGAGCCCGCGCCGCCTTGTCCCGCCGGTAAGGTAGGTGGTTTAATCTACGCCGGCGGGACAGGCATTTTAGCGGCGGGACTTCAGCCCATCGGGGCTGGAGAATCGCAGGGGGGGGGGCCCGCCAACCGGCGCGGCGCGATTCCTGCCCCCGCTGAATATCCGGCGCCGGAGAATTCGGCAACCGGCGGGGGCGGAATTCACGCCAGCCCCCGGCGATTCTCCGACCCGGCGGGGGGTCGGAGAATCTCGCCCCTGGATAGCAAAGAAAGCACTGAAAGAGACAAACTGCCGTGAAAAAGTGATCAAGCTTTCTGCTCCATGACAACGCTCAGCATACTCAACCTAAGCTTTCAACATAATCAGAATCATGGGCGGGATTCTACGACCCCCCCCGCCGGGTCGGAGAATCGCCGGGGGCTGGCGTGAATCCCGCCCCCGCCTGTTGCCGAATTCTCCGGCACCAGATATTCGGCAGGGGTGGGAATCGCGCTGCGCCGGTTGGCGGGCACCCCCCCGGCAATTCTCCGGCCCGCGATGGGCCGAAGTCCCGCTGCTGGAATACCTGTCCCGACGGCGAGAATCAAACCACCTCTCTTACCGGCGGGACAAGGCGACACGGGTGGGCTCCGGGGTCCTGGGGGGGGCGCGGGGCGATCTGGCCCCGGGCGGTGCCCCCACGGTGGCCTGGCCCGCGATCGGGGCCCACCGATCCGCGGGCGGGCCTGTGCCGTGGGGGCACTCTTTTTCTTCCGCCTTCGCCATGGTCTCCACTATGGCGGAGGCAGAAGAGACCCCCTCAACTGCGCATGCGTGGGGGTGCCGTGAGCGGCCACTGACGCTCCCGCGCATGCGCCGCACGGCAAAGTCATTTCCGCGCCAGCTAGCGGGGCGGAAATCAGTCCGGCGTGGGCCTAGCCCCTCAAGGTGAGGGCTCAGCCCGTCAAGATGCGGAGAATTCCACACCTTTGGGGCGGCGCGATGCCGGACTGATTCGCGCCGTTTATGGTGCCGGTCAACGGACATTGTGCCGATTGCGGAGAATCCCGCCCACATATATCTAAACAAAAGTGGCAAGCACAATCTAGAACTGAAGGTAGATACTGGGGCAAGCACTGATATTCTATCACGAGTGAAGTGGGGGTCTATGTTATCATAGAATTTACAATGCAGAAGGAGGCCATTCAGCCCATCGAGTCTGCACCAGCCCTTGGAAAGAGCAGCCCACTTAAGCCCCACGTCTCCATCCTATCCCCTTTATCCCCATAACCCAGTAACCCCACCTAACCTTTTTGGACACTAAAGGGCAATTTAGAATGGCCAATCCAGCTAACCTGCACATCTTTGGACTGTGGGAGGAAACCGGAGCACCCGGAGGAAACCCACGCACACACGGGGAGAACGTGCAGACTCCGCACAGACAGTGACCCAAGCCGGGAATCGAACCTCGGACCCTGGAGCTGTGAAGCAACTGTGCTGCCCACCCATGTTACCGTGCTGCCCACCTATGCTACCATGCTGCCCACCTATGCTACCGTGTTGCCCACGGTTACAACCAACAAGAGCTAGACTCATTTCATATAATAGTTCACCAGTCTATTGCATGGGAGTATTACCTTTAAAGTGGAGATATGAAAGTTCTGCATGTTCAGCACTAGTTTCCTATGCAGTTGACAGCAGTGGGCCAGCAGTAGCAGGACTACCAGCAATGCAGCAAACTCAGCTGAGTAACGTTTCACAAGATTAGCGACATAACAAGGCTAGACAACCTAGGCAAGTGTGACCCTATCAAGTTTCTTAAAATCTGCAACAGAATTAGCCAGATAGATTTGACACCATGGATGGTTTTATAGATGTCATTTTTCGCCTGAAAGATGAGGCAGATCCTTCCATAGGTCCACCATGGAAGTTTTGTGTCTTTCTAAAGGACAATTAAAGGCCAAACTTGACTGAATAAAAAACGGAATTATTCACTGTGTTCAGCAACACAGATCAGTGAGCCCTATAAACACTGTAAATAAGAAAGATGTACCATTGCCGTATGCTTAAGTTCCAGAAGATTAAATTGCATTGCAGATGACATAGCAATGATGGGAAGTACCAAGGAACAGCATGACATGAAATGAAGACAGCTAGAAGAGAAAGTCTTGTCTTCATTAGCAAACAACTCTCCAAGTGATCCCCAGCCCTCCCTCCCCCTTCCCCCCAACCCCGCCTTCACACCCCCTCTCCCACCACTGAACCACGTGTGTGGCTAACGATGCTCTGTCCGTGCCTCCTCAGGAAAAGCTCTCCCACAATCAATGCGAGAGGGCCCAGACTGATGGTCGGATGCCAAACTTCTGACTCCTCACCTTCCTCGAGGAACGGGGGCGCGACTGAAGTGGGGAGCCTGGTGCACTACGTCGGCACCAAGAGTGAAGGTGTCCAAGACGTTGCGCAGTCGGTGACTGCCATGGCTGAGAGTCTCGGCAGAATGACCCCCCACCCCCGCTGGGGGATGTCAGCCAGTACCAGGCTGACCTTGACGAGGTTCTGTGGGACAGTCAAGTTGTCCCACCCTCAGATGGGAATGGCCGTGGCGCTGCGGACCTTGTCCCAGTCGCAGGTGGGCATTGCCAACGACTCCCACATGGTACTTGGCCCGCCCACCCACAGGAATCCAGTTGGCATGTGTCAAGTGAGTGCTCACTTACCCATGATTGCCAAATCCCTTCAGCCGCACAGCCAGAGTCCTCAGCAGTCGGTGGGGGTTATGGATGATCGGTGGGGCAGATGAGCAGGGACAAGTGTTGCCCCAGAATGGGTTTGGGACCCAGGGGTTGGCATGGTGGTGCCGTGTGCGATTGCCCCCCCCCCCACCGTCCCATGGCGGCCCACCCCTGCGGAAGTTCCCCCATGCCCCGCGGAGCACTGGGGTGGCAAGCCCAGCACTTGCTGTGGAGGCCGTTGAATGCCGGGAGGCTGTTGGACATGTAGCTCTCGTTAATTGTATGGAAATAGTGCTTAAGTGGTGATAATTGGTTTCCCTCCACACTACGGCAAGGTCCCGATTTCACCTATGGGAGCGGGCCGGTTGCATCGCAAACAGTTTGGCACCCGGCACAGATCTCATTTTGGCCTCTCCTGCTATTCACCGGCTTTGTTACGCTTCAGTACGAGTGTAACAAGGCTGGTGATCGCATCTCAATGTGCACGAGAGAGCCTTTTAAAATGTAAGTTCAAAATGCCGAGTTATCCCTCCCACCAACACCCTCAGGCCTCCTATGTTAGGCTCCACTCTTCCACCAACCCATTCATGCCGTTCATGCCCCCAGTGTCAAGCTTTGCCCTTGCAACCCCTACCCCCCATCCCCCCCCCCCCAACCCCCACCCCCATTCAAGCCCTCTATGCCCAGCTCCGCCACTTCTGTGCCCATTCACTGTGCACATTTTAGAACCAATGAACACACTAAGTCCTTTAGGGAAGGAAAACTACCATCCTTACCTCATCTGGGCTACATGTGACTCCAGAGCCACAGCAATGCGATTGACTCTTAAATGCCTCTGAAATGGCTCAGCAAGCAACTTGGTTGTATTCAACCGCGACAAAAACACAAAAAAGAAATGAAACTGGACGGATCACCAGGCATCAAATCAGGAAACGGCAACGGCAGACCCAGCCCTGTCAACTCTGCAAAGACAGCCTTACTAACATCTAGGGGCTTGTGCCAAAGTTGGGAAAGCTGTCTCACAGACTAATTAAGCAACTGTCTGAAATAGTCATATTCACAGAATCATACCTTTCAGACAATACCCAGGATTACCATTGCTGGGTAGGTCCTGTCTCACCGGAAGGACAGACCAAGCAGAGGCGATGGCACAGTGGTATACAGTCAGGAGGGAATTGTCCTGGGAGTCCTCAACATCGACTCTGGACCCCGTGAAGTCTCATGGCTTCAGGTCAAACAGTGGTTAGCAATGTTGGTTCACAGCGCCAGGGTCCCAGGTTTGATTCCTGGCTTGTGTCTCTGTGCGGAATCTGCACGTTCTCCCCGTGTCTGCGTGGGTTTCCTCCGGGTGCTCTGATTTCCTCCCACAAGTCTCGAAAGCTGTTAGGTAATTTGGACATTCTGAATTTTCCCTCCATGTACCCGAACAGGCGCCGGAATGTGACGACTAGGGATTTTTCACGGTACCTTTATTGCGGTGTTAATGTAAGCCTACTTGTGACAATAAAAATTATTATTAAACCTCCTGCTGATTACCACATCCCAGCCACCATCAGCTGATGAATCAGTTCTCCTCTATGTTGAACACCACTTGGAGAAAGCACTGAGGGTGGCAAGAGTACAGAATATCCTCTGGTAGGGGACTTCAATATCTGTCACAAAGAGTGGCTCGATAGTAACACCACAGACCGAGCTGGCCGGGTCCTAAAGGACATAGCTGCGAGACCGCGACTGCAGCAGGTGGTGAGGGAACCTACAAGAGGGAAAGATATACTTGACCTCATCCTCACCAATCTGCCTGCTGCAGTTGCATCTGTCCATGACAGTATCGGTAGAAGTGACCACTGCACAGTCCTTGTGGAGACAAAGTCCTGTCTTCACACTGAGGATACCCTCCATCGTGTTGTGTGGCACTACCACCGTGCTAAATGGGATAGACTTCGAACAGATCTAGCAACTCAAGATTGGGCATCCATGAGGCATTGTGGGCCATCAGCAGCAGCAGAATTGTATTCAACCACAATCTGCAACCTCATGGCCCGGCATATCCCCCACTCTATGATTACCTCCAAGCCAGGGGATCAACGCTGATTCAATGAAGAGTGCAGAAGAGCATGCCTGGAGCAACGCCAGGCATACCGAAAAATGAGGCATCAACCTGGTGAAGCTACAATGCAGGACTACTTGTGTGCTAAACAGCATAAGCAGCAAGTAATAGACAGAGCAAAGTGATTCCACAACCAATGCATCAGATCTAAGCTCTGCAGTCCAGCCACATCCAGCCGTGAATGGTGGTGGACAATTAAACAGGGGCTGGTTTAGCACACTGGGCTAAATCGCTGGCTTTTAAAGCAGACCAAGCAGGCCAGCAGCACGGTTCAATTCCCGTACCAGCCTCCCCGAACAGGCGCCGGAATGTGGCGACGAGGGGCTTTTCACAGTAACTTCATTGAAGCCTACTCGTGACAATAAGCGATTTTCGTTTCATTTTTTCAAACAACTCACTGGAGGAGGAGGCTCCACAAATATCTCCATCCTCAACGATGGAGGATCCCAGCACCTATGTGCAAAAGACAAGGCTGAGGCATTCACAACAATCTTCAGCCAGAAGTGCCGAGTGGATGATCCAACCAGGTCTCCTCCAGAAGTCCCCAGCATCACAGATGTCAGTTTCAGCCAATACGATTCACTCCACATAATATCAAGAAACAGCTGGAGGCACTGGATACCGCAAAGGCTATGGTCCCGATAATATTCTGGCTATAGACTTGTGCTCCAGAACCTGCTGCAACCCTAGCCAAGCTGTTTGCGCACAGCTGCAACACTGGCATCCATCCGGCAATGTGGAAAATTTCCCAGGTGTGTCCTGTACACAAGAAACAGGACAAATCAAAGCCAGCCAATTTCCGCCCTATCAGTCTACTCTCCATCATCAGCAAAGTGATGGAAGGAGTCATCAACAGTGCTATCAAACGGCACTTACTCAGCAATAACCTGCTCACGGACATTCAGATTGGGTTCCGCCAGGGTCACTCAGCTCCCGACCTTATTACAGCCTTGATTCAAACATGGACAAAAGAGCTGAATGCCAGAGGTGAGGTGAGAGTAACTGCCCTTGATATCAAGGCAGCATTGACCGAGTATGGCATCAAGGAGCCCTAGCAAAACTGGATTCAATGGGAATCAGGGGGAAACTCTCCATTGGTTGGAGTCATACCTGGCACAAAGGAAGATGGTTGTTGTGGTTGGAGGTCAATCATCTCAGCTCCAGGATATCATTGCAGGAGTTCCTCAGGGTAGTGTCCGAAGCCAACCATCTTCAGCTGCTTTATCAATGACCTGCCTTCCATCATAAGGTCAGAAGTGAATGGCTGCACAATGTTCAGCACCATTCGCCACTCCTTAGACAATGAAGAAGTCTGTGTCCAAATGCACCAAGACCTGGATAATATCCAGGCTTGGGCTGACAAGTGGTAAGTTACATTCGTGCCACAAAAGTGCCAGGCAATGACCATCTCCTACAAGAGAGGATCTAACCATCGCCCCTTGACATTCAACGGCATTACCATCACTGTATCCCCCATATCAACATCCTAGTGGTTACCATTGATCAGAAACTGAACTGGACTAGCCATATTAATATTGTGGCTACCAGGGCAGGTCAAAGGTTAGGAATCCTATGGCAAGTAACTCACTTCCTGACCCCCCAAAGCCTGCCAACCATCTGCAAGGCACAAGTCAGGAGTGTAATGGAATTCTCTCCACTTACCTGGAGGAGGGCAGCTCCAACAACACTCAAGAAGCTTGACACCGTCTAGGACAAAGCAGCCTGCTTGACTGCTCCTCCTTCCACAAACATTCAAATCCTCCACCACAGACAAACAGTGGAAGCCTTGTATATCATCTGAAAGGTGCACTGCAGTAACTCATCAAGCTTCCTTAGACAGCACCTTCCAAACCCACAACCACTTCCATCTAGAAGGACAAGAGCAGCATATTACTTACCCCCATGCTTGAAAGGGCATTTTTTATGTGCTATAACTGGTGAGGAAGCCCATGTGACTTTAGGACTTAATGTTGGCATGTGGATTGAGAATTGTTGCTCATCACCTTGCTCATCACCAGCAACAAGTTGCACATTGAGTAATCAAAGCAAAAGTAATCAATATGCATGTTTAATTGTATAACGATTTTTATACAGGAAAAAAATACATTAGTTTTAAGGGGCCTGGGATATTTTTATAACATGGGAGGCATAATCAGAGCAGAACCATTTAGAAGCACTATTTCAAGGGCCTCAGTTATTTAAAATTGTAAAGTCTCAGGCAAGTGACCACTCAGAAGTTTCAATTTATTCTCCTTACTATTTACACCTCCTATTCCCCAAAGGGTCTCTCATGTGTAGTGATCTCTATGGGTGCATGTACACTAGGGGTTAATGTGTAATCAGTAGCACCACATGATCCGTCGGACCAACAAGGGTATAAAAGGCAGCCACAGTGGGTCTCTCTTTCGCTCTTGGATGCACTGTAATCAAAGCAACAGCAGACTAGTTTAGATGGCCGGTGGAGTTATGTATAGTTACCATAATTAGATCTTGTTAACCTTATCACTAGTATCAAAGTTAAAGTAAAGAACTCATGTAAATATTGTTGTAGTTACTCAATAAACCTTTTGTTACTACTGGAAGAGTTCGAATCTTCTTCATCGGGATTCAGAATACCTCATCACTAACCAAGGATTGAGTAGCACATGTTACCTACCACACAGGTAACAGAACACCATGACCGGCTCACAACCGGGCCAGGGTATTTATGTCCCAGCAATCCGAGGAAAAAAAGGGAGGGTAGCAGCTCTGTGCCCCTCATCTGGGTAAATCGTACTCAGGTGAGGCCACAGGGTCTCTGAGGTTGCAGATCCCTGGCCTCCTGTACTGTTATAAGAAGGACAGAAGGTTAGTAGAAAGCCAAGAACATGAAGGGAAGCAAAGAAGCAAAAGAGAGAGTAGATAATGAATGCAATAATTATACAATATACAGATAATATATATGAAAGAAATGAAATTAAAATGAAAGAAGAAAGTATAGACCAAAATTTTACGTATAAAGTTCGGATAAGGGCCCAAACTGGAAGCGTGTAAAATTGTGCAAGAAGAGTCGAGCGTGGATCTAGATTGCCTCGCACCCTCGCACAATATTTCGTTTGGCAGGGGTGCAAGCAATTTGGAACTGCATCCACTGACGATCAAAAAGCCAACTTAAATCAATTAAAATGCAGTTGACTGGGATTTTGCATTGCATTTAATGTTTCATCCAGGGCGAGATGAAAGGTCAGGGCTCAAATAAAATTAACAAGTGTGTCTGGGGACATAGGTTTGTGAATGGCTGCGCTGCCTAGATGCGTGCGGCACAGTTTAACATTGATATTTATTTTTCACGGGCCAGCAGCTCCCCTGAGACAACTTTTCAGTGGCTGTCCCCCTGATGGAGCTGCCCACCCACTTCCCGCCCTTCCCAGCAACGTTCAGCCTTTTGCAGAGTGCGTTTCACACTTGGCCAGCCAGCAGGAAATAGCATTCCAGGGTCAACCACAGCCAGGAATGCATTGCACGCCTGCTTCTGGGCCCGTCGAGTCCACACACACAATGGCTGAAATTTTCAGGCCACAAATTTATATTATGAGAACAAATTAATATCAATATCAAGGCGATTTTGTTGCTTTGTGATGTATGGACCATCTGGAATATTCAGCAGTTCCAGTTGCTTAACATATATTTTTTAATTGTCCTTGAGGAGCCACAGAGATGAATGAACGTACATGATTTCAGGCATCAACAATTACATTTTCTTTGCAAAGGAGGATCTTTCAAAATTAATAAATTGAAATTGACAAGAGTACCAAGTGAGGCTATAGGTTATGCACAATTTTCACCCAAGCTGTTCAATAAAATGCTACAAAAGGTTATTAAAATAAACCATATCAATGGATAATGGAAACAATTTCTGGAGGGAATATAGATTCTGAATAGTGCAAGGGCTCAGGAAAAGATACAGGCATCTTTTACATCTACCAATACATTGAAGACCTGGGTCATGATGCCCCTTAATCTTCTTTTCGACAGAAGCAATAAATTTCTTCTCACAATTTGTACCACCAGTCCCAAAATTTATTTTCTTTAAACTTTCTCCAACACATTGACATCAATTTGGTTGTACGTTATCCAAGGTTGCACGCAGAATTCCAAATATCTTTGTCATTATTGCCGCACATAATCCACAGACGGTGATCTTGACTTATTTTTACTGTTTCAGGAAGCTACATTTTTTTAGCAGGCCAAAAGCCAATTAATATCTAGCTGAGTTTTAATTCCTGTTAAATGTTTGAGATGAATATATCGATTGTTTAAATAGTCATCGTGTTTTTCATTTAGAAGCTTCTGAACGGCAGGATTTCCTGGCTGATTCAGAGGTATTGTTTATTGTTTGAGTTCCTGCAAAATGGCACCCAGTCTGCAAGTGCTGTAATCTGTTCATATGCTTTGTTCCAATACATTTTTGAATGACTTTGAAATGGATGAGTCATATTACCTTCCATCAGAGGATCAAGCAAGCTGAGATGGAGCAGCATGGGCAAAGTGATTTTGGCGTCTTTGTATGTTTGGTGTAGATGGATGGCAAGAAAGCTGAGGCAATTTTACCAGCGGCAGCCATTGGATGTGCTGGGGCCAGGCAACTAGGCTCTAGCAATTATAGAGGATCCCCAGCATGGAAAAATGCCAGGGTGTTGGGATGACAGTGCCAGGGTGCCCTGCTGGTACTTCCAGATGGCACAGACCCTCCCAAGGTGTCAGTTTGGCATTTGTCGGCGCCGGGGATCGGGTCTGAGGGTGTTCTCACTTTTTTGTTCTCACTGGAACGACGGAGGTTGAGGGGCGACCTGATAGAGGTCTACAAAATTATGAGGGGCATAGACAGAGTGGATAGTCAGAGGCTTTTCCCCAGGGTAGAGGGGTCAATTACTAGGGGGCATAGGTTTAAGGTGAGAGGGGCAAGGTTTAGAGTAGATGTACGAAGCAAGTTTTTTACACAGAGGGTAGTGGGTGAGTGGAACTCGCTACCGGAGGAGATGGTGGAAGCAGGGACGATAGTGACATTTAAGGGGCATCTTGACAAATACATGAATCGGGTGGGAATAGAGGGATATGGACCCAGGAAGTGTAGAAGATTGTAGTTTAGTCGGGCAGCATGGTCGACACGGGCTTGGAGGGCCGTAGGGCCTGTTCCTGTGCTGTACATTTCTTTGTTCTTTGTTTCCTGCATGTGTGAGATGGGCTGTGGGGGACACCCATCTGGGGGACTCTGATACCCTGGTAGATCTCTCCACAATGCCCCCCCCCCCCCCAAAGTGCCATTCAGTCTGATCCCTGTTTGTGGAGACCAGTGTCATAATATACATCTATGTATATAATGAAGTGCAGACAGGCAGTGATTGACACACAGGATGACCAGTAAGCACACAGAACAGAGCAGCCAATCACCAGACAGGACACGACCACGATAAAGCCAGAGGGCACCAGTTTTCCCGCTCTCTCAGGACCCAGCCTCTGAGACAGTCTTAGAACATGGAACATAGAACATTACAGCACAGTACAGGCCCTTTGGCCCTCGATGTTGCGCCAACCTGTGAAACCACTCTAAAGCCCATCTACACTATTCCCTTATCGTCCATATGTCTATCCAATGACCATTTGAATGCCCTTAGTGTTGGCGAGTCCACTACTGTTGCAGGCAGGGCATTCCACGCGCTTACTACTCTCTGAGTAAAGAACCTACCTCTGACAGCTGTCTTATGTCTATCTCCCCTCAATTTAAAGCTATGTCCCCTCATGCTAGACATCACCATCCGAGGAAAAAGGCTCTCACTGTCCACCCTATCCAATCCTCTGATCATCTTGTATGCCTCAATTAAGTCACCTCTTAACCTTCTTCTCTCTAACGAAAACAACCTCAAGTCCCTCAGCCATTCCTCATAAGATCTTTCCCCCATACCAGGCAACATTCTGGTAAATCTCCTCTGCACCAATGCTTCCATATCCTTCCCATAATGCGGCGACCAGAATTGCACGCAAGACTCCAAATGCGGTTGCACCAGTTTTGTACAGCTGCAACATGACCTCATGGCTCCAAAACTCTATCCCTCTACCAATAAAAGCTAACACACCGTATGCCTTCTTAACAACTCTCTCAACCTGGGTGGCAACTTTCAGGGGTCTATGTACATGGACACCGAGATCTCTCTGCTCATCCACACTGCCAAGAATCTTACCATTAGCACAGTACTCTGTCTTCCTGCTATTCCTTCCAAAAGGAATCACCTCACACTTTTCTGCATTAAACTCCATTTGCCACCTCTCAGCCCAGCGCTGCAGCTTATCTATGTCCCTCTGTAACTTGTAACATCCTTCCGCACTGTCCACAACTCCACCGACTTTAGTGTCATCTGCAAATTTACTCACCCATCCTTCTGCGCCCTCCTCCAGGTCATTTATAAAAATGACAAATATCAGTGGCCCCAAAACAGATCCTTGTGGTACACCACTAGTGACTGGACTCCAGTTTGAACATTTCCCATCAACCACCACCCTTTGTCTTCTTCCAGCTAGCCAATTTCTGATCCAAACTGCTAAATCACCCTGAATCCCATGCCTCCATATTTCCTGCAGTAGCCTACCATGGGGAACCTTATCAAACGCTTTACTGAAATCCATATACACCACATCAACTGCTTTACCCTCATCCACCTGTTTTGTCACCTTCTCAAAGAACTCAATAAGGTTTGTGAGGCACGACCAACCCTTCACAAAACCGTGTTGACTATCTCTAATCAAATTATTCCTTCCAGATGATTATACATCCTATCTCTTCTCAACCTTTCCAAGATTTTTCCCACAACAGAAGTAAGGCTCACTGGTCTATAGTTACCGGGGTTGTCTCTACTCCCCTTCTTGAACAAGGGGACAACATTTGCTATCCTCCAGTCTTCTGGCACTATTCCTGTCGACAAAGATGACTTGAAGATCAAAGCCAAAGGCTCAGCAATCTCCTCCCTAGCTTCCCAGAGAATCCTAGGATAAATCCCATCCGGCCCAGGAGAATTATCTATTTTCACACTTTCCAGAATTGCTAATACCTCCTCCTTATGAACCTCAAGCCCTTCTAGTCTAGTAGCCTGAATTTCAGTAGTCTCCTCGACAACATTGTCTTTTTCCTGTGTGAATACTGATGAAAAATATTCATTTAGCACCTCTCCTAACTCCTTTGACTCCAAGCACAACTTCCCACTACTGTCCTTGACTGGCCCTACTCTTACCCTAGTCATTCGTTTATTCCTGACATATCTATAGAAAGCTTTAAGGTTGTCCTTGATCCTACCTGCCAAAGACTTCTCATGTCCCCTCCTGGCTCTTCTTAGCTCTCTCTTTAGGTCCTTCCTAGCTAACTTGTAACTCTCGAGCGCCCTAACTGAACCTTCATGTCTCATCTTTACAGAAGCCTCCTTCTTCCTCTTGACAAGTGTTTCAACTGCGTTAGTAAACCACGGTTCCCTTGCTCAACCACTTCCTCCCTGCCTGACAGGTACATACTTATCAAGGACACGCAGTAGCTGTTCCTTGAACAAGCTCCACATTTCCATTGTGCCCATCCCCTGCAATTTTCCTCTCCATCTGATGCATCCTAAGTCATGCCTCATCACATCATAATTGCCATTCCCCCAGATATAACTCTTGCCCTGCGGTATATACCTATCCCTTTCCATCACTAACGTAAACGTAATCGAATTGTGGTCACTGTCACCAAAGTGCTCACCTACCTCCAAATCTAACCCCTGTCCTGGTTCATTACCCAGTACCAAATGCAATATGGCCTTGCCTCTCGTTGGCCTATCTACATACTGTGTCAGGAAACCCTCCTGCACACATTGGACAAAAATGGACCCATCTAAACTACTCGAACTATAGCGTTTCCAGTCAATATTTGGAAAGTCAAAGTCCCCCATAACAACTACTCTGTTGCTTTCGCTCCTATCCAGAATGATCTTTGCAATCCTTTCCTCTACATCTCTGGAACCTTTTGGAGGCCTATAGAAAACCCCTAACAGGATGACCTCACCTTTCCTGTTTCTTACCTCAGCCCATACTACCTCAGTAGACGAGTCCTCATCAAACGTCCTTTCTGCCACCGTAATACTGTCCTTGACTAACAATGCCACCCCTCCCCCTCTTTTACCACCTTCCCTGAGCTTACTGAAATATCTAAACCCCGGCACCTGCAACAACCATTCCTGTCCATGCTCTATCCATGTCTCCAAAATGGCCACAACATCGAAATCCCAGGTACCAACCCATGCCGCAAGTTCACCCACCTTGTTCCGGATGCTCCTGGCATTGAAGACGACACACTTTAAACCACCTTCCTGCCTGCCGGTACACTCCTGCAACATTGAAACCTTACTCATGACCTCACTACTCTCAACCTCCTGTATACTGGAGCTGCAATTCAGGTTCCCAAGCCCCTGCTGAACTAGTTTAAAGCCTCCCGAAGAGCATTAACAAATTTCCCCCCAAGGATATTGGTACCCCTCTGGTCCAGGTGTAGACCATCCCGTTTGTAGAGGTCCCACCGACCCCAGAATGAGCCCCAATTATCCAGAAATCTGAAACCCTCCCTCCTGCACCATCCCTTAGCCACGTGTTCAACTTCTCTCTCTCCCTATTCCTCGTCTCGTTATCACGTGGCACGGGTAACAACCCAGAGATAATAACTCTGTTTGTCCTAGATCTAAGTTTCCACCCTAGCTCTCTGAATTCCTGCCTTACATCCCTATCCCTTTACCTACCTATGTCATTGGTACCTATGTGGACCATGACTTGGGGCTGCTCCCCCTCCCCCTTAAGGATCCCGAAAGTCAGAGTTAGTGAGCTGGCCAGTGCAAACATCATGTGGTAGCTAGTAAGTCTGGTTAGGCTAGTATCAGGTCTCCAGTCAAGTCAGCATAGTGTCAACCCACAGTTGAACATGTATAATAGTTTAGATGTTAAATAAAATCGTGTTGCATCTTATCAAGTGTTGGAGGTCTGTCTCTCGCTACACTGCATCAAGTGCAGTCCACATCGACCCAGCCTACCCAACACATCAACCAGCACTGATCTTCGCTCGCCTGAGGTCTCCGGGGTGAAAGGGTGAGATCACCGGGGCCTCGGTAGATAGGGTGATTGCATACTAGAGTGAGACTAGCTGTCTCACTCTAATATGTAGGTTAACAAAATACTGATCCAGTAAAGGTGCTAATCTGTTATATCTTCGAACATAAAAATGGGCGGGATTCAGATCGCATTAGATCTTGTGAGGCGTAGCGAGCCGGGTAGATCCCGAAAGAGTGATCTCCCAGTATTTACATGGGCGCATCGCTGCCAATAGTTCCCACTCTTTATGTGAAGAGGTAATTATATTATTTCTTATGTCGGAATAAAGCTCGTAGTTGAAGTAAATACTTTATTGAGTAAGTTCGTTCTCTCTCCAGAGCTTATATTAGATGTTACATCTGAGCTGTCTGTCTATGTCTGGTCACTAGCTGCCGTTCCTGTGAAGAGTGAGATCCTGGATCCCGTCCGTCTATTTTATACCTCTCTAGTGCTCCCTCTAGTGATTACTTAGTTGTAGTGTATTTACTCCTTGTATACATGCAGATGTGCAGATCACTACAGTAATAATGGTGTTTAATATTTTTGTATTTCAACCTTTGTAGGAGGAAGCGTTTTCATTGTTGGCAATTTTATGTTCCAATACATAATAGATTAGCATCTTTACTGGATCCAATACAGCCTTACGCTAAACAGATCTTGAGCCAACATGTTGAAAACGCCTTAAATGGAAATTTAAAATAAATTGTTTATTGTTTGAGGTACAGATATTAGTTTATGACTAGGTATAAAGTTTCTGAAAATATATAATTCCTTGACTGAGCAATACTTAAAGATGCATAAATACTCTTTGAATATGAATTAAATGTAGCAATGTTCCTTGAATGTGTTTTAAGTATTGATCGTGTATGTCACCATTTATAGTAAAGATATTTTATGAATGATATAAACATCTAAATTGGTTTATTACTAATATACAGTACTTACCGTACGGATTATATGAATATTTTCTATTTCAAAAGTAGTTTTCCATCAACTAGGAGTTCTATGACGATCAATTTAAAATCACAGGGATCTTACAGCCTTTTGCTTACTTTAATAACCAAAATGAACAGATTTGAGGTCAAAACAACTTTCCTGACTCGAGAGAACTAAAGCATTGTATGCACTTTTTATGATGCAGCTGAGAAGAAAGGATAAATACTTTGAATAAGTATATTTTATCTTTGCCGATAAATAAAGTGCTTGAAGATTAAGCATTCAATATTCTATTCTCACTAATCTAAGGCTTATTCAAAATATAATACATTAAAGTTAGAACCCTTTAATCCATAATTCATTACTATCTATACCTGAGATGGACAGCAGATTGCATTATGCAACCAAATTTTAAATTAATTCTGAATATACGCTGTCTTTCATTCTAACAAATGCAATTAGCTTTGCCTTCATTTTTATTGTGATAGGACAATAGAAAAATTGGAATTTAAAAAATTAGAATCAACAAAACCTCTGGGTTCAAAAATTAAATTGAATCATAAAAGCTCAAAATGCATTCCCATACACTTCAAAAAGCATGGGCGAAATTCTCCGTTATCGGCGGAAAGTCCGCCGATCGGCGCAAAAAACGGCGCAAATCCGACTTGCGTCACGTCGGAAAAATGGGTCGATAGTCTCCGGCCCGAAATGGGCTAGCAGCGACGTAACGGGATCCGCACTTGCGCAGTGGTTCACACCGTGCAGCGTCATACGCGCTGCACGGCGTGACGGCTTATAAGGCCGCGCTGCTCCCCCCCACCCGACCGGAACACCCGACCGCAACACCCGACTGGATGGCTGGCCGTCGCTCAGCCCCGAGGTTCGAGTCACGCGATGTGGAGGCGCTCCTGGACGCGGTGGAGCAGAGGAGGGATGCCCTGTATCCCGGGCACGGCCGCAGAGTTGCCCCACGCCACAGCCGGCGTCTGTGGAGGGAAGTGGCAGAGGCCGTCACCGCTGTGGCCCTGACACCACGGACAGGCACCCAGTGCCACAAGAAGGTGAACGACCTCGTCAGAGCAGGCAGGGTGAGCCTCCCCATATCCCCCATATCCTCCCTCCCCCATATCCCCCCTCCCCCATATCCCCCATATCCCCCCTCCCCCATATCCCCCATATCCCCCCTCCCCCATATCCCCCCTCCCCCATATCTCCCATATCCCCCATATCCCCCCTCCCCCATATCCCCCCTCCCCCATATCCCCCCCTCCCCCATATCCCCCCTCCCCCATATCCCCCCCTCCTCCATATCCCCCATATCCCCAAGTGAATCCAGCCCTAACCTTAACCTCTGCAATGCACGCGCAACCGATAGCGTGCATTCATATACCTGCCTAACACTGTTGCCTTTTACCCCTGCCCCCCCCCCCCCCCCACAGGAGAAGCGCGCACACAACAATAGGGAGCATGTGAGGACTGGAGGAGGGCCTGCTGATGAGAGGCCACTGACCGTACACGAGGAAAGGGCCCTGGAACTGGCTGGCGGACCTGAGGACCGGGAGGTTGCTGATGCAGAGGTCGGGGGCGTACTAGCGAGTGAGCCACCGACAGCCCGTCCCCATATCCCCCCTCCCCTATATCCCCCTCCCCCGTATCACCTGATCACTGCCTGATGTCTAACCATGCATGCTTCATTGTGTATCGCAGGACCAAACGTCCAGGCACCCATCCCCGCAGATGCAGACCGCCCGCAGGATGCCCCTCGGAGACCACAGGAGACGGAGAGACCCGCACCCTCCAGCATGCGACGCCCGCAGGATGCCCCTCGGAGACCACAGGAGACGGAGAGACCCGCACCCTCCAGCATGCGACGCCCGCAGGATGCCCCTTGGAGACCACAGGAGACGGAGAGACCCGCACCCTCCAGCATGCGACGCCCGCAGGATGCCCCTTGGAGACCACAGGAGACGGAGAGACCCGCACCCTCCAGCATGCGACGCCCGCAGGATGCCCCTCGGAGACCACGGGAGACGGAGAGACCCGGACCCTCCAGCATGCGACGCCCGCAGGATGCCCCTCGGAGACCATGGGAGACGGAGAGACCCAGGCCCTCCAGCATGCGACGCCCGCAGGATGCTCCTCGCACACCACGGGAGACGGAGAGACAGGGAGCAACAGGGAGACGACACCCCCGTCACGTGCGGGAGCGACCACCCAGCGACGAGGGGGGCAGCCACAGGCCCCCGTCACATCCGAGCCAGGACACCACTACCCAGGACACCACTACCCAGGACACCACCACCCAGGACACCACTACCCAGGACACCCCTACCCGGGACAGCACTACCGAGGAAGACGAAATACCGGACAGTGACTCAGATTGGATAGGTGGAGACGAACCCCCACCCCAAAGTGCCATGGACTCAGATTGGGATGAAGAGCATGACACAACGCCACTGCTGTCACCAACACCCTCCACCATCGCAGAAACACTCACCACGGTTGGGCACTTTAGTGATGAGGCGTCTGGTACACTCACTGGTGCGCACAACACAGCCGTCCCGGTACAGCAGGTGGAGGTAGGAGCAGCAGAGGGACCGGGCGGTCGGAGGGCAGCCCAGCCCAAGCGAACATCTGCCGCCCAGATGGATCCCGGGTTCCTGCAGTTACCACACCCACACATAGATCCGATGCAACCACCGACCCGGAGACGAGCGAAGAGGGTGACGGGCGGCTTGCGGCGGCTGCGGTCGCAGGTGGAGGAGTCCATCCGCGTCCAGGAGCTGGGAGTGGTGCCGGTCATGCGTGCCACCCAGGCTGACACCGCACGGGTGGCGTCCGCGGTGGAGGCAATGGGTGCGACGGTGTCAGACATGGGGAACGGTTTGCGAGGCCTGGGGCCTTCCGTGCAGGCGGCGTCTGTGGCCCAGGACATGGCTGCCCTCTCACAGGAGGCCATGAGCCAGTGCCAGCGCCAGATGGCAGAGGCGCTCAACACCATAGCCCAGTCTCTGCAGGCCATGGCCCAGTCTCAGCAGGCCATGGCCCAGTCTCTGCAGGCCATCGCTGAGGGCATCGGCGCCAGTGGCCAATAGCGAGCCGGCGTCGCACTGTCACAGACAGGGTTTGCCAACCCCCTGGGCTCCATGGCTGCAAACCTGCAGACCCCTGTCAATACCAGCACGGGCCTCCAGGACTGGCAGCGCCAGATGTCGGGGGGGCATCGGATGGCCAGTCCGTTCGCATCCCCCACCCATGTACAGGCCTGGGGGCCATCGGGCACCCCGAGGGAGGAGGAGGTGGTGTGGTCCGTCCCGGCTCCCTCTGTAGGGGAGGTCCCGGTATACCGCGACACCTCGGACTCCCCCCCTTCCGTCCCAGGTGCATCGGGTGGGCAACGGGCAGGACAGGCTGGCAGCTCACCATCCCAGTCGCCCGGGCCGCAGCCTGGCCCATCTAGGCCAGGACGCCCCAGGAAACGGCCGCCAAAGGGATCCAGTGTCAGAGGGCAGGAATCACAGGAGTCCACCTCCAGTTCTGCTGTACCGTCTGGGGAACCACGTAGACGTAGTCAAAGGGCCCGTAAGGCCAAACAATTAGACACTGAGTAAGTTGGCACGGGTGCAGGGCACAGATGAGTTTTAGGGGCTAGGGCACGTGCATGAACTCCTTTGGTTATTAAAGTCAATGTTACACCTACCGAAGCTGCCTTTGTGCTCTGTCCAAAGTGTGTGGGGGTGTCATGTACGTTGAGCGCAAGTGTGTGTGTGAGGGGTGGTCTTACCTCAGCCCCAGGTGAGTCTGCCCCCTTCCCCCTGGGCCGCCATCAACATCCCCCGGGCAGAGGACGGGACCGTGCGCTGCAGTGTCACAGCCGCATGTAGGGATGGTCCGGGTGGATGGTGGTACTGTGGCCATGGGTCAGACATAGTCCAACGATGTAGAGCCAGGAGCTCATCGCAGGGCGGGTTGTCATCATCCTCCATGGCCTGCGATAGACACGCGTCCACCCGCAACTGTGTGAGCCCGGCCCGTTGTGCCGCAGGTGGATCGGCAATGGGGGGGGGGGGGGTGGTGTGCATGCGGGTGGGGTGGGTGGGGTTGGGGAGGGGGGTGAGGGTGCTGGGTGGGTGGATGGGTGGGGGGTGTGGGTGGTCGGCTGTTGCCATGGTGTGCGGTCTGTGGCCATACTACCCGATTCCCACGCCCATCTAGTCAGTGAAGCGGGCGTCTATCAGTCTGTCCCGTGCCCGCTGGGCCAGCCGGTAACGGTGGACAGCCACCCGCCTGTGTCTACCCCGTCTGCCCTGACCATTGCCCCCATCCCCCTCATCTGGGGAGGACTGGGCCTCTTCCTGCTGCTCCTCCACTCCGCCCTCCTCTGCCTGCGGCACATCGCCCCTCTGCTGGGCTATGTTGTGCAGGACGCAGCACACCACAATGATGCGGCCGACCCTATCTGACCGATACTGGAGGGCGCCCCCAGAGAGGTCCAGGCACCTGAAACGCATCTTCAGCACACCAAAGCACCTCTCGATCACTCCCCTTGTCGCTACATGGGCATCATTGTAGCGGTTCTCCGCCTCATTGCGTGGCCTCCGTATAGGCGTCATCAGCCACGATCGCAATGGGTAGCCCCTGTCGCCCAGCAACCAGCCCCTCAGCCGGGGATGGCGTCCCTCGTACATGCCGGGGATGGATGACCGCGACAACACGAATGAGTCGTGTACACTGCCTGGGTGACGGGCGCAGACGTGCAGGATCATCATGCGGTTGTCGCAGACCACCTGTACGTTCATCGAATAGGTTCCCTTCCTATTAGTGAACACGGCCCTGTTATCTGCAGGTGGCCGCACGGCGACGTGCATCCCATCAATCGCGCCCTGGACCATGGGGAACCCGGCAACGGCAGAGAAGCCCACGGCCCGGGCATCTTGGCTGGCCCGGTCCACGGGGAAGCGGATGTAGCGGTGCGCCATGGCATATAGGGCATCTGTCACTGCCCGGATGCACCGGTGCACCGATGTCTGCGATATGCCGGACAGGTCCCCACTCGGTGCCTGGAATGACCCCGTTGCATAAACGTTCAGGGCCACCGTAACCTTGACGGACACGGGGAGAGGGTGTCCCCCGCCAGTGCCACGCGGTGACAGGTGTGCCAGCAGGTGGCAGATGTGTGCCACGGTTTCCCGGCTCATCCGGAGTCTCCTCCTGCATTCCCGGTCCGTGAGGTCCTGGTATGACTGCCGGGGCCGGTACACACGGGGCGCCCTCGGGTGCCTCCGTTGCCGTGGGGCCGCAACGTCCTCCTCCCCCTCCTCGTCCTGTCGGTCAGGTGTCCCTCCAGCCTGGGCGGCTGCCACCTGCCCCTCTGCGGCAGCCTGCGCCGCCTCTCTGGCACGCTCCTCCTCCTCCTCCTCATCCAGGGCAACATAGACATGAGCGGCTGCCACCACGGCGGCCAACATCGCTGGATGATCTGAAAACATAACGGCCTGGTGGGGGGGAGGGGAACGACGACATGTCATCATTGCCCATATCCCCTCCTCCCCCCAGCCAGGTGGCATGGACCGCATGGGTCCAACTGTTGGAGGCTGGCACCTGGCCAGGTGGACCAACTCACTTGCCCTCCCATCCCCCTCCTCGGCACGGAACCCCCCCCCCAACCTCCACCCCAGCACGGACCACCCCCAACCCCCAACCTCCACCCCGGCACGGACCCCCCCCCAACCTCCACCTCAGCACAGACCCCCCCCCAACCTCCACCCAGGCACGGACCCCCCTCCCCAACCTCCATCCCAGCACGGACCCCCCCCCCAACCCCCAACCTCCACCCCGGCACGGCATGGACCCCCCCCCAACCTCCACCCCGGCACGGCACTGAACCCCCCCCAACCCCCAACCTCAACCCCGGCATGGCATGGACCCCCCCCAACCTCCACCCCAGCACGGACCCCCCCTCAACCTCCACCCCAGCACGGACCCCCCCCCCAACCCCCAACCTCCACCCCGGCACGGACCCCCCCCCAACCTCCACCCCAGCATGGACCCACCCCCAACCCCCAACCTCCACCCCGGCACGGCACGCACCCCCCCCCCAACCTCCACCACAGCACGGACCCCCCCCCAACCCCCAACCTCCACCCCAGCACGGATCCCCCCCCCAACCTCCACCCCAGCACGGACCCCCCCCCCCAACCTCCACCCCGGCACGGACCCCCTCCCGGCACTCCCCCGGAGCCCAGCCTACTTTAACCACACCCCCCCCCCCCCCCGCCGCACACACACACACACAACCCGAGACACACCTCTCCTCACGCAATCAGACTGCAGCCACGCCATTGCCTGCCCAGAGCCAACCCCCCAGGCCGTCACTCACCTCCACGCTGGTCGGCGTGGGCCTGGAGCACCGGGTCACGCCGATGAAAAGGAGGTTTGATTCACGTCGACGTGAACGGTCACCACGTCGACGGGACTTCAGCCCATCCGGAAGGGAGAATATCGGCAGGCCGAAAATCGGCTGCCTTGCGCAGACCCGTGACATTCTCCGCGGCAGCGGCGCCATTAACACCCCGCCGACTTTTCTCCCTTCGGAGACTTCGGCGACCGGCGGGGGCGGGATTCACGGAGGCCAACGGCCATTCTCCGACCCGGCGGAGTCTTTGGTTGTGAAGCACATCTTGAGCAAATATATAAGTGCAAATCTTTCTTTTTTATTCATTAGTTACCAACTGGAACCATTGTTTTTGTTTCCGTGCTTTACTTTGATACTTTTTCCTCAGAATGTGTGCTATTTCATTTACCCAAAACTACCCCACACCCGCTCCACACGTGTAGCCCTGTAAATGTTGGGGCCATTGGTTTTCCATCGATTTTGCAACTCAATATGAACGACAGCTAACACCTGCCTGCATACAATCAATGCTATTAAAGCCACTTATGTGTGCTGAATCATTGCTCTGAAAGAATACGGTACTGAAGTCATTTCATTCTAATATTTACCAGTGAAGTGCGAAGAGAAATCCCAAAAATATTTAATTGAACTGACCATAGCAGACATTTCTGTGTCACCACAATAACATAATAAAAGTTAATTGCGTTCTACTTGAATACAAAGCAATGCACGTTCCTAAGTAACTAAATGTCTGGTTGCTTTGTGCAATATTGATAATGAATTGATGTTCCGTTTGTGCAATGATTTTTTAATTACATTACGGAAATATTTTTCCAATGCATGCACATTTAACCTGAGCTGAATAGTCTATTATTCATTACTTTCTCTTTAAAAAATCAAATCAAGTTGGATTAACCACTTTTATTTAAATGGAACAGGAGGCACTTTTTGCTGTTTCAATTCAAATTAATAAATAAATTGAATGAGATAAGTTCAAATTAAGAGGAATTTACTGTGCACTCCCATTAGCTCATAGGATAGAAGTAATATTCTCGTCACACTGTAATTCATTTATTTTCATTATATTTGTAGCTCATAAATGTTTGAAATGCACAGGGTCTAAATGTTCAAAAGTTACTCAACCAAACACTGATTACAGTGGTGCAACAAGAATTCTTGGATGTAAACTTAAAACTTGTTGACCTGTTGTTAAACTGGGATTGACATTAATGTGAAAAAATGAAGGTTTCGCTTACGCCTGGGCGGCAGATTGGAAATTTACCCAAGTGGGTACCAAGCCACTCTCGGTGATAGACATTGAAGTTCCCCACCCAGAGTACATTTTGTGCCATTGCCACCCTCAGTGCTTCCTCCAAATGGTGTTCAATATGGAGCAGTACTGATTCCTCAGCTGATGGTGGACAATACATGGTAACCAGCAGGAGATTTCCTTGCCCATATTGGACCTGAAGCCATGAGATTTCATGGGGCCTGGACTTGATGTTGAGGACTCCCAGTGCAACTCACTCCCGGTTGTGTACCACTGTGCCGCCACCTCTGCTGGGTCTGTCCTGCCCAGGGATGGTGATAGTGGTGTCTCGGATGTTATCTGTGAGGTATGATTCCATGAGTACGACTATGTTAAGTTATTGCTTGACTAGTCTGTGAGATAGCTCTACCAATTTTGGCGCAAGCTCCCAGGTGTTAGTCAGGACTTCTTTGTCTTCAATCACTAGCAGCAACGGTCAACATGCCATTTGCTTTCATTTTTTAAAAAATATATATATTTTATTGAAAATTCTTTTCTAAACAACATTTGTCCCTCTTACAAAACAAACGGAACGATAACAAAATAGAAATTTTTAACAATACACAAGTAACAAAACCCCATTATCTATTGACCTATACTAAACTAACCCCCCCCCCCCTCCCCCCTCCCCCCCCCTTCCCCCTGGGTTGCTGCTGCTGGTCATCTGTCTTCCCTCTAATGTTCCCTTAGGTAGTCGAGAAATGGCTGCCACCGCCTGGTGAACCCTTGAGCCTATCCTCTCAGGGCAAACTTTATCTGCTCCAGTTTAATAAACCCCGCCATATCATTTACCCAGGCCTCCAGTCCGGGGGGTTTCGCCTCCTTCCACATGAGTAGGATCCTGCGCCGGGCTACTAGGGACGCAAAGGCCACGACATCGGCCTCTTTCGCCTCCTGCACTCCCGGCTCTTCCGCAACTCCAAATAGAGCTAACCCCCAGCTTGGTTTGACCCGGGCATTCACCACCTGCGAGATCACTCCCGTCACTCCCTTCCAATATCCTTCCAGTGCCGGGCACGCCCAAAACATATGTGCGTGGTTTGCCGGGCTCCCGCCACACCTCCCACATCTGTTCTCCACTCCAAAGAACCTGCTCAATCTTGCCCCCGTTATGTGTGCTCTATATAGCACCTTAAATTGAATCAGGCTAAGCCTGGCGCATGAGGAAGAGGAGTTTACCCTGCTTAGGGCATCAGCCCACATACCCTCTTCTATCTCCTCCCCTAATTCTTCTTCCCACTTTCCCTTTAGTTCTCCCACCGACTCCTCCCCCTCTTCCCTCATCTCCCTGTAAATCTCTGACACCTTGCCCTCTCCGACCCACACCCCTGAAAGCACCCTGTCCTGTATCCCCTGTGTCGGGAGCAACGGAAATTCCCTCACCTGTTGTCTAGCAAACGCCCTCACCTGCATATATCTCAAGAAATTTCCCCGGGGTAACTTATACTTTTCCTCCAATGCTCCCAAGCTCGCAAAAGTCCCGTCTATGAATAAATCTCCCACCTTCTTAATTCCCAACTGGTACCAGCTCTGAAATCCTCCATCCATTCTTCCTGGGGCGAACCTATGGTTGTTCCTGATAGGGGACCCCACCAGGGCTCCCCGCACCCCTCTCTGTCGCCTCCACTGTCCCCATATGTTCAGTGTTGCCACCACCACCGGGTTCGTGGTATACTTTTTAGGTGAGAGCGGTAGCGGTGCCGTCACCAGCGCCTCTAAACTCGTCCCTTTACTGGACTTTCTCTCCAGTCTTTTCCACGCCGCTCCCTCACCCTCCATCACCCATCTACGTATCATTGCCACATTGGCGGCCCAATAATAATTTCCCAAGTTCGGTAGTGCCAGTCCTCCTCTATCCCTACTACGCTGAAGGAACCCCCTCCTTACTCTCGGAACTTTCCCTGCCCACACAAAGCTCGTGATGCTCCTATCTATTTTATTAAAAAAGGTCCTGGTGATTAATATAGGGAGACATTGAAATACAAATAAGAACCTCGGGAGGACCATCATCTTAATTGCTTGCACCCTGCCCGCCAGCGATAGAGGCTGCATGTCCCACCTCTTGAAGTCCTCCTCCATTTGTTCTACCAGCCGTGTCAAATTAAGCCTGTGCAAGGTTCCCCAGCTCCTAGCGATCTGAATCCTCAGGTATCGGAAGTTTCTTTTCACTTTCCTTAGCGGTAAGCCTTCTATCTCTCTACTCTGGTCCCCTGGATGTATCACAAATAATTCACTCTTCCCCATGTTTAGCCTATACCCCGAGAATTCCCCGAACCTCCTCAAAATTTGCATAACCTCTATCATCGCCCCCGCTGGGTCCGACACGTATAACAATAGGTCATCCGCGTATAACGAGACTCGATGTTCTTCTCCCCCTCTAATCACCCCTCTCCATTTCCTGGAGTCTCTCAACGCCATGGCCAGAGGTTCAATTGCCAACGCAAACAACAATGGAGACAGCGGGCATCCCTGTCTTGTTCCCCTATATAATCGGAAATACTCCGATCTATGTCGACCTGTAACTACGCTTGCCGTTGGTGCCCCATAAAGAAGTCTAACCCAGCGAATAAACCCATTCCCAAACCCAAACCTCCTTAACACTTCCCATAAATACTCCCACTCCACCCTATCAAATGCCTTCTCTGCGTCCATTGCCGCCACTATCTCTGCCTCCCCCTCCACTGGGGGCATCATTATCACCCCCGTTGCACGTTAACATTCAGTTGTCTCCCTTTTACGAACCCTGTCTGGTCTTCGTGCACCACCCCCGGGACACAGTCCTCTATCCTCGATGCCTTTGCCAGCAACTTGGCGTCCACGTTCAATAGTGAAATAGGTCTCTAGGACCCGCACTGCAACGGATCTTTGTCTCTCTTCAAAATTAGCGATATCGTCGCCTCCGACATCGTCGGGGGTAGCGTCCCCCCTTCCCTGGCCTCATTGAACGTCCTCGCCATCAACGGGGCCAACAAGTCCACATATTTTCTGTAGTATTCCACCGGGAACCCGTCCGGCCCCGGAGCCTTCCCTGCTTGCATGCTTCCCAGTCCCTTAATAACCTCGTCCACCTCAATCGGCGCCCCCAGGCCTGCCACCTCCCGCTCCTCCACTTTCGGGAACCTCAATTGGTCCAGGAACTGCCGCATCCCCTCCTCTCCCTCTGGGGGTTGAGACCTATACAGTTCCTCATAAAAGGTCTTAAACACCTCATTTATCTTTCCTGGCCTTCGCTCAGTGTCACCCCTTTCATCCCTAATTCCTCCTATCTCCCTCGCTGCTGCCCTCTTTCGCAGTTGGTGCGCCAACAGGCGACTAGCCTTTTCCCCATATTCGTACCTCCTCCCCTGTGCCTTCCTCCACAGCACCTCCGCCTTTCTGGTGGTCAGAAGGTCAAACTCGGTCTGGAGTCGTCTCCTCTCCCTGAACAGCTCCTCCTCCGGGGTCTCTGCAAATTTCCTGTCCACCCTTAAAATTTCCACCAGTAATCTATCCCTTTCCTTGGCCTCTGTTTTCCTTTTGTGGGCCCCAATAGAGATCAGCTCTCCTCTGACCACCGCTTTTAGTGCTTCCCAGACCACTCCCACAGGGACCTCGCCGTCGTCATTGACCTCCAGGTATCTCTCAATACACCCCCTCACTCTTGCACACACTCCCTCATCCGCCATCAGTCCCACATCTAATCGCCAGAGTGTTCTCTGCTCCCTGTCCTCTCCTACTTCCAGGTCCACCCAATGTGGGGCATGATCCGAAACCGCTATGGCTGAGTATTCAGCTTCTTCCACCCTAGAGATCAACGACCTTCCTAAAACAAAAAACTCTATCCGGGAGTACACTTTATGGACATGGGAGAAGAAGGAATACTCCCTAGCCCTAGGTCTAAGAAATTGCCATGGATCCACTCCCCCCATTTGGTCCATAAACCCCTTAAGTACCTTGGCCGCTGCCGGCCTTCTTCCGGTCCTTGAGCTGGATCTATCTAGCCCCGGGTCCAGCACCGTATTGAAGTCCCCTCCTAAAATCAAATTTCCTGCCTCCAGGTCCGGTATACACCCCAGCATCCGTCTCATGAATCCCACATCGTCCCAATTTGGGGCATACACATTAACCAACACGACCTCCATTCCCTCCAGCCTACCACTCACCATTACATATCTACCTCCGCTATCTGCTACGATGTTCTTTGCTTCAAATGCTACCCGTTTCCCCACCAAAATGGCCACCCCTCTGTTCTTTGCGTCCAGTCCTGAGTGGAACACCTGTCCCACTCATCCTTTCCTTAGCCTAACTTGGTCGCCACCTTTAGGTGCGTCTCTTGGAGTATAGCCACGTCTGCCCTTAGTCCTTTCAAATGCGCGAGCGCTCGGGCCCTTTTTATCGGTCCATTCAGGCCTCTCACGTTCCACGTGATCAGCCTCACTAGGGGGCTACCTGCCCCCCTCCCGTGTCGACTAGCTATTACCTTCTCTAGGCCAGTCCCATATCCCGCCTCCGCGCTCCCGCTCGCTCCCCCAGCGTCGCACACCGTCCCCGACCACCCACTCTTTAGCCATTCCCTTTTGGATTTCCGCAGCAGCAACCCAGTTGTCGTTGTCCCCGCCCCCCCTCCGCTAGATCCCTATCTAGCTTGATTGCTCCCCCCATATCACTTCCGTAAGTCAGCTGACTTCAACTGACCCCGGCTACTCCTGCTCACTCCTCGACCCCCCCGGTGTGAGGGAACTCCCATCCGCCTTGCGCCTGTTTTCCCGCCTTATTCTTTCTGGCGCGGGAACATCCCTTTACCTGACCCGCCTCTTCTGGCGCAGCTCCCTTTCCCCTCCCCCTCCCCTTCCCCATTCTCCGACTATGTCCCGTCTTTCCCCCCTCACCGGCGCACACATTTCCCCAGTGTCTCCCCCCTTCCCTGTTTACTTCTCGATTAACTTTCACCATAACATTAACAAAAACAATAACAATAACAATTCCCTGCAGCATCAGTCCCTCAGTTCCAGTCCAGTTTCTCTTCTTTAATAAAGATCCGTGCTTCCTCCGCCGTCTCGAAGTAATAGTGCCTCTCCTGATACGTGACCCATAGTCTTGCCGGCTGCAGCATCCCAAACTTCACCTTTTTGTGCAAAACCTCTTTGGCTCGGTTGAAGCTCGCCCTCCTTCTCGCCACCTCCGCACTCCAATCCTGGTATATCCGTACCACCGCATTCTCCCATCTGCTACTCCGCACCTTTTTAGCCCATCTCAGGACCTCTTCTCTGTCCTTAAGGCGGTAGAATCGCACGATTATCGCCCTCGGTGGTTCTCCCGCTTTTGGTCTTCTCGCCGGGATCCGACCTGCCCACTCCACCTCCATGGGGCCCGCAGGGGCCTCAGCACCCATCAGTGAGCTCAGCATCTTACTTGCGTACGCTCCACAGTCCACTCCTTCCACACCCTCAGGGAGACCTAGTATCCTAAGGTTCTTCCTTCGTGCTCCGTTTTCAAGGGCCTCGATCCTTTCAGCACACTTTTTATGAAGTGCCTCGTGCGTCTGAGTCTGAACCGCCAGGCCCAGGACCTCGTCCTCAATATCTGACACCTTCTGCTCCACCACGCGGAGCTCAGTCTCCTGGGTCTTTAAAGTCTCCTTCAGCCCCTCAATTGCCTGTAGCATCGGGGTCAGTACCTCTTTCTTCAACAGGTCCACGCACCGTCTCACGACCTCGTCCTGCTCAGGCCCCCATGCCGCCTGCGATTTCTCCGCCGCCATTTTGTTCTCCTCTCCCTCTGACCTTATAGTTGAAGATTCTTCGGGCTGCAGCCGCCGCCGCCGGTTTTTTCCTCCGTCGTTTGGGGGGGACTCCCTTCCCACACACCCCACACCGGGTTGCTCGGCCGAAAAAATTCCCGTTGGGGCTCTTAAAGGAGCCCGAAGGTCCGTCGGAGCTGGAGCCGCCGAAACGTGCGGCTAGCTCATCCTCACCGCAACCGGAAGCCGCCATTTGCTTTCATAATTGCTTGCTATACTTGCATGCTAACTTTCTCTGTACCTTGTATAAGCACACCAAAATCCCTTTGAACATCAACAATTTTAAATTTCTCACGTTTTAAAAAACTATTCTGCTTTTCTATTCCCACGACCAAATCAAATAACTTCACACTATCCCACATTATTCTCCATCAGTCATCTTGTTGCCTGTATCTTAATCTGCCTATATCTCTTTGTAGCCTTTCTGTGTCCTTACTTTTCCACCTAGCTTTGTATAATCAGCAAAGTAAAATACATTGCTCTCTGTTTCTTCATCTAATTCATTAATATAGATTGTAAATAGCTGAGGTCCCAGCACTGATCCTTGCGGTAATCCACTATTCACTGCCTGCAAACTTGAAAATGCTCCCTTTTGTCTACTTCTGCTTCCTGCCTGTTAGCCAATCTTCTGTCCATGGAGGAGACATGTTCAATGTGGCCATCATTCTCCGATGCTGCTCCCCTCTGGAGCCTCAGGTTGCTCAGAGTGCAGCATATCACCACGACACTTGAGACTCTTGATAGGGTGTATTGCAGGGCTCCATCAGTTATGTCCAGGCATCCTTTTCAATACTGACCCATATAGTCACATGACAGCTGTTGTAGGTGCCCTCTGCCTCTGTGTTGCAGTTCCGCATAGGCATAGGCAACCATGTCTTCAGCGGATACCCTTGTTACTCAATATCCATCCATGAATGTGTCTAGGTGGCCTGAAGGGATGAGGTACCTGGGACTGTCTAAAGATGCGGAAGTCATGGTAGCTTCCTGGGAACATTACACACATCTGCAGGACCCTTTTGCAGTGCCTGCAGAGTAATTGGACATTCAGACAGTGGAACGCTTCCTGGTCACGAGGTTACGGTCTGCTCTATTGTGTTCTCCATTTCTTCTGAATCCCCCCTCCGGTGCATCTCAAGGGCAGCAGGCAGAACAGGGTAGCACGGCAATGCCAGTGACACCGGTAAGTCAGCTGCCCCCTCTCCCCATCTCCAGACCCAACGGGGAACGTCCGCCAAGGACATCAAAGGCCACAGGGCACAGAAAGCAGCAGGTTGCCTCCACCTCTGATGTGCATCCTGGGGACCCACCTAAACATAGCATTAAACCACTGAAGATCAAGAAGAGAGAGGAGCACTGAATGTGTATGCAGGAGTTCACTATCTGTAGTTAGGGGAAATGGAAATCTGTTGCAATGAAATGTTAACTATTAAAACATTTCACACCTCATCCATGTAAAACCTCTGTCACGTTAATATCCAAAGCTTGCCTAACCACACCCCCGCCCCCTGTTGCCCTCCGCTCCCCCACCACCCGCCCTGGGCCCAGTGGTCCAAGATCAGCAGCCCAATGCAGACCCCATTCAGAGGATGGGTGTGAACGAGCTGACAGCAGAAAGACAGGAGTCAGACTTTGCCATTAACTGAGGAACACCAGAGCTTTCCTCACAGCGAGTTAGCATCACTCTTTCGCCTTGTTTGGGGTGACCCACTGACAATGCCAACACAGGCCCATCACTTGGAGTGATGCGACACAGCCCTTGGGGAGGGGAGGGGGGGGGGGGGAATAGGGTGATCGGGGAAAGAGCGGTCTGATGGGTGGTGCGGGGGCAAATGGGGGGAAGGGAGGAAATGTGTGGAGGGAGGGAAATAAGTTGGAGGGGGTTGGGGATGATGAGGGAAATGGATGGAGGGAGGAAAATGGGGATGGGGCTGACTGACAGACCCAGCCTCAACCCTGGCCAACCTTGGGATGATAAGGGCCTCTCTGGTCCTCCTGGCATGTTGGACTCTTGCCACCGCCTGTCCTCTATCCTCTGGCTCCTCCTGGGGCTCATCCTCCAGCTTCTCCTGGACCACGTTATCCTCCTCCGGGGCGGCTGCATGTCCCTCCTTCTCCTCTTGTTCCTCCTCTTCCTCCATCTCGTCGCCTCACTGCTAGACAGATTTGGGAGGGCACAGCAGACTACCACAAAGTGGGCGACCCTCTTGGGGATTTACTGCAATAATAATAATAATCACTTATTGTCACAAGTAGGCTTCAATGAAGTTACTGTGAAAAGCACCTAGTCGCCACATTCCGACGCCTGTTCGGGGAGGCCGGTACGGGAATTGAACCCGCGCTGCTGGCATTTCTCTGCAGTGCAAGCCAGCTATTTAGCCCACTGTGCTAAACCAGCAAGGCACCATCAGAGCCTGCTGAAAATGTGGTTCTGACGCCTTGACCGCTCTGTTGTGCCTTGCACAGGTGGCAGCGTGGGTCTTACTTTAACAGGTCTCCGCCTTGGTCTCAGGCCTCCGCACCAGTGTCATCAGCCATGGCCTCAGCGGGTATCCCTTCTCCTCCACGAGCCAACCTGTGGGTGGTCCTTGAAGACACCGGAGTTCTCTCAGTGCCCCAGGATGTAGCTGTCATGCACGCTCCCAGGGTAATGGGCACACATCTGCAAGATCCTGAGGTAGTGGTCACGCAGAATTTGGACATTCAGGGAGTGGAACCCCTTGCTGTTAATAGAGGGCACTCCCTGATGCCCTGGTGCATGCAGGGCGACATGTGTACCATCGATTGCCCCCTTGAACTTTGGTACCCTGGATATGGCAGCAAAACCTGCAGTCCAAACATCTTGTTGGGCCTGGTCCAGGTCAAAGGTGATATAGTAAGATTCCCAGGCATACAGAGGATCCATCACCTCCTGGATGCACCTGTGGGTGGAAGATTGGGAAATTCCACACAGGTCCCCAGTTGAACCCTGGAATGACCCAGTGGCGTAAAGGGGCTACAATGACCTTCACGGCCATCAGGAGCATGTATCCACCTCCTCCACTGAGTGCCATGTACCGTAAGGACGGGGCACAAGGGCTGCACTGTCTCTCTGCTGAGACATGGGATGAGTTTCTCCATCCCGCCACACCGGATTTCTGCTGCAGCGCCATCGGGATTCTCCCTTTCGCCGGCTGGTCAATGGGGTTTCCCACGCCGTCGGGAAACCCCCGGGCTGCCGATAAAATGGAGAATCCCGACTGCAGGAGAATTCAGCCCACAGTCTTTTGTGGCACATGCAGTCAGTCAGCTCATTGAATGACCAACGTTGTTTGTACTCCTTGGACCATCACTGGCCTCCCGTTTTGGGTCCCTCCTCGGCCTGATGGGCAGCCAGGTGTGCGGCGGCTCTGACACCTGGGGCGCCGGCTCCGGCCTGTGTTGTCCTTGCTGCCTTCTGCAGTGTCTGCCCGCCTTGGCTGCCACAAGCACAGCAAGATCTACACCAGCAAAAATTGTTTTGTCTGGAAGGAATTGGAGAAGGTGAGAGACCGATAATCACTTAGGGCTTCCATCCCAGGACCTTCAAATCCCCTAAGCTTTCCCCACCCATACCATGACTGCACACCCACTCTGGCCGTGTCAGGAGCCCCTAGACCCAAGACCTCTGCTGAGAACATTAGGAAGGCCATGCCCAGCTGCCCTCCGCTCAGCGACATATTTATCCTTTGGCTGCGAGAGGCTCCTCAGTGGTGAAGCACTGCTCTTTCGTGTTTGACTGTTGGCAGCTGCCTCCAGAGCGCTGGCACTCCTAGAGTGCAAGCACACTGTTCAGATATCAAAGTTTGCTGGACATGCAGGGCGAAATTCTCCGTTATCGGCGGAAACTCCGCCGATCGGCGCAAAAAACGGCGCAAATCCCACTTGCGTCACGTCATAAAAATGGGCCGATAGTCTGCGGCCCGAAATGGGCTAGCAGCGACGTAACGGGATCCGCGCTTGCGCAGTGGTTCACGCCGTGCAGCGTCATACGCGCTGCACGGCGTGACGGCTCATAAGGCCGCGCAGCTCCCCCCCCACCCGACCGGAACAGCCGACCGCAACACCCGACTTGATGGCTGGCCGTCGCTCAGCCCCGAGGTTCGAGTCACGCGATGTGGAGGCGCTCCTGGATGCGTTGGAGCAGAGGAGGGACGCCCTGTATCCCGGGCACGGCCGCAGAGTTGCCCCACGCCACAGCCGGCGTCTGTGGAGGGAGGTGGCAGAGGCCGTCACCGCTGTGGCCCTGACACCACGGACAGGCACCCAGTGCCACAAGAAGGTGAACGACCTCGTCAGAGCAGGCAGGGTGAGCGTCCCCCATATCCCCCATATCCCCTCTCCCCCAAATCCCCCCCTCCCCCATATCCCCCATATCCCCCCTCCCCCATATCCCCCATATTCCCCCCTCCCCCATATCCCCCCCTCCCCCATATCCCCCATATTCCCCCCTCCCCCATATCCCCATATCCCCCCTCCCCCATATCCCCCCTCCCCCATATCCCCCCCTCCCACATATCCACCCTCCCCCATATCCCCCCTCCCCCATATCCCCCATATCCCCCCTCCCCCATATCCCCCCCTCCCCCATATCCCCCCTCCCCCATATCCCCCATATTCCCCCCTCCCCCATATCCCCCCTCCCCCATATCCCCCCTCCCCCATATCCCCCATATCCCCCCTCCCCCATATCCCCCCTCCCACATATCCCCCATATCCCCCCTCCCCCATATCCCCCATATCCCCCCTCCCCCATATCCCCCCTCCCCCATATCCCCCCTCCCACATATCCCCCATATTCCCCCCTCCCCCATATCCCCCCTCCCCCATATCCCCCATATCCCCCCTCCCCCATATCCCCCATATCCCCCCTCCCCCATATCCCCCATATCCCCCCTCCCCCATATCCCCCCTCCCCCATATCCCCCATATCCCCCCTCCCCCATATCCCCCATATCCCCCCTCCCCCATATCCCCCATATCCCCCCTCCCCCATATCCCCCCTCCCCCATATCCCCCATATCCCCCCTCCCCCATATCCCCCCTCCCCCATATCCCCCATATCCCCAAGTGAATCCAGCCCTAACCTTAACCTCTGCAATGCACGCGCAACCGATGGCGTGCATTCATATACCTGCCTAACACTGTTGCCTTTTACCCCTGCCACCACCCCCCCCCCCCCCCCCCCAGGAGAAGCGCGCACACAACAATAGGGAGCATGTGAGGACTGGAGGAGGGCCCGCTGATGAGAGGCCACTGACCGTACACGAGGAAAGGGCCCTGGAACTGGCTGGCGGACCTGACGACCGGGAGGTTGCTGATGCAGAGGTCGGGGCCCCACGAGCAAGTGAGCCACCAACAGCCCGTCCCCATATCCCCCCTCCCCTATATCCCCCTCTCCCGTATCACCTGATCACTGCCTGATGTCTAACCATGCATGCTTCATTGTGTATCGCAGGACCAAACGTCCAGGCACCCATCCCCGCAGATGCAGACCGCCCGCAGGATGCCCCTCGGAGACCACGGGAGACGGAGAGACCCGAACCCTCCAGCATGCGACGCCCGCAGGATGCCCCTCGGAGACCACGGGAGACGGAGAGACCCGAACCCTCCAGCATGCGACGCCCGCAGGATGCCCCTCGGAGACCACGGGAGACGGAGAGACCCGCACCCTCCAGCATGCGACGCCCGCAGGATGCCCCTCGGAGACCACGGGAGACGGAGAGACCTGGAGCAACAGGGAGACGACACCCCCGTCACGTGCGGGAGCGACCACCCAGCGATGAGGGGGGCAGCCACAGGCCCCCGTCACATCCGAGCCAGGACACCACTACCCAGGACACCACTATCCAGGACACCCCTACCCGGGACACCACTACCCAGGACACCCCTACCCGGGACAGCACTACCCGGGACAGCACTACCCAGGACACCCCTACCCGGGAAGACGAAATACCGGACAGTGACTCAGAGTGGATGGGTGGAGACGAACCCCCACCCCAAAGTGCCATGGACTCAGAGTGGGACGAAGAGCACGACACAACGCCACTGCTGTCACCAACACCCTCCACCATCGCAGAAACACTCACCACGGTTGGGCACTTTAGTGATGAGGCGTCTGGTACACTCACTGGTGCGCACAACACAGCCGTCCCGGTACAGCAGGTGGAGGTAGGAGCAGCAGAGGGACCGGGCGGTCGGAGGGCAGCCCAGGCCAAGCGAACATCTGCCGCCCAGATGGATCCCGGGTTCCTGCAGTTACCACACCCACACATAGATCCGATGCAACCACCGACACGGAGACGAGCGAATAGGGTGACGGGTGGCTTGCGGCGGCTGCGGTCGCAGGTGGAGGAGTCCACCCGCGTCCAGGAGCTGGGAGTGGTCCCGGTCATGCGTGCCACCCAGGCTGACACCGCACGGGTGGCGTCCGCGGTGGAGGCAATGGGTGCGACGGTGTCAGACATGGGGAACGGTTTGCGAGGCCTGGGGCCTTCCGTGCAGGCGGCGTCTGTGGCCCAGGAAATGGCTGCCCTCTCACAGGAGGCCATGAGCCAGTGCCAGCGCCAGATGGCAGAGGCGCTCAACGCCATAGCCCAGTCTCAGCAGGCCATGGCCCAGTCTCAGCAGGCCATAGCCCAGTCTCTGCAGGCCATGGCCCAGTCTCTGCAGGCCATGGCCCAGTCTCAGCAGGCCATCGCTGAGGGCATCGGCGCCAGTGGCCATGTGCGAGCTGGCGTCGCACTGTCGCAGACAGGGTTCGACAACCCCCTGGGCTCCATGGCTGCAAACCTGCAGACCCCTGTCGATACCAGCACGGGCCTCCAGGACTGGCAGCGCCAGATGTCGGGGGCGCGTCGGATGGCCAGTCCGTTCGCATCCCCCACCCATGTAGAGGCCTGGGGGCCATCGGGCACCCCGAGGGAGGAGGAGGTGGTGTGGTCCATCCCGGCTCCCTCTGTAGGGGAGGTCCCGGTACACCGCGACACCTCGGACTCCCCCCCTTCCGTCCCAGGTGCATCGGGTGGGCAACGGGCAGGACAGGCTGGCAGCTCGCCATCCCAGTCGCCCGGGCCGCAGCCTGGCCCATCTAGGCCAGGACGCCCCAGGAAACGGCCGCCAAAGGGATCCAGTGTCAGAGGGCAGGAATCACAGGAGTCCACCTCCAGTTCTGCTGTACCGTCTGGGGAACCACGTAGACGTAGTCAAAGGGCCCGTAAGGCCAAACAATTAGACACTGAGTAAGTTGGCACGGGTGCAGGGCACAGATGAGTTTTAGGCGCTAGGGCACGTGCATGAACTCCTTTGGTTATTAAAGTCAATGTTACACCTACCGAAGCTGCCTTTATGCTCTGTCCAAAGTGTGCGGGGGTGTCATGTACGTTGAGCGCAAGTGTGTGTGTGAGGGGTGGTCTTACCTCAGCCCCAGGTGAGTCTGCCCCCTTCCCCCTGGGCCGCCATCAACATCCCCCGGGCAGAGGACGGGACCGTGCGCTGCAGTATCACAGCCGCATGCAGGGATGGTCCGGGTGGATGGTGGTACTGTGGCCATGGGTCAGACATAGTCCAACGATGTAGAGCCAGGAGCTCATCGGAGGCGGGCTGTCATCATTCTCCATGGCCTGCGATAGACACGCGTCCACCCGCAACTGGGTGAGCCCGGCCCGTTGTGCCGCCGGTGGATCGGCAATTGGGAGTGGGGGGGTGGTGTGCATGCGGGTGGGGTGTGTGGGGTTGGGGAGGGGGGTGATGGTGCTGGGTGGATGGATGGGTGGGGGGTGTGGGTGGTCGGCTGTTGTCATGGTGTGCGGTCTGTGGCCATACTACCCGATTCCCACGCCCATCTAGTCAGTGAAGCGGGCGTCTATCAGTCTGTCCCGTGCCCGCTGGGCCAGCCGGTAACGGTGGACAGCCACCCGTCTGTGTCTACCCCGTCTGCCCTGACCATTGCCCCCATCCCCCTCATCTGGGGAGGACTGGGCCTCTTCCTGCTGCTCCTCCACTCCGCCCTCCTCTGCCTGCGGCACATCGCCCCTCTGCTGGGCTATGTTGTGCAGGACGCAGCACACCACAATGATGCGGCCGACCCTATCTGACCGATACTGGAGGGCGCCCCCAGAGAGGTCCAGGCACCTGAAACGCATCTTCAGCACGCCAAAGCACCTCTCGATCACTCCCCTTGTCGCTACATGGGCATCATTGTAGCGGTTCTCCGCCTCATTGCGTGGCCTCCGTATAGGCGTCATCAGCCACGATCGCAATGGGTAGCCCCTGTCGCCCAGCAACCAGCCCCTCAGCCGGGGATGGCGTCCCTCGTACATGCCGGGGATGGATGACCGCGACAACACGAATGAGTCGTGTACACTGCCTGGGTAACGGGCGCAGACGTGCAGGATCATCATGCGGTGGTCGCAGACCACCTGTACGTTCATCGAATAGGTCCCCTTCCTATTAGTGAACACGGCCCTGTTATCTGCAGGTGGCCGCACGGCGACGTGCATCCCATCGATCGCGCCCTGGACCATGGGGAACCCGGCAATGGCAGAGAAGCCCACGGCCCGGGCATCTTGGCTGGCCCGGTCCACGGGGAAGCGGATGTAGCGGTGCGCCATGGCATAAAGGGCATCTGTCACTGCCCGGATGCACCGATGCACCGATGTCTGCGATATGCCGGACAGGTCCCCACTCGGTGCCTGGAATGACCCCGTTGCATAAAAGTTCAGGGCCACCGTAACCTTGACGGACACGGGGAGAGGGTGTCCCCCGCCAGTGCCACGCGGTGACAGGTGTGCCAGCAGGTGGCAGATGTGTGCCACGGTTTCCCGGCTCATCCGGAGTCTCCTCCTGCATTCCCGGTCCGTGAGGTCCTGGTATGACTGCCGGGGCCGGTACACACGGGGCGCCCTCGGGTGTCTCCGTTGCCGTGGGGCCGCGACGTCCTCCTCCCCCTCCTCGTCCTGTCGGTCAGGTGTCCCTCCAGCCTGGGCGGCTGCCGCCTGCCCCTCTGCGGCAGCCTGCGCCGCCTCTCTGGCACGCTCCTCCTCCTCCTCCTCCTCCTCCTCCTCCTCATCCAGGGCAACATAGACATGAGCGGCTGCCACCACGGCGGCCAACATCGCTGGATGATCTGAAAACATGACGACCTGGTGGGGGGGAGGGGAACGACGACATGTCATCATTGCCCATATCCCCTCCTCCCCCCAGCCAGGTGGCATGGACCGCATGGGTCCAACTGTTGGAGGCTGGCACCTGGCCAGGTGGACCAACTCATTTGCCCTCCCATCACCCACCCCGGCACGGACCCCCCCCCGCCCCAACCTCCACCCCAGCACGGACCCCCTCCACAACCTCCACCCCGGCACGGACCCCCTCCACAACCCCCAACCTCCACCCCGGCACGGACCCCCTCCACAACCCCCAACCTCCACCCCGGCACGGACCCCCTCCACAACCTCCACCCCGGCACGGACCCCCTCCACAACCCCCAACCTCCACCCCAGCACGGACCCCCCCCCCCCAACCTCCACCCCGGCACGGACCCCCTCCCCAACCCCCAACCTCCACCCCAGCACGGACCCCCCCCCCCCAACCTCCACCCCGGCACGGACCCCCTCCACAACCCCCAACCTCCACCCCGGCACGGACCCCCTCCACAACCTCCACCCCGGCACGGACCCCCTCCACAACCCCCAACCTCCACCCCAGCACGGACCCCCCCCCCCCAACCTCCACCCCAGCACGGACCCCCCCCCCCCAACCTCCACCCCGGCACGGACCCCCTCCACAACCCCCAACCTCCACCCCGGCACGGACCCCCTCCACAACCTCCACCCCGGCACGGACCCCCTCCCGGCACTCCCCCGGAGCCCAGCCTACTCTAACCACCCCCCCCCCCCCCCCGCCGCACACACACACACAAGCCGAGACACACCTCTTCTCAGGCAATCAGTCTGCGGCCACGCCATTTCCTGCCCAGAGCCAACCCCCCAGGCCGTCACTCACCTCCTCGCTGGTCGGCGTGAGCCTGGAGCACCGGGTCACGCCGATGAAAAGGAGGTTTGATTGACGTCGACGTGAACGGTCATCACGTCGACGGGACTTCGGCCCATCCGGAAGGGAGAATATCGGCAGGCCGAAAATCGGCTGCCTTGCGCAGGCCCGTGACATTCTCCGCGGCAGCGGCGCCATTAACGCCCCGCCGACTTTTCTCCCTTCGGAGACTTCGGCGGGGGCGGGGGCGGGATTCACGGCGGCCAACGGCCATTCTCCGACCCGGCGGGGGGTCGGAGAATGACGCCCGCAGTGTGCGAATCATACTCTAAGACATGGCTCCTGTGCCTTCGCGGAGGCGCTTGAAAGTTAAGGAGCATAAAGTGCTCTCACAATGAACAAGGCTTCGTTTGAAATAGCCTTCAGCTTTGAAGCTGGAGGCTGCTCACAGTCAAAGGGATTGAAATTGACTTTCAGGAGAGATGCCGCAGCAGGGCTCTGCCCTGGAAGACTTTGGTAGGACAGACAAGCTGAAGCTTTGCTTGTTCCTGTTATGGGTCTCCGCAATATTTAAAGAAGGCTTGAAGGCCTCACAGGCGCAAAGTCCCTCATCACCCGGCCTGGAATATTTCAGCCCCCCAATCAAGCCCAACCCTCCTGAAGGGTTCCCCACCTGCCCCCGAGCACTGGGACTGCAGCTCCGGTGGCCTTGAGCTGCAAACTGGAAAATGGAAATGGCTACTGACCTCCTCAGTTCCCCACAGCATCCATTGCGCCAGCTTTACGTTTTTGAAAAAGAGTACTAAACGACACCCAAGTGGCTTCCCACTGGGGAGTCGGGTAATTATCCAGAGGCCTCTGCATTCGACTCAATCTCGTTAATGAGATTGAAATGAATGCAAATGAGGGTTAAATAAAATCTCGCCATTTTTGTGGCGGAATCCTGAAATCGCCAACGAGAGTGGGTCAGGTGAATTGCAAAATGGTTTGTGCCCGTCGCAAATCTCGATTTTGCCCTCTCGTGTTATTCACCCGGCACGCCCCAATCTGTGCTGGGCACAATGCGGTTGTTGAATCCCCGTCCTTGGCCGCTCAGCGAATCAAGGGATATGGGAAGCCAGCATGAAAGTGAATCTGAAGTCCAAAATCAGATTTTGTTCTTACATGGAATGTGAGCATTGCTGGCCATCCCCAATTTCCCTTGAACTGAGTAGTTTACTCGACCATTTCAGAAAGCAGTTCGGAGTCGGGCACATTGCTGTGGATCTGGAGTCACATGAAGGCCAGGTAGGGTGAGGAGAGCAGATTTCCTTCCCTAATGGGCATTAGTGAAACAAATGGGTTTTTAACAACAATTCATGATGGTTTCATGGTCATCATTACTGAGACTAGCTTTCAATTCTAGATTTATTAATTGAATTTCAATCCCACCAGCTGCTATGGTGGGATTTGAACCCCTGTCCCCAGAGCATTAGCCTGGGCCTCTGGATTACTAGGCCATTGATGTTACCTTTAGGTAACCATCTGCCCAGCAGCTATGATCACATTGAATGGTGGAGTAGGCTCATATACCTACTTCTTGTATTTTTTGTGTTCATTGAAACACTTCCAGTCCTGCATCCATATATATGATTATCCTGTGGATACTGACTATGCCAGAAAATTCCAGTCGTGCCTACTTCATAAGGTTTGCTTGCCTTTTCTTTGTGTGCACTGGGAAGAGCACCACTCTCCACTCCCTTGCCTGCAGCAGCACTTCCAAAGAGGCGTCACTGGACTGTGGAGCCGCCCTTCATCTGACTCCAACCTTTCCTGCACAGACTCTCTTATTCGGCAACCTGTTCAATACCCTCCAGAGGAGCAGCCTGTATGAAGGCTCCTGAATGTCCTTTAAGTACAATTCCTTCCTTTGATCTGCCGGAGCTTCCTCCCACCCAATATTGGCCTGGTCCCTCTCCTGCTAGACGTTAATTGGCTGCAGAAAGGAAAATCCGCAAGGGTGTCCCAATACCCACACCCTTGGTTGCAGGCCCAAATTTGACCCCCAACGTCAGGACTTTGTCTCAATTGGAAAAATCATGGGCAGCACGGTGGCTCAGTGGTTAGCATTGCTGCCTCACGGCGCCGAGGACCTTGAGAGGTAGAGAGAGGCAGAGAGGTTTCCGGAAGCAAGTCCAGACTTTAGGGTCTTGAGAACTGTAGGCATGACCGCCAGTGGTGCAGCAATTAAAAGTGGGAATGCAAGAGAATAAGAGAAGCATAGATATCTCAAAGGGTTGTGTGGTAGTCACCACTGATGTATATATTAGGGGATTTGTGGTCAGGCCCTGTACTACAGGTACAGGGGTAGTTCCCTGCCTGCTGGCTCCACCCAGTAGGCAGAGTATAAATATGTGTGCTCCCAGTACAGCAGCCATTTCACCAGCTGCTGTAGGAGGCCACACATCTTAGTGTAATAAAGCCTCAGTTGCATTCAACTCTCGTCTTCGTGTAATTGATCGTGCATCAATTTATTACGCTAAAGTTTTCAGAAGATGGACCTCCGCATCAAGCCGGATCGCCTGCAGCTGGATTCGCAATCAGGCAACGCCAAAAAGGACTTTGAACATTGGCTAGCCTGTTTCGAAGCTTACATCAGGTCTGCACCAGACCCAATTCCGGAAGCACAGAAGATTCGGATCCTCTCCACGTTGCTGAGCTCCAATGTCTTTCCGCTTATCCAGGATGCGCCGAACTACGACGATGCCATGGCGCTACTGAAAGAAAACTACGCTCAGCGGATTAACACGCTTTACGCCAGACACACCCTCTCCACGCGCAGTCAACTCCCTGGTGAGTCAGTAGAAGACTTCTGGCATGCTCTAATTCCCCTAGTCAGAGACTGTGACTGTCAGGCCGTCATGGCCACGGAACACTCAAACTTGCTTATGAGGGATGCTTTTGTTTTGGGGATAGGGTCCGATTACATCCGCCAACGCCTTTTAGAAGGGGCCACGCTCGACCTCGCGGCAACCTAAAAGCTTGCGCTCTCGCTGACGGTCGCATCGCGCAACATCCAGGCCTACACCCCGGCCGCGCGGCCCACCCCGCCTACGCATCATGGACTCCGCAGACGGCCGCCCCATCGGGGACCCCACTCAGCCAACCCCACGCCTGTGCCGCGCGGCAGCCAAGCAACCCCGGGGGCCCCAAATGTTACTTCTGTGGGCAGCCAAAATACCCCCGACAACGCTGCCCGGCCCGGAGCGCCCTTTGCAAAGCCTGCGGCAAGAAGGGGCACTTTGCAGCGGTGTGCCAGGCCCGTTCAGCCACCGCTATTGTTCCGACCGCCCCCCCACCCCCCCCCACAGCCAGTGGGCGCCGCCATCTTCCCCTCCTCGGAACACGCACGGCCTGTGGGCACCGCCATCTTGTTCAACCCCAATCACGTGCGGCCCGTGGGCGCCGCCATCTTGTCCTCCCCAGGAACATCAAGCGGCGCCATCCTGTCTCCCCCACGGCACGTGCGGCCCGAGGGCGCTGCCATCTTATCATGCCCCCCAGGCACCCCATCGTCTGCCACCATCGACGATCAGCCGCGTCTCACGTCGGTCACGATTGACCAGTCTCGCCCATGCAACCTAGCAACAGCCTCTACAAATGTGAAAATCGATGGGCACGAGATCTCCTGCCTGCTGGACTCCGGGAGCACTGAGAGCTTTATTCATCCTGAGATGGTAAGGCGCTGCTCGCTCGCGGTACACCCCGCCAACCAGAGAATCTCCCTGGCCTCCGGGTCCCACTCTGTGGCAATCCGGAGGTACTGCATAGCCTCTCTCACTGTCCAAGGCTTGGAGTTTACCGGTTTCCCCCTCTACGTCCTCCCCAACGTCTGAGCTGCCCTGCTTCTCGGCCTGGACTCCCAGTGAAACCTCCAGAGCCTAACATTGAAATTTGGTGGGCCCCTACCACGCCTTACTGTCTGCGGCCTTGCGACCCTAAAGGTCGACCCACCTTCCCTATTTGCAAACTTAACCCCAGATTGCAAACCCGTTCCCAGCAGGAGCAGCGCCCAGGACAGGATCTTCATCAGGTCCGAAGTCCAGCGACTGCTTCAGGAAGGCATCATCGAGGCCAGCAACAGCCCCTAGAGAGCCCAAGTGGTAGTGGTAAAAACTGGGGAGAAACACAGAATGGTCGTGGACTACAGCCAGACCATCAATAGGTACACGCAGTTCGTCGCGTACCCCCTCCCACTCATATCTGATATGGTCAATCAGATTGCACAGTACCGGGCCTTCTCAACTGTGGACCTTAAATCCGCCTACCACCAGCTCCCCATCCGTAAGGCGGACCGCCCATACACTGCCTTCGAGGCAGGTGGCCGCCTTTACCACTTTCTCAGGGTTCCTTTCGGCGTCACCAACGGGTCTCGGTTTTCCAACGGGAAATGGACCGAATGGTCGACTGGTACGGGCTGCGGGCCACTTCCCCATACCTTGACAATGTCACCATCTGCGGCCACGATCAGCAGGACCATGACGCTAACCTTGCCACATTTCTCCGTACCGCCACTCTCCTCAACCTCACTTACAACAAGGAGAAGTGTGTGTTCAGCACGAACCACTTAGCCATCCTCGGCTATGTGGTCCAGAACGGAATTCTGGGGCCTGATCCCGACCACATGCGCCCGCTCATGGAACTTCCCCTCCCCCACTGCTCTAAGGCCCTCAAACGTTGCCTGGGGTTCTTTTCTTACTACTCCCAGTGGGTCCCAAATTATGTGGACAAGGCCCGCCCACTCATCCAATCCACTCTTTTTCCCCGAACGGCTGAGGCTCACCAGGCCTTCAACCGTATAAAGGCTGACATCGCCAAGGCCGCGATGCACGCAGTCGACGAGATGCTCCCCTTCCAAGTCGAGAGCGATGCATCAGACGTCGCTCTGGCTGCCACCCTCAACCAGGCAGGCAGGCCTGTGGCATTCTTTTCACGAACCCTTCATGCCTCCGAAATTCAGCACTCCTCCGTCGATAAAGAGGCCCAAGCCATTGTTGAAGCTGTGCGGCTTTGGAGGCATTACTTGGCCGGCAGGAGATTCACTATCATCACTGACCAACGGTCGGTAGCTTTCATGTTTAACAACACACAGCGGGGCAAGATCAAAAACGATAAAATCTTGAGGTGGAGGATCGATCTCTCCCCCTACAACTACGAGATTTTGTGTCGCCCCAGTAAGATCAATGAGCCCCCCCCTTGCCCTATCCCGAGGTACATGTGCCAGCGCACAGGTGGACCAGCTCCGGACTCTGCACGACAACCTTTGTCACCTGGGAGTCACACGTTTGTACCACTTCATCAAGGCCCGCAATCTGCCCTAACCATCGAGGAAGTCAGGGCAATCACCAGAGACTGCCAGGTCTGTGCGGAGTGCAAACTGCACTTCTACCAGCCACACCGTGCGCGCCTGGTGAAGGCCTCCCACCCCTTTAAACGCCTCAGCGTGGACTTCAAAGGGCCCCTCCCCTCCACCGACCGTAACACGTACTTCCTCAGTGTGGTCGATGAGTATTCCAGATTCCCCTTCACCATCCCATGCCCTGATATGACGTCTGCCACCATCATCAAAGCCCTCAACACCATCTTCGCTCTGTTTGGCTTCCCCACCTACGTCCATAGCGACAGGGGATCCTCATTCATGAGCGATGAACTGCATCAGTTCCTGCTCAACAAGGGTATCGCCTCGAGCAGGATGACCAGCTATAATCCCCGGGGAAACGGGCAGGTGGAGAGGGAGAATGGGACGGTCTGGAGGGCCGTCCAGCTGGCCCTACAGTCCAGAAATCTCCCGGCCTCCCGCTGGCAGGAGATCCTCCCCGATGCATTGCACTCCATTCGGTCGCTCCTATGCACTGCGACTAATGACACATCCCATGAACGTCTCTTTGCCTTCCCCAGGATGTCCACCTCCGTGGTGTCGCTCCTGACTTGGCTTGTAGCTCCAGGACCCGTACTCCTCCGTAAGCACGTATGACTCCACAAGGCGGACCCGTTGGTTGAAAGGGTACAGCTACTCCACGCCAACCCGCAGCACGCCTACGTAGCGTACCCCGATGGCCGCCAAGATACTGTCTCCCTCAGGGACCTGGCACCAGCTGGTTCCACACACACACCCCTCCAACCCAGCGCCACTCTCCCCTTCCCCGGCACACCTCACCGCAGCCCCCGCACAAGGACAATCCGTCCTCTCCCTGCCCATGCCCGAGGATAACGAGGATTTCGGCACGCTCCCGGAGTCACGGAGTACCAGACCGACACTGGAATCGCCGCCACCACTCCAGCGCTCCCAACGGCAGATCAAGGCTCCGGACCGACTGAACCTGTAACTTGATCGGGACTCCATTTTTTCTCTGTAGTTAAAACATGTATAGAGTTCTCCACCACCCCCGCTGGACTCAATTTTAACAGGGGGTGAATGTGGTAGTCACCACTGATGTGTATCTTAGGTGATTTGTGGTAAGGCCCTGTACTACAGGTACAGGGGTAGTTCCCTGCCTGCTGGCTCCACCCAGTAGGCGGAGTACAAATATGTGTGCTCCCCATACAGCAGCCATTTCACCAGCTACTGTAGGAGGCCACACATCTTAATGTAATAAAGCCTCAGTTGCATTCAACTCTCGTCTTTGTGTAATTGATCGTGCATCAGGTTGTAGATAGGAAGAGGCCCTGGAGAGATTTGGAAATTAAGATGAGAACTTTAAAATTGAGGTATTACTTATCCAGGAGCCAACCTCAGATGAGCGAGCACAAGAGTGATGGGATTCTAAAAACATCCCATGGATTGCAAGATAGCAAATGCAAAACTGTTTTTCAAGAAAGGATAGAGAGAGAAAACAGGGAATGGTAGGCCAGTTAGCCTGACATCATTCATAAGGAAAATAGAATGAAGAAGTCTCACTGCACTCACTGCAACAGGGCCTTGCTGAGACTATCCTTTTCAAGAAGGAATTAAAAATTAGTAAATTTGAAGGAATGAGGGACATAACCTGAGGAGAGAGACCATTTAAAAAAAAAAACATTTTATTACGGCATTTATGATTTTATTATAGTAATTACAAATGTAAACATAACTCAGTAAATAATCTCCCCCCCCCCCTCCCTGCAGCTAACAACCATACCCAGCCAACATGGCTTACAAACAAAGTTCCTCCTCCTCCACACGCTGGTCTCGCCCAACTAAACTTAACTAAACTATACTATGTCCCCTTTACCACCCTCATTCCCTAACCCGCCCCCCCCCCCCTTATTATATCTGCTAACAGTTTAATTTTCCCCAAAGAAGTTGCCAAGCAGCTGCTACCTCCGGATGAACCCTAACGTTGATCCTCTTAGGGCAAACTTGACTTTCTCAACCCAGGCCATGTCGCTAACCCATATCCCCGATTACGGGGGCTCTGAGTCCATCCACGCCAATAAGATCCATCTCTGGGCTACCAAGGAGGCAAAGGGCAGAACATCAGCCTCTCTCGCCCCCTGGACTCCCGAGTCTTCCGACATTCCAAAAATCGTCACCTCTGGACTCGGTGCCACCCTTGTCTTTAAAACCATGGACATGACATCAGCAAATCCCTGCCAAAAGCCCCTAAGATTCGGACATGCCCAAAACACGTGGACATGGTTTGTGGGGCCTCCCGCACACCGCCCACACCTGTCCTCCACCCCTTCAAAAAAATCTGCTCATGTGGGCCACCGTCATATGAGCCTGGTGGACCACCTTAAATTGTATCGATTGAGCCTGGCACATGATAGTTCTACTCAGAGCATCCTCCCACAGACCCGCCTCTAGCTCCTTACCCAGCTTATCTTCCCACTTACGCTTTACCTCCCCTATCTGGGTTCCCTCCCACTACATAAATTCTTTATAAATTTCCGAGACCTTCCCCTCCCCCATCCCCGTTTTTGAACCTACCTTAACCTGTATCCCCTGTGGCGGTAGAAGCAGAAAGGTCAAGACCTGTCTCCGTACAAAGTCCCACACCTGCAAAGAACAAAACCCATTCCCCCCCGCAATTCAAACCCCTCCTCCAAATCCTCCAAACAAAAAGATCTCCCATCAATGAACAGGTCCCCCAGCCTCTCAATCCCTGCTCTCTGCCACCTCCGAAACCCCCCATCCAACCTCCCCGGAACAAACCTGTGGTTCCCACAAATTGAAGCCCACACCAACGCTCCCTCCACTCCCATAGGCTTCCGCCACTGCCCCCAAACCCTCAGAGCTGCCACCACCACCGGGCTTGTGGCGTACTGAGCCAGCGGTACTTGTGCCCCTAAGCTTGTGTCCCTACATGATGCCACCTCCACCCACGCCCATACCGACCCCTCCGCCACTACCCACTTTCTGATGAGAGAGACCTTTTAATAATATCAGCTAACGTGGGAGTCAGGAGGTGAATTTGTGTGGTCACCAGCTGAGAAAAATCATCAAGGGCAAAAGAGGTGCATCTCATGTACATTTGAAGAGGTCATGCGAGTGGCGTTATTATAATGACATAATACCTTGGGCTTATTTATTGTACAAAACAAAGGACACCAATCGCTCTTACAGGGTTTCGTAAACATATTGTGAGTTCATTTATTGAGATTGGGCACATAAGAACAGTTATACATAGATATAAAGCTTGAAGACACCAGAACTGTGTGTGTGTGCTCTGCTCAGAGCAAAAGTGAAACTGAGACTGGGTCACATAACACATTTCCTTTCGAGTGATTTCATGTGGATATCCCTTCAAGGCATTTTACAGTGGATGGAGAGAAGTTCGAGAAATAATTTGAATAAACATTTTGCATATTGAAGAAGGTTATAAGATTATGTTATCAAAGCACCTAGCACAGAATAACCAGGTTATTTTACTGGTATTTTACTATTTGCTGAACCATCTTTATTTTTTGTTTTATAGGTACACGGTTTTACACAATGGTCATCTTCTGGAGCATGAGATCCAGTCATTAAAATAGTGCATCTGAACAGGACTGAGACACAGAACATATAACTTTATCCCATCACTGGAATTATTTTTTCTCTCTTGGTTTGAAATCTTGCTCCAACTACTAAATTGTGAATATGTTTATGGTACCATTATACCCAAAATAAAAGGTAACTTTGCATGGTTGGAACAGGATTTTGTAAATATTTATTATGTTGAATAAAATATACTCCGAATGGGAATTTTTATGAATGGCTTGTAAGATTAAGAGCTTATGTTGTCCTTTCCTCTTACTATGTGACAGCTGTTTCAAACAAAATGTGTAGAACGAAACTTTAGATGAAATGAAAAAAAAAACTGCTATTTACATATTATGAGTAGTAGATCAAATGCACATAGTCTTTTGGTGTTCTGAGTTTCGGCTTGATAAATGGGATGTCCTATTTGTATGCTTTAAAGCCAAGTTGCGTAAATGTGTCTTAAATGTCTTCAAAAGAAGAATGCTGTCAAGTGCATCGGAAATATTTTACTTTGTGAAAGGAGCTTTAGAGATAGTCTCTGAGAAAATTGCTACCCATATTGCTTTTATTGAAAGTGGGAGTTGAGAGATTAGTGACTCCGGCAACTGAGTCGTAAGCTTTTACTGTCATTCCCACACGTGGTCAGTTAGTAGAAAATGAAGTGTTTAATATATGCCTCAGTTGCCATTTACGTCTTGATATTATCTAAAGCAAGTCTGTGTCAATAGATTCATCATTTTTGTAGAATTATGTTTAACAGGATCAGTTGGTTAATTATGTTGATCAAATATCATTATGAAGTAAGACAAGTTTGAACAAAACAAACTCTTCTGTTAAATTTTGTTCCATCACAAGAAATTGAATTGTTTATTCATACCAGCTTTAACAATTTATGCTATCTTTTCAAATGCTGCTGACAGATGTTTTGAGAGGAAAATAAATATTTAAAATGATAAAATACACTTTGCCATGTAATTTTTTTAAGTATTCAAACTCTTATTGCTTTGACAACAGCTTATAATATTTTGAACTTTAGGTGCAAGGCATTGATCAGATTTTTCTAGAAATACACCCGTAATCACCCCCCAACCCTGTGCCCCGGCACCAAAATCCATCCCACACACCCATAATCACCCCCCCCCCCCCCCCCGCCCGCCCCCGGAGGGTAACCAAACCCTACCCTGCACTACATGCTGCACCCACACTGGCCGCCATGGTTGGGTGCCCTGGCCATGAAGCCCACCAACTGCCCACCCCTGGTGCTGGAGGTGGTGCCGACAATGCGTGCCACCCAGGCCAACACGGAACAGGTGGCGACCACAGTGGAGGCCGTGGGGGCGAAGGTATCAGCCATGGGTCAGGATTTCCAAGGCTTGGGTCACTTTGTGTGGGTGGTGGCTGGGATATAGGACAGGGCTGTCCTGTCACAGGCAGCTATGTACTAGAGCCACCTGGACATTGCAGCGGTGCTCCAGAGCTTGGCCCAGTCATAATGGGTTATGGCTGAGGGCGTCATCAGCCATGCCTGGGCACTGGCTGACCTGAGCCAGTCCCAGGGGGAGGTGGCCCAGTCCCTGTGCTCCATGGCCGCGAGTATGGAGACCCTGGTCGAGAAGAGAGCGGGCCTCCAGAACTAGTGCCACCAAGTGGTGGAGGGCCCCAGGGGTTTGTCCCAGTTGCACCCCCATCCCACAGAGTAGCCCGGGGACCATCAGGCACCCCGAGGCAGGAGGAGGTGATGGGGTCCGTGCCAGCGACTTCCGCAGGGGAGGTGCTGGAACACCCCAGCACCTCGGACTGCCCCCCCCCCCCCCCCTCCTGTCCAGGTGGGCAGAAGGCAGAAGAGGGTGGTACCACACTACTTGGGACAACTGAGCAACAGCTGGGTACATCCAGTTCAGAGGATGGCCGCCAAAGGGTCACAGTATGGATTTCCCAGCAGGCCGCCTACACCCCTAATGGACCACCTAGGTATCCACTTAAACAAAGTGTGAGGACCCGTAAAACCTGAAAGGTAGACGCCAGTTAAGATGGCACATTTGCAGCACACAGGATAGCGTTAGGGGCTGGGGCATAAACCGTCATCGAGATGTTCACATGTTCTTTGTAAAATAAACACCTGTCCACAAAAGTTCCAACTTACCTCGGTGCTCTTTCAGAAGGGTGTGAGGGATGGGCTGAGCTGGGCTGGGCTGGCGTTAGAGGGGGTGCTGCGGAGGTGGGGAGTTGGAGATGAGCGGACGGTGGTGTTGGTTGTGGGTCGGGGGCCCAAGGCCAGACCCCATACATCACCCCGGTACCCCGCTCCTCCACCTCCCTCTCACCCAATCACTTCCCCAACCACCTCCCCCCACCTCCGCCACCCTAAGGGTTCAGTGGGACAGTGTGATGGGAACGCCAGCTCGCATACAGGGATCACCCAGGTGGACGGTGGAAAGTGCTGCAGTGAGCAGGAGTTAGACACTGTCAAACATCACGGAGTACCAGAGCTCATCGATGAACGGGTCATCATCATGCTCAATCCCATGTCCGTGCCATCGGTCAGGCCCCCTATTCAGTGAACCTGGAGACGACTAGAGCATCCCGTGTGTGCCAGCCCAGGCGCACACATTGTGCGGCCTCCTGTGACTGCCCAGGCCCCATGCCCTGCACATCATGGCCCTCCTCTGCTTCCTCCTTGTTGGTCAAGGCCTGGTGTTCATTCCACTCCTCTAGCAAAGGGGTTTAATTCGATGAACATGCAGCTGGTGTGCACATCATGCATGGCTGCACCCGAAACTCACTCCTCTAGCAAGTCACCCTTCTGCTGCACGATGTTGTGAAGGATGCAGCAGGCCACCATGATGTGGGAGACTCACCTGGCGCTATACTGGAGGGCCCCTTCAGAGTGGTCCAGACACCTGAACCGCATCTTCAGGGTTCCAAAGCTCCGCTCAATCATTCCCCTGGGCGCTGCATGAGCATCGTTGTAGCAAGTTTCAGCGTTGGTCTGTGGACTCTGGATAGGTGTCATCAGACATGACCTCAGCGGATACTTCCTGTTGCCCAGGAGCCAACCCCTCACCCAGGAGAACACCTCAAAGTTGTCAGGAACCATCGAGTGTGCCATCGAGTGTCTGCTCGAGGCGTCCATGGCAGACACCCTGCCTATAGATTTCTGCCAGCAGCAGGACTGCCAGTCCACAGTCGCACTCCTGGGACCATGTCCTACTGCCTCTCTCTCCCTCAGCAGCCACGGCATCTGTTTCCCAATGTTTTAAACCACAAGTGAAACTCACCATCGGCAATTCCTCCCAACACAGGTGGAGCATCACGCGAGAATACCAGATTGGGCCTTTTAATGATATGGCAAAGGCGTTTACCATACACGTATTGATGCCGTTGTCGAAGCACCGGACATTCCGTTGGGCGCCCGCCGCCGGCCACGATTTTCGGCTCACAAGCCATTCTCCGCCAATCGCATTTCCCAATTCCGGCGTCGCTGGACAGAGGATCCTGCCCACGATGTTTACCACCTAGAAGGACAAGGACAGCAGATGCATGGGAACAGCACCATTCCGAGTCACACACCACCCTGACTTATCACCATTCCTTCACTGTCATTCAGTCTATGTTCTGGAACTCTCTCCAGCACATTGGATGCACTTACACCATACTACACGCAGTGGTTCAAGAAAGAAGCTCACCACCACCTTCTCAAGGGCAATTAGGGATGGGAAATAAATGCTGGCCTAGCCAGCAATGTTCACACCCTGTGAAATAATATTTATAAATGTCCAGATACCTGCAATTGCTGTTAGTTTCACAGAGTAATGACTGTGAATGCTAGATATTTCAATGTCATTAGAAATGCAAACTCTGAGTTATTGAAGAACACTGAAACAGAGATGGGAGGGATGTTGGAGGGTGAACTTCTCAAAGGAGAGCTAATTGGGCGGCACAGTAGCACAGTGGGATAGCACTGTTGCTTCACAGCACCAGGGAACCGGGTTCGATTCCCAGCTTGGGTCACTGTCTGTGCGGAGTGTGGTAGTATGTATTGGGGGTCATGTGGGACTGGAAGCCCTAATGTCATTGGCTGACAGATCCCTGGTCCTGGTTGGCCGTTGACCTCATGCTCCGCCCTGAAGGCGAAGTATAAGAAGCCGGTGCCTTCCCCCGCAGGCCAGTTTACTATCGGGCTGCTGGGGAACAGACACGCTTAATAAAGCCTCATCGACTTCACTCTATTCGTCTCACGGAGTCTTTGTGCGCTACACGGAGTCTGCACGTTCTCCCCGTGTCTGCGTGGGTTTCCTCCGGGTGCTCTGGTTTCCTCCCATAAGTCCCAAAAGACATGCTTGTTAGGTGAATTGGACATCTGAATTCCCGTCTGTGTACCCGAACAGGAGCCGTAGTGTGACGACGAGAGGATTTTCACAGTAACTTCATTGCAAGTGTTAATATAATCCTACTTGTGACACTAATAAAGATTATTGTTATTATTTAAGTGCCAAAGTATAAGGGGAGAGGATGTGGTGATACCTGACAATCCTACTTTCTACAGTAGAAGCTGCGGTGGAATCAGGCTATCTGAGTGACCTCAGTAAGGGAAAAGGAATACTAACTGAGAGCAGTTATGTTGAGATGCAAGTGGGTCACTTTGGAGATATTGGCTTATTTGATTTTAATCTTCATTCTCAGGCTGTGTTAATCACATTGAGGGGTGTCACTGGGCTTCATTACAAAGTAGCCATCACAGCAGTATTAATATCTGAGGCGGGAGTCTCTGACTCCCCGCCGGGTGGGAGAATCTCCGGAGGTCGGTGTGAATCCGCCCCCGCCGTCCTCCCAATTCTCCCGCTCCCCAAAAACCGGCCCGTCGCACCGCCCGCCTCGGAGAATGGCGGGGTCCAGTGTGACTCAATGGGCGCTGGGGCTGCCCAAAATCTGCGGCCCACGATGGGCCAAAGTCCCGCCCGTCAGTTGCCAGTCCCGCCAGCGTAAATTAGAGTAGGTCCCTTACCAGCGGGACCTGGCCGCATGGGCGGGCTCCGGGGTTCTTGGGGGGGAACGGAGGGATCTGGCCCCGGGAGGCGCCCTCACAGTGGTTTGGCCCGCGATCGGAGCCCACCGATCCGCGGCGTGCCTGTGCCGTGGGGGCACACTGTTCCGCACCAGAGGCTGTGGTGCTCCGTCATTCCCGGTGCGGAAGCGAAGCCCTCTGCGCATGCACGGGGATGACGCCAGCACGCCTTGGCGCTCCCGCTCATGCACCGACCCGCGCCAGCCGGCGAAGGCCCTTCGCCGCCGGTTGGCATGGCGCCAAGCCCCTTCCCCGCCGGTCGGCGGGACGCCAACCACTCTGGGGCGAGCCTAGCCCCTGAAGGTGCGAAGGATTATTTGGGGCAGCCCGACGCCGGAGTGGTTCACGCCACTCCGTCTCGCCGGGACCCCCCCCCCCCCGCCCCGCCGGGTAGGGGTGAATCCCGCCCATGATCAATGAACATGAATGTACAAGTCTAGTACAAGGTGGGTAATTAGGTAATAGGTCAACATTTCCTTTGATATCATTAGATAATTTCATCAAAGATTATTCTCCAGCTTTGACAAAGAGTCATCCGACTCGAAATGTTAGCTCCCTTCTCTCTCCACAGATGCTCTCAGACCTGCGGAGTTTTTCCAGTATTTTCTGTTTTTGATCCAAAGATTTAAATCATTTTCAGCAGTAATATACAAATACTATCTTCACAATCAACATAGTCAAGTTTCATTTCAATATGTATGCCAATCTGCAATGAAGACTGTCAATGAGTACAAAAAATGTACAATATTTTAATTATTAAAACATTTAAATAGAATAATTGAGAGGAAAAGTGCATAACCTGAAAATGTCAAATTATTTCAGACATCCTTAATTAAAGTAATATCTAGTGATGTTCTGCAATTAGTCAGTCTGATATTCATAACTGTCTGAATGTGATTAGCATACATAGTGGAAAATATATTTTTGTTAGCTAGCAAAATACCATTACCAGTTTTTACACGGGCATCCAGCAATTTATGATATGTGTCTGGCAGAATGTGTCTGAGTTATTCATGTGATATATGGGCTGCAATTCTCCGACTGTGTCGGAGAATCCCCGGGTGGAGGTACGAATCCCGCCCCGCCGACCCGCCGCCAGTTTCCCTATTCTCCGGCGCCGTTTTTCGGGTGCTAGCGGGATTCCCTCCATGGCAGTCGGGGGCCGTTGACAGCGCCCCCCCCCCCCCCCCCCCGGCGATTCTCCGGGCCCCAAATGGCCGAGTTTTGCCCAGTCCCGCCGGCGTGGATTATTCACCTCACGGCGGGACCTGGCACGTAAGTGTGCGGAGGACATCCTGGGAGGGTTGTGGGGGGAGTGGGAGGATCCGACCCCGGGGGTGCCCCCATGGTGGCTTGGCCCGCGGTCGGGACCTACCGATCGGTGGGTGGGCTGGTTCAGTGGGGCCATTCTTTCCTCCGCGCCGGGACCCTGTAGGGCTCTGCCATATTGGCCAGGGGCTGGCGCGGAAAAGGGAACCCCCGCGCATGCATGGAAATATGCCGGCCGGTCTGTGCATGCACGGAAATACGCTGCCCGTTCCGCGCCTTCGGCACCGGCTGGAGCTGCGGGAACCACTCAGGCATCAACCTGGCCTCCTAGAAAGTGGATAATTCCTCACTTTCGTGGGGCCGTTGACGCCGGAGTGGTTTGCGCCAGTTATCGCGCCGGCATGGGGACATAGCCCCATTATTGGAGAATCCCGCCCATGATTTGTGCAATATATTTATTCATCATTCAGTCTTTCATGGGGTGTGAGCATTGCTGCCAAAGTTAGCATTTGTTGTCAATCCTCATTGTGCCTGTGAAGGTGGCTGTGAACTGCTTTCTCGATTTAATGAAGCTACTCTTACAGAACTGTAGGGAGGGAGTTCCAGGACTTTGAAACAACAACAATGAAGGCATTGAGGGGAACTTGCTGGTGGTTGTGTTTCTGTGTGCCTACTGCTCTTGCCTGCCACTTAGGCAGAGGTCGTAGGTTTGGAAGAAGTCTTCAGAGTAAGTAGCCTTGGCAAGTTGCTACAATACATCTTGTATGTGGTACAAGCTACAGCTATGGTATGCCAGCAATGAGGGAATGAATGCATACAGTGGTGAATGGGGGGCAAATTGAGCAGTTGCTTTGTCCTGCATGGCGCTGAGTTTCTTGAGTGTTTTTGGAGAGTATTGCATCACAACCCTGACTCGTAGATGGTGGAAAGTCTTCATCAAGAAAGGAGGTAGGTTACTTGAATTCCAAGTCTTTGACCTGCTCTTGTAGCCAAAGTATTTACATTGCTGTTCCAGTTCATTTTCTGGTCAAAGGTGTTGATGGTGGGAGATTCAAAGATGGTCATCCCATTATTCTCAAAAGGAGATGGTTAAACTCAATTTTTGGGACTTGTAGTTCGGACTTTCTTCACCAATTAAACCCAAGCCTGAATATTGTGCAGAATTGCTTTGTTATGTGAGGAGATGTGATTGGGATGGGAGACAACAGAACCATTCACTAACATTGCTGCTTTTGACCTAATGAGAGAGGAAAATAATTGATGAAACAGCTGAAAGATGTTTTCTTTTAAATTTAGAGTACCCAATTCATTTTTCCAGTTAAGGGCAATTTAGCGTGGCACATGAGGCTCTCTGCAGTGGGGTGCAGGGCTCACTCGTGCCTGACACTGTGTCGCCCCTCACACCATCTGGGGGACCCCTGGAATTTGGCACATCATAATTGAAGGTTCTTTTGTTTTTCTGCCTCCGTAGATAGTTCAGGTAGTGTCCTATTGGGGCCCCTCCACCAACACCCCGACTCCCTTCTTCCCCACCACCCCCTTCCTTTCCCTTCTGTTGGTACCGAGGTGAGGGTATCTAGTCTTTCCAGCGCAAAGTTTAGTGCTTGTACCGTTTGTACAACTATGTTGTGAACTGTTTTAATAATCAGAGTGTCCAATCCCCCTCCCCGTCCGTTGACTGAGGGGAGGGTACCCTGTTTCTCCAACACAAAATTAGTGTTTGTAACATTTGGCCTTGTATGTATTTTTTACTGTTTTAATAAAAGGATATGGCCAATCCACCTACGCTGCAGATCTTTGGGTTGTGGGGGCAAAGCCCACGCAAACACGGGGAGAATGTACAAACTCCACAAGGACAGTGACCTAGAGCCGGGATCAAACCGAGGACCTCGGCGCCGTGAAGCAGCAGTACTAAGCACTGTGCCAACATGCTGCCAGCTGAAAGATGGTTGAGCCTGAAAAAATTAACCTGAAGAAAACCTGCAATGCTGTCCTGGGGCTGAGATAGTTGGTTTCAAACAACCACAACCATCTTCCCTTGTGCTAAATATGAATCCAACAAGGGGAGGGTTTTTTCCCTCATTCCCATTGACTTATATTTTACCAGGTCTCTTTGATGCCTCACTCAGTCAACGGCAGCCACTTTCAACTCACCTCAAGTTCTTTTAAGCATTTGTGGACAAAGATGGTAATGAGATCTGAAGCTGAGTGGTCCTGGAAGAACGTACACTGAGCATCAATAAGCTGGTCATTGCTGAGTAAGTACTGCTTGATTGCACAGTTCACAATGCCTTCTACTTCATCCTGATGATTGAAAGTAGGCTTATAGGGTGCAAGTTGACCGGATTAGATTGACTCTACTTTTGTGGACAACACATACCTGGGCAAATGTCTATTTTGTCAGGTGTATGTCACCATTGCAGCTGTTCTGAAACACCTTGGTGAAAGGTGTGGCTGGAGAGCTGTGGAATATCAAGTTGGGTATGTAATGATATATATATAGGCAGGCGAGTGAAGAGTCAATTATTACATCTCTGTGTAATTCAAACACTAGAGGGCATCACCATTTCTCTGTATATAAATCAGACATCAGGGAATGCTGGGTAGTTAGTGAAGTAGAAAACCTGCAAACAGCACTAGGAGAGAATTAGATTAGAGAGAGTTAACACAAGGATATTATTAGTGACTATTAGAGTATTGATTACTGCTAGGCAGATTCAATATTACTTTATTATTAGCTATAGCTCAGTAGCATGTGCAAACTTCATTTAATTAATTGTTGTACAATAAATTTGCTTTATTTCAATCTAATGATTGGTGGATTATTTGTCATCAACTTGACTGACCATTCTGGAACAAAAGACAAAGAACACGACATATTACCACCAAGGGTAATATTACATGGTACCAGGTGACTGCGAAAGCGAATAAGATAGTTTAGTAAGGATTTAGTTAGAAAAAGAAATACACAATTCGAATTTCGAAACACCGACCTGTTACTGCGGAGCATCAAAGAATCCAGGACTGATGGAGAATGCTCAAGCTCCACGACAACTCCAGATTACCGGTAAACTTGATGTTAACTGGAAAGTGTTCAAGCAGCAGTTTCAATTGTATTTGGATGCTTCAGATTTAAATAATGTGAGTAATGCACATAAAATAGCTCTGTTTCTAACAATGGCTGGCCCACAAGCCATAGAAACATATAATTCTTTTCAATTTGCTGCGGATCAAGATAAGGCCAAATTTGAAATAGTTATTGAAAAGTTTGATCTTTATTGCAAAGTTCAGACAAATTAAACTTTTGAGCATTTTATTTTCAAAGAAAGAATGCAAAACAAAGGTGAATCAATTGATTGCTTTGTAACTGATTTGAAACTGTTAGCTCAATCTTGTAACTTCTCTGTATTGCATGATTCAATGACCAGGATCAAATTGTCTTCAGTATAATTGATGGAAAGCCCGGAGAACGCTTGCTGAGACAAAAAGATCTCAAACTTGAAAACGCGATTGAAATTAATTATCCAAAGTCAGCTTAATGAAATTTTTCTCTGAGAAAAGAGTGCAAAAACTAACCTCGAGGTAAAATGTGTTAAGGCAGTGTCGCAGATGAAAAAAATGCGTGTTTCGGATGGCAGACATCTTGCACGTGCGCATTCTAAACCTACACATGCGCACTTCGCTAAAAGATGCGAGACGGACGAAGACCGATCTGTGCATGCACGAAAAAGTTTTGTGCATGATGACGTGTATGTAATGACATGTGGAAGGTGTGGAAATGCCCACCCTCAAACAAAGTGTGGATACAGAGGAAGAAGGTTTTCAAGAAAATGTTTCCAACAATTTAGATGCTTATTCTTTGGAAGACACGTGCTTCGTTGGCATCATAGAGAAGTATGATGGAACCACAAAAGTCTCACGATAGTTCACTCTGTCAACACAGATACGGAACGGAACACAGTACGTCAAGTTAATAATTCTCCAATCAATTTTAAGCTTGATACTGGTGCTTCTGCAAATTTGCTCAATAGGCTTGACTTCTCAAAGCTGAAGTAAACTCCAAAAATCAATAAATCGACTTGTCAACTGTGCGATGACAATGGCAATGTCATCACCTCAATGCGATCTTGCTACTTGTTAGTTACCAATAATGACACAGTAATTTCTCTAAGATTTGAGATTGTTGATTCAAACAAATCTTCACTCTTAGGTGCACAAGCCTGCAAGGATCGACACCTAATTCAGGGGATTTATAGTGCGAGTTCATCCTAACCACCGATTTACGACGACATTCAAAGGATTCTGGATCATTTTCCGGACGTCTTCAAAGGCATGGGTACTCTTCCCTACCGATACAAAATTCAGTTACAACCAGGTGCCAAACCTGTGGTACACCCGTTGAGAAGGGTTCCTGCACCACTTTGAGAGAGATTGAAACTTGAACTTGCAAGATTACAAAGTCAAAGCATTATATCAAGAATCACAGAACCGACTGACTGGGTCAGTTCCATGGTTTGTGTAAAGAAACCTTCCAGTGACCTGAGGATATGCATCGATCCTACAGATTTTAATAAGCATATTAAGAGAGAGCACTATATTATACCCAAGAGAGAAGAAATCACTCGAGAAATAGCTAATGCTAACATTTTTTCCAAACTGGATGCCTCCAGAGGATTTTGGCAAATGCAGCTTGATGAATCCAATCGAAAGTTATGCACTTTCAACATGCCTTTTGGTAGGTACTGTTTTAACAGGATGCCATTTGGGATTATCTCAGCATCAAAGATTTTTCATTGTGTGATGGAACAGATGACGGAAGGTATTGAAGGTGTACGTGTATATGTGGATGATATAATCGTGTGGTCATCTACAAGAAAAGAACACAATGCAAGATTATTACAAGTATTCCAAAGAGTACATAAATTTGGTTTGAACTTCAATAGAACCAAATGTAGTTTTGGTATTTCGACTCTGTAGTTCCTTGGAGACCAGGGGCGGGATTCTCCGAAAACCGGCGCGATGTCCGGGACCCGGCGGCAAAAACGGCGCGGATCACTCCGGCGTCGGGCCCCCCCAAACAACGGAAATTCTCCGGCCCCGAATGGGCTAACAGCGGCGTGACGCCATTCGCAATGGCGCCACCCGATGTGCACGGTTACACCATGTGGCATCATTGACGCCACCCCCACCCCGGAAGACTCGACAGGATGGCCGCCCGCCGCTCAGCCACGAGGTTCCAGGACCGCGACATCGAGGCGCTCCTGGACGCAGTGGAGGAGAGGAGGGAGTCCCTGTACCCCGGACACGGCCGCAGAGTCAGCCGGCATCTGTGGAGGGAGGTGGCAGAGGCCGTCAGCGCTGTGGCTCTGACACCACGGACAGGAACCCAGTGCCACAAGAAGGTGAACGACCTCGTCAGGGCAGCCAGGGTGAGTCCCTCCTCCCTCCCTGCCCGATGTGCGGCACACCCCCAGGTGAAACCAACCCTAACCCTAACCTCAGCACTATACGCGCAACCGATGGTGTGCATTCATATACCTGTCTAACACTGTTGCCCTTTACCCCTGCAACCCATTCGCCCCCCACAGGAGAAGCGCGCACACAACAATAGGGAGCATGAGAGGACTGGAGGGGGCCCAGCTGATGAGAGGCCACGCACCGTACATGAGGAAAGGGCCCTGGAACTGGCTGGCTAACCTGAGGACCGGGAGGTTGCCGATGCAGAGGTCGGGGGCCCACCAGCAAGTGAGTCACCGACAGCCCGTCCCCATATCCCCCCTCCCCTATATCCCCCGTCCCCCATATCCCCCCTCCCCTATATCCCCCGTCCCCCATATCCTCCCTCCCCATATCCCCCTCCCCCATATCCCCCCGCCCCCATATCAAGTTCCTAGGGGACCACATCTCCCAGTTGGGTGTGTGGCAGGACGCGGACAAGGTGGCTGCCAACACAGCCATGTAAAATCCAGAGGACAAGAAGGCGGTCCTCCGATTTCTGGGCATGGTCAACTTCCTAGGGAAGTTCATACCTAACCTAGCCTCTCACACCACAGCTCTCAGGAACCTGGTCAGGAAGATGACAGACTTCCAATGGCTTCCTACCCACGAGTGCGAATGGAGAGAACTTAAAACCAAACTTACCACGGCCCTGGTATTGGCCTTTTTTGATCCAGCAAAAGAGACAATAACTTTGACCGATGCCAGCCAATCTGGCATTGGGGCAGTTCTCCTGCAACGCGATGAGGCTCATCATGGGCCCCCGTTGCATATGCGTCACGCGCCATGACCCCCAGGGACCAGCGCTATGCGCAGATAGAAAATGAGTGCTTGGGCCTGTTGACCGGTGTCGTCAAATTTCATGATTATGTGTACGGCCTTCCCCAATTCATCGTCGAGACTGACCATCGCCTGCTGGTCAATATAATGCAAAAAGACTTGAACGACATGACGCCTCGCCTCCAGCGCATTCTGCTCAAACTCCGGCGATACGACTTTCAGCTCGTATACACCCCGGGCAAAGACCTGATCATAGCTGATGCTCTGTCCAGGGCAGTCAACACCCCGTGTGACCCAGCGGGATTCGGCTGCCAGGTTGACGTCCATGTGGCCTTCGTGGCCTCCAATCTACCGGCCATGGATGAACGCCTCGTCCAAATTCGCCGCAAGACTGCGGCTGTCCCCCTGCTACAGCGTGTCATGCGCCACCTAACAGACGGGTGGCTCAAGGGCCAATGCCCGCAGTTCTACAACATCAGAGATGATCTGGCGGTAGTCGATGGTGTCCTCCTGAAGCTGGACCGCATTGTTATCCCGCACAGCATGCGCCAGCTCGTCTTGGAACAGCTACACGAGGGCCATCTTGGCGTGGAGAAGTACCGCCGACGGGCCCGAGAGGCAGTGTACTGGCCCGGCATCAATGACGACATCGCCAACACAGTGCTCAACTGCCCCACCTGTCAGCAGTTCCAGTCGGCCCAACCACGTGACACCCTACAGCCCCATGAGTTAGTCAGGTCCCCTTGGTCCAAGGTCAGCATCAACCTGTTCCACGCACTGGGCAGGGACTATGTCTTGATTGTAGACTACATTTCAAACTACCCGGAGGTGGTACGTTTGCACGACATCACATCATCTGCAGTCATCTGTGCCTGTAAGGACACCTTTGCTCGTCACGGCATCCCACTCACTGTGATGTCGGACAATGGCCCCTGCTTCGCAAGCCAGGAATGGTCCAACTTTGCCAGGAGGTACAACTTTGTGCATGTGACATCCAGTCCCCTGTACCCCCAATCCAATGGCAAAGCAGAGAAGGACGTCCACATAGTCAAACGGCTCCTCTGCAAGGATGCCGATGCGGGATCCGACTTCTACCTCGCCCTGCTGGCCTATCGCTCGCCCCCACTGTCCATTGGCCTGTCGCCAGCCCAGCTGCTCATGGGTCGCACCCTGAGGACGACGGTGCCGTCCATTCACGTCCCAGACCTCGACCACGTTCCGGTCCTTCAACGAATGCAACTGTCTCGTGCACAGCACACGGCGGCTCATGACGCCCGTGCAGCTGATCTCCCTGCTCTGACTCCAGATGACAACATCCGCATCCATCTTCCAGGTGGTGGCTGGTCTGCAACTGCTGTGGTTCTTTGGCAGGTGGCTCCCCACTCGTTCCTGGTTCGTCTACCGGATTGTTCCATTCTGCGTCGTATTCGGCGTGCCCTTTGTCTCTTTCCGCGCTCGCTACGTGATCCTCTGCCAGTGCCACGCCCTCCTGTTGTCCCTGATCTGGACTATGCAGAGATTCCAGTTACTCTGCATCCTCCTCACTCTGACGCAGTCCAGCCCGCTCCTCAGCTGGTGGCTCCTGACCCACCCTTGAGGCGGTCAACCAGAATTTGTCGCCCACCTCAGAGAATTGATTTGTGAACTTTGCACTAATGGACTCTCTGGTCTGTTCTGTTCTTCCATTTAATCGTTCAAGTGGTTTGTATATAGTGTTCATCTCGTTATTTGTGTGACACACTTTTTTTCTGCACCAGGCATCCTCCCATGCAAATAGCTTAGTTTTATGTACATAGTCCTGTAAATATTTCGCACACACGTAGTCAGGAACATTCACCACACACTATTTATTGTTACGCAGGCACATTTTTTTATATAAAAGGGGGGATGTCAAAATATACACCAGTATATCATGGTGCAGACACACACTGATGGACACACAGTGGGACCAATCAACATACACAACACAGCAGCCAATCACCAGTGAGAGTACATGCACTATAAAGACAGGGGACATCAGAGTTCCCACTCATTCAAGTAGCAGCTAGCGAGGAGCACAGAGCTCACAACCTGCAACACAGACATTCACCATGTGCTGAGTGCATCAACTGGTTAGGACAAGGCAAAGGTCTTTAGTTAAAGCTGGTATCGTATTTACCCACAGTTCAAGTATGTTTAAATAGTTAACCTCTTAATAAAATAGTGTTGCACTGCTTCAAGTGCTGGTGACCTGTATGTGATCCAGAACACCCAACTCATCAACCCCCGCGGCACAATTATAATGTCTCCCACCCCAAAACTAACAACCAGCATGGCAGTATTGCTGGCATTCCCTCCTCACTGCCAGGCACCCCCCCCCCCCCATTAACGCAGCTCCCTCTCGGTGGGGGGGGGGGGGGGGCGGCTGTTCATTCGACAATTAAAATCATTAAATACAAAGAATAATTAATATGTGACAATGCTCTGAATACGTATACGTTTTTGTTGCATTCTGGTAAATCTATTGAAGCTCTAAGAATATGAAATACCTTTCACCAACCTCCACTCACCCCCATCCCCCCAGCAAGCAAAGAGTGAGGGATCTTTGCAGGTAGAAGATTCAAGTCAAGTTGCTTCTCATCACAAAACACTACATCAGTGAGGGAAAATGCAGCTGTGCAATGTTTTAGGTTAAAAGTGTGCTGCTGAAAATTGGTTCATTTAATGTTGTTGCTGCACATTTGCTAAAATCTCATCTACATTTTTGTCTATTGGCGTTCTTTCTTCACTGGTGTGTGAGCAGGAATACCGAAGAGATGACTGCGGCAATATGTTATGATAAATGTTGACCTTTATTTCAGTGAAAAATGCTCCATCAAAATTTAACACTATAATAACAAACATACCTTAGTATGTAGTGGAATGTTGCTGTCTACACATCTCTAAATTAAAACAATACATTGTCTGCTTTCTATCCTGTGGCATCTGCCATGTCCTTCCTCATGAAATGATAAAGATGGCCTTAGAAGTAATTTAATGAATTGCCGCAACCATGAGGGCAGCACGGTTGCACAGTGGTCAGCACTGCTGCCTCACAGCTCCAGGGACCAGGGTTCAATTCCGGCCTCGGGTGACTGTGTGGAGTTTTGTTGCTCATTTTAGCCTTAATTTAATTGCTTTTGTTCAATCACTTTTGCTCTTGAGTCGCCAGGTATCTTTCTGATACCGCCACGTGGTTCAAGTCTGAGTAATGATCAATAATCCAACACACCGCTTAGTAAGAGTTCAATCAACGCACATTTATTATATACAGCAATCAATACTTATACATTAATTCTACTTCTAAGCTACTTCCTACGACTAACAGGCAAATACTTAACTTTGGAAATGGCCCACCAGGTCAGGGAAACAAATGGCCTTTCGTATGGGATCTGAGCCTGCGGGATTCAAAGCTGGTACAGGTCGATAGTCAGGAGCGCCTATCTCGTAGTGAGCATTGGAGTAAGACTTAGCATTTCTCGCGGCTGTTGCAGAGGGTCAGCAGAAGGGTCTCGAAGGGTGCAGAGAGGAGAAGAAGGGCCGATTTGAACTTGGCCCTTATTCTTATAGTCCCCAGGGGCTTCCCGCCTCTCGGGGCGGACCTTGTACCTCGTTCCAAGTGATTGGACTTGGTCCCAATCACTTGGTTCGATATTCTCCAATGCTTGAGCGATTCCTTGATCGAGGGGTGGTCATTCACCTCTCTTTGTGTAAGCTCCTGCTGGCGCCGAAAAGTCTGGGTTGGCTTTGTGTTTCTAATTTGTAGCATATTGTTCCCGGGATTGCCACTTACTATGCAGATGGCTGGCGTGTTGTTGTGTTGATGGCTGCAGGTATCGATTCTGTCTGGCTTCACCAGAGGCGAATACACTGTTTTACCTGCAGCTGTCTGTTTGAGTCGTGTTGGCTGATTTTACCATCAGCCTCTTCTGTTCGCCATTTTAAATCGGGGTTTGGCCATTCTAATCGGGAGTTAGCCATTTTACATGGCTACATGCCCTCCTTGTGATCCTAACGCGAAGCGTGAAGGATCACATCATGATTGTTACTTTCCATTCCCTCACCGGGGGACACACCTCCTACATGGCCTCTGCACTGACCATAGCTATGCACAAAAATGTTTTACTAACAATTCTAAGGGCGCTATGTCAGACAGGGACATGCATTACAAAACAACAAACTTGGAACCTCTAACTTATCCTTAGTATGCTACCCTCGCTAAACATTCCATTATCCTACCTTCCTCAATTATACAACAAAATCACAGCATTTCATACAGTCTTTCCTGGCTTGGCAGTCAAGCTCAGGATCATACAATTTTTGCTCATGAAAAAGCTTTTTACATCTCTTTATTTACAACAACAATAAACGCAAGTGAATGCACTTTATTATTTTATGATAGATCGCGGGGGTCGGGGGTCGGGGGTCTGGTCGTAACCAAACATAGGGGATCTGATCCTATATACCGGGGTTCGAGCGTGGTAGGCTCTCCTTCTCCATTTACGTAGGCGCATAATCTGCACTACACAGCAGAGTATCGCCAACGCTAACAGTGTTTCGATCACATAGGACAGGGAGTAACCAGGTTATGAACCTGGCACACCAGGATGATGCAGTGTCGCTGGTGACTGGGTTCTGGGTACTGCGGGGCAGTGAAACATTAATGGCTGGGGGGTTTGAAGTCATGGGGTTCGCGGTCACGCGCAACCAAATGTCCATAAACAGTATGTTGATCACGATGAAGGAAGTCCTCATGGCTGTTCGCTTTCCTTCTCTTTCTTTATTTCTCCTTATTTTCTCCGGTCCTGGAGCTTCTGGAGTTCTGTAGAAACAAGCATAGTGTCTGTAACTATCTTTGTTTAATATCTGGTATGCTAGTGTGTCTGTCCTTTGGTGCCAATTATTCCCTTTATAATTGGTCACTATGTGTGACTCCATCATTTTTTTTTCAAAAACAATTTTTAGGACACGGCCCACTTCCCAATAATGAACCAGTGCTGGTTTACCATCCAAATGTTCTAGGATGTAAATAGCAGATGACCGGTTACCTAAACAAACAAAACTTTTTGAAATGAAAAATGCCAAATGAGGTGTGTATGGGCCGCGACGGGTAAGAGGTGGATGGAGTCCCCGGCTAGGACGGCTATCAATGCCGTATCTCCCCTACCCGAGTGTAGTTGACCAACGGGGGGGGTTCCCAGGCAGGGCGGGTCTCAAGCCATTTCTCCACTGCCTGAGCAACCGACAAGAACGGGCAAAAATGTAGTCATCGTGGTGGGGCTGCCGTAGTGGTTCTATCCTTCGAACCAGAAGGGCAGTTACGATCGGGTGTCTGATTCCCGAACAAGTATCAGCTGAAAAGCTAGTTCCTCTGAACAAGCGTGTGGCAACGGTGGGTCTCTTGACCAGTCTCTGCAGACAAGCTAGTTCCGCTGAACAAGCGTGTGGCAACGGTGGTCTCTGAGGGCAAGTGCTCAGAGGTTTCAGGTGAAGGGGCGTGTGGCAGTGAGAAAAATTCTCCTGTCGGACATACAACATGTAACAAACAACATAAAACATTCTGCAGGTTCCATCAGAAAGGACAACACTTTTCCCAAGCGGTTCCTTTTAAAACATCATCTGGACACCTCAGATCTCGGTTGCGAACAGGGTCGCAAAGGGATTGGCGGTCTGGGAATCAGACTCAAGGTCGTCATCTTCTCCCGGGTGCCAAACTCTGGAGTGGATTAGGGCTGAAAGGGCTGCATGGTGTGAGTTGGGGTTGCTCTTGTCGTTGCGGACGAGTCGGTATGAGTTGTCACGGTGCCAATAATTGGTGTCTAGTTGGGTGGGGATGAAATCGGGGTCGTCAATGTGGTTTGGCCAGTCTAATCGGGAGTTAGCCATTTTACATGGCTACAGTTTGCACTTTCTACGTGGATCTGTGTGGGTTTCCTCCGGGTGCTCAGATTTCCTCCCACAGTCATAAGACGTGCAGGTTAGGTGGATTGGCCACGCTAAATTGCCCCTTCGTGTCCAAAAGATTAGGTGCTGTTACTGGGTTACGGGGATAGGGTGGAGGCATGGGTTTAAGTAGGGTGCTCTTTCCAAGGGCTGGTGCAGACCCGATGGGTCGAGTGGCTTCCTTCTGCACTGCAAATTCTTTGATTTTATGAGGAAACTGGGGGAAAAAATCTTCTTCATTTATCTTCAAGCAGGCAATAAAAGACAGGAATTAGCTGCTCCCCCAGACTGAAATAGGTAGAAAAAACATTTCTCATAAGAATGGTGCCTTTCAATGTTAATATTGTTTTGTCAAACTGAGCAGAAATTGTATCAGCTGTGTTTCGAAACTAAATTCATAGATTCCCTCTTACCACAAACTACAATTATAAATGAGACTTGAATTAGTTTATGACTCAAAAAGGCATTTATAGCTCCGCTCAAAGACATTTCCATTCCTGCACTCAATTCTATAGTTTGCACACTGAGAGAAATTGTATGCAGAGTAGTGAATAAGCACTCAGCCTGTTGAATGTTCAAACAGAATTAACCATTCTTGCATGAAATTTACTGTTATTTATCTGTCATATGGAAATGAAGTATGTGCAATGCCATTTGATAGTGTGGCGCATGTCTTATAAACTAGATTAAGAAGGGTTATTTAATTGATATAATTTTATTTCTATTATTCTGTCATCCTTGTGCTGTTACCCAGAACATTCCATTCTACATCAAAAAGGTAGAAAAAGGTATAAAGGCATCAGCTTAGCCACGATCATTCAGATTAATGGCAAAAATTAGGTGGTGTGTGGGGGGGGGGGGTTGCAGTCATTCTGGCAGGGCGGGGCCTGATAGAGCCAGCAAGGCAGTCTCCACAGAGATGAGGGCACCATCTTTAAATACCGCCCTGATCAAAACTGACATCAACTCCACCTCCCCCCCCCAACATCATCAGGATCTCAGTGTGATGCACGATCAATGACCACTAAAGCGGAGGTTGTAGTCCAACTGAAGGCTTTAATAAGCTAGATGTTTCCCCCAGCAGCTCAGGTACAGAATGAAGGCTGCTGGGGCGGCACGGGTTCTTATACCCCGCCTAGCAGGGTGGAGCTACCATACATCCTAACCAATAGAAAGCATACAGTTTCCACCAATGGTGCTTCAGCCTATCAGGTACCGTAATACCTATAATACCACACAGTGCCAATGGCAATGCAGGGAGAAGAGCATATCCCTCTCCCCTGTGGGCTACACTTACCTTTGTGCCCCTTCCAGACTTTTAAAAAATCTGTTTGACTATTCTGCGCCCTGCACAACAAAGCCCAGCAGGAGTCAGACAACATCTGACTCATGGCCACATCAAGACCTCCACCTGGGTGGACCCAGCACGCGGCCCAGACACTGCATCCCATGGCCCTGTCGTATGGTTGGGGGCGGGTTGGCATGGGAGAACCGTGGGGAGAGGGGGTGGTGCGTGGGGCCATACGCACTGGAGCAAAACTTCTACCGCAGGACCCCTCACACACACTGGCACACAGTCCCCGCCCCACCCCCGCACACATCGGACAGAGTACAGAGGCAGCTCACATAGGTGTGGAATGTGTTTAATAACAGACGTCCTGTACATGTGCCCTAGCCCATCCAACTATTCTATGCCCTGCACCGTGCCAATTTACTCATCAGTGTCTACCTTTCTGGCCTTATGGGCCCTATGACTACATCTCGGTGTTCCCCCAGACGCTACAGCAGAACTGGAGGTGGACTCCTGTGATTCCTGCCCTGTGACCAGGGTCCCCTTTGGCGGCCGTTTCCTGGGGAGGCCCGGCCTGGATGGGCCAGGCTGCACCTCGGGCAATTGAGATGGTGTGGTGCCACCCTGTTCTGCCCGCTGCCCACCAGATGCACCAGGGATGTTAGTGGGGAGAGTCCGAGGTGGCGCGGGGTTCCGGCACTCCCCTGCAGGGGGAGCCAGACGGGCCCCAGCACCTCCTCCTCTCTCGGGGTGCCCGGTGGCCCCCGGGGCTCTGCATGGGATGGGGGTGCGAGCGGATCCAGCACCCAGAGCATCACCATCACCTGGCGCTGCCAGTCCTGGAGGCCCGCGCTGGTATCGACCGGGGTCTGGACGTTCGCAGCCATGGAGCTCAGGGAGTTCGCGGGGCTGCCCTCCGATCGTCCGGCCGCTCCTACCTCCCCCTGCTGTACCGGAGCGGCTGTGTGGTGCGCACCAGTTAGTGTCCCAGGTGCCATATCCTGTATGTCCATCCTCTCCGTGGTGGTGTCATGTTGTGTCCTTTCATGTCTGTCTGTGCCCTGTGTGCTAGTGTCCTGTGTCATCATGTCGTGCCTGTCTGTTCCTTATGTGCTTGTGTCCTGTGTCGTCATGTCGTGCCTTTCTGTGCCCTGTGTGCTAGTGTCCTGTGTCATCATGTCGTGCCTGTCTGTTCCTTATGTGCTTGTGTCCTGTGTCGTCGTGTCGTGCCTTTCTGTGCCCTGTGTGCTAGTGTCCTGTGTCATCATGTCGTGCCTGTCTGTTCCCTATGTGCTTGTGTCCTGTGTCGTCGTGTCGTGACTGTCTGTCCCCTGTGTGCTTGTGTCCTGTGTCATCATGTCGTGCCTGTCTGTTCCCTGTGTGCTTGTGTCCTGTGTCATCATGTCGTGCCTGTCTGTTCCCTATGTGCTTGTGTCCTGTGTCATCATGTCGTGCCTGTCTGTTCCCTATGTGCTTGTGTAGTGTGTCATCATGTCGTGCCTGTCTGTTCCCTGTGTGCTTGTGTCCTGTGTCATCATGTCGTGCCTGTCTGTCCCCTATGTGCTTGTGTCCTGTGTCATCATGTCGTGCCTGTCTGTCCCCTGTGTGCTTGTGTCCTGTGTCGGGGTGTCGTGCCTGTCTGTCCTCTGTGTGCTGGTGTCCTGGGTCCTCACTGGACTAGGCCAGAGGGCTGTTGTTGGAGCTGCCCTCCCCATCGCTGCTAGAGTCCCTGTGGGCTGGCCGCCCAGGCACTGGCCGGGGGCGGTGTAGGCCAGATGCGCCCGGTTGATCTGCGTCAGCTGGCTGTTCAGGCGCCGGATGCGGGCGGTGTCTGCCAGGTGCTCCGGGTCGGTCACCGCGTGGCACTGCGACACTCAATACACCATCGTGGATTGGCAGGTGGCGGGGGGGGGTGTCGCGGTACGGGATGATGTGTTATATGAGTTGGTTTAACACTGACTGCAACTGGATGCAGTAAGACCAGAAACAGGCTTCCGACACAGGAGATGGTCCATCACTGTTTTATTGAACCTGCTGGTTGCTGCACATAATCTGCTGTGGGGTGACACTCTATTAATCTAAACTGATAACCTCTGACTGGCTTGACCAGACTGGCTCTCTGTCACGTGGAGACGGTGCTGACTGCACTGTGCACCCTGACTATCTCTGTAGCTGTATCCAGTGAGAAGAGGCAGAGTCTTGATGCCTCGTGTGTTTTATCGTGCTGGTGTCCCCTGCAGTGTCCTGTCTGGTGATTGGTTGTTCTGTGTTCTGTGTGTTTATTGGTTATTCTGTGTGTCAGTCACTGCCTGTCTGTATCTCATTATATACATGAGTGGATATTATGACAGACGGGGTGCTGAGGGGAAAGTGCTGAGGGGAGAGTGCTGAGTGGAAGGGGCTGAGGGGAGAGTGCTGAGGGGAAGGGGCTGAGGGGAGAGTGCTGAGGGGAGAGTGCTGAGGGGAGAGTGCTGAGGTGAAAGCGCTGAGGGGAGAGTGCTGAGGGGAAGGGGCTGAGGGGAGAGTGCTGAGGGGAAGGGGCTGAGGGGAGAGTGCTGAGGGGAGAGCGCTGAGGGGAAGGGGCTGAGGGGAGAGTGCTGAGGGGAAAGGGCTGAGGGGAAACGGCTGAGGGGAGAGTGCTGAGGTGAAAGCGCTGAGGGGAGAGTGCTGAGGGGAAACGGCTGAGGGGAGAGTGCTGAGGGGAGAGCGCTGAGGGGAGAGTGCTGAGGTGAAAGCGCTGAGGGGAAAGGGCTGAGGGGAAAGGGCTGAGGGGAAACGGCTGAGGGGAGAGTGCTGAGGGGAAAGGGCTGAGGGGAAACGGCTGAAGGGAGAGTGCTGAGGGGAGAGTGCTGTGGGGAGAGTGCTGAGGGGAGAGTGCTGAGGGGAAGGGGCTGAGGGGAGAGCGCTGAGGGGAAACGGCTGAGGGAAGAGTGCTGAGGCGAAAGGGCTGAGGGGAGAGCGCTGAGGGGAAAGGGCTGAGGGGAGAGCGCTGAGGGGAAAGGGTCGAGGGGAGAGTGCTGAGGGGAGAGTGCTGAGGGGAAAGGGCTGAGGGGAGAGCGCTGAGGGGAGAGTGCTGAGGGAAGAGTGCTGAGGGGAAAGGGCTGAGGGGAGAGTGCTGAGGGGAAATGGCTGAGGGGAGAGTGCTGAGGGGAAAGGGCTGAGGGGAGAGTGCTGAGGGGAAAGGGCTGAGGGGAGAGTGCTGAGGGGAAAAGGCTGAGGGAAGAGTGCTGAGGCGAAAGGGCTGAGGGGAGAGTGCTGAGGGGAAAGGGCTGAGGGAAGAATGCTGAGGGGAGAGTGCTGAGGGGAAATGGCTGAGGGGAGAGTGCTGAGGGGAAGGGGCTGAGGGGAGAGTGCTGAGGGGAAAGGGGCCAGGCAAGGGGGGGATCTCACTAGGTGGCGCGCCCTGATCTCGGCAAGGGTAATCTCCCGGTCCTCGGGTGCACCAGCTATGTCCAGTGCCCTCTGCTCGTGCACAGTGAGGGGCCGCAAGTCAGGTTCACCCCCTCCGGTTCAGGCACGCTCTCGCTGGTTATGGGCGCTCTTCTCCTGGGAGGGGGGGGGGGGGGGGGGAATGACAGCATTGTTAGGCGATCCGATGTATGCGGTTGGATCTATGTTGGCATGGGTGCATAGGGCACACGGCCAACGCGGCTTGCATGGGTGGCTGCAGCCATGTGGGTCACGGCTGTGGTTGTACCATCCCCCTGGGGAAGGGCTGGGTGTCACACATGTGGGGGGTAGGGGGGTTGGTGCCATGGGCACATTGCTGGGTACTCACCCTGGCTGCTCTCAGTAGGTGGTTGAGCTTTTTGCGACATTGCTCGCTAGTCCTGGGTGTCAACGCGATGGCACTGACGGCGATGCCCACCTCCCTCCACAGACGCCGGGCCACGTTGGGTGGGACCCTCTGGCCGGGTCCAGGGTACAGACGCCTTATGTGCGACGCGATGCTGCGTCGATTGAGTGGCGTTGCGTCTCCGACGCTGCTCTGAGGTCACACCCCAGCGCATCCCGCTGCGCCCCTGCCAGCCTCCTTGTATGGCGCAGAATGGGGTCCCGGAACGGGCGCCGACCGCGGAGTGAAACACTCCCGTTTTGACGCCGGCGATGACATTCTGCCGTCGGAGCAGAGAATCGCGCCCAGTATATTTTTCTGAGTGGGCAGGGAGAGGTAGGGGAAGAAATGTCTCTTTGAGAACTCGTTGGGAATAATTAAAAGGAAAAAGTGAAGAGGGAGATTTTTCATTCTGAAAAAATGGTTAGAAGTTCATGCCACCTTCTGGCTAAACTAAATTAGGTGCCAGGAAACTGAGATAAATGGACAGAAAGCTGACACTATCAAGTAACAGGTAAAACATGCTCATAACAGAATACTGACCTTTCAAGTATTTCTAGTCTAGAACCTCTGTGGGCGGGATTCTCCATTGGCTGAAATCGGGAAACGCGATTGGGCGGCGAATAGGTTCCAACGGCAAAATCGCAGCAGCTGCTGATTTGACGGCAAATCGCAATTTGTCACCTCGAAAGCGGCGTCAATGTGTTCCCGAACGCACATAAAGTAAACACTGTTTGTATATTAATAGTGCGCCCGACCCAGTAGTTCCGGGGCCTCCGCGATTCTCCTCCTCCGATGGGCCGTGTTCCCGGCGGCGTGGTTCACTGGTGCTTTTAAAAATCAGGAAATCAGCGTTGTGGCTGATGAGGAAGAGAGAGAGGAGGCAGGACAGGGAGGACTGTGGGCTGCCGGGCCGGGCTCTAGCCAGGCTGGCTGGGGGGCAGGGGGAGGGGGGCAGCCAGGGCCTGGGGTTTGGGGGGTGTGACGGGGGAACAGGCCGACTGGCCGGGCGACCCCCCACCAAAGGACTGGGGCGGTGTCCAGTCCTGGACTGCCATTACCTTGGCCTGCAAGGCAGCCATCTTTCTGCGCACCCACTGACACCCACCTTGACCCCTGGTTCTGCAGAATGACCAGCCATATGGGTGCCCCCCCACTCTCCTCCACCAACCCAGCCGCCACCCGCCGGCGGCCCACCCACGACATCGCCCACAGTAGGCCCCAGGCAGGCGCAGGGCGGAGGCAGCTGAGCTCCCCCTGGCAAGGGCAGTGTCACCCAATGGTAGCCATGGCATCAGGGACAGGCACCAAGGTCAGAGGACAGGGTCAGGGGTGCGGGATGGGGGGGAGGGGGCTGCGGGGCAGAGCCAGCAGTGCCAACTGGGGCCACATGTAGCCCAGTTGATCTGGTTTGGCATGGGGGTATGCACTATGCTAACATGGCCTTTCACCCCCTGCAGACAATGGATATTGGAATTTAACCAGAAATGATGGCCTTCCTCCTAGTTGCCACAGCCCTGGGGGATACCCTGCGGCTGTACGAACTGGAGCTGCTCGAGGCGGAGGAGGAAGCTGCAGCTGCGGAGCAGGCCCCAGAGGATCAGGAAGCAGCCACCCAGGATGGAGAGCCATCCGCCCAAAGGCCGAGGAGTAGGTGCCAAGGAGGCGCCACATGAGACCTTGTGTGTACTGGCAGCGCCTGTCATTCAAGGACCTGCCGTGCCTGACATGCCATTGAACACTCCAGCTGAGTAGAGAGACAGTGCAACATATCTGCCAGATGATGCCACAGCTGGCACCGCAAACGGGGGAGGACACCAGCTCCCGGTGGCCATCAAGGTGACGGTCGCCCCCTGAAGGTTTATGCAAAGGGGTCCTTCGAGTGGGGGCCTGTCGGGGATCTCACAGACCTCGGTGCACAGGTGCATCTGTGCTGTCACAGAGGCCCTATATGCCCAGGCAGTTCAATACAACAATTTTGATATGGGCCGAGCCCACCAGATGCCCGGGCAGCGGGTTTCGCGGCCATCAATGGGATGCTCTCGGTCAAGGGGGTGATTGACGGGATGCATGTCCGCCTAAGAGCACCTACAGATGACAGGCTGCTCTACACAAACCGAAAGGGCTATCACTCAATAAACGTGTAGCTCATATGTGACCATCAGATGCGCATCATTCACCTCTGCACCGATGCCCAGGCAGCATGCACGATGCCTTCATCCTGGCACACCTGACGATTCCTGACATGTTTGAGGACTCCCGCCCGGCTGGGGTATGGCTCCTGGGTGACAGGGGCTCTCCACTTCGGTCCTGACTGATGGCACCTATCCGGAGGCCACAGAACGATGCGGAGACCCACTACAACGACGCCCATGTAGCAACCAGGAGCGTGATGATGTGATTCAGGTTCCTGGACCGCTTTGGAGGGGCCTCCAGTGTGATGCAGAGAGGGTCACCCGCATTGTGACGGCCTGCTGCGTCTTCCACAACATCGCGCAGCCGACAAGGAGGGCGAAAATGGGCAGGGCATGCGGTCCAGGCAGGCACAGGAGGCCGCACGACATGTGTGCCAGGGTCAAAACGCCTCCAGGTTCACTGACGTGTGGGAAAGACTGACCAGGTGCACGGGCATTGCATCCCACCCCCACACATCCTCACTCCCGTCCCCCCGGCCATCCCCTGCCTGCAACTCCCTCCGCGATACATAAATGAGGTGTGAGCCCGGGTTGGCAGTAACAGTAGGCCTGGTCCATGGGATGGAGTATGAGGACAACCTGCTCTGTGGTCATAGAATTCATAGAATTTACAGTGCAGAAGGAAGCCATTCGGCCCATCGAGTCTGCACCGGCTCTTTGAAAGAGCACCCTACCCAAGCCCACACCTCCACCTTATCCCCATAACCCAGTAACCCCACCCAACACCAAGGGCAATTTTGGACACTAAGGGCAATTTAGCATGGCCAATCCACCTAACCTGCACATCTTTGGGCTGTGGGAGGAAACCGGAGCACCCGGAGGAAACCCACGCACACATGGGGAGAACGTGCAGACTCCGCACAGACAGTGACCCAGCTGTGAATCGAACCTGGGACTCTGGAGCTGTGAAGCAATTGTGCTAACCACTATGCTACCGAGCTCTGGTCTCCACATGTATGCGAACGTCTGACTCCTGCCCATGGTAACATTTTTCATCGTCCATTGGGAGATCCCTGCACGTGTCCTGGACATTCCATGGAGCCTGAGCCACCAACAACGTTCGCCCTCTCACCCCCCCCACTCCTCTGGCCAGCCCAGATCAGCCCACTCCTCACACCCATCTGTCAGAACACCAAGACAGGTTCTAACAGTAGTAACAGGTGTTTAATGTGAACGAATATTTACACATGTGTGCCCTAACCCTATATGTAAGCTGCGCCCTGCACCCGTGCCAACTTAACTGGTGTCTAACTTTCTGGCCTTGTGGGCCCCAACTCTATGTCTACGTGGCTCCCCAGATGGTACAGCAGGGATAGAGGTGGCCTGCTGTGATTCCCGCCCTGCGACCTGAGTCCCTGCTGGCGGATGTCATCTGGGGCATCCGGGCCTGGATGGGCCCGTCTGTTGCTCGGGTGCCCCAGGTGGCTTGGTGCTGCCCTGTTCTGCCCGCTGCCCACCATAAACGCCAGGACAGGGGGGTGAGGGTGATCTCGCAGTTCCCCTATGGGAGTCACCGGCATGGACTCCATCATTACCTCCTCCCTCGGAATGCCCGATGGGGCTCCCGGGCTACTCCATGGGACAGGGATGCGAGCAGAGCTATCCCCTGAGGCTCCCCCGTCAGCGGGCGCTGCCAGTCCTGGAGGCCCACTCTGCTCTCGACCAGGGTCCCCGCGCTCGCAGCCATGGAGCACAGGAAGTGCCACCACTTTCTGGGTCTGTGTCACATCAGCCAATGACTGCGCCACCTCCCTCTGGGACTGGGCCACTTCCCTCTGTGTCTATGTTGTTTATATCATGGAAGGCCCTCACTGGTCTCAAGAAGCGGCGCCGCTGATGTTTTTACCTAAAGCGCCACAGATCTTCCACACCTAGCCTCAGGAAAGGAGAATCCAACCCAAAGTCTCAGAAATGGAGACTCCCGCCCTGTGACTTGCTACTTATTTGGCTGTTCCTTTACAACTGCTGAAGCACAGAGAGACAAAAAAAGCTGACAAGCTTTAGCTGGAATAAGAAAAATGCTCATGGAAGATTGCATTGGTTCCATTGCTCTAATCTTCTTTGATCATCAAGGGGCCGCATGGTGGCGCAGTGGTTATCACTGCTGCCTCATGGCTCCGAGGATCCCGGGTTCGAGCCCAGCCTCGAGTTACTGTCCGTGTGGAGATTGCACATTCTTCCCGTATCTGCACATAGATGTGCAGGGTAGGTGAATGGGTGGTGCTAAATTGTCCTTAATTGGAAAAAAAGAATATGGTATTCTAAATTTATTTTAAAAATATTTTTGATCAACAAGCCACATTGTAGTGCGGTTACATTGTACATAATGCATCCAGAGAAAATGCGAATGTAAAACAGATAAGTGTTCATATAGCTGAGTGTCTCACTGAGAAAAAGAAAAATCATTGTTGCTGAACGATTTCAAGCTCAGGAGGATTGTGGAGCACCGCAAGGCTTGTGAAATAACAAGTAACTCATCTCAAATGCTCTGTGCTTACTGTGCAGCAAATGAATTACCCGCTATTAAAAGCTCTCTTGTCACAGAGCAAAAATAATAATAATAATAATCGCTTATTGTCACAAGTAGGCTTCAATGAAGTTACTGTGAAAAGCCCCTAGTCGCCACATTCCGGCGCCTGTTCGGGGAGGCCGGTACGGGAAGGAGGCCCTTTGGCCCATCGTGTCTACACCAGCTCTTCAAATGAGAGTTATGACTTTGTGCTATTCCCCTGCCTTTTCCTCGTACCCCTGCACATTGTTTCTATTCAAGTAATCATCTGATGGCCTTTTGAATTCCTCGATCGAACCCCCCTCCACCGCACTTCCAGGTAGTGCGTTCCAGGCCTGAACCACGTGTCGTGTGAAAAAGTTGTTCTCACAGCATATTTGGTTCTTTTGAAATCACTTTTAATCTGCTCCCCCTTGTTCTTGATTCTTCTACAAACGATGTGGAGATGCCGGCGTTGGACTGGGGTAGGCACAGTAAGAAGTCTTACAACACCAGGTTAAAGTCCATCAGGTTTTTTTCGTATCACTAGCTTTCAGAGCACTGCTCCTTCCTCAGGTGAATGAAGAGGTGGGTTGCACGAACACATATATATGGACAAAGTCAATAATGCAAGATGCTATTTTGAATGCAAGTCTTTGCACGTAATTAAGTTTTTACAGGTCAAGACGGTGCGACTGGAGAAAGGGATAATCACAGATTAAAGAGATGTGAATTGTCTCAAGCCAGGACAGTTGGTAGGATTTTGCAAGCCCAGGCCAGATGGTGGGGGGGTGAATGTAATGAGACATAAACCGAAGGTCCCGGTTGAGGCCGTACTCATGCGTGCAGAACTTGGCTATAAGTTTCTGCTCTGTGATTCTGCGTTGTCGCACGTTCTGAAGCCGCCTTGGAGAACGCTTACCCGAAGATCAGAGACTGAATGTCCTTGACTGCTGAAGTGGTCCCCGACTGGAAGGGAACATTCCTGCCTGGCGATTGCCGCACGATATCCGTTCATCCGTTGTCGCAGCATCTGCTTGGTCTTGTCAATGTACCACGCTTCGGGACATCCTTTTCTGCAGCCTATGAGGTACATAACATTGGTTGAGTCACACGAGTATGTACCGCGTACCTGGAGGGTGGTGTTCTCACGTGTAATGGTAGTTCCCATGTCGATGATCTGGCACGTATTGCAGAGGTTGCCGTGGCAGGGTTGTGTGGTGTTGTGGTCGCTGTTCTCCTGAAGGCTGGGTAGTTTGCTGCAAACAATGGTCTGTTTGAGGTTGCGCGGTTGTTTGAAGGCAAGTAGTGGGGTTATGGGGATGGCCTTAGCAAGATGTTCGTCTTCATCGATGATGTGTTGAAGGCTGTGAAGAAGATATCGTAGTTCCTCCGCTCCGGGGAAGTACTGGACGACGAAGGGTACTCTGTCGGTTCTGTCCCATGTTTGACTTCTGAGGAGGTCAGTGCGCTTTTTTGCAGTGGCGCATTGGCACTGTCGATCGATGAGATCGTTCTTACGAGCACGTCTTTTGGGATTTATGGGAGGAAACCGGAGCACCCAGAGGAAATCTGCGCAGACACGGGGAGAACATACCGAGTCCGCACAGATAGTGACCCAAGCCGGGAATTGAATCTGGGTCTCTGGTGCTGTGAAGCAACAGTGCTAACCATTGTGCCACCGTGCCACCCAATATGTTACTATCAATACCCATAGGGACCTTCATGAATATACAATGCTGCCCTTCAGAGTATCATCGACTTGTGCAATTTTCTAGAGGATCATGGAGAATATATTGAGAGGATTGCCACGTGTGGCAGTTTATCTCAACGACATCTTGGTCACTGGGACGTCAGAACAAGAACACTTGAGCAATTTGGACGAGGTTCTCCACCGCTTCTCTGAGATGGGTGCTCACTAAAAAGGGAAAAATGTGTGTTCCACATGAAAGAGATAGTTTTTCTAGACTACCATGTCGACCGCGAAGGACAGTACGCCATCGCAGAGAAAGTGAGGGTTATCCAACAAGCTCCTCCAACAGAGAACACATCTGAACTGTGTTCTTTCCTAGGTTTAGTGAACTACTATGGGAAGTTCATCCCCGGTCTCACAATTATTTGTCCCCGCTACACCTCTGACTGAAAAAAAAACAGGAGTGGATGTGGAGAGCACAACAGGAAGAATTGCTTGCTACAGTCAAAGAACAGTTGACCTCATCAGGCTTGCTCATGCATTACAACCCGCCAAACCACTCATAGTCACATGTAATGCCTTGCTGTAAGGTATTAACACCGTTTTGTCCCACCACATGGATGATGTTGGAGTAACGCCGGTCGCATTTGACCCAGGATGTTGGCTACGGCACAGCACAACTATGTGCAGATTGAGAAAGAGGAGTTAGCCGCTGTGTTTGCCATAAAGAAATTTCACCAGTGTGTGTATGGTCGTCGGTTCACAATCTTACTGACCACAAGCCGCTACTGGGACTTTTCAAAGAGGACAAAGCAATCCTGCCCATTGCCTCTGCCAGGATACAGAGATGGGCCCTTTTACTGGCAGCATGTTTGTTCGGGCATCAATCAGGTACCCAAATCGTGAGCGCGGATGCATTAAGTAGACTGCCATTGCTGACACACCCTCAGCCTCCTCCTAGGTCCGAATAAGTAGTCATGCTCACTTTTATGGACATGCTGCCGGTTACAGCATCCCAGTTACAAGGGTGAACATAGAATATAGAACATACAGTGCAGAAGGAGGCCATTCGGCCCATCGAGTGTGCACTGACCCACCTAAGCCCTCACCCGGAGGAAACCCATGCAGACACGGGGAGAACGTGCAAACTCCGCACAGACAGTGACCCAGCAGGGAATCGAACCTGGGGCTCTGCCGCTGTGAAGCCATAGTGCTATTCACTTGTGCTACCGTGCTGCCCTCGTGCAGGCAGGCGGATCCTATACTGTCCAAAGTTCACCACATCGTCCTGTACAGTGGCCAAAATCGGAAGCTTCCCGATGAATTACGGGCATTTTCGACCAAAATATCTGAACTCAATATTGAAGACGGCACCCTTTTATGGGGGATGTGCATCATCATCCCAAGACAAGGGCCAGGACTCCATCTTGCAGGACCTGCATAATGGACATCCAGGGTGCCGAAAATGAAGATGTTCACCCTGAACTCAGAAATAGAAAGGGTGGCCCAACAGTGCAGGGTTTTTCAGAAGCAGCAGAAGCTTCCACCCGCCACACTGCTTCACCCTTGGGAGAGGCCGAGGTGGCCTTGGGTGTGGCTACATGCCGGTCCTTTCCTAGGATCTATGTTCTTGATTATAGTAGACGCCACATGAAATGGCTTGAAGTTGACAGTATGTTGTCGAGAACCTTGAGGGCAATCATTGAAAAATTGTGGCTCATTCAGCACGCACACTATCCCAGAGGTGCTGGTCACCAACAACGGGATGCCCTTTACCAGTGAAGAATTCACTGGGTTTACAATGGCAAACAGGGTACAGCCCCGTATTACCCGACTTCGAATGGGCTGACCGGAAGGGCGGTGCAAACATTTAAGTGGGGGCTGAAGATGCAAACTTTGGAATCAACGGACACTCAGCTGGTCAGATTCCTGTTCTGTTACTGAACCACGCCACATGCCGTGACAGGGGTAGCACTGACAGAATTATTAATGTGCAGGCGACTCCAGGCCTATCTCAGTCTCACGTTGCCAGATATTGACAGGAAGGTATGCCACAGCCCACAGGATACCTATGGATTTGGAGCAATTAGTCTTCCCATGAGTCTCGTTGAGTACGGGCTCCACCGCTGAGGGACGGGGAGCCCCGGGCACACTAGTAAGCTGTGTTATAAAAGTCTGGTAGACTTGGAACCGACACCTCAGACCCGGCTGGGATCTGAAAGGTATTGTATATATTATTACTTTGCAATAAAACTGGTTCCTCTTTATCCACTCGCCTCGGACTCATCTGTGGTCACTAAAGAAGGGCAGCTCAGCTGTGTGGAATGTGCATCCTGTGGCATGTGGGGAGTCATAGACACTTCATGTGGACTAGACTAACACATGTGCACAAAATGTCACCAGCTACAGAAACTTGAGCTCTGGAACTCAAACGACAGCTGGAGTCACTGTGGTGCATCTGCAAAGCTGACAACTGCATGGATAGCACAATTAAGGAGGTAGTCACAGCCCAAGTTAGGAGCATGCAGGCAGAGAGGGAATGGGTGACCGCCAGACAGTCTTGGACTACCAGGCAGGTAGTGCGGGAAGCCCCTGCATGATTCTCACTCACTAGCCCATTTTCCATTTTGGATGCTGGTGAGGACAGAATGCAGCGAGAGGCAAGTTTGTGGCTCAGCTGCACAGGTGGGGAGGAAAAAGATTGGAAGAGAAAAAAAGATGGTACGGGATTTGGTAGTTAGGGGTACAGACAGGCATTTTTTTGCTTTTGGGTGTGACCCCAAGATGGTATGTTGCCTCTCTGATGACAAAGTCAAGGATGTCACTGAATGGCTGTGGCCATTCTTCCGGGGGAGGGCGAATATCCAGACATCATGGTTCACATTGGTACCAACAACAAAGATAGAAAAAAAGATGAGGTCCTGAAAATAGCTTCTAGCGACCTAGGAAACAGATTGAAAAGCAGTTACTCTGAGGCAGTAATCTTGCAATTGCTGCAGTACTACATTCTGGTGACTATAGAAATTGGAATGAACACATGGCTGGAGAAATGGAATAGGAGGGAGGGCTTTAGATTTCTGGGTCACTGGTGCAGTGCTGAGGGAGGTGGGACCTGTAAAACGAGGCTGGGAACGCCGTCGCGAGAACAGGACAAATATCCTCATGGCAGGCATTTGCTAGTGTTGTTGGGGAAGGTTTAAATTAACTTGTCAGGGGGGTGGGAGCCTGAGAGGGAATTCAGGTAGAGAAAAACAAAGCTGGTAATGGGAAGTAGAAAAGTAGTAAACCGAAGTGGAGGCAGCAGAAACAGCGCCAAATGGAGTCAAAATATGAAATAATGTTAAAAGGGTTGAATTAAAGGCAGTCTATCTAAAATGCAGGTGCAACAAGTAATCAAGAAGGCAAATGATACATTGGCCTTTATCACAAGAGGAGTTGAATACATGAATAAAAATGCCTTACTTCAATTGTGTAGAACCTTGGTTAGACCGCACCTGGAGTACTGTGTATAGTTTTGGTCTCCCTCCCCACACTGAAGCTCAAGCATATGGCTTGAACAGAATAACGAGCGAGACAGGTTTCTTCGGATAATTCACAATAAATTTATTAAATCACCTGCCACCCCACTGGAAAAGACACGAACATTTGAAATGAAATGAAATGAAATGAAAATCGCTTATTGTCACAAGTAGGCTTCAAATGAAGTTACTGAGAAAATCCCCTAGTCGCCACATTTCAAAGCCAGCGATTTAGCCCTGTGCTAAACAGCCCCATTTAAAACATACCCTTTCCAGTATCCGACTCCGAGGCACCATGACTTAGTTTAAAGTTACGCAAATGTTAACCCAATACAAAATTACCACCAGCTTACAAAAACTACAGGCAGAACAACATGCCTTGTCCCAAAACCTTGAAAAAATCTCTCAGACCAATACCATTACAACGTAGCTGAAATAAATAACAAGTTACTGGCTAAAAACACCTACCATCCCCAACATGGCTTTGTGACCAGTATTGATTGTAAGTCCTGAGTCAAGGTGACCAGCTCAGACCCTCCTCCAACTGCAGCACAGAAACTCTGATGTGCTCTTATTTTTTAATTCAACTAAGACATGCCAAAATATATTTCCTGTTGTTCCTGCTGTACTAATGCCCAGTTGGTTGATTCCATGTGAAGTCCAGACAAATGTAGTCAGTTTCGGCTGGTTGAAACACTGCAGGGTTTTCCATGAAAGATGTACCCAGACGAATAACATCAGTTCTCAGTGTGTGTGCAACTCTGCTGCTTTTGAGGTGACACAGTAAATGTCGTCACAGTCCCAGAGGACCACAGATTGTTCTTTGAGAGAGAGAGAGAGAGAGCTGACTGGTGATGCTTAAACCTGAATGTCACCACACCACAGGTGAGAGGCAAGTTTGAGCAGGCGGGGCATTTATGAATAACCTCAGTCAGTTCAGGAATTGAACCCACGTTGTTGGCATCACTCCACAACACAAACCAACCATTCGGCCAACTGAGTCAGCTGACCGCCAAATTAGGCAGTGACCGCACAGTAGCACCACCTGGCTCCAAGGCTAATGAGCATTTGAATTACCATATTCCAGTACTATTATCTATAGCACAGACCTTAGTTGCATAGTTCCTTGAGTCTATTCCATTGATGACGGCCACAATTTTCTGGGCCCATTCGCGAATTCCGTTATGGCCGTAAACTCTCACGAGAGGACCATAATGCAATTTACAGTGGTGAGGTCTCAGTTTGAGATCTTCCCCAACTCCGCCTGTGACGTAATCAGGTTCATGCCAAGGGGTTGTGAACCTGATTACCATGAATTTAAATGCATTTTAATATTCATAAACAGCTCAAAGCCATTGCCTCCAGGGGTGTCAGATGTTCTCCCTGCCATCGTGACCTATTGCCGGTGGGAATCACGACAGGTTTCCAAAATGAAAACCAGTTGTGATGACGACGCCGAGGGTTCGGAGGTGAGCATTGCCCCCAAGTGGTGAGGGGCATTGCCCTGGCACTACCTTTTGACACTTTGGCAGTGCTAACTCTCTCGTCACCCCTCAGACTCTCTAACCAGCCCCACACTCTCTCCCTCCTCACATTCTCACCTCCTCTTCACACTCTACAGTCTCTCACCCATTCACACTCTCCTGCTCCTGCTGCCTCGTGCCCCAATCCGACCAACCTGAGCCCACTCTGGATGCTTCAGTCCTGTTCAGTACCTCCTGGTGCCCGTTCGGGAAGCTTAAGCTCTGCTCTGGATGCCTCAACCTTGTCCTCAATACCTGAGCCACACTCCAGATGCCTGAACCCTGCTCTGGATGCCTAGGCCCTGCTCTGGTTACCTGAGCCTCGCTCTGTTTACCTGAGCCTCCTCTGGATACCTGAGTCCCGCTTAGGATGTCTGGCTCCTGCTCTAGATATCTGAGCCTGGCACTGGATGCCGAGGCCCCACTCTGCATACCTGAGCCTCGCTCCGGATACCTGAGCCCTACTCTTGATGCCTAGGCCCCGCTCTGGATACCTGAGCCTTGCTCTGGATACCTGAACCTCACTCTAGATATTTGAGCCTCGCTCTGGATACCTGAATCCTGCTCTCTATGCCTGGTTTCTGGTCTGGATACCTGAGCCTCACACTGGTTACCTGAGCCTTGCTCTGGATACCTGAGCCCTGCGCTCAGTGCCTGGGTCCTGACCTCCAACAACTTTGCTCCCGCTGGCACCTCCACTCGCTGGGCCCCGCTCCTCAGCACCGCTGCTCCCTGGGCTTGCTGTCGACCCACAGCTGCCCAGGCCCCCAACTCACTGCCATGGTGTGCATTGTGCTTCCACTCACAGATTGTTTCTCTCTCACATTTCCTGCTGATAGGCTCACTAGTCAGTCTATCAGCATCAAACACGGAAAAGAAACAGCCTGTGAAGCTCCGTGAAAAAGTCTCAATCTAATCTTACCTTTTCAATTGGCATTTTGAGTGCTGACTCCAGGGTTGCCCATAGGGGCCATACATTGGATGAGCTAGGTCTAGTTGAATGGCAGAGCAGGTCTGAGGGGTTAAATGGCCTACTCCTGCTCCCATGGTTTTTGAAGTATCTCCCCAGTAACCTTTTCATGTCTGTAGAGGCCTCATCAGAATGTGGCCTTTTTCTGGTCCAGCTATAGCTGTCATTACCAAAGAATAATTATTCCACTGGCTTGTTTCTAGGGAAACGAACACTGAAGCACTAACCTATTATTTTTTCTTTTTCAGGTTGAGTACTAAATATATGTCGATATTCAGGATATTTCTATTTTCTAACAACTTGTTAGGTAATTAGGACATTCTGAATTTTCCCTCTTTGTACCCGAACAGGCGCCGGAATGTGGCGACTAGGGGCTTTTCACAGTAACTTCATTGCAGTGTTAATGTAAACCTACTTGTGACAATAAAGATTACTTTACTTTACTTTACTTTACGTCTGCAACTGGTACAGGGAAAAGTGCCCACAGAGCTCAAATGTAAAAAGATTTAAAAGATCTCAAACTGAATTTCAGGTTGGGAATTTATTTTAATAAATTATGTTTAACTTAATTCATTGCCATTAGAAGGTTATTGGCCTGAGAACAACATCCATACGAAAGGCGAATTTAATTATTCACAAAATTATGTTTGACGGAACCCATGATTTCAAGAAAGAATGAGCAAAATGCAAATAACCCCCGACTGGACACGGATCCACAAGTGGAACCGGACGAGCCTGGTGGAGGAAGTCAAAAAGGACCTGCAGAGGTGGGGTGCACTCCCACTCTCCCTCGCAGGGAGAATACAATCGATCAAAATGAACGTACTGCTCAGGTTCCTCTACCTGTTTAGATGCCTCCGATCCACATCCCTAAGTCCTTTAGCAACATGGCAGACAAACTAATCATGGTTGTTGTGTGGGGTTGGAAGAACCCGAGGATTCAAGAGAAGGTCATGCAAAGGAAAGGGAACGTGGGAGGCCTGGACCTCACGAATCTACAGTCTTCCACTGGGCAGCCACCGCAGAAAGAGTACAGGGGATGGGTGAAGGAACCGGAAGCAGAGTGGATGAAGATGGAGGAGAGCTCCTGCATAGGGAAGTCCCTCCGAGTCCTAGCCACAGCTGCTCTCCCATTCCCCCCGGCCAAATACTCGAGGAGCCCAGTAGTAGTAGCCACGCTCTAGATGTGGTACCAAATCAGACAACACTTTGACCTAACTGAAATGTCCATCATGGCCTCCATCTGCAAAATCCATAGATTCACTCCCGCAATAATGGATGCCACCTTCAAAAGGTGGAGACAGATCGAGTGGACGCTGACGGTTAGGGACATATACAAGGACGGTAGAGTAGCGACTCTGGGGGAACTCATGGAGAGGTTCCAGTACGAAGAGGTAATGATCTGAGGTTCAGGTCAAAAAATTCCTCAGAAAGGAAACAACGACGTACCCTCAGGTACCAAGATACCCATTTGTAGAAGAACTGCTTAATGCGGGTGACCTAGGGAAGGGAAACTGTGGACTTGAACGAGTGACTGTTAGGGGAAGTACGCACCCCTCCAGACGAGACAAGGAAAAGATGGGAGGAGGAACTAGGCCTAGAGATAAGGGGAGGACTCTGGATCAAAGCACTACACAGGGCGAACTTCACCCCCTCGTGCACAGGGCTGAGCTTAACACAACTAAAGGTGGTGCACAGAGCGCAACTAACCAGAACCCGAATGAGTGGGTTCTTTACTGAGGTGGAAGATGAATGTGAACAATACCAGGAAAGCCCGGTCAACCATATCGACATGTTCTGGGCCTGCCCCAGACTTATCGGTTATTGGACAACCTTCTTTGAGGCAATGTCCAAGGTTGTGGGTGTGAGGGTGGAGCCATACCCAAAAGTGGCAGTCTTCGGGTTTTCAGATCAGGCAGAATTCTTCATGGGGTGGGGGACTGATGCCCTAGATTTTGCCTCCCTGGTTGCCCACTGGAGAACTCTGCTTTACTGGTGATCAGCAGCACCACCCAAGGCTGCAGACTAGCTGTCCGACCTGGTGGAATTTCTCAGGCTGGAGAAAAAAAGATTTGCCATCCGGAGGTCAGAAGAGGACTTTGACAGGATGTGGAAGCCGTTGACCAACTTGTTCCCAGATCTGTTCATAGCCAGCAACCAATAGAATGTGGGGGGGGAGTGGGGGTTCAAGGGGAGAGGGGGACTCACGAACGAGCCAAAGGACAAAAAGGAAAAGGAAAGGGGGGAGAGGGACGGGGAGAAGGCACGCAATGGGAATGAGAGGGACAAGGGACAAAGCCGCAGGAGACTGATCCGAAGGCAAGCTGAAGTCCAAACCAAACTGTAGACACCTGTAAATAGGTGCTCCGTTCATCTTGGGGATTGTAACATATGTATGCCAGCTAAAGGAGGGGGTGTCACAGCCACAACGGAAGGGAAGACAATTGCCTGTAAATATATGTGTTGATTTCTGTTTTTCATTTTTCTTTTTCATCTTCCTTTTTTGCCCCAGTTTTGCAATGTGTAATTTATGAATTGTTAAATATAAGATGTGAAAATCCAATAAAAAACATTTTTTTTAAATTAGCAAAATGATCAGCCCCCCCTGTGGAGGGTAGAGTAAAGTTCACAGCAATCATTTAAAACTTAGGGCTGCATTTTATGTGCCCCCTACGGGAGTGTTTTCAGCAGGGGGGCATTGAAATAATGTGGGTATGCACACCACCACCTACCTGACTATGGGTGAGGTGGGCGGGTGCTAAATTGGCAGCTCATCCACCATATTTATATGAATCATCCAGCATCAATTGGACTTCTTGACAAGCCAATTTCCCTGATAATATGTTGCCCATGCCATAAAACATTTGACATGGATAATCAGGCGGGAGTGGGCAGACCACATTTTAAAAAACTTTTTTGAAAGCCAGGAGGAAGGGGGTATATTATCTTTGCTGCAATGTGCCAGGGAGGCCCAACGCAAACTGGAGGAATAGCACCTCTTCTTCCATGAAGCACGTTAGAGTCTTCCGGGCTTAACATTGAGTTCAACAACTTCAGATTGTGAACTCTCTCCTCTACCTTCACCCCATTTTTATTTTTATCAATTTATTTTCATTTCTTCCATCTGTGGCGATACGCATGTGCACATCAATATATATAGTTATCTATCAATGTACATAGTTATCGGTACGACCTCCGACCAGCAGATGGCGATAGAGATCCACCATGTGACTCGAGGGATTCAGCAGTTGGGAGTAAGTCGTACTAGAGGACAGATGCACTAGAAGTAGCTCCAGGGGAATTCATTGAATTCAATTATTTGCTACCGTTTGTATTATAGTTCGTTAGTTATCTTTCCATGTGTTCATCTGTTAAGAAATTATGTTACTAGTCAAAGAACTCGATCCTTGTGTCGATCATTACCATGACCATCACACAGAACATAACACCATCAATTTGTTTTTTCCTCACCATTGCCTCCCCTCCCACAACTTCACCCCTCGAGGGCCATCTGTTCCCTGTTCCAAGTTGTCCCATGACACACTGCCTACTCCTGTTCTGCCATTAATACATTGTGACATCTTAAAGTGCCACTATCAGCATCCTCCTTAGTCATTATCACCAACATTTACATTCCCTTTGCCTTTTTGGTCGTCACACCTTTGTCTATCTCCACCTATCGCTGGCCCTCTATCCAGCCACACTGCTCCATGCCATCCACAGTCCCCCCCGCACCCCCACCCCTTGCCAGCAGTTTAAATCTGATCCTATTTCCAGTCCTCTTCAGCTTTCATCACTGGTTATCCAGACTTGAAACATTAGCTTTGTTGTCTCTCCACAGATGCTGTCAGACGTACTGAGATTGTCCAGCATTTTCTCTTTTTGTTTCAGGATCCAACATCCGCAGTAATTTGCTTTTACTATCTTTGGGGTCTGCCCTTTGCAGATCATGGCGTGGCCCTCCTAAGATAGAACCCCCCTTTCTTCCTACCTTCCTGCAGCATTAAACACACCATCTGAAAGCCCCTCCCGTACTGTCCAAACCCTCCACGCCCAAGTCCCAGACTTACCTGTGTCCAAGACCCATGGGCCTTTTCTTCTCCTCCTAGCAGCCTCGGCAACACCCATTAAAGTGCTCTTGGTGTTGCCAGCCAATCAGATTAGCTGGAAGGTCCCGAGGGTGAGCATTCTCACCTGTGAGGAGTAGAAGTCCCATGCCTCCTTTACTTAGCCCACCTGCAGCCCACCTACAGGGCGGGCTGGCGTGGAACAGGCCAGCTCCACCCCTACCTTACTTCTTGTGGGGTAGGGGGTGGGGGGGGCGCGAGACATACGTACCCCCCCCACCCCGCAATATTCTGCGCATAGTCGAACTGTGAAATGTGTGGTAGTCACCACTGTTGTATTATATTGTATATACTACACTGCTGACGAGGGTATTACAGTAAGGTCCCTGTACTACAGGTACGGGGGTAGATCCCTGCCTGCTGGCTCCGCCCAGTAGGCGGAGTATAAATGTGTGTACTCTCCGAACTGCAGCCATTTTGGCAGCAGCTGTAGGAGGCCACACATCTCTGTGTAATAAAGCCGCGATTACTCTCTAATCTCGTCTCGTCATAATTGATCGTGCACCAAAATGTATGGGAAAAAAATCAATTTTATTTGCATGTTTTAAGGTACCATGTTGTTGGGACGCAACGACAGGGTGGAGCTTGGTACCAATCATTCAGAATGGCACCAACTCGTCCATCAAGCTGAGTCATGCTTTGAAGTCTCAGTGCCTTAGTGATGAAGTAGAGCAATGGGGGAGAAGGCAAGAAAAGTAAGAAAATCTGACATTATCCGGGGGAAGATCCTGCCCCATATGCCCATGTGCCCAAAGACCTACGGCTTGCGATAGACCTGCTCAGTCACATGAAGACGCATGGCAGAGACGTACAATCCTGAGTAGATGCCACCCTCAAATTGAGAGGCAACTGAGGGTGTACCACACACACCATAAATAAGTGCCAAATTTATATCGAAAGGTACTTTTCCAAAGGAAGAGAGGGGGAAAACAATGGTCGGACCTTTTGGAGGTTCCTTTGCACCTTTTATTATTTAAACGGTAAGATGTTAAAACATGCTGCTGTGCAGAGGGACCTGGGTGTGCTGGTGCATGAGTCACAAAAAGTTGGTGTGCAGGTGCAACAGGTGATTAAGAAGGCTAATCGAGTTTTGTCTTTCGTTGCTAGAGGGATGGAGTTCAAGACCAGGGAGGTTATGCTGCAATTGTATAGGGTGTTGGTGAGGCCGCATCTGGAGTATTGTGTTCAGTTTTGGTCTCCTTACCTGAGAAAGGACATATTGGCACTGGAGGGAGTGCAGAGGAGATTCACTAGGTTGATCCCAGAGTTGAGGGGATTAGATTATGACGAGAGGTTGAGTAGACTGGGATTGTACTCATTGGAGTTTAGAAGGATGTGGGGGGGGATCTTATTGAAACATATAAAATTATGAAGGGAATAGATAGGATAGATGCGGGCAGGTTGTTTCCACTCGTCGGGGAAAGCAGAACTAGGAGGCATAGCCTCAAAATAAGGGGAAGTAGATTTAGGACGGAGTGTAGGAGGAACTTCTTCACCCAAAGGGTTGTGAATCTCTGGAATTCCTTGCCCAGTGAAGCAGTTGAGGCTCCTTCTTTAAACGTTTTTAAGAAAAAGATAGATACCTTTCTAAAGAATAAAGGATTCGGGGATATGGTGTACGGGCCGGAGAGTGGAGCTGAGTCCACAAAGATCAGCCATGATCTCATTAAATGGCGGAGCAGGCTCGAGGGGCCAGATGGCCTACTCCTGCTCCTAGTTCTTATGTTCTTATGTTCTTATGTTTTCATCACAATTACCTTTGTGTGATCATCTGTGTAAATTTACCAATCAAAGCTCTCACCCAAAGTAATTTTGTGCCAAATGAACTGAGCACACCCTAGGCACAAGGATTAGAAAAACAGATCGCTTGCCCTATATTTGTCCCCGAAATGCTGGCACAGGATCCCCAAGATGTTCTTATGGGAGCAAAACCTGGCCTGTACTTGCAGATGGCACTGACAAGATGGAACCATGAGAGCTCCTTGTCCCTTTCCACCTCTAGCAGTGCAAATGCTTGCAAGCACAGGGATCACTCAGAAATACAAAAACTGGCATTGCGCTCTTCCTCTGAAATCCTGCTCACCAAAAGGTCCATGCGTGTTACAATGACAAGCCAATGTCTAGCAGCATCCTTAAATCCGTGATTTCCAAGACCAGTGAGGGAGAGGTGTAGATGCCTTTTGACTTATCTGCCCCATACTGCTACGGCAAGCTGTTACAATCCACTACAGGGAGAGAGCTGTACAGCATCCGCTTACCCTCATACAAATATTTTAAGTTTATTGACAACTCAATAATACAAAAGAATGAGCAACATGCTAAAAACAGTCACGAAAATCAGTTAATATGCTGATATGTTAGAGAGAGAGAGAGAGAGTAAAGAGGGGACACAGTTCAACTCAAAACAGGTCCTTTAAACAAACCATCGGCTACAAAGCTAGCATACGGCCACCTCACCCCCCACCTTTCCCCAGTGGTAGCCCCACATTGGTGGAAAGGTGCCCAAACAAGCAGCACAGCCCACTTGAAAAGGACACACCAATGTCCTGCCCTAATGGTAGCCCCACATCGATGGAAAGATGTCCACTGAGCAGCGCAGACCACTGGAAAAGGACACACTGATACGGGGCATGGCGGAAGATAGAGAGATAACTTCCTTTACAAAAAAAAAAGGTCAAAATATACAGCATACACAAGAAACCCAACAAACAATTAAGTACGAAACAAAGCCGCCAGCACTCAAGCCAGTGCACGCTTCCCCACCCTCCCCCAGCCCCAGTAACAGCCCCACGTCAGTGGTGAGGCGCTCATAAGCAGCACAGTCTACCGGAAAAGGACCGGTTGAGGAGAGTGAGAAAAAACACCTCTCCCCCTCACTAGCACCAGGAGGGACCCCTCAATCCCGAGTGCACAGAAGCAGGAGGGCCGCAACTGATGAGCAGCCAACTGCTAGGCACAAAAAAAAAAGAACAAAAATACAATAATAACCATTCAATCTCCTGACAATAAAACAAAACCAAGATCAGTACAAGCAGTGCACATAGTCACTTGGGCCACCGCCCTGCTGCTCTCACAGTTCCGGCATCCGGTCTCCAGGCTCCATCCAGTCCAAAACTGCAAAAGTGGGTCCATTCTCCTCCACTTGGTTAGCAGCGGACCAACGAAAATCCACCCCGTGCTCCACTCGCAGCCGATAAGCAGAAAGGCAGCCAGTAACAAGTACGAGTCCCAGGTGTGGCAGCTGCAAGCTCTCTTCTCTTTCTCCCCTGAAAGCAACTTGCAGCAGCAACAGGCTCCTCTTGCCCTCCATCCAACCGGTCGTAGCACCGTTCTCCTTTACCGTAGTCCAGGTTTCAAAGTCTGGAATAGGCAGCCAGAATACAGAATAACCCAGGACCGGAAGCAGGATTATAGGCAGAAGCAGCAGGAGCTCAGAAAAACACGCCTGCACATTCCTCAGAGTATGAGCTACTCAGGTGACTAGGGGGTGGAGCTCCTTCCTAATTGGAGGAGCTCCCCACAGAATATACACTCCGACCAGGAAGCATTTCGGGGAAGGAGACCCTGCAGGGAGTGGAGTGTGGAGAGGAGTGATTATTGTGACTAGTGTGGAATATACGCATCGCAGACACTGGCGGAGTCCACAGGGGAATACTCGCTGCACCCTGTGGGTTCAGAGCCACCCTGGCTGAATCGCTGCAGGACTGCTTGATTTGCGGACGTTGGAACCAGGAGACTCAGCGGAAGCTGTTAATGGAGAACCCCCTGACCCTTGACAAGGCCGTCGACATAGCGCTCACTCAGGGAAGCGCCGACCGCGGGCTCCAGGAACTCTTGGGTCTCACGGTCCTGAACATTGGGCGTCGCCTGTCATAATATCCACTCATGTATATAATGAGATGCAGACAGCAGTGATTGACACACAGGATGACCAGTAAGCACACAATACAGTGCAGCCAATCACCAGACAGGACACTACCACTATAAAGCCAGAGGGCACTAGGTGTCCCACTCTCTCGGGACCCAGCCACTGAGACAGTCAGAGTCCATGAGCTAGCACAGTGCAAACACCATGCGGTAGCTAGTAAGTCTGGTCAGGCTACTACAAGGTCTCCAGTCAGCTCAGTATAGTGTCGATCCACAGCTGAATCTGTCTATCAGTTCTATCATTGAATAAAACATTTTGGATCTTCTCCAGTATTATACGTCTGTTTCTAGCTTCCCTGCATCGAGTGCAGTCCACATCGAACCTACCTGCCTAACACATCATCGCCGAGACCATCTGCCGACGGCTACTGAAAGCAAGGTTACGGGAACTTCCCAGGTCGGACACCACAGCAAGTCTCGCAACCGCTGCTGCAACTCGCCCTGTGGCGACCATGCAGCGTTTCTGGATGATAGACGCCAGTATCGAGCGGAAAACCAAGGTCAGGAGTGAGGTTCCGGACAATCACATGAGGACACTGTCCCCCGCAATGAACAAGTCACCATTTCCCCCCAAGAGACCGCACGCATTTCCTGGAGGATTTGGACACTGAGGGGCCAGCCCTACTGCTGCTCTGTGTGACTGGCCCCAGAATGGCCTTATCTGGGTGACACTGCTGTTAAAACAGGCACCCTGCTGAGATGGAACTGGACACAGGAGTGGCTGTTTCGGTCGTAGGCCTACGCACGTTTGCCGCCATCCGAACAGGTCTTCAGCCATTAGAGTTTCGCGGCACAGGGGCCTGACGGCCACGTATATCGGGGAGCCCTTAGAAATTGAGGGCACCGTCCATATGCCCGTGGCATACGGAGACGAGTCCGCGTGCCTACTATTGGTGGTAGTCCGAGGCAACGGGCTCATCCCATTGAGGCATGATTGGCTACGTCACCACCATTTGGATTGGCAACGCTTGTGCCAGATGTGCCCCTGTGGACTGGATGGAGTGCTGTTCAAGTTCCTTTTGGTATTCGCCAAAGGCCTCGGGCACATTAAAGGAGATATGGCCATGATCAATGTGGAAGAAAACGCCCAGCCCTGGTATTTCTGCGCCCGCCTTGTGCCGTATGCACTTCATGCCAAGGTAGACCAGGAACTGGACCGTTTGGAGCAGCTTGGGATTATTCACCCCATCCACTGTGCCGATTGGGCTGCGCCCGTCGTCCCAGTGTTGAAGCTGGATGGGTTGTCACAGCTCTGTGGGCACTATAAAACGGAGAGGTATAAGTATGTGGCTCTTTCTAGCCTTCGTTTTTTATGCTTAATGGTATGTGAGTGTTAGCTAGAACGGGAGGCAACACAGGGAGCAAGAAAGAAGAATCAAGCACTATATCTGTTTGCTGATCAAAAGAATCAATCACCCATCCCAGAGAGTCTGTGTGAGGAGAGGATGTCATTCAATATGATATCCGAGGAGGTTCTGAAGAAGAGCCATACATATTGAAAGCGTTCACTCACAGATGCTGCCACACCTGCTGAGATTTTACAGCATTTTCTGTTTTCATTTCAGACTTCCAGCATCTGCAGTTTCTTGCTTTCATTACAGTCAGAGTAGCAGTGTGTTAGCCGAGTCCGCTTTAGTAAGAAGTAACTGGCTGCCTCTCTGCAGGAAGACCTGAAGCAAGCTCCAGGGATATTGCATTATCAATGACATTGAAGGTAAATCCTGCACTAAGATTTTATATGCGTGCACAGTTGTTAGTATTGCTGCCTCACAGCTCCAGGGACCCGGGTTCAATTCCAGCCTCAGGTGGCTATCTGTGTAGAGTTTGCACTTTCTCTCTGTTCCTGCGTAGGTTTCCTCCGGGTGCTCCGGTTTCCTCCCACAATCAAAAGATGTGCAGGTTAGGTGGATTGGCCATGCTAAATTGCCCTTAGTGTCCAAAAGGTTAGGCCTGGTTACGGGGATAGGGTGGAAGCATGTGCTTAAGTAGGATGCACTTTCCAGGGCAAGTGCACAGTGCAGACTCGATGGGCCGAACAGCCTCCTTCTGTACTGTAAATCTATGATTTCAGTTAGGCACTGGTGTAATGTGCGTCATCTCCCAGAGCACTGCGAGAGCCTGCATTCACCAAGCCTCTGAGCCTATCTTCCATAAGTTCATTGAATTTGAAATGTCCTCAGCAAAGGTGAGGGAGTGGTCTATTCCATTTCACAGGATTGTTAGGGCACAAAAGTACTTGGAGCTATTGACAGAACGCATAATCCATTGAAGGCAGCAAACAATAAGCCTGTTCCATAGATCAATATGAAGGGGTTCCACCCTTTGAATGTAATGATTGTTTGCGGGGTGGGGGGGGGGAAACTCACATTTGCGGCAGACCATAAGTGTGTTACCTCAAGATCAGGATGGTTACTAAACGATGAGAATTACCTGCTGAAAAGGTGACTACAGGGCCAGCAGTGCAGTGCAGGAAATATACAGCCATGTAGAGGTGTCAACATGACAGGCAGTGGAGCAGACAGTTGGGGGCGCTGAACTCACATTTCTGATGCTTGAATATGTCAGAGAGCACTTTTCAGGACTCTCCTGCTAAAGTTCCAAAGATTGTGGTGGCCTGTTGTGCACTGCACAACTTTGCCCTTCAGGAAGGGCTGAACCTTTATCCCAAGGATGAGATACTGCTGGAAATGGATGAGGAGGAAGAGAGCAAAACAATGTCATGATGACATGTCTCATGGAGCATTTTTGGAAGCCCTGGCTAGACTATTCAGGGCAGTTAAAGAGCAGCCTTTTCCTTTCCACCACAAATCGGACCAAAAAAGTATTTTATCATCAAAAGCCCATTTTAAAAAATGAATAGATAATGCAAACCTTCTGCAACAAAATTGTTCATTCACTAAAATATTTTGTAACTCTTCCATGTTCATAACATTATTTTGTAGTTTACTGCAACTACAGCTAATGTTTAGCAGGAACACAAGGTTGAACGGAACTCAAACAATAACATTCAAAATGAAGTTTAACTATCAATAAATGACACAAAACAAAGAAAAACACTGCCTTCTGTGGGCGGTTGCCACAAAAATACTTTGGGGTGGGGGGGGGGGGGGCAGGGGGGTAAGGAGGGTAGGAGATGGGGGCCCTAATTTCTTCTGCATCTTTTCCATACTCTAACCTGATTGCTCCTGCATCATAGGTGTGTGCAACTTTGCCCTTCATCCCAACTGCAGATAATTCAATGCTGGGCTGCTGCTGCCCTCAGGCTGACTGGTGGACCACTCTTGTATCTATTACTGCGACATCAGACACATGCACTGATGTCTGGTGAGGATGAATTGCAACATCTTGATTCAAGAGGGTCTGCATTGTGTCATTGAGATCCTCATGAAGGATTTGAGTTGATAGGGCCAGCTGCTGGCAAAGACCCATGATAAAATCCCTCATATTTTGCTTCAAGATATTCGACTCCTGTTGGTTCAAATTCAAAATCCCGAAATGCTTGTCACATTCCTTGCACAAGGCATCATTCATTTCTTTGAAGAACGTCTGCTCCTCTAAATTCTCAGCAAGAATCTGGGGCGTCATTCTCCGCCGGCGGGAGTCTCCGTTTTGCCGGCGCCCGGGGGTTTCCCGACGGCGTGGGGCTGCCCCACAATGGGAAACCCCATTGACCGGCCGGTGTTACGGAGACTCCCGCCGGCCGGTTGGGGCAGAAATGTGGCGGGGCGAGTAGGAGAATTTCACCCCAGATGTGGACCATGTGTTAGTTGTTATGATCCCCACAGAGACCAATAACTTGAACTAAAGAGATGAATTTTCTAAACGACCAGTGGAAGTAATCAAAGGACAAGATTTAATGTTTTAAGACATTTACTGTAACCAACTAAAATCAAACAGGCAACTAATACATTACGGAAAAAGTTCTTTCACACATTTCGCTGTGCTTTGCACTTCTGGCAGGAATATGCTATCATAAGAATAGATTTCAAATTATTCCCAGCTTTCTCCTACACCAGGGTTGCAACACCTAGTGTCCTTCAAAGATTGGCCTACTCAGCCTGAGCCTCCGACTTCCACCAGAATGGTCCACCTCATTGAATCCTCGTTCCAGAAATCTCCAAAGGTCCCGTCTATTCGGGCGGCATGGTGGTTAGCACTGCTGCCTCACAGCTCCAGGGACCGGGGTTCAATTCCAGCCTCGGTTGACTGTGTGGAGTTTACACTTTCTCCCCGTGTCTGCGTGGGCTTCCTCCGGGTGTTCCGGTTTCCTCCCACAGTCAAAAGATGTGCAGTTTAGGTGGATTGGCCATTCTAAATTGCCCCTTAGTGTCTGAAAAAGGTTAGGTGGGGTTACTGGGTTAGGGTGGAGGCGTGGGCTTAAGTAGGGTGCTCTTTCCAAGGGCCAGTGCAGATTTGATGAGCCAAATGGCCTCCTTCTGCACCGTGATTTTCTATGACCACTCTGCGCCCTTTGTTCGTAACATTAAAATGACTTTTCAGTAACATTTGCTTCCCAATCTGAGGAGTCGAATCTCTTTTGGCCCACATCTCACAAAAGCAACTGTCCCTTTACTTAGTCAAGGTGTGAAAACATCATCTGATTTTCAATAGGTTTTAGATCACTTGGGTCTATCTCCAGACAGAGGTTTAGTATGGCTACTATCAATCCCCCCCCCCCACCCCCGCTCATTCCCCCCAACCATCCAAAACATTGAGCGGGATTCTCCATCCAGCAACGCCAGAATTGAGAAACACGATTAGGCGGAGAATCACATTGATGCATGATCAATAACTCCAGAAGCGAGGTTGGAGACAATTGAAGGCTTTAATACGCTAGATGTTTCCCCCAACAGTGCAGGTACAGAAGAAAGCTGCTGGGGCGGCACGGGCTCTTATACCCCGCCTTGCAGGGCGGAGCTAACATACAGGCTTAACCAATGGGAACAAGTAAATTCTCCACCAATGGTAGTCCGGCATTACCAGGTACTGTAATCCTTCTAACACAGACTACTACATTCACCCCCTGTTAAAAAAGAGTCCGGTGGGGGTGGTGGCTTTGTATTACAACGTGGTAAAGTGTTAGAAGTAACAGTTATGAAGGTACCGTAATACCTCCGTACAGCGTTTTGCCTTATTACATCTTAACTATTTACAACCGTAATGTACATTTCAAAATGAAGCAATTAGTCGATCATGGGCCCTGGCCGTCCTCTGCGATCGTCATAGCTTTGGTGCTGATGCCGGTGGAGATTCAGGCGTCTGTGACTCCGGGAGCGTGGTTTCGGCTTCTGTGGCCGCTTCATCACCCCTAGACGGGGCCAGTGGAAGGACCGACTGACCTGGGAAGGGGGCGACTGTGGGGTGCGCCGGTGGGCGGGACGGCCTAGACGGGGCCGGTGGAAGAACCGATCCACCTGGGGTGCGCCGGTGGGAGGGAGGGTGGGACTGGTGGCGGGGGTGTGTGTGGGGATCCAGCGGGCGGCAGGTCCCGTAGGGAGACCGTATCCTGTTGGCCGTCGGGGTGCCCCACGTAGGCGTTCTGAGGGTTAGCGTAGAGGAGATGGGCCCTCTCGACCAATGGGTCCGATTGGTGCGCTCGCACGGGTTTTCGGAGCAGGATGGGTCAGGGAGCTGCCAGCCAGGTCGGGAGCGAGGTCCCAGAGGAGGACTTCCTGGGGATGACAAGGAGACGTTTGTGAGATGTTTGGTTGGTCGTGGTACACAGCAGTGACCGGCTGGAGTGGAGGGCATCCGGAGGACTTCCTGCCAGCGGGAGACTAGCAGATTCCTGGACCGCGGGGCCAGTAGGACGGTCTTCCAGACCGTTCCGTTCTCCCTCTCTACCTGTCCGTTTCCCCAGGGGTTGTAACTGGTCGTCCTGCTCGAGGCAATGCCCTTGCTGAGCAGGAATTGACGCAGTTCGTCGCTCATAATGGAGGACCCCTATCACTGTGTATGTAGGTGGGGAAACCGAACAGCATAAAGATACTGTGGAGGGCTTTTATGATGGTGGTTGCGGTCATGTCGGGGCAGGGGATGGCGAATGGGAACCGGGAGTACTCGTCAATCATGTTCAGGAAGTACGTGTTGCGGTCGGTGGAGGGGAGGGGGCCTTTGAAATCCATACTAAGACGTTCAAAGGGACGGGAAGCCTTTATCAGGTGCGCTTTCTCTGGCCTGTAGAAGTGCGGCTTGCACTCCGCGCAGATTTGGCAATTCCTGGTGGCTGTCCTGACCTCCTCGATGGAGTAGGGCAGATTGCGGGTCTTGATGAAATGGAAAAATCGTGTGACCCCGGGTGGCAGAGGTCCTCGTGGAGGGCTCGGAGGCGGTCTACTTGTGCGTTGGCACATGTGCTGCGGGGATCTTAAGTCCGCCGCATGAGGAGGCTCGTTTAGCTTCCCGGGACGATACAAGATCTCATAGTTGTAGGTGGAGAGTTCGAACCTCCACCGTAAGATCTTGTTGTTTTTTTATCTTGCCCCTCTGTGCATTATCGAACATGAAAGCAACCGACCGTTGGTCAGTGAGGAGAGTGAATCTCCTGCCGGCCAGGTAATGCGTCCAATGTTGCACAGCTTCTACTATGGCCTGGGCCTCCTTTTCGACTGAGGAATGGCGGATTTCGGAAGCGTGGAGGGTATGTGAGAAGAAGGCCACGGGTCTGCCCGCTTGGTTGAGGGTGGCTGCCAGAGCTACGTCAGACGCGTCGCTCTCGACCTGGAAGGACAGGGACTCGTCAATGGCGTGCATCGTGGCCTTTGCAATGTCTGCTTTGATGCAGCTGAGGGCCTGGCGGGCCTCTATCGACAGGGGAAAAACTGTGGATTGGATCAGTGGACGGGCCTTGTCCGCATAGTTGGGGACCCGCTGGGCATAGTAGGAAAAAAAACCTAGGCAGCGCTTCAGGGTCTTGGAGAAGTGCGGGAGAGGGAACTCCATAAGGGGGCGCATGCATTCAGGGTCGAGGCCTATAACTCCATTACGCACTACGTCGGCGAGGATGGCTCGGCGGTCAGTGCTGAACTGGCATTTATCCTTGTTATACGTGAGGTTAAGGATTTTTTCGGTCTGGAGGAATTTTCGGAGGTTGGTGTCATGGTCCTGCTGGTCGTGGCCGAAGATGGTGACATTATCGAGGTATGGGAATGTGGCCCGTAAATCGTACCGGTCAACCATTTGGTCCATCTCTCATTGGAAGACAGAGACCCCATTAGTGAAACCGAAGGGAACCCTTAAGAAGTGGTAGAGCCTCCCATCTGCTTCGAAAGCAGTGTATTTGCAGCCACTAGTGTGGATGGGGAGCTGGTGGTAGGCGGACTTAAGATCCACCGTGGAAAAGACCTTGTATTGCGCGATCCTGTTGACCAGGTCGGATATGCGGGGGAGAGGGTACGCGTCAAGCTGCGTAAACCTGTTGATGGTCTGACTGTAGTCGATGACCATCCTATGCTTCTCCCCGGTCTTTACAACCACTACATGAGCTCTTCAGGGGCTGTTGCTAGCCTCAATGACACCTTCCCTCAGTAACCGTTGGACCTCTGACCTAATAAAAATCCGGTCCTAGGCACTGTACTGTCTGCTCCTTATGGCGACTGGTTTGCAATCTGGGGTGAGGTTCGCAAACAGGGAAGGCGGATCGACCTTGAGGGTCGCGAGGCTGCAGACAGTGAGGGGGGTATAGGGCCACTGAATTAAAAAGTTAGACTTTGGAGGTTGCACTGAAAGTCCAACCCTAGGAGTGTGGCTGCACAGAGGTGGGGAAGGACGTAGAGTCGGTAGTTTTTGAACTCCCTTCCCTGGACCATGAGGTTAGCTGCACAAAACCCCTTGAACTCTACTGAGTGAGATCCGGAGGCCAGAGAGATTTTTTGATTCACGGGGTGGACGAGGAGAGAACAGCACCTTACCGTGTCGGGGTGTATGAAGCTCTCCGTGCTCCCAGAGTCGATTAGGCAGGACGTTTCATGACCATTGATAAGCACCGTCGTCGTAGCAGTCGAGAGTGTTCGGGGCCGAGACTGGTCCAGGTTCACCGAGTCTAATCGTGGCAGCAGTTGGATGTTCTCTTCGGGCGGTGTGTGGTCAGCCGAACTGGGGTCTTGGGAGTCCATCCAAGATGGCGGCGCCCACTGGTCGCATTTGGCTGGGGGTGCACAAAATGGCGGCGCCCATCCATTGCACGTGGCATCCGCGGGGCAAGAAGCTGGCGCCCGGAGATCAGACATGGCCCTGGAGGAGGAAGATGGCAGCGCCCGCTGGCCGCACGGGGTCCATGGAGAGGGTTGTGGTGGAGGTCCGTATTCGCCTCCAGAGACCGCAGCGACCGCCCGGGCCTGGCATACCGCCACGAAGTGACCCTTTTTGCCGCATCCCTTGCAGATGGATGAACGGGCTGGACAGCGCTGTCGGGGGTGCTTGGCTTGCCCTCAAAAATAGCAGCGGGGCCCCCCAGGTTTGTCAGGCCGTCTCGCAGCACAAGCTTGTGGGGGGATGGGAGATGCCTCGGGGTCGGCCGCGGGGGGGGGGGGTTCCACGTTGCCCAGGGGGCTGCCACGCTGTCGGGGACGCAAGCGCGGGCGTTTCGAGAGGCCAATTCCAGGGAGCCAGCAAGGGCCCGTGCCTCCTTGAGGCCTAGTGTCTCTTTCTCCAGCAATCGCTGGCAGATTTGGGAGGACAGCATACCTGCAACGAAAGCATCCCGGGTCAAACGTTCTGTGTGGTCGTTTGCTGAAACTTGCGGGCAGCTGCAGTTGCTCCCCAACAATACGAGCGCACGGTAGAATTCTTCCCCAGGGATTTGACACCTCGTCACTAGTAGATGTCGGGCGTACACCTGGTTTGCAGGGTGAATATAATGTCCTTTCAGCAGCTCCATTGCGGCATCAAAATCATCCGCGTCCTCGATGAGGGTGTAGATTTCTGGGCTCACCCTCGAGTGCAGAATTTGTAGTTTCTGTTCTCCCGTGGGTGTGTTTTCGGCCATCCCGAGATATCCGTTGAAGCACGCCAGCCAGTGCTTGAAGTTTGCCGCTGAGTTTGCCGCATGGGGGCTGACACTCCGGCTTGATTCAGAGCTCCATTTATTAAAAACTAGCGTATTAAATTGATGCACGATCAATAACTCAAGTGGTGTGGGAAAGAGGGGTTCCTTTTCATGGGATACTGGCATCAGTTTTGGGACAGGGGGGACCTACACCGTTGGGATGGTCTCCACCTGAACCAAGCTGGGACCAGTGTTCTGGCGAAAAGAGTAAATAGGGTGGTCAATAGGACTTTAAACTAGAGATTGGGGGGGGAGGGAAAGTCAGGGAACCAAGAGGTGAAGTAATCAGCGGGGAGCGTAGCTGCTTAGGAATACAAAAAAGCACGAAAAGACAGAACTCAGGAGAGGTTACGATAGCCCCCATCTCACAAAATATGACACAGTATGGAAAGGCTCAGGAAACCAAGGTCCACCACACTAAGAAAACAAAAAAGGACGGTCATAGAGAATTAAAGGTGCTATATTTAAATGCGCGCAGTGTACGGAACAAGGTAGATGAGTTTGTGGCCCAGATTGTGACTGGCAGGTATGATGTGGTAGGCATCACAGAGACATGGTTGCAGGGGGTTTAGGACTGGCATTTAAACATCCAGGGATTCATAACCTATCGAAAAGACAGAGAGGACGGCAGAGGGGGCGGGGTTGCCTTGTTAATTAGGAATGAAATTAAATCAATAGCACTAAACGACATAGGGTCAGATGACATAATGGGAGTTATGTACAGGCTTCCTAACAGTGGTCAGGACCAGGGGCACAAAATGCACCACGAAATAGAAAGGGCATGTCAGAAAGGCAAGGTCACAGTGATCATGGGGGACATCAATATGCAGGTGGACTGGGTAAATAATGTTGCCAGTGGACCCAAAGAAAGGGAATTCATTGAATGTTTACAGGAGGGCTTTTTGGAAGAGCTTGTGATGGAGCCCACGAGGGAGCAGGCCATTCTGGACTTAGTGTTATGTAATGAGCCAGACTTGATAAAAGATTTTAAAGTAAGGGAACACTTAGGAGGCAGTGATCATAATATGGTAGAATTCAGTCTGCAAATTGAAAGAAAGAAGGTAGAATCAGATGTAAAGGTGTTACAGTTAAATAAAGGTAACTACAGGGGCATGAGGGAGGAACTGACAAAAATCAACTGGGAGCAGAGCCTAGTGGGAAAGACAGTAGAACAGCAATGGCAAGAGTTTCTGGGAGTAATTGATGACACAGTACAGAGGTCCATCCCAAAGAAAAGAAAGGTTATCAGAGGGGGGATTAGGCAGCCATGGCTGACAAAGGAAGTCAGGGAATGCATCAAAGCAAAAGAGAAAGTCTATAATGTGGCAAAGAGTAGTGGGAAGTCAGAAGATTGGGAAGGCTACAAAAACAAACAGAGAATAACAAAGAGAGAAATAAGGAAAGAGAGGATCAAATATGGAAGTAGGCTAGCCAGTAACATTAGGAATGATAGTAAAAGTTTCTTTAAATACATTAAAAACAAATGGGAGGCAAAAGTAGACATTGGGCCGCTCCAAAATGACGCTGGTAATCTAGTGACGGGAGACAAGGAAATAGCTGAGGAACTAAATAAATACTTTGCGTCAGTCTTCACAGTAGAAGACATGAGTAATATCCCAACAATTCAGGAGAGTCAGGGGGCAGAGTTGAATATGGTAGCCATCACAAAGGAGAAAGTGCTAGAGAAACTAAGAGGTCTAAAAATGTATAAATCTCCGGGACCAGATGGGCTACATCCTAGAGTTCTAAAGGAGATAGCTGAAGAAATAGTGGAGGCATTAGTTATGATCTTTCAAAAGTCACTGGAGTCAGGGAAAGTCCCAGAGGATTGGAAAATCGCTGTTGTAACCCCCCTGTTCAAGAAGGGAATAAGAAAAAAGATGGAAAATTATAGGCCAATTAGCGTAACCTCGGTTGTTGGCAAGATTCTAGAATCCATCGTTAAGGATGAGATTTCTAAATTCTTGGAAGTGCAGAGTCAGATTAGGACAAGTCAGCATGGATTTAGTAAGGGGAGGTCGTGCCTGACAAACCTGTTAGAGTTCTTTGAAGAGACAACAAATAGGTTAGATCATAGAATTTTACAGTGCAGAAGGAGGCCATTTGGCCCATTGAGTCTGCACCGGCTCTTGGAACGAGCACCCTACCCAAGGTCCACACCTCCACCCTATCCCCATAACCCAGTAACCCCACCCAACACTAAGGGCAATTTTGGACACTAAGGGCAATTGATCATGGCCAATCCACCTAACCTGTACATCTTTGGACTGTGGGAGGAAACCGGAGCACCCGGAGGAAACCCACGCACACACGGGGAGGATGTGCAGACTCCACACAGACAGTGACCCAAGCCGGAATCGAACCTGGGACCCTGGAGCTGTGAAGCAATTGTGCCATCCACAACGCTACCGTGCTGCCCGTATCAAGGAGAGCCAATGGATGTTATCTATCTTGACTTCCAAAAGGCCTTTGATAAGGTGCCTCACGGGAGACTGCTGTGTAAAATAAGGGCCCATGGTATTCGAGGCAAGGTACTGACATGGATTGACGATTGGCTGTCAGGCAGAAGGCAGAGAGTTGGGATAAAAGGTTGTTTTTCGGAATGGCAACGAGTGGTGTCCTGCAGGGTTCAGTGTTGGGGCCTCAGCTGTTCTCTTTATATATTAACGTTCTAGATGACGGGACTGAGGGCATTCTGGCTAAGTTTGACGATAATACAAAGATAGGTGGAGGGGCAGGTAGTATTGATGAGGTGGGGAGGCTGCAGAAAGATTTAAACAGTTTAGGAGAGTGGTCCAAGAAATGGCTGATGAAATTCAACGTGGGCAAGTGCGAAGTCTTGCACTTTGGAAAAATGAATAGAGGCATGGACTATTTTCTAAACGGTGACAAAATTCATACTGCTGAAGTGCAAAGGGACTTGGGAGTCCTAGTCCAGGATTCTCTAAAGGTAAACTTGCAGGTTGAGTCCGTAATTAAGAAAGCAAATGCAATGTTGTCAGTTATCTCAAGAGGCTTGGAATATAAAAGCAGGGATGTACTTCTGAAGCTTTATAAAGCATTAGTTAGGCCCCATTTAGAATACTGTGAGCAATTTTTGGCCCCACAACTCAGGAAGGATATACTGGCAATGGAGCGGGTCCAGTGGAGATTCACACGGATGATCCCAGGAACGTCTGAGGATCTTGGGATTATATTCATTGGAGTTTAGGAGGTTGAGGGGAGATCTAATAGAAACTTACAAGATAATGAATGGCTTAGATAGGGTGGACGTAGGGAAGTTGTTTCCATTAGCAGGGGAGACTAGGACCCGGGGGCACAGCCTTAGAATAAAAGGGAGTCACTTTGGAACAGAGATGAGGAGAAATTTCTTCAGCCAGAGAGTGGCGGGCTGTGGAATTCATTGCCACAGAGGGCGGTGGAGGCTGGGACGTTGAGTGTCTTTAAGACAGAAGTTGATAAATTCTTGATTTCTCGAGGAATTAAGGGCTATGGAGAGAGAGCGGATAAATGGAGCTGAAATCAGCCATGATTGAATGGTGGAGTGGACTCGATGGGCCGAATGGCCTTACTTCTGCTCCTATGTCTTAAGGTCTTATGGTCTAACTCCAGAAGGGAGGTTGGAGACAATTGAAGGCTTTATACGCTAGATGTTTCCCCCAGCAGCGCAGGTACAGAAGAAAGCTGCTGGGGCGGCACGGGCTCTTATACCCCGCCTTGCAGGGCGGAGCTAACATACAGGCTTAACCAATGGGAAAAAGTACATTCTCCACCAATGGTATTCCGTCATTACCAGGTACCGTAATTCTTCTAACACAGACTACCACACGCATGTCAGCCAAAGATCGAGGCCAGCGCCAGGCGCCAGGCGTCCAACGGAATACCAATGCTCCGGTGCCTCGATAATGGCCCGACCCAACAACTTTGAGGCTTCCCATGATGCTCCGCCTCCGTCAGGAGGAATTACGGACAGTGAGGTTCACTTGTTGTTTTACAAATCAGGATACAGGTGGTTAGCTGCTGAGGGAGAGAAAGGTGCTATGAAAAGTGTCCAACAACGCTATAGCATGCTGACAATTTTGCCGCTGGCCAGGGTGCTTCTGCCAAAGGCTGGAGGAGTAGTGGGGGGTGGTCAGGAGGTTGGCCTTGGGACTTGGGTGGACGGGCTTGGATCACCATTGCCGTAGTCTGCAAGGCAGCCATCCGGCTGTGCATGCTGCTGACTGCCCACTGTGAATACCCACGGGTCATATGGGTCTCTCCCCAGGTCACCCACTTAGCTTCACTCTGGCCCCAGCCGACCCGTCATCGGGATGGGCGTGCTCCAGTGCCATCTTATTGGCTGAGGTGAGGGAGTGTGGGCAGTGGAGTGCCTTTATTCAGCTCTTGCTTGTCAGGCTCTCCAGTGCCGATCCGGACGCTGGCAAATCACACGCCTGCATGCATTGGAATTGCACTTTCCCATCAGGATGTCCTGAATTGCTCCCAGACTGGCACCACTATTGTGAAAATAGAACAATCGTGCCGGGGTCAGCACTTAGTCTCTCAAACGGATAATCCACCCCATTGTGTTTCAGCTTAAGTTAAAGGAGACATTTTAAAACATAGGGTGTTTTTTTTACTGACCATTCCACTGTGTGCTTTTCGGTGGCGGGGGCGGCCCGCCAGTGGGACGTTCTGGTCCCGGCGTCGTCAATGGGATTTCCCATTGACTGCAGCCCTTGTCGCCAAGAAATCCGCATGCTGTCAGTGGGACAGGAATATCCTGCCGGCATGGACAGCCAGTAAATGCTGCCCATAATAGTCATGTTAAGGCCCGTATTCATAACATAGTGAAGACCGCAGAGCTTGTACTTGCAAAGTCATAGGTCCCTCACCACCCATTTTGGACTATCGAGACACACATTCTTCCACTAAATCCATGGTATTTGCTTCGAGTTAGCCTCGCTTCGAGCAAGAGGGGCCTGGAGATGCAGCGGTCATGATTTTGGGCAGCACGGTAGCATTGTGGATTGCACAATTGCTTCACAACTCCAGGGTCCCAGGTTTGATTCCGGCTTGGGTCACTGTCTGCGCGGAGTCTGCACATCCTCCCCGTGTGTGCGTGGGTTTCCTCCGGGTGCTCCGGTTTCCTCCCACAGTCCAAAGATGTGCAGGTTAGGTGGATTGGCCATGATAAATTGCCCTTAGTGTCCAAAATTGCCCTTAGTGTTGGGTGGGGTTACTGGGTTATGGGGATAGGGTGGAGGTGGTGATCTTGGTTAGGGTGCTCTTTCCAAGAGCCGGTGCAGACTCGATGGGCCAAATGGCCTCCTTCTGCACTGCAAATTCTATGATAATCTATGATGATCATAGAATTTACAGTGCAGAAGGAGGCTATTCACCCATCAAGTCTGAACCGGCCCTTCGAAAGAGCACCCTACCTAAGCCCAAACATCCACTCTATCCCCGTAACCCCAGCTAACCTTTTTTGGACACCAAGGGCAGTTTAGCAGTGCCAATCCACCTAATCTGCCCAATTTTTGGACTTTGGGAGTAAACCGGAGCACCCAGAGTAAACCCACGCAGACACGGAGAGAACGTGCAAACTCAGCACAGACAGTGACCCAAGCCGTGAATCGAACCTGGGACCCTGGAGCTGTGAAGCAACTGTGCTAACCACTGTGCTACCGTGCTGCCCGATCATCACAGTGTTCCACATTCTTCAGCAGCCTGAAGGTTTAGGGTCAAGATTGGAGACACAGCACCAATATGCCTGCCCTCACAAAACACCCTTTTGCTCCATTGGGTTACACTGCCCTCCCCACTCCAGCACAGTTTCCGTTTCACCGTCCTCTAAACCCTCAGCGCTGTTCCTTCAGCAGCTTTCATCTTGAAACCCTCAGCTGCTGCCTCCGACTCACCATCATCACCAGCTAATGTGACGAAGGCCATCTGTCCGAGGAAAGTATTTGCAATTAGTTGTCACATTAAGTAAAACGCCCTACAAAATGGTTTAAAGGTTCAGATAATGACATCGCCTTTGTGCATTCAAAAGTCAGAGTGACAACTGGTTACTGTGGGCTTAGTGATCCCCAACAGTTGACTGTCCAACTCATCCTGTTCAGTGAATCTTTTTAGGAATTCAATACCATCCCTGAACATTCCCGAGCATATGGGTCAGCTTTCCCTAAAGAGACAAATGCAAAGTAAAAATCTGAATGTTGGTTCCTTGCTGCCCTGCCTTGTGACAGACTTTTTATGACTACGTGGAACAGCTTCAATGATACTAAAAGCAAAATGAAAGATCCACTCTATGAGGGTGAACATTAGAGATAGCAGTTAATGACAACGTTTAAGACAATGAATTTGAGACCTTGTTAAATGATGAACCAACCACATCTCATAACAAAGAATATAATAATCTTTATTGTCACAAGTAGGCTTACATTAACATTGCAATGAAGTTACTGTGAAAATCCCCGAGAGGCCTGTTCGGGTACACTGAGGGAGAATTCAGAATGTCCAATTCATCTAACAAGCACATCTTTCAGGATTTGTGGGAGGAAACCGGAGCACCCAGAGGAAACCCACGCAGACATGGGGAGAACGTACAGACTCCATACAGGCAGTGACCCAAGCAGGAATCGAACCCGGGACCCTGGTGCTGTGAAGCAACAGTGTTAATCACTGTGCTACTGTACAAAGAACAAGGAAAAGTACAGCACAGGAACAGGTCCTTCGTCCCTCCAAGCCTGTGCTGATCATGATGCCCTAACTAAAAAAAAACCTTCTGCCCTCACTGTCCATATACCTCTATTCCCTCCCTATCCGTCTATCCAGATGACTCTTAAATGTTGCTAATGTGCCTGCTTCTACCACATCCTCTGACAGTGCATTCCAGGCACCCACCACTCTCTGCACTAAAGGCTTACCCCGCACATCTCCCTTAAATGTTCCCCCTGTCATGTGAGAGTACCTTTAAGAAATGGGTGTTTAAGAAATGTACCTTTAAGAAATGGGTGTTTTTCAGTGATGTTAGAGTGTGGGTGGAGCTTGGCTGTCTGTCAACTTTTTACTTTCGTTTTAGGCTGTTTGCTGCAGGGTGTGTTTTAGTTTCGTTTTCATAGCTGGATAGCTGCAGTCACAGCCAGAAGGTGTATGAGTCTCTTTCTGTAATCTAAAGAATGTAAATCGATCCTTTGGTGATTTTAAACTAATAACTGCTCTCAGTAGTGACTTTAGCCTGATGTAACAGCCCGTAATTCCCGTAACAGCCTCCCCGAACAGGCGCCGGAATGTGGCGACTAGGGGCTTTTCACAGTAACCTCATTGGAACCCTACTTGCGACAATAAGCGATTTTCATTTAATTTCATTTCATTTTTCATTTCATTTTCATTTCATTTCATGTGCTTCTGTGAAAGGTTTTGTTTTTAAGTCTTATGGCTGTTAAAAGGAAAGTTTAAAGGATTACTTAGTGTTGTAGTCTTTGGGGGTTGTATTTGAATTAATGGTGGCTAAGATGTTCACTGTATGTTTTAAAAAGGTTAACTGGAGTTCATAAAATAAACATTGTTTTGCTTTAAAAAATACTTTTCCATTTCTGCTGTACCACACCTGTAGAGTGAGCCATGTGCTCCCCATACCACAATCTATTAAAAGTTGTGGGTCAGGTGAACTCCATGATACACTTTGGGGTTCTCTAAACCCTGGCCCATAACACCCCTCTCACCTTGAATCTGTGCTCCCTTGTAATTGACACTTGCATTCTTGGAAAAACCCTCTGACTATCCACTCTGTCTATGCTGCTCATAATTTTGTAGAACTCTATCAGGTTTCCCCTCTGCCTCCGACTTTCTAGTGAAAACAATCCTATTAAATTCTCAACTCTTAAACTAAAATTAAAGTTTTTGAGAAACAAATCCGTGGATTCATATACATACCCTGGCAGAATGCCCAAAGTTGTTGAGCCATACCTGCATGCTGAGATTTGCATTTGCAGACATTGCCTGTCCTACTTCCTTCCAGGAGAAGGTGCTGACATTCCTGGGTGGTTTTGACTTTGTGTTACTGATGATGTAGTGACATCACGCTCCGACCTCAGTAAGTAGAATGTTAAAGTCTTCATCTGTGAAATTGTGACAACTTTTCTTCCCATTAACATTGCACAGATCCATCTTCAGCAACCAATTAAGTGTCCCCTTTTCATTTTGGCTACATATAAAATACTGGAAAATGCAATTTACCATTTATTTAATTGTAAGTGCTTATTAAATTCAATTTTAAAACTTTTCCATGTTTACATACATGAACGTAAACATTGTGAGAAATCATAAAAGCTGCTGAACCTTGCAGCTGGGACAAGAAAACCCTAAAGATCTAGCCTAAAAAAAGGACAGATTACTGCACAGTCAACCTGCATGTCTCTTGGCCTCACTGGTGAGCGGAAAGTATCAGATTAATAGATTATCATAGAATTTACAGTGCAGAAGGAGGCAATTCGGCCCATCGAGTCTGCACCTGCTCTTGGAAAGAGCACCCTACCCAAGGTCAACACCTCCACCCTATCCCCATAACCCAGTAACCCCACCCAACACTAAGGGCAATTTTGGACACTATGGGCAATTTATCATGGCCAATCAACCTAACCTGCACATCTTTGGACTGTAGGAGGAAACCGGAGCACCCGGAGGAAACCCACACACACACGGGGAGGATGTGCAGACTCTGCACAGACAGTGACCCAAGCCGGAATCGAACCTGGGACCCTGGAGCTGTGAAGCAATTGTGCTATCCACAATGCTACCGTGCTGCCCTGATAACTCCACTTAACCTAAGTGCAATTTAGCACAGCCAATCCACCTAACCTGCACATCTTTGGATTGTGGGAGGAAACCAGAGCACCCGGAGGAAACCCATGCAGACACGGGGAGAACGTGCAGACGTCGCACAGACAGTGACCCAGCAGGGAATCGAACCTGGGAACCTGGTGCTGAGAAGCAGCAGTGCTAACCACTGTGCTACCGTGCCGCCCTTGCACATTTTTGGGTTGTGGGGGCGAAACCCACGCAAACACGGGGAGAATGTGCGAACTCATCAAGGACAGTGACCCAGAGCCGGGATCGAACCTCGGACATCAGTGCCATGAGGCCGCATTGCTCACCCACTGCACCACCGTGCTGTCCTTGAATGCAATTCTTAATTCTAGGGTCATGGGGCGAAATTCTCCGTTATCGGCGGAAAGTCCGCCGATCGGCGCCAAAAACGGCGCAAATCCGACTTGCGTCACGTCGGAAAAATGGGTCGATAGTCTCCGGGCCGAAATGGGCTAGCAGCGACGTAACGGGATTCGCGCTTGCGCAGTGGTTTATGCCGTGCAGCGTCATAGCGCTGCACGGCGTGACGGCTCATAAGGCCGCGCTGCTCCCCCCCACCCGACCGGAACACCCGACCGCAACACCCGACTGGATGGCTGGCCGTCACTCAGCCCCGAGGTTCGAGTCACGCGATGTGGAGGCGCTCCTGGACGCGGTGGAGCAGAGGAGGGACGCCCTGTATCCCGGGCACGGCCGCAGAGTTGCCCCACGCCACAGCCGGCGTCTGTGGAGGGAAGTGGCAGAGGCCGTCACCGCTGTGGCCCTGACACCACGGACAGGCACCCAGTGCCACAAGAAGGTGAACGACCTCGTCAGAGCAGGCAGGGTGAGCCTCCCCCATATCCCCCATATCCCCCCCTCCCCCATATCCCCCCTCCCCCATATCCCCCCTCCCCCATATCCCCCCTCCCCCATATCCCCCCTCCCCCATATCCCCCATATCCCCCCTCCCCCATATCCCCCATATCCCCCCTCCTCCATATCCCCCATATCCCCCCTCCCCCATATCCCCCCTACCCCATATCCCCCTCCCCCATATCCCCCCTCCCCCATATCCCCCATATCCCCCCTCCCCCATATCCCCCGTATCCCCCCTCCCCCATATCCCCCATACCCCAAGTGAATCCAGCCCTAACCTTAACCTCTGCAATGCACGCGCAACCGATGGCGTGCATTCATATACCTGCCTAACACAGTTGTCTTTTACCCCTGCCCCCCCCACCCACAGGAGAAGCGCGCACACAACAATAGGGAGCATGTGAGGACTGGAGGAGGGCCCGCTGATGAGAGGCCACTGACCGTACACGAGGAAAGGGCCCTGGAACTGGCTGGCGGACCTGAGAACCGGGAGGTTGCTGATGCAGAGGTCGGGGGCGTACTAGCGAGTGAGCCACCGACAGCCCGTCCCCATATCCCCCCTCCCCTACATCCCCCTCCCCCGTATCACCTGATCACTGCCTGATGTCTAACCATGCATGCTTCATTGTGTATCGCAGGACCAAACGTCCAGGCACCCATCCCCGCAGATGCAGACCGCCCGCAGGATGCCCCTCGCACACCACGGGAGACGGAGAGACCCGGACCCTCCAGCATGTGACGCCCGCAGGATGCCCCTCGGAGACCATGGGAGACAGAGAGACCCGGACCCTCCAGCATGCGACGCCCGCAGGATGCCCCTAGGAGACCACGGGAGACGGAGAGACCCGGACCCTCCAGCATGCGACGCCCGCAGGATGCCCCTCGGAGACCACGGGAGACGGAGAGACCCGGACCCTCCAGCATGCGACACCCGCAGGATGCCCCTCGGAGACCACGGGAGACGGAGACACCTGGAGCAACAGGGAGACGACACCCCAGTCACGTGCGGGAGCGACCACCCAGCGACGAGGGGGGCAGCCACAGGCCCCCGTCACATCCGAGCCAGGACACCACTACCCAGGACACCACTACCCAGGACACCACTACCCAGGACACCCCTACCCGGGACACCCCTACCCGGGACAGCACGACCCAGGACACCCCTACCCGGGACAGCACTACCCAGGAAGACGAAATACCGGACAGTGACTCAGAGTGGATGGGTGGAGACGAACCCCCACCCCAAAGTGCCATGGACTCAGAGTGGGACGAAGAGCACGACACAACGCCACTGCTGTCACCAACACCCTCCACCTACGCAGAAACACTCACCACGGTTGGGCACTTTAGTGATGAGGCGTCTGGTACACTCACTGGTGCGCACAACACAGCCGTCCCGGTACAGCAGGTGGAGGTAGGAGCAGCAGAGGGACCGGGCGGTCGGAGGGCAGCCCAGCCCAAGCGAACATCTGCCGCCCAGGTGGATCCCGGGTTCCTGCGGTTACCACACCCACACATAGATCCGAAGCAACCACCGACCGGAGACGAGCGAAGAGGGTGACGGGCGGCTTGCGGCGGCTGCGGTCGCAGGTGGAGGAGTCCACCCGCGTCCAGGAGCTGGGAGTGGTGCCGATCATGCGTGCCACCCAGGCTGACACCGCACGGGTGGCGTCCGCGGTGGAGGCAATGGGTGCGACGGTGTCAGGCATGGGGAACGGTTTGCGAGGCCTGGGGCCTTCCGTGCAGGCGGCGTCTGTGGCCCAGGAAATGGCTGCCCTCTCACAGGAGGCCATGAGCCAGTGCCAGCGCCAGATGGCAGAGGCGCTCAACGCCATAGCCCAGTCACAGCAGGCCATGTCCCAGTCTCTGCAGGCCATGGCTCAGTCTCAGCAGGCCATGGCCCATCTCAGTAGGCCATGGCCCAGTCTCTGCAGGCCATCGCTGAGGGCATCGGCGCCAGTGGCCATGTGCGAGCCGGCGTCGCACTGTCACAGACAGGGTTTGCCAACCCCCTGGGCTCCATGGCTGCAAACCTGCAGACCCCTGTCGATACCAGCACGGGCCTCCAGGACTGGCAGCGCCAGATGTCGGGGTGGCGTCGGATGGCCAGTCCGTTCGCATTCCCCACCCATGTAGAGGCCTGGGGGCCATCGGGCACCCCGAGGGAGGAGGAGGTGGTGTGGTCCGTCCCGGCTCCCTCTGTAGGGGAGGTCCCGGTACACCGCGACACCTCGGACTCCCCCCCTTCCGCCCCAGGTGCATCGGATGGGCAACGGGCAGGACAGGCTGGCAGCTCGCCATCCCAGTCGCCCGGGCCGCAGCCTGGCCCATCTAGGCCAGGACGCCCCAGGAAACGGCCGCCAAAGGGATCCAGTGTCAGAGGGCAGGAATCACAGGAGTCCACCTCCAGGTCTGCTGTACCGTCTGGGGAACCACGTAGACGTAGTCAAAGGGCCCGTAAGGCCAAACAATTAGACACTGAGTAAGTTGGCACGGGTGCAGGGCACAGATGAGTTTTAGGGGCTAGGGCACGTGCATGAACTCCTTTGGTTATTAAAGTCAATGTTACACCTACCGAAGCTGCCTTTGTGCTCTGTCCAAAGTGTGCGGGGGTGTCATGTACATTGAGCGCAAGTGTGTGTGTGAGGGGTGGTCTTACCTCAGCCCCAGGTGAGTCTGCCCCCTTCCCCCTGGGCCGCCATCAACATCCCCTGGGCAGAGTGCGCTGCAGTGTCACAGCCGCATGCAGGGATGGTCCGGGTGGATGGTGGTACTGTGGCCATGGGTCAGACATAGTCCAACGATGTAGAGCCAGGAGCTTATCGCAGGGCGAGTTGTCATCATCCTCCATGGCCTGCGATAGACACGCGTCCACCCGCAACTGTGTGAGCCCGGCCCGTTGTGCCGCAGGTGGATCGGCAATGGGGGGGGGGTGTTGTGCATGCGGGTGGGGTGGGTGGGGTTGGGGAGGGGGGTGAGGGTGCTGGGTGGGTGGATGGGTGGGGGGTGTGGGTGGTCGGCTGTTGCCATGGTGTGCGGTCTGTGGCCATACTACCCGATTCCCACGCCCATCTAGTCAGTGAAGCGGGCGTCTATCAGTCTGTCCCGTGCCCGCTGGGCCAGCCGGTAACGGTGGACAGCCACCCGCCTGTGTCTACCCCGTCTGCCCTGACCATTGCCCCCATCCCCCTCATCTGGGGAGGACTGGGCCTCTTCCTGCTGCTCCTCCACTCCGCCCTCCTCTGCCTGCGGCACATCGCCCCTCTGCTGGGCTATGTTGTGCAGGACGCAGCACACCACTATGATGCGGCCGACCCTATCTGACCGATACTGGAGGGCGCCCCCAGAGAGGTCCAGGCACCTGAAACGCATCTTCAGCACGCCAAAGCACCTCTCGATCACTCCCCTTGTCGCTACATGGGCATCATTGTAGCGGTTCTCCGCCTCATTGCGTGGCCTCCGTATAGGCGTCATCAGCCACGATCGCAATGGGTAGCCCCTGGCGCCCAGCAACCAGCCCCTCAGCCGGGGATGGCGTCCCTCGTACATGCCGGGGATGGATGACCACGACAACACGAATGAGTCGTGTACACTGCCTGGGTGACGGGCGCAGACGTGCAGGATCATCATGCAGTGGTCGCAGACCACCTGTACGTTCATCGAATAGGTCCCCTTCCTATTAGTGAACACGGCCCTGTTATCTGCAGGTGGCCGCACGGCGACGTGCATCCCATCGATCGCGCCCTGGACCATGGGGAACCCGGCCACGGCAGAGAAGCCCACGGCCCGGGCATCTTGGCTGGCCCGGTCCACGGGGAAGCGGATGTAGCGGTGCGCCATGGCATATAGGGCATCTGTCACTGCTCGGATGCACCGGTGCACCGATGTCTGCGATATGCCGGACAGGTCCCAACTCGGTGCCTGGAATGACCCCGTTGCATAAAAGTTCAGGGCCACCGTAACCTTGACGGACACGGGGAGAGGGTGTCCCCCGCCAGTGCCACGCGGTGACAGGTGTGCCAGCAGGTGGCAGATGTGTGCCACGGTTTCCCGGCTCATCCGGAGTCTCCTCCTGCATTCCCGGTCCGTGAGGTCCTGGTATGACTGCCGGGGCCGGTACACACGGGGCGCCCTCGGGTGCCTCCGTTGCCGTGGGGCCGCGATGTCCTCCTCCCCCTCCTCGTCCTGTCGGTCAGGTGTCCCTCCAGCCTGGGCGGCTGCCGCCTGCCCCCCTGCGGCAGCCTGCGCCGCCTCTCTGGCACACTCCTCCTCCTCCTCCTCCTCCTCATCCAGGGCAACATAGACATGAGCGGCTGCCACCACGGCGGCCAACATCGCTGGATGATCTGAAAACATGACGGCCTGGTGGGGGGAGGGGAACGACGACATGTCATCATTGCCCATACCCCCTCCTCCCCCCAGCCAGGTGGCATGGACCGCATGGGTCCAACTGTTGGACGCTGGCACCTGGCCAGGTGGACCAACTCACTTGCCCTCCCATCCCCCTCCTCGGCACAGACCCCCGCCCCTAACCCCCAACCTCCACCCCGGCACGGCACGGACCCCCCCCAACCTCCACCCCAGCACGGACCCCCCCCCCAACCTCCACCCCGGCACGGACCCCCCCCCCCAACCTCCACCCCGGCACGGACCCCCCCCCCAACCTCCACCCCGGCACGGACCCCCCCAACCTCCACCCCAGCACGGACCCCCCCCAACCTCCACCCCGGCACGGCACGGACCCCCCCCAACCTCCACCCCAGCACGGACCCCCCCCAACCTCCACCCCGGCATGGACCCCCCCAACCTCCACCCCAGCACGGACCCCCCCCCAACCTCACCCCGGCACGGACCCCCCCCAACATCCACCCCAGCACGGACCCCCCCCCCCAACCTCCACCCCGGCACGACACGGACCCCCCCACCCAACCTCCACCCCAGCACGGACCCCCCCCCCAACCTCCACCCTGGCACGGACACCCCCCAACCTCCACCCCGGCACGGACCCCCCCCAACCTCCACCCCAGCACGGACCCCCCCCCCCAACCTCCACCCCGGCACGGCACGGACCCCCCCCAACCTCCTCCCTAGCACGGACCCCCCCCCCCCAACCTCCACCCCGGCACGGCACGGACCCCCCCCCCCAACCTCCACCCCAGCACGGACCCCCCCTCCAACCTCCACCCCGGCACGGACCCCCCCCCCAACCTCCACCCCAGCACGGACCCCCCCAACCTCCACCCCGGCACGGCACGGACCCCCCCCAACCTCCACCCCAGCACGGACCCCCCCCCAACCTCCACCCCAGCACGGACCCCCCCCAACCTCCACCCCGGCACGACATGGACCCCCCCCAACCTCCACCCCGGCACGGACCCCCTCCCGGCACTCCCCCGGAGCCCAGCCTACTCTAACCACCTCCCCCCCCCCCCGCCGCACACACACACACACAACCCGAGTCACACCTCTCCTCACGCATTCAGACTCCGCCAACGCCATCGCCTGCCCAGAGCCAACCCCCCAGGCCGTCACTCACCTCCACGCTGGTCGGCGTGAGCCTGGAGCATCGGGTCACGCCGATGAAAAGGAGGTTTGATTCACGTCGACGTGAACGGTCATCACGTCGACGGGACTTCGGCCCATCCGGAAGGGAGAATATCGGCAGGCCGAAAATCGGCTGCCTTGCGCAGACCCGTGACATTCTCCGCGGCAGCGGCGCCATTAACGCCCCGCCGACTTTTCTCCCTTCGGAGACTTCGGCAACCGGCGGGGGCGGGATTCACGGCGGCCAACGGCCATTCTCCGACCCTCTGGGGGGTCGGAGAATGACGCCCATGGTTTCGAGATCACATTTGGGTGATGATCTTTTTCTTAAAATGTTAGTCAAAATATTTTTTCTCGATTTTTAGCAGTGGTGAATCTCCATAGTTAAGATCATACTCTTCATTTCCAAAACTGACTTTCATCCAAACTAATTTGTTGCTGGGGAAAAAGAAACCTACTTTTGTCATTGCAAGAACCTGACTGTTAAAATGGTTGTTCTCTGCAATCTTTTCTATTGTCTGATTTTGTTGTAAAGGAGACAATTATAAGGCATCGGAAATGTTTACATCAGTGACAGAAAACAGCTGAATTTAAAAACATCTCTCATTTCAAACAGTCACAGACTGACACTGCATTTGCTCATGTGCAGAAAGTATTCCCCCTAGTGTTGCAGCACATATAAACTGAGCCTTTAACATTAGTAGCTCTTTAATTAACCTCTGAATGAAACAATGGTTAATTAACAGCAATTAGATTTTCTGGGGTTAAAGGGACATATACATATTTTGACGCAAGTACACTGTTGGGTATTGGATTGTGCAATATTCCTAACCTTTTAAAATGCCGTGTCAATCAGCTTACTGTGAGCAATGGGTCATTAATGTTTATTTGAATACCTTGGAGCACCTGATTTCCATCATATTTCAAAATGTCACATTGGAAAGCACAACACATAGCTAAGGTTTAGCTCCCACAGGCAACTCAAACCATTAAACAGCAACAAATCACAACTCACCTCCTAATGAACCAGGCAGCAGAAACAAATATCAAGAAGTGTTTGATGTGGCAAAAAAACAATAAGCACTCTGACTCTGTGAGCTTCAAGTAAGTAAAGAGTTTAATTTAAGCATATGCTGGGAGAGATACATCATTGTCTCCATGATACAAGGTCTGTGTAACAAATGTATAGCTTTTAGTTACACTGCTTAATGTAACTTACACTGTAACAGGGAAGGTAGCAAAACCATGACTCAGAAGGGAAATTAGAGATAGGATTAGATTCAAGGAAGAGGCATACAATTTGGCCAGAAAAAAACAGCAGAACAAAGAAATGGCTGATGAACTAAATAATAATAATTGTTATTAGTGTCACAAGAAGGCTTACATTAACACTGCAATGAAGTTACTGTGAAATTTTTTAGTTGCCACACTACGGCACATATTTGGGCACACTGAGGGAGAATTCAGAATGTCCAATTTACCTAACAAGCACGTCTTTCGGGACTTGTGGGAGGAAACTGGAACACCCGGAGGAAACCCACCCAGACAGAGGGAGAATGTGCAGACTCCGCACAGACAGTGACCCAAGCTAGGATTCGAACGGGGTTCCTGCTGCTGTGAAGCAACAGTGCTAACCACGTTCCTACTGTGCCGCCCATACATACTTTGGTTCTGTCTTCACAAAGGAGATCACAAATAACATACCAAAAATGTTGGAGAACACAGGGTTTAGTGAGGGGGAACTGAAAGAAATCAGTATTCGTAGGGAAATTGTGTTGAAGAAATTGATGGAATTGAAGGCTGATAAATCCCCAGGGCATGATAATCTACATCCCGGAGTACTTAAGGAAGTTGCCCTAGAAATAGTAGGTGCATTGGTGGTCATCTTCCAAGATTCTATAGAGTCTGGAACAGTTCCTACAGGTTGGAGGTTAGCTAAAATAACTATTGCACTATTAAAAAATGGAAGTAGAGAGAAAACAGGGAATTATAGGCCAGTCGCCTTGATGTCAGAAATGGGGAAAATGCTAGAGTCCATTATAAAAGATTTAATAGCAGAGCACTTGGGAAAACAGTGGCTGAATCAGACAGAGTCAACATGGATTTATGAAAGGGAAATCATCTTGACAAATCTACTGGAATTCTTTGATATGTAACTCGTCGAGTTGGCAAGGCAGAGCCAATGGATGTGGTTTATTTGGATTTTCAGAAGGCTTTCGACAAATCCCCACATAAGAGGTCAGTGTGTAAAGTTAAAGTGCATGGGATTGGGGTAGCATAATGAAATGGATAGACAGGAACAGAGTAGGGATAAATGGGTCTCTTTCCAAATGGCAGGCAGTGACTAGTGGGGTAACACAGGGATCAGTGCTGGGACCCCAGCTATTCACAATGTATATTAATGATTTAGATGAGGGAACTAAATTTATTATCTCCAAATTTGCAGACGGCACAAAGCTGGGTGGGAGGGTGACCTGTGAAGAGGATGCAGAGATACTTCAGTGTGATTTAGGCAACTTGAGTGAGTGGGCAAATGCATGGTAGATGCAGTATAATGTGAGGTTATCCACTTTGGTCGCAAGAACAGAAAATCAGATTATTATCTGAATGACTACAGTTTGAGAGAAGGGAATGTGCAATGAGAACTGGGTGTTCTCGTGCATGAATCGCTGAAGGTACACATGCAGGTGCAGCAGGTGGTATAGAAAGAAAATAGTGGATTGGTCTTCATAGCAAGAGGATTTGTGTACAGGAGCAGGGATGCCTTGGTGAGACAACACCTGCAACATTGCGTGCAGTTTTGGTCTTCTTATCTGAGGAAGGATGTTCTTGCTATGGAGGGAGTGCAGCAACGGTTTATCAGACTGATTCATGGGAAAACGGGGCTGACATATGAGGAGAGATTGTGTTGATTAGGATTGTATTCACTGAATGAAGGGGGATCTCATAGAAACCTAAGAAATTCTAACAGGACTAGACAGGGTAGATGCAGGAAAGATGTTCCCGATAGCAGGGTAGTCCAGAACCAGGGGTCACCATCTAAGGTATGGGACTGAGATGAGGAAAAATGTCTTCACGTGGAGAGTGGTGAGGCTGTGGAATTCACTGTCACAGCAAGTAGTTGAGGCCAAAACATTGTGGGCGTGATTCTCCGGAAAGATTTCTAAGTGTGGTAGTGAGCAGAACTGCCGGGACCTTCCCCGCGCTTGGTACGGTGAGGCCAGGAACGCTATTCAACGTTAATTGGTCCACTTAACAAGGCCCCCGGGCTTCTCACCGCAAATAAAGGCTCGCCAGCCAATTTGATGGGACCGTGCTTGCCAATTCAATGGGACCACACTTGCCAGTCCCCCACTACCAACGTCGAGGAGCACTTAAACAGCACTTGCACAACCACCACAGGCAGCTTGCAGCTATGGTGCCAAGAAGACCGGCCGCAAGATTAGGATATGTGAACCTGGGAAGGCCAGGACGGATGTCCTGTTCCCCCGAGGGTCCCAGAGGGTGAGCCGTAGGGCAGCCAGTACTGCGGCAGCCATGAGCACAAGAGGTGTGACCAGGACTAGCCTCCAGTATAGCAAGAAGGCCAACGACCTACACCGGGCCACATGGGTGAGTGGACATCACCGCCCCTCTCCCCGGGACCTTTCCACCCCCACGCGAGCATCCCCCCCAACCTTCCATGCGGCCCCAAACCTTCCTTCACCCCTTCAACACCCCACAACCTTTTCTTCACAACCCTCCCCCCCAACTGAACACCACGCGTGCAGCTAACGATGCCTCCTCTGTGCCTCCATGGTAGAAGCTCTCCCACAATCGCCAGGAGAGAGCCCAGACTGGCGGAGAGGTTTCAGACATAAGAATCCTCACCACCTTCGAGGAACAGGCCCTAGAGGTGACTGAGGTGGCCGAGGACAGAGTGGTCACCAATGAGGAGGTTGGCGCACGCCGCAGAGGTGAGGATCCACCGGGCCCCACCCGGAGGACCTGTGTGGTGAACCACTGTAATAGGAGATGTAAGGTAGGACCTGCTCTACAGGTTCGCCGGTAGCTCTTGCCAGCTGGCTCCGCCCACGGAGAACTGTATAAATATGCATGACCTCCAGTGCCCTGCCATTTCGCCAGCTGCAGCAGGAGGCCACGTATCTGACTGTAATAAAGCCACAGTTGTACCCAACTTTAGTCTTTGTGCAATTGATCGTGCATCAATCTGTCAAACATGACTTGTTATTGCTGTACTGACTGACCCATCCCTCCCACTGACCACATGTCCATTTTCCTGCAGGTCCTCCAGCCAATGGCACCTGCCCATCCGAGGTGGCCCCTCCCCTGCTCCCATGTGACCATCACAGAAGAGAGCTCCAAGGATGCCACGCTCAACGCGTCACAGCTGTCATCCCCACCTTCCACCAGCACAGATACATGCACCTCAGTGGGAAACGTTAATGGACATGCTTCTGGGGGACAATCTGGTGCGCACCACACAGTGGAGGCAGGAACCACATCAGGTGGAGGCAGGAACCCTCAGGCGAGACAGCAGTCGGAGGGCTGCTGGGTCCCAGCCAGAGGTTGAGCCTGTGAAAAGTGTTCCCAGGAGATGATGCAGACATTAGGGAGAGGCTAGGACATTCAGAGGGAGATGTCAGCGTCAGTCCAGCCAGTCTACAGCCAATTGGAGGCGTCCCAGAGACTATGGACACAGGAGATGTCGCTGGCAATTTGTGGCACTGAGGCAAACACTGCTAGGGTGGCGATCATAGTGGGGAGCCTGGTGCATGACATTGGCACTATTATTGAAGGTGTCCAAGGTGTGGCACAGTCAGTGACGGCCATGGCTGAGGGCATCGGCAGACTGTCCGACTCGCTGGGGGATGTGATTCAGTACCAGGCTGATCTTGATGAGGTGCTGCGGGACATGTTCCTCTCTCAGATGGGAACGGCCGAGGCACTTCAGAGCTTGCCCCAGTAGCTGGAGAGCATTGCCGAGGCACTGCATAGCCTGTACACCCTGGGCCATCAAGGGCCTCCCCCTCTGGTTCCCTTGCTGGCTTGATGGGCAGCCGGGTCCTCATGGTGTGGGGCGGGTCTCTGCACGTGGCCCGCCGTCTCGAGCACCTACAGACGATGCTGCTGCCGTCGTCTCCGGCGTCTGGCCACCCAGCCTACCAGGAGCACCACTAGGGCTTGTTCTGCGGAGTCCAAAGTACCGTCCATACCGTTCAATATCTGTAAGGAATTGGAAAAGGATGTTAGACTGACAAACAGCGATGTCTGCCACCCCGGGATCCTCCAATCCCCCATTGATCCCCCCACACATGGAACGCCCTGCCCATGCACACCCAAACTCCTCCACCAGATATACATCAGCAGCAATGCGGTGCTTACCAGATTGTGCCCCAGAAGCCTGACCACTAACATTTCCCACCGAGGTGTGTGTATCGACACTGACGGAGAGTGGGGATGACAGCTGTGCTGCGACGATAACAGTTGCATCCTTGGAGTTGTCCTCCGAGGTGTTCTCCTTGGAGTCAGGAGAGGGGGTTGCCCGGGATGGGCCGGTGCCATCGGCTGCTGGACCTGTGAGAGAATGGACATGTGGCCAGTGGGGGGGATGGGTCAGTCAGTACATCAATCACTACTCAGGTTTGACAGGTCCTCGGGTGGCGCGTCGTGGTCCATCACCTCTGTAACATCCGCCAGCCTCCCCGTTGGTGACCGCCCTGTCCTCAGCCACACCAATCACCTCCAGAGCCTGTTCCTTGAAGGAGGTAAGGATTCTCAAGTCCGGCACCCCACCGCCAGTCTGGGCCCTCTCCCGCCGATTATGGGAGAGCGTTTCCTGAGGGCATCGTTAGCCACAGACGTGGTTCACAGTTGAGGGGTCGGATGTGAAGGGAGGGTTGAGGTGAAGTGAGGGTTGAAAGGGTGGGTGGAAGGAGTGCTGAAGGGGGAGGGGAATGTAGGGAGGGTTGGGGGTTGCCTAGGCAGATGCTCCTTTGGGGGTTGGGGGTGGGGGGTTAATGTCTACTCACTCGTGCTGCCCGGTGTAGGTCATTGAACTCCTTCCGACACTGGAGGCATGTTCTTCTGGTCACATCGCCTGAGCTGTCTGCTGCCGCCACCTCGTCCCAGGCAGCAGTGGTTTCCTTGTGGCTCACCCTCCAGGGCCCTCGGGGGAACCGGACATCCCTCCCAGCCTCCCCGCGTCCAGGAGCCTCCCCAGGTCAGCTTTCTCAAATCTCGGGGCTGGTCTCCTCGGTGCCATCATTGCGAGCTGACTAGGGTTGGCCGAGCAAGTGCAGCTTCAGTGTTGCTTGACTTTGTTAGCGGGGACTGACGAGCCCAGCGAATCAGCTGGCGAGCCGGCATTCGGGGCGAGAAGCCCGTGAGACCTCGTTAAGTGGACCAATTAACGTTGAATAGTGTTGCCGCCCTCGCTGGGCCGAGCGCCGGGAAACTTGCAGCAATTCCCGCTCGCCACAGCACTTGGAAATGTTTCCAGAGAATCGTGCCCTAAATTTCAATTACTTTAATGTAAGCGTCACATACCTCATGAGCCAACTGGACAATTCATGCTCTGCAGATGCTTTTTTCATGTCAAGCCCTGGGGAGTCTGTTAGTTTCTCAGGACTAACTGCAACCCCCTGTTTGTTCTCTTATCCCGGTAACAGTTGTTCACTCAGCCTGTGAAGGTCATTAAATTTTACAACTTGTATTCTTAGCTAGTTTCCCACAGCACTGGCTACATATCCCATCATGCTTAGAAAGGGATAGCTGCATTGTCTGCTCTAAGGTATCAAATATTTTACTATCAGAAAAAGTGGAATCATTCCAGTTGTCCCACTTCATGTCAGGGTAACACAGCCAACAGATACATATTTTGAAAAAGTGAGAACAACCAATGACTGGCTCAAAATATTTTTTGGTCATGCCTTCTGCTGCTGCCTTAATTCATCAGCAATTCAGGATCATAGTATTAAAAATGAAGGCTTAAATGTCCTCCAGCCTCCATCCTCCCAAATAAAGACATCAGATTTTGAGTTTGATGGAATGGGTGAGCTCATATCTCTGGCTTGACCTTCCAATTGTGACGACCAATGTACTAAGTAATAAATGACTGTCAATCAGCAGATGTGGGCCATTTCTAGTGATTCAGATCCGGGTCATGGCTGGCTTCTTGCAAATCTATATTTTATGCAACCCATCGCAATGTTCAGCTCTGACCCCATCCCGAGAACATGTTTGCTTTCAATCTTAACCTTAACCCCAGGAATATCTTTACTCTCATTATCAGCCTCAGCCCTCGGAATAATGGTTGGGATTCTCCGGGACCGCCCACCAGCAGAGGGAATCCCAATGGGCCAGTGAATCAGGTGCCGGGCCTAAATCAGGCTTCACGCCAGTCGTGAAACCTGTTGCGATTCTCCCAGCCTGCCCTGACGAGCATCCCGGTGTCCCTGGTGACGTCGCCGCCAGGCCCAGTGGGAACATGCAAATAGCTCTTTAAAGCTGAATTGAATATAATTTACAGACAGAACTCCTGATTTACCTGCCTGCTGGGATGTACCAGCATCACTCTACTCCCCAAGCCGACTGTCCCACTGAGATGAATTGGTGCAAATCCTGAGAAACAGGGACCTGGTGCCTTGTAGTTGAGGATGGCATGCAGGTAAGTACCCCCCCTACAAATGTCCCCAGGATGCAGAAGGCAGTCCTTCATGGGAGGCGGGGGTTAGGGGGACTTGTGCTCGGCTGGAAGGATTCAGGTGAGGGGTCATTCCTGGGATGGGTGTCGTTTGGCTAGTCTTCCCATCTGCAGCCTTTAAACCTTTTAAACCATCTACCAATATCTCAGAAATTCAGTTCTGTGGCAATAAAGTAAAAGTGTTCCCATCTATATCCCTCAACCCTTTAAACAGTCTGTCAGTCTGCCAAGTTTAAAGATCTATGAGATGAAGTTTTATGTATTCTCTTTATTTCACTTTGAAGTGTTTTATTCACAGTCATTTACATTGCTCTAACTTCTTCTTGTCTGTTTGTATGGCTATAAGCCAAAAAACCTTGAAGTCATTGTTTATATTCAATTTTACGGACTATTGCCTTTTGCAATCTTTCTGATTGACAGGTTCAGGCAGTTTCAAAGGGAGGATAAAGAGTGTTTATTTATATAACTCTGCAGGGTTCCATTTACACAGAGGAGCAGCTGTTTTTCAAAACTTGTTTTGTTTTCAAGAGCTCCCAGGTGCTAAGAACAAAGAGACAGTCTCTTAAAAAAAACTGCAGTCAGAAAAAATGCTTTTCCTCCGAGTTAAGGACCTCTGCAGAGCCAAATAAATAAACAACGATAATCCTTCATTTGAAACTGCCTGGACCTGTCGATCAAAAGGCTTTTAAATAACAATGGTCTGTGAAATTGAATATGAACAATGCAGTTCAAAACTTGTAGGCTTCTAAGCTTGCAGACAAGCTTCAGTGAGTTAACTGGCTATGAAATGACTGAAAAACAACTTCAAAGGTTCCCACCGCATTAAAGTGTACTCTTACCTTCATCTCACAGGTCTTTGAAATTGGCATACTGACCTGTCAGACAGATTAGATCCCGTCCCTCTCAGATCCAGCAAGAACCCCCGCTGTGCCTTTGGATGACACTGAAAACCCAATCGAGGGTAATATTTTTTCTAAGTGCCATTGAATGTTGTGTCAGGGTTGCTCCTAGTACTAGCGGGAGTTACTCCAGTTTTCCCGCTGGCAGGAGCACTTAGTTTCCAATCGGGAGAATCAGGCCCACTGTTACATGGTTTTCTTTTGCAGTCCAGAGAATACTTCCACTCGTATTTTCTTCACGAAGAATATTTTTTGCTTCTGGCCTCAGCCACAGAAAGGTCTAATCTGCCCATCAGCTCTAGAATGCTTCCTTTCCCAGCTCCATTCCCAGAAACACTTCTGGCCCCACATTTCGCAGCTTCTAATTCTCACATTATGGTGAAATCAGACTTATTTGATAGCATATTCAACTCAAACCTAATGCCTTATTCCATTTGTACCTTGTCAAAGCGCTCCCTGGCCTTGCATTATGCTCAACAGCTCAATTCCCTTAAAATGATCGACTTGTGTAAGCAAATATGGCTGCCATTCTGTGCTAGCAACATCAAATGAGCAGCCTCACTGAATTTCCATTTTCTAGTCAGTATATTGGATTAATCATGAACAAAGTCACAGGAGACCTCATTAATCTTTTCTTAGAAATTTAAACAAAATATAATACAGATGAAAATATTTTGTGGGGCGGCACGATGGCCCAGTGGTTAGCACTGATGCCTACGCCGCTGAGGACCCGGGTTTGATCACGGCCCCGGGTCACTGTCCGTGTGGAGTTTGCACATTCTCCCTGTGTCTGCGCGGGTCTGGCCGTCACAACCCAAAGGTGTGCAGGTAAGGTGGATTGGCCACGCTAAATTGTTCCAAAATTGGAAAAAAATAATTAGGTACATTAAATTTATTAAAAATAATTTGTGAGCAGATAAATGGCACTAATTCAGTTAGTGTTAGGCCCTGATTGATTTTAATATTTTATCATTTACACAGAAAATGTCAAAGGTTCTTTCTAAACCTGAGTTGAGTTCTCTCTCTGTAAGAAAAGTACCAGTATGGTTCAATATAGGAAATTTCCATTATTGAATTAACAAAGTTTCTGGTGCTGATTTGAATTTAATGATCCTTTGGATCCAGAATCCCTCGCAGAATTTTAAACTTTGTGTTTGAGAAGAAGTCCCTTGTGAAGTTGCATTGGAATATGACATGTTTTGAATTCATTACCATTGCTCGGTAGCAACATAATTCTCTTAACATGCAAGATCAAACCTTTCACATGTTTAAAGCAAAGAAAACTGCACATCAAATTGAAGCTTTAAATTAAATAATGAAATTCATACATTATGGGCTGGATTCTCCAGTCCCCCTGCTGGCTGCGAATTTCTAAACAGCGCACCATTCGCTGCTGGCGGGATTCTATATTCCCGCCACTTGTTCATATGATTTCCTAATGAAGGCACCGTACGGCGCTGGGAAATAGGTCCTCAGAGAGAGCTGAGAACAAGGTCGGGGAGATCTGTGAAATCATCACAATGGTTATCTCTGTGAACCAGGAATTAAGGCAAAGACTGCAGGGGAAGATGGAGGATAATGTAAATAACGTATTTAATAGTCAGAGACTTGGGAAGATTTAGTGTAAAGGGTTAATATAGCTACATCATCAGTGATGGAAGATCACATGACAATAGCATATGCTGAGAGATAGGTCTATGTGAAGCCTCATGCTAAACCTTATCCTGTACATAGTTTGAAGAATGTTCAATAAAAATTAAAGTTTATCAGCAGCCTTGTCTTCAGCAACCTCCAATGATCCTAACCAGGAACAACCTCAGTTAAGATCCATAATGATGATAAGAGAGCTGGGACTGCAGGAAGGAAGATGAAGAATATCATGGTTCTCCCAGAAAGGTAAGTCCTGGGGTTATCTGTGAGCCCAGGGAGGGGAGATTGTCCAACAACATCAATGATGCAGTTAACGTCACCACCCAGAATGAACTTCCCGGATGTCCTCAAAAACAGTAGCAGCCACTGGAACACGGTTATGCGCTCACTCTCAACTGCAAGGGACACAGATGTTTCTTAATGGAACAAAACATTTATATACGTCATGCCTGCTATGAGGATGCAACTGGCTACAACTTGGTTGATGATGAAATTGCCTCCCTGCAACAGAATACCCAATCTAGGGGAATGACAATCATTCCCTCCTGGTCAGATCGATGGGCCATGGGAACAGTATCGTGACCATTGCCTATAGGGGCTGAGGTTCAGTGCTCCAAACTCATGCCACAACAGCAGGTCAGCTTTGACCATGGTAAGGTACTCCAAGCTTGAAACACATTGGTAAGTGGCTTTAATGCTGCACAATTTATTGGACGCAATATTTAAGCCCATTTGGGTGCATAATTTAGCAGGCCAATTATCGACGCTAGCCCCAATGCTTGGGTATCTTCCTGCTATCTGTAACATTTGGTAATTGTTGCAATGTCACAGGCTGGGATACCAGTCCCGTTGCATTGTCGCAAGGGTGAGATACCAGTCCACTTCATCCAGGAGCATATTTTTTTACCTGACTGAAATTGAAAGAAGGATGTGGAACCGGGAAGATTTGGCTGATCCCCAGATGGGGCTGCTTTTCCCTCTGCTCCTCATTAAGAACTTTGCTGCTCTCATGCTCCATGTGTTGGTGTGCACTGGGAGCACTGCTGCCTTCAGCCTCCCTGCATTGGTGTGCACTGGGAGCGCTGCTGCCTTCAGCCTCCCTGCGTTGGTGTGCACTGGGAGCGCTGCTGCTCTCAGGCTCCCTGCGTTGGTGTGCACTGGGAGCGCTGCTGCCTTCAGCCTCCCTGCGTTGGTGTGCACTGGGAGCGATGCTACCTTCAGCCTCCCTGCGTTGGTGTGCACTGGGAGCACTGCTGCTCTCAGCCTCCCTGCGTTGGTGTGCACTGGGAGCGCTGCTGCCTTCAGCCTCCCTGCGTTGGTGTGCACTGGGAGCGATGCTACCTTCAGCCTCCCTGCGTTGGTGTGCACTGGGAGCACTGCTGCTCTCAGGCTCCCTGCGTTGGTGTGCACTGGGAGCACTGCTGCTCTCAGCCTCCCTGCGTTGGTGTGCACTGGGAGCGCTGCTGCTCTCAGCCTCTGAGTTGCTGTTTACTGGGTGCTCTGCTGCTCTCAGCCTCTGAGTTGCTGTGTCCTGGGCACTTTGCTGCTCTCAGCCTCTGAGTTGCTGTGTTCTGGGCACTTTGCTGCTCTCAACCTCTGAGTTGCTGTGTCCTGGGCCCTCTGCTGCTCTCAGCCTCTGAGTTGCTGTTTATTGGGTACCCTGCTGCTCCGAGCCTCTGAGTTGCTCTTTACTGGGCACTCTGCTACTCTCAGCTTCTGAGTTGCTGTTTACTGGGCACTCTGCTGCTCTCAGCCTCTGAGTTGCTGTTTACTGGGCATTCTGCAGCTCCAAGCCTCTGAGTTGCTGTTTACTGGGTGTAACGCACAATGACTTACGAAAGAGACGAGTAGAGATGAAGTCGATGAGGCTTTATTAAGCGAGACTTGTCCACAGCAGTTCAGCAACAGACTGAAGCGGCGGGGAGAAGCTCGGGTTCTTATACTCCGCCTTCAGGGCGGAGCCAGGAGTCGACAGCCAACCAGGACCCGGGATCTGTCAACCAATAGCATCACGGCTTCACAGTCCCACATGACCCCTAATACATAACACCACATTCACCCCTTGTTAAAAAGGAACCCGGCGGGGTGCGCCGGTGGCAGGGAGGGGATGATCGGTGTCGGGGGGATGTGTGTGTTGCCGGCGGGCGCCAAGTCTCGCAGGGAGACCGTGTCCTGTCGGCCGTCGGGGTACGCCACGTAGGCGTACTGCGGGTTCGCGTGGAGGAGGTGAACCCTCTCGACCAACGGGTCCGACTTGTGCGCCCGCACATGTTTCTGGAGCAAGATGGGTCCTGGGGCCGCCAGCCAGGTCGGCAGCGACGTTCCGGAGGAGGACTTCCTGGGGAAGACAAGGAGGCGCTCATGGGGCGTTTGGTTAGTGGTGGTACACAGCAGCGACCGGATGGAGTGGAGAGCGTCCGGGAGGACCTCCTGCCACCAGGAAACTGGGAGATCCCTGGACCGTAGGGCCAGTAGGACGGTCTTCCAGACCGTGCCGTTCTCCCTCTCTACTTGCCCGTTCCCCCGGGGGTTGTAGCTGGTCGTCCTGCTCGAGGCTATGCCCTTGCTGAGCAGGAATTGGCGCAGCTCGTCACTCATGAAGGAGGACCCCCTGTCGCTATGGATATATGCGGGGCAACCGAAGAGTGTGAATATGGTGCCAAGGGCTTTAATGACTGTGGCCGCTGTCATGTCGGGGCAGGGGATGGCGAAGGGGAAACGGGAGTACTCGTCCACCACGTTCAGGAAGTATGTGTTGCGGTCGGTGAAGGGGAGGGGCCCTTTGAAATCCAGACTGAGGCGTTCAAAGGGGCGGGAAGCCTTGATCAGGTGCGCTCTATCCGGCCTGAAAAAGTGCGGTTTGCACTCCGCGCAGATGTGGTAGTTCCTGGTGACTGTACGGACTTCCTCCACAGAGTAGGGGAGGTTGCGGGACTTTATAAAATGGTAGAACCGAGTGACCCCCGGGTGGCAGAGGTCCTCGTGGAGGGCTTGGAGACGGTCTGTTTGTGCGTTGGCACATGTACCACGGGATAGGGCATCGGACGGCTCGTTCAGCTTTCCGGGACGGTACAAGATCTCGTAGTTGAAGGTGGAGAGCTCGATCCTCCACCTTAAGATCTTGTCATTTTTAATTTTGCCCCGCTGTGCATTATCGAACATGAAGACTACCTACCGTTGGTCGGTGAGGAGAGTGAATCTCCTGCCGGCCAGGTAATGCCTCCAATGTCGCACAGCTTCCACTATGGCTTGGGCTTCCTTTTCCACTGAGGAGTGGAGGATTTCTGAGGCGTGGAGTGTTCGGGAGAAAGAGGCCACGGGTCTGCCCGCTTGGTTAAGGGTGGCCGCCAGAGCTACGTCGGAGGCGTCGCTCTCGACCTGGAAGGGGAGGGACTCGTCGATGGCGCGCATCGTGGCCTTTGCGATATCTGCTTTGATGCGGCTGAAGGCCTGGCGAGCCCCTGTCGACAGGGGAAAGGTAGTGGACTGGATTAACGGGCGGGCCTTGTCTGCATACTGGGGGATCCACTGGGCGTAATATGGAAAGAACCCCAGGCAACGTTTCAGGGCTTTGGAGCAGTGGGGGAGGGGAAATTCCATAAGGGGGCGCATGCGTTCGGGGTCGGGGCCTATTATCCCATTGCGCACTACGTATCCCAGGATGGCCAACCGGTTTGTGCTAAAAACGCTCTTTTCCTCGTTGTATGTGAGGTTCAAGGTGTTAGTGGTCTGGAGGATTTTTTGGAGGTTGGCGTCGTGGTCCTGCTGATCGTGGTGTAAGGTTTTCGGGCAATTCGGCCTTTTTGGACTGCCCAAGGATAAAACCCAGAGACTGTAAACTGACTTTTCAGCCAAGAGAACGTAACCAGATTTCCCAGCAGGCTTGATCCGCTGAGCTGAGTAGGGGCATAGGTATTTACAAACCCCCCCCTAGGAGCTACAAGGAAGAAGGAGCCAGACAACGAGATAAGATTAAAACACAGACAAAGGGGCACGGGAATACACAGGGGGCCTGCCTGCAAGCAGGACAATGGGATGGTCATAGCCCCATGCAGATGTAAATGACTTGGCCTCCACCAGAGCAGAATCCAATTAACACCCCATCAACATAGCAAGGTGAGAATAGCAGCCATCTCCGGAGCAGCTGGAAGACTTTGAAAATCTTCACAAGAGAGCTTAACCTTGTTATCCCAAAAAGCAGACTGTCTGGGCTCAGTATATTGCGCTGGAAAAGCCCCTTGAAGATAAACGGTAGAAAAAACCAAGTTGGAGGCGGACCTGGGGGAGGTACTCCAATCCTGACAGAAGCCACCGGCAGGAACTCACTGGGTGGAGGGGGCGGAGTCGGCGCCAAATTCAAATCGCGGCAGGTCTGCCTGGCTGGAAGGAGCGGACCTGCGAGGAGAACCCGGAAGCGAACAGCTCTGACCGGCTCAAAGGGGGCGGGACCAGCGGGAACTTTAAACTTGGACCGATACAACGCAAAGGGGGAGGAAAACCCGGAAGTCGACAGCTCTGACCGGCTCAAAGGGGGCGGGACCAGCGGGAACTTTAAACCTTACCAATTCAATGCAAAAGGGGCTGGCCGAACACAGGAAAAGGCCAGGTAAAACGGATATAAAAGGGGCTGTGTTTCGATTGAGGGTCTCTTGGCTTGACCTCTCCACCTTTGACTTGACCTCCTGCAGCCTGTGACTGTAAGTACCCTGCAGCAGCTTGCGAAACTCCCTCGACCTTGATAGTGGTTGAGGCTTTGGGGAAGGGGACTTGATTTGTGTTCTGTGTCATTGCTAAAACTGTGTAACAATAAGATTTTTCGTTGTGTCCGTTATAGTACTTTCTGAATAGACTTAGTTTGTGTTAGAGTTTAAGATTTTATTATAATTTCTTCTGTTTGATGATTTTGACCTGGGTTTTGCAATAAACCTTGATTTGCTGATAATTGGAGTCGTTTAAATTCTTCAATCTCTCACCAGCGATCTCTGACCAAGTCATTGTTAAGATATTCCTCACCTTAATTCCGGGTTCAAGAATCTAGGGTCATCTTGAGCGATTCACTCAGGACAGGCTGCTGGTTAGGTAATAAACAGCAGTGTCCTATTCTCTCTCTTGGGAAAGCTACTCCAGCGAAGTAGGAACCGGGTGGGTGTTGCACCACCGGCAAGAGAGAGAATCACCTGGGCATTGGTAGGGGCCTGGATATCTGTGTGATATAAGCCTCAGGCTTCCGGTTAGGGATAAACGGCAGGCTTGATTCAGTGCTCTCTTCCGTGGAGGTGTCCCAGTGCGGCATCCCCTGGCCTCTGAAGTTTCAGTGCCAGCTGGAGAGAGACACACACAGATACTCAAACCCCAGATATCGGCCCAGTAGTGGAGTAGCAGAGATGGCACCCTCTACAGTGGCCGCAGATGGTTACGTTGTCGAGATACGGGAACGTGGCCTGCAACCCGTGCTGGTCAACCATTCGGTCCATCTCCCATTGGAAGACCGAGACCCCGTTCGTGACACCAAATGGGACCCTTAGGAAGTGGTATAGACGCCCGTCTGCCTCGAAGGCTGTGTACTTGCGGTCACCTGGGCGGATGGGGAGCTGGTGGTAGGCGGACTTGAGGTCCACGATAGAGAAAACCTTATACTGGGCAATCCGATTTACCATGTCGGATATGCGGGGGAGAGGGTACGCATCTAGCTGTGTGTACCTGTTGATGGTCTAGCTATAGTCTATGACCATCCTTTGCTTCTCCCCGATCTTTACTACTACCACCTGGGCCCTCCAGGGACTATTGCTGGCCTATTTATGCCTTCCTTCAGCAACCACTGGACTTCAGACCGAATAAATATCCGGTCCTGGGCGCTGTACCGTCTGCTCCTAGTGGCGACGGGTTTGCAATCCGGGGTGAGGTTTGCAAACAAGGACGGCGGTTCAACCTTGAGAGTTGAGAGGCCGCAGATAGTGAGTGGGGGTATTGGGCCGCCGAATTGAAATGTTAGGCTCTGCAGGTTACACTGGAAATCTAATCCCAGTAATGTGGGCGCGCAGAGTTGGGGAAGGACGGAGAGCCTGTAGTTTTTAAACTCCCTCCCTTCCACCGTTAGGTTCGCGATGCAGAACCCTTTGATCTCTATGGAGTGGGATCCTGCAGCTAGGGAAATCTTTTGCGTACTTGGATGGATGGTCAGAAAACAGCGCCTTACCGTGTCGGGGTGAATGAAACTTTCGGTGCTCCCGGAGTCGATCAGGCATGATGTCTCGTGTCCGTTGATCAGCACCATTGTTGTCGTCGTCTGGAGCGTCCGGGGCCGTGATTGATCCAGCGTCACCGAAGCCAGTCGTGGTCGTAGTGTCTCGGCGTCTTCTTCGGACCCCGTGGAGCCGTCGATGCTGGGGTCCTTTGTTGTCATCCAAGATGGCGGCGTCCATGAATCGCACGTGGCTGGGGGTGGACAAAATGGCCGCCCCCATGGATCGCACATGGTCGGGGGTGGACAAAATGGCTGCCCCCATGAATCGCACGTGGCTGGGGAGTCACAAGATGGCGGCGCCCATCCTCCCCTCGTGGTGCCCGGGACCCAAAATGGCGGCGCCCGCGGGTCGCACATGGGGCGCTGGGGGGGGTTGGGGAGCGTTTGGGATGCGCTGGGCTCGTTCTTCTCCGGGGATTGCGGCGACCCCCCGGGACCGGCACACAGCCGCGTAATGGCCCTTCTTGCCACAGCTTTTACAAATAGCTGCGCGGGCCGGGCAACGCTGCCGGGGATGTTTCGCTTGCCCGCAGAAATAGCAGCGGGCCCCCCCGGGATGATCTGGCGCTTTAACCGCGCAAGCCTGTGAGGGAGGGGGGGTGGGGCGTTTGTCGCGACGGGGGTCCACGGAGCCCAAGGGACTGCCGCGCGGTCGGGGCCGTAGGCGCGGGCGTTTTGCGAGGCCACATCTAGGGAAGCTGCAATGGCCCGTGCCTCTGAGAGTCCTAGCGACTCTCTTTCTAAAAGTCTTTGGCGGATTTGGGGAGAGTTCATACCTGCCACAAACGCATCGCGAATTAGCATGTCCGTGTGTTCAATCGCGTTCACCGGCGGGCAGCTGCAGCCCCGTCCCAAAATTAGCAGCGCGGCGTAGAATTCCTCTAACGATTCTCCGGGACTTTGCCGTCTCGTTGCGAGTTGGTAGCGTGCGTAGACCTGGTTCACGGGGCGAACGTAGATGCTCTTCAGTGCTGCGAGCGCCGTCGGGAAATCCTCTGCGTCTTCTATGAGAGGGTAAATTTCCGGGCTTACCCTCGAATGCAGGATCTGCATTTTCTGGTCTTCTGTGATCCGGCCGGGGGCCGTTCGGAGGTAGCCTTCAAAACAAGCTTGCCAGTGTTTAAACGCTGCTGCTGAGTTCGCTGCGTGGGGGCTGATCCGCAGGCATTCCGGGGCGATCCGGAGCTCCATAGTCCTTTAAGCTCGCTTAATAAATAGTAGCGCACAATGACTTACAAGAGAGACGAGTAGAGATGAAGTCGATGAGGCTTTATTAAGCGAGACTTGTCCACAGCAGTTCAGCAACAGACTGAAGCGGCGGGGAGAAGCTCGGGTTCTTATACACCGCCTTCAGGGCGGAGCCAGGAGTCAACAGCCAACCAGGACCCGGGATCTGTCAGCCAATAGCATCACGGCTTCACAGTCCCACATGACCCCTAATACATACCACCACACTGGGCACTCTGCTACTCTCAGCTTCTGAGTTGCTGTGTCCTGAGTGCTCTGCTGCTCTCAGCCTCTGAGTTGCTGCGTCCTGGGCACTCTGCTGCTCTCAGCCTCTGAGTTGCTGTGTCCTGAGTGCTCTGCTGCTCTCAGCCTCTGAGCTGCTGTTTACTGGGTGCTTTGCTGCTCTCAGCCTCTGAGTTGCTGTGTCCTGGGCACTCTGCTGCTCTCAGCCTCTGAGTTGCTGTTTACTGGGTGTGGTATTATCAGGTATTGCGGTACCTAAGAGGCTGATGAACATTGGTTAAACCTAGGAGTTTACCATTGGCTGTTGATACGTAGCTCCACCCTGACAGGCAGAGTATAAGAGCCGATGCCGTCCCAGCAGCCTTCTGTACCGAAGCTGCTGGGGACCAAGTTCTAGTCGATTAAAGCCTTAAGTTATGAAATCACATGGTCTTGAGTGTAATTGATCGTGCATCAATTTAATCGACTAGACTTAAGCTGGAAGGATGGATCTCCGAATCAAACCGGAGTGCCTACAACTCAGCCCCCATGCGGAGAACTCGGCTGCAATATTTAAACACTGGCTGGCGTGCTTTAAAGGCTACCTTGAGACGGCCGGGGCACCCCCTCAGAAGGACAGAAAATCCATCTCCTGCGCTCAAGGGTCAGCCCTGGGATGTACACCCTTATCGAGGAGGCGGAGGACTATGATGCCGCGATCGAACTGTTAAAAGGACATTCTATCCGCCTTGTAAATCAGATCTACGCACGTCACCTGCTTGCAACTACACGGCAAAGCCCCGGGGAATCGTTGGAGGATTTCTACCGGGCGCTACTGGTGCTAGGCCGAAACTGTGGCTGCCCGCAAGTTTCGGGGAGCGAGCATACGGAACTTTTAATCAGGGATGCCTTCGTAGCAGGTATGAGCTCCTCAGTGATCCGCTAAAGACTCCTAGAAAAGGACACCCTGGGACTTAGAGAGGCACGGGCCCTGTCAGGGTCCATGGACGTAGCCTCCCAAAACGCGAAGTCCTATGCAACCGACCGCACGGCAGCCCCTTGGGCTGCGTGGCACCCCGCAGCGGCAGCCCCACAGACCTTCCCCCTGACCCCGCAGGCCTGCGCTGCGAGACAGCCCGCTAACGCCGCCGGGCCCCGCTGTTTCTTCTGCGGGCAGGCGAATCATCCACGCCCGTGCTGCCCGGCCCGCACCGCCACCTGCAAAAGGTGCGGCAAGAAGGGCCACTTTGTGGGGGTCTGCCAGGCCCGCGCCGTGGCCGCGATCTCCAGCGACTCCGGACCGGTGCGGCAACCCCCCCTCCAGGCCCCGACCGGCCAGCGCTCACCGCCACCCCCCTAGCCTAGGGCCACGTGCGACCCACGGGCGTGGCCATCTTGCCCCCCGGACACCATGCTGGACGGGTGGGCGCCGCCATTTTGTCCATCCCCGCCGCCATCTTGTCCATCCCCGGCCACCATGTGTGACCCATGGGAGACGCCATCTTGGATGGGGCCCCAGGCCCCCAGCACAGACAACTACACGCTGCCCGATCAGAACTTGCAACTGCTTCATCTGGCCTCGGTGGCACTGGACCAAAGTCGACCTCGGACACTCGCAACAGCAACACCGACGGTCTTCATCAACGGCCACGAGACATCTTGTCTGATTGACTCTGGGAGCACGGAAAGCTTTGTTCACCCCAACATGGTCAGGCGCTGTTCACTTGTTACCCACCCTGTAAACCAAAGGATCTCCCTGGCCTCCGGGTCACACTCAGTGGAGATAAATGGGTTCTGCCTAGCGAACCTCACTGTCCAAGGCAGGAGATTCAACAATTTCCACCTTTATGTCCTGCCGCACCTCTGCACGGCTACACTCCTGGGGTTGGACTTCCAATGTAACTTGCAAAGCCTGACCGTTAAATTTGGCGGCCCTATACCCCCCCTTACTGTCTGCGGCCTCGCGACCCTTAAGGTCGACCCACCCTCCCTGTTTGCGAACCTCACCCCGGATTGCAAACCCGTCACCACCAGGAGCAGGCGGTACAGTGCCCAGGACCGGACCTTCATCAGGTCAGAGGTCCAAAGGCTGCTGAGGGAAGGGGTCATCGAAGCGAGCAACAGTCCCTGGAGAGCTCAAGTAGTGGTGGTAAAGACCGGGGAGAAACATAGGATGGTCATTGACTAGTCAGACCATCAACAGGTTTACGGAGCTGGACGCGTACCCTCTCCCCCGGATAGCCGACCTGGTAAACAGGATCGTGCAATACAAGGTCTTCTCCACGGTGGATCTCAAGTCCGCCTACCACCAGCTACCACTCCGTAATAGTGACCGCAAGTATACTGCCTTCAAAGCAGATGGGCGGCTCTATCAATTTTTAAGAGTTCCCTTTGGTGTCACTAATGGGGTCTCGGTCTTCCAGCGAGAGATGGACCGAATGGTTGACCGGTACGGCTTATGCGCAACGTTCCCGTATCTGGGTAACGTCACCATCTGCGGCCATGACCAGCAGGACCATGACACCAACCTCCGCAAATTTCTCCAGACCGCGAAAATCCTTAACTTAAAGAACAATAAGGATAAATGCGTATTTAGCACTGACCGTCTAGCCATTCTAGGCTACGAAGTGCGAAATGGAGTTATAGGCCCCGACCCTGAGCGCATGCGCCCCCTTATGGAGTTCCCCCTCCCTCACTGTCCCAAGGCCCTCAAGCGCTGCCTCAGGTTTTTCAGTTATTACGTACAGTGGGTCCCCAACTACGCAGACAAAGCCTGACCCCTAATCCAGTCCACAACCTTCCCCCTGTCGACGGAGGCCCGCCAGGCCTTCAGCCGCATCAAAGCAGACATTGCAAAGGCTACGATGCGCGCCTTCGACGAGTCCCTCCCCTTCCAGCTTGAGAGCAATGCGTCCGACTTGCTCTGGCGGCCACCCTCAACCAAGTGGGCAGGCCCATGGACTTCTTCTCCCGTACCGTCCATGCTTCCGAAATTCGCCATTCCTCGGTCGAAAAAGAGGAACAAGTCATAGTTGAAGCTGTGAGACATTGGAGGCATTACCTGGCCGGCAGGAGATTCACTCTCCTCACGGACCAACGGCCGGTTGCTTTCAGTTCGATAATGCACAGCGGGGCAAGATTAAAAACGACAAGATCTTGCGGTGGAGGTTAGAACTAACCACCTTCAACTACGAGATCTTGTACCGTTCGGGGAAGCTAAACGAGCCTCCTGATGCCCTGTCCCGCGGCACTTGTGCCACTGCACAAGTGGACCGCCTCCGAGCCCTCCACGAGGACCTCTGCCACCCGGGGGTCACACGTTTCTTCCACTTCATCAAGACCCGCAACCTGCCCTACTCCATCGAGGAGGTCAGGACAGTCACTAGGGACTGCCAAATCTACGCAGAGTGCAAACCGCACTTCTACCGGCCAGAGAGGGCGCACCTGATAAAGGCTTCCCGTCCCTTTGAACGCCTCAGCCTGTATTTCAAAGGCCCCCTTTCCTCCACCGACCGCAACACGTATTTCCTGAACGTGATTGACGAGTACTCCCGGTTCCCATTCGCACTCCCCTGCCCCGACATGACCGCAATCAGCGTCATCAAGGCCCTCCAGGGTATCTTTACACTGTTCGGGTTCCCCGCGTACATACACAGTGATAGGGGGTCCTCCTTTATGAGCGACGAACTGCGTCAATTCCCGCTCAGCAGGGGCATTGCCTGGAGTAGGACGACCAGTTACAACCCCCGGGGAAACGGACAGGTGGAGAGGGAGAACGGAACGGTCTGGAAGACCGTTCTACTGGCCCTACGGTCTAGGAATCTCCCAGTCTCCCGCTGGCAAGAAGTCCTCCCGGTGGCCCTCCACCCCATCCGGTCGCTGCTCTGTACAACTACCAATCAGACACCTCATGAACGTCTCCTTGTTTTCCCCAGGAAGTCCTCCTCCGGGACCTCGCTCCCAACCTGGCTAGCGACACCCGGACCCATCCTGCTTCGGAAGCACGTGCGGGCGCACAAGTCGGACCCGTTGGTCGAGAGGGTCCACCTGCTGCACGCTAACCCCCAGTACGCCTATGTGGCGTTCCCTGACGGCCGGCAAGATACGGTCTCCCTACGGGACCTGGCGCCCGCCGGAACCCCACGCGCACCCGAACCGATGTCGTCCCAGCAGACTTCTGTCCCAAAGCTGCTGGGGAACAAGTTCTAGTCGATTAAAGCCTTCAGTTATGAAATCACTTTGTCTTGAGTGTAATTGATCGTGCATCACTGGGTACCTGCTGCTCCGAGCCTCTGAGTTGCTGTTTACTGGGTGCTCTGCTGCTCTCAGTCTCTGCGTTGCTGTTTACTGGGTGCTCTGCTGTTCTCAGTCTCTGCGTTGCTGTTTACTGGGTGCTCTGCTGTTCTCAGTCTCTGCGTTGCTGTTTACTGGGTGCTCTGCTGTTCTCAGTCTCTGCGTTGCTATTTACTGGGTGCTCTGCTGCTCTCAGTCTCTGTGTTGCTGTTTACTGGGTGCTCTGCTGCTCTCAGTCTCTGCGTTGCTGTTTACTGGGTGCTCTGCTGCTCTCAGCCTCTGAGTTGCTGTTTACTGGGTGCTCTGCTGCTCTCAGTCTCTGTGTTGCTGTTTACTGGGTGCTCTGCTGCTCTCAGTCTCTGCGTTGCTGTTTACTGGGTGCTCTGCTGCTCTCAGCCTCTGAGTTGCTGTTTACTGGGTGCTCTGCTGCTCTCAGTCTCTGAGTTGTTGTTTACTGGGTGCTCTGCTGCTCTCAGTCTCTGCGTTGCTGTTTACTGGGTGCTCTGCTGCTCTCAGTCTCTGCGTTGCTGTTTACTGGGTGCTCTGCTGCTCTCAGCCTCTGAGTTGCTGTTTACTGGGTGCTCTGCTGCTCTCAGTCTCTGAGTTGTTGTTTACTGGGTGCTCTGCTGCTCTCAGTCTCTGTGTTGCTGTTTACTGGGTGCTCTGCTGCTCTCAGCCTCTGAGTTGCTGTTTACTGGGTGCTCTGCTGCTCTCAGTCTCTGAGTTGCTGTTTACTGGGTGCTCTGCTGCTCTCAGTCTCTGCGTTGCTGTTTACTGGGTGCTCTGCTGCTCTCAGTCTCTGAGTTGCTGTTTACTGGGTGCTCTGCTGCTCTCAGTCTCTGAGTTGCTGTTTACTGGATGCTCTGCTGCTCTCAGTCTCTGAGTTGCTGTTTACTGGGTTCTCTGCTGCTCTCAGCCTCTGAGTTGCTGTTTACTGGGTGCTCTGCTGCTCTCAGTCACTGCGTTGCTGTTTACTGGGTGCTCTGCTGCTCTCAGCCTCTGAGTTGCTGTTTACTGGGTGCTCTGCTGCTCTCAGTCTCTGCGTTGCTGTTTACTGTGGTGTTGGGTGCTCTGGTGCACAGATGAGCCAACACAGTTGTATGTGGTACAACTCTATTTTATTATAACTCTTATAATACAGTTCGTTCTGGATACTCTGCACGTGCTGTCTCCCTGAGTGTCTTTGGCAATAGCTGTGTCCTGGTTCTCCTCTGCAGCTCTTACTGACCACCAGGGGTCGTGTCTGTGCTTTTATATCTTTCTGTCATTGGTTGTGGTGTTGTGTGTTCTGATTTGTCTGTTGGTGTGTCTATCATGATGTGTGTGTTTGAATATCATGACATCCCCCCTTTTTACAAAGACAAGTGCCTACGTGGTTATAAATATAATTGTGTCGTGAGTGCATCTAAGAGTGTGCGTTTGTGTTGTGTACAGCGTGTGTTTATGACGTAACTATTTACATGGGGCGATGTCGGGTGCGTCACACTAACAAGGTTGTACCATAACAAAACTTGGATGCGAGAGAAAAAAAAAACTTGAACATTGGTCCGGTCAGACGATGTCTGGAACAATAAACAACAACAGGTTATAATACAGAAGTGTTTGACTTTTTGAACGTATTAACAGCGTTATAAGTCCAGTCTAATGGGTGACCGCCTCAAGAATGGGCTGGTCCTCAAGCCGGTTCAGCTGTGGAGATGTGGGGTCACACTGGTTCACCTTGGACTGTTGGAGGTGATGCTGTTGCCGAAGTCTCTACTTTACCATTTGTTGTACTTCATGCAGTGCTTGGTTTTTTTCATTCTTGCAAATATAACATTCAACATCTTTGTTAGTGGTGCCCTGGCTGTGGTTTGGTTCTGGTGGCGATGGAAGGGGCATGATCCGTGGCATCTCCACGAAGTCATCCTTGGGAACCAGTGGAGGATCCGGCGTGTGCGTACGGTGCAGTTGCGAGCGTGGAAGGCGGCACAAAGCCCGCTGATTGCGCCTACGCACCAATCCATCCGCCCTGCATGCCAGGAACAAGGTGGAGTCTGTTTTCTTTTTATGTTTGTGGTGGACGGCATCTTGTAGCCGATGGGTCGTTGCCATCGAAGTAGCACCATCACTAATATCATGCAAGGCGATGACTGTGCCAGATGTGGAAGTTGGCCAAGACCGTGTACGCTGGTTCCGGCCTTCTGCTGTGCCGGAAGGGCGACTCCGCAGAGAAACGTCGAAGCATGTCGCCTTGGAGAGAGAATTGTTGCTCGCATCAACGTCTGGCGATGGCGCGAATTGGTGTGTCCATCTTGGACCGCCGGTGCTGGTTGCCACTGCCGACCCAGTGGGACTGCCACGCGATCCATTCCCTGTCGCCGTGGCATCTGCCGTCACCCTGAGCGTGCCATCACCGAGGCCGCGACACCGCCCGTCCGGAGCAAGGTATGGCGTGCGCAGATCAGAGTCGGCGCTTGGCTGCTCCCCATCTGGAGTCCGGTCTGCCTTCCGTCGATGCCCCCCGTCCGGAGTCCCAACAGGTTCACTGGAGGCAGCCGAGATTCCCTGAAGCTGCACTTCTGGAGTCGGAACATGCAGGAATGCACCAACCAGTGGAGAGGCTCGAGCCATCGAGGGTGGAAGCGGTGCGCCGCCACCGCAGTCGTCAGTGGTCCCACCGTGATCGTTGAGTGCCTCGGTACGCACTAGGCGAGGTCTGTCACCTTGCACCTTTTGCATGGGAAGTGGGATGCTGTCGTCACTCGTCTCACATCCCGTGGATAGATCGTCATTAGCAGCTTGCTGTTCACTAGGGTTGGGTAAATTGTCAGAGTTTTCATCTGGTGGTGCACACCATGTCGGTGGACTGTCATTGTCTTGCCATTGTCCTTCATTTGGGCTTTTCTTCTTTGGAACTTTAAATCTTCCCCCAGACATTGCAGAACCTTGTTTATTACCCCCAAATTCTCCCATATGTATGGTCTCGAATATAGGATCCACTGTTTCTATCGACATTGTACCATTTTCCAAAGAACATTCCGTTTCACTTTTCTTCTCAGGTACCTCATATGTAACTTTGTTTGATGTACATGCCTTCATGGTCTCTGGGTCTGATTTTGCTGGGACTGGCATGGTCACAGTCTCTCTTTTACTGTTCTCAATTGCCCACATTATACTCCCCATACATAACTGCTTAATCACTGGGGTTAGTGTGGTACAATGGATAATCGGGTCGACCTTATCTGCATCTTCATCATTAGTGGAAAGCACACTTGGTTCACTTGAAACTGCTGTGGGTTTTAAATTCGTTATCTGGCTACTCGATGTCGGTGTCCTCAGGATTCTTGCTCCAATGTTCTGCTCAATAATCAGTGGAGTGTGTATAGGTTCAATGCAATTAATGTTCCCCTCCAGGTTTGAAGAGTCATTACTGACTAACTGCTGGTCTCTGAAGTTGGGATTTTGCGGCATTGTGTTGAAGGGAGACATTTGTCCCTGCTGTAGATATGATTCAGGTTGTGTTATTTCCATTACCTGAGGATCAATGTCTTGTCCATTTTTTCGATCCGTACTAAAACACTGGCAATTCTCAGTCTGCTCCTTGCAAGTTAAACATTCAATTAATTTCGTTAGCAAATCCTCAGCATCCTTCTGTGGCCGTGCTGCATTATTAATCTCTGTTCGGCTACAATGATCCTGAAGGTCAGCGCATAAACCTTTTTTCTTCGGGCTTGGACGAGGCGATTCCTTTGGCTTGTCTTCAGTTGGGCTTGAACAGTCTTCAGCGCTGCGCCCTTTATTGTAGCATGAGAGACCGTCATGGTCATGCTGCTGTGTAGTGGAGCATGGTAGGCTGTTATAGCCTTCTTGCTGTTCACGGGAGCATGGCAGACTTGCATCGTCTGCCGCTGGTTGGTCAGGAGAGGTTGCTAGACCCTCATGGTCTTGTTCCTGCAAGGACTGCGCTCTGGAGTCTTGCGTTCCTTCCATCGTGGAGTCCGTCCACGAGCTCTCTGTGGAGGCTTGTGACACTGGAGTCACTTCTTGTTCGTGCAAGGACTGCGCTCTGGAGTCTTGCGTTGCTTCTTTCATAGAGTCGGGAACGTTGAGCGGGACGTGGACCACGCTCTGTGTGGCAGCAGGGCACTCTCCGTGTGCTTGCACCGCTCCCTGTCTGGTAATGTCAGGCTGCAGCATCATCCGGTACTGATAAGTTGGAACGTCATATCTGCTGGGTTGAAGATCCTCAAATCCGAAAAATGAATCCGCATCTGCGTCGGATTCAATATGGGGGCCGCCAATGTGCAACACGAAAGGTTCGTCCGAGTCATAGTCATATAGGACCACGGAGCTATCATTGGGCTCGCGAGGTCCGGAAACACTGTAAAAATCGTCATCGAAGTATTCAAGGTCGGAATCATCGGCTTGTGCGTAGGTAACTGCTTGTCGGAGGGTTCTTCGGAGGTTAAATTCATCTCCTGGGTCAATTTGCGGCACTGTGCTTTCATTCCAGGTGAAGGAAGGTTGTTTTACAGCTTTAACAGATTTTTGTTTTTTTGATTTGGGACGTTTCCCTTTTAAATTGGATTTGGGACATTTCCTTTTTAAATTGATCCAGTCTTGGGCCTCTGACATCCTGACGCTCGGTATGTAGCACGTAGGAAGCGACTGCGCATGCTCAGATCGCTGTTCCTTTACCGATGGCCGTTTTCTTAACTGCGCATGCGCACCATATTGCGCATGCGCAAACGAAACTTCCGGTTCTGCGCACTTCTCGCGCAACTGTGCTAGCGTTATACCTTTAGCAAGATGGCCGCCGACCTCGACCCAGCCTTTTCTCAGGCCCGGGATTTCGGGCTCCGGGATCCCAGCCACGAGGTGAGTACTGCAGCTTTTCTTACCTTTAAGTCCCCATTGGATTGCGTATTCTTCACAGTACTTGGCGAATTTGCCCATGACTGCCTGGTAATCGTGCCTTTGCTGCCTCCTGAAGAACCTGAACCTTCTGAACATTGCTCTTGCCCTTGCACCGGCGACGATGAGGAGAAATTCAATTTTTTCCTTATCATCCAGGTCCTTGAGTTCAGCTGCCGCCAGGAACAACTCGAACATTTGCCGGAATCGCCGCCAGTTTTCGTGGAGGTCGCCGTCGCACTGGAGCGCCTGCGGAACCGGGAGCTCGTACATCATGCCTGGGCACTGCTGGTTGTCTGTGTACACTGAGGTATGCCGGCAGGTATTGATCCACTCCTGTACCATGTGGTGTTGGGTGCTCTGGTGCACAGATGAGCCAACACAGTTGTATGTGGTACAACTCTATTTTATTATAACTCTTATAATACAGTTCGTTCTGGATACTCTGCACGTGCTGTCTCCCTGAGTGTCTTTGGCAATAGCTGTGTCCTGGTTCTCCTCTGCAGCTCTTACTGACCACCAGGGGTCGTGTCTGTGCTTTTATATCTTTCTGTCATTGGTTGTGGTGTTGTGTGTTCTGATTTGTCTGTTGGTGTGTCTATCATGATGTGTGTGTTTGAATATCATGACATTTACTGGGTGCTCTGCTGCTCTCAGTCTCTGAGTTGCTGTTTACTGGGTGCTCTGCTGCTCTCAGTCTCTGCGTTGCTGTTTACTGGGTGCTCTGCTGCTCTCAGCCTCTGAGTTGCTGTTTACTGGGTGCTCTGCTGCTCTCAGTCTCTGAGTTGCTGTTTATTGGGTGCTCTGCTGCTCTCAGCCTCTGAGTTGCTGTTTACTGGGTGCTCTGCTGCTCTCAGTCTCTGCGTTGCTGTTTACTGGGTGCTCTGCTGCTCTCAGCCTCTGAGTTGCTGTTTACTGGGTGCTCTGCTGCTCTCAGTCTCTGAGTTGCTGTTTACTGGGTGCTCTGCTGCTCTCAGTCTCTGAGTTGCTGTTTACTGGGTGCTCTGCTGCTCTCAGCCTCTGAGTTGCTGTTTACTGGGTGCTCTGCTGCTCTCAGTCTCTGCGTTGCTGTTTACTGGGTGCTCTGCTGCTCTCAGCCTCTGAGTTGCTGTTTACTGGGTGCCCTGCTGCTCTCAGTCTCTGAGTTGCTGTTTACTGGGTGCTCTGCTGCTCTCAGTCTCTGCGTTGCTGTTTACTGGGTGCTCTGCTGCTCTCAGCCTCTGAGTTGCTGTTTACTGGGTGCTCTGCTGCTCTCAGTCTCTGAGTTGCTGTTTACTGGGTGCTCTGCTGCTCTCAGTCTCTGAGTTGCTGTTTACTGGGTGCTCTGCTGCTCTCAGCCTCTGAGTTGCTGTTTACTGGGTGCTCTGCTGCTCTCAGTCTCTGCGTTGCTGTTTACTGGGTGCTCTGCTGCTCTCAGCCTCTGAGTTGCTGTTTACTGGGTGCTCTGCTGCTCTCAGTCTCTGAGTTGCTGTTTACTGGGTGCTCTGCTGCTCTCAGTCTCTGCGTTGCTGTTTACTGGGTGCTCTGCTGCTCTCAGCCTCTGAGTTGCTGTTTACTGGGTGCTCTGCTGCTCTCAGTCTCTGAGTTGCTGTTTATTGGGTGCTCAGCTGCTCCAAGCCTCCTGAAACTAGAGGCTAGAGGCGCCATGAAACTAGAAACTAGAAACCCACTAAGATGGCATTGTTCACTACACTGCTCCTGAGCTGCACCTCAGGTGCACTGGGCACTTCATTGCTCTCAGACCCCTGGAGCTGCAGTGAAAAATGAAATGAAATGAAATGAAAATCGCTTTGTGTCACAAGTAGGCTCCGAATGAAATTACTGTGAAATGCCCCTAGTCGCCACATTCCGGCACCTGTTCGGGGAGGCTGGTATGGGAATTGAACCGTGCTGCTGGCCTGCCTTGGTCTGCTTTCAAAGCCAGCGATTTAGCCTAGTGCTAAACCAGCCCAAGGTCTTGACAGGATGGGTCTGGAGACGATGTTCCCTCTTGTGGGAGAATTTGGAACAAGGGGTCGCCATTTAAAAATAATGGGTCATGCTTTTAATACAGAGATGAGGAGAAATATTTTTCTCTGAGGGTCGTGACTCTTTGGAACTCTTTTCCTTAAAAGGCAGTGGAAGCAGGTGTCATTATATCCACATCAGCATATCATGGTGCAATCACACACACACTGATGGACAGGTAGATGGACCAACCAGCACACACATAATATCGCAGCCAATCACCAGTGAGAGCACACTCACTATAAAACAGGGAACACCACAGTTCCCGCTCATTCTACCAGGAGATAGCTCAGAGCACAGAGCTCACAGCGTGCCACTCAGACATAGACCATGTGCTGAGTGCCTCACTAAGATAGTGATAGGGTTGGGTCCACAGGTTAACTGGTGAAGCACGTACCCAAGCCAGCAGTTAGTAGTTGTCGTTGTTAAGACAATAAAACAGAGTTGTACCATCTACAGCCTGGTTGACGAACAGTTGGATCATTTGTGCATCGGAACACCCAACACAACATGATACCAGTAGTGGAAGCTAACCAGCGACTGTGAGACCTACCTGCACCCTTTCAGAAATCCGCCATCCTGCTCCATTGTAACCATCAGCCCGCCGCAGCCACTCCGAATCGCTGGAAATCTTGGCGTCAACTGGAAGCTGTTTAAACAGCGCTTCCAGCTCTTCCTAGAAGCCACAGACAGGGAGAATGCATCGGACACCAGGAAGATCGCCCTCCTCCTCTCCACGGCGGGGCAACACGCCATCCACATCTACAACTCCCTGGCATTCGCGGAAGGCGAGGACAAGACAAAATATAAGACGGTGCTTCTGACGTTCGAGGAACACTTCAGTGTGGAATTTAATGAGAGCTTCGAGAGGTACCAGCAGCGCCTGCAGGGTAAGGATGAGCCTTTCCAATCTTACTTGACACAACTCCGTACCCTCGCGTAGTCCTGCGGCTATGAGGCCACCTCCGACTCCATGATACGGGATCAGATAGCTTTTGGGTTCATCTCGGACACCCTACGCCAGCAGCTCCTTAAAATAAAGCGCCTCACCCTAGCGACTGCCATCGAGACCTCCATGAGAACGCGACCAGCCGGTACTCCCAAATCCAGGCGGCCGAAACAGCACGGCATGGGTCCTACGAGGCGGAGCGGGTCCAGTCGATTGAGTTCCTCCCGACGCGCGGCCCGGATGAGGGCGGCCATTTCACATGCTTTCTGAGGCCTCCCGCGCTTGTACGCGCCAAAAGAGGGGACGTTGACGCAGAGGGACGTGACGCGCAGGCGATCTCCTCTCAGGACCGCACCGCGCATGCGCGGTGGCACATCGAACGCACAAACGCCATGATGTCACGACGTGCGGCAACTGTGGCTCCGCCCACTTAAAGCAGCAATGTCCGGCCAAAGCGCGACAATGCGTCCGCTGTGGCAGGATGGGCCACTATGCTGCCTGCTGTCGAGCAGCTCAACCTGCCAACTCTCAACAATTCCGCCAGCCTCGCAGGGACGTGCGGGCGATTCAGCCCCCCTACACTGAGTCATATCCTGATAGTATGCAGACCAGCGATACCGACGACCGGGAACCCTTCCGCGTTGTGGTAATCCACAAAAAACAGATGTCCCCAAGTCGGAACCACCAGCCGCTGCCAGTGCACAGCATTGATCCGGGCGATGAGTGGTGTGCCATCCTAATGGTCAACCAATCACAGATCACATTTCGCTTGGACACTGGTGCCTCCGCCAATCTCCTCGCATGGTCAGCCTTCCAGGCATTGAAGGTTAAACCACTGATTCTGTCATCCCACTGTCAGCTGGTTGACTACAATGGAAACGTCATCCCGGCCACGGGGTCCTGCCAGCTCGATGTTACACACAACTCACACAAAGCCACATTATTGTTTGAAATCGTTGAATCCTCGAAGGACTCCCTGTTAGGCGCACAGGCGTGCATGATCCTCTGCCTCGTTCAACGGGACACACTCTGTCTCCAGAAGGCACGTCCGATTTCCCGGATGCAGACTTTAGGGCGCAGATCCACTCACTCCTCGCGCACAACCAGGAGGTTTTCGAGGGCATGGGCACACTGCCCTACACGTACAAAATACGGCACAAACCGGATGCCACCCCGGTCATTCACGCACATCGTAGGGTCCCAGCACCACTCAAGGACCGCCTCAAGCAGCAACTGCAAGACCTGCAGCTCCATGGTGTGCGTCAAGAAGCCCTCCGGCGAGCTCCGGATCTGTATCGACTCAAAAGATTTGAAACACAACATTATGAGGGAACACTACCCCATACCCAAACGAGAAGAAATCACGAGCGAAATGGCTCGGGCAAAAATATTCACCAAGCTTGATGCCTCAAAGAGCTTTTGGCAGATTCAATTGGATCAGTCCAGCAGGAAGCTGTGCACTTTCAACACTCCATTTGGCAGATATTGCTACAATAGGATGCCATTCGGCATCATCTCGGCCTCTGAGGTGTTCCATCGCATCAAGAACAAAGAACAAAGAACAAAGAAATGTACAGAACAGGAACAGGCCCTTCGGCCCTCCAAGCCCGTGCCGACCATGCTGCCCGACTAAACTACAATCTTCTACACTTCCTGGGTCCGTATCCTTCTATTCCCATCCTATTCATATATTTGTCAAGATGCCCCTTAAATGTCCCTATCGTCCCTGTTTCCACTACCTCCTCCGGTAGCGAGTTCCAGGCACCCACTACCCTCTGCGTAAAAAACTTGCCTCGTACATCTACTCTAAACCTTGCCCCTCTCACCTTAAACCTATGCCCCCTAGTAATTGACCCCTCTACCCTGGGGAAAAGCCTCTGACTATCCACTCTGTCTAAGCCCCTCATAATTTTGTATACCTCTATCAGGTCTCCCCTCAACCTCCTTCGTTCCAGTGAGAACAAACCGAGTTTATTCAATCGCTCCTCATAGCTAATGCCCTCCATACCAGGCAACATTCTGGTAAATCTCTTCTGCACCCTCTCTAAAGCCTCCACATCCTTCTGGTAGTGTGGCGACCAGAATTGAAAACTATACTCCAAGTGTGGCCTAACTAAGGTTCTATGCAGCTGCAACATGACTTGCCAATTCTTATACTCAATGCCCCGGCCAATGAAGGCAAGCATGCCGTATGCCTTCTTGACTACCTTCTCCACCTGTGTTGCCCCTTTCAATGACCTGTGGACCTGTACTCCTAGAACTCCTCATGGAACAGATGATGGAGGGCATCAAAGGGGTACGCGTCCACGTAGATGACGTTATCATCTGGTCCACCACACCACAGGAGCGCATCAGTCGTCTCCAGCGTGTCTTTGCACGGATACCAGATCAGGGCCTGCACATCAACCGAGCCAAGTGCTGTTTTGGCCAGACTGAGCTAAAGTTTTTGGGGGACCACATCTCCCGGTCGGGTCTGCGGCCGGATGCCGACAAAGTGGCAGCCATCGCAGCCATGCAACAGCCGTCAGACAAGATGACAGTGCTGTGCTTTCTCGGGATGGTCAACTTCCTGGGGAAGTTCATTCCTAACCTTCCTTCGCACACGACTGCTCTTCGCCACCTGGTCAAAAAGACAACGGAATTCCAGTGGCTGCCTGCACACCTGAGTGAATGGGAGGAGCTCAAGATCAAGCTCACCAACGCCCCGGTACTGGCGTTTTTCGATACCACACGGGAAACAAAGATCTCAACTGACGCCAGCCAGTCCGGCATTGGGGCGGTACTCCTGCAACGGGACGACACTGCATCATGGGCCCCGGTCGCCTATGCCTCGCGGGCCATGACCCCCACAGAACAGCGCTATGCGCAGATTGAGAAGGAGTGCCTAGGCCTGTTGACTGGCATCGACAAGTTTCACGATTATGTACATGGTCTTCCGCAGTTCACTGTGGAGACCGACTATCGCCCCCTGGTCGGCATCATTCAGAAGGACCTCAACGATATGAGCCCTCGCCTCCAGCGCATTCTGCTCAAGCTCCGGAGGTACGACTTCCAACTTGTCTACACCCCGGGGAAGGATCTCATCATCGCAGATGCTCTGTCCAGGGCGGTGAACACACCGCCCGAATCGGAGGGGTTCGTTTGTTAGGTCGACGCACAAGTAGCCTTCACATCGGCCAATCTGCCGGCCACTGATGCACGTCTGGCCCACATTCACCGTGAGACTGCGGCTGACCCCCTTCTACAGCGTGTAATGCGCCACATGACGGAAGGGTGGCTCAAGGGGCAGTGGCCACAATTTTACAATGTCCGGGACGACTTGGATGTCATTGATGGTGTCCTCCTGAAGTTGGACCGGATCGTGATCCCACACAGCATGCACCAGCTTGTCCTCGAACAACTGCACGAAGGCCATCTCGGAGTTGAAAAGTGCAGGCGGAGGGCCCAAGAGGCTGTGTACTGGCTGGGCATCAGCGACGACATCGCCAACATGGTGCTCAACTGCCCCACCTGCCAAAGGTTTCAGCAGTCGCAACCCCCTGAGACACTTCAGCCCCATGAGTTGGTCACGTCCCCCTGGGCGAAGGTGGGCGTGGATCTCTTTCATGCACTCGGCAGGGACTGCATTATTCTGATTGACTACTTCTCAAGTTATCCGGGGGTCATACGCCTGCACGACATGACATCATCAGCTGTCATCCGGGCATGCAAAGAAACCTTTGCTCGCCATGGAATTCCCCTCAACGTCATGTCTGACAATGGGTCTTGCTTTGCGAGCCAAGAATGGTCTTCCTTTGCCACTTCATACAACTTCACACACGTGACGTCCAGTCCCTTGCATCCTCAGTCGAATGGCAATGCGGAAAAGGGCGTCCACATTGTGAAGCGGCTCCTCTGCAAGGCTGCTGATGCCGGATCTGACTTATGTTTAGCCCTACTGGCCCATCGCTTGGCCCCACTGTCCACAGGCCTCTCGCCAGCCCAGCTGTTGATGGGCCGCACCCTCAGGACCACTGTGCCATCCATTCATGTTCCTGACCCCGACCATGCTCCAGTATTGCGAAGGATGCAACAACAGCGTGCTCAGCAGAAGGTAGCACATGACGCTCGGGCGACTGATCTTCCTGCTCTGGTGCCTGGAGACAATGTACGCATACACCTACCGGAGGGTGGCTGGTCGGCAACCGCCGAGGTTCTCCGCCATGTGGCTCCCCACTCATTCCTGGTTCGCATGCCTGATGGCTCCATTCGCTGGTGTAATCGGCGGGCCCTTCGTCTGGTTCCGCGCTCGCTACGAGATCATACACCGGTGCCATGCCCTCCTGTTGTCCCTGATGTCAACTTTGTTGAGCTTCCTGCCACTCTGCCTCTTCCTCTCTCACCCGTGGCCAGGCCCATTCCGCAGCCGGTGGATCCTGACCTACGCTTGAGGCGGTCAACACAAATTCGGCGCCAACCTGAGAGACTTGACTTATGAGCCTATTAGCACATTGGACTCACTGAATTGTTTTACAGTGCTGTTAACGAGTTTCTTTTCTTGTCGTTCATTGTTCCAGAAGTTCTCTCGTCGTTTGTTGATTGCATTTGTTCTGTTATTGGTACAACCTCATTGCTCTGCTGCACCTGACACCTTCCTCTGTATATAGTTTAGCCTCATGTACATGTTGTAAATATTGCACACACATACTCAGATGCACTCAGTACACATTTCTATTTATTAGCATGTAGGCACATATCCTTGTGAAAGGGGGGGATGTCATGATATCCACATCAGCATATCATGGTGCAATCACACACACACTGATGGATAGGTAGTTGGACCAACCAGCACACACATAACATCGCAGCCAATCACCAGTGAGAGCACACGCACTATAAATCAGGGAACACCACAGTTCCCGCTCATTCTACCAGGAGATAGCTCAGAGCACAGAGCTCACAGCGCACCACTCAGACATAGACCATGTGCTGAGTGCCTCACTGAGATACTGATAGGGCTGGGTCCACAGGTTAGCTGGTGAAGCACATACCCAAGCCAGCAGTTAGTAGTTGTCGTTGTTAAGACAATAAAGGTGAAAGGTTATCGGGAGTGGGCAAGAATGTGGTGTTGAGGTTACAATCAGATGAACTATGACCTTATTGAACGGGCAGCAGGCTCAAGGGGCCGAGTTGCCTACTTCTGCTCCTCATTCATATGTTTGTATGTTCACATGTTATCCTTCAGCCCTCTGGTACCACTTGTCCTGGCAACCCCGATTTGGGGAGTACAACTGAGTCTATGACTCAATTGCCTTGGGTGGCTAGCTGCTCCCAATGTATGGGTGTTGGTTGTGCTGGGCACTTTGCCAATTCCAGTGTTTATCACATCCTTTCTCATCTTTGGGCTTTCCTACTTTTACTCTTGGTGGCGGTTTTCTTGCCCTTCCTCATCCAATGAGCAGCATTCACATGCGGAGCAGGCTCGATGGGCCGAGTGGCCTAATTCTGCTCAGGGGCGAGATTCTCTGACCCCCCGCCGGGTCGCAGAATCGCCGGGGGCTGGCGTGAATCCCGCCCCCGCCGGTTGCCGAATTCTCCACCGCCGGATATTCGGCAGGGGCGGGAATCGCACCGGTTGGCGGGCCACCCCCCATGATTCTCCGGCCCGGATGGGCCGAAGTCCCGCCGCTAAAATGCCTGTCCCGCCGGCGTAGATTAAACCACCTACCTTACCGGCGGGACAAGGTGGGCTCCGGGGTCCTGGGGGGGGCGCAGGGTGATCTGGCCCCGGGGATGCCCCCACGGTGGCCTGGCCCGCGATCGGGGCCCACCGATGCGTGGGCGGGCCTGTGCCGTGGGGGCACTCTCTTCCTTCCGCCTTCGCCACGGCCTCCACCATGGCGGAGGCAGAAGAGACTCTCTCCACTGCGCATGCGCGGGAATGCCGTCAGCGGCCGCTGACGCTTCCGCGCATGCGCCGCCCGGAGATGTCATTTCTGCGCCAGCTGGCGGGGCACCAAAGGCCTTTTCCGCCAGCTGGCGGGGCGGAAATTCGTCCGGTGCGGGCCTAGCCCCTTAAGGTTGGGGCTCGGCCCACCTTTGGGGCGGCGCGATGCCCGTCTGATTTGCGTCGTTTTGGGCGCCAGTCGGCGGACATCACGCCGTTTCCGGAGAATTTCGCCCCCTATGTTTTTTGGTCTTATGGTCTTATGGTGTCTGTTTGTGACATCAATTACTTCTTTCCAGTAGTTTTGAAGGCCTTTTTCCTTTAATAGTGTCGCCTTCTATGTGTTTTTCTCTTAGCCATCGAACAATCATTTTTTAATTTCTAGTATCTGCTCTGCATGCTAACCAGACAAGTTCCAAACACTGGTAATTATCATAAATTGGCACTTTGAATGTCATTATCTGGTGGGCTCAGATCAAATCCATCAGGATATCAACTCTGCAGAGTTTTCGAGGATTTATGCCTGGGTTCAACTCTGGGTTCAATGATTTGACAGTTGATATGATTGACATCGACAATGGTACTAATATGGTGAAAGCCACGTCTGAATACAGCAGTGATTGCCTTAATAGAAAGCAAGCTTAATGTAACAGATTAAACATGTGCATTGTGCATGAAACCCAGGTGAACTAGAAAACAATCAGGAGCATCACTAGATTACCTTTAGAATCTGTGAGCATTTTTATCCATATATTGAAGCCGATGAATCGTGCAGACAATATAAAGATAATTTAGAAAGTGTAGGGAGAAGGACTGTCAATAATTGAGTTGCATTTGCCAAATGTTAATAATTCTAGATTATTACTTTTTTTAAAAATCAACAACAGTAATGGGACCATGCAGGTACAAGGGGAATCTACTTTAAGAACATTTATTGCGATTGTTAAATTTAAATGTCTCTGAAGTCAGTCAAGGCTTTGAATTCAGTCAATTATCTCATCTTGCAGCTTGTATCCCTGTTCAAATAGCAAAATAATATAGCTGAAATGTGTGATATATTATTCCACACTATTCTCCGTAGAATAATTTATAAAGGTTTTGCACATCATTCATGCAGCATTCCATAAGCACGGACAGGTCTCATCATTTATAATCCCTAACTCAAGACATTTTCAACACTTCTATTTTTGAATTATAACATTAATGTTTTTGGTTCAGATGGCCAAATGCTGACACTGGATTCAACACTAATTACCCTAACCTGAAACTGTCAGCGGATCTCAAGTTAGCAACATTTGTTCAACAGAGGCAGCTGTATGTAAAACCTCCTGAAGGATTTGATGCAAATCAACAGGTTCTGTGTACTCAGAGCTTCTCATCAGATGCCATTACTTGAAGGTAATCACTGCTAATTGGATCGTGTGAGTGAGAGAAATCGCATCTACAAATATAGAAACAAAGTGAACATATTTGTCAGTTCCCGGTGGACAAAACTCAAGTCCTGGGACGGTGCCCGACGGTGAGGTTCACTTGTGCTTTTAAAAATCATGAGACCGGCGTCTTGGCTACTGAAGGAGAGAGGGGGGGTTACAGAGTGTGTCCAACTTCGCCATAGTTTGTTGACAGTTGTGCCGCTGGCCGGGGGGGCTTCTGCCGGGGTCGTGGGGAGTAGCAGGGAGTGACCAGGAGTTGGTTGTGGGGCGGGGTGGGTGAAAACGTAACACCATTGCCGTAGCCGGCAAAGTAGCCATGCAGCTGCGCACACCACAGACTGCCCACTGTGAACTTAGGGTCACGGGTCATAAGGGTGACCCCCCCGGTGCCCTCTGGCCCAAGCCGACCCATCAGCTGTATGGGCATACTCCAGCACAACCAGTGGCATCTTGTTGCCTGGGATGGTGTGTGCTTCTGAGACTAAGTGTTGACGCTGATGTGTGGAGTTCCCCAACAGCAAAACTGGCGCCGCACCTGGACTGATTCAGCGACTGTTGAGGGGCGAGCACCAGCGGCACGTGGAACACAATCGATTCCAATGAGAAACGGTGCCGGATTCAACGGTTTCGGAATTGACACTCAGGAGTCTGACAAGCTTCAGCTGCATATACACAATGCACTCCCCACATTCACCATCCCAGCCAACAATATGGCAGGCGACCCCCAGAGCTTGAGGCGGAGGATGTTACAGATTTCCCGTCACAGCTGTCTCCAACACGCTCCGCCATCCCAGAGACACTCACCTCGGTTGGGCACTCTCCAGTGCATCACACATCTAATCCAGTACAGCAGGTGGAGGTAGGAACTCCCAAGGAGGGGGACAGTTGGAGGGCAGGCTGACTTAAGGAACTAGCTGCTGTCCAGACGGGTTTTGGGCTTCCGGAACAGACAGCCCCATCAATTGCGGAGATGCAGTCGCAGAGCCAGGGACTGCATGAGGGGTTGTCGGCAAGCATCAAGTATCTGCAGGTGCAGTTGGAGGAGTCCAACCAAATGCAGCAGCAGGAGCTGGTGCCGATCATGCGTGTCATCCAGGCCAACACCGCACTGGTGGCATCGCGGTGGAGGTATTGGGGGCAATGGTTTTGGTTTTGGATCAGCACCTGGAGCATTCTGTGCAGGTGCTGGCCGAGACCCAGGACAGGTTGTCACCTCACAAGAAACCATGTGCCAGAGCCACCTGGACATCGTAGCAGCGCTTCTGAGTGTGACCCAGTCACAGCGGGCCGTGGCTGGGAACGTCGGCGACATTGTCCAGACACTGGACGGCATGGTGTAGACACAGAGGGAGGTGCCGCAGTCACTGACTGAGGTGACACTAAGCCAGAGGGTGGTGGCACAGTCGCAGCGTGATGTGGCACAGTTCCAAAGGAAGATGGTCCACGTCGTGTTAAGCACAGTAACATAACACAGGCTGCAACTGGATGCAGCTTTACCTGAGAGATACTCCACACCTTGAAGTTAGTTCAATATGATTTATTGAACCTGTCGCACAGTTAGCTCAATTCTCTGTAAGTTCGACTCTCTGCTAACCTAGTGTGATTAATCTGCCTGACTGAACCAGACTAGCTCTGAGCCACGTGCTATAGGAGTTATATGATATGTACACCCTGACTCACACTGTAGATGTCACCAGTGGAAAGAGGCTGAGTGTGAGTGCCTCGTGCCTTTTATAGGGGGAAACCACCCCCAAGTGTTCTGCCTGCTGATTGGTTATGTCCTGTTCTCTGTATTCATTAGATGCCTGTTTGTATCTCATTATGTGCATGTCTGCATATCATGACAGTCCACTCCCTGAGTTCCATGGGTGCGAGCGAGCGGATTCTGGTCAAGACCAGAGTGGGCCCCCAGGACAGGCAGAGCCTGGTGGCAGGGGAACCTTGAGGGATAGCTCTATTCCCACCCCCATCCCATGGAGTAGCCCAGGGGCTATCGGCACCTCCAAGGAGGGGGAGGTGTTGGGGCCCATGCCGGTGACTCCCGCAGCACATCAGACCCCCCCTCCCCCCCCCCCCCCGCACCCCCCACCCCCGGCCAGTCTCTGGTGCATCTGGTGGGCAGCGAGCAGAACACAGCGACACCACACCACCCAGGACACCCGTGCAGCAGCCAGGACCATCCAGACCGGTCGGCCCAGAGGACGCCCACTAACGGGGACCGAGGTCACAGGGCGGGAATCACAGAAGGCCGCCTCCACTCCTACTGTACAGTCTGGAGACCCACCTAGATGGAGCAATAGGGCCTGTAAGGCCAGAATGTTAGACACAGGTTAAGTTGGCACGGGTGAAGGGCACAGTTTACTTATATAATCTGTAAATATTTGAACTCATTAAACACCTGTTATCACTGGTACACCCTGCCTCAATACTCTGTCAGATGAGTATGAGGGATGGGCTGGTCTGAGATGGCCAGATAGGGGGTGGGTGGAGGGAATGAGTGGATGTTGTGTGTGGCCCATGCTCCCCCCCCCCCCCCCCCCCCCTCGCGCCGACCTTCCCCACCACCATCAACCCAGGGATCCGATGGAACCGTGTGGGAGTTGCGGGTGGGGGGGCGGGGGGGGGGAGTGGCGGAGTGGGGGGGGGAGAGGTGTGTGGGGGGGGGATGCGGTGTCGGTGCCCCTGGCCAGTCCCCCCCGCCACAGTTGGGGAACCAGGAGGCGATCAGAGCGTCCTGTGCACGTTGGCCCTGGCGCAGGCGTTATGCAGTCTCCGTTGCCCATCTGTGGCCCATTTCCTGCACATCCACCCCATCCCCCGCATCCTCCTCATTGGATGAGGCCTGGTGTTCCTCCTCCTCAAGCACATCAGCCCTCTGCTGTGCAATGTTGTTGAGGATGCAGCAGGCCGCCACGATGCTGGCGACTCTCTCAGCGTCATATTGGAGTGCCCCTCCAGACCAGTCCAGGCACCTAAACCACATCTTCAGGAGGCCGAAGCATCGCTCAATCATGCTCCTGATCGCTTTATGGGCGTCGCTGTAGCGGGTCTCCGCGTCGGTCTGTGGCCTCCAGATTTGTGTCATCAACTATGACCGTGGATAACCCCTGTTGCACAAGAGCCAACCCCCAGCCGGGGGGGTGTCTCAAACATGTCAGGAATCGTCGAGTGTGACAGGATGAATGCGCCGTGCACACTACCCGGGTATTGGGCACAGACGTGTATGATGTGCATCTGTTGGTCACATCTCAGCTGTACGTTCATCGAGTGGCACCCCTTTCAGTTTGTGTGGAGCGACATCTGCAGGTGAGGGGACATGCATCCCGTCAATCACCCCCTGGATCCAGGACATCCCGTCGATGGTGGCGAACCACGCTGCCCGGGCATCTGGTGGGCTCGGTCCACATTGACATGGATGTATTGAACCGCCTGGGCAGATCGGGCCTCCATGATGGCATGGATGCACCTGTGTGCTGAGGTCTGTGAGATCCCGGACAGATCCCTACTCGGCTCCTGGAAGGACCCCATGGCGTAAAGGTTCAGGGCGACCGTCACCTTGACGGTCACCGGGAGCAGGTGTCCTCCTCCATACCCCCGCGGTGCCAGATGTGCCATGATCTGAAAGTTGTGTCGCACATTCTCGCTGCTCAACTGGAGTCTTCGATGGCATGCCCAGTCCAACACGTCCTCGAATGACAGGCGCTGCCGGTACACACGAGGCCTCATGCAGCACCTCCATGTCACCTCCTCCTCCTGGGCTGGTTGGGCGGCCGGCTCTCCATCCTGGGAGGCTGCCACCTGTCCCTCTGCTGCACGCTCCGCTGCTGCCCGCTCTGCTGCTGCACGCCGTACTGCTACAGCTTCCTCCTCCTCTTTGAGCAGCGCCAGATCGTACAGCCGCAGGACATCCCCCAGGGCTGCAGCGACTCGGAGGAAGTTCACCATCGCTGGTTGAATTCCAATATCCATTGTATGCAGGGGGTGAAAGGCCGACATGTTAGCATGGTGCTGCCCCCGTGCCCTACCAGGTCCACCGGGCTACATGGTGGGCCCAGTTGTCACTGCAGATTCTGTGTTCGCATCCCTGGCCCCATTGATGCCCGTCACTATGGGGGCCTTTGGCCATCACTGATGCCAGGGGTACTGTTGGCTGGCACTGCCCTTGCTAGCAGTACACTCCACAGCCCCACCCGACGCTCCAGTAGGGGCTCCTGTGGGCGTTGGCCTGGGTGGACCCCCGGCGGGTGGCGGGTGGATGGGGGCGTGGTTTTGGAAGAGGACTGATTACCAGTAATGGTGGCCCAAGTAAAGGTTTGCATACAGACAGACCCACTGCTGGCCAGGGTCCGCTACATCATGCTGTACAGGGCCCAGCACCGTGCCCTCTCAGAGGACCGAAAATGGCAGATCTCAGCATGGTGGATGACATCCTCCTGTGGGGTTCCCGGTTGGTCATCCCTGAACATGGACAGGTTGTAATTTTGCAGGAACTCCACAGTAGACACCCAGATGTCTCCAAATTGAAAACGTTGGCCTGGAGCCATGTATGGTGGCCCCACATCAATGCGGAGATCGAGAGGTTAGCGAATTGTACCCGATGCCCTGAGCAACAGAAGCTCCCCCTGGCAGCTCCACTTCATCCATGGAAAGGCCGGGCTGGCCTTGGTCTATGGCCTTTCCAGGGGGCAATATACCTGTGGTAGTTCTTGTGAACAATACCTACTGATAGTAGACGTGCATTCTAAATGGATGAATGTACACTGGATGATGACGACTATATCGCGTGCCACCACTGAATGGCTCCGGCAGATCATTAGCGTTCACAGACACCCCGAGGTCCTCGTGTCGGACAACGGCACTGCGGTCACTATTCGGAGGTTGTGGATTTTTTGAAGCAAAATGGGGTCCATCATGTCAGCACTACACCTGATCACCTGCCCTCGAATGGGTTGGCAGAACGTGCCATACAGACATTCAAACTGGGGGTGAGAAAACAGACCACGGGCTCACCAGAAACCCACCTTGCCTGTTTTCTTTTTTATTATCGGCCCAGTCCACACGCTACCACCGGGGTGACGCCCATGAAGCTTTTGATGGGTCATCGCTTGTGCATGCAGTTGAGCCTCATTTCGCCGGACGTGGGCGATAGGACCTGTGGCCAACAGGAACGAACCGTAGTGCAGTGAGCCGGGCCCGTGAGAGAATTCACCGCTAGCGACTCCGTGGATGTCTGAAATTTTACTGACGGGGTATTATGGATTCCGGGAACGGTCATAAAATGCACCAGGCCAGTCTCGTACGCGGAACTCGAATAGGCACATGGGCCATCTCCGAGCTGGCTGAATGTTGCCTGGTATACAGGAAGCCCAGGGATCTGCAACATCAGAGCCGCTGTGGCCTCATCTGAATATGTTCTCCCAAGATGAGTGGTAGCGGAGGGGGCTAACCCCACTGTCCTAGGACTGCTGGGATGTAAATACCCCGGCCCAGGTGTGGGTTGAGTGCGGGAGACCCTTTGGGGAGTAGGAAGAGTGTATGGTAACCTGGATAAAACCAAACTTTTCTACAGACAGTGGGTTGGATTCTCCCACCACACTCACCGCAAAAATGCCACAGACGAGCCGCTTGAGTGGACAAATCCATTGACCTCGACGACCGGAGAATCCCGCCCATCACTTCCAAGTGGTCGCTTGCCTGAGACTTTACACCAGTCTAGGGGTTTCATTTTATTTTAAAGTCTGCAGGTTTCTTTTTGCCTGAACTGCCCACGTCTTTGTATTTAACTACCAGCTTCTCTGCCATGCAGTACAAAGCCAGCATGTGGTTCAGGTAAAAATTTAATTTTCCTGAATTTAATGGCACTTTTTGAGTGGCATTATGCAAAGGCCTGTCATCCTTATAATAACCTGCACATGTAAGCTGCTTCGAAGCGTACCTTGGATCCTCCACCGAAGATTCACCGACCTCCAAAAGAAGCAGATCCTCAACGCACGGGTGAGCCGGCAAGTTTTCCTTCTCATCCGGGACGCCCCCTCGTATAGGGAGGCGATAATGCTGCTGAAGGGACAATAATAAAAGTCTGTAAACGAGGTGTATGCTAGGCACTTTCTTGCCACGAGACGACAACGCAATGGGGAATCACTAGCAGAATTCCTGCGTGCCTTGCGGGTACTCGGCCGGAACTGTGATTGCCAGGCGGTATCGGCCACCCAACACGCGGAGCTGTTGATTAGGGATGCCTATGTCGCAGGTATGAAATCGATCTACATCCGCTGGCGATTGCTAGAAGGGGGTACACTCGGCCTCCCAGAGACAGTGCAGCTCTCAAACTCTCTGGAGGTGGCCTTCCAGAACATGGAGGCCTACACATCCGACCACACGGCACCCTCGTGGACCTCGTGGGCGCCGCCACCATCCGACTCGAGTGTGGTGCAAGCCTGTGCCGCGCAGCTGCCAGCCTAGGGTCCGACCCCGACCGCATGCACCCCCTCCTGGAACTGCCCCTCCCCCACTGCCCCAAGGCCCAGAAGAGATGCCTGGGGTTCTTCTCTTACTATGCCCAGAGGGTCCCCAATTATGCGGACAAGGCCCGTCCACTTATTAAATCCACCATTTTTCCCCTGATGGCTGAGGCCCGCCTGGCCTTCAACCGCATCAAGGCAGATATTGCTAAAGCTGCGATGCACACTGTGGACGAGTCCATTCTGTTCCAGGTGGAGAGCGATGCGTCAGACTTTGCGCTGGCCGCTACCCTCAACCAGGCAGGCAGGCCCATGGCTTTCTTCCCCCGTATCCTCCATGCCTCCGAAATGCGACACTCCTTTACCAGAATGTTGCCTGGTATGGAGGGCATTAGCTATGAGGAGCAGTTGAATAAACTCGGTTTGTTCTCACTGGATCGAAGGAGGTTGAGGGGCGACCTGATAGAGGTCTACAAAATTATGAGGGGCATAGACAGAGTGGATAGTCAGAGGCTTTTCCCCGGGGAAGAGGGGTCAATTACTAGGGGGCATAGGTTTAAGGTGAGAGGGGCAAGGTTTAGAGTAGATGTACGAGGCAAGTTTTTTACGCAGAAAGTAGTGGGTGCCTGGAACTCGCTACCGGAGGAGGTGGCGGAAGCAGGGACGATAGTGACATTTAAGGGGCATCTTGACAAATACATGAATAGGATGGGAATAGAGGGATACGGACCCAGGAAGTGTAGAAGATTGTAGTTTAGTCGGGCAGCATGGTCGGCACGGGCTTGGAGGGCCGAAGGGCCTGTTCCTGTGCTGTACATTTCTCTGTTCTTCGTTTGTTGTTCCTCCGTCGAAAAGGAAGCCCAGGCCATTGTGGAAGCTGTGCGACATTGGAGGCATTACCTGGCCGGCAGGCGATTCACTCTCCTCACTGACCAATGGTCGGTTACCTTCATGTTTAACAATACACAGCGGGGCAAGATCAAGAACGACAAGATTCTGAGGTGGAGGATCGAGCTCTCCACCTATAACTATGATATCTTGTATCGACCTGGGAAGCTCAATGAGCCCCCAGATGCCCTATCCCGCGGTACATGTGCTAGCGCACAAGTAGACCAACTTCGGGCCCTCCACAATGACCTCTGTCACCCGGGGGTCACCCGGTTTTTCCACTTTATCAAGGCTCGCAACCTGCCTTACTCCATCGAGGAGGTCAGGTCCGTGACCAGAGACTGCCAGGCCTGCGCGGAGTGCAAACCGCAGTTCTATCGGCGCACCTGGTAAAGGCCTCTCGCCCCTTTGAGCGTCTCAGCATCGACTTCAAAGGGCCCCTCCACTGACCGTAACGTGTACTTACTCAACATTGTTGACGAATACTCAAGATTCCCCTTTGCCATCCCATGCCCTGACATGACCTCTGCCACCGTCATCAAGGCCCTGCACAGTCTTTTCACCTTTCCGGGTTCCTCACCTACATCCATAGCGATCGGGGCTCCTCCTTCATGAGCGACAAGTTGCGTCAGTTCCTGCTCAGCAAGGGCATTGCCTCCAGCAGGTCGACCAGCTACAACCCCCGGGGCAACGAACAGGTGGAGAGGGAGAACGCGACGGTCTGGAAGGCCGTCCTCCTGACCCTACGGTCGAGAAGTCTCCCGCTGGCAGGAGGTCCTCTACGATGCGCTCCACTCCATACGGTCGCTCCTGTGCAATGCGACCAATGAGACTCCTCACGAACGTATGTTTGCCTTCCCCAGGAAGTCCACCTCTGGGGTCTCGCTCCCGTCCTGGCTGACAGTCCCAGGCCCTGTCCTCCTCCGGAAGCATGCGAGGAGCCATAAAACCGACCCCCTCGTCGAGAAGGTCCTACTCCTCCATGCCAATCCACAATATGCATACATGACGGGCGGCGGGACAGTCTCCCTCCAGGATTTGGAACCTGCAGGTTCTCCAGCGACCATCACCACCACCCCCGACCCTACACCGTTTCCCTCCACCACTATTCAGCTACTTCAAGAACTGGCACCCACAGGCCCACTGGCGACCATCACCACCTCCCCCGCCCGTACACCCCCCCCCCCCCCTCCGCACCACCCCGCCCCCCCCTGAGGACTGAGGCGATCATGGCGGAAGGTCAAGGCCCCCGACAGACTTGATCTTTACGTCCACTTCACCCCCGCTGGACTCTTTTTCTAACAAGGGGTGAATGTGGTAAACCACTGTAGTGCATAATATGTGTATTGTGGTAAACGGCTACTGTATTATATGTAATGTGGTAAACCACTGCCCGATGGCTCCACCTCCCCTCGGGCTCGGTATAAAGGTAGCTGGTCTCCGCCTCTGACCCAGTTCGGGATCAGAGGCCAGGAGACTTTCTGTTTAGTTTATTAAAACCTCAGTTACGTTCACTATTCGTTTTGTGTTCATTGATGGCACATCAATATAAGAAAACAAGTACCCTGTGATCACACAATGCACTGGCTTGCAGAGTACAGCAAGCCAGATAAAACATACAACACATAACAGCCAACTCTGGCCCAAATTTATGAAGAACTGAGGGATTCATAACTTGAACTTCCCCTGGTGTCTGGCGAGCGATATCTCTGTGAAAGGAAGTAACTTGCTGTCGATTGGATAAACATTTTAAAAATATTTTTATTGCCGTTTTCCAACATTAACAGTATAACAGTTTAACATATAAAGCACATGATATTTACAGAGTAGCAGCTCAAGTGTGACTGATACTTACAGGCCAGTTCGTGTCTTATGTACAACGGTTTTTACAAGCGGTCCCTCCACCCACCCCTAGCCTCCCTGGCACTGTTCACATTTGTCGTCCATCTCCGGGAAGAACCTACTCATTCGGGTTCTAGTCAGGTGGGTTCTGTGCACCACTTTAAACTGCATAAGGCAGGAGGAGGTGCAGTTGTCCCTGCTCAGTGCTTCTTTATCACCTCCTCCGCCAGATTGGTCAGGTTCCACTTGTGGATCTGTGTCCAGTCATGGACTATCTGGATCCCCAGGTAGCGGAATTTGTTTTGGGCTGGTTTGAATGGTAGTCTCTCTAGCTCTGCCCCTCCCCTGTTTAAGTTCACCGGGAATGCCTTGCTCTTGTCCAGGTTGAGTTTGTAGCCCGGGAAGGCTCCAAACTCTCTCAGAAGCTGATAGTTTTCAGGCTGTTCTTTGGGTCCTAGCCATAAGGGAGCAGGTCATCCGCATAGAGCGACACTCTGTGCCCTCTGCCCTCTCTTTGTATACCCTTCCAGCTTTTCACAACTTGCAGAGCGATCGCCAGTAGTTCAATTGCCAGGACGAACAAGAGCAGGGACAGTGGGCATCCCTGTCTAGTGCCTCTGTGTAGCTGGAAGTATTCAGAGCTGGTGATGTTGGTCCGAACGCTCGCCTTGGGGGCGTTGTACAAGAGTTTCACCCATGACGTGATTCCTGTCCCTAGCCCAAGCCGCTCCAGCTACTCGATGAGGTACTTCCAGTCGACTCAGTCTAAGACCTTTTTTTGCATCCAAGGAGACAATCACCTCTGGTGTTCTCTCCCTGGAAGGAGTCATGCCTTGCGCAGCCGCCTGATGTTCGAAGTTAGTTGCCTACCCATGACAAAGCCCATCTCCTCCGCGACCACCTCTGGTACGCAGTTCTCCAGTCTCTTGGCCAGGACGCTTGTGAGTATTTTCACGTCTCCGTTCAGCAGTAAAATGGGTCTATATAATCCACATTCCGTCGGGTCCTCAGCGATATCATGGATTGTGTTGGCGTAGGAGGCAGGGGCCCTTCACAAGCAAGTCTGCGAACATGTCCCATAGGTGCGGGGCCGGGTGTGGTGTGAATTTCTTATAGAAGTCCGCCAGGAACCCGTCAGGTCCCAGCGTCTTCCCCACCTGCCTGAAGCTGATACTCTCCATGATCTCTCCAAGTCCTTTGTTTTCATAAATTTACAGTACCCAATTCATTTTTTCCAATTAAGGGCCAATTTAGCGTGGCCAATCTACCTACCCTGCACATCTTTGGGTTGAGGGGGTGAGACCCACGCAGACACGGGGAGGAATGTGCAAACTCCACACAGCCAGGGACCCAGAGCCGGGATTGAACCTGAGATCTCAGCGCCGTGAGGCAGCAGTGCTAACCACTCCACCACCATGCTGCCCTGATCTGTCCCAGTCCTGTTGGTGCTTCCAGCCTACCATCCCCCATGACTGGCATGTCCAGTCCATTGAGGAACCGTTTAACCTCCGCACCCCCGTTAGGTGTACAGCCCTCGGTAGAAGGTCTCAAACGTTCAGTTGACTTCTTTTTGCTCGATTACAAGTCTCCCTCTGCTCTCGTTCACCTGCGCTATCTCCCTCATGGCTGCATGCTTTCTCAGCTGGTGAGCCAGGAGGCGGCCAGCCTTTTCTCTGTGCATGTAAAAAGTCCCCCGTGTCTGGCGGAGTTGGTGCACGGCTTTCCTGGTGGATAGCAGGTTACAGTCCATTTGTAACTTTTTGTTTTCCCCCAGAAGCTCTATGGTCGGGGCCTCGGAGTATTTTCCCTGATTTTACCTTGACAGTTTCCCTGAAAGAACGAGGTGGAAAAAAAATCAGTTTGAATTCCAGAGTAACGATTTAAACACCCAGACCCAGCCTCGCACAGAACACCCCGCACACACATGACCTCCCCAGGGGACCACCCCACCCCAGCTCCCAACTCCACCCTGACAATATGGGTATAGAACCGACAGAGCAGACCCGGCTCAGAGCTGATGTAGATTCTAAATTTGCTATTAAGGGAGATTGGGGAAACTGCGACTGTATTTTCTGGAGTTTCAAAGAATGAGGGGTGATCTCATTGAAACCTACGACATATTTGAATGGAAAGACCGGTTGGTGCAGATACAATGTTACCCTGGTTGGGGAATCTAGAACCGGGGACACAATTTCAAAATGAGCAGGAAGTTACTTTGGACTGAGATGAGGAGAACTTTCTTTACTCAGACAGTTCTGAATTTTTGGAATTCTCTATCCCGGAGTGCTGTGGAAGCTCAATCATTGCGTATGTTTAAAGCAGAGATTGATGTATTTCTAAATAACAATGAGATAAAGGGATACATACATAAAACATACAGTGCCGAAGGAGGCCATTCAGCCCATCGAGTCTGCACCGACCCACTTAAGCCCTCACTTCCACCCTATCCCAATAACCCCTCCTAACCCTTTTGGTCACTAAGGGCAATTTATCATGGCCAACCCACCTAACCTGCATGTCTTTGGACTGTGGGAGGAAACCAGAGCACCCGGAGAAAACCCACGCAGACACAGGGAGAACGTGCAGGCTCTGCACAGACAGTGACCCAGCGGGGAATCGAACCTGGGACCCTGGCGCTGTGAAACCACAGTGCTATCCGCTTGTGCTACCGTGCTGTCCCTGAATAGGGGGATAGTGTGGGAAAAAGGCATTGAAATGGATGATCGACCTTGATCGGATTAAATGTCAGAGCGGGCCCGATAGGCTGAATGCCTACTTCTGCTCCCATGTTCCTATGTGAAAGGTGCCAGATAAATAAATTAAAGTCTTTCTTTTTAAGACTTTCTTTGGCAATATGTTTTCACAACCACACCAAATCAAGCTAGAAACAGTCCACTGTGTTGGCATGTGAATTATAAACCACTGGGAGGGATAATTTATTTCCATGTTTACTTTGCTGTGCACATTTTCCTCTTACTAAGTTTTAATATTTTCCATCATTCATATGCTCATTGCACATTAATTTAAGTTTTCTTCAACTTACTTTTTCATCCACTTTTTGTATTTTTTTATTACTTGCTTTGATTTTTCCTTTCATGTCTGTGTTATAAAGACAGAAGGGATATGCTAGTATATGATAATGTCACTGATATCAATCAGTCATGTGTTTGACGTTCCTTTGAAAGAGCTGGAAAACCCTGCTCAGGAACAAACTGTTTAGATGTAGTACTAATAAACAAGTGTAAAGCACGTGCCAGCGTATGACTACTGTCTGTCTAGTAACTAAACACACTGCCTCGAGTTCACTGATAAGCAGGACTTTCTCAGAACATGGCAGCAGTAGTTGAGATACATTGGTGTTATCGAAGGAACCACAGCAAGAGAGTAAACAAAAACTTGACAGCAGCCTGTGCTGCAACTCGACAGACAAAAGGAAATAAACTGGAATGTGGTGATGATGCCAGAAGCATTCGAGCAGTGCCTGCCCTACCCAAAGCTTTATTTTTATTAATTTAGAGTACCCAATTATTTTTTTTCCAATTAAGGGACAATTTAGCATGGCCAATCCACCTAACCTGCACATCTTTGGGTTGTGGTTGTGAAACCCATACAGACACGGGTGCGGGGGAATGTGCAAACTCCACACGGACAGTGAACCGGAGCTGGGATCGAACCCGGGTCCTCGCTGCCATGAGGCAGCAGTGCTAACCACTACGCCACCGTGTTGCCCCCATACTTGGCTGACTTTATACAAATCTTCATTCTGAATGATCTCGGGCACCCCTCCCCCTTAGGGGGGAGCTCGTATTTGGCAAGTTTGATGGGGAGACTGATTGCTCCAACCCCATAGGTCTCGTGCGGGTTATAACGTTAAGGAGGTCAGAAATGTACACAGTATTCCAGGTGCGGTCTAACCAAATTTCTATACAACTGGAGCAAGACTTTGCTACTCCTGCACTCAAATCCTCTTGCGATTAATGCTAACACACAGCCTTCTAACTGTTTGCCACACCTGCCTGTTGGCTATCAGTAATTTATTGACAAAGACACCCAGGTCCCTTTGTACAGCCTTGCATTCTAATCTCTCACTATTTAAAAAATACTCTGAACATCTGTTCCTTCTACTAAAGTGGATAACCTCACATTTTTCCACATTACATTCCATCTGCCATGTTCTTCCCCCAATTCACCAAATTTCCTTGAAGTCATTTTGCATCTTCCTCAGAACATACATTTGCCTAGCTTTGTGTCTTCTGCAAACTTGGAAATATTACATTTGGTCCACAGATTCAAATCATTGATATAAATACTGTGACCACGGGGCATCCCAAAATGCTTTACGATCAATGACTTCGGTAACAAAGGAAAAAGGGGCAATTTACACACAGCAAGCTCTGGGAAACATTGGGCCGGATTTTCCTCCCCGACCTTGGCATGTTCTGTAGCGGCAGAGGGCAGCTTGCCATTGGCCAGTGGGGGGAACTCTGGTCCCACTATTGTCAATGGGGTTTCCTGTTGAATGCATCCCTTGTCCCCGTGAGACCTGTGGCAGTCGGTGGGACCATAAGATCCCAACAGTGTGAATAGCCATAGAACACTGTCCTTTATGGTGGATATGACAAGGTCTGTTTTTCAGATTTGGATTGAGAGTTAAGTGTTGACTAGAACATCAGTTTTTGGATCTTTTATATCCACCTGACAGAGAAGACCAGCCCTTACTTAACATCTCATCTAAAAGGTGGAACATTCAACAGTGCAGCAATCTCTCAGTACTGCACTGGGATGTCCTCGAATCATTACAGTGGGAAGTAAGGGGGTTACTATCTTCAGGGACTGCTTTTTTGCGCATCGGAGGGCAGCCCTCCCTAAGATAGTACCCCTTTTTCCTATCTGCCTGCTGAATGAAATCCTTAGTCACCCCCAGCCCAACCCCCCTCCATATATTATAGAATCATAGAATTTACAGTGCAGAAGGAGACCATTCGGTCCATCAAATCTACACCGGCCCTTGGAAAGCGCATCCTACTTAAGCCCACACCTCCACTCTGTCCCCACACCTCTACCCTATCCCCATAACCCATCTAACCATTTTTGGACACTAAGGGCAATTTGGCATGGCCAATCCACCTAACCAGCACATCTTTGGACTGTGAGAGGAAACCAGAGCACCCGGAGGAAACCCACGCAAACACGGGGAGAACGTACAGACTACGCACAGACAGTGACCCAGCGAGGAATCGAACCTGGGGCCATAGAGTTGTGAAGCAATTATGCTAACCACTGTGCTCCCGTACTCCCCCAAACCCCCCGGACTCTCTGGGATCCATTGGGCCTTCTTCTTCTTCCTTGTTGTAAGCCTGGTAGTGCCCATTAATGTGTTCTTGGCACTGCCAGGACTGATAGCTTTAGTTTTTGCTGAAAAGAAATTTGAGCAGTCAGCAATGGAGAAAATATGAACTGTGCAGGTGTGACAAAAGGGAACAATACCCAACTTGGACGATGTTGTCCATAATAACATAAAGATTGTTTGTTAATAATGTATACAAACTTTCCCTCTGCATCCTCCGCTTTCCCTCTGCCTCCTCCGCTTTCCCTCTGCCTCCTTCGCTTTCCCTCTGCCTCCTCCGCTTTCCCTCTGCCTCCGCCACTTTCCCTCTGCCTCCTTCAATTTCCCTCTGCCTCCTTCGCTTTCCCTCTGCCTCCTCCGCTTTCCCCTCTGCCTCCTTCGCTTTCTCTCTGCCTCCTCCGCTTTCCCTCTGCCTCCTTCGCTTTCTCTCTGCCTCCTTCGCTTTCCCTCTGCCTCCTTCGCTTTCCCTCTGCCTCCTCCACTTTCCCTCTGCCTCCTTCAATTTCCCTCTGCCTCCTTCGCTTTCCCTCTGCCTCCTCCGCTTTCCCCACTGCCTCCTTCGCTTTCTCTCTGCCTCCTCCGCTTTCCCTCTGCCTCCTTCGCTTTCTCTCTGCCTCCTTCGCTTTCCCTCTGCCTCCTTCGCTTTCCCTCTGCCTCCTTCGCTTTCCTTCTGCCTCCTTCGCTTTCTCTCTGCCTCCTCCGCTTTCCCTCTGCCTCCTTCGCTTTCTCTCTGCCTCCTTCGCTTTCCCTCTGCCTCCTTCGCTTTCCCTCTGCCTCCTCCGCTTTCCCTCTGCCTCCTTCGCTTTCCCTCTGCCTCCTCCGCTTTCCCTCTGCCTCCTTCGCTTTCCCTCTGTCTCCTTCGCTTTCCCTCTGCCTCCTTCGCTTTCCCTCTGCCTCCTCCACTTTCCCTCTGCCTCCTCCGCTTTCCCTCTGCCTCCTTCAATTTCCCTCTGCCTCCTCCGCTTTCCCCTCTGCCTCCTTCGCTTTCTCTCTGCCTCCTCCGCTTTCCCTCTGCCTCCTTCGCTTTCCCTCTGCCTCCTTCGCTTTCCCTCTGCCTCCTTCGCTTTCCCTCTGCCTCCTTCGCTTTCCCTCTGCCTCCTTCGCTTTCCCTCTGCCTCCTTCGCTTTCCTCTGCCTCCTTCGCTTTCCCTCTGCCTCCTCCGACTTTCCCTCTGCCTCCTCCGCTTTCCCTCTGCCTCCTTCGCTTTCCCTCGGCTTCCTCCGCTTTCCCTCCGCCTCCTTCGCTTTCCCTCTGCCTCCTTCGCTTTCCCTCTGCCTCCTTCGCTTTCCCTCTGTCTCCTTCGCTTTCCCTCTGCCTCCTTCGCTTTCCCTCTGCCTCCTTCGCATTCCCTCTGCCTCCTTCGCTTTCCCTCTGCCTCCTCCGCTTTCCCTCTGCCACCTTCGCTTTCCCTCTGCCTCCTCGCTTTCCCTCTGCCTCCTCGCTTTCCCTCTGTCTCCTTCGCTTTCCCTCTGCCTTCTTCGCTTTCCCTCTGCCTCCTTCGCTTTCCCTCTGCCTCCTCCACTTTCCCTCTGCCTCCTCTGCTTTCTCTCTGCCTCCTCCGCTTTCCCTCTGCCTTCTCCGCTTTCCCTCTGCCTCCTTCGCTTTCCCTCTGCCTCCTTCACTTTCCCTCTGCCTCTTTCGCTTTCCCTCTGCCTCCTTCACTTTCCCTCTGCCTCCTTCGCTTTGCCTCTGCCTCCTTTGCTTTGCCTCTGCCTCCTTCGCTTTCCCTCTGCCTCCTTCGCATTCCCTCTGCCTCCTTCGCTTTCCCTCTGCCTCCTTCGCTTTCTCTCTGCCTCCTTCGCTTTCTCTCTGCCTCCTTCGCTTTCTCTCTGCCTCCTCCGATTTCCCTCTGCCTCCTTCGCTTTCTCTCTGCCTCCTTCGCTTTCTCTCTCTGCCACAGTGAAGTGGAAATTAGAGCAGTAACTGGAACATGAAACCCACTCAACATGGACCACCTTCCCGGATTCCTGCCCACGCTCCAGCCTCGCACGATCGGAGCTTACAGGGAGGAGGACATTCAGTCACGTCAATCATAGAGACCCTTCACCCTCCCTCGCCTTGACGGGACCCAACTTAAATTTTGTACATTGATGCACTGTGTTATGTAAATAAATGTGTTGTTATACTCTTTAAAAAAAATTTTTTTTAAATGTATACAAAATTCCTGGGGCTGGATTCTCCATTTGGGAGACAAAGTCCCCACCCCGGCGTGAAAACGGTGATATTTTACGCCAGGAAAACTGGCACAAAACGGCCACTGATTCCACATTTTGCTAGGGGTTAGCAGGGAGGCAGCGTAGAGCTCCGAGCTCTAGCTGCCGATATGGCCAGCAGCATTTCCGGGTCCGTGGCCGTGCATGCGGCAGTGGCCTGCAACGGCTGCACTGTGCTTCATGGCGGACTCAGCCCGCGGACCTGGACTGCAAAAATAGTACCCCCCTTCGGCTGCTTGCGCATCCTGGACTGCCCCCCCCCCTCCACAGTGCCCGCAGCCCCGATTGAAGTCCCCCCTGCCCGTGGATCAGCCCTCCCCCGACTGTGGCGGCGCTGGACTGAGTTCACGATGGGTGAGACCACAGGTGTCCCATGTCGTCTGGAACCCGGCAGGTCGGGGACGGAACATCGTGGGGTGGGCCTCAGGCAGTGGCCTGAGGCCATCGATATGCCGTGCAGCGGCATAATCCTAGAGTATGCCGCTTTTCATGGGGCGGAGAATCCGAAAACCGGCGCCGCCTCCCGATTTCAGTGTTAAATCGGATTCTCTGGCCCGTCGCCGAACGCGATTTCGGCGTTCGGGATTGGAGAATCCAGCCCCTGGTTTAGGAATTTGATTTATGAGCTGCTGACGCATCAGATGGCAGGGCCTCATCCCCAGTGAGAGGCCGAAGTACTACAGACGCCCAATTCAGCCCACTTGCAGTGCATTTTTGCTGTGGGGCAGGCTGGTGTCTGAAGTGGGTTGCTCTACACTAACTTTGCTTCCGGATGTGTGCGTGTGTGTGTGAGAATAAGACTGGGTGTGCGGCATTGCATTAATGCATGGTCAGCGAGTGAGAATAAATAATATTCTTTATTTTAAACTCACAAAAGCTTGCTTTATAATTATTGCATTGGAATACACACTCCAAGGGTTAAAAAAGAAAGACACGCTCTTTCCATATAAAACAGTGGGCCACGAGGGAGCAAATGGACATATTTTTCTGGTGGCTATTGCAGCTGGAATTTTCCAGGGTCCCTGACAGCGAGGGGTGCATTCAACGGGAAACCCCGTTGCCAACGGCAAGGCCAGAAGATCCTGCCGCCGCCCAATGGTGGACCACTTCCGTTGCCATGAAATGCATGGCGGATTACGTGGAAAATCCCACCATGTAAAATCAGTATGTAATGTAAAGGCTTCCCAGCAATCTACTCAAAAATATCTACATTGTAAATATTTTGAATATGCGTCAATCAGGAGTCACTGTGCAAGAGGAATTTTAAAGCTTGACATAAAATATATATATAAAGATTTCAAATCTTTAGTTAAAAGTGTTATATCATAATTTGACCTGACACTGTGCTTCATTTATTTAGTTTTACAAAAAATAGTATTCATTTCTGTGTAGAACACAGTCAATTCAGAAGGATATTATTCAAAAATACTGGCAGCTTATCAAACAAATTATGAAAGGTAATTTAACATGGGGGGGAGGGGGGGTGGGCCATGGGTTTAGGTGAAGGTAAAGGCAGTAAAAATGCATCACATTCCGAAGCCAGTTCCAACATATTGACTTCCAGTTCAACATGGGTGTGTTTGGTTACATGAATGAAAACGCCCTCCAGATAAGAAGTTAGCAATTGGAATAAATAAAGCCATGAATTATAGTGGTATTTTCACTGGAGTTTAAATGTAATGGCCCTTAAATTGGTTTCTTGGGATTCTTGAAACTCCCCATTGGCAGTGAGAAAATAACTATAGTTGGATTGGATTGGATTGGATTGAATTTGTTTATTGTCACGTGTACCGAGGTACAGTGAAAGGTATTTTTCTGCGAACAGCGCAACGGATCATAAAGCACATGAGAAGAAAAGGGAATAAAAGAAAATACATAATAGGGCAACACAACATATACAATGTAACTACATAAGCACTGGCATCAGACGAAGCATACAGGGTGTAGTGTTAATGAAGTCAGTCCATAAGAGGGTCATTTAGGAGTCTGGTAACAATGGGGAAGAAGCTGTTTTTGAGTCTGTTCATGCGTGTTCTCAAACTTCTGTATCTCCTGCCCGATGGAAGAAGTTGGAAGAGTGAGTAAGCCGGGTGAGAGGGATCTTTGATTATACTGCCCGCTTTCCCCAGGCAGCGGGAGGTGTAGATGGAGTCAATGGATGGGAGGCAGGTTCGTGTGATGGACTGGGCAGTGTTCACGACTCTCTGAAGTTTCTTGCGGTCCTGGGCCGAGCAGTTGCATACCAGGCTGTGATGCAGCCCAATAGGATGCTTTCTATGGTGCATCTGTAAAAGTTGGTAAGAGTCACTGTGGACATGCCGAATTTCCTCAGTTTCCTGAGGAAGTATAGGCGCTGTTGTGCTTTCTTGGTGGTAGCGTCGACGTGGGTGGACCAGGACAGATTTTTGGAGATGCGCACCCCTAGGAATTTGAAACTGCTAACCATCTCCACCTCGGCCCCGTTGATGCTGACAGGGGTGTGTACAGTACTTTGCTTCCTGAAGTCAATTACCAGCTCTTTAGTTTTGTTGGCATTGAGGGAGAGATTGTTGTCGCTACAAATTTGTGAAAATACAGGAATAAATAGTCAATTCTCTAAACTGCTTTTAAACTACTATTGGGTGGGTTTGTTGAGAGGCTAATTTCTGTACTTGATATTCAAGATCAGATAGGTGGAGCAATGATTTTCTTCGATCAGACCTTGGGTGATCAGTTGCAACAGCATGCTGTGAAGAGACCTGCAAATTCTCAGAAGTAAGGGGATCAATGGCAGAGAGGGAAGCAATATTATACAAGTACCTAGATACTATTAGTGCATGATTCCAGAAGTCCCACGTCCCTGACCTTTCAGAAGGGCAATGCCTCCAGAAGCTGAGGTTATTGCATCAGATGGTGGCAGGCATCTGCAGCTTTCTAGAAGTTTTGCTCCCTGCTGGAACTAGTAGTGATGCATTAGCAATGGTCATGAAAGTGACCATTGCTCTCAACACTTTTTGTCTCCCAATCCTTCGAGTGCTCCACTAGAGACATATCTCGGATTTCCCAATTGTCTGAACATAAAAGCATAAGGCAAGCTGCCGATGGATTGTCCACCATTCCCACATCCCTTAATAGTTTTGGTTAACAAAAATCTATCAGTATCAGATTTAAAACTGGCAATTCATTACGGATCAATTTGAGGAATATAGTTCCAAACTAATTTCACTCAAAAAGATCTGGCTTTAATCTGGCTAGATCCAGGTTATCCATCTAGCAGAAATAGTTTCTCCCAAACTGCAATGTATTGAAAACTCTAATCAAATCTCCCTCAATTTTCTAAATTCCAGGGCATACAACCCTAATTATGTCATCTCACCTCATAATTTAATCACTGGGTCCAGGCACCATTATAGTAAATCTTCATGGAATTCCCTCCAATCCTAAATTATATTGTCTTTACCACATGGAGTGTGGTGCAAGTAGTTACATGTTATGTGCTTCTACCAAACAATGAAATGTAACATTTTTATGTGTATGCATGTGTATCTACTTTTGCAACTACAAAGCTTTACTCCTATTTTGTAAGGGCCACAAAGAATCCAGCATGAGTTTAGAACATAGAACATAGAACAGTACAGCACAGTACAGGCCCTTCAGCCCACGATGTTGTGCTGACCATTTATCCTAATCTAAGATCAACCTAACCTACACCCCTTCGATTTACTGCTGTCCATGTGCCTGTCTAAGAGTCGCTTTATATCCCTAATGACTCTGACTCCACCACCTCTGCTGGCAGTGCATTCCACACACCCACCACTCTCTGTGTAAAGAACCGACCTCTAATATCTCCCCTATACCTTCCTCCAATAACCTTAAAATGATGTCCCCTCGTGACAGTCATTTCCACCCTGGGGAAAAGTCTCTGGCTATCCACTCTATCCATGCCTCTCATCACCTTGTACACCTCTATCAAGTCACCTCTCTGCCTTCTTCGCTCCAGTGAGAAAAGCCCTAGCTCCCTCAAGCTTTCTTCATAAGACATTCCCTCCAGTCCAGGCAGCATCCTGGTAAATTTCCTCTGTACCCTCTCCAAAGCATTCACATCCTTCTTATAATGAAGCGACCAGAACTGGACACAATATTCCAAGTGTGGTCTAACTAGGGTTTTATAAAGCTGCAGCAAAACCTCACGGCTCTTAAACTCAATCCCCCTGTTAATGAAAGCCAACGCACTATATGCCTTCTTAACAACCCTATCAACCTGGGTGGCAACTTTGAGGGAGCTGTGTACCCTCTGTTCCTCCATACTTCCAAGAATCCTGCCTTTAACTCTGTATTCAGCATTCAAATTTGACCTTCCAAAATGAATCATTTCACATTTATCAAGGTTGAACTCCATCTGCCACTTCTCAGCCCAGCTCTGCATCCTGTCAATGTCCTGTTGTAACCTGCAACAACACTCAACACTATCTACAACTCCCCCAACCTTCGTGTCATTGGCAAACTTACTAACCCACCCTTCCACTTCCTCTTCCAAGTCATTTATAAAAACCACAAAGAGCAGAGGTCCCAGTTTGTCGAGTCAAACAGAAATTAACCTGATTTACAGTAATATATTCACAGCACCAGTTTACGATTGGCTCCTTCACTAGCCGGTACCATACTGGCCAGCTCTATTTATACAGCTACACGGCTAACAACTGCCCTGACTCCTCATTGGAGAAACTCATATCCCCTTAGAAACATGGGGTAATCAAAGTTTATTTGACTCTAAAAGATCACATGGGGTAACCAATTGTCCCCAGCCAATAGGATCCAGGCAGGTTATCGCAACCTCCTTTGCCCGTTACTTCTACATGGTACAAGCCCTACAGAGGTAGGCTTAATCAACAAAGAACAACAAAGAAAATTACAGCACAGAAACAGGCCCTTCGGCCTTCCCAGCCTGCGCCGATCCAGATCCTTTATTTAAACCTGTCTTCTATTTTCCAAGGATCTACTTCCCTCTGTTCCCCGCCCGTTCATATATCTGTTTAGATGCATCTTAAATGATGCTATCATGCCCGCCTCTACCAGCTCCGCTGGCAAAGCGTTCCAGGCACTCAGCACCCTCTGCGTAAAAAACTTTCCACACACATCTCCCTTAAACTTTCCCCCTCTCTGGTGCTACTTATCTTTTCATCCTTTTTTTATCCTGATGCACAACCCATAATGATTTGATTTTGGTGTGTAAGTCCTGTGCTGTGTTCCTGGATGATCCTGGCTAGAATTTGGCGGTGGAGAGCTGAGTTAAATCAAGAAAATCCTTGCTTGATTGAGACAAGCAGAGGCAGCCAAGGTGGGGCTCTGTTTGCAGTGGTGGGTTTCGCTGATGAGTGGGCTACACTTTGACGATGCCAATAGCGTTGAGGTTATGGCTGCCATTGTGAATTAAGTTGTGGACGATGATTTTGGCTCCCTGGACAGGTTAATGGGGCTCACATTGATGGACTGCGATATCCTAAAGACAATGGATGAAGTGGAGAAGAGAATCCTGTCAGTTGATAGGGGACCAGCTTCAGCCTTTGGAAATCCTGATGCATGCGATGTCAAACATCCTGGTCAATTCATGGAGATGGGAATGTCCGTGCAGCCCATCTTCCGAGGGGAGCTGGGGATTAATTCCCAGGTGAATTTGAGAACTGGCTGCTACACTTTCACAATCTCGATTTGAAGACTGGGCATTTTGAGTTCAATGGAACACATTTTATCCGGTCCTCGGTCAAGGAGCCTGTACACTGGTCTTACGTTGTCCTGTCCTCAATGTACGTTGAGAAGTGTTGGAGTCAGCCAGACATGACGGGTCTTTGCCTCCCACCAGGGTGTGGACTGTTCAAAACTTCATGACATCATCCTACAGTTCATCAGTAATCCTGAAGTTTGACCCCTTGTGATTGTATCACTGATTTTGTGCCATTGCCTTTTATCCTGAGAAGGGTGTATAGTATATCAGCACAGAGGCATTTGTCACCTGATATCCTGTTATGTGGCAAAAATCATGCCATGAGGGATGTGCAGTATTTACCTAATTTTGTTTTTATATATGTGCTGTTATCCTTGCTTTTACGAGGGAATACATTTTAGGTACCTTTCACTTTGCTCACAGAGAAATGAGTTGTGCCACCCTGTAGGTGGTTTGACGTAGAGGTGGTTGGTATGACTTTATAAGTCCTCATTGTGGGTGAGGAAAGCTCCTCGTTAGAACTATTAGTGTTGCCTTTTTGATTTTAACCGTTGTCAACGCGGTGGCAAGGTTGTGCGGGCGAGATTGGTCCAGCGTCATCGAAGCGAGCTGCGGGTAGCCATTGGATGCTTCGGGTGGCGAGCGTGCGCGGTTCCGATGTCGGGATGTCCGGAGACCCTGTGGGAGACAAGATGGCGGCGCCCATGGTGCGGCCATTGCGGGGTCAGGACAAGATGGCGGCGCCCATGGCCGAAGGGGAACAAGATGGCGGCGCCCATTGGTCCCACATGGACCTGGGAGGAAAAGATGGCAGCTCCCATTGTGCGTCTGGCGTGGGGGAGGGGCGATAGCGGGCCCGATCGCAGCGAATGCGCGGGCCTGGCACACAGTCGCAAAGTGGCCCTTTTTACTGCAAGCTTTACAAACGGCAGTGCGGGCCGGGCAGTGTTGGCGGGGGTGCTTCTGCTGACCACAGAAGTAGCAGCGGGGACCCCCGGGGTGCGCGGATCGGCATGCGGCGCAGGCGTATTGCGAAGGCAGGGCCCCAGCTGAGGGGGTCCAGGAGGGGTAGGAACGAGTAGAAGGGTGGGCAGCGCGGCGGGAGAGTTACGATTGTACGTTACGGGATGCAACCATCATGGGGAGCGCCAAGGTTTTCGTCTCCGCCAGTTCGAGCGTGGCCCCTTCCAGCAATCGTTCTCGGATGCGGTCCGATGCAATCCCCGTCACGAAGGCATCGCGCATGAGGAGATTCGAGTGTTCGGCGGCCATGATGGCCTGACAGTCACAGTCCCGGACGAGTGGAATTAGGGCCCACCAGAAGTCTTCTATGGACTCACCAGGTAGTTGCGAGCGGGTGGCAAGTACATGCCTGGGGAAGAGCGTGTTCGTCTTCTGCGCGTAGTGTTCTTTGAGGAGTTCCATTGCTTTTGTATAATTCATGGAGTCTTTGATCAACGGGAACACGCTGGAGCTCAGTCAGGAGTACAGGACGTTTATCTTCTGAGCCAGTGAGTAAAGTCTTTCCTGACGTCAGGCGAGTGCGGATCCAGCTGCAGGCAATCGGGCTTAATTCGGATATCCATTCTGTGGAAAATCTGACTGTAATAAATTGATGCACGATCAATTGCCCAAAGACTAAAGTTGGGTACAACTGTGGCTTTATTACAGTCAGATGCGTGGCCTCCTGCTGTAGCTGGCGAAATGGCAGGGCACTGGAGGTCATGCATATTTATACAGTTCTCCGTGGGCGGAGCCAGCCGGCATGAGCTACCAGCGAACCTGTAGTGCAGGTCCTACCTTACATCTCCTATTACAGTGGTTCACCACAGTTTTTCTTTTCTATTTTTGTTATTTTGTGATTATGGAATCCTCGCTTGTCTCTTATGAATGTATGGACAGGTATGTATCCTAGAGAGGATTGGGTGCCTTTTGTTTTTCTGCTGTGATTGTCATCTCTGGCGTTGTTGGCGTCTCGGGGATATGTGTAATGGTGCAAACCCGGTCATTTAATACTTGGTTATCTAGCCTTTCTTAGGTTGGTCATTTATATTTACTTGGCTGTGCAGTGGTTACTTGATTGAGTAGGCTAGGGCAGTAGTCACTGTGGGCGCGATTCAGCGGCCTCGTCACGCACAAACTGGTGTTGGCACAAGGCCATTGAATCTCGCAAGAGACCTCACGCGAGATTCACGACGCTTGAAGCGTCTCGTGAGATTCAACGGACTCTCGCAAGACGTTGTGATCTGGATCTCGCCGTCACTGAGCATGGTCCAGATCAGCAGATTAAAATTAGCCGTATGGCTCATTTAAATATACTTTTGCCGGATTCACCCAGTGCCCGGGACTCAGCAGCCATGCATGGGAGACCTTCCAGTATGCAATTTATCACAGTGGTTAGCAAAGTTGCTTCATAGCGCCAGAGTCGCAGGTTTGATTCCCAGCTTGGGTCATTGACTGTGTGGAGTCTGCACGTTCTCCCTGTGTCTGCCTGGGTTTCCTCCGGGTGCTCTAGTTTCCTCCCACAAGTCCCGTAAGACGTGTTGTTAGGTGAATTGGACATTCCAAATTCTCCCTCTGTGTACCTGAACAAGCGCCGGAGTGTGGTGTCTAGGGGCTTTTCACAGTAACTTCATTGCAGTGTTAATCTAAGCCTATTTATGACAATAAAGATATCTGTAATCTGGCCCACACAAATGAGGACCAGGCATAACAGCACCTGAGGGGGGGACACCCAGACCATTTGAGACCTCCGGGTGCACGTTCTCCCTGTGTCTGCGTGGGTTTCCTCCGGGTGCTCCAGTTTCCTCCCACAGTCCAAAGATGTGTGTCAGTTAGGTGGATTGGCCATGCTAAATTGCCCTTAGTGTCTAAAAAGGTTAGGTGGGGTTACTGGGTTACGGGTGTGGGTTTAAGTGGAGTGCTATTTCCAATGGCCGGTGCAGACTCGATGGGCCGAATCGCCTACTTCTGCACTGTAAGTTCTATGATATGCTGGAGCAGGTTTGAGAAGGTAGAGTCAGGGTTGGCGGGTGGGGGGGGCGGGGAATCAGGGATGATGCACATAGCAGGAGATTGCTGAATTTACAACCTTCCTTGAGCTGGCTAAAGCACAAGCGGCACTGTGTCCAGATGTGTGGTGCAATGCTGCTGCTGCTGATCTCCTGGTCCACCTCCAACCATGCCTTCTTTGTGGCATCAGCTGTTTACTTCTGTTGTCGGGAAAGCGTATCTCTCTCTGACTCCTCACCTACATGCAGCAGTATATCTGGCACTGCAAAGTCGAGGTACAGCTGCTAATCACCCCGAATCCATGAGGTAGCACAATGGCACGGTTGTTAGCACTGGTGCCTCACAGCTCCAGGGTTCCAGGTGCAATTCCAGCCTTGGGTGACTGTCTGTGTGGAGTTTGCAATTTCTCCCCGTGTCTGCGTGGGTTTCCTTCGGGTGCACCGGTTTCCTCCCACAGTCCAAAGATGTGCAGGTTAGGTGGATTGGCCATGATAAATTGCCCTTAGTGTCCAAAAATAAATAGGTGGGGTTACGGGGATAGGGTGGAGGTGGGATCTTAAGTAGGGTGCTCTGTCCAAGGGCCGAATGGCCTCGATGGGCCAAATGGCCTCCTTCTGCACTGTATATTCTGTGATTCTATGAATCTGAATCTGCTTCTTCTCTTTGTGCAAGATCCTTATTCCTCCAAATTCCATCTTTGGTTTGACACTTTAAATACTCCAACTGAAGTCGCATCAAGTGCTTCATACTCCGATTCAACGGTAAACACTTAGATTCTATTTTTATTCAAAGACTGCGTAAAATATTACAGAGAAATGCACTGAAAGTTCATCGGATTCCCAATTGATTGCCTCCACCACCAAATGCCCCTTCGGGGTTAATGTTGGGGCCGAGAACTCTGGACACTCAAGATGTTAGAAATGTAAGGAAAGTCTGTTTGCATCTAAAGAAGTACAGTGCGTTAATGTTTTCTGTAGGGATGCTTCACTAAAGTTATAATTATACCGTAATTTGCTAATTAGCCTAAGATGTGATTCAATGGTTCAATACTAACCTAAATAATCTGACCCCAGATTATTTTAACCAAGTCGACGTGTGACGTTTATGACCTCCCAAAGACCTTCAGATAAGCATTTTATTGCACGTAGCTTGGTGTAACCAGATGGATTAAATGATTTCCAAATTCTTTATTTATGACTGCACTTTTCAAAGTTAATTATCTATGTAATTCCAGATGAAGAAAAGTATGGCTTTCTTCTTGAATAATTCTGCTGTTTGACTGAATGCAACAAATACAAAACCCTTTTTGGATTACAATTGTAGTATTTGACGATGTACAGTGTTGGTATGTGAGCGCCACAAGACCACACCCTGACACTGAAGAACTAAGATATTGTACATTAAGCCACAGCAGTAAACTACAATGCTGTGAAAATTCCCTGTAACTATTGTATGTTAGAAATGATGAATGGGTTGCAAGATTCTATTCCAGAATGTATTGAACATTCCTTTGTCAGGATACACGAAGGAACCATGTGGGGGAAAAATTGTTTGTGCAGAACTGCTTCTAGTAGATCATGTTAAGTCTCTGGGGCCAAATTGTGCTGCTGGCCATAACTATTGCAGGGATTTCTTTTCAATGATATCATGGTGAATGCCATGGGAGCACACAGATGGTAGCTGATGAAACTGTCAGCTCCCAGGGAGCTGATGTAAGGCTACATTATGCTACTTGAAGCAGCGCTACTGGCCAAATTCATCCCCCATCTATTTTGAAAACGTTAACATTTGGATTTTTCACAGTAACTTCATTGCAGTGTTAATGTAACCGACTTGTGACAATAAAGATTATTATTATTAAAAGTCGGGCAGCATGTGGCGCAGTGATTAGCACTGGGACTGCTGAGCTGAGGACCCGGGTTCGAATCCCGGCCCTGGGTCACTGTCCGTGTGGAGTTTGCACATTCTCCTCATGTCTGCGTGGGTTTCACCCCCACAACCCAAAGATGTGCTGGTTAGGTGAATTGGCCATGCTAAATTGCCCTTAATTGGAAAAGATAAATAATTGGCTACTCTAAATTAAAAAAAAAATTACTACTATTAAAAGCAAATTACTGCGGATGCTGGAATCTAAAACCAAAGAGAAATTGCTGGAAAATCTCAGCAGGTCTGGCATGCATCTGTAGGGAGAGAAAAGAGCTAACGTTTCGAGTCCTGCTGACCCTTTGTTAAAGCTAAAAGACAGAGAAACTGTGGAATATTTATACTGTGGAGCAATATTTATACATGGGAGCAGGGTCCCATGCCCACATGTCTGTCCTTCGCCTGCTGCAATGTTCCAGTGAAGCTCAACACAAACTGGGGGAACAACATCTCACCTTCCGGTTTGGCACGCTGCAAACTTTCGGTCTCAACATCAAATTCAACAACTTCAGATGATTAGCTCTACCCCACCTCGACCCATTTGTTTTCATCCCAACTCATTTTAACTATCTTTTACCATTTCTTTCTTTCTTGTCTTTCTTTATATCTATTTACCCCCCACCCCCACATTATCCACCTTTCCTTACCCTTTCTCCCCTTTGCTTCCACCTTCCCCTCCCCCCCAAGAATAAAAAACAAAGAACAAAGAAAAGTACAGCACAGGAACAGGCCCTTCGGCCCTCCAAGCCTGCGCTGACCATGCTGCCCATCTAAACTAAAATTTTCTCCACTTCCGGGGTCTGTATCCCTCCATTCCCATCCTATTCATGTATTTGTCAAGATGCCCCTTAAATGTCACTATCATTCTTGCTTCCACCACCTTCTCCGGCAGCGAGTTCCAGGTACCCACTACCCTCTGTGTAAAAAACTTACCTCGTACATCTCCTCTAAACCTTGCCCCTCGCACCTCAAACCTCTGCCCCCTAGTAATTGACCTCTCTACCCTGGGAAAAAGTCTCTGACTATTCATTCTGTCTATGCCCCTCATAATTTTGTAGACCTCTATCAGGTCACCCCTCAACCTCCTTCGTTCCAGTGAGAACAAACCAAGTTTATTCAACCTCTCCTCATAAGCTAATGCCCTCCATACCTGGTAAATCTCTTCTGCACCCTCTCTAAATACTCCACATCCTTCTGGTAGTGTGGCGACCAGAATTGAACACTATACTCCAAGTGTGGCCTAACTAAGGTTCTATACAGCTGCAACATGACTTGCCAATTTTTATACTCAATGCCCCGGCCAATGAAGGCAAGCATTCCGTATGCCTTCTTGACTACCTTCTCCACCTGTGTTGCCCCTTTCAGTGACCTGTGGACCTGTATACCTAGATCTCTCTGACTGTCAATACTCTTGAGGGTTCTACCATTCACTGTATATTCCCTACCTGTATTAGACCTTCCAAAATGCATTACCTCACATTTTTCCGGATTAAACTTCATCTGCCATCTCACAGCCCAAGTCGCCAAACAATCTAAATCCTGCTGTATCCTCTGACAGTCCTCATCGCTATCCGCAATTCCACCAACCTTTGTGTCGTCCTCAAACTTACTAATCAGACCAGTTACATTTTCCTCCAAATCATTTATATATACTACGAATAGCATAGGTCCCAGCACTGATCCCTGCGGAACACCACCAGTCACAGCCCTCCAATCAGAAAAGCACCCTTCCATTGCTACTCTCCGCCTACTATGACCTAGCCAGTTCTGTATCCATCTTGCCAGCTCACCTCTGATCCCGTGTGACTTCACCTTTTGCACCAGTCTGCCATGAGGGACCTTGTCAAAGGCCTTACTGAAGTCCAGAGAGACAACATCCACTGCCCTACCTGCATCAATCATCTTTGTGACCTCCTTGAAAAACTCTATCAAGTCAGTGAGACACGACCTCCCCTTCACAAAACCATGCTGCCTCTTGCTAATACGTCTACTTGCTTCCAAATGGGAGTAGATCCTGTCTCGAAGAATTCTCTCCAGTAATTTCCCTACCACTGACGTAAGGCTCACCGGCCTGTAGTTCCCTGGATTATCCTTCCTACCCTTCTTAAACAAAGGAACAACATTGGCTATTCTCCAGTCCTCCGGGACATCACCTGAAGACAGTGAGGATCCAAAGATTTCTGTCAAGGCCTCAGCAATTTCCTCTCTTGCCTCCTTCAGTATTCTGGGATAGATCCCATCAGGCCCTGGGGACTTATCCACCTTAATATTTTTCAAGATCCCCAACACCTCGTCTTTTTGGATCTCAATGTGACCCAGGCTATCTACACACCCTTCTCCAGACTCAACATCCACCAGTTCCTTCTCTTTGGTGAATACTGATGCAAAGTATTCATTTAGTACCTTGCCCATTTCTCTGGCCCTACATATAGATTCCCTTCTCTGTCCCTCAGTGGGCCAACCCTTTCCCTGGCTACCTCTTGCTTTTTATGTACGTGTAAAATGCCTTGGGATTTTCCTTAACCCTATTTGCCAATGACTTTTCGTGACCCCTTTTAGCCCTCCTGACTCCTTGCTTAAGTTCCTTCCTACTTTCATTATATTCCACACAGGCTTCGTCTGTTCCCAGCCTTCTAGCCCTGACAAATGCCTCCTTTTTCTTTTTGACGAGGCCTACACTATCTCTCGTTATCCAAGGATCGTGAATTATTCCATATTTATCCTTCTTCCTCACAGGAACAGGCCGTTCCTGAATTCCTTTCAACTGACATTTGAAAGCCTCCCACATGTCAGATGTTGATTTACCCTCAAACATCCGCCCCCAATCTATGTCCTTCAGTTCCCACCTATTATTGTTATAATTAGCCTTCCCCCAATTTAGCACATTCACCCTAGGACCACTCTTATCCTTGTCCACCAGCACTTTAAAACTTACTGAATTGTTCCCGAAATGCTCCCCGACTGAAACTTCTACCACCTGGCCGGGGTCATTCCCCAATACCAGGTCCAGTACAGCCCCTTCCCTAGTTGGACTATCTACATATTGTTTTAAGAAGCCCACCTGGATGCTCCTTACAAACTCTGTCCCGTCCAAGCCCCTCGCACTCAGTGAGTCCCAGTCAATATTGGGGAAGTTAAAGTTTCCCATTACAACAGCCCTGTTGCTTTTACTTCTTTACAAAATCTGTCTACCTATCTGCTCCTCTATCTCTCGCTGGCTGTTGGGAGGCCTGTAGTAAACCCCCAACATTGTGACTGCACCCTTCTTATTCCTGATCTCTACCCATATAGCCACGCTGCCCTCTGAGGTGTCCTCCCGCAGTACAGCTGTGATATTCTCCCTAACCAGTAGAGCAACTCCTCCACCCCTTTTACATCTCCCTCTATCCCGCCTGAAACATCTAAATCCTGGAATGTTTAGTGGCCAATCCTGTCCTTCCCTCAACCAGGTCTCTGTAATGGCAACAAAACATCACAGTTCCATCTACTAATCCAAGCTCTACGTTCATCTGCCTTACCTGTTATACTTCTTGCATTAAAATATATGCACTTAAGGCCATCAGTCCCGCTGTTTTCAGCAACATCTCCCTGTCTGCTCTTCCTCAGAGCCATAGTGGCCCTACTTCCTCGTTCTTCCTCAATTTTTTCACCTTGTGACCTATTGCTTCGGTACCCACCCCCCTGCCATACTAGTTTAAACCCTCCTGTGTGACACTAGCAAACCTCGCGACCAGGATATTTATGCCTCTCCAGTTTAGATGCAACCCGTCCTTCTTATACAGGTCATACCTGCTCTGGGAGAGCTCCCAGTGGTCCAGATAACTGAAACCCTCCCTCCTACACCAGCTATTTAACCACGCTTTTAGCTGCTCTATCTTCCTATTTCTAGCCTCACTGGCATGTGGCAATGGGAGTAATCCTGAGATTACAACTCTTGAGGTCCTGTCTTTTAACTTTCTGCCTAGCTCCCTGAACTCCTGCTGCAGGACCTCATCCCCCTTCCTGCCTATGTTGTTAGTTCCAATGATTAATTAGCAAATTAAATTTTAAAATATTTTTTTTTTAAAAAGTTACTGTTAACTATATGTTTCCAAGAACTAGATTTCTACTATAAATGTAAATGCTAAATACAGTACTCTCCGATCTCTGGCTTAGATACCCCTCTAAATTATAATTAAGTAATTAATTAATTATGTTTAATTAGTTTAACAATGGTTAATTTTTAAATTTAATGCAGATTCCCTCCCACCCCACATCTTCATCTATCACAGTTTACCCTCTGCTGTTTGCCTTTCACACCTTTTGTTCTCTCCGGAAACTGCCATTAACACTCTTTCCCCTTGGTTTCGGTGGCTATTCGCACCCCGTTTCCCTGGCTTTCTGTGGCTATAACTCATCTTTCATTCTCACTCCACAGTATAAATCTTCCCCACTTTCTCTATCTTTTAGCTTTGACAAAGGGTCATCTGGACTAGAAACGTTAGCTCTTTTCTCTCCCTACAGATGCTGCCAGACCTGCTGAGATTTTCCAGCATTTTCTCTTTGGTTATTATTATTATTATTTGGTTCTAGTTACAGTTGCAGACTGCACTTTGATAGACATCACCAACATTCACATAGCATTAAGACCAAATCAAATCAAACTGCAGTTCACTGGTGAATTGACCTGGAAAATTTTGATAATGTCTTCGGGTTCATTGTTAGTCTGATGTAACATCTATTTTTTTTTAAATTGAAAGTACCCAATTCATTTTTTCCAATTAAGAGGCAATTTAGCGTGGCCAATCCACCTACCCTGCACATCTTTGGGTTGTGGGTTTGGGTAGGGTGCTCTTTCCAAGGGCCAGTGCAGGCTCGATGGGCCAAATGGCCTCCTTCTGCACTGTAAATTCTATGATTCTATGATTCTATAACATGGGGAGAATGTGCAAACTCCACACAGACAGTGACCCAGAATCGAACCTGGAACTTCGGTGCCATGAGGCAGCTGGGTAAACCACTGGGCCACCGTAACATCTATTTTTGATCTCTTTTTAAATAGTTGAGTTTGATTTTTTTTGCGAGTTGGTATCCTTTTCATGATGGCAGCTGTTGTTATTTGTGAGAAACTACACTTAATGGATTTATGTCTTTAAGTATCCTGAAGATCTAGTTCAGCAGTTGTATGTTGTCTTCATTATAATGTGGACAATCAAGAGACTTTTGATCAGCTTTAAGGAAATGGCTAAAGAAGAGCTTAACTTAATAATAACTTAGGATGACACCAACTTTGAACGAAACCCATGCATTGATTTAACTGATTAACCATATATATAGGATATGTTGAGACATGGCTGATGATAAATGCCGCGCTTCTCAAATGGATACTTGAAGCAGTTGCCAAAACAATTTAGCAATTTGTGCATTCTGAGAAGGTTTTCTGAAATCCGGAAATGGTTTCTCGGACCAGTTGTGATGATTTTATATTCATGTAAACGCTTATTAAAATAACAAAAATTTAAAGATACACTTTAACATAAGAATGGCTTCACACAGTTCGCAGTACTTTAAAACAGTTCCAAAAAGGTCTTAGCTTAAACTACACTCAGAGCTAACCTTTCCTTTTCTGATGGCAACAGTCCTTTTGGATTTTTAAATCTATAGAATTCAAGTACCTTTACCACACAATACCCCTGTTGCTCTTTGGTGTCCTCTGAGGGTGACCACAAGGTTCTCCAGGTCTAGCCTTGTCCACACTGTTACCAGTCACCACACCATCGGCTTGGAGATATTACCAGCTTCCCCACTGTCTTCTTGCAGAACTGACCAGCTACCATACTGCCTTCCAAGAGATCTAAGCAGCTTCCCCACACACATGTCTTACTGTTTTCATAAATGCATTCCTTCCCTTTGATCTCTCTACACTATGAATACAGTCCCTCAGGATTTCTCTTTTTCCAGAACTAATGAAACTCCTTTCTTTACTTTATAGTTCCTATATTTTAAAGGGGAAACTTACCCTATCTTTGCTTCACTTCTTACAATTATACAACTTGTATATGCGCCCCTTTGAACGAAAACAACCCACTCCAAAACTGCTTCCTTTATTGATTTATATAAATACCTATCAAAGTTTCTCTTGGTTCCCTCTATTCATTAACATATCAAACCAATTTCTTAATGATATTTAGGCCCCAGCAGTCGCTCTGCCTCTTAATCCAATTACCGCAATCATACCCCCACCAGTCTGTTTTCCGGTCTCTGGGAAATATGAGTGTTATTGCCAAAATAAAAATAATAGAACATAGAACATAGAACATAGAATTCCTTGTGTTCCTGACAGGTAGAATCTGCATTAGAGGAAAACCGTTCTTTCTGCTTTGACATTATGGTAGCAAGTGTTATTAATATTTGTTCTTAATGACATTAATATCTGTGGAACTTAGTTTTGTTTGTAACTGTTTTGTACAAAAGGATACATGGCATTTGTTCATAATGAAATGTAAAATTTGAGGACCCAGGGGATAAGGGATAGACAATTTCCTTCAGTCTGCATGAGTCTAGTTACAGAGGTGTGGTGTCACCAAATGACCTGTACCTAAGCCAAGGAAAGAGGTAAATTTAGAATACTTCCAAATATGGGATTCCGGAATAATGAGAAGTGGGGCTATAAGTTTGAAAACTGGAGTGTCTGTTAGCAGAGTTTAACCATGTCTTCTGTGGATGACTCTTCTGAGACACAGCACTACAGACACAGAAGTAGAGAAAGATATTGCTTGTGCTGGCAACACTCAAGGAATCCTAGGAACTTTAAGGATAAGGATCTTCCATGTTGTCTTCACTTTTTTTTGTTAAGCATACATAGAACATAGAACATAGAACAATACAGCGCAGTACAGGCCCTTCGGCCCACGATGTTGCACCGAAACAAAAGCCATCTAATCTACACTATGCCATTATCATCCATATGTTTATCCAATAAACTTTTAAATGCCCTCAATGTTGGCGAGTTCACTACTGTAGCAGGTAGGGCATTCCACGGCCTCACTACTCTTTGCGTAAAGAACCTACCTCTGACCTCTGTCCTATATCTATTACCCCTCAGTTTAAAGTTATGTCCCCTCGTGCCAGCCATATCCATCCGCGGGAGAAGGCTCTCACTGTCCACCCTATCCAACCCCCTGATCATTTTGTATGCCTCTATTAAGTCTCCTCTTAACCTTCTTCTCACCAACGAAAACAACCTCAAGTCCGTCAGCCTTTCCTCATAAGATTTTCCCTCCATACCAGGCAACATCCTGGTAAATCTCCTCTGCACCCGCTCCAAAGCCTCCACGTCCTTCCTACAATGCGGTGACCAGAACTGTACGCAATACTCCAAATGCGGCCGGACCAGAGTTCTGTACAGCTGCAACATGACCTCCCGACTCCGGAACTCAATCCCTCTACCAATAAAGGCCAACACTCCATAGGCCTTCTTCACAACCCTATCAACCTGGGTGGCAACTTTCAGGGATCTATGTACATGGACACCTAGATCCCTCTGCTCAGCCACACTTTCAAGAACTTTACCATTAGCCAAATATTCCGCATTCCTGTTATTCCTTCCAAAGTGAATCACCTCACACTTCTCTACATTAAACTCCATTTGCCACCTCTCAGCCCAGCTCTGCAGCTTATCTATATCCCTCTGTAACCTGCTACATCCTTCCACACTATCGACAACACCACCGACTTTAGTATCGTCTGCAAATTTACTCACCCACCCTTCTGCGCCTTCCTCTAGGTCATTGATAAAAATGACAAACAGCAACGGCCCCAGAACAGATCCTTGTGGTACTCCACTTGTGACTGTACTCCATTCTGAACATTTCCCATCAACCACCACCCTCTGTCTTCTTTCAGCTAGCCAATTTCTGATCCACATCTCTAAATCACCCTCAATCACCAGCCTCCGTATTTTTTGCAATAGCCTACCGTGGGGAACCTTATCAAACGCTTTGCTGAAATCCATATACACCACATCAACTGCTCTACCCTCGTCTACCTGTTCAGTCACCTTCTCAAAGAACTCAATAAGGTTTGTGAGGCATGACCTACCCTTCACAAAGCCATGCTGACTATCCCTGATCATATTATTCCTATCTAGATGATTATAAATCTTGTCCCTTATAATCCCCTCCAAGACTTTACCCACTACAGACGTGAGGCTCACCGGTCTATAGTTGTCGGGGTTGTCTCTGCTCCCCTTTTTGAACAAAGGGACCACATTTGCTGTCCTCCAGTCCTCTGGCACTATTCCTGTAGCCAATGATGACATAAAAATCAAAGCCAAAGGTCCAGCAATCTCTTCCCTGGCCTCCCATAGAATCCTAGGATAAATCCCATCAGGTCCCGGGGACTTATCTATTTTCAGCCTGTCCAGAATTGCCAACACCTCTTCCCTACGTACCTCAATGCCATCTATTCTATTAGCCTGGGGCTCAGCATTCTCCTCCACAACATTATCTTTTTCCTGAGTGAATACTGACGAAAAATATTCATTTAGTATCTCGCCTATCTCTTCAGACTCCACACACAATTTCCCATCCCTGTCCTTGACTGGTCCTACTCTTTCCCTAGTCATTCGCTTATTCCTGACATACCTATAGAAAGCTTTTGGGTTTTCCTTGATCCTTCCTGCCAAATACTTCTCATGTCCCCTCCTTGCTCGTCTTAGCTCTCTCTTTAGATCCTTCCTCGTTACCTTGTAACTATCCATCGCCCCAACCGAAACTTCACACTTCATCTTCACATAGGCCTTCTTCTTCCTCTTAACAAGAGATTCCACTTCCTTGGTAAACCACGGTTCCCTCGCTCGACGCCTTCCTCCCTGTCTGACCGGTACATACTTATCAAGAACACGCAGTAGCTGATCCTTGAACAAGCCCCACTTATCCAGTGTGCCCAACACTTGCAGCCTACTTCTCCACCTTATCCCCCCCAAGTCACGTCTAATGGCATCATAATTGCCCTTCCCCCAGCTATAACTCTTGCCCTGCGGTGTATACTTATCCCTTTCCATCATTAACGTAAACGTCACCGAATTGTGGTCACTGTCCCCAAAGTGCTCTCCTACCTCTAAATCCAACACCTGGCCTGGTTCATTACCCAAAACCAAATCCAACGTGGCCTCGCCTCTTGTTGGCCTGTCAACATATTGTTTCAGGAAACCCTCCTGCACACACTGTACAAAAAACGACCCATCTATTGTACTCAAACTATATATTTTCCAGTCAATATTTGGAAAGTTAAAGTCTCCCATAATAACTACCCTGTTACTTTCGCTCATATCCAGAATCATCTTCGCCATCCTTTCCTCTACATCCCTAGAACTATTAGGAGGCCTATAAAAAACTCCCAACAGGGTGACCTCTCCTTTCCTGTTTCTAACTTCAGCCAATACTACCTCGGAAGAAGAGTCCCCATCTAGCATCCTCTCCGCCACCGTAATACTGCTCTTGACTAGCAGCGCCACACCTCCCCCTCTTTTGCCTCCTTCTCTGAGCTTACTAAAACACCTAAACCCCGGAACCTGCAACATCCATTCCTGTCCCTGCTCTATCCATGTCTCCGAAATGGCCACAACATCGAAGTCCCAGGTACCAACCCACGCTGCCAGTTCCCCTACCTTGTTTCGTATACTCCTGGCATTGTAGTAGACACACTTCAAACCACCTACCTGAACGCTGGCCCCCTCCTGCGACGTCAAATCTGTGCTCCTGACCTCTATACTCTCATTCTCCCTTACCTTAAAACTACAATCCAGGTTCCCATGCCCCTGCTGCATTAGTTTAAACCCCCCCAAAGAGCACTAACAAATCTCCCCCCCCAGGATATTTGTGCCCCTTAGGTTCAGATGTAGACCATCCTGTCTGTAGAGGTCCCACCTTCCCCAGAAAGAGCCCCAGTTATCCAAAAATCTGAAACCCTCCCGCCTGCACCATCCCTGTAGCCACGTGTTTAAATGCTCTCTCTCCCTATTCCTCATCTCACTATCACGTGGCACGGGCAACAACCCAGAGATAACAACTCTGTTTGTTCTAGTTCTGAGCTTCCATCCTAGCTCCCTGAAAGCCTGCCTGACATCCTTGTCCCCTTTCCTACCTATGTCGTTGGTGCCAATGTGGACCACGACTTGGGGCTGCTCCCCCTCCCCCCTAAGGACCCGGAAAACACGATCCGAGACATCACGTACCCTTGCACCTGGGAGGCAACATACCAAACGTGAGTCTCTCACGCTCCCACAAAATCTCCTATCTGTGCCCCTGACTATAGAGTCCCCAATTACTAATGCTCTGCTCCTCTCCCCCCTTCCCTTCTGAGCAACAGGGACAGACTCCGTGCCAGAGGCCCGTACCCCATGGCTTACCCCTGGTAAGTCGTCCCCCCCACAAGTATCCAAAGCGGTATACTTGTTTCTCAGGGGAACGACCGCAGGGGATCCCTGCACTGACTGCTTTTTCCCAGTCCCTCTTACAGTTACCCACCTATCTCCAATCTTTGGTGTAACTAATTCCCTGAAGCTGCTATCTATGACCCCTTCTGCCTCCCGAATGATCCGAAGTTCTTCCAACTCCAGCTCCAGTTCCCTAACTCGGTCTTGGAGGAGCTGGAGATGGCAGCACTTCCTGCAGGTAAAATCAGCAGGGACACTAACTGCATCCCTCACCTCAAACATCCTGCAGGAGGAACATTGCACTCCCTTCCCTGCCATTCCTCTAACTTTCTACCAAGATCTGGCTAACAACTAAATTAAATTTTTATAAAAAATAATAATAATATAATAAAAATATGGTACTTACCTCAGACCAATGGGTTTTATTATTAGGTTAGAGGAGGAGGGCGGGTGGGAGACACTACACGTGTAGTGTCTCGGGTTTCCTCTCCACCAGAATTTATTGGTGAGGGTCTTCCCAGACGTCCGCGGGTCGACTTCCTGATCCCGCCTAAAAAACTAATTTCAAAAAAAAAAGAAAAATTCTCAGCTCCTGCTGAAATTGACTAACCAGCCAGCTCCACTCCCGCTGAAATCGACTGGCCTGCCCCTGCAAAGAGAAGTGCTTTTAAAGGTTGACTTACCTCCCAGCAACCTCCTTCCGCAATGCTCCCGCTGAAATTGACTAACCAGCTGCTCTCACATCGACTGGCCTGCTCCTGCAAAGAGAAGTGCTTTTAAAGGTTGACTTACCTCCCAGCAACCTCCTTCCGCAATGCTCCCGCTGAAACTGACTCACCACTCACCAGCTGTTCTCCCGCCGAAATCGACTGGCCTGCCCCTGCAAAGAGAAGTGCTTTTAAAGGTTGACTTACCTCCCAGCAACCTCCTTCCGCAATGCTCCCGCTGAAACTGACTAACCAGCTGCTCTCACGCCGCCGAAATCGACTGGCCTGCCCCTGCAAAGAGAAGTGCTTTTAAAGGTTGACTTACCTCCCAGCAACCTCCTTCCGCAATGCTCCCGCTGAAATTGACTAACCAGCTGCTCTCACGCCGCCGAAATCGACTGGCCTGCCCCTGCAAAGAGAAGTGCTTTTAAAGGTTGACTTACCTCCCAGCAACCTCCTTCCGCAATGCTCCCGCTGAAACTGACTAACCAGCTGCTCTCACGCCGCCGAAATCGACTGGCCTGCCCCTGCAAAGAGAAGTGCTTTTAAAGGTTGACTTACCTCCCAGCAACCTCCTTCCGCAATGCTCCCGCTGAAATTGACTAACCAGCTGCTCTCACGCCGCCGAAATACGAAAAGCTTGATTAATAAATTCTACTAGATTCATAAATACACTTGTACCTTGTTAGGTCAGGCAATACTGAAGACCTTAATGTTGGATTATAAGAAAAAAAAAATCAAATCCCCTTAAACTATTGCGTTCCAACACATTCTACTCATTAGCAAGGGGAAATGGATATTTCCTGTCTCCCCATCTTGTCCCCTCATAATTTTGTACACCTCAATTAGGTCGCCCTCAGTCTCCTCTGTTTTAAAGAAAATAATCCGAGCTTTTCCTCATTGCTGCAACCTACAAACCCTGGCAACATTCTTGTAAATCTCCTCTGTACTCTCTCCAGAGCAATTATTTCCTTCCTTTAATATGATGACCAAAATTACACATACAATCCCAGCTTCCATGCATAACCAGCATTTTATACAGTTCCAGCATTATATCCCTCCTTTTGCATTCAATACCCATCCAAGAATGGAAAACACTCCATATGCTTTCTTTACTAACTTGTCAACCTATCCTGCCACCTTTAAGGACATATGGACATGCACTCCAAGGTCTCTGACGTCCTCAACCCCCCTCAGTATCCTCCCATTTATTGAATATTCCCTTGCTTTGTTTCCCTCCCCAAACTCATTACTTCACACTTTTCCTGGTTGAATTCCATTTGCCACTTTTCTGCCCACTCGGCGAAACTATTGATATAATTCTGGAGACAACGGCTGTCCTCTTCACTATCAACTAAGTAGCCAACTTATGTGTCATTCGCAAATTTCCCAATCATGCCTCCAAAATTTAAGTCCAAATCATTAATATGTAAAGCCGCACATGTGAGAGGCAGTGGCACAGTGGTATTGTTATTGGACTAGTAATCCAGAGACCCAGGGTAATTCTCCAGGGAACTAGGTTCAAATCCTACCATAGTAAAATTTGAATTGCATAAGAATCTGGGATTAATAGTCTAATGGTGACCATGGTGAACTGAAAGCCAGACTCACTTTTCAAAGAGAACTGAGGGACTGCTGTGTGCTCTGTTTCACGGAGACATAGCTAACTCCTGCTTCACCGGGCTGTGCTCTACAACCAGAGGGCTTCTCAATCCACCGAATAGAGCATACGGCGGCCTCAGACAAGGCTTCGGGAGGTGGGGTCTGCCTCCTAATCAACACCTCCTGGTGCCTAGATGTAGCAACACTAGCGAGTTTCTGCTCCCCGGACCTAGAATACCTGATGTTAAAATGCCACCCCTACTACCTTCCGCGGGAGTTCAGCTCCGTTATCCTGACAGCAGTTTACATCCCACCCCATGCGAATGTGAAAATCGCACTGGACGAAATATTCATCACCGCAAATAGCCTTGAAACGAAACATCCCAAGGCCTTGTTCATTGTAGCTGGGGACTTCAATCAGGCCAAGCTCAAGAGCGTACTACCAAGTTATCACCAACATGTCATGTGTTCCACCAGAGGGCCACACATCCTGGACCACTGCCACACAAATATCAAACATGCCTACCGCTCTATCGCCGGCCCACACTTTAGCAAATCTGACCACAAGGCTGTGCTCCTGCTCCCGGATTATAAGCAAAAACTGAAGCGGGCGAATCCGTTAAAGAAAGTTGTTCATTGTTGGTCTGAGGAATTGGATGATCTCCTACTGGACTGCTTAGAATCAGTGGACTGGTCAGTATTTAAAAACTCTGTGACCAGCCTGAACGAGTACGCCACTACAGTAACTGGCTTCATTAGTAAGTGTGTAGAAGACTATGTGCCAAAGAAGCAGATCCGCTTGTTTCCCAACCGGAAATCCTGGATGAACAGGGATATCCACTGCTTGCTAAAGTCTGAGGCGTTTAAGTCATGCAACCCTGACCGATACAAGAAAGCCAGGTATGATCTAAAGAAATCCATCAAAGATGCCAAAAGACAGTACCGGACCAAGCTCGAGTCCCAGGCTAGCCACATGGACCCCCGCCGTCTATGGCAGGGTCTGCAAGACATAACGGGCTACAAGATGAAGGCATGTAAAATCGCCGGCTCCAATGCACCCCTCCCTGATGAGCTCAACGCATTCTAGGCACGCTTTGAGCAAGAGGTCAGCGAGAGCAAGCCCTCCACCCCAGAAGCCTCGGATGAACTTGTATCTGAGAACACCAGTGCAGACACTTCTGCACTGTAAATTCTAAATTCTATGACATCAGAACAGCCTTCTCGAAGGTCAACCCACGGAAAGCCACTGGCCCGGATGGGGTACCCGGACGAGCACTCAGACCTTGCGCGGATCAGCTGGCGGGGTTATTCACAGACATCTTCAACCTCTCTTTACAATAATCTGAGGTCCCTATCTGCTTCAAGAAGACGACCATCATCCCTGCACCACAAAAACCCCAAGCAGCGTGCCTTAATGACTATCGTCCAGTGGATCTGACATCCATCATCATAAGTGCTTCGAAAGGTTAGTCATGGCACGAATCAACTCCAGTCACCCAGATTGCCTTGATCAACTATAGTTCGCCTACCGCTGCAACAGATCCACAGCAGACGTCACCTCCATGGTCCTACACTCTAACCTGGAACACCTAGATAACAAAAACATCTATGTCAGACTCCTATTTATCGACTACAGCTCAGCTGTAGTCATCATTCCTATGAAACTCATCTCCAAACTCTGTGGCCTTGGCCTCGGCTCCTCCCTCTGCGACTGGATCCTGAACTTTCTAACCCACAGACCACAATCAGTAAGGATAGGCAATAACACCTCCTCCACGATCATCCTCAACACCAGTGCCCCACAAGGCTGTGTCCTCAACCCCCTACTATACTCCTTATACACCTATGACTGTATGGCCAAATTCCCCTCCAACTCGATTTTCAAATTTGCTGATGACACCACCGTAATGGGTCGGATTTCAAACAGAGTACAGGAATGAGATAGAGAATCTGGTGAACTGGTGCGACGACAATAATCTCTCCCTCAATGTCAACAAAACAAAGGAGATTGTCATCGACTTCAGGAAGCGTAGTGGAGAACATGCCCCTGTCTACATCAATGGGAACGAAGTAGAAAGGATCGAGAGCTCCAAGTTTTTAGGTGTTCAGATCACCTACAACTTGTCCTGAACCCCCCATGCTGACACTATAGTTAGAAAGCCCACCAACGACTCTACCTCCTCAAAAGACTAAGGAAATTTGGCATGTCATCTACGACTCTCACCAACTTCTACAGGTGCACCATAGAAAGCATTCTTTCTGGTTGTATCACAGCTTGGTATGGATCCTGCTCTACCCAAGGCCACAAGAAACTACAAAAGGTTGTGAATGTAGCTCAATCCATCAGGCAAATCAGCCTCCCATCCATTGACTCTATCTATAATTCCCACTGCCTCGGAAAGGCAGCCAGCGCAATTAAGGACCCCACGCACCCCGGACATACTCTCTTCCACCTTCTTCCGTCAGGAAAAAGATACCAAAATTTGAGGTCACATACCAACTGTAGCCACCTGGGTTGGCCAATTCCCGACGTAAAATGGAGAACAGCAAAGACTGAAGGGAAATTCAGCCAACACAGGAAAAAACCAGCAGGTGCAAGTTTACTGTGTATTAGACTCTGCAAAAGTCCAGACAGCATCGATACAAGCAGCCATCTGCATAATAATGTAGCGGCCATCTACATACTAATGAGCGATCCCAGGGAACAATCAAAACATTTGAGATAAACTAGGCCAAGCCAGGCTCCTCGGCGCCAGCAGGAGCCAACACAAAAGAGGTTAACTGACACCTAAAGACCGCCCATCAATCAGGGAACAGCTCCAACATTGGAGAAATCGAACCAAGCGATTGGAACGAAGTCCAGTCACTTGAAACCAGGTACGGGGTCCGCCCCAAAAGGTGGGAAGCCCCTGGGGACTATAAAGTAAAGCCCCCAAGTTCAAATCGTCCTCTTGACAGGGTCACTCAGCAATGCGAACCAACCCTTGACAGTGACCTGTCCAGCTGCCGCCAAAGAACGTAAGTCTCAAGTCAACGCTCGCTACGAGATAGGCGCACCTAGCTACCAGTCCATACCAGCTTTTGAATCCCGCAGACTCAGAGCCCAAACGAAAGGCCATTTGTTCCCCTGACCTGGTGGGCCAGTCCGAAGCTAAGTATTGGCCTGTTCGTGATAGAAATAGCTTAGAAAGTAGAGTTTTTGCATAAGTAGATTTGACTGTGTGTAAATAAATGTGCTTTGATTTGAATCTTACTAATTGGTGCACTGAGCTATTGATCTTTATTTGAACTTGAACCTCGTGGCGGTATCATAAAGATACCTGGCGACTCTAGAGCAAAGGTTATAAAACAGAGCCAATTGAACCAACGAAAAGTTAGCAACACAACCGACTCAAGAACAGCTTCTTCCCTACTGCCATCAGACTTTTGAATGGACCTACCTCGTATTAAGTTAATCTTTTCGCTACGCTTTGCTATAACTGTAACATTATATTCTGCAGTCTCTCCTTCCTTCCCTATGTACGGTATGCATTGTTTATACAGCATGCAAGAAACAATACTTTTCACTGTATACTAATACATGTGACAATAATAAATCAAATCAAATCAAATCAAATCATGAGACCATTGTCGATTGTCCCAAAAACTCACCTGGTTTCATTAATGTCCTTTCGGGAAGAGAATCTCTCACCCTTACCTGATCTGACTCTGGATCAATAGCAATTTGGTTGACTCTTAAAGGCTCTCGGGGATGGGCAATAAATGCTGGCCCATCCAGCGACGCCCACATCAGCGATCAGGAATCCCAGCCGCAGCGCACTACCTGTCCCATCCCGTGCCGCACCAGCGAGAACATGCAAAAGGCAATTTCAATAAATTTGAATCTGCTTAACGGGCTGGAAGTCTGATTCTCCACCCCCCAGTATGCTGCATCCCTCACAACCAGGAGTCACATGGACATGATTTGGTCGGGTCTTTACAAACGGGTTCCAGGCCTTTGATGGGGAGCAAGGAGGTAAGAAGATGTTATCTTTATTCAGATTTGCTGGGATTGACTCTGTGGGTAGCAGGGAGTGACTTGGTATCAAAGGTGTGGACTCGGGGTGCCCTCCCCCCCATTGGTTTGGGGTGCTCTAGTTGACCCTCCCACTGCTGCTCGAAAAGCCTTTCTACCCACCCTACAGATGTAACTTACATGATCCTGACTATTGAGACTGTTGACAGCTGACAGCACCCTTGAGATGCTCTGAGGTCTCCTGGTCATGGAGACCCCTCGAGCCCGGCCATCTGGAGACATTGGGTGTCAGTTACTGATGGGGACAAGGATGCAGTGTGGATGATGTGATGACAAAGGGCCCGGGGGAGGAGATGGGGGGTAAGGGTGTGAAATGTTGAGGTGACTATATAGTCTGGTGGCTTTGGAAAATCAAGGGATGCTCACCATGGTAACAGTCTTTGTCCCATGGGTGGGACTCTCCAATTGTTGCAAGAAGGGGTGGGTTTTGCAGCAGCGTGTGGTGGCTACACTGGAAAATCCCATTGACAATCAATGGGAAGGTAGGTTCTCACCGCCAGCAAACGGCGCGCGGCCGAGACACACGCAGTTGGTGAACCGGAGAGTCCCGCCCATGGATTTTGGTACTCAGCCAGCAAGACTAAATGTTTGCCTGGCCGCTGCTGCCATTGCATGAGTGCCAGGGTCAGCATGGGGATATCCCGGCATGACAGGAGTCAGCCCCAGAAAAGCAGGGGCCAGCCAATGAGGGTCAAGCGCTAGCCGTGCATCAGGCCAAGGAGGAGATGCAAAGGTGGTGCTGCATCAGGCCATGTTTATACCGACAGAACTTGTTCTTCAAGGAGCTGCTGGATTGTGTGTGCTGTTTACAGCTCTGGCTCACCAAGGAGATCATGTGCCACCTGTGCCAGTTGGTGACGCACCTGGCACCACGAGAGCTAGGAGGAGGACACACGTTCCTGATTGGCATCAAGTTGACAGTAGCCCTAAACATCTATGCCTCTGGCTCATTCTAGGGCTCGAAGTGGGACCTGTGCACGATATCGCAATCGTCCGCACACAATGCATCCGAGATGTGACGGATGCCCTTTGTGTCTGGGAAACAAACCACATACACTGCAACCTGAACTAGGCCCCCATCAGCTGCAGATTTGTGGACATCTGACAGATATCCCTTAGGCATTGGCAGCATTAGGACAGTGAATGGAGGAGTCTACTGACGTCACAAACTCCACATTATCCCACAGGTGCAACCACATGAGCTCTGACCATGAGAAATTGTGCAATCTCATGAAGAGACAAAAGCATCAACAGCCGGAATGGATGCAAGAGCAGCGTCTTGGCCAAGGAACAGTGCAAGCGTTCCCCCAGTAGCCTGGATCAGTCCGTTTAGTAACTGAATATCTACAGAGTACATGAGGAGCTGTGCACCCTTAACAGGTCGCACTGTTGGTCCAGTGGTTATTGGAATGGATGACAGCTGCACACTAGCAGCTTGCCCCATCAATTCCACCTGAAGGCTAACCCAGTGCTGTGCAGGCTGTAATGATATGTAGACAGACATGTAACTAAGGGGTTAATCACAACACCCAGCTGTGGCATAATCACTAGAGGTTATTACACGACCCACTATATAACCGGAGCTCCCAGAAGCTCTCTCTCTCACTTCCAGCCAGAATCACAGGAAGAATATCAGTGTAGCAGAGATCTCAGTCCAGCCACCACGTGAGCTTAGATACAGTTTGTTAAGTTAGCAATTCTTACTTTGTTGCTAGAGTTAGATCAGTAGAGTGTCAAACTAAGTTATTAGTTTTATCGTTACTTAATAAATTCTTTCAGTTTACTTCGAAGACTCGAGTGTTCTTCAACATTGCCTACTGTTAGTAACGACATATATTACTTAAACCAAGTAATATAATACAGATCACTGAGAGGATGAAAGAACCAGGAGTTCCTCAGCATCTTCACCATCGTCCACCTCCCCAGCCCTCCATCAGAGCCATCAGCTGCGCACCTGTGCCAGTGACCATGGCTGTCCATGCAGAGAAGAAGAGGACGCAGTCTGATGGAAGTGCTCAATGAGAGGCTGCATGATGAGACACCACACTCCTCATTGCCATTTAGACAGGGAACTGAGCATCCTGCCTCCACGTTCTCTGAGGCAACACAGGGTGGGGCAACACTTGCTAGGAGTACATGAGAGCAAAGTCTGCTTTCTATTTTACATAAAGCACATTTGGCCATTTCTTTAGTATATTTACTTACACTTGTACATGCTTCTGTGTATTTTTCTACAATAGAGAGCTCACAAAGAATGATAATGTTACGAAGGTACTTCTCACCAGTAATAATGAGGGTGGTGTGCTGAGGTCCATCTCAACATGCCTTCGAGGATTAGGGTTACTGGCTGACTTCCGATGCGTTTGGAGGATTTCTTCCTTCTCTGTTGTATCACATAAGAATCCAGAGTTCAAAAGCTGAAGCATTGAGATGGTAATTGTATCTTTCATTGTCTATCCAAGCTTGGCTTTAAGGGAGGCTAAATACAAACAGAAGCTGGTATCCAGGTGTCACAGGATGTGCTTTATGTAGTTAGCAGAGGAATATGGAAGCCAGGAATGTTGCATGTGGTACCCATGCCAGAAACTGGGCCAACGGCAGAAATGGATGGTGTACAAGTTCTGTCAAAGAGCTGTTGTAGCACAGTTACAGGCGTCTCATGCATAAGATGCTTTATCTATATGTGTGCGACAACATACAATTCTATCAACATGTTTGGGGTTTGAATTTTGATATTGTCACTCAACATTATGGCCATAGTTTGATTATGGTCAATTTGCTGGCATGGGCCCTCACTGGTGTTCAAATGAGGGGGCCAGGTTATGAATGAATTATTACCATGTGTGTTTTCCTCATGACAGATATGTTCTTGTTACAATAGAGGACCTATCTCCATTAAAGGGGACCGGCCATAAAGTTGCCTGGAAAAACCAGAAGCCGCCAACCACTGTGAATTAATTGCCAGAAACCTCCAACCTCCATTGTCTTCAGTGAACTAAGAGAGAATCTTAGGTCTGCAATAGTCCATCTACCATCTCAAGAATAGATAGCATTCTGGATGCTTAAGAATTCTAAGTTCATGCTACATCTTTTGTAATCACCTTTTTGTGTGTTGTGTGCATGAAAGCATTAGTGTTGTTGTGATTACACTTCATGTGTTGAGGAAAATAAACATTTGTTCTTTCTTATCATTTAAACCTACGAAAAAGCCTGTCTTGTGTCTGTTCTTGAAAGTCACAGCACTCAAGGAGTTAAAAAACGTATTCTTTAAAAACATATCTTGTTGCAGTTAATCAAGAGGTGGTAAAAGAAGAACCAACCCATCATCTCTACCCTGTCCGAAAGAATACACATCAACTGGAAGAATCCTGTTGAACCAAGCAGGATGATCTCAGTCAAAGGTCATTCCTAAGCGACCTACAGTCATCTCAGATTGACCACCTAAGCGATAACTGCATGATTTAATTGAAATTGCTTTGTTTAAAATCCTCGATTTACGTATGGGATTTAGTGTCACCTGGTGTCAATTGAAATTCTCGGCCTGTGAACTTAAGAGAGAGCCAAAATAAACCTACAATATCCTTTTACTTTGAAAATAATCACTACATTTCAAAGATTGAAGAGTATCTGAAATGCAAACAAGCCCAATGCGGCAAAAGTCGAATGAATCATAATGTGTCGTGCCTGTCACATTCTAAAATTAACCATAATGGAGCCAATGAGGGTATTCAATTAAATGACAGTAACTCCCTGATCACCAGTCACCTGCAGTAACTTTATGTAAATCTGTATACGGTCACGACAGTACTAAGAGGCAGAATTCATTGCAAACTGTATCAGTAACATATGAACACATGATCTGCTGACTTTTTAAAAAAACATATAGAAATGAATCATTTGCAGTACTACTGTGTTAGGAACTCTGGTTAAATTTATATAGACTGTACCTATTGCCAGGAACTAATACTGCTTCTCTGTACAATAAGATCCACCTACAAATAGCCTGTGCTCTGAGTGCAGTGGACTCAATACATGGATGTTTCGGAAAATTCAGTGTAAACCTTTGATGTAATGTGGAGAATTTTGTTTGCTGTCTGTGAACTAGTATCAACTAACTCTGTAAAATTATTATTTTTAATGGATTTATTGATATTTGCCCAATGATATGTGTGAAAAATATTTGGTCAATAAAAAGATTTTGTACTTTTATTCAATTAGTTAATTTTGCTCGGATGAATACTGGAAGATACATTTGCAATGCTTAAATGGACAAATGGTTAATTAACCCCAAATTTCTACAGCTTATTTATGCAGGCTACAAACTGGATTACTGCAGCAATTCAAAAAACATAATTGCCTGCTCCATAGCATCAGAATAGGTTGTTATGAAACGCTAGTGCACAGGTACCAAAATTGATCACGTTGGCTAACAATATGTTGGTCTTTATCTAAAAATGGTTTGAATACAAAGGGGATGAAGTTATGCTTATTTTGCACAGAGCCTTCATCATCTCCCATCTGGAGTATTGCATTTTGTTCTTGGCACCACACCTCAGGAAGATATATTGGGCTTCAAGGCAGCATACATCAGGGATTTAATAAAATGACACCGCAACTTAAAGGTTAAATTTGTGTTGAATTTTCAGTTGCATGCCTCAGAGGGTCATCTAATTGAGGTATTTAATATGATAATAAGACTGAATAGAGGAAATACAGAGAAGTTACTTCCTCTAGTAAGGGAATCCAGAAAAAAAGCGGTACAACCTTAAACGTAGAGATTGTGGAATGAGGGATGTAATAACTCTCAAGACCCATGAGGATGATTCAACTGATCTCCACATGGGGCTTGTGGAATATGAGCTCTCCCGTTAATGGGCGGAAGGCCATCACCTGGGGCTCATAGAATCAACCCTTAAAAGCCACCCCAAATTGGGACCAACATGATTGGTAGCCCTGGTTGGGACCTATGTGCTGTACACCGCATTGTGGCCTTTTCTTTTAATTATGAATAAACCTCCATTTAACATACCTTCTCGGATCTCCTAAACCTTTATACTGGCGATGAGGATAAACTACAACTACGATTCTGGACGTCCAGACCACACTTGAATTCCTCAGCACGACACCAAGATCAGAGGAAATTTTAAAATGCAAATTTTTGGAAGGCTAGAGGCCTTTGATTCAGGTGTGGAAAATTGGGACCAGTATATCGAATGGATGCGGTATTTCCTCCAGGCGAATGTTATTGTAGGAGACGACTGGCAAAAGGTAATACTACTGACTGCCTGCAGAGCCCCAACTTTCAGTGTCATCTGTGTGGCATTAATAACATGGCGACCCAACAGAAATTGTTGACGGAATCGTCCCTGGATTTAAAAAGGGCCACAGTATTATCCCTCTTTCATGAAAATGCAGAAAATGAGATTCAGGGGTCCATGAACTTTGATGTATATAGTGTTGGCTGCCCCCCATTCTGGCTAGTAATGCCCCCCCAAGAGCAAGTCCTATGGGAACCACTCATCACCTGAGCAATGTCATTGTCAGATCCATTGGCCAAGAACCACCGCAGCCCGACGAGACATCTCTCCTGAGGTCCAGGAGGAAGACTTACAACAGTGCTGCACTTATAGCCACAGGAACTGTGGTGGCTGGGAGCACCAGAATCAACAGCGAATGAGTCACCCTGGTTGGGTGACACAACTAGGGCTCTACATATTGCCCAGCCCAACTAAATTGCATTATGGCACCAAAAGTAGCCCCAATTAAGATAACCCTCCAAGTGACTGGCAACCCCTTGGATATGGAAACAGATACAGAGGCTGCTGTCTTCGTCACTGGACAACAGACATTCAGAAAATTTTGTTTGGGGATCCAGCACCTGGGCCTAAAGGACACGGCACAGATGACAACGTATACCAGAGAACCAATAACAGTTATTGGGACAATGATGACCACGGTTACCCATGGACAACAATCAGTCCGACTGCCACTGGTAGTGGTGCAGGAGTCCGGACCCAGACTTCTGGGCTGCGACTGATTACAAAATCTTCTCTTAGATTGGCAACAGATCTTCAGGAGGGTACAAGCGAATTGTATGAGGTCCTGGGAAAATACTCGGAAATCTTCCAGATGGCCTAGGGAAGATAAAGGGGGCCCTGACTAAATTTTGCATTTACTCAGATACACGACCCAAATATTACAGGGCCCACACATACGTCCTACTGTCAAAAGTGCACGACAAGCTAATCCGGCTGGAGATCTTGGGGATTATTTGCCGAGTCCAATTTGTAGAATGGGCGGCACCAGTGGCCCCGGTGCTGAAGTCGGACAACCCGGCATGCTGTCAGGCATCAGAGGTTTTAAGAAAAAGCCAGTCTAAAAGAATTGCTATCAGACAAAGCAATTGGAGGTACTTCAGAGTAGAAAAAACCCTCTATGAACAAAAAGCTCTCAGATAGAGCACCTGGTCTTTCTAGGGAGCACTTCAGAGTAGAAAACCCCACTATAGAAAAAATGTGATCAGACAGGATCCTTGCTCAGAAGAGGAAGCACTTCAGAGATAATGGACTGTGATGTGCTACAATAATAAACAAAGCTAATCCCTTTGCTGAGATGGCCTTCAGCTGTCAATCAAGAGGCATAGAGAAATCAATGGGGTGTGAAATTCAATGTAAACAACCATGTACAAAGGGATAAAAGCAGGCACACTACAACATTGAAACCACAGAGGCCATTGAAACTTCAAGGGAGTGAAATGCTTCTCCAAGAAACAAGTTGCAGAATTGCTCTGTCCTATGAGAGGACTTTAGGACAGACAAGCTGCAGCTGTGCTTTGCCCTGTGATGGGGTGTTAAACATGAAATAACTCAGGTTTCAAGGCTTCACAAACCCAAAGTTACCCCATCCCGGGGTAGGCCCCCTGACCTGACCCCATCCAGCTCAGCCAAGCTCCCCTATACCAAACGTCCTTGAAGGAGCATCCCCTTACCTCCACAACATCTGGCCAGTGGCTGCTATGCCCTTGTGTTCCCGGAGGTAAGTGGAGAGGGCAACTCACCTCCTCACTGCCCCTCAAGAGACCATGGTGCCTGGTCCCCGCTTTTAAAGACCAGTAGTGATTCACACCCGGGTGATTTCCCGCTGCAGTGGAGTGGGGGGGCGGGGGGCGGTGGAAGGGGTGCATGCCTGAGGGCAGGGGGAGGCAGGAGAACACTCGGAGGCCGCTGCATTCAATGAATGCAAATTAGTTGTGATCAATTTTCCGCCATTTCTAGGCAAGATTTTGATCACACCAGCTGGAGCAGGCCGGGAGAATCGGAAATAGTTTTCCACCTGGCGCCAATCCCATTTCGGGGCTCTCCTACAATTCCCCCAACATAGCGGGATTTGCGCCGGGCTCAACGCAGCCAGAAAATCGCCCACCCTTACCTTTATACCCACCTTCTTGCCCTAATTTGTTACCCCACTAGCTGGCTTGGTGGGAAAGTCACTAATGCTTCATGTTCAAGCCGCTGTTAAAATTACAGTTGCATCCCCATTGATTTTGAGCAAGGGTGCTTGTCACCAAGGAGAGGAAATTAAATGAAAAGAGCAGCTAGCTCAGTGTAAATATTTTGTTCACTTTTTACTTTATTCTTGGCATATCTTCTCATTTATGATGCTTGATACTCAACAAAATGCCAAAGATAATTAAAATGAGGATAAAGTATAGTTGTGTAAACATGAAAAAATAAATCAAAGGGAGTAATTTATTATATTTAGCACAAGTAAAAACAAGAAAACAATGAGACTAAAGATAGATAAATCTCCAACACCTGATGATTTCTACACCTGTAAGAGGTACTTTTTACACACTGGGTTGGAAATGTTCAGGCGCTGAATATTTATCTTTCTTTGGTCTCGTTGTTTTCTTTCTTGCAATGTTTTTACTTGTACCAAACATAATAATTTTCCTAAATATACTACATGTAATATTTGGCACCTCATTCATCACCTTCAACATTCACTCTCCCCGTTACCAATACACAGTGGAAGTAGTGTTTCCCATCTCCAAGATTTACTGCAGCAACTCATCAAAGCTCCTTTGACAGCACCTTCCCACATTTGCATATGTTTTGGAGACTTGGAAACCTACAGCAGGTACTTCAAAGCACTGTAAAAGCATCACCAATGGTGCCTTCACAAGGTCCTCCAAATACAGTGGCAAGAAATGTGGCCCAACAGCAGTGTCCTCTCCCAAGCCAGCATGCCCAGAATCAAGGCACTTTCAAAGCCAGCTTCAGTGGGGTAAGACATGTCACTTGTATGAAACCCCCATAGCAACTGCTCTACTCGAATTTGGTCACAGCAGAAGTCTCCCAGGAGGCAAACGGAAACTTCAAGGATGTTGTTAAAGCATTGCTGAAGATGAACATCAAGAAAGAAAGATAATTGGTGAAAAGTTAAGCAAGAGCAGAAAGATTTCAGGATCCAAGTACAGAAAACGAAACAAGTTAGTGAACAGGTGCAAAAACTAATTAAAATGCGAATAGAATGTTAGTTTTTATCTCAAGGGGTTGCAATACAATGGAGTGAAAGTTGTGTTACAGTTGTACGTGGCTCTAGTTAGATATATGTGTTCATATTTGATAACCGCGCCTCAGAAAGAATATCTTGACCTTGGTAGGGTGGAGCTCGTATTGCTTTTGTGGTTAAAAGAGTTAAATTAAGAGTGTAGGCTGCCTACATTAGGCTTGTATTCCCATTAGAGTCCAAGAGTAAGGGTAGATAGAGATAAACAATTTCCTTCTCTGGGGGAATCAGACCAAGAGAGCTTAGCTCTAGCATTAAAACTAGGCCATTAGGCTATGATGTCAGGAAGAACACCCTCACATAAAGAGAAAGGGACTCTGGAATTCTTGTACTCAAATAGCTGCTGACGTTGGATCGACTGACAATTTAAAAACTGAGATTGGTAGACTTTGTTTGACCAGGGCATTAAGGATTACAAAATAAAGCCGAAGAAATAGAGTTAAAATACAGGTCAGCCACTGTCTAACTGAATGGTGGAACAGGGTCAAAGAATTGAATGGCCTATCCCTATTCTTATACTCCTAAACTGTATTGGTAGCACTGTTACAATGATTTAAAGAGAGGCCAAAGGAGATGTACAGGGTGACATGTTCAACCTATGTTTGAGAGTCCTAAATTAGATTACTAATATAATTAGATACCAATCAATTTTTCCTACCGAAACCATGGAACAACATTCACATTTGCTGTATTAATTTATTTCATAAGACTGGCTAAAATATCAACTGAGATCAACAGTGATATACTGCCACCAAGCTGTGGCCACAGCAGAAATTATTTATCCTCAACAAATTCAACAATGGACAGAAAAGCCAGTCGAGACATGTAAATTGGATAAATGAACTACAGATCAGAGCATTTACATACATAGAACATACAGTGCAGAAGGAGGCCATTCGGCCCATCGAGTCTGCACCGACCCACATTAATCCCTCACCTCCACCCTATCCCCGCAACCCAATAACCCCTCCCAACCCTTATGGACACTACGGGCAATTTAGCATGGCCAATCCACCTAACCTGCACGTCTTTGGACTGTGGGAGGAAACCGGAGCACCCGGAGGAAACCCACGCAGACACGGGGAGAACGTGCAGACTCCGCACAGACAGTGACCCAGCGGGGAATCGAACCTGGGACCCTGGCGCTGTGAAGCCACAGTGCTATCCACTTGTGCTACCGTGCTGCCCACATAGATAGCAGGGTAAGTAGTAGATGGAAGCAATGTAGAAATACTGAATATTATTTGAAAGCTTTGACTTGTACAATCTCAGAAATTAATTTTGCATATATTTGAGAAGATGAATTTATGTGGCAGCCTGTCTCAGTACCACATCGTATCTATACCATGAGTTAGATTGTCTGAATGAGATGTATCCTGCTCCTGGTCAACAGATGTTGCTTTGTTAGTTTTTCATCCTGGAATCACTTACTAGGATAGGAAAAAGGTAAATGGAACTTTACAAAAAGTGACATTTATATTTGGTGGAACTGTGAGTATTGGGTACAGCCCTTGGTACAAGAGCTTTCCCTTTATTATCAGTGATCCAAAACTTTAAAAGGTTTTCCCTTGATCCCTTAAAATGTTAAAAGTTCAAATTCTCTGGTTGGTAAAGGCTTTCCATCAGATAAAGATCTTGCACTGCTATCATAACAATGCTTGTTGATGCAAAAAGGCCATTCCAAAGACAGACTGCAATATTTGTATTTACAGAAAATTTAAAGCAGAAAGGATAATAAATATATTGTTAATGATCTTTCTACAGTTGCTTTGTGTTAGCGTAGGCTAAGACAAATTGTATTTGATTTGAACTGAATATGGTTACCTGCTGTGCAAATGCAGTTTACCTTCCAGATGTCAAAAAGCCTAGACGTTCTGCAGTTAGCAGAAAACTGTCACGTTTAACAACAAGCTCTGATTTCGCCTTCTCTCCTCCACTGTGCTCAGGTCTGGCAGCATCAGTGGTGAGAGAAACAGAGTTAACATCGAGTCCAACTTTATCTGTCACCGCTGCTATTTAAAGGAATCATAACTTGCAGATTACTTCTGGATAAGGCTGTACATTTTGGGTACCTTCTCTAGATGATTTGGGTTTTAAAAGTCTTCAGAGTCTGTTGTGGCAGGCGGAGATTAACTTTTTCTGACTTCAAGACTTCTGCACGAATCAGTTGTTCCCAGGCTTAGGTGCACTAGAAGCCATTCCTCTTGGAGTATAGCATGACTGAAATAATGAGCATAAGCCACACAGAAAAGGACACGGTGGGCAGCACGGTAGCACAAGTGGATAGCACTGTGCCTTCACAACGCCAGGGTCCCAGGTTCGATTCCCCGCTGGGTCACTGTCTGTGCGGAGTCTGCACGTTCTCCCCGTGTCTGCGTGGGTTTCCTCCGGGTGCTCCGGTTTCCTCCCACAGTCCAAAGATGTGCAGGTTAGGTGGATTGGCCATGATAAATTGCCCTTAGTGATCAAAAAGGTTAGGAAAGGTAATTGGGTGATGGGGATAGGGTGGAAGTGAGGGCTTAAGTGGGTCGGTGTAGACTCCATGGGCCGAATGGCCTCCTTCTGCACTGTATGTTCTATGTTCTACAGAATAAGAAAGAGAGGCAGAAGGGGGAGAAGGGCTCTCAGTAGGATTCATATCTAGCCCGGGCGTTCAGGTAGTAATTCTACCAAATAAACATCAGTGATACCAATGTTTGAGACATCTATGCTTCACTAGGGAGATCCTAACTGAAATCTTCTGCATTTTCTTTCGCTATGACTGAACATTGCTGGCAAGGCCAGTATTTATTGCCCATCTCTAATTGCCCTTGACTTGAGAACGTGGTGATTAGCCAACTTTTTGAACCGCTGCAGTCCATGTGGTGTAGGTACACCCACAGTGCTGTTAGGAAGGCAGTTCCAGGATTTTGACTCAGCTGCAGTGAAAGAACAGCAATATACGCCGAGACTTTCCAGCCATGTCGCAGCCAGTTAGAACATAGAACATAGAATGTCCCACAACCGGCTTTCCCGCAGCAGGTTTTCCCATGGTGAATGCAGTGATCTATTTAAATCACCATTGACTTTGGCAGGACTGCCAGTGAGAGCCTGAAAATCCTGTCCATAATTCCAAATCAGGATGGTGTGTGGTTTGGAGGGAAGCTTGCAGGTGATGATGTTCCCATGGACTTGCTGCTCTTGTCCTGCTTGGTGGTAGAGGTTGTGGGTTTGGAAGTGCTGTCAAAGGATCCTTGGTGAGTTGCTGCAGGACATCTCATAGATGCTACACGTGGTTGCCACTGTACATCAGAGGTGGAGGGAGTTCATGGTGGTGATGGGAGCACATTGAACATAGAACATAGAACATAACAGCGCAGTACAGGCCCTTTGGCCCTCGATGTTGCGCCGACCTGTGAAACCACTCTAAAGCCCATCTGCACTATTCCCTTATCGTCCATATGTCTACCCAATGACCATTTGAATGCCCTTAGTGTTGGCGAATCCACTACTGTTGCAGGCAGGGCATTCCACGCCCTTACTACTCTCTGAGTAAAGAACCTACCTCTGACATCTGTCTTATATCTATCTCCCCTCAATTTAAAGCTATGTCCCCTCGTGCTAGACACCACCATCCGAGGAAGAAGGCGCTCACTGTCCACCCTATACAATCCTCTGATCATCTTGTATGCCTCAATTAAGTCACCTCTTAACTTTCTTCTCTCTTACGAAAACAGCCTCAAGTCCCTCAGCCTTTCCTCACAAGATCTTCCCTCCATACCAGGCAACATTCTGGTAAATCTCCTCTGCACCCTTTCCAATGCTTCCACATCCTTCCTATAATGCGGCGACCAGAATTGCATGCAATACTCCAAATGCAGCCGCACCAGAGTTTTGTACAGCTGCAACATGACCTCATGGCTCCGAAACTCAATCCCTCTACCACTAAAAGCTAACACACCGTACGCCTTCTTAACAACCCTCTCAACCTGGGTGGCAACTTTGAGGCATCCATGTACATGGACACCGAGATCTCTCTGCTCATCCACACTGCCAAGAATCTTACCATTAGCCCAGTACTCTGTCTTCCTGTTATTCCTTCCAAAATGTATCACCTCACACTTTTCTGCATTAAACTCCATTTGCCACCTCTCAGCCCAGCGCTGCAGCCTATCTATGTCCGCACTGTCCACAAATCCACCGACTTTAGTTTCATCTGCAAATTTACTCACCCATCCTTCTACGCCCTCCTCCAGGTCATTTATAAAAATGACAAACAGCAGTGGCCCCAAAACAGATCCTTGTGATACACCACTAGTAACTGCACTCCAGTCTGAACATTTCCCATCAACCACCACCCTTTGTCTTCTTCCAGCTAGCCAATTTCTGATCCAAACTGCTAAATCACCCTGAATCCCATGCCTCCGTATTTTCTGCAGTAGCCTACCGTGGGGAACCTTATCAAACGCTTTACTGAAATCCATATACACCTCATCAACTGCTTTACCCTCATCCACCTGTTTGGTCACCTTCTCAAAGAACTCAATAAGGTTTGTGAGGCACGACCTACCCTTCACAAAACCGTGTTGACTATCTCTAATCAAATTATTCCTTTCCAGATGATTATACATCCTATCTCTTATAAACCTTTCCAAGATTTTGCCCACAACAGAAGTAAGGCTCACTGGTCTATAGTTACCTGGGTTGTCTCTACTCCCCTTCTTGAACAAGGGGACAACATTTGCTATCCTCCAGTCGTCTGGCACTACTCCCGTAGACAAAGATGACTTAAAGATCAAAGCCATAGGCTCAGCAATCTCCTCCCTAGCTTCCCAGAGAATCTTAGGATAAATCCCATCCAGCCCAGGGGACCTATCTATTTTCACACTTTCCAGAATTGCTAACACCTCCTCCTTATGAACCTCAAGCCCTTCTACTCTAGTAGCCTGAATCTCAGTATTCTCCTCGACAACATTGTCTTTTTCCTGTGTGAATACTGACAAAAAATATTCGTTTAGCACCTCTCCTATCTCCTCGGACTCCATGCACATCTTCCCACTACTGTCCTTGACTGGCCCTACTCTTACCCTAGTCATTCGTTTGTTCCTGAGTGGGCTTCTTTATCCTGGATCCTGTTGAGTTCCTTGGGTGTTGTTGGAGCTGCACTCATCATGCCAAGTGGAGACTATTCCATCACACTTCTGACTTACACCTTGTAGATTGTGTCAGAGGGCTAGAGAATCGCTCGGGAGTCTCTTGCGCGCGAACTACGCGGCGTGGGTCGGGGGTCATTGACAGAGGCCATTCTCAGCGCAAAATTGGTTGCGTTCCCGACGGCTGCCCCTGGTTGGGGGAGCCTCATGGACGGCCAGGAGATCGATCACCAGGGGGGAGACTCATGGACGCCCAGGGGAGTGATCGGGCATCACGGACTCGCGGGCACGCGCAATCTCGGGGGGGGGGGGGCAAATTTTTGATGCCGCTCCACAGTCCGTCAGCCATGTCCCGCAAGGCGGCCGGGCCCTGCCAGCCCCCTGCAGGTAGGAAAGTCCAGAGTGAAACTTTTTACGCTGGCATTATTGGAGAATCCAGCCTAGGCTTTGGGGAGTCAGGAAGTGAGCTATTCACTGCAGAATTCATAACCTCTGACCTGCTGTTGTCACCAGTATTTATATGGCTGCTCCAGTCCAATTTCTGGTCAATAGCAAGCCCAGGATGTTGATAAGAGGGGAATTCAGCAACGGTAATGGTAATGGAATGTTTCAGCTACACTGCTAATCTCAATACATATTAAGGATTGCATTGTCAGTGGATGTGAAGGTGACCGTGGTCTTGCACCTTTATGCATCTGGCTCCTTGCAGGCTGCTGCTGGATCTATTTACAACATCTTGCAGTTTACAGTGTGCTGCTGCATAAGGGAGGTCACTGAGCGTCTCTTTACAAAGAATGCTAACTTCATTTCATTCCTCCTTGCCAGAGAGAAGCAAGTGGAATGAGCACAAATGTTTTCAAGGATTGCAGTCTTTCCCATGACGGAGGGTACAGAATTCAGCAAACATATAGCTTTGGATGTGCCTCATGTTAATGCCATGTGCCTTAAACAATAGGGATCCCACTCTGTCAAAGTCCGGTTAGTGTTTGACCCTAGGTACTCCAACGTGCTGGTTAATGCCAACGAAGGCAATGAACAAAGAAGGCTGAGGGGTGGCCTGATTGAGATTATGAGGGCAAGAGAGAGAGTGGACAGGATGAAATAGTTTCCCTTGGCGGACTATTCTAGAACCAGGGCGCATAGATTCAAGATAAGTGGAAGAAGATGTACAGGGGACATAAGGAAGAGTTTTTTTGCAAAGAGGGTAGTGGGTGTCTGGAATTCAGTGTTCAAGTTGGGTGGTGGAGATCCTAAACTCTTTAACAAAATGCCTGTATCTGCACCTTAAGTGCTGTAAGCTGCAGGGCTATGGGCCAGGTGCAGGAAGGCGGGACTGGAAAAGGTACCTGGGTGTCCTCAGGCTGGCATGGACGAGATGGACCGAATGGCTTCCTTCTATGCTGTAACTTTTCTATGGGCACGATTTAATAGTCGCGTTGTGCTTAAGTGAGAGCACGATGAAGCCGTTAGATTGCGGGAGAGGCCAAAATCGAGAACCTCGCCAGGCACCGATCTGTTTGCGATCTAGCCAGCCCGCTACCTTTGGCAAAATCAGGAATCCCGCCATAGCGTGGCGAGAAACGACTAATCAGCACTTAAGCCCAATCTCCATACAATTAACAGGAACTACCTCCTAGCTAATGGCATCCCGTGATCTAACGGCCTCCCCAGCAAGTGGTCACGCGGGCGTCCATTAGTACTTCTTTTTTAAAACGTTGAAGCTGGTGGAAGGGCTGCTGCAAGGACTTCAGTAAATATCTTCACTCACAGGCAAAGAGCCCGGGGGCACTGGGGTTGCTGCCCCAGTGCTCGAGGGAGGTGGGGGAGCCACCTGGGGGGCCAGCCTCAGTCAGGGTTGGCTGCCAACAGGGCAGGATGGTGGCCACCCATGGCCTGGGCTAGGCTTTGAGAGGGGTGGGTTGGGAAGGTGAGTGTCTCAGTGCCCGCGGGTCCGCCATGCCAACCCCTGGACCCTGTGGTCCCACTCCAGGGGCATCTCCATCCCCAGCCTGCCTGACCCACTGATCACCCATAACCCTTGATAACTTCGGAGACCTCTGGCTGCATGCAATAGCTGGTTGGGGGAGAGGGTTTGGGAAGATAGACCGTGTGGAAGGGGTTGGGGAGTATAGGGGGTGGGAAAATGAGGGGATGGGGGGGTCATGATATGCAAACATGCAACGATGAACACTCAGAATAGAACACAACCAATGGGCAGTCAGGGCACTCAGAGAGGCATCACCACAAGGGGGCATGACATAAACACTATAATAAAAGGGATGAGGCACTTACACCCTGTCTCTTTCCACAGACAGACATCTAGAGAGTTAGACAGGGTTGATCAGCAGCATCACACCCCAGCACGTGGCTTAGAGCAAGCTGCTACAATTAGACTGAGTTACTACAGTTAGATTAGCAGAGTCGAACTCATTTGAGAACTGTGTTAATAGTTCAATAAACACGTTGAACTCATTTCAGAGTCTGGAGCATCCTTTAGTTAAGACTGCATCAAGTAGCAGCCTGTGTTATCCGAAGCAGCAGAACACATGATACCAGGAGTGACTGTTCAATCTATTTAGTTCAACTCAGCAAGATCCATGACAACCAGCTACTGAATACAGGCATAAAGGACAAGATTCAGGCTCCTCATCAGCTCAGGACCACCGGCAATCTTAGTGCCAACTGGCGATCATTCAAGCAGAAATTTCAACTATACGTGGAAGCATCCACCCTCAATGGCGTGACCGATGCTCGGAAGATAGCTCTTCTACTCACCACTGTGGGTGACCATGCGATAGAGATTTTCAACTCCTTTCACTTTTCCGAAGGGCAGGACAAATCAAAGTACCAAACCATCCTGGACAAATTCGACAGCCACAGCGAGGTGGACACCAATGAAATCTTCGAGCGCTACATCTTCAAGCTGAGGATGCAAGGTAAAGACTCCTTCAACTCCTATCTAACTAACCTTAGACTGCTAGCGCAATCCTACACCATCGGTGATATCACTGACACCATGATCAGAGACCAAATCTATTTTGGAGCCCACTCTGATCCTCTGCAAGAGCAATTGTTGAAAATCAAGCACATGACCCTGCCAGTCGCGATTGAAATGTGTACTGTGCATGAGCACTCTAAAAATTGCTATTCACAGGACAAAACGGCAGAAAGTGTAAAACAAGCCTCCCACGAGGTGGAGAGTGTTCAGGCCATTTTGCGTGTTCTTCCTGGGGCCCGCGCATGTGCAATGCGACCGGGAACACGAAGCGGCCGAAAACCGCACTGCGCAGATGCAGACGTCCGAGAACCGCACCGTGCATGCGCAACGACGCACTGAGCATCATGACGCCGACATCATGACGTGTGCGAACTGCGGCACCTCCCATTTTTTTTTTAAACTGCCCTGCAAGAGGCAAATGCTGTTTAAACTGTGGGAAACCAAACCACTATGCAGCCCTGGGCAGATCTGCACCACCAGTCAGGAGCCAGCGCTCCCAATTCTGACAGCGGCGCATCAGAAATATGCAACACCGAATGCATGACTCTGATCCAGGCAGTGCGACGGATCCAGATGATGAATACCTGGACAACACTTACCGAGTGGGCATTATTACGAAGTGCGAATACGCCACACCGGACACATTGCGACTCCAATCAATCCTGGCCGTGGAGTCTGAGGACGAATAGCATGCAGTGATGAAGGTCAACCACTGCCCCATCCAGTTCAAACTGGACACAGGTGCCTCCGCCAACCTGATCTCGCAGGTGGACTTCAAGAGAATCAAGAAGCCCCCCACAATCCTTCCAGCTGCCTGCAAACTCCTGGACTACACTGGAAACGCAATCAAGGCACTGGGGTCGTGCCATCTGCAGGTGTCCAGCCGACACACACAAGCAAGCTTACGCTTTGAGATTGTTAAACCAGACAGGGCGACCCTGCTAGGTGTGCACGCCTGCAAGCAACTGAACCTCATTCAAAGGGTCTACACCACGACGCCGTCCCATTCGGATCTTCAGGCCAGCATCGATGACATCCTAATCCAGTACCCAGGTATATTTAGCGGGATGGGCACGCTGCCGTACGAGTACAAGATTCTACTGCGACCTGATGCCAAGCCAGTGGTCCACGCACCACGACATGTCCCTGCTCCACTGGGAGAGCGCCTGAAGGCAGAGCTCACGAGTCTACAACAAAAAGGCATAATTTCCAAGGTCACTGAACCAACTGACTGGGTCAGCTCGATGGTGTGCGTAAAGAAGCCTTCGGGTGACCTACACATCTGCATTGACCCCAAGGATCTAAACAAAAACATTAGGCGGGATTACCCCATCCCGAAGAGGGAAGAAATCATAAGTGGGATGGCACACGCGCGCTTCTTCACAAAATTGGACGCATCCCAAGGATTTTGGCAAATCCAACTTGAAGAATCCAGCAGAAGGCTCTGCACCTTCAACACACCTTTTGGCAGATTCTGCTACAACCGAATGCCATTTGGCATCATCTTGCCATCAGAGATTTTCCATCGCATCATGGAAAGGATGATGGAGGGGATAGAAGGGGTTTGCGTCTACGTTGACGATATCATAATCTGGTCCACAACCCCAGAGGAACATGTGTCGTGACTCAAGAAAGTATTCTGACGCAGACATGAACATGGCCTCAAGCTAAACAGGTCCAAGTGCTGTTTTGGGACATCCACGCTGAAGTTCCTGGGCGATAATATTTCGCAACACGGTGTGCGCCCGGACACAGACAAAATTAAAGCCATCGAGGCAATGAAAGTCCCCGAGGAGAAGAAGGCAGTACTGCGCTTCCTGGGAATGGTCAATTTCCTTGGCAATTCATCCCGAATTTGGCCACACACACCACGGCCCTACACAACCTGGTGAAAAAATCAACTGCCTTTGAGTGGAAGGTGGAGCACCGAACAGAATGACTGGAGCTGAAAGCCAAGCTCACCATTGCACCCATCCTTGCATTCTTTGTCCCAGACCGTGAAACCAAGATATCCACAGATGACAGTCAGGATAGCATTGGGGCGGTGTTGCTTCAAAGAGACGACACGTCACCGCGGGTACCAGTAGCATACGCGTCACGGGCAATGACACCCACTGAGACCAGATATGCGCAGATTGAGAAGGCGTGTTTAGGTCTTCTCACCGGCATCCTCAAATTTCATGATTATGTCTACGGCTTACCAACATTTACTGTTGAGATGGATCATAGGCCTCTGGTCCACATCATCCAAAAGGACCTGAACAACATGACTCATCGTTTGCAGAGAATTCTGCTCAAACTCTGGAGGTATGATTTCAATTTGGTGTACACACCTGGCAAGAGCTCATCATCGGCGATGCATTGTCCCGCTCCGCCAACTCACCCAGTGAACCACTGGAGATCATCCAGCACATTGAATTGCAGGTACAACTGTGTGCAAGCACTCTCCCGGCAACAGATGAGAAGATCGTTCTCATCCGAGAAGAGATGGCCAAAGACCCCCTGTTGCAGCGAGTCATCCACAACCTCAGCAATGGCTGGCAGAAAGGGCAATGCCCTCAATTCTACAACGTCAAGGACGACCTGACGCTGATCGACGGCATCCTGGTCAAGCTGGACAGGATAGTCATCCCGCTACGTCTCCAGAGCATGGTGCTGCGGCAGATTCATGAGGGACACCTGGGCGTAGAAAAGTGCAGATGCAGGGTCCGGCAAGCTGTCTACTGGCCCGGCATCAACCAGGACATCACGGACATGGCCCTCAACTGCGAAACCTGTCAGAGGTTCCAACCAATGCAGAGCAAGGAGACGCTCCAACCACATGACCTAGCGACCTCTCCGTGGTCCAAGGTTGGCAATGACTTATTCCACGCAAATGGTCGCGACTATACCTTAATCATCGATTACTTTTCGAACTATCCTGAGGTGCTGAAGCTGCCAGACCTCACCTCACGGACCGTCATCAAAGCGTAAAGAGACATTCTCACGGCACGGCATCCCGAACACCGTCATGAGCAACAATGGCCCGTACGTCCACAGTCGAGAATGGTCCACGTTTGTCAAGAGCTACAATTTCAGGCATGTCACCTCCAGTCCGCACTATCCGCAGACCAATGGCAAAGTCGGAAAAGGGGTGCACATCGTAAAGCAGCTCATCCGCAAGGCCTCGGACTCCGCTTCCGACATACACCTTGCACTACTTGCGTACCGGGCGACTCCCTTGTCCACTGGCATGTCGCCAGCTCAACTGCTGATGAACAGGGACCTGCGGGTGACGCTTCCAGCCATACACCTGCCCAACCTTGATCACCTCCCGGTGCTGCAGAAGATGCAGCAGCTTCGCGACAGCCAGAAGCAGGGCTATGACGCACATGCCACCGATCTGGACGTGCTATCCCCGGCAGACACGGTCAGGATCAAGATACTGGATGGTGGGTGGTCTGCTCCGGCTGTGGTTGTTCGACAGGCCGCGCCCAGGTCCTATGTCATACGTATGGCTGATGGCTCCATTGTGCGAAGGAATCAAAGGGCACTGCGAAAAGGTGCTTACCCACAACCACTTTCCCCTCCATTTCCACATGTCGAATTGCCACCTCCAGACACCTCAAACCACGAGGCCACCAGTCGTGCCTCCCACTCGCCTGTCAAGATACCATCATCCCATCCACCACCTCTCCGGCGGTCGACAAGGATCAGAAACAAGCCTCAGAGACTGGACTTATGAGCATTTGTTTTGTTTGTTCTGTTCTGTGTTCCTCAGACAGTCACATTAGATAGACAAATTCACATGTATATACATCAAAAAAAAAGGGGGAGATGTCACGATATGCAAACATGCAACCAATGAACACTCAGAATAGGACACAACCAATGGGCAATCAGGACACTCAGAGATGGCATCACCACAAGGGGGCATGACATCAACACTATAAAAGGGATGAGGCACTCACACCCTGCCTCTTTCCACAGACAGACATCTAGAGAGTTAGACAGGGTTGATCAGCAGCATCACACCCCAGCACGTGGCTTATGATGTGTTGGGTGTTCTGGATCCGTGGAACACATACAGGCAACCAACACTTAAAATAGTGCAACACTATTTTATTAAGTTAGAAACTGTTGAACATACTTTCACTGTGGGTTAACACGATGTTAGATTAAACTAAAGACCTATCCCTGTCCGAATCAGTCTATGCACTCAGCACATGGTGTGGACCTGTGCTGTAAGCTGTAAGCTCTGTCCTTGTAGGAGGCTGCATCCCGAATGAGCGGGAACTCTGATGCCCCCTGTCTTTATAGTGAGTGTGCTCTAACTGGTGATTGGTGCGGTGCTGTGTGTGTTGATTGGTCTTGCTGTGTGTCCATCAGTGTGTGTGTATCTGAACCATGATATACTGGTGTATATCATGACATCCCCCCTTTTATAAAAGAATGTATGTATGTGGCAATAAATAATGTATGGTGAAACTGTTGCTAACTACGTGTGGGGTGCGAAGACATATTTACAGGACTACGTACATGAGAACTAAGCTATTTACATGGGAAGGTGCCAGGTGCAGAGAAGCAGTATGCACCAAGAATAACGAGATCAACACTATATACAAACCAGGGAAACGATCAAACAAAGCAACAAAACAATTCAGAGAGTCTATAAGTCCACAAAGTTCATAAATTAAGTCTCTGAGGTGGGCGACAAATTCTGGTTGACCGCCTCAAGGGTGGGTCGAGAGCCACCGGTTCAGGAGCGGGCTGGACTGCGTCAGAGTCAGGGGGAGGCAGAGTGACAGGGAGCTCTGCATTGTCCGTGGCAGGGTCAGCAAGAGAGCGAGGCGACAGTGGAGGATCACGTGGCGAGCGTGGAACGAGACGAATGGCACGTTGATTGCGGTGCAGAATAGAGCCATCCGGTAGAACTTTCACTGTGGGTTAACACGATGTTAGATTAAACTAAAGACCTATGCCTGTCTGAACCAGTCTATGCACTCAGCACATGGTGTGGACCTGTGCTGTAAGCTGTAAGCTCTGTCCTTGTAGGAGGCTGCATCCCGAATGAGCGGGAACTCTGATGCCCCCTGTCTTTATAGTGCATGTGCTCTCACTGGTGATTGGCTGCGGTGTTGTGTGTGTTGATTGGTCTTGCTGTGTGTCCATCAGTGTGTGTGTATCTGCACCATGATATACTGGTGTATATCATGACAGCTTGGAGCAAGCTGGTACAGTTAGACTGAGTTACTACAGTTAGATTAGCAGAGAGTCGAACTCATTTGAGAACTGTGTTAATAGTTCAATAAACACGTTGAACTCATTTCAGAGTCTGGAGCATCCTTTAGTTAAGACTGCATCAAGTAGCAGCCTGTGTTATCCGAAGAAGCGTAACACAACAGGGGATATGCGGGGGATGGGACTGTGGGGGGGGATGGTGAGTATTGGGGGACAGTATGCGGGGGAGAATATGTACGGGGGGGTCGGGGGTCTGATGCAAACTCATCCGAGTGGCTGGTGGAGGCCGCTGATCTTTTTGTGGCACTGGGTGCCGGTCCTCCTGGTCACGCTCCCCAAGCTGGCTGCCACTGCCACTTCGTCTCAGGCAGTAGTGGCTGCTTTCTGGCTGATCCTCAGTAACCCTCGGGGGCGAAAAGGTCATCCCACCTGGCCTGTACGTGTCGGCATCGGCAGCATGGCTGCGAGCTGAGTGGGGTTGGCTGCGCAGGATGGGTTGAAGGACTGCTCGCCTTGTCACATATCAGTCGAACAACTGAGGAGCAGGAACACAAGGAGAGGGTGTCAGATGAAATGGAGGTTGAAGACGAGGAAGAAGAATGGAGGCTGTAACTTAGACATGCCTTTCTGTCCATACTGTTCATGAAGAACTAGCTTTTTAACTAATTTTACATGGACACGATGTGCTGTAATGACTATGAATCAAGGATAAAACCTCAACTCCAATTCCCCATTCACCAGCATCCTGTACTCCTTACCCTCCCTCTGTAACTGACCATCACATCGTCATCCTGGCCACAACATAAAATATCTATTCCAATTTAAATTTATAAGTGAAATCGTGCCATATTGCATGATTTAGATGAAGGGGGCAAATGCTTGATTGCTAAATTTGCTGATGACACAACAATAAATAGGAGTGTAACTTTTGAAGAAGACATAGAGAAGACATAAAGAGACATAAAGAAGACATAAAGGATGTTGTTAAGTTAAGTGATTGGGCAAATGTTTGGCAGATAGAGTATAATGTGGGAAAATGTTAACTTGTCCACTTCGGCAGGAAGAATAGAAAAGTAGCAGATTATTGAAATGGAGAGATTGCAGAACTGAGGAATCTACGTGTCCAACCTTTTCACACAAGTGTCCACATTTCAATTGTTTTCTGCTCAAGGGCCCATGTACAAATTTTGGGCAGATAATTAAGGTTTGGCACAACATTAAAAATTATTTTTTGAAAAATCAATGTCAATTAATAACAATGACCATTAAAACGTGCCAATCAGCAGAGCTAACCAATAACTTTTAGTGATTTTTCATTTAAGAAGCAAAGTAAGAGAGAGGCAGATGAGTCCCCATATCCTGATCGCCAGAGAAGGGAATGGGGATGGGTGCCAAATTAAAAAGTTGGTTTAACTAGCATTGACCTTGTGCTCTCCATTGGTTGCACACATTCTGAGCTGGCTTTGGTGGAATTGGCCTACTCCTGGTTCTTTTGCTCTTTTCCTCCATTCTGGTTGCTGACCATTTGAGCAAACTCTGTCACCCCTTGCACATCCCACCTCAGAGCCACGCTCTAAATTACATTCAGTGTTACTAATCGAGCTGGTGGCTATGAACGTGAAATGGAGTGATGCTATGTCTTCATCATCATTGCCTTCCTGGTCTTCCAGCACTGCAGGTTGTTGTTCTTGAGGACCTGAAAAGAAAAAAGGAGCAAGAGTTGAGTTTTGGTGAGGGCAGAGAAGAAACTAAGAAGTTTGTGTGCTTACAATATCTGCAGCTTGAAGAGAATGAGGAATGATGGGAACATGTGGGCAGCACGGCATCATAAGTGGATAGCACTGTGGCTTCACAGCGCCAGGGTCCCAGGTTCGATTCCCCACTGGGTCACTGTCTGTGCGGAGTCTGCACGTTCCCCTTCTTCTCTAGTTCTTGCTGCTCCTGGTTGTGCGTCATCTTCTCCTGCAAGAGAGAGAGATGAAAATGTGTCTGTGAGTGTCATGCAATATGTTTGAGTGATGTGGCTGTCATAGTTGAATAGCTGCAGTGTGTGAAAGCTGTGAGTGAGCCTACAACAGTGCTCAGCGAGTGAAGCTGAGGAAAAACATATGAATGTTAGGCATAAGTCCTGATTTTAAGAAATTGTTGGTCATTGGGTCATGGAGATATAGCCTACTGAGAAATAGCTGATGCTAATGGTTCAGATATTAGGATATAGCATTTGAAGACCTGACCTTCACCACTCGTGTGAGTTAATCAAACTTCTTCCAACACTGCATCCAGGTCATTGGGATTGTACTCAGACTGTTGACCTCTGTGGTTATTTGTTCCCACTGCATTCTTGCCATGTGTCTTATCGGTCTCCTATCCCCCTGAAAATACAGGACACTTCAACACCTTTCCACCCCCTCCACCGAGATGTCTAATGCAGCGTCCAAAAACCTGGGTGTCTGTACTCTCCAATAATCAGGCATTCTTCACTCTTTCCTAGGTCAGATTCACTTGTAGAGTGACCTCCATCACCTGCTTCAGCGGCAAGTGCCTTTCCCAACCTTTACCAGGCACAGGCTAGCTTTAAGTAGTACAATATTGCATCCCCCACCTCCGTCTTGATGCGAGTTGCCAGTGTAAAGCATGCAGTGCCGGATGCATGTAGATGTCATTATAGTTAACAGGTAGCCATCAAAGTTGCCATCAGTAATGCTTGTTTTCTGGGGATTATTAGTGTTTCCTGCGATGAATCAGGTGGGATAGTCAAAGGAGTACTCACTGCCAATTCAAGATAATGAACAAAGGAAGAGAATTAGGAACATGTTACAACCACCTCAGGTGACATGCAGACTATGTGTTCAATCGTCTTCCATACATTAATCTTCGCTAATTTCAATTCTGTTCAAGGTCCCTGCTCAGCCTGAGTAAGCTGAGCATTGCAGCAGACATTAGAGAATGAAGGAATTTATTACAGGGCATGGAGCTGTGGTGGAAGCAAATAAGATTTTAATGTAAACATCAAAATGGTTTATCTTTATCTGTTTCAATTGTTTTGTTAAATTCAGTACATGCTGACTATAAAATGAGGTTGACGGCCCCTCAAATCAAGCAAACAAAACAGATATAGAATTTAGATGAGTGACGCCTCTGTTTCTACACTCTCCCTGACCTTTTCAAGTGGATCAGCAATAACATTTCTGGATACAGTATAAAACATGATGTGGCATGCATAGCAGGCAACTTTGATTCCAAAACTCTCCAACCCTCAGGTTTTCCTCACCTCTTGTTTGGGTCTTTCCTCACCTCATTTCTGGTCTGTTATAGACTATGTCACAGTCAGAATTTATATATTTCCTTTCATTGCCCATGAGCAGTATTTTTGTGTGAGAGATTTGTTTTCTTACTCTCTGAGTGAATGTCCCCAATTAAATAAGACCAGCAGCAAGTTTTTAGTGAGTTTTAAAATCAACAAAATTGTATATCATTTGTAAAATAGTAAAATAGAATGGGCGCAATTCAGCCACCACTTTGCACCAGCGCAGATCCGGGAGCGATGGATGAATCCTGGGAGTGTCCTAAAATGGGCTTTGCCCCAGGTGCCAGGGCGATCGTGAGTCGCCCGCCTCGCTACGTCCGACGCTATCTGGTATGATCCAGAGAATGATATTTAAATGATCCATTAGGCTCATTTAAATATCCCGAATGCTACATTCACCCAGCACCCGGAGATCAACAGCCGTGCCTGTGAGGCCTCACCAGGGTGCTGATTAATATTGGTTTCACAAGCATGGGCTAGGTTTGATGGCGCCTTGGGGGAGTCTCAGAGGGCATTAGAGCCCCCCCCCCCCCCCCCCCCCCCCCCGGTGGTCGCGGCAGGGCACTTCCCATGGCACCTGGACACCTTGGCAGCACCAACTGGAAATGCTGGCAGTGCCACCTGCCACTGCCAGGATGCCAGGGGCACTTCCACGGTACCTGGAGCACTGCCAAGGTGCCAGGCTGGGAGTGCCAAAGTGCCCAGGTGCCAGGTTAGCACTGCCAAGAGTCAGGACCTGGGGTCATGTCCATGAAAGTGGGGGGGGGGGTGGGGTGGTTGGGACAGTATGAAAGGGTTGCGCAAATGTTGGGGGGCTGAAAGGGGAGGTCCTGAAAGGAGGGGGTAGAGTGACCAAGGCAGCCTTTCAAAATTCTGCCTTGATCTGTGAGGAGTCGGCCCTGCTGGCTCACTGAGCTCTCCAGTGCTGGGAAAATTTCAAAATGTGGCCTTGACCCAGGAGAAACTCCCCAAGGCCCAAAAAAACAACTAAGTGCCGTTGAATAGCAATCTCCATCTTGGCATTGCAGCCAGTGTGAAAAACCCTGCCAGATGTGCCCAAAACCGCACTTTGATGTTTTTCCGGCGAATCACACCAAATATCCCAGACACACTCTTACACACACAAAGATTAGATACAGATGAAGGTAAAACAATATGGTTGCAAGTTATGATTATCTCAGACATGTGCCGAGCCATATAAGATTTAAGACTTATCTGGATAGGCACATGAACAGACGGGGTATAGAAGGATACAGGCGGTTGGTCTAGATAAGACACGTGATTGGCACAGGCCTGAGGGGCCGGAGGGCCTGTTCCTGTGCTGTATTGTTCTTTGTTCTTTGTTCATGACAGAAATACAATTTCTTAGTTTAGATGGGGATGCTTTCAAGTTGAAGTGAAAGTCTGTATTAGGAAGAATTCTTAGTAAACTGCCGGGTTTCTTGGAGGTTGGTTCCCAGGTGAGCTTGAAGTTGGAGCAGGTTAGCGGTTGTCCTATTCCCACTGGAATCATTCCAGGAGGCGTGCAGTGAAAAGCCAGTCTGGTTTATTTTAAATTGAAAATAAAGCCACTACTGTGGCGCAAAAAAGGTCCCAGCCCAGGACTATTGGGAACTGCCGGTCTGCGTCTGGGAGCTATATTTAAAGGTCCCACTAACGGGCCACAGCTGGGCAGGCCTCCGCCCGCTCACCACGGTAACTCATATTCTACGAAGCCCAGAGGGAGATCAATCAGCGATCCCCCATGGTCCTCATGAGGGTTATCACACCCACTTTCAAAGTAATACTGTCTATTACTAGGACGGCACGGTAGGCCACGGCGCCGAGGACCCGGGTTCAATCCCGGCCCCGGGTCACTGTCCGTGTGGAATTTGCACACTCTCCCCATATCTGCGTATGTTTCACCCCCACAACCCAAAGATGTGCAGGAGAGGTGGATTGGCCACTCTAAATTGCAACTTAATTGGAAAAAGAATTGGGTACTCTAAATTTATTTTTAAAAATACTGTTTATTACTATGGCTGCTTGAATGACATAGAATCATGGAATCATAGAATCCCTACAGTGCAGAAAGAGGCCATTTGGCCCATCGTGTCTTCACCGACCCTTCAAAAGACCACCCTGCCTTGGCCCAATCCCCCTCCCTGTAACCCCAGCCTGTGGGTCAATTTAACATGGCCAATCCACATAGCCTGTACATCTTTGGACTTGTGGTGGTATGTATTAGGGGTATTAAGGTACCCTGTGATGCCGAGAGGCTATTGGTGGAGACACTGGGTCCCGATTGGATCAGCCGCCTGCTGGCTCCACCCAGCAAGGCGGAGTATAAGAGCCCGGGTTCTCCCAGCAGCCGCATTCTGTAACTGTGCTGCTGGGGAACAAGTCTGCATAACATAGCCATCGTTCGACTCCTTCTCATCTCGTCTCGTGAGTGATTGATTGTGCTACAATTTATTACGCAAACTTTTAAGGACATGGAGCTCCGAATCATTCTGGAGTGTCTACGAATCAGCCCCCACGCGGTAAATTCAGCGGCCACTTTTAAACATTGGTTAGCGTGTTTTCAGGGATACCTCCGAACGGCCCCCGGCATACCTACAGAAGAACAGAAAATGCAGGTGCTGCATACCAGGTTGAGCCCTGAAATCTACACTCTCATAGAGGATGCGGATGATTTCCCAACGGCGATCGCCATGCTGATAGGGATCTACGTTCGGCCCGTCAACCAGGTCTACGCACGCCACCAGCTCGCAGCGAGACGGCAAATCCCCGGGGAATCGCTGGACGAATTCTAGAGTGCGCTGTTAATACTGGGGAGAAACTGCAACTGCCCATCGGTTTCGGCTAACGAACACACAGAGCTGCTGGTCCGAGATGCGTTCGTGGCAGGGTCCCATTCGGTAGAGATAAAAGGGTTCTGCATCGCGAACCTCACGGTACAGGGGAGGGAGTTCAAGAACTACCGGCTTTACGTCCTTCCCCACCTCTGCACTGCCACACTCCTGGGGTTGGATTTTCAGTGTAATCTCCAGAGTTTAACGTTTAAATTCGGCGGCCGTATACCCGCACTCACTATCTGCGGCCTCGCGACCCTCAAGGTCGATCCGCCTTCCCTGTTCGCGAACCTCACCCCGGATTGCAAACCAGTCGCCTCAAGGAGCAGACGGCACAGCGCACAGGACCGATCTTTTATCCGGTCAGAAGTCCAGCGGCTGCTGAGGGAAGGCATAATTCAGGCCAGCAATTGTCCCTGGAGAGCTCAGGTGGTAGTTGTAAAGACCGGGGAGAAACAGAGGATGGTCGTAGACTATAGTCAAACCATCAATAGGTACACGCAGCTGGATGCGTACCCTCTCCCCCGCATATCCGACATGGTCAACCGGATTGCACAGTACAAGATCTTTTCCACGGTGGACCTTAAGTCCGCCTTCTACCAGCTCCCCATCCGCCCGAGCGACTGAAAATACACTGCTTTCGAAGCAGATGGGCGGCTCTATCATTTTTTAAGGGTTCCATTCGGCGTCACTAATGGGGTCTCGGTCATCCAATGGGAGATGGACCGAATGGTTGACCGGTACGGTTTGCGGGCCACGTTCCAGTACCGCGATAACGTCACCATCTGCGGCCATGACCAGCAGGACCACAACGCCAACTTCCGCAAATTCCTCCAGACCGCGAACGCCCTGAATCTCACATACAACAGGGATAAATGCGTGTTTAGCACCGACCGTCTAGCCACCCTAGCCACCGCGAAATGGAGTGATAGGCCCAGACCCCGAACGCATGCACCCCCCCATGGAGTTCCCCCTCCCCCACTGCTCCAAGGCCCTGAAACGCTGCCTGGGCTTTTTCTCTTATTACGCCCAGTGGGTCCCCAACCACGCGGACAAGGCCCGTCCGCTAATCCAGTCCACGGTTTTTCCCCTGTCGACAGAGGCCTGCCAGGCCTTCAGTCGCATCAAAGCGGATATCGCAAAGGCCACGATGCACGCAATCGACGAGTCCCTCCCCTTCCAAGTTGAGAGCGACGCGTCTGACGTAGCTCTGGCGGCCACCCTCAACCAAGCGGGAAGACCCGTGGCCTTTTTTTCACGCACCCTCCACGCTTCAGAAATCCGCCACTCCTCAGTGGAAAAGGAGGCCCAGGCCATAGTGGAAGCTGTGCGGCATTGGAGGCATTACCTGGCCGGTAGGAGATTCACTCTCCTCACTGACCAACGGTCGCTGGCCTTCATGTTCGATAATGCACAGCGGGGCAAGATCTTGCAGTGGAGGATCGAACTCTCCACCTATAACTATGAGATCTTGTATCGTCCCGGAAAGCTGAACAAGCCTTCCGATGCCCTATCCCGTGGCACATGTGCCAACGCACAAGTGGACCGTCTCCGAACCCTCCACGAGGACCTCTGCCAGCCGGGGGGTCACTCGGTTCTATCACTTCGTAAAGACCCGCAACCTGCCCTACTCCATCGAGGAGGTCAGGGCAGCCACCAGGAACTGCCAAATCTGCGCAGAGTGCAAGCCGCATTGCTACCGGCCAGATAAAGTGCACCTGATAAAGGCTTCCCCTCCCTTTGAACGCCTCAGTCTGGACTTCAAATGCTCCCTCCCCTCCACCGCTCGCAACACGTACTTCCTGAACATGATTGACGAATACTCCCGGTTCCCATTCGCCAACCCCTGTCCCAACATGACCACGGTCATTAGAGCCCTCGGCACCATCTTTACACTGTTCGGTTTCCCCGCCTACATACATAGCGATAAGGGGTCCTCCTTCATGAGCGACGAACTGCATCAATTCCTGCTCAGCAAGGGCATCGCCTCGAGCAGGACGACCAGTTACAGCCCCCGGGGGAACGGTCAGGTAGAGAGGGAGAACGGAACGGTCTGGAAGACCGTCCTGCTGGCCCTACGGTCCAGAAGTCTCCCAGTTTCCCGCTGGCAGGAAGTCCTCCCGGATGCCCTCCACTCCACCCGGTCGCTGCTGTGTACAACGAATCAAACACCTCACGAACGCCTCCTTGTCTTCCCTAGGAAGTCCTCCTCCGGAACGTCACTTCCGACCTGGCTGGCAGTCCCGGGACCCATCCTGCTCCGAAAGCATGTGCGGACGCACAAATCGGACCCGTTGGTCAAGAGGGTTCATCTCCTCCAGGCGAACCCTCAATACGCCTACGTGGCGTACCCCGACGGCCGACAGGACACGGTCTCCCTGCGGGACTGGCACCCGTCGGAGCTCCACACACACACCCCCAACACCAGTGGCCCCCTCTGGAGCCACACACACACCCCCAACACCAATCACCCCCTCCCTCCCACCGGCGCACCCCACAGCCACCCCCTTCCCGGATGGATCGGTCCTCCCCCTGGCCCCGAATAGGGGTATTGGAGCGGGAAGAGGCATCGCGACGCTCCCAGAGACGACGGGGCCCGAACCAGTGCCTGCATCACCACCGGGGCTAAGACGATCGGCGAGGATGATCAGGGCACCCATTCGACTCATCGAATCAGTATAGTAAAGCAAGAAATGCCTCTGTAAATTGGTTGCCCAGTAAAGGCGGCATTGTAAGTACTTGATATCGGAGCATAGCCGCCGTGTTAGCGGCATCCTAGGTACTGACTCTGGAAACCCCTACCACCATACGGCCCACAACCCCGCCGGGTTCTTTTTTAACAAGGGGTGAATGTGGTGGTATGTATTAGGGGTATTAAGGTACCCTGTGATGCCAAGAGGCTATTGGTAGGTAGACACTGGGTCCCGATTGGATCAGCCGCCTCCTGGCTCCACCCAGCAAGGCGGAGTACAAGAGCCCGGGTTCTCCCAGCAGCCACATTCTGTAGCTGTGCTGCTGGGGAACAAGTCTGCGTAATATAGCCATCGTTCGACTCCTTCTCATCTCGTCTCGTGAGTGATTGATTGTGCTACAGGACTGTGGGAGGAAACCAAAATACCTGGAGGAAACTCACACAGACACAGGGAGATTGTGCAATTCAACACTGACATCCACCCAAGGTCGGAATCGAACCCGGGTCCCTGGCGCTGTGATGCAGCAGTGCTAACCACTGTGCCACCGTGCAGATGGTCCGATGGTGTTCACTGGAATTATCTTTCTACAAGCAACTTTTCCTGAATTTAAAGCAAACAAAATGGCCTCCTCATCATGTGACTTTCACAAGTCCAAAGTCCTTTTCCAGACAAAAGGTGGTGCGTGGACGTTTGAGCCAGCCAATGTCTTTGTTTTTGAATGCCCCATTCAACTGACAGTACTCTTTTGAATTAGTTTCAGGAAAAGGCTTTAATTGAACATCAATCTGGAATGTCCCTTTGGTTCCCACTTGAAACAGGGGAGTGGTTTCAATTCACAGGAGAAGTCAGGGGATCCTCGGGCAACCACCTTTTTCAACCTGTTGCAGTCAGTTTTTAAAAATATAAAAATTAGTTTGAAGTTCGAAATAAACTGGCATATGAAAATTAATTGATGGATATTGACGGCGGGATTCTCTCACCCCGGGACCGGGCCGGAGAAGCGCCGGGACGGGCACGAATCGCACCACGCCACCCCGACGCTGGTCCGCCGATTTCCAGAGAGCGGAGAATCGTGCCATTGGTGCCGCCGTGGTCGGCGTGGCATCGGTCGGGGGTCGCTCTACGGGGCCCCCCTCCCCGACGATTCTCGGCCCGGGGTGGCCACGCAAAATAAACCGTGTCCCGCCGGCGCCGTTCACACCTGCTCTTACCCGGTGGGACCTCGGCATGGATGCATCTGGGGGCAGCCTGGTGGGGGGTGGTGGGGGTCCAAACCCGGGGGGGGGCCTCCGCTGTGGCCTGGCCCGCGATCGGGGCCTACCAATTGGCGGGCCGGCCCATCGGGCTGCGGGTCTCTTTTGTTCCGCTCCGGTCCCTGTAGCCCTACACCATGTTGCGTTGGGGCGGCGCGGAGAAGGGAGCTTTGCACATTCACGCATTGGCGCCGGTCCCACTATGCATGCGCAGACCCGCGGCACCCATCTGATGCTGGGGATTGGCAGCTGGAGTGGCGTGGGTCACTCCAGTGCTGTGCTGGCACCCTGTAGGGGTCAGAATTGCTGCTCCTGAGGCATGTTGACGCCGTCGAGAAACGCAACAGCATTTACGACGGCGTCAACACTTAGCCTAAGGATCAGAGAATCCCGCCCAGGGTGTTCTGGTAGCCCAGTAGTTCCATGATGCAAAGATAATGGAGTTATCCATTATCTTTGCATCATGGAACTACTAGGATGGTAGAAGGAAAACTAGATGCATCTGTGTCTTTTTATTGTCCAACAATTCCATTGAAAGCAGTTTCATTCTTGCTGACCGTGATGCTCATGTTGATTTATTACTTCATGGCTCAAACATGTTTGTATAGTTAGTGCATCTACCGTGACACTCATTTATAGCTTCTCAAGGACCATTACAACACTTCGCAAACACAACTGGGTTGCAATGTCTTTTTTAAAATATTTCTTTATTCTCTTCCTTTATCACATTTTCTCTCAAATTTACACCCATCAACAATAAACAATAATCAGTAACAAATATATCAATCCCCATATCAATAACAACGATCCCATCCTCCCACCAACCCCCAAACATTCGCCCACATGTTCACATAAACAAATGTCAAAAAGGAATCAGGAATCACCCATAGCCACCATTAACACACATCGCCCCCCTCCCCCCTCCTCCCAACCCATCCCCCCCCCCCCCACCCCCACCCCACCCCCCCAACTAATGTTTGATGTTATCCAGTTCTTGAAAGTGCAGAATGAATAATGCCCATGAATTGTAGAACCCCTCTATCCGTCCCCTCAGTTCAAACTTAACCTTATCAAGAGTCAAGAATTCCAACAGGTCCCCCCGCCACGCCAGGGCACAGGGTGGAGAGGTTGCTCTCCAACCCATCAGGATCCGCCTTCAGGCGATCAACGAGGTGAAGGCTACAACATCTGCCTCTGCACCCGTTTCCAACCCTGGCTGGTCTGACACCCCAAATATGGCCTCCCAGGGGCCGGATCCAGTTTCACGTGCGCCACTTTAGAGATTACCCTAAAAACCTCCTTCCAGTAATCCTCTAGCTTTGGACAGGACCAAAACATAGGATCGTGATTAGCGGGGCTCCCCCCGCAACGTTCACACACATCTTCTACTCCTTCAAAGAATCGGCGCATCCTCGCCGGGTTGCAATGTCTTTTTAAGCTTGTTTCTTACTTTTCCTTTCTGACTCTTCTCTTTCTCTCTCTCTCAATCCACTCTCTTGAACTCCCATCTTTATTTCTCTACTGGTTTCTTCTCTGTGTTTTCCTATCCATCTAATTGGTTAAGTGTCAACAAATGTGGGTCGGTATGATGTTTTTGAGGTTTCAGATGCAATATTGACATCACGCCATGGTGTTGCGCCAATTAGTCAATTGGCAGCGACAGAAGTTTGTGGCACAACTGGAGCAAGATCTGAAGAATGATTAGAAACACCCAGTCCATGTTGCTCGCTGTGAGATGGACCAATCCAGCAAACTCTGGGCTTAGATTTCAGACAGCCATTTCTGTCAAGAGAAAGAAATATTCTGGTCCGTTATCAAAACTTATACTTCATATAAACAAATTCTTAGCTGTCACAAGCGTATTATCTCCCATTGCTGAGAATCAGTCATTACCTTGCAAATAAAGAAAACCAATTAGGCTAAGATATGGTCGTGTATTGCAATCAGTTTGAAGTATAAGAAACTCGTCTGTCCAATGCTGATAAATAAGCCAGCATGAATTTCCCAATGTATGATATTTCTCTTCAGAATCATTCTGTCCCTTCCTTTCTTGACAGCTAACAGAGCAGCCACCAATGATGTTCCTTGAAGAATATGTTGCAACATGCTCTCAACCCTTTTAAACAGTTTCATGTAGATTTAAAACACTTGGAAATCATTTTAGCTAATTCTGTATATTGTGCATAAAAACTGGTCAAACCTGCTAAATAGCACTTGGAGTAGGGATAAGATGATGATACATGGAATGTATAATGGAGAATCACAGAAATTATAAATGAACTTGTTTTGTTGTGGAGCACAAATGTGAAATGAAAGTGCATGATGACATCCTATTCACAAATTAAAATTCTGCACATAATTTCATAGCAAGTAAGAGCTTGTAATGTTTTCAAGTAGAATTAATATTTTAAAACGCGATTGTCACTGACAATGAAGCAGAAACATCTCCATAGTGAAGTAGATTGTGCTTTAAATATTTACTGGGGATTATTTTATAAGTACCATTTCCCTCTGAACAGGCCTGTATTAACTCAATTCTTGAATTCTTGTCTGATTCTGATATTTATGCCACTGAAACAGATGACAATGTAATCCTCTTGCCATTTAAAACTATAAATCATTTGTTTTGTAATATACATCAGCATAAAATTAATTTGATGCCATTTGATGAATCATGCAGTTACTTATGTTCAAGGCCAGTGAAATAATTGTGCATCTGCATGAATACATTCCAAAGTCATTGTAAAATCTGTTTGTTCCTCTTGTGTACAAAGCAGGATAGCCACTCAGTTTACATAATTGAATTCTTACAAAAGTTATTTTCTTCATGACTGGGGCATGTAAAAATTTGAATTGAAGATACCAGGCTCTAAATTACATTTGGTTACATCCATTTTTCAGGCATGTCATGGGAATGACTGTCATGGATTTAGCACGGTGATGATCTGTGCCGCATTTACGTAGGGTCACTGCTTAACTTGTCTGGAGCATTTTCCTGTAGGCAGTTGCCTTAAAGGAGCACAGAATTGATTTATGTATTAAAAATGATGTCCTGCATCTAAGCATCCAATTGTTAATATTGTGTGTAACTTTTTTTGCCAAGTTTTATCATTGACCAGGAAATCATTGCCTTAACAGTTTGGAAACATGCTCCAGTCACAGAGATGGGTTATTAAATGTGTTGGGGCTGAGATAGGTGGTGGGCCGGCAAGCAATTTAGCACTGCCAACCTCTGTGCCCATTCCATGCCAACATCTGGAAACCAAGCCATGTGCAATGAGAGTAGCTCAGGGTCAGATCAGCTGCCCACCTCTTCTTGGTGGATAGACAATTCAGGCCAATGTTAGTCACAGGGCCTAGTAAAACCTAGTTCCTGTGTTAACTGAGATTTTCAGTCTGCAGTGTAGGCAGCCCAATTTGGCCTGGACCATGTTAGGAAAGTGGAGTTGGGGCACGAAGAATGATGGGAAAAAGCTCCCAATCCATAATGGCTGCAGCTGCAGACTTCCCCCCAGACAGGCTTACCCCCATCAGGCAGCTGTGGCTGTTCTAAAGAAAACACAGCTAAACTTAGCTGGCCTTCTCCCTCTCTCTCTCCATCATGAATCTGTAGCGCCCACCTTGGCTGGTGGTGAGGCTGATGTGTCCTTACTAAAGGTCCTCCCATTGGCCCTGCAGCATAGGGAGCTCACCAGCCATCTTTAATTAGACAGTGGGCCTACTCCTTGACAGTCATTGGCCTGGTCCTTTAAAAATCCAAGTAACATGCCTGGAACACTCTGTGCAGGGTCAGGATCCGGAACTGAACCAGAGGCCAAGTCCCAACCCAAAATTCAAGATCCCAGTCCTGCTATTTAAAAGAACACTCGTCTCCATGAAGGTAATTTTCTGTTTAGACTTGGTAGATACTGACGAATATATTGGTGGTGTTTGACAGTATTTTTGGTGCCTGTTTCATTGAACCCTGTGGGGCAGGGGCAACACGGTAGCATTGTGGTTATCACAATTGCTTCACAGCTCCAGGGTCCCAGGTTCGATTCCGGCTTGGGTCACTGTCTGTGCGGAGTCTGCACATCCTCCCCGTGTGTGTGTGGGTTTCCTCCGGGTGTTCCGGTTTCCTCCCACAGTCCAAAGATGTGCCGGTTAGGTGGATTGGCCATGATAAATTGCCCTTAGGGTCCAAAATTGCTCTTAGTGTTGGGTGGGGTTACTGGGTTATGGGGATAGGGTGGAAGTGTTGACCTTGGGTAGGGTGCTCTTTCCAAGAGCCGGTGCAGACTCGATGGGCCGAATGGCCTCCTTCTGCACTGAAAGTTCTATTCTATTCTAACCCGAAGAGCGGTTTCTGGGAGGCCCTGCACCCTACTGAAAGATCGCTTTCCCAACATTTCTGGAAGATGGATATTTTAGTCTACAGAAGGAGACACTAAAGAAAATTGGACTTTCCAGCTTGTAAGGAAGTGACTAAGAGATTATCTCATGCTGCCATGGGCCATGATGCCTCATGGATGCCCAGTTTGAGCTGTTAGACCTTTATAGCATCTCCTTCTCTCTCTTGTGGTGTTAATTACAGAACTCGTCTGTTAAGGCAGCCTTTGCAGTCTTCTGTATTTTAACAGCACATTCTTATTAACGACTCATAATTATATACGTATATATAGTAAAGGGTACAAGTTACATATATACAGTAAAGGGTAGAAGCATGAAGCTATCTCCATCTTCTTAACAACACCACACAGGCCCTAGGTCTGGGTCATGTGCCTTCTTATATCACTGTGTGTACTTGGTTCCACATTAAACCTGTATATACCAGACACCTATCCTAAACTCTGATTGTAAAAGGTTTTCTTCTCCACACAGACTGGTCTTGGGAGTCACTAATAACTGTGGGTGTCTCTCTTCTGCTGGCATTGAAAACCACACCCCCGAAGTGTCACGCTGGGACAGCTTCACAAGAGAGAGAGGGAGAGCAAGGTTTACTGTTTATACCTGACCAGTGAACTTGCCTTTATGCACTAGGGCAGCTTCACAACAGAGAGAAAGGGCGACCACTGCTTATTCCTAACCAGTAGAACCTCTTGAGTGAGCGTTTTTGAGGTGCCCAGATTCCTTCTTTTGGTCCTGTACCCCGGAATTATGTTCTGGCAATGATTGTGACTCACCAGAGCGGACAATGAGAGAAAGATTCTAAACAAGGGGAATTTGAAAAATAACTAGCTTATTCAAGAAAATCCAGATCGCAAAAAAAAAGAACAAACTCGGATCACAGCACACAATACCCCACTGGGTATGGGAACAAGAAGGTAAAGACGGCACAATGTAAATTCTTATTTTTACACAATTACCTTTACACCCAAACCACCCCAACTCAACAACCTGACCTAATTTGGGCGTTTCTAAAGGCAGAGAGAGTATACTCACTGCTCCTGGGGCTGGTTTAAAAGGCACAAAACTCTTCTCTGCTGCTTCCTTAACACAGCTGGATCTTTATAACAGTGTATTCCTGTAGTTTTCTGTTTGTCTTAATTCTGTTGAATTCTTCTTGGAGTTTTTCGCAGTAGCCTTTTCTGGCAAAAAATCTGTCAGCTTCTTGTAGCCTTTCCTTCCTTGAAGTCTTTTCGTTGTAATAGTCTGAAATCTCCTTGAAGTAGCCTTTCCTTGTAGCCTGAATGAATCTTCCTGAATGAATCTCTTGAATGAATCTCTTGAATGAATCCCCTGCACAGAATCTCTCCTGAATGAATCTCTGAACTCTGTCCTGAGTTTAATATTTTAAAGGTAAAAACCTGAATGGAGTTGGCTGGTCCCTCCCACAGGTAAGTTTCAACACAGAGGCGCGCTAATTGTTTACAGGAAGAAACTGATATGATCCATTTCATCACAAAGGTCCCAAAACGTTTTAGGAGACAGATTTTCTGCAAATTCTTTCAAGGCAGTTCCATACTCATTGGGCTGGATTCACCACCCCGCTGCGCCACATTTCTGTTTCAGCACGCCGGCGGGATGCTCTGTTACGCTGGCTGGTCAAAGGGGTTTCCCATGGCTTCCGGTTGCGGCTATGCCTAGGTAGGTCGCATGTTCGCAGCTCCTGCCGGGAACAGACTTTTGGGCTCTCCAGAGGGGCCCCAACAGCAATTATTCGACAGCTTCCAGTGTAGGAAGGTGACAGCAGGGTCCCCCCCGACATTATATAGATTGGACCAAGGGTGGAGCGGTGAAAAAAGTGATCTTGGGGCAGCGGAAAGTGCGAGGGAGGAAAAACAAGATGGCGACGGGTGGAGACCAAGCAGCATGGGCGCAGTGGTCACAGGAGCAGCAGGGGTTTCTTAAACGCTGCTTTGAGGAGCTGAAGACAGAAATGCTGGCACCAATGAAGGCGGCGGTCGAGAAGCTTGTGAAGACCCAGAAGGCCCAAGGGGCGGCGATCCGGGAGGTGTGGCAAAAAGCCTCGGAGAACGAGGATGAGATCTTGGGCCTGGCGGTGAAGGTGGAGGCGCACGAGGCACTGCACAAGAGGTGGGCGGAAAAATTCGAGGACCTGGAGAATAGGTCGAGGAGGAAGACTCTTCGGATTCTGGGTCTCCCTGAAGGAGTGGAGGGGCCCGATGCCGGGGCATATATGAGCACGATGCTCAATTCGCTGATGGGCGCGGGAGCTTTCCCGAGGCCCCTGGAGCTAGATGGGGCTCATCGGGTCCTGGCAAGGAGACCCAAAGCCAATGAGCCGCCAAGGGCTGTAGTGGTGAGGTTCCACCGCTTTATGGACAGAGAGTGTGTCCTGAGATGGGCCAAAAAAGAGCGGAGCAGCAGGTGGAGAACACGGAGATCCGAATTTACCAGGACTGGAGTGCCGAGGTGGCTAAGAGGAGAGCTGGTTTCAACCGGGCTAAGGCGGTGCTCCATCGGAAGGGGGTGAAGTTCGGGATGCTGCAGCCAGCGCGATTGTGGGTCACGTTCCAAGATCGGCACCACTATTTTGAAACGCCCGATGAGGCATGGAACTTTATACAGACTGAAAGGTTGGACTCAAATTGAGGGTTTGTCGTGGGGGATGTTTACTGTGTTCACTGTGTTTATTACGTTTGGGGAATGTTCTTTTGGTTTGAGTGCTGGGTGGGGATGGGTGAATGGATTTGATGTGGGAGCTGTGGGAGAGTGTGTGCGTCGGTGTTGGAGGGGCAGGCCCCCATGGAGGGGGAGTGGAGGCCCGGGGATGGG